>NC_052149.1:149733431-150978641 GCF_902713615.1 Scyliorhinus canicula | reverse complement strand
ATTCCTGAGCAAAATATTTAATCTTTGGGGAGATGAATGGACAAATTGCTAATGTAACTTTAACACAATCTACTTTTTGTCTACTAGACCCCTGTTTTATGATGCTAACAGTACATCCCTAATTACGTTACAAGAAAATATAGGATTCATTAACGTAAACAATAATACCCTGTCTGTGTTAATTGTAAGTCAGCAGTTTTCCCAAATGTGACGGCCTTGTCGTTTTCCATGTCAATTTTCATATGTGTCTTCTTCATTGATGGTCATCTCATTGGTAAAGGTATTTCACTGGATACAACATCCATGCTAATAAAATGATTAACTCCAGGGATTTTACATGGAATCATTACTCTTTTCAGTGATTTAAGAGTATTATCATCCCCAAATCTGTGGAACTCTCAAATTCTTTAAGTGACAAAGATCGAAAAAAAGTTAGAGTCCAGGTAACATTGCAACCAATCTACTCCACGTGCTGTGGATGCACACTCGCTGTCTAAAACTGCATAATTGAATGACTTTGCAACTAGCACATGAATCATCAGGCTAAAATTCCTTGTTATTAAGATAATACCTTGTCTTTGGTCAATATCTCCCTCTTCTTCTTCCTCTAAGTCTTTTAATTTCAAATCACCTACTATATTGCTTTGGACAGTTTATTGTATAATGGGAACTTCGAATCACATCCAAAACACCGAGTGACTGTACCCTGGGCATTTCTGGGGTTAATTTTCCTGTTGACATTTCCTAATCCATTCCTCCTCCCATAATTAGTAAAGGTGTTTCAGTCCTTGTTATTTTTAGTGATAAATCTTCTTTCTTATGGATGCCTACAGCCTGTGTCTAAACCACCCTGCCATTCGTTAAGATGTCTTCCTGGAATAAGGTGGTGCTGCGGTATATCTCCCGAGGGGGAGAGCATGCCTGGCAGAAAGGAGGGGGGGACGGAGAAAACTCAAGGTAGATAATAATAATCTTTATTATTGTCATAAGTAGGCCTAAATTACTACTACAATGATGTTACTGTGAAAATCCCTTTGTCGCCACATTCCGGTGCCTGTTGGGAGGGAGAATTCAGAATGTCCAATTCACCTAATAAGCATCTCTTTTGGGAATTGTGGGAGGAAATTGGAGCACCCAGAGGAAACCCATGCAGATATGGGGAGAAAGTGCAAACTCCGCACAGACAGTAACCCAAGCGGGAATCGAACCCGGGCTCTAGCGTTGTGAAGCAATAGTGTTAACCACTTTGATACTATGCCACCCAAAGCCACTAACGGCCATCTTGGAAGGCCCCTGGACAAAGGGATAACCCAGAGTGCAGGGGCCCGTCCACATGGCGAATATGGCGCCAACGGCCATCATGGATGGCCCCTGGGCAAAGGGAAACCCCTGAGTGCAGGGGTGCATCCACAAGGAAATTTGGTTGACACCGCAGGAGGGAGGGGGACAGAATCCACCCCCTATCAGGATAGTCACGTAGAACATCAGGCGGAATGGCCCAGTGAAAAGATCCAGTGTCTTCGCCCATCTGAAAAATCTGAGGGCTGATGTTGTCTTCCTCTAAGTGAAGCACCTGAAGGAGAAGGATTGACTGTGGTAAGAAAGAGCTGGGTGAGACAGACTTACCAATAATGCCATTGGACGAGAGCTAAGGTGTGGCCATGCAGCTCAACAATAGGGCAGTCTTCACGGCGATAAAGATAGTCATGGATTCTGGGGATGGTATATCATAGTTAGCGGTGTCCTGGAAGGGGCACCAGTTGTCCTCGTAAATGTGTACACTTCCAACAAGCAACATAGAATTCATAAAGAAAACCATGGCAGAAATCTCCAACATAGACTCCCACCAATTCATTATGGGGGGAGATTCACACCATTCATTATGCAGGGTGCAGGGGGGGGGGGACTTTAACTGCGTACAGGATCTACAAACAGACAGATCCAGCCCCAAATCAGGGAACTATCAAACATGGAGAGAGAGTTGAACAATGTCATGGAGCAGATGGGGGCAGTGGACCCCTGAGGTTCACACACCCAGGGGAGAAGGAGTTCTCCTTCTTCTCCCAGGTACACAGGGTCTACACCAGGATCAACATCTTTGCAGTGGGGAAAGCGGTGCTTGCAGGGATAGTAGGAGCAAATTACTTTGCAATCATAATCTCCGACCATGTGCCAGACTATGTGGATGTGAGGTTGGAGACGGGCCGGGCACAACGTCCCCCCATGGAAGCTGGACACGGCCTTTCTGGCCGACAATTCATTCTGCGAACGGATATCACAGACCATAGACAGGTACATTACCAACAACCAGAATGGAGAGGTCTCACCTTCCACATTCTGGGAGGCGGTGAAGGTGGTGATAAGAGGTGAAACTATTGAGAAAAGACACGCAAAGATTGGAAGTAGCAGGACGGCCAGGCAACAGCTGGTCGGCTCCATACTGGGCTGGACATGCCAGTCTTGGGGGAAGATGGGGGATGGGTCTGGAAGCACCATTAGAACTGAGGGAAGTCATGGATCGGTGGCACTCCTCGACCCCGACCGTGGAACTACTGGTGGAGAAGAAAAAGCCACAGATGAACTTTGACCTGCTTTCCACTGGGAAAGCAGTGCACCAGCTCCGCCTGACACGGGGACCTTTTACGAGCATGGAGTCAAAACCAGCCACCTGCTGGCTCACCAACTGAGAAACCAGGCAGCCCATGAGGGAAATAGCCCAAGTAAAAGACAGGAGCAGTAAGCTGGTTGCACTGGCAGAGCAGATCAATGAAGCCTTTGCAATCTTCTACCAGGAGCTGTACACCTCTGAACCCCCAGAGGGAGACTCAAAGATGAAGCAGTTCCTCGATGGACTGGACATGCCAGTCTTGGGGGAAGATGGGGGATGGGTCTGGAAGCACCATTAGAACTGAGGGAAGTCATGGAGAGCATTAACTCCATGCAGGCGGGAACGGTGCCGGGGCTGGACAGATTCCCGATGGACTTCTATAAAGAGTTTGTGCCAGCACTGACCCCGCACCTGCGGGAGATATTCACAAACTTACTAGCAAGGGATGCCTTGCTGCCAACATTGACTCAGGCCTCAATATCGCTGATCCCCAAAAAAGAAAAAGACCCAACAGACTGCGGGTCCTGCAGACCCATCTCACCCCTTAACACCGACGCTACGATCCTAGCAAAGGTGGCTGGAGAGCCATGTGCTAGAGGTAGTCGTGGAAGATCAGACAGGCTTTGTCAAGGACAGGCAGCCAACAGCAAACATCAGGCTCCCGTTGAACATGATCATGACCCCATCCGGGAGAAGAACATCAAAAGTAATCATCTCCCTGGACGCAGATTGAGCCGAATGCAAATACCTCAAAGAGGTACTGAAACAGTTTGGGTTGGAGCCAGGGTTCATCTCTTGGGTGGAACTACTGTTCAGCGCTCCCATGGCAAGCGTATGGACAAACACCATCAGCTCTGGATACGTCCATATGATGAGGCACGAGGCAGTGATGCCCGCTGTCCCCGCTGCTGTTTGCCTGCACCATCGAGCCACAAGTGACCGCCCTCAGAATGGTAATGGGGTGGAGAGGTATACAAAGGGGAATCAGAGAGCATAGAGTCTCACTCTATGTGGATGACCTGCTCCTCTACGTCTCGAACCCCCTGGCCAGCATGGAAAGGATAATGAAACTCCTGAAGGTGTTCAGAACCTTCTCAGATGACAAGCTTAACCTGAGCAAGAGCAAAATCTTCCCTGTGAACCCGCAGGGGGTAGAAGCAGAGCAGGGGCTGCCGTTCAAACTGGCCCAGACTAAATTCCACTACGTGGGGATCCAAATAGTCCACAACTGGACACGGATCCACTAGTGGAACCTGATAAGTCTGGTGGAGGAAGTTAAAAAGGACCTGCAGAGGTGGGACTCACTCCTGCCCTCCCTAGCGGGAGAGAGGAGGTGGTCAAGATGAATGTAGTGACCAGGTTCCTCTTCCTGTTCAGATTCCTCCCGATCTACAGCTCCACAATAGATAAGTTAATCATGACACTTATAGAACATAGAACATAGAACACTACAGCGCAGTACGGGCCCTTCGGCCCTCGATGTTGCGCCGACCTGTGAAACCATCTGAAGCCTATCTGACCTACACTATTCCATATTCATCCATATGTCTATCCAGTGACCACTTAAATACCCTTAAAGTTGGCGAGTCTACTACTATTGCAGGCAGGGCGTTCCACACCCCTACTACTCTCTGAGTAAAGAAACTGCCTCTGACATCTGTCCTATATCTCTCACCCCTCAATTTAAAGCTATGTCCCCTCGTGTTGGTCATCACCATCCGAGGAAAAAGACTCTCACTGTCCACCCTATCTAACCCTCTGACTATCTTATATGTCTCTATTAAGTCACCTCTCAGCCTTCTCCTCTCTAACGAAAACAACCTCAATTCCCTGAGCCTTTCCTCGTAAGACCTTCCCTCCATACCAGGCAACATCCTAGTAAATCTCCTCTGAACCCTTTCCAAAGCTTCCACATCCTTCCTATAATGTGGTGACCAGAACTGCACGCAGTACTCCAGGTGTGGCCGCACCAGAGTTATGTACAGCTGCAGCATGACCTTGTGGTTCCGAAACTCAATCCCCCTGCTTATAAAGGCTAGCACACCATATGCCTTCTTAACAGCCCTATTAACCTGGGTGGCAACTTTCAGGGATTTATGTACCTGGATGCCGAGATCTCTCTGTTCATCTACACTACCAAGAATCTTGCCATTAGCCCAGTACTCTGCATTCCTGTTACTCCTTCCAAAGTGAACCACCTCACACTTTTCCGCATTAAACTCCATCTGCCACCTCTCAGCCCAGCTCTGCAGCTTATCTATGTCCCTCTGTATCCTATAACATCCTTCAGCACTATCCACAACTCCTCCGACCTTCGTGTCATCTGCAAATTTACTAACCCATCCTTCTACACCCTCTTCCAGGTCATTTGTAAAAATGACAAACAGCAGTGGCCCCAAAACAGATCCTTGCGGTACACCACTAGTAACTGAACTCCAGGATGAACATTTGCCATCAACCACCACCCTCTGTCTTCTTTCAGCTAGCCAATTACTGATCCAAACCGCTAAATCACCTTCAATTCCAACTTCCTTATTTTCTGCAATAGCCTACCGTGGGGAACCTTATCAAACGCCTTACTGAAATCCATATACACCACATCAACAGCTTTACCCTGATCCACCTGTTTGGTCACCTTCTCAAAAAACTCAATAAGGTTTGTGAGACATGACCTACCCTTCACAAAACCGTGTTGAGTATCGCTAATCAACTTGTTCTTTTCAAGATGATTATAAACCCTATCTCTTATAACCTTTTCCAACATTTTACCCACAACCGAAGTAAGGCTCACAGGTCTATAATTACCAGGGTTGTCTCTACTCCCCTTCTTGAACAAGGGGACAACATTTGCTATCCTCCAGTCTTCCGGCACTATTCCTGTCGACAAAGACGACATAAAGATCAAGGACAAAGGCTCAGCAATCTCCTCCCTGGCTTCCCAGAGAATCCTAGGATAAATCCCATCTGGCCCAGGGGACTTATCTATTTTGACATTTTCTAAAATTGCTAACACCTCCTCCTTTTGAACCTCAATTCCATATGTGTGCGTGCATGTGTGTGTGTGTGTGTATGGGGGGGGGGGGGGGGGCAGAGAACAGACTGAGGATGTGGAAGAAGGCCCTGCTGAGAAGGAGGAATGTGGGAGGCTTGACCCTCCCGAACCTCCAGCTCTACCACTGGGTGGCCACCGCAGAAAGGGTACGGGATTGGGTCAAGGAATTGGGAGCGGAGTAGGTGAGGTGAGGATGGAGGTAAGTTCCTGTGCAGGTACATCCCCCAAGCGTTAGCCACAACCGCACTCCCATTCCTCCCCAGCCAGATACTCGAAAAGCCCAATGATAGTAGCCATGCTCTGAATGTGGAATCAAATGAGGCAGCACTTTGGACTAACTGAAATGTCCATCATGGCCTTCATCTGCAATAATCACAGGTTCACTCCCGCAACAATAAATGTCTCCATAAAGAGATGGAGATAGGATGAGGGGACATTGATGGTTAGGGATATGTACACAGATAGTAGAGTGGCAGCCCTGGGGGAACTCACGGAGAAGTTTTAATCCTCAAGAGGGAACGATCTGTGGTCAAAAATGTTCTCCGCAAAGAAATGACAATGTACCCCAGATACCAGGACATTCACTATTAGAAAGACTACTGAACGCGGGTGATCGAGGGGAGAGGAACTCTGCGGATATGTATGGACAATTGTTAGAAGAGGTACGCTCAGTGGGTTCTTTCCGGAGGTGGAGGACAAATGTGAACAGTGCTAGGGAGACCTGACCAATCACTCCCACATGTTCTGGGCTTACCCCAAACCTGTGTACTGAATGTCCTTCTTGAGGCTGTCTCCAGGGTTGTGGGAGTAAGCGTGGAGCCGTGCCCAAAAGTGGCGGTCTTCGGAGTATCAGAGCAGCCAGAGCTCTTTATGGGGAGGATGGCTGACACCCTAGCCTTTGCCTCCTGGATCGCCCACTGGAGACTCCTGCTTGGCTTACGATCAGCAGCACCACCCAATGCTGCAGACTAGCTGTCTGAACTGGTGGAATTTCTCAGGCTGGAGAAGATAGTGTTTGCCTTCCGTGGGTCAGACAAGGCTTTCACAGGATGTGGAAGCCATTCACCAACTTGTTTCAAGATTTGTTTGTGGCCAGCAACCAATAAAGTAGGGAGGAGAGAGGGATGTATGTGTGTGTGTGAGGGGGGCGGGGGGGGCAGAACAAGAAGTCACGGAACAAGGAAAAATGGCGGGGGTGGTGGGAGGACGAATGTACCTTCCTTTGCAATAATCACTCCCCAAACAATGAATGCCTCCATCAAGAGATGGAGATAGGATGAGAGGACACTGATGGTTAGGGATCTGTACACAGACAGTAGAGTGGTTGGTTTAGGGCTGGTTTAGCACAAGGCTAAATCGCTGGCTTTGAAAGCAGACCAAGGCAGGTGCCGGAATGTGGCGACTCGGGGCTTTTCACAGTAATTTCATTTGAAGCCTACTTGCGACAATAAGCGATTTTCATTTCATTTGATTTCAAGAGAAACACGGGAGACAGGCAGGCTATGTGAGGACTCACATAGGGGACACAGTTAGGTGCACCCCTGTGTCAATGAAGCATGCCACATGGGCTGTCCAGGTCGCTGCCAGTGGCACTATCTGCCTCTGGGAAGCAAGGTAGACCTGCATGTGGGTAGGTATGGAGTATCGATTTGACCTTATATACCTTGGCTAGACCACATTTGAAGTTTCGACTTCCCCATACCTAGGTTAGATGACATTTGGAGCACTCTGCACCATTTCCCAGATGTGAAAAATGAAAAAAAGGGGATCATAAACATAATATCGTCACTAATAAACCCAATAGGAAATTGAGGAAAAACCTCGGGCGCGATTCTCCCAGAGGGGGAGAAATTGTAAGGCTGGCGTCAAATCCGGGCAGGTTTGACGCCAGCCCCCCCCCTCCCCGACCGGGAACCGATTCTGGTCCCTGGTCGGGGCTAGCATCCCGCCGCCGGAAACTCCGGCATCGCGGGCTTAACGAATTTCGTTAAGCCTGCTTGCCAGAGTTTGCGCCGGCTGACGCGTCATATGACGTCAGCCGCGCATGCGCGGATTGGAAGACTCCAACCCGCGCATGCGCGGATGACGTAATCGCGCATTTGCGCGAAACCCGCGGGCCGGGATGCCCCTCAGCCGCCCCGTGAAGTGATACAGCGGGTCGGCGGAGGGACAAAGAGTGCGCGGGAATCGGACCCGCTGCCCGCAATCGGTGCCCACCGACCGCGGGCCCATGGCACCCTTGGAACGGCCAGACCAGGTGTGTTTGCCGTTCGTAAAAACAGCCGTAAAGGGCTGGGAACTCGGCCCATCGGACAGCTGAGAATCGCTGCTGGCCGTAAAAAAACGGCGGCAGCGATTCGTGTCGGGAGTCGGGCGTGGGGGGGGGGGGGGGGGGGAGAATAGCTGGAGGGTGTCGGACTAGCGTGGCCGTAAAATTTTACGAGCCACGCTATTCTCCGCACCGTCGTGAGTGCGGAGAATTGCGCCCCTCTTTACCCAGAGAGTAGTTAGCATGCGGAACTCGCCACCAAATGGAGTGGTTGAGGCAAATAGTATTGCTGCATTTAACAGAAAGCTTTGTAAACACATGAGGAGAAAAGATATATATACTGATTTGATTTGATGAAGTTGTGTAGGTGGAGGCTAATGTGGAGCTTAAACACCAGCTTTTACCAAATGGGTTGAATGGCCTGTTTCTGGGCTGCAAGACATTTTTTAATATCTGAAGCAATTTGTTCTGTTGATAAGACATCATAAGATGCAATACATACAGTGTTTAAATTAAGTTAAAGGTGAGAGACACTTGTTGGATAAAGACTTGTGCACATGGCACTGGAGTTGGGTTGGTAGAATTAGGCACTACACATTTGTAATGTTCACTTTGTGAATGAAACTAAACTATGTAAAAATTGATGGTCTCCTCTTTCACTAATTGGCTCTAAGAAGGGGCGAAATTCTCTGCGGACCGACGTGACGCCCATTTCTGGCGGTAAAAAGCGGTGCGGATGACTCCGGCGTTGGGGCCTTCTTTTAAGCCGGTAATCTCCGTTCCCGAAAGGGCCAGCAGCGGACTGACGCGATACGCATCAGTTTCACCAGCTGCGGAAGTGGCGAGTCCCGGCGTTTGTGTGGTGGGGAGAGAGACCCGGCATTAGGGGGGGGGGGGGGGGGAGGAAGAGAGACCCGGCGTTGTTGGGGGGGGGGGGAGGAAGAGAGACCCGGCGTTGTTGGGGGGGGGGGAGGAAGAGAGACCCGGCGTTGTTGGGGGGGGGGGGGGGGAGGAAGAGAGACCCGGCGTTGTTTGGGGGGGGGGGAGGAAGAGAGACCCGCCGTTGTTGGGGGGGGGAGGAAGAGAGACCCGGCGTTTGGGGGGGGGGAGAAAGAGAGACCCGGCGTTTGGTGGGGGGGGGAGGAGAAGGGAGAGACCCGGTGTTTGGGGGGGTGGGGAGGAGAAGGGAGAGACCCAGCGTTTGGGGGGGGGGGGGGAGAGGAGAAGAGAGAGACCCGGCGTTTGGTGGGGGGGTTGCGGAGTTGAGAGGGGGAGAGGGAGGGAGGGAGAGGGGGAGAGGGAGGGAGGGAGAGGGGGAGAGGGAGGGAGGGAGGGAGAGGGGGAGAGGGAGGGAGGGAGGGAGAGGGGAGAGGGAGGGAGGGAGGGAGGAGAGGGAGAGGGAGGGAGGGAGAGGGGGGAGAGGGAGGGAGGGAGAGGGGGAGAGGGAGGGGGAGGGAGAGGGGAGAGGGAGGGAGGGAGGGAGAGGGGAGAGGGAGGGAGGGAGGGGAGAGGGGAGAGGGGAGGGAGGAGGGGGGCGGTTGCGGCGTTGAGAGGGAGAGAGGGGAGAGGGGGTTACCTGCGTTGAGAGGAGAGGGGGGGGGGGAGGGGGGTTACGGGTTGAGTTGAGAGGAGAGGAGAGGGGGGGGGTTGCGGCGTTGAGTTGAGAGGAGGGAGGGGGGTTACCTGCGTTGAGAGGAGAGGGGGGAGGGGTTGCGGCATTGAGTTGAGAGGAGGAGGGAGAGGGGGGGTTACCTGCGTTGAGAGGAGGGGGGGGTACGGCGTTGAGAGAGGGGGGTCGGCGTTGGAGGGGGTAGGGGTGGTGAGGGGGGGTTGGGGTGGGGCAGCGGCGTGCAGAGGGGGGGCGACGGAATGGCCGGGGCCAATGCACCGTCGCCCCCTTGCACGCCGCTGCCCCTCACCGACCCAACCCACCCCACCCTCACCCCCCTACCCCCTCCAATGCCTACCCCCCTCCCACCCCCCTACCCCCTCACCACCCTACCCCGTCCAAAGCCCCTCCCTACCCCCCCTCTCCCCACCACCCCTAACCCCTCCTACCACCCCTACCCACTCCAACGCCCCTACCCCCCATCACCACCTACCCCATCCCACCCCTCACCCCCTCCAATGCCCCTACCCCCTCCCCACCCCTCCCCCCCACCCCCCCTCCCCACCACCCCTACCCCCCTCACCAACAACCCCTTACACCCCTCCAACGCCCGCCCCCCTCTCTCCAACGCCGGTACCCCCCATTCTCTCACAGCAGCAACCCCCCCCCCCCCAACAACGCCGTGTACCCCCCCTCTCTCAACCCCACCCCCCCCCCCCCCCCCACTCGCCCTCGGACACTGAACGGCGTCAACCATCAGCAATGGTTGACGCTGTTTTAAAGCTACTCTGTTTTTCGCCGACGTGACCCGTGGCCACGTCGGCGGGACTTCGGCCCATCCGGGCCGGAGATTTGGTGAAAGAAAAATATAATGAAATCCCGCCGGCGCCGGCTGTTTTCAGAGGCTGCCGGCGGGATTTGCACAACGCCGGTTTTTGGCTGGTCGGAGAATAAAAAACCCGGCGGGAGCGGGATTAACGCCGCTGCCGGCCGATTCTCCGACCCTGCGTGGGGTCGGAGAATTTTGCCCAAGGTTTGCACAACTTTTTTCAATGCTTTTACTTCAGGTTATATGAACTCAAATGGATTGTGTTCACCATACTGTGTGGCAAAATAAACTTAAGTGTTCAAGAGAAAAAGAATGATGTGTGCTTTCCTCTGAGCCAAGCTCAGCATGTGTGGGTCTGTGTTAATGAGTTAACATAAGTGAACTGCATGTGTACAAGTATAAAATGAGAAAGCAGAGAGAGAGAGGAAGAGGAGACAGATGGGAAAGTGAGGAAAGGAAAGCCAGGAGGAAGGAGTGAGAAAGAGAATAGAAACAAATAGGGAGCAGAGGATATAGACAGTTTTGAGAGGGACCGGATAGCGAGAAGGGAGAAAAATACACAGAAAAAGAAGAGGATAAAGAAATCCGGGTGAGACGATAAGAGACAAACATATCCAGGCAAACGTTGCAGAGAGAACTTGAGACACCTTTGACCATCTCCTTCAGCTCCGTGAGTCTACCATTTATAATTTGAATTTCTTTTGCTCTTCCATATTGCTATAATGCAAAGTTCTCTTCAAAAGTTTACTTCTGTTCACTTTTAAATCTCTGAAGCTCTCCTTACCAACCCGTTCCCTCCAGCTTTTCTTTTTACCCTCAGCCTAGCTTTCAGCTGCCCCTCTAGTCAGGTAATGCCCTCATCAACTGAAGGTTGCGAATTATGGCTTATCCTATGATATTGCAATGAGGCAAGGAAATAGGCCCCAAGAATGACCTCAGCCAGCACAGGGATTGAACATGGCAGTTGACATCATTCTGCACCACACTCTAGCCTTCCAGCCAACTGAGCTAACCAGCTCCCTTCTCTCACCTTGCTTTACCATCATGTGAGAATCCACACCAAAGAAAAAAGGTTATGTCTGATTTCTACTTTCTTTGCCTCAGAGCACAATTCACGCTGTGATTTCAGATTTCACTTCTCACACATTAGGTAAATTCCAAATGTGACAGCTTCATTCCCTAAGTGGACAAAGTCCCTGATATTTCCTCAAGGGATTAGGATTGTTGAGATTTTTCTTCCATTAGTTTAAAAAATGTTTTGGAGATTTGGCAGCATTTGTGAAAACAGCAGAAATGCCCTCTGGAATAAAGTGTGGCCTTCACCTTGGTGAATATAGCAGGACCTCTGTACAGGTACATAGGAAGAAATCCGGATCCTGCTGCCTAAACAGGAATGCCCTTCGCTCACAAGATAAAGATGAAGGTACCTAAGTAAACAAAGAAAAAGACCGTCAATGTGTCAACCTATCTTCATCCAGACGTGGATGTACATCACTAACCTATCAGTCGTGTATACAATGTCCTGAGGTAAACAAGAGAGAAAATACTAACAACAGAACTAAGTACGGATGAACATCAAGCAAAGATCATTAAAGTTATCTTTGCTGATTTCCATCAAATTAATTGTTTTTAGTCGGTGAACTTATTGGAAACCCAAATTTCTCCTGACTTTTATCTCTGGGTCAAAACGTTGTGTGTTCAAGTCCCACTCTAGAGACTTGCGTGCATAACCTAGGCTTTTTCTTCTGTGTATCTCTCTGGCAATTGTTTTGGGAAGAGATGAAGAATCATGTCTCAGTTTGACCTCTCCTGTCAACGTAAAAGGTTCCATGTCAGTACCTAAATGAAGAGTTTGGGAGTTTTCCAATATTTATCCATCTAGCAGCATCGTTAGCACAGATTAGTTGGTAACTTTGATAATGTTGTATGTGAGACCTTGCTGCAAACAAATTGTCCACCACATTTCCTTCATTACATCAGTGACTATACTTCAAAAGCACGCTGTTGGTTTTAATGTACCTTGGGGAGTCCTGTAAATGTTTCTATATTAATGTGTTTTTATTTTATGCCATTATGTGTGTTGCAAGCTGTATGTTTCATGTGCCATGCATGACAGATACAACCAACATACAAGATCACAAAGACTTCTAATGCTCAGCAGCCAGGAAAAAGAAACAAGAGGAATACTGATCTGCCTGGGTGGCCAATTATAAAAACAAGGTGAAGTACAAACTGAGAAAAGGCGGTTTCAATGTTTTTGGGGCCCCTGGTAAACATGGATAACTCTGATGAAATACAAGTAGGATCCAGCAGTACGTCCCATATAAGTTCTAGCAGTCGACATATGGGCAAGAGTTTTGTGTACCAGGCAACTCATTGTATTATCTGCAATAAAAGATGTTCCCTGTCTCCACTACCCCAGCTACGTCACTGACATTGGATAGTGTGACTGAACTTATTTTACTATCTTCATATGTTAACATTCATTTTGTAACCTACTGGTGTTCCTGTTTATTCAGCAGGATCCGCATATCTCCTTCTTTACATTTATAGAACTATGGTAACTATGAAACATGTGCAAAATACAACTGTGCTCATTTCAACAAGGTTTAGTGTTTTAATTGTGCTAGTGACAATGCAAATTTATGGTAATTTTCCAAAGGCCTTTTTTCTATCTTCACGGTTGGATATGGGTTAAATAGTCCCATTACTTTATCTTAAGCCCAAGCAATGGCAGGTTAGAGACGATATTTCCTGTAGAAAATAGCTCAGTCCTTCAGTGCTTTTGGATGGGCACAAAGCTGTGAAGAGGGGATCCCTGTACTTTAAAGTAAAACCTCTTGTACCCAAGAGGGCTACTTGAGCATAGTGTGAAGTGTCGTGCTTTGAGGCATTTTAATCACCTTGGGTGTTAAGCATCATTTGTTGGGCAGAGTGCAGAGAGGAAGATTGGAAAGGAAAGCTGGTGCAAGAACCCACAATTAAAACAAATGTAAAACAAATCCACGAGTTTCTGTTCAAGGTGTGCCAGATTTTTCTTTCTCCAGTCTACCCAGGTAATGTTTAATTCTAAAGGGTTAAAAATAAGTGTCGATCCCGAAGTGTTTTGACGCAATCTGTTTGAATGGGCAGATGCTAACAACTCAGAATCATAGAATCCCTACAGTGCAGAAACAGGCCATTCGGTCCATCGAGTCTGCACCAACCCTCCAGTTCACTCCCTCACCCTATTCCAGTAACCTAACCTGCATATCTCTGAACACCAGGGGGGCAATTCAGCATGGCCTATCCACATAACCTGCACATCTTTGGACTGTGGGAGGAAACCAGAGAACCTGGAGGAAAACCAGGCAGACTCGAGGAGAATGTGCAAGCTCCACACAGGCAATCACCCAAGTCTGGAAATGAACCCGGGTCTCTGGCGCTGTGAGGTGTGAACCACTGTGCTGCCCATCTTAAGATTTCTCAAAAGTAATTTCTTTCCCTCGGCGTGCTGGAGAAATATTCCAGTTTCTGTGTTTCACGTTGACTATCTGTGCTCGCAGTCATTAATCCTTAACGTATTTTAAGCCTTTAATGATATTCCCACTAAATATTGATTTTCTGCAAATTGACCTGGATTTTCAGGCCCAATTCTTTTCTCCTCTTTAATTTTCACGAGATTTTAATGCTAAAAATAGAGTCTGGAAAACACTTGAAAAAAATCCCAGGGATTTAATATTGGCATTTAAAAACTGACTTTAATCACCCTTATCATCTGGAAATGATCTTGATGCCCATTATTTCCATACATGACTGACTTAGAGGCTGAACCCACTGCTACTGTCAAATAAACACCTCTCAAAATATAAGAGAATCTTGAGGTGAGGGGGAGGCTAGTCGGACTCCCAGAAACATGGAGGTTAATTTTCAACTTTATACTGGAGATAAACACACTCCTTGCAGAACACATGAAAATCTCTTTGAAAATGTAATTTAGCGTGTAAATAATCAGTTTCTCAGTTCGTCTCAATCTTGATGTCGGGGAATATTAGTTTTAAAAGGTTTCCAAACAAAAAAATTCCGCTGTTGAAGCATTGCTTCTTGTTCGTTCTCTGGGTCCAGTGCACTACTGCCCACGTCCCCATGGCCTCTTGTCTTCTCCATGTTGGTGTGTCTAATTAATAACAGATTATGTTTCTTCACAGGGACTTGTTAATGAATGGAAACAGTGTAATGCAATGTGGTATCATTTTTCCTCTTTCCCTCTCCCGCATGCAGGTTTCCCAATGGAGCCTCCCATCTGCCTGTGGATTTGGAATGTCCTGGAGCTGTTGTTGTTCCTCACGGCCTTCACTGACAGCCTCCCTGCCCTGCCCTGTTCAGCTCACAGTGCTGCCTCATATTCACTGGTATTTAAGGGCAAATGGAGTCCCAGTGCCTTCCCCAAGCAGTACCCACTGTACAGACCTCCTGCACAGTGGTCACCTCTCATAGGTAGGAGGAGAAATGCCATGCTGGATGACAATGGAACAGCAGTGTGAAAAAGGGCAGGGTGAGAGGAGGAGGGGGGTGGGGGGGGGGGGGGGGGGGGGGGGCGGTTGGGGGGGGAGAAGTTACAGTTGGATGGTGGGGCAATAAATAACTGGGTGAATAACAGCCCATACACATGCAGAAATATTTTTGCTTTTACTTAAAGGTATAATTCCCTTTACTATAAAAACATTAATTACACATGACCAGAAACTGAACAGGACCATCCATATAAAACACCTGAGGAAGGAGCAGTGCTCTGAAAGCTATTGTTTGAAACAAACCTGTTGGACTTTAACCTGATGTTGTAAGACTTCTTACTAAGTTAGAAGGCACATGGGAACACCACCACCTGGAACTTCACCTCCAAGTCACACACCATCCTCACTTGGAAACATATCGCTGTTCCTTCACTGTCACTCGGTCAAAATCCTGGAACTCCCTCCCTGACATCACCGCCTGTGTACCTGCACCTCAGGGAATGCAGCTCACCGCCACCTTCCCAACAATACTGAGGGGTGGGCAATAAATACCGACCTAACCAGTCAAACCCACATCCCGTAAATTAATTTTAAAAGTGTGATGAATGTTATCAGTAGCTGCTATAACGGTACCTTACCTTTAATGCATTGGCCCTTTAAGACCGGGCTTGGAACCCTTGGGGACTCTGCCTCTGGCTCCGCCCCCAGGAAACGGTATATAAGATGAGACTCACTCGGCAGCATGTGATGAGCACACTTCTCGGCTGCTGTACAGTTCTCAGATGATTAAAGCCTTTGAATCACCTATCTTCTCTCCTGTGTCGTGATTGAGGGTATCTCAAAAAGATACAATTATAATTCCTCTTTTCATACTTTTTCTGATGGCATATTTAAATAGGTTAGGCCCTCTGTTAGAATAGTGGAGAGCAAAAGCAGATATGAGGACATTCATTGTTTCTAAGATGACATCATTGTCAGTAATGTTTAGCCTACGAGGGGTAAATTTTTCTCAGTGTCAGGCCCGGGGAATACTCACCTCAGATGGAGTGCAGGCCCCTCACCTCAACTTTCCCTTTCCCCCTGTTCGGCTGCACTGCATTTCCTAAGGGTACATCATTGGGTCAGTGCCAAATGCAAGATCATACAATGAAACCGAGGTGGAAAGGGAAAATCCCAGCTCCCCGTCAGGGAGGAGGGGATGCTTGAAGAAATCAGGAGCTGGTGTTCCTCATGGGGTCTAGTGGGGCTGCTGGGGTGGATAACTCACCATTCAGCAGTAAATGATTTATTCATGCTTAAACCTCACCTGAATGAGTTTAAGGTTTCAGCTTATTCTTTCTCAGAAGCCAGTAGCACCTCTTGGGCCTGTATCTACGCTTCTCTTGCCCCCTCCATCGCACCCCTTGCTTTCAATTGCAAGGCCCAGGGTTGAGCCTGAGCGCACCCTGGCCATTGAAATGAATCAAGGCAGGAAACTTGAATGGACGTCATTTCTCCCAGATGCAGCCCACCTCATGTGTGCCACAGTTATATTCAGCTGGGATTCCTATTGTGATGCCCCGGTTTGCGAGATGTAAATCTTCCACAATTGCAGATGGTCTGGTTGGTATGGATATACTGACAGGTAAATGGTAACAAAAAAGTAAATGTTGTTAAAATTGACAGAGAGGTTGCTTTTTAGCACCGTGTCAGAGGTCCTACACGTAGATTTGAAGCCTGGTTCCCTGGACGCCATATTCAGGGTGTCAGACCTGCCGGTGCTGCAGGCGGGTGTGGGGGCAGATGTCTTAGCCTTTGCCTCATTGATCGCTCGCAGACGGGTCCTGTTGGGGTGGTGATCAGCTTCTCCCCCCTGTGCCTCGGCACAGCTGGGGTATCTAATGGAGTTCCTATCCTTAGAGAAGGTGAAATTTTCTCTGAGTAAATAGGTGAGGGGTTCCACAAGAAATGGGGTTTGTTTATCTTACACTTTGGGATCTGGTTGCCGTCAAGGGGAGGGGGGGATGTTTGTGTTTATTCTTTGTAAAAATGTTAAAATATTAAAAATCTGAATAAAAATATATTTTTTAAATTGTCAGAGATCTTGACATTGTGCAATAGTGTGAAATAGTTGATAGTGAGCTGGCAATCCATTTAAGCACACTCGTGATTGTAGTCGATGGAAATAAAAAAATTAGGAGAAGATGCAAAATGGACTCCTGCTGCACTCTAGCCTGTTTTACCCTCTGCGCAAGATCTATGACAGAGTAATTATTAAATCTTTCCTGGTTTGAGTGGTCTGGCATCTCAATCAGCTATTGAGGAGCTTACTCAATGATTTAATGAATGCTGTGTTAATAGCTTAATTTTCCAATGCAGCCGTCACACATGGTGACAAGTACCAGCTATGGCAGTTGGATTCCCTGGCCAGCCCTGGGATACGGGAATACACAGAAAGAGGAACTCATGCTACACTAATGCAGGAGACAGAAAATATGAAGAACAAGATGCACAGCATTGCTGGGTTCTTCAAAGCACCCGCCATTCCAAACGGGATAGGACAGAGATCAATTAAACTTACAGTCTATCCAACACACCCACTGGTAAGGAATTGGTAAAGCAATGTTTTTATGTGTATCAGGCAGACAGCTAGCTCATCCGGTTTTGATGGAAGCACAGAATGACGTAAAAAAATTATACCAATTAGACCAAGGAGAGCCAATGGATGTTATCTATCTTGACTTCCAAAAGGCCTTTGACAAGGTGCCTCACGGGAGACTGCTGAGTAAAATAAGGGCCCATGGTATTCGAGGCAAGGTACTAACATGGATTGACGATTGGCTGTCAGGCAGAAGGCAGAGAGTTGGGATAAAAGGTTCTTTTTCGGAATGGCAACACGTGACAAGTGGTGTCCCGCAGGGTTCAGTGTTGGGGCCACAGCTGTTCTCCTTATATATTAACGATCTAGATGACGGGACTGGGGGCATTCTGGCCAAGTTTGCCGATGATACAAAGATAGATGGAGGGGCAGGTAGTATTGAGGAGGTGGGGAGGCTGCAGAAAGATTTAGACAGTTTAGGAGAATGGTCCAAGAAGTGGCTGATGAAATTCAACGTGGGCAAGTGCGAGGTCTTGCACTTTGGAAAAAAGAATAGAGGCATGGACTATTTTCTAAACGGTGACAAAATTCATAATACTAAAGTGCAAAGGGACTTGGGAGTCCTAGTCCAGGATTCTCTAAAGGTAAACTTGCAGGTTGAGTCCGTAATTAAGAAAGCAAATGTAATGTTGTCATTTATCTCAAGAGGCTTGGAATATAAAAGCAGGGATGTACTTCTGAGGCTTTATAAAGCACTAGTTAGGCCCCATTTAGAATACTGTGAGCAATTTTGGGCCCCACACCTCAGGAAGGATATACTGGCACTGGAGCGGGTCCAGCGGAGATTCACACGGATGATCCCAGGAATGGTAGGCCTAACATACGATGAACGTCTGAGGATCGTGGGATTATATTCATTGGAGTTTAGGAGGTTGAGGGGAGATCTAATAGAAACTTACAAGATAATGAATGGCTTGGATAGGATGGACGTAGGGAAGTTGTTTCCATTAGCAGGGGAGATTAGGACGCGGGGGCACAGCCTTAGAATAAAAGGGAGTCACTTTAGAACAGAGATGAGGAGAAATTTCTTCAGCCAGAGAGTGGTAGGTCTGTGGAATTCATTGCCACAGAGGGCGGTGGAGGCCGGGACATTGAGTGTCTTTAAGACAGAAATTGATAAATTCTTGATTTCTCGAGGAATTAAGGGCTATGGGGAGAGAGCGGGTAAATGGAGTTGAAATCAACCATGATTGAATGGTGGAGTGGACTCGATGGGCCGAATGGCCTTACTTCCGCTCCTATGTCTTATGGTCTAATGGTCTTATACCGAGGTGCCAATAGGGGCAGCACAGAGCCCAGTGCAGACTTGTCCATCTATTTCATAAGTTCATAAGGTATAGGAGCAGAATTAGGCCGTTTGGCCCATCGAGCCTCCTCTCCAATTCGATCATGGCTGATATGTTCCTCATCTCCATTCTCCTGCCTTCTCCCCGTAAACCATGATCTTCATATTAATCAAGAAATCCCCTTATTGATAAAGAACACCATAGTTGTGCTTGAGATGCTGTTACAGACCAAGAGCTGGATAGTGAAATCAGCCAGAGTAGTTCTTTCGTTGAACACATTTAACCTCTTGAGAAGGCGCCACCATTGAATATGATCATGGCTGACCTCACCTTGGCCTTAACCCCACCCTCCTGCCCATTCTACATAACCCTTCAACCCATTACCAATAAAACAATCTGTCTAACTCCTCCTTAAATTTATTACCTGTCCCAGCATCCACCGCACTCTGGGATGGCGAATTCCACAAATTTCACAACTCTTTGGGAAAAGTAGTTTATTCTCAATTCTTTTGGAAATTTGCTACCTCTTATCCCGAAACTATGCCCTCTTGTTCTATTTGTCTCGTGGGCAGCACGGTAGCATGGTGGTTAGCATAAATGCTTCACAGCTCCGGGGTCCCAGGTTCGGTTCCCGGCTGGGTCACTGTCTGTGCGGAGTCTGCACGTCCTCCCCGTGTGTGCGTGGGTTTCCTCCGGGTGCTCCGGTTTCCTCCCACAGTCCAAAGATGTGTGGGTTAGGTGGATTGGCCATGCTAAATTGCCCGTAGTGTCCTAAAAAGTAACGTTTGGGGGGGGGGGGGAGGTTGTTGGGTTACGGGTATAGGGTGGATACGTGGGTTTGAGTAGGGTGATCATTGCTCGGCACAACATCGAGGGCCGAAGGGCCTGTTCTGTGCTGTACTGTTCTATACGAAGGATAATCACTATTACAAATCACATTCAGACTAGGGCTGGTTTAGCACAGTAATGCAGAATAATGCAAAATAATGCCAGCTGCGCAGGTTGAATTCCCGTACCGGCCTCCCAAACAGGCACTGGAATGTGGCGACTAGGGGCTTTTCTTTTATAAAAATATTTTTTATTCTCCTTTTTCACATTTTCTCCCAAACCCACCAACAATAAACAATAATCAGTAACAAATATGTCAATCCCCATATCAATAACAACGATCCCATCCTCCCACCAAACCCAAAACATTAGCCCGCATGTTCACACAAACAAATGACAAAAAGGAATTATGGATCACCCATAGTCGCCATTAACACACACAGCCCCCCTCCCCCCAACCCTCCCACCCACACGCCCCAACTAATGTTCGATGTTATCCAGTTCTTGAAAGTGCATAATGAATAATGGCCATGAATTGTAGAACCCCTCCACCCTTCCCCTCAATTCAAACTTAACCTTCTCAAGATTCAAGAATTCCAACAGGTCCCCCCCGCCACGCCAGGGCACAGGGTGGAAAGGTCGCTCTCCAACCCATCAGGATCCGCCTTCGGGCGATCAACAAGGCGAAGGCTACAGCATCTGCCTCCGCACCCGTTTCCAACCCCAGCTGGTCCGACACCCTGAATATGGCCTCCCGGGGGCCCGGGTCCAGTTTCACGTGCACCACTTTAGAAATTACCCTAAAAACCTCTCTAGCTTTGGACAGGACCAAAACATATGAACGTGATTAGCAACCCCCCCCCCCGCCGCAACGTTCACACACATCTTCAACTCCTTCAAAGAATTGGCTCATCCTCGCCCTCGTGAGGTGTGCTCTGTATACCACCTTCAGCTGTATCAACTCCAACCTCGCGCATGAGGTGAAGGCATTCACTCTTTGGAGCACCTCACACCAGAACCCCTCCTCCATATCCTCTCCCAACTCCCACTTTCCTTTGAATCCTTCCAGTGGTGCCTTCTCCTCTTCCAAAATAGCTCCATAAACCGCTGACACTGCCCCCTTCTCCAGCCGACTAGGGGCTTTTCACAGTAACTTCATTGAAGCCTCCTTGTGACAATGAGCGATTATTATTAATATTATGATGCCTTAAGTAGCTGGTTATTACTTGGTGTGTGGGCCAATGAGGCAACAGTGTCCGAAATAGAAACAATGCTTTCTAAATTGACAGGCCCATAAAATTCAAACAGGTCAAATCAGTGAATGAGTCATAAAGAGGATTAAATTGCTTGGGCTATGCGGGTTGGGTTTAGGCAATTTTAGTCCATGGGGTGTAGTTTGGAAACCTCTGGGTTTTCTAAATGGAATACTCTCCACTTGCCTGGATGAGTGCTGCTCCAACAATGATGTGGAGATGCTGGCAATGGGCTGGGGTGGGCACAGTAAGAAGTCTTACAACACCAGGTTAAAGTCCAACTGGTTTGTTTGGAATCACTAGCTTTCAGGGCGTAGCTC
Source organism: Scyliorhinus canicula (assembly GCF_902713615.1). Classification (NCBI taxonomy): domain Eukaryota; kingdom Metazoa; phylum Chordata; class Chondrichthyes; order Carcharhiniformes; family Scyliorhinidae; genus Scyliorhinus; species Scyliorhinus canicula. The sequence continues at coordinate 150,957,456 of NC_052149.1, read as the reverse complement.
CTTCATCAGTTGTATGAAGAGGTGAGTTACACAGACATATATATAGACAAAGCCAATGATGCAAGATGATACTTTGATTGTAAGTCTGTGCAGGTAATTAAGTCTTTACAGGTCCAGACGGTGCAACTGGAGAGAGGGATAATCACAAGTTAAAGAGGAGTGAATTGTCTCAAGCCAGGACAGTTGGTAGGATTTCACAAGCCCAGGTCAGATAGTGGGGGGTGTATGTAGTGATTTATGAATTCCCGGTTGAGGTTGTACTCAAGCTTGCGGAACTTGGCTATCAGTTTCTGCTCAGCGATTCTGCGTTGTCATGCATCCTGAAGGCCGTCTTGGAGAACGCTTACCAGTTGGGGAACATTTCAGCAATCAAGGGCATTCAGCCTCTGATCTTCGGGTAGGCGTTCTCCACGGTGGCCTTCAGCCAAGCATCATTGGCTTTATCTATGTATGTGTTTGTGTAACCCACCTCTTGACTCACCTAATGAAGGAGCTATGCTCCGAAAGCTAGTGATTCCAAACAAACCTGTTGGACTCTAACCTGTTGTAAGACTTCTTACTGTGCTCCAATAACAGTTAAGAAGCTTGAGACCATCCAGGACAAAGCAGCTTGCTTGACCGCTACCCCTTCCACAAATATTCACTCCCTCCACCACTGACAAACAGTAGCAGCTGTGTGTACCATCTACAAGATGCACTGCAAAAACTCACCAAGGTGCCTTCAGCAGCACCTTCCAAACCCACATCAACTACCATCTAGAAGGGCAAGAGCAGCAGATACCTGGAAACCCCAGCATCTGGAAGCCCCCCTCCAAGTCACTCACCATCCTGACTTGGTAATAGATTGCCGTTCCTTCACTGTTACTGGGTTAAAATCCTGGCATTCCCTCTCTTACATCAGTGTGGGTGTACCTATGCCTGTTGGACTGCAGCCATTCAAGAAGTCACCACTTTCTGAAGGGCAACTAGGGATGGGCAATAAATGCTGGCCAAGCCAGCGATGCCCACATCCTGTAAATGAATTTTTAAAAAAAGGACTGTGTAAATCTCAACCTGATACTTGAATGTAACTAAATTCAGGTATTGGTAAATTAATACAAATTGATCTCATTGTGGTCATGTCAAGTTAGAAATTTGGCTTAATTCCCAACACCCTGTCTCAGCAAGCAATGGTTAGCTTCAGGTCTGACATTTAGCTGTGAGCAATATAGACATCATACCTTAAAGAATGCTCCAACGCGTTGGGTAATCTCTCCCTCAAGTGGAATTTGAATGTATATTTTCCTTAAGAGAACCCATAGAAGAGATTGGGGATTGAGTGGTGATGTGCTAAAGAGCAATTGTACGGAGTGTTGTATCCTCCCATTGTGGTTTACTTGTTGGTTCTTCTTCAGCTGTCCTTCCTGGTACGGATAGTCCCCAGTCCTGACTGGTTTGTTGGTGGCGACAGCATTATTCTGTGTGAGGGGAACCAATGGAAGGAGGAACTGACACTTGACCTTTACCCCTATGATGCTGGGACGGACAGTGGCTTCACTTTTTCCTCACCCAACTTTGCAACAGTTCCACAGGACAAAATAACAAAGGTAATTAATGTGACTTCTGACCATAAATTTGCAATTAAATTTGAGCAAAATAGATGGAGCAAAGGGAGTACATGAGAGAGCGAAAAGGCTCAACTGCTTCGTACTCCAGAAAGAAGAAAACTGGTCAGTGGCCTCTGTAATTCCACTTTGTTAAGAGATGACAGTCAACTGTAGTGAGCTGCACCAATTGACTGCTCTCATTATTTTTCACTAGAGTCAACATTATGGTTAAGAGAAAGGGTGAAAAAATATTCAATTAAACTACAATCATTCCGGCACATAAACACTTTTGTAAAGTTCAAACCCATAGCTAGAGCCTTCCTACATTACAAGGGCCTGTATGGAACCATTGTTAACAGGACCAGCCCCCCCCCCCCCACCCCCCCAGTGATGCCGCACCCGACAGCATCATGTAGTCACTTGGCTGAGGTAGAATTTTTAAAAAAAATCTTTGACCTCCCAAGATGATCAAACACATGTTCCTGGAGGCTGCAATGGCTGTGAGGCACATCACCCAACTTCCTTTGCGTATTTTATCACAGGTTGAGAAACAAAATGCATATCATTGCAAAGACGCTGGATTTCAAAATTTCACTGAGGGTATCAGTTCACATTCGTGAAAACATGCCCACAGTAAATCTAAATACATCTTCCTTCATCCAAACCGTAAGAAGTCTTACAACACCAGGTTAAAGTCCAACATGTCTGTTTCAAACACTAGCTTTCGGAGCACTGCTCCTTCCTCAGGTGATCTCCACTTCATCCAAGCAAACACTTGCAAATTCAAACCCATTGTTAATTCAAATCCATGGTTGCGATTCTTCGGCCTCGTTGCACTCTCACTCAAGCGTAACGAGGCCGGTGAATAGTGGGAGAGGCCAAAAATGAGATCGTAGCTGGGCGCCAAACAATTGGGCTGCAACCAGTCCGCTCCCGTGGGCGGAATCGGGATCTCGCAGTATCACCACTTAGACCCTATTTCCATACAATCAAAGAGAGTGACCCCAGATCCAAAGGCCTCCCGTCACTCAGTGGCCTCCTCAGCAAGTGCTCACCCTGGCTGCCGATTAGCGCTCCTTTTTAAAAACATGAACCTGGCGGAACGGCTTCTGTGGGGGGCCGAGAAGATGAGTAGCCATCTTTGCTCACAGGCAAAAAGCCCGGTGATGCTGGGATTGCCACCCAGTGATTGGCAGGGGTGGGCCGCCATAGGAGGTGGGGGGATGGGGGAGGTGCTGTGGGGGAAATCGCTCACTACCAACCCCATTCCAGGGGTAATGCTTGTCCTTGCCCGTCTGCCTTAACGATCACCCATAACCCCCACCGACTGCTGAGGCCTCCGGTCATGCGGCTGAAGGCTATTGTCAAAAGGGAATTGGCAATCACGGTTAAGTGAGCGCTTGACACATGATAAGTGGATTCCCGTGTGTGGGTGGGCCATGTAGCATGTGAGAGTCATTGCCTAGCATTCCAATCACACCTTGGTGCCTGGTCACTGTGCTTGAACACTGTGGGAGGCAACACCACGCACGCAGCAGCCAGCAACCGAACACTCAGGGGATGAGTCAAAGCTCCGGGGACATGTTCATGGCTGGAAGCTGGTTGAGCACCACAGGGAGCGGAGATTTGCCCCACAGGGCAAAGGATCCGGAGGTCAGCCCCCATTGCGAAAGAAAGTGACAGAGGCATCATAATGGTTGTGCAAAAAAATCTTTAATGTGCTGTACAATACTCCTTTCTCGGTGGTGCCACTCCCCCCAATCCCTACCCGATCGGTGCCCAGAGGTCCATGAGGCCCCCCTTGGGATAGAGGGGCAGCATGATGCATGCCCTGGCTGCTCCTGCATCATCTGGCTCTGCCAGCCCTGGCGGTTCCCCATGGTCTATGGTGTTGACACCCTCGCCAATGCTCCTCAGTAACTGGGACATGCTCTGCAGTGCCTCAGCCATGCTCACCAGATTGTGCCCCAGAAGCCTGCCCACTAACATGACCCACCGAGGTTTGAGTTGGGATGACAGCTGTGCTGCAATCACGGTGGCATTCTTGAAGCTCTCCTCCGAGGTGTTCTCCTCGGAGTCAGGAGAAGGAGCCACCTGAGATGGGCCGGCGCCGTCGGCTGGAGGGCCTGCGGGAGAATAGACATGTGGTCAGTGGGACGGATGGGTCAGTCAGTAAGGCAATCAGTACTCATGTTTGGCAGGTCCTTCGGGTCGGGGTGATTCCTCACCTCTGCGACGTTGGCCAGCCTCCGCGTGGGTGCCTGATCTGTCCACGGCCACATTACTCACCTCCAGAGCCCGCTCCTCGAAGGAGGTGAGGATTCGAATGTCCTGCATCGCACCGCCAGCTCCTGCTAATTGTGGGAGAGCTTTTCTTGAGGAGACACAGAGGCCATCTGACCACACGCATGGTTCAGTGGTGGGAGAGGGGGTGTGAAGGAGGGATTGGGGGAAAGGGGGGAGGAAGTCTGGGGCTCACTTGGAGAGTTGGGGGTGGCATTGGTGTTTACTAATTCGTGCTGCCCAGTGTAGGTCGTTGACCTTCTTCCTGCACTGTTGTCCAGTCCTCTTGGTCATACTGTTGGAACTAACGGCTGCCGCCACTTCATTCCAGGCAGCACTGGTTGCCTTGTTTGGTCACCCTCCGGGACACCCGGGGGAGCAGGACATCCCTCCTGGTCTCTACCCCATCAAGGAGCCTCCTCAGGTCAGCGTCCCCAAATCTTGGGGCTGGTTTCTTTGATGCCATTATTGAGTGCTGGGTGGAGTTGGCTGAGCAAATGCTGCTTGAGTGCTGCTCGGCCTTGTTAGCAGGGGGCTGTGAGCGCGGTCCCGACGAATCAGCTGGTGAGGCGTTATTTGCGGCCTTCTTAAGTGGATCAATCTACGTTGAATTGCATTGCTGCTCGCTACCACACATGGAAATGTTTCTGGAGAATCGTACCCGATATTGTTTTGAAAGCTTCTGAACAAATGGTTTAATTCTCGTATGACTCTAGTAATGCTGTGGTTTAAATGTTTTCTTCTTCCAGATCACAGCAGCTTTTCCCAATCATGGTGCTAATTCATTCTACTACCCCAGACTCAGACACCTCCCACCAATGGCACGAGTCACACTCCGGAAGCTGATGAGTTGGCAGTCAGTAAAACCGCCCACTATTAACTTAAACTTCATACCTCATGGCAGGACAGCTGAGAGGTTTTCAGGTAAGACAGTCAGTCGCCCTATCTTGAGCTGATTTTACATTGGTGATGGTTCTCAAAAAGTGTCCAGCTGGCAGCAAGCCCCAATATAAACCTACGAAAATTTGCAAGTGCCAATGCCCAGGGGTACTCACTTAGAGTTATTTTTTTCTATACTTGATACCTATTTGCAAAGACTATGGGCCCTGACAATATCTCAGTGGTTGTACTGGATACTTAGAACATAGAACATAGAACAGTACAGCACAGAACAGGCCCTTCAGCCCTCAATGTTGTGCCGAGCCATGATCACCCTACTCAAACCCACGTATCCACCCTATACCCGTAACCCAACAACCCCCCCTTAACCTTACTTTTATTAGGACACTACGGGCAATTTAGCATGGCCAATCCACCTAACCCGCACATCTTTGGACTATGGGAGGAAACTGGAGCACCCGGAGGAAACCCACGCACACAGGGGGAGAACGTGCAGACTCCACACAGACAGTGACCCAGCCGGGAATCGAACCTGGGACCCTGGAGCTGTGAAGCATTTATGCTAACCACCATGCTACCCTGCTGCCCACTTGTGCTCCAGAACTCACTGCACCCCTAGCCAAGCTGTTCCAATACAGCTACAACACTGGCATCTACCCAACAATGTGGAAACATTGCCCAGATACGTCCTGTCAAAAGGCAGGACAAATCCAATCCAGCCAATTGCCACCCTGTCAGTCTACTCTCAATCATCATCAATGTGATGGAATGTGTCGTGCTATCAAGGGGAGGTGTTGTCAGGGAGAATTTACGGTTTGGGTTCCACCAGGAAAAAAGTAATTGAGTACTCTAAGTTTAAAAAAAAGAATATAAGCAAAAATGCAATGTTTCATTCTAGCATTACCTCCATTCTCCATTTTATTTCCCTGAATAAATTCTTGTACTGATGACATTTTGAGTTAACTGCCAGCCTTTCTGCTGTGGCTCAGTTGGAGCACTTGCACATCTGCGTTGGAAGATTGGGGCTTCTGGGTCCACTCCAGAGGGCTTGAACACAAAAATCTAGGCCGACAGTTCAAAGCAGTACTGAATGAGCGGGTGCCGCAACTGAGTCCTAATCTGTTCATTGATAGAATCCCTACAGTGCAGAAGGAGGCTATTTGGCCCATCGAGTCTGCCCTGGCCCCTGAAAGAGGGTCAATTTAACATGGCCAAATCCACCTAACCTGCAAGTCTTTGGACTGTGGGGGGAACCGGAGCACCTGGAGGAAACCCATGCGAACAGAGCTGAGGAGGAACTACTTCACGCAGAGGGTGGTCAATTTGTGGAACTTGATGCCCCATAGTGCGGTGGAATCTTTTTCATTAAATGGTTTCAAGAAGAAGATTGGAATATTTCTGATTTTAAGAAATGGGTTAAAAAGACATAGTCAACAGGTGGGGAGGTGGATATCAGACCAGGAAGAGATCAGCCATGATCTGGTTTAATGGTGGAACAGGCTTGAAGGGCTAAATTGCCTACTTCTGCTCCTAATTTCTATGTTCCTATGACACTGGGAGAATGTGCAAACTCCACTCAGGAGTAACTCAAGGACAATCGAACATAGGTCCCTGGTGTTGTGAGACAGCAGTGCTAACCACTGTGCCACCGTGCTGCCCATTTTACGAGGTGCACCGGCCATGGCACTTTTTAAAGAAGGGATGGGGAGTTTATAGAATCATAGAATTTACAGTGTACAAGGAGACCATTCGGCCCATCGAGTCTTCATTGGCCCTTGGAAAGAGCACCTTACTTACGCTCACCACCCTCTCCCAGTAACCCCACCTAACAATTTTGGATACTAAGGGCAATTTAGTATGGCCAATCCACGTGACCTGCACATCTTTGGGCTGTGGAGGAAACCGGAGCACCCGGAGGAAACCCACGCAGAAACGGGGAGAAGGTGCAGACACCGTAACCAAGCCAGGAATTGAATCTGGGACACTGATACTGTGAAGTAACAGTGCTAACTACTGTGCTACCGTGGTACCGTGCTGTCCCAAGTTCCCCCTTGCCAACATTTACCCTTCAACCAACATCACGAAAATAGATTATCTGGTGCTGTGCACAAATTAGCTGCCATGTCTCTGACATTAAAGCAGTGACTACATTTCAAAAGCATTTTGTTGTGATTGTAAAACATTATGGGCATCCTAAGGTTGCGAAAGATGCTATATAAATTCAGGCCGTCCACTCTTCTAAGTATCATCTCCAAATTGCAGTGACTTATCCAGAAGTTCAATAATCCTCCTACGCAAAACAGGCTTGCACCCAGCTGGGGAGAACAGTGTACCAGGATCTGTGCAAAGTAGAAAGCGCGTCCAGCAAATCTTCTGGAGTTGCAGCTGGTTTATAATTACTGTACTGTACCCTACAACATTCCAAAGTCATTAACCCACATTCGCAGAGCATATGGTGCTACTGCAAGCAACCAACAATGCTGGTCAATACTGAGTTGGATTATTTCAGACGAGGGAAGAATTAAACACGACAAGTGCCCCTGAGCTAATGGTGAGGGATACTGAGGGATGAGTGGGAGAGTCTGTACAATACCACCCCACCCACAAAGTGCCTGGGGACATCAGACAGCAGCAATTGTGATGCCCTCAATACTGGAATGGCCTACTCTCACAGCCCAGGTTCACCAGACCATGAGTGTGGGATGGTTACTAGCAAATTCTATCTTTCTCTTTCTAATTATATCCAAGGCTCGTTATGGTAAGTCACTCGGTCAAATGGTAAGAGGTATGAGAAAGAGAAACACTTTTCTATCAGCTAGCTCACCCAGTGAATCATATCAACACAGGAGCTCATTTCCTCCTGCATTGGTGCCAAATGGGTGCTCCTCTGCATTCTGCTGAATCGGGTATCTGTCCAGTTTGAATCAGCTGGCCATATTTTAATGGCATCAACATATTTCCCAACATTGGTACCAACGCAAAGGAAATACTGCAGAAATCTCAGATAAATGGCATATTTGCTGCTTACGCAGTTTTCCTGTCGGTTCCTGAATTCTACCCATCCCCTGAATGATAATGGGTGGATGAGAATACCACTGGTAAACTCCAACCCTTCCTGTTTGCTGTGTGTCTGTCACACTTCAAAGCGTCAAAACCAGGAATAAAGCAGACAGGAAGGCAATTATTTTCATGGCGGTTTCATCACACCAAGAACCAAAATGTTATAATTTATGAACTTCTCTCACCGATAATTGATCACCTCCCAGTCAATCATCACCATGGCCTGGACTTATGTTGTTGTTCCTTAATTATTGGGTCTAAATCCTTGAACATCCAAGCTGATATCACTGTGGGAATACTTTCACCATATGCAACTGTTCAAGGAGAAGGTCATCAGTACCTTCTCAATGACAGCTCGGAACAGGCATTAAATGTTGGCCTTGACACCGTTCCTTAGAATGATTTAATTTTAAATGATATAATGCCGCTGTTTTTATCTGTGCCACAAGAGAGTGACTTGTTGCTGTCAATTTTATGAATAACAGAGGATCCTGACCAGAGGCCTGTGGAAGTCAATTAGGGCCAAAGGCTTTTTGATATATTAGCAGGCAGACCAATTTAGTTCTGTCCTCTAATTTCAGTATGGCCTCTAAAACAACTCTTCTGGTCTCTGTACTCTTTTTCTGCCCACTGATACTGTTCTCTAAAGTATTGAGACTAGCTGGTCTACAGCTCGATCTGTTTTCCTGTTGTCAATTTTTAGAGCTGCTAAAAACATTGGCTTGAGTCTTGCCTGCCTGCTCACCTATTTCCTTCATGGTTTTTTGAGTGTGTCCCATCTGGACCAGGTGTCGTGTGGTTGTTTAATGCTTCATAACACATGTTTTAGGGATCTCTACTTCTGTAATAAAAGCGAACCAGAATCACTGGACCTGAACCATGCCCAGAACTTTATTTGTGATTAATTTGAGACAGCTGTACCTACATGGTCCCCTGTAATACTTGGAACTAACTTATGCCTTAATGAATTCATCTGGTCTTGAAACACACTGTAACATTACAAAATGTGCTGGACAATTTTTTGCCGTTATCCGTCCTCTATTTCTTAATCCGTTTGCCACCACGGGAGCATTCCCCTCACCACCCTCTCCCCCACCCCCTTGTGTGACAAACGAGGCACATAAGGAGGCAGATGATCAAAAAGCTTTGTCAAAAGGATAGATTTTAAGGAGTCCAGTCCTGACCTCACCTGATACATAGGCACGCAAGCACCTTCCAGCAGACGTCACTGGATAGGGACGGGAGCAGCAATCCTGGATGATTCTTTCTCACCCCTCTTTAATCTAGGTGTGCCAAAGCCAATTGTTAAGTGTTATGAATGACACAACAGGGCAGCACGGTAGCATAGTGATTAGCACTGTGGCTTCACAGTGCCAGGGTCCCAGGTTCAATTCCTGATGCGACCATCAATTCACACGAGACAATTAGCAGAAGTGAACAATGGTTTTAATAAGCTAGATCTGTGCCTACCTGTGACTGCTCTGTACTGCGTGCCGCCTACAGGCTGCAGGATTATATACCACTCCCGAGGGGGCAGAGCCACAGGTGGAGCCCACCTGGGCATCAACATCATACAGTACAATACAGTGGTGAATTGCAGTAGCAATACGTTAACCACATTCACTCCCTGTTAAAAATTGAAGTCCAGTTGGGGTGAAGTGGGCTCACATATCGAGTCTGTCCGGAGCCTTAATTGTCCTCTGTAATCGCCGCAGCTCCAGCTTCGCTGCAGGCACGGGTGTTGGACTCGTTGACTCCGGGAGCGTGTTGTCTGGAGCTTCATCATGGTGAGTCGGCGATGGGGGAAGGGGGGGGGGGGGGGGGTGTAGGCTGTGAAGGGTCGGGGGTGATGTTCAGGATCCCCAGGGGGACAGCTGGTAGCCCGCCGTGAGGGATTCGGTTGGCGGTGAAGGGGGGGGGGGCGCGTTGGTGATGGTCGCTGGGGAACCGGCGGGTGCCAGATCCCCGAGGGAGATTGTATCCTGTCATCCATCACGGTGCGCCACGTAGGCATACTGAGGGTTGGCATGTAGGAGCTGGACCCTCTCGACCAGGGAGTCGGACTCATGGCTCCTCACGTGCTTACGGAGGAGGACAGGCACCCGTGTTGTCAGCCAAGACGGAAGTGAGACCCCGGAGATGGACTTCCTGGGGAAGCCAAATAGACGGTCGTGAGGGGTCTCGTCGTGGCTGTGCAGAGGAGCGACCGAATGGAATGGAGCGCGTCGGGGAGGACCTCCTGCCAGCGGGAAACCAAGAGACTTCTAAACCGTAGTGCCAGAAGGACGGCCTTCCATACCATCGCGTTCTCCCTCTCCACCTGTCCGTTTCACCCGGGGGTTGTAGCTGGTCGTCCTGCTCGAGGCAATGCCCTAACCGAGCAGGTACTGACATAAGAACATAAGAACATAAGAACTAGGAGCAGGTGTAGGCCATCTGGCCCCTCGAGCCTGCTCCGCCATTCAATGAGATCATGGCTGATCTTTTGTGGACTCAGCTCCACTTTCCGCCCCGAACACCATAAACCTTAATCCCTTTATTCTTCAAAAAACTATCTATCTTTACCTTAAAAACATGTAATGAAGGAGCCTCAACTGCTTCACTGGGCAAGGAATTCCATAGATTCACAACCCTTTGGGTGAAGAAGTTCCTCCTAAACTCAGTCCTAAATCTACTTCCCCTTATTTTGAGGCTATGTCCCCTAGTTCTGCTGTCACCCGCCAGTGGAAACAACCTGCCCGCATCTATCCTATCTATTCCCTTCATAATTTTAAATGTTTCTATAAGATCCCCCTCATCCTTCTAAATTCCAACGAGTACAGTCCCAGTCTACTCAACCTCTCCTCATAATCCAACCCCTTCAGCTCTGGGATTAACCTAGTGAATCTCCTCTGCACACCCTCCAGCGCCAGTACGTCCTTTCTCAAGTAAGGAGACCAAAACTGAACACAATACTCCAGGTGTGGCCGCACTAACACCTTATACAATTGCAACATAACCTCCCTAGTCTTAAACTCCATCCCTCTAGCAATGAAGGACAAAATTCCATTTGCCTTCTTAATCACCTGTTGCACTTGTGAACCAACCTTCTGTGACTCATGCACTAGCACACCCAAGTCTCTCTGAACAGCGGCATGCTTTAATATTTTATCGTTTAAATAATAATCCCGTTTGCTGTTATTCCTACCAAAATGGATAACCTCACATTTGTCAACATTGTATTCCATCTGCCAGACCCTAGCCCATTCACTTAACCTATCCAAATCCCTCTGCAGACTTCCAGTATCCTCTGCACTTTTCGCTTTACCACTCATCTTAGTGTCATCTGCAAACTTGGACACATTGCCCTTGGTCCCCAACTCCAAATCATCTATGACGCATTCCCTCATCTGACGCAGCTCATTGCTCATAAAAGAGGAGCCCCGGTCGCTGTGCACGGAAGTGGGGAAACCGAACAGGATGAAGATGCTGTGCAGGGCCTTAATGACAGTGGTCGTGGTCATGTCGGGACATGGGACGGCGAAGGGGAAACTGGAGTACTCTTCAACGACATTGAGAAAGTACACATTGCGGTCAGTGGAGGGAAGGGGCCTGATGAAATTGACGCTGAGGCGCTCAAAGGGGCGGGAGGCCTTCACCAGGTGTGCCATGTCTGGCCGATAGAAGTGCGGCTTGTACTCCGCGCAGACTTGGCAGTCCCTGGTCATGGCCCTGACCTCCTCGGTAGAGTAGGGCAGGTTGTAGGAAATGGAGAAGCCGGGTGACCCCCGCGTGACAGAGGTCATTGTGGATGGCCCGAAGTTGGTCATCTTGCGCGCAGGCGCATGTGCCGTGGGACAGGGCATCTGGGGACTCATTGAGCTTCCCAGGATGATACACAATATCGTAGTTATAGGTGGAGAGTTTGACTCTCCAACTCAAGACCTTTTCATTCTTGATCTTGCTCCGCTGTGTGTTGTTGAACATAAAGGCTACCGACCATTGGTCGGTGACAAGGGTGAACCTCCTACCGGCCAGGTAGTGCCTCCAGTGTCGCATAGCTTCCACAATGGCTTGAGCTTCCTTTTCAATAGAGGAGTGTTGAATCTCGGAGGCGTTGAGGGTAGGGGAAAAGAAGTCCACGGGCCTGCCTGCCTGGTTAAGGGTAGCGGCCAGGGCGATGTCTGATGCGTCGCTCTCCACCTGGGAGGGGATGGACTTGTCCACCGCGTGCATCACGGCCTTGGTAATGTCTGCCTTGATGCGGCTGAAGGCCAGGCAGGCCTCAGTCGTCAGGGGAAAGATGGTGGCTTTGATAAGTGGGCGGGCTTTGCCCGCATAGTTGGGGACCCACTGGGCATAATATGAGAAGAACCCCAGGCGCCTTTTCAGGGCCTTAGGGCAGTGGGGAAGGGGGAGTTGCAGGAGGGGGCGCATGCGGTTGGGGTCGGGCCCAAGGACTCCGTTTTCCACGATATAGCTGAGGATGGCTAGTCGGATTGTGCGGAAAATGCATTTCTCCTTGTTGTAGGTGAGATTAAGAGATTGAGTGGTTTAGATGGAACTTCTGAAGGTTAGCGTCGTGGTCCTGCTGATCATGGCCGCAGATGGTGACATTATCCAAGTACGGGAACGTGGCCCGCAGCCCGTGCTGGTCAACCATTCGGTTCATCATTCTTTGGAAGACCGAGACCCCATTGATTACGCCGAAGGGGACCCTGAGGAAGTGGAAGAGGTGGCCATCTGCCTCAAAGGCAGTGTATTGGCGGTCGTCCGGGCGGATCGGAAGCTGGTGGTATGCAGACTTCAGATCTACCTTGGAGAAAACCCGGAAGTGTGCAATCTGATTAACCATGTCCGCTATGTGGGGAAGGGGGTACGCATCGAGTTGCGTGTACCAATTTATGGTCTGGCTGTAGTCTACAACCATCCGGTTCTTTTCCCCGGTCCTGACGACCACCACCTGGGCTCTCCAGGGGCTATTACTGGCCTCAATTATCCCCTCCCTCTAGAGCCGCTGGACCTCCGACTTGATAAAAGTCCTGTCCTGCGCACTGTATCGCCTGCTCCTGGTGGCGACGGGTTTACAGTCGGCAGTGAGGTTCGCGAAGAGCGAGGGAGGGCCGACATTAAGGGTCACGAGGCTACATATGGTGAGAGGGGGTAGGGGTCCACCGAACTTCAGGGTCAGGCTTCGGAGGTTGCACTGGAAATTCAGTCCTAACAAGAAAGGAGCGCAGAGATGGGGAAGGACATAGAGTTTAAAATTGGCGTACTCGGTGCCCTGTATCGCGGGGTTCGTGGCACAGTACCCCCCGGATCTGCACTGAATGTGATCCGAAAGCAAGGGAGATTGTTTGGGACTTGGGGGAAATCTGGAGGAAGCAGCGCCTTACCGCGTCCGGATGGATGAAGCTCTGTGTTCTCCCGGAGTCAAACAGACAGGGCGTATCATGCCCATTGATCCGGATAGTCATCATGGAGTTCTTGAGATGCTTGGGGCATGACTGGTCGAGTGTGACCGCGCCGAACTGCGGGTAGCCGGCGTGGTCGGTGGTAGTGAGGTCCCAAGTGTCAGGCGGCGTTGAACATGGCGGCCAAGATGGCGGCCTCATGAGTCGCACATGGTGGGCTGGGTTGAAGATGGCGGCCATGATGGCGGCCCCCATGAGTCGCATGTGTTGGGCTGAGTTAAAGATGGCGGCCCGCACAGATAGCACGAGGCGGATGATGCGTCAGAAGGGGGCGGTACCAGCAGGCACGCAGCCACGCTGCGGGGTCTATGGGCCTGTGAGTCTGTGAGTCGGGCCTGCGATTTTGGAACTTTAGGTCGGGCCAAGCAGACTTTGGCAAAATGTCCTTTCTTGTCGCAGACGCTGCAGTTTATGTTCTGAGCTGGGCAACGCTGCCTGGGGTGCTGGTTCTGACCGCAGAAATAGCAAGACGGCCCTCCGGGTTGGGTGGGCAGTAGCGCGGCACACGCCTGGGACACCCTCGGGTTGGGTGATGGCCGAGCCTCCGGCGCCCATGAGCAAATCGCGTGCTCGGAGGGGAAATCATTTAGGCTCTGGAAGGTACCTCTAATGAGGTGGATAGTTTTACCGTCTCTTTTATGTCGAGGGCGCCCTTTTCGAGAAGGCGCTGTCTGACATAGTTGGACTGGACTCCAGCCACATAGGTGTCCCGGATGGCGAGTTCCATGTGCTGCGAGGCCGTGACGTCCTTGTAGTCACAATTCCGAGCGAGTACCCTCAGGTCGCGTAGATATTCTTCCAGCCATTCCCCGGGGCATTGACGACGTGGTGAGAAGATGCCGCGCGAACGCTTCGTTCACCGGCCTCACGTAATATCTTTTCAGGATCGCGATCGCGTCTGCGTAAAAGATTAGTAAAAAGATTCTGTGGCTCAACTGGGCATTGAGGAGACTCAGCTTCTGAGCCTCGGTGACGGCGGGCTAGGAGGAGGTGGCGGCGAGATGGGCCTCAAAGCAGCGGAGCCAGTGTGAAAAGATTCCTTTGGCTTCAGCTGCCTGTGGGTCGAGTTCCAGTCGATCAAGTTTGAGGGCGGCTTCCATTGCGATATCTTAGCTTATTAAATTAATGCGACCATCAATTCATGCGAGACGATTAGCAGAAGTGAACAGTGGTTTTAATAAGCTAGATCTGTGCCTGCCTGCGACTGCTCTGTACTGAGTGCTGCCTACAGGCTGCAGGTTTATATACCACCCCCGAGGGGGCGGAGCCACAGGTGGAGCCCACAGGGGCATCAACATAATACAATACAATACAGTGGTGAATTGCAGTAACAATACATTCACTACAATTCCAAACTTGGGTCACTGTCTGTGTGGAGTCTGCACATTCTCCCCGTGTCTGCATGGGTTTCCTCCGGGTGCTCCGGTTTCCTCCCACAAGACCTGAAAGACATGCTGTCAGGTAATTTGGACACTCTGAATTCTCCCTCATTGTACCTGAACAGACGCCAGAGTGTGGCGAATCGGGGCTTTCCACAGTAACTTCATTGCAGTGATAATGTAAGTCTACTTGTGACAATAAAGATTATTAAAGATTATTAAAAAACAGGGATCAGCTCATCCAGTGCTGGCTAGAAATTAAACCTGATTATATATTATATTGAATTGAAGACATGCATTGTCAATATAATGAGGTGTATTGCTGCACAATAATTTGACAATTATTTGTTAGTTTTGATTAGCAAATAGCTTTAGATGCAGTCAGATTCCTACACACATTTATACTGTGAGATTTCTTGCAGTGGAAGCAGTTCTTTCATAGATTGTAGATATCTGGATTCCAAATCTATCCTGTTTCTGCTGTGGGATAGATTTGCACATGTGCCATTGCTCTAAAGTTGCATTGGAGTCTTTACTGTTTCTGCTGCTCATCTCCCTTGAAATTGACAGAATGTCACCAAAGGCCAAAAGTACTAACATTTGGCCTGTGATAAAGACAAAATTATCGTGTTATTAATAATACCTGTCACTGGTAGTTTTAATCTCCCGGAGGCAGAGAACAAAATCTTTCAACAGAAACAACTGTAATATAGAGTACTTGATAATAAACAGTATATGAGTACCTGTTATATAGATGGCGAAATCTAATGGAAAAGTTTCTTTGTGTCATTTTTGGCGGGTTTTGCTGGGAGTTTCCCGTCAGCTCTGTTGGTGAGTTCCCCACTGCTATCTAACGACACTTGGTCACTTTCTCGACCCAGGAGAGTTTCTCACCAGTTTAGCTCACAATTATTTTCATCACTGGGGAACTGAACTCACTGGCCAGAATGGCTCCGAGGAGATTGGACCGCAATTTTGAAAGGGTTGCCCCGATCTTTAAGTGAGATTGTGCGTCCCCCGCACACCCCATCCATGGATGATGTTACCCCCCACACGTATAGGCATTAACCCCCCCTCCCCCAAGTGTGGACACCCTGCTATGGGGTCGCTGATTCCCCCCCTTTTCAGGTCTTCCCACGCCCCCTTTTTGGCCCCCCTTCCAGGACCCCTAACCTTCCAGAGGCCCCTTCAAACCCGCCCTGCAGCCCCCCACCCGTCATGGTGTTCCCATGTGCCAGTTTCTCTTGCCCTTCTGGCTGGGTTTTGTAAGGAGTTGCTGTCAAAGGAGCCTTGGTGAGTTGCTGCAATGAATCTTGTGGATGGTACACACTGCTCCCACTGTGCATCAGTGGTGGAGAGAGTGAATGTTTACGTTGGTGGTTGGGGTGCCAATGAAATAGGCAGTTTTGTGTTGCATGGTGTTGAACGTCTTGAGTGTTGCTGGAACTGCACTCAGTCAAGCAAATGGGCAGTATTCCATCACACGTCTGACTTGTGCCTTGTAGATGGTTCGAACCCCAGCCCTGGGTCACTGTCCGTGTGGAGTTTGCACATTCTCCCCGTGTCTGCGTGGGTTTCACCCCCACAACCCAAAGATGTGCAGGTTACGAGGACTGGCCACACTAAATTGCCCCTTATTTGGAAAAATAATTTGGTACTCTAAATTTTAAAATAAAGAAGAAAAAAAAACTGTTTCTCGTGCCACAGACGTTGCCAGACCTGTCAAGTTTTTCCAGCATTTTCTGTTTTTATTATATATCATTATTATACAGAAATATTTTCCTCATCTCCTCCCTGGTTCTTTGCCAATTGTCTAAATCTATGCTTCTGGATACCGACCCAACTACTCGATTGAAATACATTATAATTTTGAACACTCATTAAATTCCATTCAACCTTCTCTGTTCTAAGGAGAACAATCTCTTTCAATGCATATTTATGATCATATCAATTGTTTTGCTGCCCCGATATGTTTGGGTTGTTTTGCTGGTGGGAGATTAAAGGGCCTTCAAGAAGGGTCTCACATTGATCTTCATTTGGTCTTGTATTTACTTACAGAAACACCTCTCGATTGTGAGGTTTCCACCTGGTCTTCTTGGGGTCTGTGCAATGGCGATTGCAGTAAGTTTGGTGCTAGGGGTAGGACACGTTTTATCCACACCCAACCTTCCAGCAGTGGAGCTCCATGTCCAGAGCTGGAGCAGGAGAGGAAATGCATTCCCAGCAATTGTTACTGGTGATTTTTTTTAGATGTGTGACTGACAACATTCCTGTTGGGGTGACAACATTTACTGTGGGTCGCCGTTAAGAGTTTGTATCAGTGGCTGGTGAGCGCTGAGAATGTAAGAATCTTTAGGAATGGAGGATGTCATTGGAGCCAACAAGTCCATCCCTTTTTGATTGTTCTCACTGCTTTCTCACCCATCTTCTTTTCATATCCCTCAAACCCTTCTCTCTTCAGATACACAAATAAATGTCTTTCAAACCCATGTGCATTGTCTGCTTCATTGGCCTTTTCTGACAACTTATTCCACAGGTCATTTGGATGAAGTCTGACATCCATTAAATGACTCCAAGCAGCAAACTTTGTTCTTGAACCCTTTGTAATTGTGTAATTGTGAAGAATTTGTCCGAAACGAAGCAAAAATAATCTTGAAAAATAGTGAAACTTTAATAGCTCAGGTCAAAAAAACCTTCACTTCACTATCCGAATGAAAACATGCTCGTCTGAGTAGAACCATAAAACACCATTTGCCAGACTATCTGATGAGTTAAGTCAGGAGGAATTATTGAAGAGTGAGCAAGGGAATTGGGTGGATTACTTGAGAAAGAAAAGAAATTGCAGGGGAGTGGGATTAAGAGGTGGCTCAGGCATGATTGACGCTGAATCATTTTATCATCAGGGGTCCTTCTGAAAAGAAGTGGATAAGCAGGTGACCGGATATCTCAGGACATTCCCAATGTTAATTCATCAGCAATTAATGTCCTAGCTCTGGGTGTTTATACGGACCAATTTCCACCACAGGTCCACAACACCTGTTAAGTAACCATTAACTGGCTTCTCCAATGGTTTAGTGGGCAACGACTTCGTAGTTTGGGCGACAGAGAGCAGAAGGTCTCGATTTTGATTCCCGGTTAATACTTCACAATACATGTTAGACTCATGGTTACTGATCATCCACTTTAGCAATTTAAAATAATTATTCTTGTTAGCATCATTTTATTGTACCTGCTCATTTAAAAAAAAATATATTTGAAATATATCTACATTTTCAAAGCAGATACATAGCACCTGGTTAATGCTGAGTTAGATCACTTTTGAACCACTGCCTGGTTAATACTGAGTTATATCATCTTAGTGACTTGGAAAATTGATGTGCTATGATGGAGACCTGGGTTGACTTGAGAAATTCAGCAGGGTTTCCTCTTCCGCTTACTAAACAGTGATCCATAAAAGGAAGTTACATGTGTGGTGATGTCTGATGAGAAAAATATCGGGCTTGATCAGATAACCTGAGGGCACTTGACTCTCTGGCTCACACACAAATGCTGGTCACTTGAGCAAAGTATCACAAAATGTCGCTGGTGCCCACAAAATGCTTCCCAGCAGAAACTGGTGCTTCTTGGATTGGTAATAAAGATGAAATTTCTGAAAATTAAATAACTAGACAAAGTAAGTACAGAACTCAGTGATGAGCTACAGTGATATTGTGTGTTTAATGGACGTGTGCATCCCAGTTTAAAGGGGCTGGTTTAGCTCACTCGGCTAAATCGCTGCCTTATAAAGCAGACCAAGCAGGCCAGCAGCACGGTTCAATTCCCATACCAGCCTCCCCGGACAGGCGCCGGAATGTGGCGACTAGGGGCTTTTCACAGTAACTTCATTGAAGCCTACTCGTGACAATAAGCGATTTTCATTTCATTCAATTTCATTTTCATTTCATTTCAAATGATAGGAGCCCTGGGGTTTAGTGTGTTTAAATCAAAGAACAAAGAAAATACAACTAAGGAACAGGCCCTTCGGCCCTCAAAGTCTGTGCTGATCGTGATGCCCTAACTAAAATAAAACCTTCAGCCCTTACTCGGTCCATATCCCTCTATTTCCTCCCTATTCATGTACCCATCCTGATGCCTCTTAAATGTTGCTAATGTGCCTGCTTCCACCACATCTCCTGGCAGCGCGTTCCAGGCACTCACTGCTCTCTGTGTGAAAAACCTACCTCATACATCTTCCTTAAACATTCCCCCTCTCATCTTGAACCTGTGCCCCATGTAAATGACAATTCCAACCTTGGAAAAAGTCTCTGACTATCCACCCGTCTATGCCTCTCAATTTTCTAGACCTCCATCAGGTCACACCTCAGCCTCTGTCTTTCCAGTGAAAGCAATCCCTGGTTTATTCAACCTCTCCTCATGGCCAACATCCTCAAGACCAGGCAACATTCTGGTGAGCCTTCTTTGCACTCTTTCCTGTGGAACACCACTAGCTATAGAAACCCATTCTGAAAAACATCCTTCCACCACTACTCTCTGTCTCCTATAACCAAGCCAGTTCTGTATCCATCTAGTCACCCCACCCCAAATCCCATGTGATTTTAGCTTTTGTACCAATCTGTCATGTGGGACCTTGTCAGATGCCATACTAAAGTCAATATAAACTACATCAACAACCCTTCCATCAATTTTCTTTGTCACCTCTTCAAAAAACCAAGTTGTTGAGAGATGACCTTCCCCGTACAAAACCATGCTGCCTGCCACTAACTAGTCCATTTTCCTCCAAATGTGCATATATCCTGTCTCTCAGTATGTTTTCCAAAAGCTTCCCCACCATTGATGTCAGGCTCACCGGCCTATAATTTGATTGATTATCCCTGCTTCCTTTCTTAAACAAAGGAACAACATTGGCTATTCTCCAGCTCTCTGGAACCTCGCCTGTGGTCAAAGAGGATGTGACGATAGCTGTTAAGGTCCCAGTAATCTGAGCAATTACTGCTCTATTTTAAAATGTCGGCGGAAAGAAATTATGAGAATGGTTTAACTATTTATAGAAAGACAGCCTGTCATGAGAGCTTATTATGTACCTGCTTTGAAAATGCAGAGAAGTGTGGAGTTTGCACATTTTCCCCGTGTTTGTGTGGGTTTCGCCCCCACAATCTAAAGATGTGCAGGCTAGGTGGATTGGCCACGCTAAATTGCCCCTTAATTGGAAAAAATGAATTGGTTATTCTAAATTTATATATAAAAAAAGAAAATGCAGAGAAATTTCAAATAATTATTTTTAAAATGAGCATACACAGTAAAATGATGCTAACAAGAATAATTATTTTAAACTGGTAAAGTGGATGTTCAGTAACCATGAGTCTAGCACATATTGTGAAGCGTAAATAAAAGCTAAGACTCCCAGGTCAAGTTGCATAACTAGCACAAAGTAAGATGGTTGTGATTATTGGAGGGCAATAAATCAGCCCAATACATCATTACAGGAAGTACTCAGCAATGCCCTGGGCCCAACTCCTTCAACTGTTACATCAATGACCTTCCCTCCAACATGAGTTCAGAAAAGGGGATGTTTGCTGATGATTGCAGTGTTCAGTACCAGTCACAACTCAGACATTGAAGCAATCAGTGCCTGCATGCAGCAAGACCTGGACAACGTTCAGCTGGGGCTGGTAGATGGCAAGTAACATTCGCATCACACATGTGCCAAACAATGACCAGCTCCAGCAAGAATCTAACCACCTCCATTTGACATTCAATGACATTCCCATCGCTGAAGCCCCCACGATCAACTTCCTGGGAGTTAGAATTGACCAGAAACTTAACTGCACCAGCCATAAACATACTGTGGCTACAAGAGCAGATCAGATGGTAAGAATTCTGTGGTGAAGAACTCACCTCCTGACTCCTCAAAACCTGTCTAAGATCTACAAGGCTCAAATCAGGAGTGTGATGGAACATTCTCCATTTGTTTGGATGAGTGCAGCTTCAACAACGCTCAAGAAGCTTGGCACTATCCATATCAAAGCAGCCCACTTGATTGCCCCCCCTCCCCCCATTCACACCTTAAACATTCACAGACAGTGGCAACAGTCTGTGTCATCTACAAGATGCACTGCAGCAACTCACCAAGGGTTCTTTGACAGCACCTTTGCAAACCTGCGACCTCCACCGCCTCACGGCGCCGAGGTCCCAGGTTCGATCCCGGCCCTGGGTCATTGTCTGTGTGGAGTTTGCACATTCGCCCCGTGTTTGAATGGGTTTCACTCCCACAACCCAAAGGTGTGCATGGTGGGTGGTTTGGCCACGCTAAATTGCCCCTTAATTGGAAAAAACGAATTGGGTACTCTAAATTTTTTTTTTTTTAAATCCCATGGTCCTATTCAAAGAGAAGAGAGTTCAATCTGCATTCAAATCTAACAGGTTATCCTGAATGCATTGGACAAACTCATCGCCCAGAACTCCTTTATCAATTTTATTGGTCCAGTCCCACATGATGTTTAATGCCCTCCTACAATTACTACATTGCCTTTATTGCAAACTCCAATAATTTGTTTGCTGTGTCCAACAATATGACTACTGTTAAGGGACCAACAATCTGCATCCAACTGTATTTTCTGAATATCATAGAATCCCTACAGTGCAGAAGGAGGCCAGTCTGCCCATCGACTCTGCACTGTCCCTCTAAAAAAGTACCCTACCTCGACCCACTCCGCTGCTCTAATCCTGTAACACCACCTAACTTGCAAATCTTTGGACTGTGGGAGGAAGCCGGAGCACCTGGAAGAAACCTACGCAGAGAGGGGAACAACATGTAAACTCCAAACAGACGTTCGGCCAAGGCCAGAATTCAACTCGGGTCCCTGGTGTTGTGAGGCAGCAGTGCTAACCATTGTGCAACTGTGCCGCCCCAATGGACGTCGGTGATGTTGCGGAAATGAAAGGAAACAATATTGGTGATGGATTTTATGTGGAATGAAGACAAGATTCAATGTCTTTTGAGGAAACCTAAATGAGGGTGCTACAGTGTGGCAGAAAAACTAGCTGGATTCCATGATTTGTTAATATTGTAACATTGTCTCGTGGGAGCTGTGGGATCTACAAGTTATAAAAACACTCTTAGGCCTTAGCTTCGTGGCCAGTTGGCACGCTGTAAGCCAACAAACTGAACGTTAGTGGTTGATTTCAAATGGGAAGGGGCACCATCAAAAACAGGTTCTGGTCCTACCCTCAGCTGATATGCACATGCCCATACTTCTGATTAATACTTCTTATTCATAGACATTTGCTTAAGAATTGATTAAGGACCAGATTTGTCAAATTATTTTTCCCTCCCTCGTGAGAATTGCTGAGCCAATCGTACGAACAGCAGCCAACTCATCATAGGCAAGGGATCCAATTTGTGGCTGTGATAGCGTGGCCGCTTTAAGGGGGCGATCCTTTGCATGTCATGTGACCCGCTCGCAGCCTCGGGGGATGGTGCGCACGAACCTCAGCCTATCGGTGTCTAGGTGCAGACCTGGATGTTGGGGTATGGCCAAAGTAAGCTTGGAAGTTGAGGGGACTAGAACCGTGAAGGAGTTTTAAAAAATATATTTACATTAAACATTTTCCAATTGGAGTTTAAAAAGAAATTTCACAATAAAACCCATATTACCCCAGCAATCTGGCTGGTTTAGCACAGGGCTAAATCGCTGGCTTTTAAAGCAGACAAGGCAGGCCAGCAGCACAGTTCAATCCCCATACTAGCCTCCCCGAACAGGCGCCGGAATGTGGCGACTAGGGGCTTTTCACACTAACTTCATTTGAAGCCTACTTGAGACAATAAGCGATTTTCATTTCCAGTTGATAGACAAAAACCAACATAACAAAAACCCTGACACATCGTACTGTTATAACCCGACCTAAGGGCACAAGGTCTGCAACCTCAG
This sequence comes from Scyliorhinus canicula, assembly GCF_902713615.1. Lineage (NCBI taxonomy): Eukaryota > Metazoa > Chordata > Chondrichthyes > Carcharhiniformes > Scyliorhinidae > Scyliorhinus > Scyliorhinus canicula. The sequence continues at coordinate 150,934,867 of NC_052149.1, read as the reverse complement.
AGTCCCTGTGGCCTCACTAGTGTATGATCCCCCTGATTGAGTTTGATGTAGTTGGTGCGGGCCACGTTTCCGTATCTGGATAACGTCACCATCTGCGGCCAATACCAGCAGGACCACGACGCCAACCTCCACCGATTTCTCCAAACAGTCCAGAAACTCAATCTCACATACAATAAAGAGAAATGCGTTTTCCGCACAACCAGACCAGCCATCCTCGGCTATGTCGTGGAAAAAAGAGTCCTGGGGCCTGACCCGGACCGGACTCTTACAACTCCCTCTCCCTCATTGTTCCGGGGCCCTCAAGAGGTGCCTTGGATTTTTCTCCTATTACGCCCAGTAGGTTCCCCAGTATGCGGACAAAGCCCATCCACTATTTAAGACCACACTAATCCCACTGTCAGCCGAGGCCTGCTAGGCCTTCAACTGCATCAAGGAGGACATCGCCAAAGCTGCCATGCGGGCGGTGGATGAATCCGTCCCCTTTCAGGTGGAGAGCGACGCCTCAGATGTCGCTCTCGCCGCCACTCTGAATCAGGCAGGGAGACCAGTTGCTTTCTTCTCTCGAACCCTCTCCGCTTCAGAACTTCGACACTCCTCAGTTGAAAAAGATGCTCAAGCCATTGTGGAAGCTGTACGGCACTGGAGGCACTACCTCGCAGGTAGGAGATTCACCCTCATCACCGACCAGAGATCGGTTGCCTTCATGTTCGACAACTCGCAACGGGGCAAAATAAAAAACGATAAAATCTTGAGGTGGTGGATCGAACGCTCCACCTATAATTATGACATCATATATCGGCCGGGGAAACTTAACGAGCCCCCAGATGCCCTGTCCCGCGGCACATGCGCCAGCGTGCAAGACGCCCGATTACAGGCTATCGTCAATGACCTCTGCCACCCAGGGGGTCACCTGGCTCGCCCACTACGTCAAAGCCCGAAATCTGCCTTTCTCCACCGAGGAGGTAAAAGCCATCACCAGGGATTGCCCGATCTCCGCGGAGTGAAAACCGCACTTCTATAGACCAGACAAGGCCCACCTGGTAAAGGCTTCCCGGCCCTTTGAACGCCTGAGCATCGATTTCAAAGGGCCCCTCCCCTCGACTAATCGAAATGTGTACTTCCTCAACGTCATAGACGAATTCTCCCGTTTTCCCTTTGCTATCCCATGCCCCGATATGACCTCCCATACAGTCATCAGAGCCCTGCACAGTGTCTTCACCCTGTTCGGTTTCCCCAGCCACGTCCACAGCGACAGGGGTTCGTCCTTCATGAGCGACGAGTTGCGTCAGTACCTGCTCGACAAGGGCATCGCCTTGAGCAGGACTACCAGCTATAACCCCAGGGGGAACGGGCAGGTTGAGAGCGAGAACACGACGGTCTGGAAGACCGTCCTACTGACCCTACGGTCCAGGAATCTCCTGACCTCCCACTGGCAGGAGGTCCTCCCCGATGCGCTCCATGCAATTAGGTCCCTCCTGTGTACGGCCACTAATCAGACCCCCCACGAGCGAATATTTGTTTTCCCTAGGGGCACTACCACGGGGGCTTTGCTCCCATCTTGGTTGAGGACACCGGGCCCGGTTCTCCTCCGGAAGCAATTCCGGACACACAAAACGGACCCACTACTAGAGAGGGTACTACTGCTACACTCGAACCCATACTACGCCTTTATTGAATACCCCGACGGCCGTCAGGACACTGTTTCCCTGCGGGACCTGGCGCCTGCAGGATCCACCACTACCACCACCACCACTGAGGTACCCCTCACACTACACCTCACCCCACACCCTGCGTCCCCACGCCTACAGGTTTCCCCCCCCCTTCGCCCGTCGCACCGGTCAGGAACGAAGCTCTGAACGAACCACCCCCGGAGTCCACCCTCAGATCCACACCGCCCATCAGCACACAGCCATCCGAAGCGGCTGCAAACCCAGTCCTCCGCCGATCCCAAAGGACGACTCGGCCACCGGACCGGCTCAATCTGTAGACCTGTCACCCCCGCCGGACTTGATTTTTTTTTACAGGGGTGAATGTGGTTAATGTATAATGCTTAATTCACACTATGTATCACGGTGTCCCTGTGGGCTCTGTCTGTGAGCCGTTGCGCGGCTCTGCCCACAGGGGGAGATGAGGAGCTTGTAGAGGGCTTCTCCCTTGGCTCCGCCCATGGCTCCACCCATGGCCCCTCCCACTACAGAAGTATAAAGTGCTGCGGTCTTGTGAGCCTGCCCTCAGTTCTTCTGGTCGCAGGCAGTCTCAGTTGTAAGTCTATTAAAGCCACAGTTTACTTCCTCTCGTGTCTCAAGTGAATTGATGGTCACATCAGGGAGCGTCTAGTCGATCGTGTGCATCACGGCCTTGGCGATGTTGGCCTTGATATGGTTGAAGGCCTGGTGAGCCTTGGCCATCAGGGAGAAAACGATGGAGTAAATGAATGGGCGGGCCTTGTCCGCATAGTTAGGGACCCACTGGGCGTAGTTTGAGGGCGTTGGGGCAGTGGGGGAGGGGGAGTGCCATGAGGGGGCGCATGTGATCGGGGTCGGGGCCCCATAACTCTATTTTGCACCACATAGCCGAGGATGGCTAAGCGGTTGGTGCTGAACACGCACTTCTCCTTGTTGTACGTAAGGTTGAGGAGTTTGGCAGTGTGGAGGAATTTGGAAAGATTAGCATCATTGTCCTGCTGGTCGTGGCGGCTGATGGTGACGTTATCCAGGTACGGGAAGGTGGTCCGCAGTCCGTACCGGCCAACCATTTGGTCCATCTCCCTTGGAAGACCAAGACCCCATTAATGACGCCGAAGAGAACCCTAAGGAAGTGGTAAAGGCAGTGTACGGGCAGTCCGCCTTGCGACTGGGAAGCTGGTGGTAGGCAGATTTCAGGTCCACTGTAGAGAAGACCCGGTACTGTGCAATCTGATTGACCATATCAGATATGCGTGGGAGGGGGTACGCGTCGAGCTGCATGTACTGATTGATGGTCTGACTGTAGTCAACGACCATCCTGTTTTTCACCCCAGTTTCACAACTGCCACTTGGGCTCTCCAGGGGCTGTTGCTGGCCTCGATGATGCCTTCCCGCAGCAGCCGCTGGACCTCAGATCTGATGAAGGTCGTGCCCTGGGCACTGTACCGTCTGCTCCTGGTAGCAATGGGTTTGCAATCTGGGGTGAGGTTTGCAAACAGAGATGGTGGGTCTACCTTAAGGGTCGTGAGACCGCATACAGTAAGGGGTGGTAGGGGCCCACCGAATTTCAGAGTGAGACTTTGGAGGTTGCACTGGAAGTCCAGGTGAGTAGCAAGGCAGCACAGAGGTTGGGGAGGATGTAGAGCCGGAAGTCGTTGAACTCTACACCCTGGATGGTGAGAGTGGCGGTGCAGTACCCTCGGATCTCCACGGAGTGGGATCCGGAAGCCAGGGAGATTCGTTGTGTGATGGGGTGTACTGTGAGGGAGCAGCGCCTTACCGTATCGGGGTGGATGAAGCTCTCTGTGCTCCCGGAGTCAAGAAGGCACGATTTCTTGTGCCCATCGACCTTTATCGTCATCAACGCGGTTGTGAGGTTGTGCGGCTGGGATTGGTCGAACGTGATGGAGGCGAGCTGTAGCTGGTGTTGGAAGGCAGTTTCAGGTGATGAGCGGCCCGATGAGGTGCCCGACGTGCAGGGATCCAGAGGCGGGGAAGATGGCGGTGCCCACGGGAGCGCACGTGGTGGGCGGCGCTAAAAATGGCGGTGCCCACGGGCTGCACGAGGCAGGATGGGGGGAAGATGGCGGTGCCCATGGGCCGCACGTGGGTTGCAGGAGTAAAAATGGCAGCGCCCACGGGTCGCACGTGGGGGGTGCAGGGACAATGGGCTTGGTTACAGCGGCGATCGAGCGGGCCTGGCACACAGCAGCGAAATGTCCTTTCTTCCCGCAGGCCTTGCAGAGTGCGCTCCGCGCCGGGCAGTGCTGCCGGGGGTGCTTTGTCGGTCCACAGAAGTAGCACTTGGGTCCCCCGGGGTTGGCTGGCTGCCGCGCGGTGCAGGCTTAGGGTTGGCTGGGGGCGGTCGCTGGTGGGGTCCATGATGGGATGTTCGCTGGTGGGGTCCACGATGTCTAGGAGGGGGGCGCTGTGCGGTCTGGGCGTACGCTTGTAGATTACGGGAGGCGACCGTTAGTGAGATCGTGAGTTTCTTGGTCCCCGCGAGGTCGAGGGTAGCCCCTTCTAAGAGGCACTGGCGGATGTACGCCGACCCTATGCCCGTAACAAAGTGTCCCTGATTAGGAGTTTGGAATGTTCAATGGCCGAAATGACCTGGCAATCGCAGTCCCTTGCCAGGGCTTGCAGGGCACGCCAGAAATCTTCCACAGACTCACCGGGGAGTTGATGCCGTGTGGACAGGAGGTGCCTGGCGTAGAGTTTGTTGGTTTGCTGGGTGTAGTTCTCTTTCAGAAGAGCCATGGCCTCAATGTAGGTGGGCGCGTCCCGGATGAGGGGAAAGATATCGGAGCTCAGCCGTGTATACAGGATCTGGAGTTTCTGTGCCTCTGAGGGTGGTTCTGTCGCAGATCCGATGTAGGCTTCAAAGCAAGCCAGCCAGTGGACGAAGGCCAACTTGGCGTTGTCTTCTTGAGGGTGCAGCTGCAGGCGATCTGGCTTGATGCGGAGGTCCATCGTTGTAAAATCTCTGCTTAATAAATTGATGCACTATCAATTACAATGCGACGAGAGTAGAGTGTAATTGAGGCTTTATTAAGTAGAGATGTGTAGCCTCCTGCAGCTGCTGCTGAAATGGCTGCAGGTTGGTGAGCACACGCATTTATACTCCGCCTAGTGGGCGGAGCCAGCAGGCAGGGATCTACACCCCATACCTGTAGTACAGGAGCCTTACCGTATTACATCTCGTATGTAATATATACAAAATTAGTGACTACCACACTGGCTAGGACCATTTCCTTGCACAACAATGAGAGGAAGGACTACTGACTGGCACCCATAAACTACTGGAGTGAGGGTGGACCCCACGATACTCAGCTGTTCCCCTGTATAAGTGGCCAAACGAGCCTCCGTGTCAGCTAAAGACCAAATATGCACCCCTTGCTTGATAAGATCTAAAGTGCTCTGCACCTTCACAGAAATGGCCGCTCCTGTTTTCAGCTCCTTCTGGAGCATGTGACCATTAACTTGAATTAGAAAGCGAATAGGGGTCACACGGTCTCTGCCAAACAGTTCAGCTGCATCTCAGCCTCATCCTTGGCCTCTTCTGGGTCATCCAGATGCAAGGCCCAGCCCCGGTGAGGCCTACTTCGACTGGGCACCTGGAAGGCTAGCCTCCGTGCTGCCGGCGGGTACACCTAGACTGGCATCCACACGTAGCACATGGGCTGGAATACTTTCAGCCAAGTCCGGGGATGTTGCACATCTCAGCGGCTGGCTCTTCACCCAGAAGCCAGAGTTGCAGCGACATTTGGTTCGGGCCGTGGGGATACCCCGTGAGGGGTGACACCCCAAAATGTTCACCGCCATCTCTTGTATCTTTTGGCTGTCGCATTCCACGCTTTCTTAGGCTACGGAGATCTACAGCGCCTGCTTAAAAGTTAAGGAAACTTCACCCAAAAAATTTTCCATAGTTTCCATATTGTTGATACTGCAGACCAAACGGTCGCGGAACATATCGGACAAACAGGGCAGCATTGCAATACAGTAGTTAGCACAGTTGCTTCACATCCAGGGCCCCAGGTATGATTCCTGGCTTGGGTCACTGTCTGTGCGGAATCTGCATGTTCTCCCCGTGTCTGCGTGAGTTTCCTCTGGTACTCCGGTTTCCTCTCACAGTCCAAAGATGTGCAGGTTAGGTAGATTGACCATGCTAAATTGCTCTTCGTGCCCAAAAAGGTTGGGTGGCGTTACTGGATTATGGGGATAGGGTGGGGTGTGGGCTTAGGTAGAGTGCTCTTTCCAAGGGCCGGTGCAGACTCAATGGGCCGAATGGCCTCCTTCTGCACCTTAAATTCTATGATTCTATGAAAACAGTTCCATACTCACAAAACCAGCTATCTTCTTTGGCCGAGATACAAACTTGGTGACAGGGTGACCAGAGGACCTCGCCGCGGTATTAAACTGATACCTTTGATTCTGGATGATTATCGACAGAATTGGGTTTAAGTGGTGCTCCACCAACGCCATGAGCTGGTTGAATGTTTGCATTTCTGGCATTGCCGGGTATGTGAGACCCAGATCAATCCGAACGTGTGCGGTCCACAGGCTGTCAACAGTGTGACCGCCTTGCGCTCATTCTCCATGATATTGTTGGCCCGGAAGAAATAACTCATTCATTCAGCCTATTGGTTCCAGTCCTCAACACTGGTGTCAAATGCATCTAACCCCCAAACAGAGGCATGGCAAATCACAGAAATCCAAACCTGGGTCCAGAGAATCGGGAGGTGGCTCATTGAGTCGGTCGGAGCATCAACAGCAAACCAGTTTACTCCTAGTCGCCAGTTTAATAAAGACGTGGGATGAAGACAGTGTATTTACGCTCCCCTGTCGACCCCTACTGAATATTTCCCTAGATGGTGTCTTACTGGCCGACCTCAAAAACACTGGGCAATTGAGATAAGATCATAAGACCATAATACATAGAAGCAGAATTAGGCCACTCGGCCCATCGAGTGCTCCGTCATTCAATCATGGCTGATATTTTTCTCATCCCCATTCTCCTGCCTTCTCCCCATAACCCCTGATCCCCTTATTAGTCAAGAACCTATCTATCTCTGTCTTAAAGACACTCAGTGATTTGGCCTCCACAGCCTTCTGCGGCAAAGAGTTCCATAGATTCACCACCCTCTAGCTGAAGAAATTCCTGCTCATCTCTGTTTAAAAATAAATAAATTTAGAGTACTCAATTCATTTTTTCCAATTAAAGGGCAATTTAGAGTGGCCCATCCACCTACCCTGCACATCTTTTGGGTTGTGGGGGTGAAACCACGCAAATGTGGGGAGAATGTGCAAACTCCACACGGACAGTGACCCAGAGCCGGGATTGAACCTGGGACCTCAGCACCATGAGGCAGCTGTGTTAACCATGTGCCACTGTGCTGCCCTTCCTCATCTCTGTTTTAAAGAATTGTCCCTTTAGTCGGAGATTGTTTCCTCTGGCAGTAGTTTTTCCTACAAGTGGAACATCCTCTCGTCATCCACTCTATCCAGGCCTCGCAGTATCCTGCTTCCCGTACCAGCCTCCCCGGACAGGCGCCGGAATGTGGCGACTAGGGGCTTTTCACAGTAACTTAATTGAAGCCTACTCATGACAATAAGCAATTTTCATTTCATTTTCATTTCAATAAGATCCCCCCTCATCCTTCTAAACTCCAACGAGTACAGACCCAGAGTCCTCAAACGTTCCTCATACGACAAGCTCTCATTCCAGGGATCATTCTTGTGCACCTCCTCTGGACCCTTTCCAAGGCCAGCACATCCTTCCTTAGATATTGGACCCAAAGCTGCTCACAATACTCCAAATGGGGTCTGATATCCCGCCCCTGACAGGGGATCTCTTATTCCACAAGGAGTAAGGGGAATATAAGCATTCCTGCCCCATAGGCTCCGTGTGGGATATTACAGGAACTTAAGGGGTGGAATGTTGCAGTATGATCCCATTAAGAAAGATATTTCTCGGGATACGTGGCCTGCCCGTTGTCTATGGGCAAGGAGCATGCGAACCTCAGATGTTTAGGCACTGTCCTTGCTGTTGGGGTATGATCAGAGTAAGCTTGGGAGTCCAGGGGACTGGACCGGTTTTGGAATTGTACTGTTCTGTATATAAAGTTCATCTTAGTTAAATAAATCACAGTAATTTAACACTGCCTTGTTGCTTGCCTCGTGCTACAACAGTTTTCATCTTGGTCTCCATAAAGATTTGTTCACTCTACCTTCTCTTTATAACCTATTTAACTTGACAAATCAGGGTGCATCCTCCAATTCTGGTTCTGTGAGCCTCTGCCTTCCACCTCCACGGAGTCAGTGATATCAGAACCTCTATTCTCTATTTTCTCTCTATTCTGGAACTCTATTGCTAACCACACAGAAATAAGGCAGTGTTATGAATCGGGGAAAATTATGATTAAAAATGAATTTGGGATAAACTGAAATAAAAAGGGAAATTGATAAGGGCAGCTGGGGGTTCTGATATGCAAATTAGCGTACCAGTGAGAAAAGCAAGTGTTTACCTATGTGACCCGGGAAAACAATGCTAATGCAGATCCCGAAAATTAGATCCACATTCCCGCACTTGGCCTATTAATAATCAAGGGCTGATGATTCATTGAATTATTACTGGTTCAGTACCAAACTCCAATCCACTGCCTAATAAAGCAAATTAAAAAGTACCGCAGCTATCAGTTAAAAATAAGGTCAGGACAGTTTTCACTCGAGCTGAAACGATACGGCAGAGGAATATCTGGACAACCTGTCGATTTGATTCAAGACATCACCAATTGCTGGGGTTGTGGCAGCTAGTATAGAGCTGGACTGGTGATTGTTGGGGAGCAGCCTTCGAGACTCTGATCAAGATGGTGTCAGCAAAGCACAAGTGGAAAACAATTCTCATGTAAAACATTGCCTAATCGAGAGTCAGAATGATCTCCTTGACTTGTGGAGTCTTTATTGTGATGCGCGAGACATCTTAGTTGTGTGGGACAGATTGGAGTACACCATTGGTTTCAGGTCTGTCATGTTTCAAAGACTTAAATAATCTCAAAATAAACATTGAGGTAATTTCAAAGTGGGGAGTTAAGCGAATTGGCACTCACATGCCAAAAAACCGTGCCCACAGTATGGGTAACACCAAAGGGAAAAATGACGCGGCCATAGCACAATAGCTGGAGAAAGGGACATAGTAAAGACAGCTACCATCGCAGCACATACCCAGCAGAAAAGAGTCTCCCCTGTAAACAATTTATTGCTAAAAGGGCAGCTGGTTAAAATCCAAAACCCAAACCAAGAAGATTATGCCTTCACTGAAACTGAAGATGTTTTTTCCAAAATTTTGACAAGTAACCTAACCTCTGCATGGTAACTACCTGCTGGATTTAGTTCATAGAGTTATATAATGTTGGATGTTGTTTGGGAACTAAGGAGCCTCAGAGTTCAGGAAACATAGGTGGTTAGAAACAAAGAGGTAACTTCATGTAATACCGTGTGTTTACAGTCGTCAGCGTTGTTAAGTGTTCTGTTGTAGTGTATTATAGTCCTTCTTGTCGTGTGCTTTTATTTTAAGTTAACGAGTATTCTTCATTAATTGGTTACAAAATAACTGGACTATTCCTCCCTGGTTTGCATATCTTTTCTCACGATATACCAAGTTGAAAATATACACCATTAAGAACTGGTGTTCCAAGTTATTCTTCTGGGTTTTGGGATGCCCCCGTGTTTAACGCCGGCAGGGTTCATAACAGTAGAGTAAGGACATGAAAGGAGTTTTTAAAAAGCAACGGATTTTGTAATAATAGAGTTATTGATGTTTTGCATATGTGCTATGATAATTGAAGGTTATCTACTTAAGGTGTTGGACTTAGTAGTAGCAATCATGCCTGTGTTAAATGATTGTGGGCTTAGAATCCAATCTAAAGCCTTGAGCACAAATTCAAAACTGACACTTGGGGTTTTCTGCCTCATCAGTGGTGCCACCTTCTGGGTGGGACATTAAACTGCAGCTGCGTCTGCCCTCTCAACTGAGTATAAAATATCCCATGACACTATTCAAAGGAATGTGGAGGGGTTTCCCCAGTGGCTTGGTTAATATTTACCTCACAACCAATATCACCATGTTTATGGGGTCTTCTGCATCAATTGAAAGCTGCATTTCCTACATTCTGATTGCGACTACACTTCACAAGTAAGTGCTTTGGGATATCCTGATTTCGTGAAATATGCTATATAAATGCAAATTTCTCCTTTTTAAAGCTCTCCCCCTTGCAGTCTCTTTGCCCACCTCTAATCTCTAATAGAGTCCTCACAACCTACCCCTGTCAATACAAATACAAAATATTATGAATGCTGAAAATCTGAAATACGAAATAAAATGTTTTAAATACTCAGTAGATCAGGCAGCATCTGTGGAGAGAGGAGGGTTATTGTTTCAGGGCTATGACATTTAATCAACAGAAGAAAAAGTTAGCGATATAACAGGTTTTTTAGCAGGTCCCGAGACAGGGAATGGGTGGGGAAAGAAAATAACAAAATGGAAGGTCTGTGATAGGTCAAAAAGCAGGAGAGAATCAGTGACAAAGTGGGTGACGTTGAAAAGCAATAAATGATGATAATAGGACCAGTAAAGAAATACAAGATGACATGCCTCTTCATTCACCTGAAGAAGGAGCAGTGCTCCGAAAGCTAGTGTTTGAAACAAACATGTTGGACTTTAACCTGGTGTTGTAAGACTTCTAACTGTGCTCATCCCAGTCCAACACCGGCGTCTCCACATCATAAATACAAGATGGTTATAGAGGTGTAAATGTGAAAAGCAGAACTGTAGCCAAGACCTAATGTTCAAATAAAATGTAGGCATAGGTACGATCTGTAGGGCGCAATTTAACTGAAACATTTGTAAGTGCCATTTTGGGAGTGATTGGCAGGGTGTTTCTCAGCGCTGACATGCTATTTAATGGCACTTTGCTGGGTTTTTTTGGCCTCTGGGAGGAACACCCCGCTGAAGCCACATTGACAGAATTTCCTGCACTGATGAGCTCAGCTTGACAGTGCAAAGTGTTCTGAATCAGCGTGCAATTTATAAATGCCACCTCGATATTTCGAATTCCCACAGCCACCCCACCCACCGCAGCCTCAGGGCCCCCCACTGCCCCCAATATACTCTTACGGAGTCCTCGAGCCCCCCCTCACCCTACCTGAGGCAAATCATCTCCAGGCCTGATCTCTGGCATGGGCAACCATGGGCGGACTGGCTCTGGGCAGGATGGTACCCTCACACACCCAGGCATCTTGGCACTGACATACTGGTACTCTGCCATCCTGGTACTCTGGCAGTGCCACCTGGGCACCCTGCCAGTGCCAGGATGGCAGTGCCAAGATGCCTTTGTGTCAGCGGGAGTGTGAGGTTACCATCCTGCCCAGAGCCAGTCCGCCCAGGGGCCTCTAATGGCCTGCCAGACCTCCCAGATCCTGTTATGCCTGGTCAACATTTGCATGGACCAGTACTAAATGGCGCTATGGCGAGGTCTCCCAGGCAAGGCTGTTAAGTTCCAGGCCCCAGGAGGATACGGCGCAGACATATTTAAATGAGCCTAGTGGCAGGCAAGTAGCCCTGCGCTTCACATGGTGAATACTTTTACATATGGCAATTGGTTCATGATCATCATTAGATTTGCACAGTAAGAAGTCTTACAACACCAGGTTAAAGTCCAACAGATTTGTTTCAAACACGAGCTTTCGGAGCACTGCCTCATAATAACCTGAGCACTTCCTCAGGTGAGGAGGAAGGGGCAGTGCTCCGAAAGCTAGTGTTTGTAACAAATCTGTTGGACTTTAACCTGGTGTTGTAAGACTTCTTACTATGCTCACTCCAGTCCACCGCCGGCATCTGCACATCATCATTAGATTTGTAATGGTGAGATTCGAACCCTAGAGCAAACACCATGTAACTGAACCTTTCTACATCATCCTTCAGAGGGCGACAAAGCCTCGGGCGCAAATAGCCAATTGCAATGAAGAACAGTGAAAGCAGCCAATCAGCGGAGTCACGGCGAAAGGAAAAGGCCAATCGTTAGGGTCCATTTTGCAACATCCAATCAGACAAGGCGATTAACGGGGTACGTGGCACTCTGGCTGCCGCATGCGCAATGTCATTGCACTGCCCGTCGCCGCGCACGCGTGGTGCAGATTGGTCGTTGCGCCGCTGCTGAGAAAGCGCATGCGCGTGCGCCCCCCTCCCGGTAGTGGGTTGCGCGCAGGCGCAGTGCAGGTGACTGAGCTAAGATGGCGGTCGGTGAGTGGCTACGTTACTCGGTTTTGCTGCAGGTCGCGGCCACATTATGTTCCGGCCTCTATTTCCACATCGGCGAGACGGAAAAGAAATGCTTCATCGAGGAGATACCCGACGAGACCATGGTCATAGGTAAATAGAAAGCAGACCTCCCAGCTGCCCCCCTCCCTTTGATTTCATCTGACTGACACGTAAACTCTTGTCAGAGGGAGAGAACTCTGGGCTGAGGCTGGACTCTGGTGCCCTGCCCACACTGGCAGAGTTCAAAAGAGTAGAGCATGGTTTCATGGGTCGAGTGCTGAAATTAACCCCAGCAAACAGGGCAGAGGAAGTTGAAAGTTGGCCACTTTTTAATGAAAGAATGAATCACTATTCCAGACTGGGGTCTTGTTATAGGATCTCAGGGACTGGTGAGGCCATTTGGCTTCTGCCTTGAACTTCCTTGTATGAGTTGCTGTATATTAATGTTTTTTTTTAAATTGCAAGTTTCTTATACTCGTTCGCTTTATGTTTAAATAACATTTTCAAGCGCCAGTATTTGTACAGTTTCCTTTTTATGTCGAGAAGTTTGCATGGTGGTAGCACGGTAGCATGGTGGTTAGCATAAATACTTCACAGCTCAAGGGTCCCAGGTTCGATTCCCGGCTGGGTCACTGTCTGTGCGGAGTCTGCACGTCCTCCCCGTGTGTGCGTGGGTTTGCTCCGGTTTCCTCCCACAGTCCAAAGATGTGCGGGTTAGGTGGATTGGCCATGCTAAATTGCCCGTAGTGTCCCAAAAAGTAAGGTTAAGGGGGGGTTGTTGGGTTACGGGTGTAGGGTGGATACGTGGGTTTGAGTAGGGTGATCATTGCTCGGCACAACATCGAGGGCCGAAGGGCCTGTTCTGTGCTGTACTGTTCTATGTCTATGTTAAACTTTACTATTTGTGTGGGAGGTGAGAAGCAGCATGAGGTGTTAACTTGTAGTTATGACTGCCCTTGGAACTGAGAGAGAGTGCAAGATCAGCTTTGCATACCAAAACATGAAAGCTTAATACCTGGAGGTGGTAAAGAGTCACAGGACTTGCTCTTGACATGTGAGGATTAGAGTGGGCAAACTTACTCTGATTCAACGCTGAGATTTATAATAACCTGGGGTTGCCAACTCTGTGTCCTTGAAAGTTTCATCAGATGATTAACTTCCTCCAACTGCCCTGCTCAGTAAAAGGTCTTTCCCTGTCTTCACTTTTTCTAACTATTAAATGGAAGAGTTCAAATAAAATGAAGAAAAATAACTTTTAGTTATATTTTTGCTGGGTTGGTCACAGGAGATTCATTTATTTCATTTCTGGAATTTCCAGGGAAATCCTAGAGTCACCTCCCCTACTGTAGTTTCCAATTTCAAAACTTGCTTCTTTCCTCCTCTTCCATCCTGTCTACATTACTTTTCCAACTCTCCTCCTTGGCCCTTATGCCAACTAATATTGCCAATGGTTTTCCCTCTTTGTGTGCTATCCTCCTTTGTTTAAAAATTGCTGTTATCACACGCCATTGACTTGTCTAAATTTTCCAACATATGCTCCACTTTAGACCTTTTTCATCCTCAGGGCTTGGAGCACAGTCTGGCTTCTGCTTTTGCAACTTTGAAATGGCTTTTAATAAAGTCATATATCTAATCTTGCATACTCTATTACTCCTAGTGTCTTCTTGCATCTCTTGGGCGTGGCTGACTGTGGCATCATCATCCAGTTCAGCTTATAGGTCTTCCCAAGTGTAACTCTATTCAAACATAGCTCGGTATCTCCAGTGATGACACCTTTGTTTCCTCACATTGTCACTTGAATTTCCCCAAGGATCTCACCTTTGCCCCTTCATGTTTCCCATTTGTGCAGTCTCTATAGATGGTATCAGCTGCCAAAAGTAGGCTGGTGGCAGCCAACTTCTCCCAATTGATCCTCCAATTGCCTCTGTACTGTTAACTGCTTGTTTAGGTTTCCGTCTTGGCCTTCTCAGGGTTTCCTCCTGCTCAGCAATCGGAAGAGTGAGGCCATAGACTTTTGACTCTGCCACACGCTCTATTGCCTCAGCACTTCATGGTCTGACACAAGCTTAACTAGAATATTTCCAGTCTTTGTGCCATAGAATCCCTACAGTGCAGAAAGAGGCTATTTGGACCATTGAGTCTGCACCGACTCTTTGGAAGAGCACGCAACCTCGACCCACGTCCCCGTCCTATCCCGGTAACTCCATCTGAACTGCACATCTTTGGACTGTGGGAGGAAACCGGTGCACCCAGTGGAAACCCACGCAGACACTGGGAGAAAGTGCAAACTCCACACAGACAGTCACCCAAGATCGAATCGAACCAGGGCCCTGGCGCTGAGAGACAGCAGTGCTCCTTTTTGACCTTGAAATGATGTTTCAGACTGTAACCTCCTTTGCAAAGACCTCAGTAGTGTTACCTAACACATTTCCATTACTGCCATACTGTCATCTCCAGACAGTACTCTCCTTGCTGGTCTTTTGTCCTCTACCCTCCATAAACCCCCAACTCATCCTGAACTCTGCTACATGTCCTTATTTTAAACTCCTATGCCCCAGTTTCCACTTGATGGGCAAGATTAAATTTTCTCTTATCTTGAAATCTTTCTCGTGGCCTTTCTATGACTATCTCTGATCTGTTCAGCCTGCATCACAGAACGTCTTTCTCACTCCAAGCTCTGCATTTATCATTGTGGCGCAGTGTTTAGCACTGCAGCCTCACAGCACCAGAGACCAGGTTCAATTCTGGTCTTAAGTGACAGTCTATGTGGAGTTTTCACTTTCTCCCCTTGTCTGTGTGCATCCTCCAGGTGCTGTGGTTTCCTCCTGCAGTCCAAAGATGCGCAGGTTACTTGGATTGCCCTTTCGTGCCCAAAGGTTGGAGTGGGCCAAGCTGGGGAGCTCCTTCTGAGGGTTGGTGCAGACCTGATGGGCCGAATTGACTCCTTCTCCATTAAAATAATTCTGTTTCTATGATTTCTTATAGTATTCTGACAGTTTAGTTAAAAATCTGTATTTAACGCTGCCCCTCCCTCTTTTAAAAGATTTCAAAACCGTCTTTCTGTGAAACGGACCTTTTTTATGTTAATGGTGCTTTATAAATACAAGTTACAACAAGGGTTTTTCAGGCGGTGGTACAAGGGTTTTTCAGGCGGTGGCAGCCTTTTCTGGACTTCCTGGCGGAACGGTAGGGAAATAGGCCGACAGCAGCAGCAACCCGGGAGGGGGGGGGGAGAGAGAACTGTGCACATGGGTTTGTGGAGGGTGCTATCTCTTTTCCTTTCGTTGTCTGGGTGCTCTTTTGTTTTTTGTTTCGTGTTTTTGTTTTTGTTCTTTCCTTTTGTTTGAAGTTGCTCTTGAAGCTGGGGGGGGGGGGCAGGGGGGTATTGTTCATGGGGTGTTACCGCGTGTGTTTGTTAATAGAGTTAAGATGTTTATATTTTGTAAAAATTTCAATAAAAATTATTTAAAAAAAAATAAAAATAAATACAAGTTACAGTGGACAGGATGGAAAGGGCACTTTGGAAAATGGCTTTAAAGTGGAGGGGCTTGTTGAGCGTGGTTCAAATTGGTGAATGGCATATTTGGAAATAATTTTGTGAAGTTCTTCAAACATGTGATCAACGCATGGAACAGGCTTTCAAGCCGTTGTGAAATTATACAAGAAACCATTAGCTGCTGTGATGGGAGAATGATCTGTTCTTTCTGAATGGATGAACTCATACAGGTTAATTTACCTTGTGTCTCTTCTTCAGAGCTGAGACTTTTATGCCTGCTGTTCCAGATATGTTTTCTTCAGCCTATAATGTTTAGAACAGAGCTTAGTTTGGGTGATAATCATGCAGAGCAATCTGTTTGAAATTAAGATGTGAAGTCAAATTGAGGTCCGTGCACTCCCACCCTTCAAACGAAAAAGATTGTGCTTTACGACATTCTGTGCTGGACACTTCAGCCTGTGCCTTTTGGGGAAAGAGGCTGATTTTGTTTACAATATGCCACTTTAATCCTTCATGCAAATTTGCCTGCAGAACTTGCCTTGGAGTCATTGGGTGCTATGAATACTGCAAAGTTTCCTCCTTCATTGGTTGAGTTTACTGTTTTAATACTTTTTCGAGCTGTAAACTGACTTTGTCAATCGTCATTGTTTTGACTTTGGATATACTGTCAGAGCTGCCACTTTGATCCAGTTTGCAATGAAGTTATTCTTTGGAATTTGCTTTCCCTTCAAAAACACGGAGCAGCCGGATAGTAGAAGAAACACAAAGGATTCAAAGCTTGTTTTTTTTTTTATTAAATAATTTTTATTGGAATTTTTTACAGAAAATATAACAAAAAGTATAGCAAAAAGCAGTAATATGCAACTAACAGCCCCATAACACCCACAATTCCCCCCATACCGTAACATCACATGTATCACATTCCCCCACCCCCCCCCCAAACAAGAGAACTTAACCATAAATTAAAATTAGATAAATCAAATTTAAATAAAATAAGCTAACATAATCAACGTCCCCACCCCCCCCGGGTTGCCGCTGCTACTGTCCCAGTACCCTATCGTTGAGCCAGAAAGTCGAGGAAAGGTTGCCACCGTTTAAAGAACCCTTGCACCGATCCTCTCAGGGCGAATTTAACCTTCTCAAGCTTAATAAAGCCCGCCACGTCATTGATCCAGGTCTCCACGCTTGGGGGCCTCGCGTCCTTCCACTGTAGCAAAATCCTTCGCCGGGCTACTAGGGACGCAAAGGCCAGCACACCGGCCTCTTTCGCCTCCTGCACTCCCGGCTCTACCCCAACCCCAAAGATCATGAGTCCCCATCCTGGCTTGACCCTGGATCCCACCACCCTTGACACCGTCCTCGCCACCCCCTTCCAGAACTCCTCCAATGCCGGGCATGCCCAGAACATATGGGCATGGTTCGCTGGACTCCCCGAGCACCTGGCACACCTATCTTCACCCCCAAAGAACCTACTCATCCTCGTCCCAGTCATGTGGGCCCTATGCAGCACCTTGAATTGGATGAGGCTAAGCCGCGCACACGAGGAGGAAGAATTTACCCTCTCCAGGGCATCAGCCCATGTCCCGTCTTCGATCTGTTCCCCCAGTTCCCCCTCCCACTTCGTTTTCAGCTCCTCTACTGACGCCTCTTCCACCTCCTGCATAACCTTGTAGATATCGGATATCTTCCCCTCCGCGACCCAGACCCCCGAGAGCACCCTGTCACTCACCCCCTTCGCGGGGAGCGCAGGGAATCCCTCCACCTGCCGTCTAGCAAATGCCTTTACCTGCAGATATCTAAACATGTTTCCCGGCGGGAGCCCAAATTTCTCTTCCAACTCCCCCAGGCTCGCAAACCTTCCGTCGATAAACAGGTCCTTCAGCTGTCTAATGCCCGCTCTATACCATCCCCGAAATCCCCCATCCATGTTCCCCGGGACGAGCCTATGGTTCCCCCTTAACGGAGCCTCCATCGAGCCCCCCACTTCTCCCCTATGTCGCCTCCACTGCCCCCAAATCTTGAGGGTAGCCGCCACCACCGGACTCGTGGTATGCTTGTTTTATTTTTGAGAAAAAAATCTTTTTGCACAAGATAAAGTAGAGAGAACAAATAATACTTGAATACTGTATAGAATCCAGAGGCGGTTTTGCTGCAACTGCCTTTATATTGGCACATTTTCACAGCAATTTTGTCGTTCATGAACTCTGACTGGAGATTGAGTGTGTGGACCATGTTTGTACGATTATGCTGATGGTACTTCATTTGGCGCATCACTTTTGTAACCTTGTACTTTCCAGTCTTGCGATAGATTAAAAAAAAGACTCTCGCTGATGCAGTACCTTTCATAACCTTGTCACAAAATGCTTTGCAGCCTTTGAACGGTCTTTTCAAGTGTTGTCACTGTTGTAATACAGAGAGTGCACAGCAAGCACCCACAAACAGCAATGTGATAATGAGCAGATAGTTTGTTTCTTTAGTCAAATAGATTCAACCTAATGTAACCCATGATGACCAGTTACTTTTGTTTCTTTCAGTAAACAACTTCCTATTGCTGTTGTTATCATGGTTCTAATCTATTGAGTAACATCTTCCTGCTGCACAGGCTGTATGCTGCTCGCAGTGCAATTTGTCCTCCATTCAGTCCCTGAAGCTCTGCAAAGTTGGGAAAGATTCCCCTGCAAAGAAAATTCCAAAATTTGTGGAACTTTTCTATATAAGACCTTGGGTGGTGCTGTTTTTATGTTGGTTGTAGGTCTCTGAGGGCAACAACAGAGACATTTAGCTCCAGAAGTGACGCATACCTCAGGTGGGTGTCATGGTGGTTTACAGTACCGAGGGAAATAAACTCTGCCACAAAGTAACAAACAGGTAAACTGGTATATTCTTTTCTGGTTTCTTATCGACCCTAAGTTAGGTTCTGTTTGGAGTTTTGAGAAACTGTGCTGCTGATGGCCTTACCTGGGGAATGTGTTTGTGTGATTGCAGTTAACCTCTGGACACCTCATCAGAGATGAAAGCATTTTTCAGAAGGAAAGTGTGATACCAGTCCCTCCAGTTGTCCACAAGGTGAAACCACCCCTGCAATACTGCTTAACTATGCAGAGCAGGAATGTTTTTGCTTTGGTTCCTTTAATGTGTCCATTTAACAGATCTGAACAATGTGATCTGGTTCTGTAAAGGTCCATGTCAGGATTTGGTGATATCTGGTGGAAAGGCATGCATGTAGACATGCAGAGGATCAGATTATTTTGTGATGCTTCCCCTTGCCCTGACCTCATCTTCTGTGAATAGTCTGTAGGACATTCCAACTTTTGACCTTCGGATGGAGGGAAGGTTGTTCATGTAGCAGCTGAAGATGGTTAGGCCCAGGACACTGCACTGAGGAGCACCTGCAACAGTGCCGTGGGACTGAGATGATTGGCCTCCTACACTGCAGCCATCTTCCTTTGTCCTCGTTGTGACTTGATATCATGGGCAGTTATTTGCCTCATCTCTTGAGCTCAGCTTTTTTTTTGGACTAGGGCTTTAATGAAGTCAGGAGTCTGGCAGAACCCAGGTGAACAGATTATTTCTGAGTACAGGCCACTTGAAAACACAGTCGCTGACGTCTTTGCTGATGATTGAGAATAAAGTGATTGGATTTGTCCTGTTTTTTGTGGGCAGCATATACTTTGACAATTTTCCGTTCGGCACCGTAGTAGAGCCACACAACCCGATGGAGGGTAAGCTTTGTGCAAAGATAGGACTTTGTCTCCACAAAGACCGTGTGGTGGTCGCTCTTAACTTTTATTGTCATGGGCTGAAGCATCTGCGACAGGCAGTTTGGTGAGGACAATGTCGCATAGATTTTTCCTCCTTGGTTCCCTCAACATCTTCTGCAGGCTCAGTCTAGCAGCCATATCTTTCAGGGCTCGATCATTAGTAGTGCCACCAAACCACTCTTGGTGATGGATATTAAAGGCCCCCACCCAGAGTAATTGTTACATTTCACTTTTATAAATGCTTGAATTTTCACCGCTCCTTCCCCCAAGGTTCATGCTGATTAACTCTTTACATCACTATGGTCATAATTCAGTCGGCAGGAGGCTAATTTAAGGAATGAATAATGCCTTAGACTTTAATGTCCTCCTGTGCATGATAATTTTGGAATTTAGTAATTAATGGTCACTTTGTTTCAATGTAATTTTTCAGGTAATTACAAAACTCTGATGTATGACAAACAGAGGGAAGAGTATTTGCCTTCTCCTGTGGGTCTAGGAATGTTTGTGGAAGTGAAGGATCCTGATGAAAAGGTAGGACATATTCAAGCTGTGAAAACCAAATCTGTTCTTTTGCTCACTTCAAGAGCACTATCTACTGGTCTGAGACATTTTCTCTACGAGCTAAATTTTTCAAAGTGAATTTGTGCGAATGATGAATGATATTGCTGGGAAAGGAATTTTTTTGGACTTTATTTCCTTCCAAGTCCAGTTTGATGCAACATAAATCACATTTCTAAACTTTAATGAGATTTTCATTTGGTTTATAATTTTTGCAAGAGCAAGCTTCACCAAATATGATCTCCATGATTGTGTTTGTGGCATTAGATAATAAATGTAAGTATTTGTAATATAATTTTCACATTGACCAACCACAAGTGGAATTGTTGAGAATAATACTCAAGTGATCATTACAGTTGGCGTTACCATCAATGAATTCCCCAACATCGACACCGTGGTGTTGGGGGGGGGGGGGGGGGGGGGGGGGGGGTGTTGCCATTGACCAGAAGCTTAACTGTACCAAACTTATAAATAATGTGACTACAAGACCAGGCCAGAGACAAGAAACCTTGCAGAGCCATTGACCAGAAGCTTAACTGTACCAAACTTATAAATACTGTGGCTAGAAGACCAGGCCAGAGACAAGAAACCTTGCGGATGAGTAACTCTGGTCAGAGCCTGTTCACTGTCCACAAGGCCCAAACCAGGAACATGACCAATTGCTCACCATTTGCTTGGTTTGGGTGCAGCTTCAACAACACGAGAAGCTCATACCATCCAGGACATAACTGTCTGCTTGATCGGCACCCTATCCACCACCTTAAATATTCACTTCCTCCACCACTGGTGCATCAGGCAGCAGTGTGCCATCTACAAGCCGCACTAGAAGAACAAGGGCTACGAATGCATGGGAATACCAGCACATAAAGTTCCCCTCTGAGTCACATACCACCCTGACTTGCCACAATATCATTCCTTCACTGTGGCTGGGTCAAAACCCTGGAACTTCCTTCCTAACCACACTATGGTTCTACCTTAAGCACTCAAACTGCAGCAGTTTGAGAAAGGGGCTAATGACTACTGCAAGGCCTGTTAGGAATGGGCATTAAATACTGGTCTTGTCAGTGACGCTCTGATCAGATGAACAAAAATATATTAAACAAATTAGAGGGTCTGGAGACTTCCCAAGTTGTGTTTTAACAAAAGGGCTGTGAAACTTTTTCTCTATATCTGCCTGTCTCTCATACACGCAGTACTCTGCGATTACATACTTGGAAGCTATTCCAAAAGTTATCAAGATTGTTGGTATACAGCAGATCAATGTTTATAAAAGCAAGATTGCCGCTAAAATCAAATAATCCTCTGTTCTTGTTTCAGATTGCAGCATCCGCCGCATTTTGCTTGTAATAATTTAATGTCTTGTCTTTTTCTATAGGTCATTCTGTCAAGGCAGTATGCTTCTGAGGGAAGATTCACATTCACCTCCCATATTCCAGGAGAGCATCAGATTTGCCTCCACTCCAATTCCACCAAACTCTCTCTATTTGCATCAGGAATGCTGGTAAGCAACTAATTTGGAAGAAAAATACAGTTTGGGGGAAAAAAAGGTAAAATTACTAACATATTGATTGTGCAACCGATACATCAAATTTGCAGTGCAGAAACAGGCATTTTGGCCTAACTGGTCTATGCTGCTGTTTATGTCCACGTGAGCCTCCTTCCATCTTGACAGTGACCCAAGTCGAGAATCGAACCCGGGTCCCTGGTGCTGTGAAGCAACAGTGCTAACCACCGTGCTATCGCACTGCTTATGACACTTAATTGGACCCTCCCACAATGAAAAGGTGTTTTCTACATTTACCCTAACAAACCAGGTCATAACTTTTAGAGACTTGTTTTGGGCCACCCAAAACCTTTTCTTTTCCAGGGAAAGGTGCCTGTTCAGCTTTCATAGTGGTTATAACCTCTCCGTTTCATTAACTTTTTATATATTGTTTTTACACATTCGCCAGTGCCTCCTATCCTTTTTGTGATACAAAGGCTGGAGCTGTGCACATTATTGTAAGTGTAGTCTCACCAAGGTTCCACAAAGTTTTAAAAATATATATATTTTATTCCAAACATGGGTAAAAACATAACACCTCAAAACAAATTTGGCACATACAGTTTGTTCATTTTTCCCTTTTTAATCCCTAACCCCACCTCCCTTCCTACCCCGATAAGAAACAATTCCTCAAACACGGTCAGAAACGGCCTCCACCGCACATAAAACCTCTCCTCTGACCCACTAAAAGCGAACTTTATCTTCTCCAGCCTAAGATATCCATGTAAATCCCCCAACCACGCCTTGATCTCTGGCGCCATTGCCGACCTTGAGTTCATAATATCCATTGGCGGGCAATTAGATGCAACGGTCACGGCATTGGCCCCCTTTCCTTCCTGCAACCATGCCACCTCTGACGCCCCAAAAAGTGCATACAGAGGGCACGGTGCCACCTTAAACTCCATAATCCCTGACATGCTCTCAAACACCGCCTCCCAAAACCTGACTAGTTTTGCACATGCGAGCATGGCTCACTGGCCCCCTCCCACATCTCTCGCACACATCCTTGACTCCCGAGGAAACCCACTCATCTGGGTCCGAGTCATGTGAATCCTTTTTACCATCTGAAACTGTATTAAGGCTCCACCTCGCACAAGAGGAGGTTTAGTTGCTCCAACACACTCCAAAATCCCCACCCTATCTCGATCCCCAACTCTTCCTCCCACTTCCACTAGTGCCGTTCCCTTCTCCCCCAGCCACTCGTCCGTGACTAGCAACATCTCCAGCAACATACACTCCGGCAACTGAGGAAACAAGGGCACTTCCTTCCATGCAAAGTCCCGCACCTGTTAGTATGCAAATTCTCTCCCCCTCGGTAACTCGAAGCTCTCTCGTACTTCACCTATTGTTCCCACATATTGGTGCCAAACTGACATATGCCCTAGTTTAAAGTGCCTCCTCAACCAAATCTTAATTGAAGACTCTACCGTTGGGCTGCTCATATATCACCCAGGTGAAAACTGAAACGGGGCCGTTGCCAGGACCCTCGGATTCATGCCCCCTGACAGGAGTCCTCGCTGTCCAATAGCAATGCAACAGGTTTGGGAACGCAAGCCTCTCCTTCCGCTGCTCCTTTGCAATAAGGCCCTACTGGCCATCTGCATCCCGCCTGCCCAAACAAATCAGTTTATCCATCCTCTGGAAAAATGCATTTGGAAAGGGAAATTGGAAGATATTGAATAATAAACAAAATCTTCGGCAACACATTCACCTTCACTGCCTGTACCCTCCCCACCAGCGGCAAATGCAGACCGTCCCACTTTTTAAGATCCCCTCTACCAAACCTCTCAGATTCTACTTGTACAAAACTGCCCAATCATGTGCCATGTGAATCTTCAGATACTGAAACCTAACACTTGCCACCTTGAATAGCAAGGCCCCCAAATTCACACTTCTCCCTAGGCGGTCGCCAGGAAGACCTCGCTTTTCCCGACAGTCAATGTTTACTTGGAAAATGCCCCCAATTTCCCCAACAAATCCTTAATTCTCTCCATACTTTCCAATGGATTTGCCACATACAACAATAAATCATGAACGTATAAATCATCGGCGTACAAAGGCACCCTATGCTCTCTACCCCCTCACGATCCCCTGCCACTCATTCGAAGCTCAGAATGCAATAAGCAATACAAACAACAACGGCGACAATGGGCATCCCAGCCTTGTCCCCTGATACAGCCTAAAATAACCTGAATTCGTATAATTCGTTCTCACACTTGCCACGGGGATGTGTATAATAGCTGTACCAAAGCAATTAAGTTTGGCCCAAACCTCCCAAATATTTCAAACAAATACGGCCAGTCCACCCGGTCAAAGGCCTTCTCCATGTCCATTGATACAATCACCTCTGGCACCCTCCCCTTCACAAACCTCATTTTGGTCCTTCGAGACCCCATCTGGCACACGCCCCTTCAATTGCCTCGTCAACAGCCTTACCAACACTTTTACGTCCATATTCTTGTAAGAACCACACTCCGTAGGATCCTTGTCCTTTTATTGGGATCAACAAAATAGATTTCTGTGCCTGCATAGCCGGGAACTACCCACTTTCCAACATTTATTAAACATGCTTGTAAGGTGAGCCAATTCAGTGGCTGCCGCTGGAAGTCCATGTTCCGCACAAGTTTAGCATAATGTCTCTCCTTGCAATAGAAATACTGTCTTGTCAATTTTTCCCTCAGTATTTTAATGGGTAAGATTTGTTCTGACTTTTGTGAGGTAACCATGACCAAATGTTAGTGAGTTTGATGTCTTTGCTCGCCTTGCCATGGAGATGAATCCAATGATTTCTCTAAGCATAGTTAAATCCAACAAAATTGTTACTGTTAATTTTAATCTTGATTCTGTATCATTCTCCTTGCCCTGTGAAACCTTTAATTCCTCATGTTTGGGAGGGGGAATGGCAGATTTTACTTCAGTCACATTATCCTGTTGCCTTCAAATGCCATATGGCAGAGTGGAATGGCCTTGGAAATCTCTGCCTATACAATTTTGGAAATATTTTGGTGATCATATTTTATTGCCAGATAAGCTACTTTTATATAACTACTAGCTCCACACTTGCTGACAGTGTCAATCTTGCTTTAAGATGTTTGTTCAAGATGTATTTCTTGGTTTTTTTTTGGCCTGAACTTGGGTGGCTGGGAGCAGAAAAACTGAAAGGGTGGGAGGGAGAATTAAGATCAGCCACAGAAATTCAGGCTGTTGTCCCTCATCCAACCGGGGTTTTTGTCACCTAGAATTTTACATTTGTATTGAATATTGGAAGTTTCACACAGTATTTCACCAGTAGGTTTAAAAGCCAGTCCTCCTTGTAATGCTGGTCTTCTAGCCCTCTCTCTTGTTCAGTAAAATAACTGGAGCACTGTGGAGTCCTATTCATAGAATCCCTACAATGCAGAAGGAGGCCATTTGGCCCATTGAATCTGCACCGACCCTTCAAATGAGCATATCCCTGGACACTAAGGGACAATTTATCATGGCCAGTCCACCGAACCTGCACATGTTTGGACTGTGGGAGGAAACCAGAGCACCCAGAGGAAACCCATGCAGTCACTGTGAGAACGTACAAATTCCACACAAGACAGTGACCCAAGCCAAAATTGAACCCGGGTTCCTGGCGTTGTGAGGCAGCAGTGCCACTATTAATTAACAAAGCACTGGAAAGTAGCCTTGTGTCCCTAAATGCCTGTCTAAAGCCATCCCCTTGTATGGCACTGATCCGTACAAACCAGGACGCTCTTCGGTTTAGTTGAACAGCTAAGTTATTTTTACATTTGAGGGCACCGAGTAATGAATTTTCTCTCTGCAGCGGGTTCACTTGGACATCCAAGTTGGTGAACATGCCAATGATTATGTTGAGATTGCAGCGAAGGACAAGCTGTCAGAGCTTCAGCTCCGTGTCAGGCAACTAATTGAACAAGTGGAACAAATCCAGAAAGAACAAAACTACCAGCGGGTAAGTGGGGTTAGAGGTGTGGGTGTCTAGGAGAGAAATATAGGCATAGCTGAGGGGGCAGAGACATCACTGTTGAAATAAATGGGGGGCAGGAACATAGTGACTGCATGGAGGGGAACTAAAACTTCAAATGCTAAGAAGCAAGAATCAACATGTGTATGTGGATTAGAGGCAGCAATAAAGCTGGGTCGAAAAGTCTTGGGGATTGTAGAGAGTCAATAAAGTTAGCTTTGTACCTCACTCACCTTATCAGAATATGATGATGGGGCTCAGAAACCTCTAGTTATTGTCCTCTGTTTTTTTTGGTGTTGAACAATATTCCAAAATATTTGAAGTAGTTTTTTACTTTCTTTCTAAAGATATTGTTGATTCTTTTTTAAAAATAAATTTAGAGTATCCAAATTCATTTTTTTTCAATTAAGGGGCAATTTAGCGTGGCCAATCCGCCTACCATGCACATCTTTTGGGTTGTGGGGACGAATCCCTTGCAAACACGGGGAGAATGAGCAAACTCCACACGGACAGTGACCCAGAGCCGGGATCGAACCTGGAACCTCGGCGCCATGAGGCAGCAATGCTAACCCACTGCGTCACCGCGCTGCCCAAAATCATTGATTCTTTTGAGTACATCTGTTGTAATTGTTTTTTAAAAATAAATTTAGTGTACCCAATTCATTTTTTTTTTTCAATTAAGGGGCAATTTAGTTTGGCCAATCACCTAACCTGCACATCTTTGGGTAGTGGGGGGTGAAACCCACGCAAACACGGGGAAAATGAGCAAACTCCACACGGACAGTGACCCAGAGCTGGGATCGAACCTGGATCCCGGCGCCGTGAGGCAGCAATGCTGACCACTTTGCTACCGTGCTGTCCCGATCTGTTGTAATTGTAATTAATGAAGCAGTGCCCTACTTTTGAAAAGCTGAGGATATTTTGGTATCATTTGAGGCTTTTTATTATTTGGATCAGGAATACTAAAATTGTTGTCGAAAGCAAGCATTTATGTTCAACATGGTACAATGTAATGACTACTCCAAATATGGCCACTTGTGCTATAAATATTTGTTCATCCTGAATGTTTTTTCTGTTCCAGTATCGCGAGGAACGTTTCCGGGTGACTAGTGAGAGCACCAATCAACGAGTCCTGTGGTGGTCAATCGTGCAAACGCTGATCCTCATTCTGACTGGAATCTGGCAAATGAGGCATCTGAAAAGCTTCTTTGAGGCCAAGAAACTGGTATAGGTCGTGATTGTAATGACCTGTATTCAATTGATTTAAATACAGTACAAGGCTGATCGGCCAAAGGCACGTTTTCAGTTACACAATTCAAGTCGTGGCTCATTGGATTTGGCCTAATTTTGATTTCCCTCTCCCCAATCTCCATGACCTGCAGTACTTCTTACATAAGTGACTACATTTCCAAAGTGCTTCAGTGACTGTGAAGTGCTTTGGGATGTCCTGAGGTTGTGAAAGATGCTACAGTATGTAAATGCTAGTAATTTTTCCAAATGGATCTTGGCAAGTAACAGACATTGTTTTTGGAGAGATGCCCAGGGACAAAAAGGCAGCTCTGTCCAACCTACATTACAGTTTGAGTTGACTGCTTTGTTGTCTCTGGGACCCTGTATGTTAAGCCATTATAAATCTGTTTTGATTTTATCTCACCAAAACTTTGAATAAGTCCATTACTGAAGCATTTGAAGTGGAGTTATGCAGTATTTAAATGTACTAAGGTATGCATTCCTTTTCATTATCTGCAGCTATTAAGTTGTTAACTTTATTGGCTAATCTTAACATTTTTGGAACTACTAAGCACCAAGCAATGTCCTGTGAAGTTGCCTTTAAGACTTAAAAAGTCTGTCTTTTGTGTGATTTACTTTTTTTTCCCATTTAAGTCATCCCTAAATATTGTGCAGTGGTAACCTCAATGTGACCAGGTGTGATCATGGAGGGATGAGTAATGTTTTGCAATGTCACCAGACTTAGCCTGTCTATATGACTAAGCAAGTGTTCATTATTTATAATTGTATCTGGTTAGAATTGAATTTCTCTGACTTTGGAAGGGCAACACTGCAGAGCGATTAAGTGCTCTGATTTTCTTGTAATGTTCTCAGAAATATAATTTATTGTATTGCCATTTGTCTTTGTAATTGGAAACATTGGTTTTGGTCCTATCAATCATTGAGGGACAAGGATGTAGGAACCACCAGGTATACGTGGGGGATATCCTTTTTGAATTTGAGTATGAAATGGGGTTTGGTGTTACATTTTGTGCAGCTGCACTTGATTCTGATTGTAGGCAGCTGTAAATATTTGTACCATAACTGCTGACTGTCTGGGACCCAGTAGCAGCACATTGGCAGAAGTGGAAACTAGAGATGTTTTCTCAATCTGACTGCATTCAAATTGTTAACATTTTGAGCATGGCTGAATCAACCATATGCACTTGTACTGCCTGTTTGTAAAGTTTCGAACTTTGTTGCTTTCTGTGGATTGATAGATGTTGGGTGGCAATTTTGTTGGATTGGGTGTTGGGACTTTTATTTTTCTTTCTGGTATGTTTTTTCTCTTTCTCTGCCAACTTTTTATTGGGGCAGGTAAATGAGTCAGGCCATTGCTACTTTCTACTGTTATGACCAAGACTTGTTCGATGAGCTGGATTGCATTCATGAGATTTTCCCATTTTGAGGAACTGGCAGAATACCAGACAGGATGTCTAAATGTCTTCACATTCATCACGTACACCAAGGTGCTCCATATATCGGGGCATCCTGCTGATTCTGTGAGTTGTTGCTTCAGTGCAACCCATGATTGAACTGCTAGGTGGGAAACCATGTTGACCGTCATTATCCAAATGTATCTTGTCTTGCTTGTTTGATCATTGACATGGATATCTGGACATTCATGATCCACTGCTGCCAGCACTTGGTATTTTGTTGGTGGGTTGCTTAGGAGACCATACCTATGGCTCTAAACTGCTCTAAAAATGCTGATGCGATGGTTCCCATCCCCGAGTAGCAGTTTCTGTACTGCTTATTGCTTTCAAAACAATGCTCTGTCATAAACCACACTTGTCTAATTGTAACTGCCTACCTTTGCTCTACAATTTTTAGTTTGAATCTCTCCTACCCTCTGAAACTTGTCATCAAACAAACTGATAGGTTGAAAAAGTTGAATATTAATAAATGTTGTTTCTTCCCTTTCAGGGAAATGACCTGTCACTAGTTATTTTCCTGGGGCCATTTTCCCTGCTTGGGAATCTCTACCTGGAAAAATGCCACTAGGTGGGGTCTTGTTAATCTAGTAAACTGAGGTATCCAGATATATAGTGCCTCCTCGTGAATATTGATGTGTACCAATTCACAGGCATCATGTTCATCTGTACATGATTTCAATGCATGCTATCTTCAAGTTTAACAGGCTTGGTCTTCTCAACTACCTCGAGCCAGGACCATCAGGGTCGTGTGCACTCCATGACAACTTTGGTGTTACAGCGTAACCAGTAGTCCAGAAGAATCAACTGAGCTTATTCGGTAGTGCTTGTGCGAAGTGTGGATGGTCAATGAAGAGAAGGCTAGGTGTCTGGCGAGGTCTGAAACAGTGATGGGCTCACTGATGAATTGAACCAGTGGCTGGATTGAAAAGTGTGTTTTCGTGTTGCAGATATTACTCATTTGCCAGGGGAGATGCTATTGTGGTTAATGACATTTCACACATGTTCTCTTCAAAAGCAGCTGCAAAGGAACTGCCTGGATTGAGAGTGCATGCTACATGAGCGCTGTTTTACTTAGTTATGCTGAAGGACCGCGTATGGGTGGTTTAATCTATTCCTTGCACCCCTGACATGAGAGGATATAGTATAAATAACAGCACGGATTTAAGCACTGTTCTGAGTGTAGTGTGGAAAAATTTAAATGAACAGCACGGCACTGTGTGCTATCTGGAAACCATCCTCTTAATCTGTTAAATCAAATAAATGGGTGGAACGTGGACCAGGGCAACTATTGCAAATGGACAATTCACCTTGGATATCAAAATATAGATCTATATATGTCATATAAAACATCAGAACCAATTCATCGTTGATATAAAAGTTGAAAAAATAATTAGTGCCTCAGATTGTAAATTTCTACTTTTTCTTCAATGTTTTCCTTTCTTTTATTTCACCCTCTTTAATTTCTTTTTTTTTGGAACTGGATGCATTTTGTGTAGAGATTGCATTGCTTAATGAGATTTGTTCCTCTGTACGTTGCAGTAATTGACATGTACAAATTCTGAGTTACTGCTACCATGGTCTATTTTTCATAAGTTCTAATTTTTGAAATAAACCAATTCCACCTTTCTTTTTTTAAGTTTCTTATTCTTCATGTTGGCTACCTCCGACCTAGTCTTATGTAACTGGCAATTTAAAAACAAAATCTGTGTTTTGATAAATCTATATATGGGGTTAATTAAAACCGCATTGTAGCCCAGTGACTGCATTAAACTGTGGCTGCCTGTTGTCTCTTGGCTTACAACAAGAGGGTTCTATGAGATACTGAACCATATAGACCATGTCCTCTTAATCAGATCTCTGATGAAAGGTGAATTAACTGACCTTGACTGGTCGTGGTGCCAAGTGACTGTGGCATTTCTGGGCTGGGAAATGGGTGGTGGGGAATGGAAAAAGAGGAAAATGTTGCCACAGCTTTTGACTGAGCCAATGATCCTTGCCTGCTAGATCACACATGGATGTTGAGAGCAGCATTGGGTGCAGCTTTAAAGCTTCAAAATAAACAGCTTTCTGACGCTTGCTGCCCTGGCTCACCAATGAAGAAAGACAACTTGGTAAAGGTAGTGGGGAACTTTGAACACTTGTGGAACCCCAGAGAGGTGGTGGACAGAAAACTGAGAGGAATGAAAAGCTGTGACGGCTGAACTTAAAGTCAGAAAGTATATTGATTTTTATAGACTGCAATTAAAAACCAGTTAGATGTGGAAATATTCTGAGTTCACTTTTACGGAATCCCTGGCCAAAAGTAACAGGACGCAATGAGACTCAGGTGGATCCGTGAAAACTGTGTGGACTTGATACGTATTTCTAGAACTGACTACTTTCTGATTTAGATGTCTGTTCAGTATTTAAATACTGTATCTGATTATTTTTTAAAAAACAAGATGGATTTGTAAATCATTTTTAAGCTGATTTATTTTTCACTTCAAGTAAAGATTTAATAAAAGTGTTCATTATATCCATTGTCCTCTTTGTTCCTGTAGAGTCCAGTTTTTGTGTTTCCCATAATAGTTTGCTGACTAGAGCTGTTCAGAATTATGGTCATAAAATTCACACTGCCCACTCGGCACCAATCTTCTTCCCATCAGAAAACGATCGTGGACACTTCTGTATCTGTCTTTTTGTCAGATGCTGGCAAAATAGTTTGGCTTATAGCTGCATGTGACTTGATTTGGGGAAGATTTGTGACTCAGCTGAAATTTAATCCACACTTGGAAGAAAGTCTCCTGTCTCGGCTTTTATGTTAAACTCAGTCTGAGTAATCTTAACCTATTTCAATACATTACACACGACCCTAAATGAAATGTTACATAGAACATGCAGTGCAGAACGAGGCCACTCAGCCCATCGAGTCCACACCGACCCACTTAGACCTCATTACCGTTTTGGACACTTAAGGGCAATTTAGCATCCACCTAACCTGCACATCTTTGGATTGTGGGAGGAAACCAGAGCACCCGGAGGAAACCCACGCAGACACTGGGAGATCGTGCAGACTCCACACAGACAGTGACCCAGTGGGGAATTGAACCTGGGACTCTGGCGCTGTGAAGCCACAGTGCTAGCCACGTGTGCTGCCCAGGTTAATACATAACCTGGAAAGCTTACTGGGGCTGGTTTAGCTCACTGAGCTAAATCGCTGGCTTTTAAAGCAGGCTAGCAGCACGGTTCGATTCCCGTACCAGCCTCCCCGGACAGGCGCCGGAATGTGGCGACTAGGAGCTTTTCACAGTAACTTCATTGAAGCCTACTCGTGACAATAAGCGATTTTCATTTCATTTCATTAATAGCCCTGAGTCTGAAATTGGAAGTGTTTCATTCCTCTAGTCTACCTACTACTCAACCAACGGCCCAAAAAACGATAATATTGAGCAGTTTTTTAAATTTGTGCTTTCTGGCAAATGAAGACCTAATTTACCTGAGCCAATGGCGGAGCGTTGCCTTTCACAGGGCAGTTGAGAATTAATCACATTGGTATCTGATTAGATTGAACAAAGCACTCCAATATTTCCAGAACATGACCACCACACCAACAGTAGAAGGCAGGGAAACGCAATGCTGTCATGGGAAGAAAAACGTGGTTCTCTATTCCTGAGACGTACAGGCCCCTTGAAGACCGGATAAATATTGTACTAAGCAGAGAACTTAAATAAGTATCTGAGAGGTGATATTTGTTCCTGGTAAAAAGAAATAATATTATCCATTATATTTGATTTACACTAGTAAATGAAACCTGCACCTGAAAATGTATGATAACATTTTCTTTCGAACCTTTTATAGAATCATCCGGAATATATATTGCATTAACGTGATTAAACTGACACCTGGTAGGGGCTGTTTTAGACTTGAATAGTTCAGCATATCATCTCATCTCAATCCAACTTTTTACTTTTAGTCACCTAATTATTTTAGTTAAGGAAAATACAGTTTCTACTTTACTCACTTTAGAGAGCAGCACTGTTTTGTATTATTTGCATAAAAGAAAACAAAATAATGGCTCTTATTTATGAGTAGCACATTGGTTAGCACAGTTGCTTCACAGCTCCAGGGTCCCAGGTTCAATTCCTGGCTTGGGTCACTGTCTGCGGAGTCTGCATGTCTCCCTGTGTCTGCGTGGGTTTCATCCGGGTGCTCTGGTTTCCTCCCACAGTCCAAAAATGTGTAGGTTAGGTGGATTGGCCATGATAAATTGTCCTTCGGTGTCCAAAAAAGGTGAGTTGGGGTTACGAGGATAGGGTGGAGGCATGAGCTTAAGTAGGGTTCTCTTTCGAAGAGACGGTGCAGACTCAATGAGCCGAATGCCTCTTGCACTGTAAATTCTATGATATCGATCTGGAGTCGCACAGGCCAGACTGGGTAAAATCAGCAGATTTTCTTCTCGAAAGGAAATTGGTGGAGCAGATGCAATATTGCAACAATTTAGTAGTGTCATAGTCATCAGTGTGACCTAGCTTTTTATTCCAGAATTATTTAATTCACTTATTCATATGAAACCACTCCCACCTTCCCTGATTTCTCTACCCTGCAACCCTCCCCATTAACTTGGCTGATGCTGAAATTACTATTAGGAATGCACATTGAAAGTGATCTTAAATGGAATTATGAAATGTTTGAGAGCGAACAGAAGACTGAACTTGCAATGTCTTCTCAAGCATCACAATGTATTTCAAGCAAATCTGTTCACTGCTTAATAGTTATGTAAAGCCCATTGTTGAATACACAATACCTATTTGGAATGCAGGAATTACCAAAGAGTGAGAGCAAGCTCGAAAGCGTTCAGCAATGAGCACGGAAGCTCATCCTAGATAACGTGTATTAATTGAACAACTATGTGTTCCTCTGCTGACTTGACTAGAAAACTCTTGAATCTCATCTCCCACTATCGTTATTTCTTGGCCATAACTACACAAAAGTAAAAATGTGAATGGAATTTAAGGTGAAAACACACCATTCTACAAATAAGATAATGAATAGACTGAGGCAACTCAATCCCCTACTTTATAAAACTCATAAATAGTTTGTAAATAATTGAAAATATAAGGCTCTCAACCTGACATGATCGCTGACACAACGCAGTGTCTTTTCCATCATGTCCTTCTCCCTGGTGCATACCGATACAAAGTACTCATTAAGGATTTCACCCACTTCCTGTGGTTCCGTGCATAACTTCTTTCCATTGTCCTTAAGTGGGCCTACTCTTTCTGTTGCTACCCTCTTGCTCCTAATATATGCATAAAAACCTGGCTATGAGGAGAGGTTGAATAAACTGGAATTGTTTTCACTGAAGAGATGGAGACCTGACGTCTGCAAAATTGTGAGAGGCATAGACAGGAAAGTGAGTTATCGGCTTTTTCCAAGGGTGGAAGTGTCAATTACAAGGGCGCACAGGTTCAAGGTGAGAGGGGAGGTTTTTCACACAGAGAGTGGTGGGTGCCTGGAATGCGCTGCCAGAGGATGTGGTGGAAGCAGGCACATTAGCAACATTTAAGAGGCATCTGGATGGGTACATGAATAGGGAGGAAATAGAGGGATATGGACCGAGTAAGGGCAGAAGGTTTTTGTTAGGGCATCATGATCGGCACAGGCTTGGAGGGCCGAAGGGCCTGTTCCTGTGCTGTACTTTTCGTTGTTCTTTGTTCTAGTCTGCAAATCAAGGAGATTGCACTTTCTGATACATTGTAATTATTAGTATGCTGATATGATCATCCTTTATATTTTATGACTTGGCATATAACTATAATTTCTTGTTTTATTTATCATCCTCACAATTCAGCACATTTGACCATCATAGAATCATAGAATTTACAGTGCAGAAGGAGGCCATTTGGCCCACAAGTCTGCACCGGCCTTGAAATAGTACCCTACCTAAGACCCCGCCTCCACTCTACCCCGTAATCCCACCAAACCGAAGGGACGTTACAGCGCGGCCAATCCATCCAACCTGTACATCTTTGGAATGTGGGAGGAAATCACAGCACCCGGAGGAAACCCACATAGACACGGGGAGAAAATACAAACTCCACGCAGTCATCCGAGGAATTGAACCCGGGTCCCTGGACATGTGAGAGAGCAGCGCTAACCATTGTGCCACCATGCCCCTCATTCATCACGATTTGACTGGGACTCTAGGCAACGACTCCCACACAGCCTGCCCACCATGGGATCCCACCCAGGCTGCACGAAGCGCCCACCCGACATGTCAGCCAACTCCTCACCTGCAATAGCCTCAGCCGCATGGCCAGAGGCCCTGGCAGCTGGCGGGGGCCACGGTTGATCGGACGGGCAGGAACAAGAGCTGCCCCTGGAACGGGCACACACGATCCAGGGGTCAGCATGGTGGCGCCGCAAGTGGCTTCTCCTTCCCCCCCCCCCCCACTGCTGCCCACCCCAGCACAGGGTCCCCCTCAAGCTCCTCCCATTCCCCGCAGCCGAGGGTCCCACACCCCGCTCAGCATCAGATGCGGCATGCCCAGCGCCACCGGGCTCCCCGCCCACGAGCAAAGATGGCCACCCGGCTCCCCCCACCCCCGGCCAGGCCCATGCCCCTCAAAAGAATCACCAATCAGTGCCAGTGTGACCATCCGCTGGTGAGGCTGATGAATGATGGGAGGCCATTGGACAAGGGCCCGCTCCCATCAACCGCATGGAATCATGGTGCAAGCGGTGACAATTAGCCTCCGGCCACGGTGAGACCCCGACTCCGCTAATGGGAACGGGCCGGCCACACCGTAAACCGTCCGGCACCTGGCAGGGCTCATGTTACTGGCCTCACCTCGCTCGAGCGAGAGTGCAGCGATACCAGACAACCATGCCTCATGGCCGATCGGTTTATGTTTCAAGTTCCACATTCCCCTCTCTCCCAATAACCTTTTATTCCCTTTCCCAACAAGAACCTATCTAACCCTGCCTTAAAAGTATTGAGTAACCCGACCTCCACCACCACTTGAGGCAGACAGTTCCAAAGTCACACAATCCTCTGAGAGAAAAGAATTCTCTCTCTCTCGCTCTTAAAAAAGCGACCCCCAATCTTAAAACTCTGCCCCCGGGTTCTGGACTCACCCACAAGAGGAAACATGGGGCGCGATTCTCCCAAAAGGGAACAAAGACCCCTAGCGAACAGTGCTGAGATACACATGGCTATTCAACGCGACTCATGTTGAATAAGGGGCCTGAACGGGGACCACGCAGCCCCGTTTTGTACAATGGGGAGCTCTGCTCGCTGGAATCCCCGTTGTAGTGAGAGATCGGAACACCATTTTTAAAAGGCGTACTGATCTCCCAACACCCCCCCTCTCCCCAGCCCGAATGCAATATGGGAGGGTCCCTGGCCCCGTACCCACCGCAACACACATGCCGGGCAACCCCGGCCCGATCGCGCGCGCACAACAAACGCCAGCTTTGCACCTTGGCAGTGCCAATCTGGCAGTGCCCAGGCCACCTGGGAGTGCCGCCTGGGCACCTTGGCAGTGCCAGGCTAGTACCCAGGTGTCACTGCCAGGGTCTGGGATCAGCAGTGTCAGGGCACAACCCTGCCCAAAGGCACGCAGCTGGGGCTCTCTGATCCCCTGGGAGACCCCCACAAGTGCCATTCCATCTGGTCTCCATTTGAGGGAACCAGTGCTGAACGGCACATGCTTTGGTCTCTGAGGCAGGTTTTTCAATAATACAATTTTCTATCAACCTAATTTATTCTATCAACCCACAGACTGCAAATGGTGAGATTTGAGCTCTCTCTTCTGGATATCTAGTTTAATAACATAGTCAAGAGGTTTTAAACTGGGAGTGCTTGCAATCTAGCCTAGGGGCTATTGTAGCTTGCCACTCCTTCTTGTGCATCTTGGCAAATTTGCTGCTGCATGAATATTTGAGTTATTATTCATAGGTGCTTTTTCAGTGTTTGTTCATTCACATCCTCTTTTTTTTCTTGCTTGCCAGTAAATGTTCGTGAAAAGCTATTGATTATTCCAGCTTTAACATGCAAAAAAACCCGTTTGAAATTAGACTATTGGATTTATAATTAATTTATTGATGTGCAGGTTATGTGAATTGGCCATGCTAAATTGCCCCTTAGTGTCCAAAGATGTGTAGATTTAGTGGGGTTGCAGGGGAATGGGACTAGATGGGGTGCTCTTTCAGAGGGTGGGTGCAAACTCAATGGTCTTCTGTGGATTCTCGCTAGTTGCCTGCAATTGTATAGTTAACATTCAGATTCACCTTAGAACATAGAACATACAGTGCAGGAGGCCATTCAGCCCATCTAGTCTGTACTGACCCACTTAAGCCCTCACTTCCACCCTATCCCTGTAACCCAATAACCCCTCCTAACCTTTTTGGTCACTAAGGGCAATTTATCATGGACAATCCACTTAACCTGCATGTCTTTGGACTGTGGCAGGAAACCGGAGCACCCGGAGGAAACCCACGCAGACACGGGGAGAACGTGTAGACTCCGCACAGACAGTGACCCAGCGGGGAATCGAACCTGGGACCCTGATGCTGTGAAGCCACAGTGCTATCCACCTGTGCTACCGAGCTGCCCTTGTGGGGACTTGTGGTTCCAGACCTGCATCTCTACTTTATTTCAGCATTTGAGAGTACCCCTCAAGCAGGATACCAATTGGGATTGTCCTTTTGGTCAAAAGACCAGGGTTTAATCTTCGTTTAAACCAACAAGGAAATTCTGAGTGGTAGGTAGTCTTAACAGTCCAGTAATATTTGGCAAAATTATAACTGAAAGTTTGGTTTAATATGAGTTAATTAAGCTGATTGATCTGCAACCATCAATTCAATAGCTTCTCTGAGAGGAACATCCTTTGCTGACAGGTATAATTTGATATTATCGCTGAGACTAATCTAGAACAGTGATTATACTGATGTGCAGGTTCGTAAAGGGAAAGTGACTTGAATTCCAAGTTTGAGAGCGAAACTCTTAAGTCTTCATATGCAGAATCCTACACTTGTTCCTTCTGAGAAGACATCTTCAATATATTTTCTTGATTGCTAGGTTCAATTGGGTTACACGGTAGCACAGTGGTTAGCACTGTTGCTTCACAGCGCCAGGGTCCCAGGTTCGATTCCTGCCTTAGGTCACTGTAAATGCAGAGTCTGCACATTCTCCCTGTGTCTGCGTGTTTTTCCTCCGGGTGCTCCGGTTTCCTCCCTCAAGTCCCAAAAGACATGCTGTTAGGTGAATTGGACATTCTGAGTTCTCCCTCAGTGTACGCGACCTCGTGCCGGAGTGTGGCGACTAGGGGATTTTTACAGTAACTTCACTGCAGTGTTAATGTAAGCCTCCATGTGACAATAATAAAGATTATTATTATAGGAGGACAAAAAATCCACCAGTGAGCTGAACCTGGAACCTTCCCTGTCCTGGTATTAAAGCAGGTGGTGCCTTAATGCTCTACGTATGGGGAACTTGAATGCGAAATCAGATTTAAATCACATGAATGCAAATACAGATTTAAATTCCCTAAACAAGATTACCCAACAGGTCTATGTGTTGGTTATGTTCCATGTTCACATGCATTTTGCCATGTCAACACAAACTCTCAACAGTAATATTGGATTAAAAGATTATCAGATTACATATAGACAAGGGAAATTCCATTGTGTGACATTGCAGTCAATAGTAAGGGAATAACAGCGGAGATAATAGCACAGAAAGCCACAACAGCAACCACATTTCATTGATTTTGGATATTCCCTCAGACTTGATGCAGTTTTTGTAACTTCCATAATCGACATCTTTAATTGCGCAAACATGATCGATCCGGCACCACTCGTTACATTCCCCCAAATCGTAGCT
Organism: Scyliorhinus canicula; assembly: GCF_902713615.1. Taxonomy (NCBI): domain Eukaryota; kingdom Metazoa; phylum Chordata; class Chondrichthyes; order Carcharhiniformes; family Scyliorhinidae; genus Scyliorhinus; species Scyliorhinus canicula. Next base: position 150,896,966 of record NC_052149.1, on the reverse strand, counting down.
GACCGAATTATATTCATAATACTTCTGCAGGTAATGCTTGTCCCAGCTTAATTTATCCAACACAGTCTGCATGGATTCAACTGTGGCATCAGGTACTTGGAATGCTTCTGTTAGGCGGTATTCTTTCTCCCAATGTGGAGTCCAGGTGTTGGCAAAGGTCAGATTTAAATAATATGTCACCATGTCCTAAGGTGGTTGAAGGGGAGAAAGATATACGGAATAAGACCAAATAGTCATCATATTTTCATTTAATAAAGCAGGCTCCATTTCAAACACAGAGATGTTCTACAGCAGCTTTAACAAGTGACTGCAGCACACTGCAGTACTAAAATGAGTACTAAAAGACTGACCAGAAGTTGCTGGTCACAATCCCAGGTCTGTGCTCACTCGAGATATGCATTGTAACAATTCTTCCCTGTAATTCTGAGCAAAGGAGGTTGGTTTAAAAAAAAGGCAAGGCAATCGGTACTCACTCCACACTTACCCAGTTTTGCATGTCAGTGATCCCTGCTGGAGAATATATATGGGCGGACATTGGGATCATTTTAGGTTTCAATGCCGTGCTCAGTATCAGGGCTTGCACACAGAAAACCATGGCCACTTGAAAGGGGTACTGGTGCAGACAGTGCCCACAAGAGTATACCTAACAGAATTCAGTGGCCTAAGGGTGAAAATTGGGAGAAGATTTGGGCACACACACACACACACACACAGTCAACTGTTCGTTCAAAGTTGCTTTTTGGAAACTTTTCCAAAGCCTGAATGGGCCAATAGAAGTAATACACAAAAACAAATGAAATCCAAAGCAATATGGAGATTGGAGAATGGGGATTGCAGGCAAGTAAGCTGGCCTGTTGCAGTATTAGATCTTGAACAGATATTGAAATGCTACTGCAAGAGGAAGGCTTTCCTGTATGGAAAATTCTGGCACACCCATCAGATGAAAAGTAGTGCAGCATGCTTGGCGGGCGTGAGCAACTGACCGGTGCTGTGCAGTGTACCTGTGGCACTCACAAACAGGTATGGGTGAAGGTAAGAAACCTTGAAGTTTTCATTAGTTAACCATGTTTACTTGTATTTCAGCAGCACACGTGTAAGTTGCAATTTATAACTCAAACCTTTAACACACTGACAGCTTTACATGGGTTCCATGCAGCAAATTATTTTAGCGCAATCTGACCAATCAGCTATTTGTTAAAAGGTGTGCTTCATGTTGGTGAGATGCCTATCCAAGTTCATCCGCAAGACTGCTCTGCGTGGAGGAGGAGGACCTACAAATTATTATGCATTCCTCACTTTCAGAAGGTCACTGTGAATATCCTTTCTGATCAGAGCCCTAAAGGAGAAGTGAGACTAAAGTTTTAGGGCTGGCCCCATCCTGCTAGAAATCAGTTTGCGGTTATTCTCCACACAGCTTCAAGGCTTCTCTTATTCCTGCGTGTCTATATGCTGAGAGGAGAGGCTGTGTGTCGTTCTCTCTCGCTCGCTCTCTTTCAAATGTTCCCTGCCTGCTGTTTCTGAGTCTGCAGAGAAGGCTCGAGACCCTGATGAGTCTACAGACTCATGAAAACCACTACAGACTGAAAGCAAAGACATCCAACTGCAGGCCTAGACTGAAGAAAGATCTAACGGGAAGATGTCCGTCTTAAACAGGGACTCTCATCCTTTTACTTTTAGTATTATTTTTATATCCCTCTTTCCCTCTGTGCTTATCTGTCTTGTGTGTGCAGAGATGGTTGGGTGAGTTAAGGGGGGAGGGGTTATGAATTAGATAATAGTTAACCAATTGTATTTGTTGCCTATTTAATTATAGTTTTTATTAATAAAAGTTAATTGTGTTTAAACTTACAAACCTGGTGACTGTAGTTATTGGGCAGCCAATAGGTCAAGTGGGGCTGGAATTGATCGTGCACTACCCTAGGGGGCCGTAACATCATTTGAGTGCTCTGGCCAGGCCACCATAACGTTTCATCATGTCTCTCTACAAATTGTACTCATTTTGCAATGGAGTTCATTGTTCTATTTTCTTTTTAATGACTGCTGCTCCAAAGTCACAACTTTTAGAGAGTGGGATACAAATATATGAACCAGGAGTTTAACATTGCAGTAAGTGATTACATCCAAGAATAATAGGTAAACATTTGTAACTACTTCTGAAATGCTCAACTAATCTTTCCTTCCAGGCATTGATAGTTTGCTGTTCTCCATCTCCTTCCCCTGTCTCTCTCTTGTGATGGGGAAGGAATTGCCTTGGAGACTATCACAGTTTAACAAAACCCCGTTTGACAATACCCCTGATTTTGCATTCATGATAATGTTGGGGCTAATAACATTCAGCGTTATTGTGGAATAAATTGGATAGAGCTTCTGGCAGATGACGAAGAATAAGATAGTGGGACAAGAGAAAAAACAAGTGTTACTACAGAAGTTGTAATTTGGAGTAGAATAAGAACCACTAACAGTTACCGTTGCAAAAAAAGAAAGGGGTCAGAGGTTATATAAAATTGTTGAACTCAACATTGATTGGTGATTCTAAGCACTCCCAGTTCCGATAAAAGGTCAGTGACCTGACACCATAACTGTTCCTCTCTTCAAAAAATGGTGCTGGACTTGCTGAGTATTTTCAGCGTTTTCTGTATTTATTATGAACTATTTTAAATTTTAAAAATTTTTTCTTAATAATTAAAAAAAAAATTTAGAATACCCAATTCATTTTTTCCAATTAAGGGGCAATTTAGAGTTGCCAATTCACCTAACTTGCACATCTTTAGGTTGTGGGGGTGAAACCCACGCAAACACGGGGAGAATGTGCAAACTCCGCATGGACAGTGACCTAGAGCCGGGATCGAACCTGGAACCTCGGCGCCATGAGGCAGCATGTCTAACACACTATGCCACCATGCTGCCCTTTCTTAATACATTTAAAGTGCCCAATTATTTTTTTTTCAATTAAGGGGCAATTCAGTGTGGCCAATCCACCTACCTGCACATCTTTGGATTGTGAGGGTGAGACCGACACAGACACTAGGAGAATGTGCAACCTCTACACGGACAGTGACCTGGGGCCGGGATCGAACCCGGGTCCTCGGCACTGTGAAGTAGCAGTGCTAACCACTGCCCATTAACCATTTTTACTTGGCTGCTGCCAGAACCATTTTCTTGGACACTTAGACTAATTCTCCATTCATAATCCCTGACCTACCGGTTTCCGGATCATTGGAGACCAGATGTATGACCCAAGATGCGCACCGGGACCTTGTGGAAGTCCTGAAGCACTGACCTCCGAGGGAAGGAGCTGGGAAGTCATATTTTATAGTTTGTTTTTTTGCAGTAATGTTTATTAAAACCTCGGTTAAAATGCTTACAGACGGTATGTCTGCTACAGCTCTGATTAAAAGTGAGGTAATCAGTGATTTTTGAGGGGATAGTGTTTTGCTCACAGATATTAAAAGCCATTTACCTGTTTGCACTTTGAGAGTTAGTGTAATATTGTAAAAGTTTGAGCCTGGCTAAACAAATCAGGGTACATCTTATAACAAGAATGCTATGTGCTTTCAGTGTAGCTAATGGGAAGGGCCAGGTCTGTCTGGAAGGTTTTCAGCTTGGTCCTAAAAAAAGGTTTATCTCTCTAAGGACTGCAGCAAGATAAGCAAATTAAACTTGGTTGTTAACTTTATGCATAAGTGGTTTTATAAATATATGTGTTGCTTAATTGGAATGTAGGGGCAGGTTCAGGAAGCAAGTTCAGATGTTGTAAATGTTAACTGTAAAACCATTTCTTTGTCGGTAATGTGCTTTATTCTGTGTTCAAATTGAAGTTTGTTTCAACATAAAAACTGTATACTGGTAAGCTTTATCGCTCCTGTGGGTTAGTAACATTTGTTCACAGTTTTAATAAATGCAAATAGTTGGGTTCTAATCCAGGATCTTAACCAAAATTAGGGTTCCGTTCTGGACCCATACAAGGTGATACCCACTACTAAAGCTCGGGATCAGTCGTTGTTTTTAGATTTCTACTTGTAGACATCAGCTGCATGTAAACAGCAATATTATGCCCAATTTGGAATTAAAGTAACATTGATCTTTTAAGGTTGAATATATCCTGTGAGATTATAGTTCTTACAGTTTTAATGATCATGTTTTATTACCAGTCTGTGACCAGTTCAAAATGAAAGCACCCAGCCAGACCAAAGCTTTAGGATGCTCTCTGAAGAAAAAAAAAGAGGCAACTTGGGATTTTGTGATCAGGAGGAAGAACTGTCATGGGATTCCCCTGTCAAAACTTCAGTGCAAACTCTTGAAAAACAAGGCTCTAATGACTGAGTTCTACTGATCCAGAAGGTTCTGGCAGGAGATGAGGGGGACCGTCCCCCCATGTAAATTTCAGGCATTGGTGAGAGAAGTGGGTTGGTGTGGGTGCGGAGATCAGGCACCACAACATTTTATTTCAAAGAACATAGAGATTACATTACAAAAGCTGAGCTAGCCAGTCCAGTATGTATGAATTCTTACCAAGATCTGGAGAGTGTCTGTATTGTATTCAAAGAGGCGAATCCCAGGGTTTTGTGATCCATCTCGTAAGCCAGCTAATGTGGTTTTCCAAGGGGTCACTGCAGGGGCAATGAACATAGCACTGACTGGAGAACCTGCAATGAAATACTTCTGTGATTTATCAGTCTAAGGCCAATGGACACATATAAAATTTAACGTTAAGAAATCTGTGGGAGGAGGCAATAAACACTCACAAAACGTTCAAAAGGATTGAAGAGTAGAAAGGCTTAGAGGTTCAAAACCTCAAAAGTGGGAGGAGAAGTTTGATCAAACAGTTCAAAGAAAGAATTGGAGCCTAAATTGGTTAAATAGAGTGTGGTAATGCTAATGTAAACCATTGGTTCAACAACAGTCAGTATTTCTGTCCAGTACTCTCAGAGTCATGGAGTTTACAGCACAGAAAGAGATCCTTCATTCCATCGTGTCTGTGCCAGCCATCAAGCACCTATCCCATTTTAACTTTGGGAAGGATGTCAAACCCATGATCGAGGTGCAAAAGAGATGATTTCAACAACAAAAAAATTTGCTTTCATAGTCTATCCGTGAAGCTCATGTTGTTCATATAGTATCAATATCCTTGGCTTTGTTGTGGATGTAGCTACTTTGGTTGAGGAGAATATTACATTACTGGAATGAAAGGCTTTGAGTGTTTATAGGTAAATACCCATTGACCGAATTAGGCAGCAGAAGACATTCTGATAATACACAACTGTTTTATTGTGACACTAGAGTTCAGTACAAATACTAATCTCTACCTTCCCTTCTGCATCCGCTCCCTGTCCACAAGTAACCTCTTCGACTAGGGAAAAACCCAGCTCTTGTATGGGTTTCAATGAGCATCACCTGCTCTTAACTCACTCTGGGACATGAACATGTTTACTCTTCAAGGAACCTGCATTTCTAACATTGTTATCAAAGACAGAAATAAACAATAGAGAAGCTATTACACCACTTGTTGTACTGTATAGGTCATCAAATAGCGGGAAGTTGGTAGAGGAGTAGATTTGCATGGAAGTTACTGAGAGGTGCATGAACTAAAGAGTAATGTTCATGAGAAACCCTAACTATGTTTTGTGAGGGCCACGAAGAATCCAGCACGAGTCTTCAGGATACAAAGAAATAACATTTATTTACAATAACATATATATACAGCAGCAGCAACTTCCCTTGCTGCTCACTCCTCTCTCTCTCTGGTTCCAAACTGGCCAGCTCTATTTATGCAGGGAGTCTGCTAATGATTTCTCCGCCCCCTCATTGGGGAAGCTCATACTCCCACAGGATTGTGGGATTGTCATTAGTCCCCAGCCAGTGGTAAGCAGGCAGGTTATAACACTATGCCAATATTGAAGGGGGCAGTGAGTGTGTTCAGGAAATTTTCTTGATTGATATGTTTCCTGCACTATTGCTAGAGACTGTCACAGTGATGAAAACAGTGATCGTGGTATCAAAACGTTTGTACGGAGAAGGACACATGGAACGATCCAAGATAACATACTCAACGGGAGAGGGCTGGTTTCAGTGAATTGAGGAGGGCACTTACCCGGGTAAATTGGTGTCAAAGACTGGCAGGCAGCAATATAACGGAGCAAAATGTGGCCTTTCAAGGGGAGATGGTTTGGGTTAATCTAGGTACAGAACCACAGGGAAAAAATAATAAAAGCAAGATCTGAACTTCAAGCGGCTATTGGATAGGTACATGGATTACGGTAGAATGATGGGGTGTAGATTAATTTGTTCTTAATCTAGGACAAAGGTTCGGCACAACATCGTGGGCCAAAGGGCCTGTTCTGTGCTGCATTTTTCCATGTTCTATGTTCTATCTCTCTGGATGATGAAATCAGAGTTTAGGATGAAGCCGAGAAAAGGGAGTGTGATAGATGTCAGCTGAATAAAAAAAGGGAGAATCGCGCTGAATATAAAAAGGACAGAGGAGAAGTGAAAAAGGAAGTAGGGGGGCAAAATAGGCAGGGTGAGAATGGGTTAGCGGTTAATGTGAAAGGGAGTCCAAAGATCTTCTGTTGGTGTAGAAATAGTAACAGGGTTATCAGAGGAACAGTGGGGCTGATTAGAGACTAAAGTTGGGATCTATTGGAGAAGACAAAGGGTGTGACTGAGATACTAAATGAATACTTTGCAACTGTGTGTATCAAGGAAGAGGATGTTTGCTTAAGTAATGGTAAATGAGGTTGTTGGAATATGAGGTGAGATGAAAATAGGTAAAGAGGAAGTTCTAGAAACGTTGAGAAGTATTGTAGTGAGTAAGAATCCTCAGCAGTCCTTTAAAAGTGCTAGGGTGTGAGATTAACTGGATTGCTCTTCAGAAGAGCTAGCAGAGACTCAATGGCATCAATGACCTCCTTTTGTGCTGCACTATTCACTAATTCTAAGAATTTGCTTTTAATGTTGTAAAGCCCGAGGTGTTTCAAAGGAGTGCGATCAGATGCAAATTAATATCAATTCAAAGTAGTAACCATTAGGATAGGTGACTAAAAGCTTGATGTAAGAGATGGGTGTTAAGGAGCATCTTAAAGGCGGAGAGAAAGACAGCGAGGTAGAGAAATTGAGGAGGAAATTCCAGAGCTTGCAAACAATGTCCACATACGAGTCACAGTTCTATGCTAAAGTATTGGTGAAGACTCTAACCTAAACATAAGAGGCCTGTTAACTGAGTGGAGTCGACACGCATTAGTCATGAGGAAGACATTGAAGAAAACAAATCAGTTTAGAAAAGGCAAAAATACCCTCTCTTCCTAAATAGAAGAGGTGATTGGTTAATGAAGACTAAGTGACTAGACAGAGTCTGCTTGTCTTACCAGTTTCAAATTTGAGGAGGTTGAGTGTGAAATTAAAATACCTCAATCAAAATAAGATTTTTTATGTACGTGAAGTAAATGAGTATATGAAACATACAGTGAAACCAGCAGTGTTGGAAAGTCCCGTTCTCTGCTCATTCTCTCTTGGCAGATTTTGGTTCAGACACTCTTCACTACCTCATCTAATGATCATTCCATGTGTCAAGCTAGCTAGTGAACGCTGCCAGAATATACCATCATGAGGAGCTTGATACATTGCTGTTTATTGAATAAAGACAGTTCTCTGGCTTTCCCAATTACTCAACTGGTTTTGATGGTTAGTAGCTGAGGATACGGTCCAGGGGGATCCTTGTGTTTGAATTCCAACTGTGCTGAGTTTGATTATCTCAGTCAGGGTGCTACAATAGGACCATGTGGCTGCTGGACTGGGAGGAGAGAAGTTAATTGGGTGGTTTTGGTGGACGTGTACATGTGTGAAAGCTGCTATCTTGTCCTCTGCAGGTGAGTATTCTGCCCAAGTGCAAGCCAAGTGAGATATTCTTTATACCGACTTTAGGGTTTTGACTGAAGGAGTAAGGACTTGAGGCGTTAACTCTAGATTTTATAGTCAAACCCATTTTCTTCCTTTATCATTTCAATTATGGTCAGCAATGCATCCAAGGATCAGCTAGGGAAGTTTGTCTTTTTTTGTGGCATGTCGCAATGGTCACTCTGCAAATGGCGTGATTTCTAAGGAAACATGCAAGGAGTTAATCAATTGAAAATGAAATGAAAATCGCCTATTGTCACAAGTAGGCTTCAAATGAAGTTACTGTGAAAAGCCCCTAGTCGCCACATTCCAGCGCTTGTTCGGGGAGGCTGGTACGGGAATTGAACCATGCTGCTGGCCTGCCTTGAAAGCCAGCAATTTAGCCCTGTGCTAAATCAGCCCCTTTAGTGTGGGGAGGCTGACACTGCTCGAGGATAGAGCTGTGAGGCTAGGCCTGGTGAGGGAAACCTCAAAATCACATTAGAGCAGTTCTGAACAATTATGTAATTGGGAAGACAGCTTGAAGATAATTATTGGCAATCATACTGGAAAATGTTAGGGGGAAGGTATGTGTGGCATCAGTCAATGGAATGGAATTAGTCCATAATTGTTGACAGGGATCAAGAAAAATTTGTAACGCTGTTGCTTTTCTTGTTCAGATAATGTGATGAAGTAGCCAAGAGAAATGACGGAATGTTGATATGTAGAGGCAGAGCAGCCAAACATAGATATGCAGAGAATATACTTGAAGCTATTATTCAGTTAATGATGCTATAATGCATTGTTCAGTCCAAACCTAGAGTGCTTTGTTCAGTTATTATCACAGCTCTACAGTAGGGACATACATGTATTGGAAAGGGTGGAGGAATGGCATTTCATAATGTCCCACATCAGAGAATGCTAGCTAAGGTAGAGGCCCATGGAATTGAGGGCAAAATACTGACATGGCTAGGAAATTGGTTGAGTGGCAAGCACCAGAAAGTAGGGATAATGGGTTGGTACTCAAATTGGCAAGGTGCGACTAGTGGTGTCCCACGAGGATCTGTATTTGGGCCTCAATTGTTCACATTATTCATTAATGACTTGGACAGTGACATAGAAAGCCATATATCAAAATTGGCTGATGACACAAATTTGGCTGGCATTGTAGATAGTGCAAATGACAGTGTAAAATTATAAAGGGATATTGACAGACTAGGTGAATGGGCAAAACTGCGGCAGATGGATTTCAATGTAAGCAAGTAACCAAAAACAGAATAGATCTGGGTACTTTCTAGATGGTATAAAACTAAATTCAGTGGATGTCCAAAGAGACCTGGGTGTTCAGATGCATAGATCTTTAAAATGCCACAAACCAGGGCAGAAAGTAAATAAGAAGGCTAATGGAATGTTGCCTTTCCATCTAGAAGACTGGACTATAAGGACGCAGGCGTGATGCTGTAGCTTTACAAATCCCTGGTTAGACCCCATTTGGAGTTCTGTGAGCAGATCTGGGCACCATGCTTTCGGAAGGATATTTTGGCCTTGGAGGGAGTGCAACGCAGGTTTACAAGAATGATACCTGGACTTCAGGGATTAAATTATGAGATTATACAAATTAGGCCTGTTTTCTCTAGAATTTAGAAGGCTAAGGGATGATCTGATCAAAGTCTTCAAGGTATTAACAGGGAAAGACAGCGTATATAAAGATAAACTGTTTCCATTGGTTGGAGATTCTACAACTAGGGGCATGGTCTAAAAATTAGGACCAGACCATTTAGGACAGATGTTAGGAAGCATCCCTACCCACAAAGGGTGGTAAAAATTTGGAACTCTCTCTCACAAACAGCAATTGAAGCTAGATCAGTTGTTAATTATAAATATGAGATACATTTTTCTTCATCAAATATATTAAGGGACATGGGCCAAAGGCAGGTAAATGGAGTTAGGCCACAGATCAGCCATGATCTCATCGAATGGCAGAGCAGGTTGAAGCGGCTGAATGACCTACTTCTGTTCCTATGCCCCTATGAAAGGCCTTTAATCAATATCCATAGAATCCCTACAGTGTAGAAGGAGGCCATTCGGCCATTGAGTCTGCACTGACCCGCCAAATGAGCGCTCTACGTAGGTCCATTTCCCTGTCCTATCCACGTATCCTTGTGCATTGATCATGGCCACCTAATCTGCATATCTTTGGAGATACTAAGGGGCAATTTAATGAAGCCAATCCACCTAACTTTCACACCTTTGGACTGTGGCAGGAAACCGGGGCACCCAGAGAAAACCCACCCAGACACAGGGAGAACTTGCAAACTCTACACAGTCACCCAAGTCCGGAATTGAACGGTGGTCCTGGCGCTGTGAGGCAGTAGTGCTAACCACTGTGACACCGTGCCGCATTTACTGCATTTATAACAGTGAAATATTGCAGCCAGTGTCCGAATAGTGCTCTCCGCTTCAGGATCAAGTTGAATTGTGACTGAGGATCATGGAAGGAATGTGCTTCTCTATCTTGGCTCACTTACTGTGACAAATTAAGTTCTTTACCGGTCAGTCTGGTCTCAATAAAACTCGAGAGGGATCTGTAGGTATAGTATTATTTATTTTTAAACAACTTGCAAGGCTGACCCGCTCTATAGAGATTCAGAACACATACAGTCTCCTGAAGCCCCCAGAACCAAGTGAGGTCGGAGACAAAGAGATCTCTGCACATGTCATTCAAATGGCATCAATTTTCACATACAAGATTCCCATAGGTCATCCTATACACCTCCTGACCTGGCCATATATCCTGATTGGCTCACTCCGCATTCCTCAACCCTGGGCCTCTTGTTACCCAGCATCCTTTTCACCATGCTCTGCGTGGGGCTCCCCTCCCCCCTTTCTGGCCATGCTTTGCTCAATTTCTTTGTTCTTTGTCTGTGAACTTACTACCATCAGACCGGCTCTATCCTCTACATTATTCTAACTAATTATCCTATTTCATATCACATTCGTTTGTTCAATTCCTCAACTGCATAGGTGCTAGCCATTTTCTATGACTCGCTGCACAGAAAAATTGATTTATATTTTGATCATAATTTAGAAGATATGTGCCTCCTGCCAGATGTGGGAGATCAGGGAGCTTTATAGCAATTCTGCCTGTAGGAGGTGTGACCAGCTGAATCTCCTCACAGATTGTGTAGTTCAGTTGGAGCAGCAGCTGGACTCATTGCGGAGCATACAGGGGGCAGAAAGTGTGATAGCTTCAGGGAGGTGGTCACACCACAGGTTCAGACAGATATATGGGTGACCGCCAGGAGAGGCAGTCAGATAAGGCAGGAGCATCCTGTAGCTATTTCCCACTCAAACAGGTGTACCGTTTTGGATACTTTTTGGGGGTTAGCCTCTCAGGGGAAGATACTAGCAGCAGCCAGACCTGTGGCACCACAACTGGTTCTGCTGTAGAGCAGGGGGGGGAGCTAAGTCCAAGCGAGTGATAGCAGTAGGAGATTCGATAGTCTCCTCTCAGTAGGGGCACTCCAGGATGGTGTGTTGCCGCCCAGGTGCCAGGGTCCTGGATGTCTCTGAACGGCTGCAGGGCATCCTGAAACAGGAGGATAAACAGACAGACGTCATTGTCCACATTGGTACGAATGACATAGGCAGGAAGCAGGAAGAGGTCCTGCAAAGACAATTCAGGGAGTTAGGTCGGGAGGTAAAAAGTAGGACCCCGAGGGTAGTAATCTCGGGGTTATTCCCCGTGCCACGTGCTCGTGAGGCTTGGAACAGGGAGAGAGTACAGTTAAACATGTGGCTAAGGAACTGGTGTAGGAAGGAGGGCTTTAAATATATGGATCACTTGGATGTCTTCTGGGGAAGGTGGGACCTGTACAAGAAGGACAGGTTGCACCTGAACTAGGGAGGTACCAATATCCTGGGCGAGAGGTTTGGTAGTGCTGTTCAGGAGGGTTTAAACTAGTGTGGCGGAGGGTGGGAACCGGAACAGTAGGCCAGTAAGTGAAGAGACTGGGGATAAAAGTGACTGAGACAAACAGCGCAGAATAAGGGCAGGCAGAGGGAAGCTGCAGGGCTGAGCAGGACTGTAGGTCTGGAGTGTGTTTGCTTCAATGCAAGAAGTACAACATGTAAAACAGATGAGCTGAGACCCTGGATTACTGCATGGAAATATGATGTAATTTCAATTACGGAGACATAGTTAAAGGAGGGACAGGACTGGCAGCTTAACATTCTGCGGTATTCTTGTTTTAGACGGGGCAGAAGGGAAAACAAAACAGGTGGGGGAGTTGCATTGCTGATTAGAGGGCAGATCACAGGTGTGTTGAGGGAGGACACATTGGAGGGATCTTGTAGTGAGGCATTATGGGTGGAGCTCTGGAATAAGAAGGTTGAAATCTCAATGTTGAGAGTGTACTATAGACCTCCCAACAGCCTGCAGGAGACAGAGGAGTAATTGTGTTGTCATACTGAAAAGGTGTGAAAAAAACAGGGTAGTTGTGATGGGTGACTAACTTCCCCATATTGACTGGGAATCCCTTACAGCCAGGGGCTCGGATGGAGTGCAATTTGTTCGATGTGTCCAGGAGGGCTTTTTGATACAGTATGTTGACAATCTAACCAGGGAGGGGGCCGTACTAGACTTGGTATTGGGAATGAGCTAGGTCAGGTGATTGATGTTTCAGTGGGGGAGCATTTTGGGCTTAGTGACCATAATTCCATAAGATTTCGAATGGTCATGGGTAAGGACAAGAGTGCCCCGCGGGTGAGGATGCTCAATTGGGCGAGGGCCGATTACATCCAAATCACACAGGAATTGGTGAATGTGGATTGGGAGCGGCTATTTGAAGGCAAATCTACGTCTGACATGTGGGGAGGCTTTTAAAGGCCAGTTGATTGAAGTGCAGGACAGGCATGTCCCTGCAAAAATGAAGGATAGAAATGGCAGGATTCGGGAAACATGGATGACAAAGGAAATTGTAAGCATAGTCAAAGTAAAAAAGGAAGCATACAATAGGTCTAGGCATCAGAAAACTGACAAAGGCCTTGAGGAGTACAGTGAAAGTAGGAAGGAATTTCAACATGGAATTAGGAGGGCTAAAAGGGGCCATGAAATGACTTTTGCAAACATGGTCAAGGAGAATCCCAAGGCTTTTTATGCATATATTAGGAGCAAGAGGGCAGCAAGAGAAAGAGTAGGCCCACTCGAGGACAATGGAGAGAAGTTATGCGTGGAACCACAAGAAGTGGGTGAAATCCTTACTGAGTTCTTTATATCGGTATTCACTAGATAGAAGGACATCACGGATGTTGAGGTCAGGAATAAGTGCATGGACAATCTTGAGAACGTCAATATATCAAAGGAGGAAGTGTTGAGTATCCTAAATTACATTAAAGTAGACAAGTCCCCAGAGCCGGATGGGATCTATCCCAGGTTACTGCGGGAGGCAAGGGGAGAAATAGCTAGGACCTTAACAGATATCTTCACATCCCTGAGGTTCCAGAGGACTGGAGAAGAGCCAATGTTATTCTCTTGTTTAAGAAGGGATAATCTAGCAATTTATAGGCCGGTGAGCCTGACATCAGTGGTGGGGAAGCTTTTGGAAAAGATACTGAGGGACAGAATATGAACATTTGGAGAAAAATGGACTTGTCAGTGACAAGCATCATGGTTTTGAACGGGGAAGGTCATGTCTCACCAGCTTGATTGAGCTTTTTGAAGAGGTGACTAAGAAAATTGATGAGGGAAGGGTTGTGAATGTAATTTATATGGACTTTAGTAAGGCATTTGACAAGGACGCACATGGCAGACTGGTACAAAAACTAAAATCACATGGGATTTGGGGTCGGCTGGCTAGATGGATACAGAATTGGCTTGGTTATAGAAGACGAAGAGTAGCTATGGAAGGGTATTTTTCAGAATGGAAATCTGTAGCTAGTGGTGTTCCGCAGGGATCAGTGCTGGGACCTCTGTTGTTTGTAGTGTATATAAATGATCTGGAGGAAAATGTGGATGGCCTGATTAGTAAGTTTGCGGATGACACGAAGATTGGTGGAGTTGCTGATAGTGCCGACGATTGTCAGAGGATACAACAGGATATAAATAAATTGGAGATGGGCACAGAAATGGCAGATGGAGTTTTATCTGGAAAAATGTGAGGTGATGCATTTTAGAGGATCAAATCTATGTGTGAATTATACTGCAAATGGCAGAACCCTTAGGAACATTAACATATAGAGGGATATGGACATGCAGGTCCACAATTCCCTAAAAGTGGCATCACAGCTGGCCAAGGTGATTAAGAAGGTATATGGCATGCTTGCATTCATCAGCCGGGCATTGAGTACAAGAGTTGGGAAATCATGTTGCAGTTATAGAAAACTTCGGTTAGGCCGCATTTGGAGTTTTGTGCGCAGTTCTGGTCACCACATTATCAGAAGGATGTGGAAGCTTTGGAGAGAGTGCAAAAAAGGTTCACCAGGATGTTGCCTGGTCTCGAGGGTGTTGGCTATGAAGAGAGGTTGAATAAACTAGGATTGTTTTCACAGGAAAGTTGGAGTCTGAGCAGAGACCTGATAGAGGTCTGTCTACAAAATTATGAGAGGCATAGACAGGGTGGATAGTCAAAGGCTTTTTCCAAGGTAGGAAGTGACAATTACAAGGGGGCACAGGTTCAAGGTGAGAGGGGGAAAGTTTAAGGGGTAAGTTTTTCACACAAAGAGTGGTGAGTGCCTGGAACATGCTGCCGGAGGATGTGGTGGAAGCAGCACATTAGCAACATTTAAGAGGCATCTGGATGGGTACATGAATAGGGAGGAAATAGAGAGATACGGACTGAGTAAAGGCAGAAGGTTTTGTTTTTAGTTAGGGCATCATGATCAGCACAGGCTTGGAGGGCCGAAGGGCCTGTTCCTGTGCTGTAATTTTCTTTGTTCTTTGTTCTCTTTGTAATTTTAATAGGAAGAGACTAAGCTTACTGTACCATCGTTGGAGTAGAAGATTTTAAAGCTGTCACGGTGTTGATGTCCAAAAAACTGCCCTGCTATCACTTGGCTGTGCTTTCTGATGATTTCGATATACCTCTTGTTGAAATTTTCTCGGAACCAGTGTGTTCCCCTCTTCTTCTCAAAGAATCCGGGAGGTACGTGCCCAATGATGTAAACCTTTTTTTAAAAAAAATAATTTTAATGAAAATTTTCAACAAATTTTAACCAACAAAACAGAGATAAAGTAACCCCCCCCCCCCCCCCACCAAATACAAAAGCAATAAATTAACATAAATAATGAGCATGAAACCTGAAACCATGAAACCACACACCCATCCCCCATAGCGAACAAGTGACCCCCCCACCCATTCCCTCCATACCCCCCCCCGGTTGCTGCTGAAGTTGACTGCCCCCTAACGCTCCACCAGAAAGTCTAGAAATGGCTGCCACCGCCGGAAGAACCCTTGCACCGACCTCAATGATGTAAACCTGACAATAAGATTCAAATATTAGTTCCAATTGCCTCTCATCCTTTCTTTAAGGCTCAAAACATATCAATGGTCCTCAGTACTTTGTCTGAGTGGTAACCCATTGTGCACTCACCCTGAGGACAAAATATTGACTGGTTATTTAACCATAGGGACATCATTTGGTGTTCCCTTACATATAACGTTTTCTGCAAAAGAAAGTGACTATATAGCGATCTGGAGTCAGAAACTTGGTATAATTTGTCCACTCTGCAGCACTTTCACTGCTGTGCCATCCAGGAACATGGTAATTCACCACAGCCCAAGGATTTAACATGGAACCTATATGGCTTAGTACCATAGCATGAGGTACATTTAATCTTTCAGCCTTGACAATTGTCCTTTCAGTTGTCATTTTAATCAATACTTAGCTAAAGATTATGGGCGAGATTCTCCCAAAACGGGAGAAATCGTAAAGCTGCTGGTCCCCGGTCGGGGACTGGCCGATTCTGGTCCCCGGTCGGGGCTAGCAGCCCGACGCCGTAGGCTCCGGCAAGACGGGCTTAACGAAAATCGTTAAGCCCGCTTGCCGGAGTTAGCGCCGGCTGACGCGTCATATGACGTCAGCCGCGCATGCGCAGTTTGGAAGACTCCAACCCGCGCATGCGCGGGTGACGTCATCGCGTTTTGCGCGAAACCCACGCATGCGCGGGCCGGGTTGCCCCTCAGCCGCCCTGCGAATGGATACTGCGGGGCGGCGGAAGGACAAGTAGTGCGCGGGCATCGGGCCCGCTGCCCGCGATCGGTGGGCACCGATCGCGGGCCCATGGCACCCTTGGCACGGCCGTGGTACGGCCGTGCCAATCGGTGCCATGGTTATTAATAGCGAGTTTGTGACGCCGTTTTTACGAACGGCAAGACCAGGTGTGTTTGCCGTTCGTAAAAACGGCGGAAAGGGCTGGGACTTCGGCCCATCTAACAGCTGAGAATCGCTGCCGGCCGTAAAAAAACGGCGGCAGCGATTCGGGTCGGGACTTCGGCGGGGGGGTGGGAGAATAGCGGGAGGGCGGCAAAAATGTCGGGAAGGCCCTCCCGCTATTCTCCCACCCGTCGTGGGGGGCGGAGAATTTCGCCCAGTGTTCCTTCAAGTGATAATTGTTACTTTTAATTAGGTTCAGTTTCCATGTAGATCAAACACAAACACAATAATGCAGCCCTCCATATCTGTTTCAAAGAGCTCCATTCGATCAAACCTTTGCCTTGCAGCATAGGGCTGCAATGAAGCGAATCATGGCTTGGGACTCCAACATCTCTTACTTTCTCACCAGCTGTTGAGGCTCTGGAGAGGGTGTCATCGAACCATTGAAACTGGCCAGCAGGGTCACTCAGATATTCAGTCAGTGCATTACTTTTGTAGTAGAAGTTTGTGTTCAGGATGATCATTCGCTGTCCCTCCCGATGCAGCAGCTTCTCTGTGTAAAAGGCACCTGCACATTAAAGTGGCAAGTAAATGGTCACTGGAAGCAACATAAACATACACTGGAAAAAAACATAAAGGGTGACATTTTCTGGTCCTGTCGAAAGTCAATGGGTGGAATTTTATGCCAGCGGGATTTTCTGCTCCTGCTGAAATCAAAGGACCTTTGAATGGCTCGCTGCATTTTCCAGTCCCACCCCTTCCATGGCAGGGCCATAAAAAAGGACTTTGGCTGCTTCCCCAAGTTTTTCTTTCCCGTCCATGATGGGACAGACAAGGGTTTATATAGGTCAGTGATAAACTCTCAACAAGCTGCGTCAATAGACTCCAATTATTTTTCTCTTATCTGTTTCTGAGATGTGAATCTTTTCCCCATCCCTAGTTGTCCTTGAGCAGGGTAGTACATCCAGTATCCCCCCTCCCCAAGTAACAATCTCTTGCTGGGTTATGATTCACTGGGCTTTAAGAGCCCTCTTGGCACTTCACATCGATGACAATTTTTCAGATGTGAATCTAGAGGTGTCCAGCAGGCTATTTGACTCTGGCGAGTATAACAGCCAAGTCTGATTTTGCATTCACTTGATGTTTGCAAACCTTACAAGAGCCACTAGCGAGTAGTCAAAGTGAAAACCCTGACTTATTTATTTTTCTCTCCCCTAGCTGAGGTGCTGAGCCTAATTATAGTATGGACACCCTCCTGTTGTGTATTTCTCACTGGGATAGCCATCTTGAGGAGTGGAGGAGGGCCTTAGTTCAAAATCTTTCCTTGAGACAATGTACACCCCCCAATAAAGTCTGTGCATGTATGGAGCGTGGCACATTGAAATTGCACAAAAAGAAAAGACTGAGGTCCATCTAATTCATTGTCAACCATCCTATCAGTTGCTACATACAACAATAATGGAGTTGTCAATCTCTCTCAATTATTTTACAACCAAATGTGACATGAGGCAATCCTCAGAGGTGGACAGCAATGGGATCCAAATGCCCAAAGTTATCAGTTTTTTCTAATCATTTACCACAGCCATGTTTCAACTTACTGTATCCCAAAATGTAATTTTCCTGAAAGAAATTTACCCAAATTGAATTTGAATGAATTAATACCAACCACTTTCACCAGTGGGCAGCATGGTAGCATAGTGGTTAGCATAAATGCTTCACAGCTCCAGGGTCCCAGGTTCGATTCCCGGCTGGGTCACTGTCTGTGCGGAGTCTGCACGTCCTCCCCGTGTGTGCGTGGGTTTCCTCCGGGTGCTCCGGTTTCCTCCCACAGTCCAAAGATGTGCGGGTTAGGTGGATTGGCCATGCTAAATTGCCCGTAGTGTCCAAAAAAAGTAAGGTTAAGGGGGGGGTTGTTGGGTTACGGGTATAGGGTGGATACGTGGGTTTGAGTAGGGTGATCATGGCTCGGCACAACATCGAGGGCCGAAGGACCTGTTCTGTGCTGTACTGTTCTATGTTCTATGTTCTATGTCCCAGATTGTCTATAGATTGACCACTCACTCACAGAAATATTAATGGGCATGATTTTGACTTAGTGAAAAAAAAACATTTACTATACGCAAAGTTAAAATCAGGGCCGTGCCCATTGTTTCCCAGATGAGTGTTGAGCTGGCAACCCTCCAAGTGCAGACAGTGCCCCTTGGCTTTACTTGTTCTGGACAAGACAAAATAGCTTGTCATAGTCTGCACTAGGGAGTCCCTTTGGAATCCTATAAACAACAATTATGTTAGCTCTTAATCTCCTCTTAATGGGTGAGAACATGCCATTTTGCCGATTCGTTCCTCAATCCAATCCCTCCAACCCCAGCCATCTTTCTGGTTGCTCTAGCCCATAACCTTTCAATAATTGCAACGTCCATCTGTGATGACCTGAATTATTGACAGTATGCTGGTGCATCGTACCAATTACTTATAAAGTGTTCGGATTACTTCACTATTTTGGTTCAATATTGGCCTTATAACATATGCTTATTGGCTTTATTCACTGTAGCTGGGCAAAAGTTGCAAAAGCTCCAATTTATTGTCAAATTTATTCCCGCTTTTCGGCGGGAATTCAGCTTTTGGAGTGGGCGGAGCTACGGAGTCGAGCGGTGAGTATTTAAACTAGCTGCTTCGCGGATTCGAGTCTTTTCGGCGGGAATTAAGCTTTTGGAGTGGGCGGAGCTACAGAGTCGAGCAGTGAGTATTTAAACTAGCTGCTTCGCTGCTTAAACAGCGGCGACAGGGTCTTTGGGGATAAATTTGAAGAGTGACATCACAGCAAAGCAGTGACCTGATTGGCTGGTAAGGAAAGTGCTCCAATTAGCAGTAGCTGGGAGAAATTTAACTCTTCGTGTGTTGGTAAGTATTGTGATTGGTAAATAAAATCTTTATTCCTTTCACTTATTCGTTATTTGATACTATATTTGTAATCAGTTAAGGTAAAGTGTAAAAATGGCAGGCGATCGCAGACCCGTGTTATGCTTCTCGTGCTCAATGTGGGAGTTCAGGGACGTGACCGATGTCCCTGACTTCTTCATGTGCGGGAAGTGTGTCCAGCTGCAGCTCCTGTTAGACCGCATGATGGCTCTGGAGCTGCGGATGGACTCACTTTGGAGCATCCGCGATGCTGAGGAGGTCGTGGATAGCACCTTCAGTGAGTTGGTCACACCGCAGATTAGGATTGGTGAGAGAGACAGGGAATGGGTGACCAAAAGGCAGAGAAAGAGCAGGAAGGCAGTGCAGGTGTCCCCTGCGGTCATCTCCCTCCAAAACAGGTATTCCATTTTGGATACTGTTGGGGGAGATGACTCACCAGGGGAAGGCAGTAGTAGCCAGGTTCATGGCACCATGGCTGGCTCTGCTGCACAGAAGGGTGGGAAAAAGACTGGCAGGGCTATAGTCATAGGGGATTCAATTGTAACGGGAGCAGACAGGCGTTTCTGTGATCGAAAACGAGCCTCCCGAATGGTATGTTGCCTCCCGGGTGCACGGGTCAGGGATGTCTCAGATCAGCTGCAGGACATACTGAAGGGGGAGGGTGAACAGCCAGTTGTCGTGGTGCATATAGGCACCAACGATATCGGTAAAAAATGGGATGAGGTCCTACAATCAGAATTTAGGGAGTTCGGAGATAAGTTAAAAAGTAGGACCTCAAAGGTAGTAATCTCAGGATTGCTACCAATGCCACGAGACAGTCAGAGTAGAAATTCAAGAATAGTCAGAATGAATACGTGGCTTGAGAGATGGTGCAAGAGGGAGGGGTTCAGATTTTGGGACATTGGAACCGATTCTGGGGGCGGTGGGACCATTACAAATCGGATGGTCTACACATGGGCAGGACTGGAACCAATGTCCTAGGGGGTGCTTTTGCTAACACTGTTGGGGAGGTTTTAAACTGATGTGGCAGGGGGATGGGAACCAGATTAGGAAGTTAGAGGTCAGTAATGAGGCAGCAACTAAAGCCAGCAAGGTATGAGATAATAAACTCAATGTGACTAAGAGGAAGTGTAGACAGGGAAGAGATGTCGAACGCAAAGGGACAGATGGTCTGAGGTGCATTTGTTTTAATGCAAGAAGTGTAGCAGGTATGGCAGATGAACTTAGGGCTTAAATTAGTAGCTGGGAATATGATGTTACTGGTATTACTGAGACTTGGCTGGGGGAAGGGCAAGATTGGCAACTAAATATCCCAGGGTATAGATGCTTCAGGAGGGATAGAGAGGGAGGTAAAAGGGGTGGAGGAGTTGCAATACTGGTCAGAGATGATATCACAGCTGTTAATAAGGAGGGCACTATGGAGGATTTGAGCACTGAGGCAATATGGGTAGAGCTAAGAAATAGGAAGGGTGCAGTAATATTGTTCGGACTTTACTACAGGCATCCCAAAAGCGAGCGTGAAGTAGAGGTACAAATATGTAGACAGATTATAGAAAAATGTAGGAGTAATAGGGTGGTCGTGATGGGAGATTTTAACTTCCCCAACATTGAATGGGACCCATCTAGTGTTGGAGGCGTAGATGGAGCAGAATTTGTAAAGAGCATCCAGGAGAGTTTTTTAGAGCAGTATGTAAATAGTCCAACTTGGGAAGGGGCCATACTGGATCTGGTATTGGGGAATGATCCCGGCCAGGTGGTTGAAGTTTCAGTCGGTGGTTACTTTGGGAATAACGATCACAATTCTGTAAGTTTTAGAATACTCATGGACAAAGACGAGAGTGGTCCTAAAGGAAGAGTGCTAAATTGGGGAAAGGCCAAGTATAACAAAATTCGGCAGGAGCTAGGGAATGTGGATTGGGAGCAGCTGTTTAAGGGTAAATCCACATTTGAAATGTGAGAGTCTTTGAAGGAAAGGTTGATTAGAGTGCAGGACAGACATGTCCCTGTGAAAATGAGGGATAGAAATGCAAGATTAGGGAACCATGGATGACTGGTGGAATTGTGAGACTAGCTAAGATGAAAAAGGAAGCATACATAAGATCTAGGCTACTTAAAACTGATGAAGCTTTGGAGGAATATTGGGAAAGTAGGACAAATCTCAAACGCATAATAAAGAGGGCTAAAAGTGGTCATGAAATATCTTTGGCTAACAGGGTTAAGGAAAATCCCAAAGCCTTTTATTCGTGTATAAGGAGGCAGAGGGTAACTCGAGACAGGATTGGCCCACTCAAAGACAAAAGAGGACATTTATGTGTGGAGTCAGAGGAAATAGGTGAGATTCTTAATGAGTACTTTGCATCGGTATTCACCAAGGAGAGGGACATGACAGATGTTGAGGTTAGAGATGGATGTTCTAGGTCAAGTCGGCATAAGGAAGGGGGAAGTTTTGGGTATTCTAAAAGACATTAAGGTGGACAAGTCCCCAGGTCCGGATGGGATCTATCCCAGGTTACTGAGGGAAGCAAGGGGCGAAATAGCTGGGGCCTTAACAGATATCTTTGCAGCATCCTTGAGCACGGGTGAGGTTCCAGAGGACTGGAGAATTGCTAATGTTGTCCCTTTGTTTAAGAAGGGTAGCAGGGATAATCCAAGGAATTATAGATCTGTGAGCTTGATCTGTGAGTGGTAGGCAAACTGTTGGAGAAGATACTGAGGGATAGGATCTATTCACTTTTGGAAGAAAATAGACTTATCAATGATAGGCAGCATGGTTTTGTGCAGGGAAGGTCATGTCTTACAAACCTAACAGAATTATTTGAGAAAGTGACAAAGTTAATTGATGAGGGAAGGGCTGTAGATGTCATATACATGGACTTCAGTAAGGCGTTTGATAAAGTTTCCCATGGCAGGTTGATGGAAAAGTGAAGTCGCATGGAGTTCAGGGTGTACTAGCTAGATGGATAAAGAACTGGCTGGGCAACAGGAGACAGAGAGTAGTGGTGGAAGGGAGTGTCTCAAAATGGAGAAGGGTGACTAGTGGTGTTCCACAGGCATCCGTGCTTGGACCACTGTTGTTTGTGATATACATAAATGATCTGGAGGAAGGTATAGGTCGTCTGATTAGCAAGTTTGCAGATGATACTAATTGGTGGAGTTGCAGATAGCGAGGAGGACTGTCAGAGAATACAACAAAATATAGATAGATTGGAGAGTTGGGCAGAGAAATGGCAGATGGAGTTCAATCCAGGCAAATGCGAGATGATGCATTTTGGAAGATCCAATTAAAGAGCGGACTATACGGTCAATGGAAGAGTCCTGGGGAAAATTGATGTACAGAGAGATCTGAGAGTTCAGGTCCATTGTACCCTGAAGGTGGCAACGCAGGTCGATAGACTGGTCAAGAAGGCATACAGCATGCTTGCCTTCATTGTACGGGTATTGAGTACAAGAGTCGGCAGGTCATGTTACAGTTGTATAGGACTTTGGTTGGGCCACATTTGGAATACTGCAGTTCTGGTCGCCACATTACCAGAAGGGTGTGGATGCTTTAGAGAGGGTGCAGAGGAGGTTCACCAGGATGTTGCCTGGTATGAAGGGTGCTAGCTATGAAGAGAGGTTGAGTAGATTAGGATTGTTTTCGTTGGATAGACAGAGGTTGAGGGGGGACCTGATTGAGGTCTACAAAATTATGAGAGGTATGGACAGGGTGGATAGCAACAAGCTTTTCCCAAGAGTGGGGGTGTCAATTACAAGCGGTCACGATTTCAAGGTGAGAGGGGAAAAGTTTCAGGGAGATGTGCGTGGAAAGTTTTATACGTAGAGGGTGGTGGGTGCCTGGAACGCTTTACCAGCGGAGGTGGTAGAGGCGGGCACGATAGCATCATTTAAGATGCATCTAGACA
The DNA here is from genome assembly GCF_902713615.1 of Scyliorhinus canicula. Lineage (NCBI taxonomy): Eukaryota > Metazoa > Chordata > Chondrichthyes > Carcharhiniformes > Scyliorhinidae > Scyliorhinus > Scyliorhinus canicula. Next base: position 150,873,900 of record NC_052149.1, on the reverse strand, counting down.
GATACATGAACGGGTGGGGAACAGAGGGAAGTAGATCCTTGGAAAATAAGCGACAGGTTTAGAAAAAGGATCTGGATTGACGCAGACTGGGAGGGCCGACGGGCCTGTTCCTGTCCTGTAATTTTCTTTGTTCTTTGTTTGAAATCAGAAAGATCCTCAGGTCTCTTTCATTTACTGTGCATTTTATTTGAGTTGAGATGGACTGTTCTTACTGGTGCTCCATTCCACAAGACTTCTTGAAAGGCTTCTTTTAAAATGAAGCATGGGCCCCTGCTCACAATCTGCACGTATCATGTTTGCACACACATGTAGATGTCTGAAAACATTTCTGTTGCTGCCACCTTTTTCTTTGATCCTGGGAGCAACTGGGCGTTGAACAGGAGAGGTTGGCAGAAGCTGCAAGTGCGGGGTGTGTGTGTGACAGGGAGGAAGATTCCCCATAATCCGGGGAATGAGGATGATGGATCATTTGTCAATAAGCCATGGTGTCATGTCATTTTTTGGGTGATGCCAAAAATGTTTTAAGTAGAGGTTTTAAAAATAATATTATCTGTAACAACTTGGCAGTGGCTGTACTCCCTTTAAATGTGCCAAAGTTACCTTTGTGGAAGGTGGGAATTGATGCTGTGTCCAACCACTGGGCCCAGAGCTCTGCCGTTCGATTATAAATCACGTGACCCGTGGCAGGAAACTGGCTCTTTGGATGGATGTCATGGTTTCCCATTGCAGCATAAACCTTGGTATCTGAATGAAGAATAAAAACATAATTATCATTCAGATGTTGGACAATCGGCTCGACTGATTGGTATTATCTGACACTGATTTCTCCTTTCTCCTGAAGACATGGTTACAGTTTATGGCTTCACAGGCAGGGGGCGCCCTCCACTACCAAGTGGGCCCAGGCAGCCCAGTGGACTGAACAAACACAGGGATGGGGTAAGGGACAGTCACAGTCATGCCTCGTTCAGGCTTCACAAGGCATTTACCGATGTATGGGTCAGGGGATAGCATTCAGTATGTTAGTCTAACTGGGGATAGTAAGGGAGTTTTACTAAACTCTTAATCTAATCAGTTTATTATTTGATCTCATTATGTGTCCCCATTTTGGAGAGTTTTTATGGTGCCATAAACAGGATTATGGAATGAAGGTTTTGCCTTGAGCCTCCTTCCATGGCTAGTCCAGTGTGGAACTGAGCCATGAACACCAAATAGGTCTGGGCTCCATTTGTTGAGTGTGGTTGAATTTGCAATTGTAACACTAATTAGTGTTAAGAACACCGGGCCGGGGAGCAGAAAGAAAACCAGTCGGGGTTTTTGCTCTTGATAGTTTTCTTGAACTAGTGGCTTTTTGTGGCCTTCAAGTCAAAGCAAGATCAGACTGGGCTGTGATGTCTGCCACAGTTAGTTTTGGTCATCACTTTCCTCTGTTGTGATCAGGATGGACTGAATCTCATTGATACAATACTTTATTTTATTGGTCTAACCATCTTTTACGAGCTGGCATTTTGTATTCCTGCTGGCAGTGATCTCTGCTTTCTGCTGCCTGCCTGTTACCAGACACCTGAATGACAGAACTGAACTTATAGACTGAACTGATCTGCCCAAGCATCTTCTCTCTAATTGTAGTACTATATACCGTATACTTCACCCGTTGTCTATGTTTATGTATTTTCATTATGTATCCTCATGTATTTATCCTATATTCTATGTTTTCATGTATGGAGTGATCTGCTTGGACTGTACGCAGAACAATATTTTTCATTGTACCCCAGTGCACATGACAATAAATCTATATCTCAGGGAAGCTTGTCCGTCGTCGGCCGTGACAATGTTACCACTCACCTGGGAACACCTGCTGCATGAGCTGCGACACATTCCCTACCATCCTCAGCACTGCTTCCTCACTGAGCTTCTCATTGGGGATATGCGGAGTATCATCTCTGGAGGAGAAGGGAATAAAGCTTGCACATTAATCCCATTGAATAGGAGGACGATTCAGGTTTAATTCTCGATGGAATAAACTTTCTAAACTGGACTCAGTGTGTTTCCTGTTTGGTTGACATGTCTGGTCCAGCTGAATATCTTATGATGAAAGCAAACAGGATGGACACAGACATCTAAAAGGAGGCCATTCGGCCCATCAAACTGCACCTACCCACTGTAAGAGCACCCTACCTGGACTCACTCCCCCACACTATCCCCGTAACCCTATAACCCCACATAACCTGCACAACCTTGGACACTAAGGGGCAATTTGAGCATTGCCAATCCACCTAACCTGCACATCTTTGGACCGAGAGGATGCCGGAGCACCCAGAGGAAACCCACGCAGACAAGGGGAGAAGACAAAAGGTTACAGACTAAGGGTTATGAGGGACAAGCCGAGGACAGTTGCCAGGAAATAGTTCTTTACAGAGATCACCAGGCTGCATGGTCTGCCAAGACAGGTTAACACACTGGACTGACTGAAATCACAGCTGATCTATGACCAGGCTCCATCACGGGGCCTTTACCCCATATCCCTCAATACCCCTCATTGACAAGGATTTATCAATCTCAATTTTAAAATTAACAATTAGCATGAATTGCCACTAGCAGAAGAGAGTTTTAAACTTCTATCACCCTTTGCATCGGGAAGTGTTTCCCAACATTACTCCCGAAAAACCCAGCTCTATCTTTTAAGCAATGTTCCCTGGTCCTAGATTCCCCAACCAGTGGAACTACTTTCTCTTTATCCAACCTATATTTGATACCATTATTATATTGAAAACTGATCAAATCACCCCATAATATTCCAAATTGCAAGGAATTACAACCCTGGTTTGTATAATTTCTCTGCGTAATTAAACCGTTGGAGTTGAAGTATTTTCAGGTAAATTAATGCTCCCTCCCAGATCAATATCTTCCTAAGGTGTTTGCCCAGAACATCTCTCACAGTTCTCCGGGTATGATGTAAATAGGAGGTTTTGCATGATTTATAACCCACTTGTATTCTTGGCCTCCCGGTATAAAGTTTTGCATTCCATGAACTGTTTTGGTTATTATTTGTACCTGTCCACGATGTTTTTGAGATCCATATACATAGATTATCAGGATGCTTTGGACCCCCATTGCTTCTAGCATTTCACCATTTTGACCATTTAAACAGTACACTCTTCTATTATTTTTAGTCTAAAGTGAATAACCTTACAATGAAATTCGAACAACTGAGATCCATTTGCCACAATTTTGTCCATTCATTTCATCTATTAGTATCTCGCTGGAATTTTATGCTCTATTTATACTGCTCACAATGCTGAGATCAACAAACTTGGATATGTTCTTAATCAATGTAGTCCATAGATTGAGGCCCCCATGTAACCCTAAGCCCATCAAACTTTCCAGAGTGTTATTTCAAATGAGACTATCTGTCAAAGGAGGTTAAATAGACAAATAAAACACACCACTGCACTTGGGGTAAATACATGTCATCTTAATATTTTTAAGTCTTATAAGAGATCAATTTTGATGCCTAATTTGGTCCAATCTCATTCAGTAATGCAACTGAAGGCATATGTGAGGCATGTGGGTGATTTGAGTTTAGAGGATTAGAGGATGCTGAAAGTTAAAGCTCACTGCAACAGCAGTATAAAGGGAGTTCAAAAGTACAATGTAAGAACAGCAAAGGTGAACAGAATGAATTTCCAGCTTGCCATTGTTGTGGGTTATGATCGGACTGACTGGGATCAAAGCTTTGAGAAGAAGAGTCTGCATTTAACAGCTACACACTTTGCAATGGAGACCATAATGATCTATTTCACCTTGTCCAGAACAGAAGAGCCAGAGGGCATGGTCTGCAATTAAGGTGAGATAAATCCACAAACAAATCTTCAGAAACATTTCAGTGAGTGTGTGGTCAACAAATGGAACAATCTTCCAAGAGTGATGATGGAAGCAATTAGTATGGATTCCTACGAATACAAATTAAATTTCCTCCTGAGAATAGCTTTTTGGAACACACTATATGAGTAGTTTGAGTCATGGCATATAATAATAATAATCTTTATTAGTGTCACAAGTAGGCTTACTTTAACACTGCAATGAAGTTACTGTGAAAATCCCCTAGTCGGCGCCTATTCGGGTACAGTGAGGGAGAATTCAGAATGTCCAATTCACCTAACAAGCACATATTTCGGGACTATTTTGGAGGAAACCCACACAGGCATGGGAAGAAAGTGCAGACTCCGCACAGACAGTGACCCAAGCTGGGAATCGAACCTGAGTCTCTGGCACTGTGAAGCAAAAGTGCTAACCATGTGCTACCATGCCGCCCACATGTTAAGCGCAGCAGGAAGAACAGGTGACTTTAGATTTGTGGTCTCCAAAACTGTCCACCACTGGGATTTCCCTCACATCGTGTCTGGGTCTATTTAAGACAAATTTATAGCCATTATTAGTGTATAGTGCAACCACCAGGATGGTAGAAGGCGAACACAACACACCTTATTCTCTTTTCATCTAGCAATTTCTATGCTCCTATACACCATGTATTCAACAGCCACATGTTCACACACAATGCGACCCCACCTAGTACATACCTACCCTGTCCAAATGATAAAGTTGGGGTTCGGGAAGATATCCTTCATGGCATAGATCGACGAATTGACCAGAGTCCATGGAGAATCGCACAGGTAACTACCCCATTTTCCAGGATTCTTTACGGGCTCCGATGCGGAAGGACACACTGCCAGTGGATTGTCAGTAACTCTGTAATCAGGATCCCAGTGCACATCTGTGATGTGCCAGAAATAACCTGAAAGCAAAAGAAAAGTAGACCTCATGGCTGAACAGACAAAGATATTTCTGCTTTTCTTTTTTTTTTCTTTTTTTTTTTAATAAACAATTTTATTGAGGTAGTTTTTGGCTTTATAAACAGTTACAGACATCATCAGAAAGGAAGCAAAAAAAAGGCAAAAATGTGCAAACATCCACGTACTTTCAATACTTCCATCGTACCGTATTGCACAAGCCCGCTCCCCTCCCACCCGTACTACCCGCCATATTTTCCCTCCTACTCTACTCTACCCCCCCCTCCCCCCCACCCCCCTGCTGATGCTCACTCTCCCGCAAAGAAGTCAATAAATGGTTGCCACCTCCGGGTGAACCCCTGCACAGATCCCCTCAAGGCGAACTTAATTTTTTCCATCCCCAGGAAACTTGACATGTCCGCAAGCCACCACTCAGTCTTCGGGGGCTTTGAGTCCCTCCACGCCAATAATATTCGTCGCCGGGCTATCAGGGAAGCAAAGGCCAGCACATCGGCCGCTTTCTCCCCCTGGACGCCCGGGTCTTCCGAAACCCCAAAAATTGCCACCCCTGGACTCATCACCACCCTTGTTTTTAGCACCTGGGACATGACCCCCGCAAATCCCTCCCAGTACCCCCTCAGCTCGGGGCATGCCCAAAACATGTGCACATGGTTCGCTGGTCCTCCCGCGCACCTAGCGCATTTGTCCTCTATCCCGAAAAATTTGCTCATCCGAGCCACCGTCATATGGACCCGGTGAACGACCTTAAATTGGATCAGCCCGAGCCTTGCACATGTCGCGGTCGAGTTTACCCTACTCAGGGCCTCTGCCCACAGCCCTTCCTCCATTTCCCCGCCTAGCTCCTCCTCCCATTTAAGTTTCAGTTCCTCTGTCTGGGACCCTTCCTCCCTCATGAGCACCTTATAAATACTCGAGACTCTACCCTCCCCTTCGTCCCTCCCAGAGACTATTCTGTCTAGGATTCCCATTGGCGGGAGGCGCGGGAAAGATGGGACCTGTCTACGAACAAAGTCCCGCAGCTGTAGGTATCTAAAATCATTTCCCCTTACCAACCCAAATTTCTCCTCCAAGCTCCTCAAACTCGCGAAGCTCCCTTCCAGGAACATATCACCCACCCTTCCCGCCCCTGCTCGCCGCCATACTCGGAACCCCCCATCCATACTGCCGGGGGCAAACCGATGGTTGTCGCAGATTGGCGCCCAGACAGACGCCCCCATCTCCCCCACATGCCTCCTCCACTGGCCCCATATCCGCAGGGTCGCCACCACTACCGGGCTGGTGGTGTACTTGGCCGGCGGCAGCGGTAGAGGAGCCGTGACCAGGGCTTCCAAACTGGAGCCCCTGCACGAAGCCGCCTCCACCCGCTCCCAAATAGACCCCGTACCCACCATCCACTTCCTTATCATAGCGATGTTGGCCGCCCAGTAATAATTGACCAGACTCGGCAACGCCAGCCCCCCCTCGCTACGGTTCCTCTCCAACATTGCCTTCTTCACCCGCGGAGACTTTCCCGCCCAGACAAAGCTTATGATCAGCCCGTTAACTCTTTTGAAGAAGGACTGTGGGATAAAGATCGGGAGGCACTGAAAAATAAACAAAAATCGAGGGAGGATTGTCGTCTTTACAGTCTGCACCCTCCCTGCCAGCGACAGCGGGAGTGCATCCCATCTCCGAAACTCTCCCTTCATTTGCTCCACCACCCTGGCCAAATTTAACTTATGCAGCCTGCCCCAGTCTCGTGCCACCTGGATTCCCAAATACCGGAAATTTTCCTCAACTAACCTAAACGGTAGCCCTCTCAATCTGTTCTCCTGGCCCCTTGCCTGTACCACAAACATTTCACTCTTGACCGTATTTGATATTTTTGCTTTTCTGGCCCAGAGCCGGTACCTGTCAATGTGCATTGAGCTTGGCTTAATGTCACTAATTCAGATATGCTAATTCAATATGTTCTTACTCTGAATAATGACTTGTCCCCTCTTTGAGATAGCAGGGGCCTGAGAAAAAAATATAGTCTGATACTCCCACTCCCAGGACGGTACTGAGGGAATGCTGCAGACACAAGTGACAATTGTTGGTGACTGGATGAGCAGGATGGGGATATTCAGGTGGCCAGGCTACAATTCTTCCTGGTGTGCATGCTCACAGGAAAAAACAAGCAAAGGAAAGAGAAGGCCCCCATGCTCAGTTCCCACAGCCTGGCCTAGAAATACGGGACAAAAGGCACCACTTAAGGGACAGGGGACTAAGAGTCAAAGTAAGGGACAATTGCTTAAAATATGGGACAGTTGATCAGGAATCCGATACCCAGGTGAATTCCAGGTCCAGAACCCATGCCTGAACTGCGTGACCCCATTTTTACATGTAAATACCCTAATTGGGCAGGGGGCAAATTGGGAATCCAGTTAGTGGCACTGAGCATGTCCAGTAGGCAAGGACTGCCTACCTGGTGCTGATGGCACAGGAAGCTGGTAGCCCTGTTGGTAGCTGTTCCTACCTTTCTGAAGAGAACAGGGAGCTCCTTTGAAAGCCAGATCAAACATGGCAGAAAATATCCACGAATGACAAGTTAAGGTACAGCGGTCATTGTGATGCTCATTGACCCCTCAAATCTGATTTGAAAATGAATGCACACAATTTATATGAGCCCCTTAGCAAACTTGCCGTATGTGCACAAACATTCAAGCTTGTCACAAAGAAATATTGAAAATTGCTATCCTGACCGACTAGGTCTGTTGGTGGGATGCTGGTATAGAGGTAATCTCACAGCAATTATTAGCCTGGTGCCCAGGCTAACTCCTGGGGACAATGGTTCACATCCCATGACAGAATTTAAATTCAATTGATAAATCTGGATTATAAAGCTAGTCTCATTAATGGTGACCATGACAGCCATCATCGATTGTTGTAAAATCCCATTGGGTTCACTAATGATCTTTAGGGAAGGAAAGCTGCCATCCTTACCTGGTCTGGCCTACATGTGCCTCCAGACCAATAGCAATGTAATTGACTCTTATCTACCCTCTGAAGTGGCCAAGCAAGCCACTCAGTTCAAGGGATGAGCAATAAATGCTGGCCATGCCTGTGACACCCACATGAAAGAACTTGACAAGAAAAAGTTCATTAAAAAGTTCATTAGTGGCAAACACGGTTCACATTCACTTGCCCCCACTGCACCTTTGAAAATTTCAACTGGTGCCAGAGGGGTTGGGATCCCTGGACAACCACGAAGACCATGATTTTCAACTCCCACCTGCTCTGGGTCCCCTTTGAAAAGCCTTCCCTGCGCCCCCCCTTTCCCGTCCCTCCTGAAGAATCCTGCTTCAGACTCCATGAAGTAGGTTCATAACCTTGAGTGTATTCACAGCAAAAGACAACTCACAACTGTGTACATATTTACAGTAGAGTGTAAAGGTATGGCACTGACTCCATCCTAGGTCTTTACACAATCTCTAGGCTTCCTCTGGCTCTGGGTTATGTGCCTTCTAACATCACTGTGTGGATGGTTCTGTACTCAGTCTCACATTAACTCTGTGTATATCAGACCATATTACTACACCTTCTCCCCACAAGTCTTTATCCTATGGAGATAGAGTTGCTTTAGTATACTTCAAGTCTTACATTGTTATAAGTCTTGTGCAATAACCTCATTGTTGCAACCTTAATGCCATTCTAATATTATTGCTATTATAGTGTTAACGTGGGTAACAATCTCACGATCCCATCACCCCTCTTCAATCACTTGTAGTTAGAGGTTCAGGTGGTCTGGAGGCCTCAAAACCATTCCACACCTCATTCTCCATTCTGTCGGGAGAGTGGTCAGCTCCGGTGGTTTTTGTATTGCTGGCATGGAGTTTGGACTGACATTTGGGAATGGTTTCAGCCGTTTCTTCCATTGCTTGATGTTAAACCAAGTCTGGCTGGTCTGACAATGCATGGTTCTTGTTATTTTTGATCATTTCTTGCGAGGTGGACATCTGCTTGGTGGTGCCTCCCCCCCCCCCCCCCCCCCCCCCCCCCCCTGTTTGGGCCATCTGGAAGCTCTCTGGGGCCAGGGAAGGACAATCCTGTGGCAAGAAGATTAAGTCACATTCTCACCTCTGCTTTTTGCCATTAACGGTGTGAGACCGATACGAGGTTCCAGCATCCCTATTGGTTCTGGTACACTGGGTGGACGTTGCTGTGTGTGCACAGTGGTTGGTAAGACTACCAACTGTACCATTACCCTAATTGGAGGTAGCCTGCTGCTGGCCCTTCTCGGTGGCACTTCCACCAGAGATAATTTCATGTGCAGTAGGTTGACCACTGGGGACCATCCAGGACCTGGAATAGTGATGGACAAATCTGCTCCGCAAAAGAAGAGGAGAGATCACAGGTGAAATCAAAGTCTGAATACTCTTTGGTGTTTGAGGACTCAGAGCCATGCTGTTCTTGCTGGCTAGCAACAATGATAATCTTCTACCATCTGGAGGAGATCGAGGGCTGCGCAGGCATCTCTGCTCAGAAGAGAAAAAGGCTGATTCCAGACATTGTGCATCAGTGCAAAGATTTGTTTGTCACCATACGTCAGTGGCTCCATGTTGATGACTGCGAGTCAGAGACCGTGCTCCACAGAGTGGCATGTCTATCATTGAAGTCCAAAGGTCTTGGAACCCCAGTTCCTCGTCTGACAGGACAGTCATCTGGTTCACAAATTTAAGTTAAAGTTTGTTAGATGACCACCTCCCAAGCTATCTGCATTCAAAAATGAAGAGTTGCATTCTCTGATGTCACCAAGAAGAATGGGTATGTGTGTTCATGGTGTTTGTTCTCAACTTAGTGGATTATCTTTGGGATGTCTGTGCAGTGCTGGGGTTTTGACTTGCACAGTTTACCCAAGTGTCCATGTCAGTTGCAGTGGGAGCCTTGGGCATTGCTCACAGACACCGAGCTTTGCTGTGAGATCACTTCGCGCCACAGCGCTGGCAAGGTCACTCTGCTGGGCAGTTCAGCAATTGTTTCCTTCACTTGGATGGTCCTTTCTATGACCTGATAGACTGGATCGAGGGTTTGGTTTCTGCCCCATGTAATGGTCTCTCCCCTCAGGATGATCTTGTGATGTTTGAAGAACTCAGGCAGTCTAACCAGCTTAATAACCTTGCCTAGGATACGGTCATCTTTGACTTGGAGGATGAAAGCGAATCATCTGCAACACCCACCACGATTCTGTCTCAGATGAACTCAGGCATTAAAACGTTACATTCATATCCCTCTGCAAGCTTGTTAGAGATTGTTTATGAGGAATCGACAGGCTCCCTGGGCAGTTGGCCTCTCTTATTAAATTTGGCTCTCTCCAATATTTTATTGAATCTCAGGTTGAGATAAACATTGAAGGGTTTTAAAAACATCATCAAGTTTGGCAGATGACTCATCGCTAGCATGGCATGCAATGTTGTCCTCTGCAATTGGTCCAATCGAGTAAAGAAGTGTAGTATTGTTCCGCTTTATTCGGGCCTGTAGCAATGCTACATCTAAAAAACATTTCCCCTCCGTGGACTTGAATTCTATGCCTGGTTTGAGAATATGCGAATCCCAGTGGAGTCAGAAGCGTGAAACTGCGATCCATTTTGAATATTTTTGGAAGTGTTGGTACAGCTTTAAGAGATTGCAGACTCCGAAGATGGTATTGTTATTCATTGCTGAACAATGGGTCTTACCAGTTCATGGCGGATTTTCTAAAATGGCAGGAGCGCGCTTCTGCCTGAAGAATGATCTACAATGGCTATATGGGTCAGATAGCTGCCAATTTAATTTAATCAGCTGTATAGCTTTGCGAGTCAGGACACATAGAAAAGAACCGCAGGGAGGCAAAGGCAAAAACGTCCCCCTGGACTCCCGGGTCTTCCCAAATATCGCCACCTCTGGACTCAGAACCACCTGCACACCCAGCACCTCGGACATCGCGTCAGAGAACACCTGCCAGAACCCCCTCAATCTCAGACACGCCCAGAACATGTTATCGTGATTCGCAGGCCCATCCCACACGTATCCTCTACCCCCGCAAAGAACCTACTCATCCTCACCACTGTCATATGAGCCCTATGGACCACTTCAAACTGGATGAGGCTTAACTCGGACATGATGAGGATGCATGTACCCTCCGAAAGGCTTCTGCCCACGTTTCCCCTCGCCTCCCCTCCCAGCTCCTTCTCCCATTATGCTCAATATCCCTCACCAGGGCTCCCTCACACTCCATCAACTTCTTATCGACATCTGACACCTTCCCCTCCCCTATTTCATCCCTCGATAGCACCTTGTCCCCAGGGGCGGCAGCCCAGCTTTCTCCTTACAAAGTCCCAAACTGCAGGTATCTAAAGCCATTCCCCCTGGGCAGTTTGTACACTTCCTCCAGGTCCTCCAGTCCTGTGAATTTGCACCCCAGAAACAAGTCGCCAATGCGCTCAAAGCCTGCCTGCTGCCACCCTCGAAACCTCGCATCCAGCCCCACGGTGCAAACCTATGGTTATTACAGATCGACACCCACACCGAGCTACCCTCCAGCCCCAGATGCTGCCTCTACTGTCTCCACACCCTTAGCGCCGACACCACCACTAGGCTCGTGGGATACCTGGGCCGGCAAGAACGGTAAAGGCGCCAACAACAAATCCCTCAAACACGCAACCCTGCATGATTCTGCCTACAATCACCTCCACACTGACCCAACCCCCATGGCCCATTTCCTAACCCTAGCTATATTCCCCGGCCAATAATAGTTTATCATAATTGGCAATGCCAGCACCCCCCCCCCCCCCCCCCCCTCCACACCCCCCCTCGCTCCAAGAAAGCCCGCCGGACCCTCAGGGTCTCCCCTGCCCACACAAACCCGGAACTCAACCCATTGACCGACCTAAAAACCGACTTGGGAACAAAGATTGGGATATCTGAAATATTAACAACAACCTCGGCAGCACCGGCATTTTTACTGTCTGCACCCGCCCTGCCAGCGACAGCAGCAGCGCATCCCACCTCCTAAAGGCCACCTTCATGTTCTCCACCAGCCGAGCCAAGTTTGGTTAAGCGACTGCATCCAACTCCGCGGCACCTGGATACACAGATACCTGAAACTTGCCCCCCCCCCCACCCTAACAGCAACTCCCCTAGTCTCCTTTCCTGCCCTCTGGCCTCAATAGGCTACACCTTGCTCTTTCCCATATTCAGTTTGTATCCCGAAAATCGGCCAAATTCCTCCAAGATCCCCAAGATGCCTCCAATACTGCCCACCGGGTCCGAAATTTACAGTAACAGCTCGTCCGCATACAATGAGACCCTGTGCCCGATGTCCCTCTCCCTCCCCATCTCCGCTCAATCCCTTTCCAGTCCCTCGCCAAGGGGAGAGTGGGCACTCCTGCCTCATCCTACGATGCAGCCTGAGGTACCCCAAACTCACTTGGTTCGTCTACACACTCGCGACTGGCGCCTTATATAACAGCCGGTCCCAATCCACAAACCCCTGCTCGAACCCGAACCGCTCCAGCACCTATACACACTCCACCGATCTAACACCTTCTCCGCCTCCATCGCCACCAATAACTCCACCTCCTGCCCCTCCAAAGGTATCATAATTACAGTGGCCTCCTCACATTCACCAACAACTGCCTCCCCTTCACAAAACCCATCTGATCCTCACCTATCACCCCCGGGATGCAGTCTTCGATTCGTGATGCCAACACCATCACCAATAACGTTCAATAGCGATATTGGTTGGCACGACCCACACTACTCCGGGTCCTTGTTCCTCTTTAAATTCAGGCTGATGGAAGCCTGCATCAATGTAGGGGAGGGGAGTGGGGGGGGGGGGGGGGGGGGGGTGGGGGGGGGGGGGGGTGGAGTTCACCCTATGCCTTGCTTCATTGTATGCCCTCACCAGCAGTGGCCCCAAACGTTTTATAAAACTCTACCTGGAACCCGTCAGGCCCTGGGGCCTTCCCTGCCTGCATCGCCCCTATATTCTCCATCACCTCCCTCAGCCCAATTGGGGCCGCCAGTCCCTGAACCAGCCCCTCCTTCACTTTGGGAAACCCTAACCCATCCAGGAACCGCTGCATTCCCTCGTCCCCGGTTGGGGGCGCCAACTCGTCCAGCCTCCTATAAAACGCCTCAAACACCCCATTCACCCCCTCCGGGTCTATCACCACCATGCCCTTATTATCCCTAACTCGACCAAACTCCCTCTCCACCTCCTGCTTTCGCAACTGATGGGCCAACATTTTGCTCGCCTTCCCCCCGTACTCATACACTGCCCCTCTGGCTCTCCGCTACTGCCTTCCCTGTAGAAACTGGCCCAAACTCCAACTGGAGCCTCTGCCTCTCCTTTTAAAAAAAAACAAATTTAGAGTACCAATTATTTTTTTTCCAATTAAGGGACAATTTAGTGTGGCCAATCCACCTAACCTTCACATCTTTGGGTTGTGGAGAAGAAGCCCACACAGACATGGGGAGAATGCACAAACTCCACACAGACAGTGACCCAGGGCTGGGATCACCCGGGTCCTCAGCGCCGCGAGGCAGCAGTGCGCCACAATGTCACCCTCCTCTGCCTCTCCTTCAACAGCCCTGCCTTTGGCGCCTTGAAATATCTCCTATCCACCCTCAAAATCCCATCCACCAGTCTTGCCCACTGCTCTCGCTCCGTTTTTTCCCAATGCGTCCAAATTAATTTTAACCCCCCCCCGACTACAGCCTCGCGTGACATTCACAGCGTGGCGGCCATGACCTCCCCATGTCGTTCAGCTCCATGTAGCCCTGAATGCAGCCCTCACCCACTCACACACCTCCTCATCCGTCAGCAACCAAATCCAGCCTCCACTGCAGGCGCCGCTCCTCTTCGGTCCACCCATAAATCCACCCAGTGCGGTGTGTGGTCAGAAACGGGCGGGATTCTCTGCCGGGTCAGAGAATCGCCGGGGGCGGCGTGAATCCAGCCCCCGCCAGCCGCCATAATTCTCCGGCGCCAGGGATTTGGCAGGGGCGGGAATTGCGCCACGCCAGTCGGCAGCCGCTGGCAGTGGCCCCCCCCCCCACCCCCCGGCGTTTCTCCGGCCCGCGATGGGCCGAGTGGTCGCCCGTTTACAGCCAGGTCCCGCCTGCGTAAATTACAACACGTACTTACCGGTGGGACCTGGCTCCACGGTTGGCCTCTGGGGTCCTGGGGGGGATCTGGCCCGGGATCTGCCCCCACGGTGGCCTGGCCCGCGATCGGAGCTCACCGATCCGCGGGTGGGCCTGTGCCATGGGGGCACTCTATTCCTCTGCGTCAGCCGCTGTAACAGTCCGCGGTGGCCGATGCGGAGATGAACCCCCCTGCGTATGCGCTGGGATGACGCCAGCACATGCTGGCACTCCCGCGCATGCGCCAACTCGCGCCGACTGGCGGAGGCCCTTAGGCACTGGTTGGCATGGCGCCAAGCCCCTTCCACACTGGTCGGCGCGGCGCAAACCACTCCGGGGCCAGCCTAGCCCCTGAAGGTGTGAAGGATTCCGCACCTTCGGGGTGGCCCGATGCCGGAGTGGTTCACGCACTCCTTCGTGCCGGAGTTGCCTGCCCCGCTGGTTCACGGAGAATCCCACCCCACAATCGCGGAATACGCCGAGTCGACCACCCCTGCCAGCAAAGTCTTGTCCAACACAAAAAAATCAATCCGGGAATGCACCTGGTGCAAATAGGAAAGTCCGAAAACTCCTTTGCCCTCGGCCTCCCAAACCTCCAAAGGTCCCATCCCCCCCACTGCGCTCCATAAACCCCCTCAGCTGCTTTGCCACTGCCAACACCCTCGCCGACTTGGGACGCAACCGGTCCAAGCTCGGAATCATGACCGTATTAAAATCCCCCCCCCCCCACATAATCAACTGATGCGAGTCCAAGTCCAGAATCGTTGCCAACATCCGTCTCATAAAATCCACGTCATCCGAATTCATTCTGTGTCTGAATAGGTCTGACTAGTATTTTTACTAGTCTTTATTAACAACTCACAACTATGTACATGTATATATTCAGGCTGGGAGCTGACACCATCCTGGATCTTTACACATCTCTGTCCGCCTGTAGGCTGACCCTGTATCTTCTTTCATCACTGTGAGGGCAGTACTGCACCCACATTAACCCTGTATGTACCAGATCCTACTGCTTCACCTCTCACCCAGAACACTTCCAGCTCTACCATCCTGCGGGAAACATTTCCTGTCTCTCTTCCTGTATCACACATCCTCTTCAGCGATGCATCGGCCCTCTAAGCTGTAACCTTCATATCTGCAGCATATTGGGAATTCTACTTCTCTTGCCTGGCATGGGCTACACTTTCAAACTAATGAATTGATTATGAAGTGCTCAGGAAAAGCTTTTCAACCAAGTGGCTGCTACACTTCAGGAGTATCTCTGTCAGAAGGCGCTTCTCAGAGGCATTTATTGCCCATCTCGCTAAGAACACCCATAGCCCAGGGCTGAATGTGAAACAGAGTTGGCTGTGGAGGATTTTGGCACATTCTCATGATGTGAAAAGCAGGCAGCACGGTGGCGCAGTGGGTTAGCACTGCTGCCTCACGGCGCCGAGGTCCCAGGTTCGATCCTGGCTCTGGGTCACTGTCCATGTGGAGTTTGCACGTTCTCCCCGTATTTGTGTGGGTTTCACTCCCACAACCCAAAGATGTGCAGGGTAGATGGATTGGCCGCGCTAAATTGCCCCTTAATTGGAAAAAAATAATTGGGTACTCTAAATTTTTTTTAAAATGATGTGAAAAGCGTGCTTTAGTCAAATGTTTCACTCCCCCAGCCCACCCTGCTCACCTAAGCAGGGAGAAAGGGGAGGGACTTCCTCACCGCTGAGGAGGTTGAGAGGTGAGGGAATGCTTCATTCTCACCTGTGGGAGACACAGCAGCGGCGGAGCTCACCCAAAAGACCCACAAAGCGACGAGTGACATTGATAGAGCAGGAAGTAACTCCTGGATGTTGCTGGGCGGCCTCCTGCGATCCAACAAAGATGGTTTGGATTTTACAAATTGGATCCCATCTAGAACTGAGAGTTGGAGAAAAAGGACTCTGAACTTTTCCTGAGACTCCAAAGGTTGTGGAAACTTTCCCTGGGAGTGGAGATTTGGAGCGGAGACGTGAGGGGTGGGGTTTGGGATTTAGTCATTTCCTCCTGGTTCCAAGTTTGGAACCAGATTCAAAGGTTGCATTGTCAAGGACATGGTTTTATGGAATGGAATTTCCATTCAGAACATGTAATTTAATCTGAGGGCGTAGATTTATTTTTAAAAATCGTTCGCTTTATTCTGATTCGCTTAACAAGATATCCTGGAGCTATTTATTTCTCAAACATCCGGACTCCACAAACGCACAGGCGGTGAGAGAAGGAAACACACAGAGGCACACACACAGTGAAACATAGGTACACTCAAAACAGGGAGAGAGACACACACAGTGAAACATAGATACAGTCAAAACAGGGAGAGAGAGAGACACACAGTGAAACATAGATACACTCAAAACAGCGAGAGAGACACACACAGTGAAACATAGATACAGTCAAAACAGGGAGAGAGAGAGACACACAGTGAAACATAGATACAGTCAAAACAGGGAGAGAGAGACACAGTGAAACATAGATACACTCAAAACAGCGAGAGAGACACACAGTGAAACATAGATACACTCAAAACAGGGAGTGAGAGACACATACAGTGAAACAAAAATACACTCAAAACAGGGAGAGAGACACACACAGTGAAACATAGATACAGTCAAAACAGGGAGACAGAGACACACACAGTGAAACGTAGATGCACTCAAAACAGGGAGTGAGAGACACACACAGTGAAACATTGATACAGTCAAAACAGGGAGTGAGGGGACACACAGTGAAACATAGATACAGTCAAAACTGGGAGAGAGACACACACACAGTGAAACATAGATACACTTAATACGGGGAGTAAGAGACACACAGTGAAACATAGATACACTCAAAACAGGGAGAGAGAGAGACACATACAGTGAAACATAGATACACTCAAAATGGAGAGAGACACACAGTGAAACATAGATACACTTAGAACAGGGAGAGAGAGACACACAGTGAAACATAGATACACTCAAAACAGCGAGAGAGCGAAGCACACAGTGAAACATAGATACAGTCAAAACAGGGAGAGAGACACACACAGTGAAACATAGATACAGTCAAAACCACCCACATGCCCCGACCTGACACCCCCCCCCCCCCCCCCCCCCGGACCTGACACCCCCCCCCCCCCCCATGCCCCCGGATTCCTCATTAACCCTTGCGCCACTCACCCTCCCTCCAGGGAACCTCACCACAGCCCCCACCCCAGCAGGATCCGTCCCCTCACTGGATCCACTCAGGGGCGACGATGACGAGGACAACACGGTCCCAGAGTCGCAGGTTACCATGTTGGCACCAACATCATGACCAGGGCTGAGGCGATCGCGGCAGAGGGTCAAGGCCCCCCGACAGACTTAATTTGTAATGTTTCCACCCCCCCCGCCGGACTCTTTTTTAACAGGGGGTGAATGTGGTGAGCACCACTTGTGGTATATGTATTACGGCACTGCCCGTATATTAGAGGTACGTTGGTAAAACCGTGCCTGCTGCCTCCGCCCAGCAGGCGGCGTATAAATGTGTGTGCTCTCCACGCTGCAGGCATTCTGGTTCCACCTACAGGAGGCACACATCTCGTTCAATAAAGCCATGATTGTTCCACCATTCTTGTCTTGTGGGAATTGACGGTGCATCAGAGAGACACACGACGAAACTTAAATATATTAAAAAGAGGGAGAGAGACACACAGTGAAACATAGATACACTCAAAACAGGGAGTGAGACACACACAGTGAAACATAGATACAGTCAAAACAGGGAGAGAGACACACACAGTGAAGCATAGATACACTCAAAACTGGGAGAGAGACACACACAGTGAAACATAGATACACTCAAAACAGGGAGAGAGACACACACAGTGAAACAGATACTCTCAAAACAGGGAGAGAGACACACACAGTGAAACATAGATACAGTCAAAACAGGGAGAGAGACACACAGTGAAACATAGATACACTCAAAACAGTGAGAGAGCGAAGCACACAGTGAAACATAGATACAGTCAAAACAGGGAGAGAGACACACAGTGAAACATAGATGCAGTCAAAACAGGGAGAGAGAGACACACAGTGAAACATAGATACACTCAAAACAGGGAGAGAGACACACGCAATGCAGTCAAAACAGGGAGTGAGAGACACACTGTGAAACATAGATACAGTCAAAACAGGGAGAGAGACACACACAGTGAAACATAGATACAGTCAAAACAGGGAGAGAGACACACACAGTGAAACATAGATACAGTCAAAACAGGGAGAGAGACACACACAGTGAAACATAGATACACTCAAAACAGGGAGTGAGAGACACACACATTGAAACATAGATACAGTCAAAACCACCCACATGCCCCGACCTGACACACCCCCCCCCCCCCCCCCCCCCCGAACTGACAGCCCCCCCCCCCACGCCCCCGGATGCCTCATTAACCCTTGCGCCACTCACCCTCCCTCCAGCGAACCTCACAACAGCCCCCACCCCAGCAGGATCCGTCCCCTCACTGGATCCACTCAGGGGTGACAATGACGAGAACAACACGGTCCCAGAGTCGCAGGGTACCATGTCGGCGCCAACATCATGACCAGGGCTGAGGCGATCGCGGCAGAGGGTCAAGGCCCCCCGACAGACTTAATTTGTAATGTTTCCACCCCCCCCTGCCGGACTCTTTTTTAACAGGGGGTGAATGTGGTGAGCACCACTAGTGGTATATGTATTACGGCACTGCCCGTATATTAGAGGTACGTTGGTAAAACTGTGCCTGGTGCTCCGCCCAGCAGGCGGCGTATAAATGTGTGTGCTCTCCACGCTGCAGGCATTCTGGTTCCACCTACAGGAGGCACACATCTCGTTCAATAAAGCCATGATTGTTCCACCTATCTTGTCTTGTGGGAATTGACGGTGCATCAGAGAGACACACTACGAAACTTAAATATATTAAAAAGAGGGAGAGAGACACACAGTGAAACATAGATACACTCAAAACAGGGAGAGAGACACACACAGTGAAACATAGATACACTCAAAATGGAGAGAGCCACA
Organism: Scyliorhinus canicula; assembly: GCF_902713615.1. Lineage (NCBI taxonomy): Eukaryota > Metazoa > Chordata > Chondrichthyes > Carcharhiniformes > Scyliorhinidae > Scyliorhinus > Scyliorhinus canicula. The sequence continues at coordinate 150,854,893 of NC_052149.1, read as the reverse complement.
CACAGTGAAACATAGATACACTCAAAACTGGGAGAGAGACAAACAGTGAAACATAGATACACTCAAAACAGGGAGAGAGACACACACAGTGAAACATAGATACAGTCAAAACAGGGAGAGAGAGAGACACACAGTGAAACATAGATACACTTAGAACAGGGAGAGAGAGACACACAGTGAAACATAGATACACTTAGAACAGGGAGAGAGAGACACACAGTGAAACATAGATACACTCAAAACAGCGAGAGAGTGAAGCACACAGTGAAACATAGATACAGTCAAAACAGGGAGAGAGGCACACACAGTGAAACATAGATACAGTCAAAACCACCCACATGCCCCGACCTGACACCACCCCCCCCCCCCCCCGCCCCCCCCCGGACCTGACACCCCCCCCCCCCCATGCCCCCGGATGCCTCATTAACCCTTGCGCCACTCACCCTCCCTCCAGGGAACCTCACAACAGCTCCCACCCCAGCAGGATCCGTCCCCTCACTGGATCCACTCAGGGGCGACGATGACGAGGACAACACGGTCCCAGAGTCGCAGGTTACCATGTTGGCACCAACATCATGACCAGGGCTGAGGCGATCGCGGCAGAGGGTCAAGGCCCCCCGACAGACTTAATTTGTAATGTTTCCACCCCCCCCTGCCGGACTCTTTTTTAACAGGGGGTGAATGTGGTGAGCACCACTAGTGGTATATGTATTACGGCACTGCCCGTATATTAGAGGTACGTTGGTAAAACCGTGCCTGCTGGCTCCGCCCAGCAGGCGGCGTATAAATGTGTGTGCTCTCCACGCTGCAGGCATTCTGGTTCCACCTACAGGAGGCACACATCTCGTTCAATAAAGCCATGATTGTTCCACCTATCTTGTCTTGTGGGAATTGACGGTGCATCAGAGAGACACACTACGAAACTTAAATATATTAAAAAGAGGGAGAGAGACACACAGTGAAACATAGATACACTCAAAACAGGGAGTGAGACACACACAGTGAAACATAGATACAGTCAAAACAGGGAGAGAGACACACACAGTGAAGCATAGATACACTCAAAACTGGGAGAGAGACACACACAGTGAAACATAGATACACTCGAAACAGGGAGAGAGACACACACAGTGAAACAGATACACTCAAAACAGGGAGAGAGACACACACAGTGAAACATAGATACAGTCAAAACAGGGAGAGAGACACACAGTGAAACATAGATACACTCAAAACAGGGAGAGAGACACACACAGTGAAACATAGATACAGTCGAAACTGGGAGAGAGAGAGACACACAGTGAAACATAGATACACTTAATACGGGGAGTAAGAGACACACAGTGAAACATAGATACAGTCGAAACTGGGTGAGAGAGAGACACACAGTGAAACATAGATACACTTAATACGGGGAGTAAGAGACACACAGTGAAACATAGATACACTCAAAACAGGGAGAGAGAGAGACACACACAGTGAAACATAGATACACTCAAAAGGGAGAGAGACACACACAGTGAAACATAGATACACTCAAAACAGGGAGAGACACACACACAGTGAAACATAGATACAGTCAAAACAGGGAGAGAGAGAGACACACAGTGAAACATAGATACACTTAGAACAGGGAGAGAGAGACACACAGTGAAACATAGATACACTCAAAACAGCGAGAGAGCGAAGCACACAGTGAAACATAGATCCAGTCAAAACAGGGAGAGAGACACACGGTGAAACATAGATGCAGTCAAAACAGGGAGAGAGAGACACACAGTGAAACATAGATACACTCAAAACAGGGAGAGAGACACACGCAATGCAGTCAAAACAGGGAGTGAGAGACACACTGTGAAACATAGATACAGTCAAAACAGGGAGAGAGAGACACACAGTGAAACATAGATACAGTCAAAACAGGGAGAGAGACACACACAGTGAAACATAGATACAGTCAAAACAGGGAGAGAGACACACACAGTGAAACATAGATACAGTCAAAACAGGGAGAGAGAGACACACACAGTGAAACATAGATACACTCAAAACAGGGAGTGAGAGACACACACAGTGAAACATAGATACAGTCAAAACCACCCACATGCCCCGACCTGACACCCCCCTCCCCCCCCCCCCCCGACCTGACACCCTTCCTCCACGCCCCCGGATGCCTCATTAACCCTTGCGCCACTCACCCTCCCTCCAGCGAACCTCACCACAGCCCCCACCCCAGCAGGATCCGTCCCCTCACTGGATCCACTCAGGGGTGACAATGACGAGGACAACACGGTCCCAGAGTCGCAGGTTACCATGTCGGCGCCAACATCATGACCAGGGCTGAGGCGATCGCGGCAGAGGGTCAAGGCCCCCCGACAGACTTAATTTGTAATGTTTCCACCCCCACGTGCCGGACTCTTTTTTAACAGGGGGTGAATGTGGTGAGCACCACTAGTGGTATATGTATTACGGCACTGCCCGTATATTAGAGGTACGTTGGTAAAACTGTGCCTGGTGCTCCGCCCAGCAGGCGGCGTATAAATGCGTGTGCTCTCCACGCTGCAGGCATTCTGGTTCCACCTACAGGAGGCACACATCTCGTTCAATAAAGCCATGATTGTTCCACCTATCTTGTCTTGTGGGAATTGACGGTGCATCAGAGAGACACACAATGAAACTTAAATATATTAAAAACAGGGAGAGAGACACACAGTGAAACATAGATACACTCAAAACAGGGAGTGAGAAACACACACAGTGAAATATAGATACACTCAAAACAGGGAGAGAGACACACACAGTGAAACAGATACACTCAAAACAGGGAGAGAGACACACAGTGAAACATAGATACAGTCAAAACAGGGAGTGAGACAGACACAGTGAAACATAGATACAGTCAAAACAGGGAGAGAGACACACAGTGAAACATAGATACACTCAAAACAGGGAGAGAGACACACACAGTGAAACAGATACACTCAAAACAGGGAGAGAGACACACCCAGTGAAACAGATACACTTAAAACAGGGAGAGAGACACACACAGTGAAACAGATACACTCAAAACAGGGAGAGAGACACACACAGTGAAACATAGATACAGTCAAAACAGGGAGAGAGACACACAGTGAAACATAGATACAGTCAAAACAGGGAGAGAGACACACACAGTGAAACATAGATACACTCAAAACAGGGAGAGAGACAGTGAAACATAGATACACTCAAAACTGGGAGAGAGACACACAGTGTGTGGTGATATGATCTGCATACTCGTCTGCCATTGGGCCAGAACGTCGGCTTACCATTGGCCCTGGTCGGTCATGTGCCTCTCGACCGATTGGCCGAGAGGCTGAGTTAACCACGCCTCTATTAACGAGGTATATATGGTCAGATGCCTGACGATCGTCCCTTTCCATTGTAGACGATCGCAGAGCTGTGTTCTAGTCAATTAAAGCCAGACTTTGGTAAATCACTCGCCTCGCGTACAATTGATTGTACATCACAGTGAAACATAGATACAGACAAAACAGGGAGTGTGGCACACACAGGGAAACAGATACACTCAAAACAGGGAGAGAGACACACACAGTGAAACATAGATACACTCGAAACAGGGAGAGAGAGACACACACATAGTGAAACAGACACTGAAAACAGGGTGAGAGAGAGAGACACACAGTGAAACATAAATACTCAAAACAGGAAGTGAGAAACACACACAATGAAACATAGATACACTCTAAACAGAGTGATGTGACACACACACAGTGAAACAGACACTGAAAACAGGGAGAGAGAGACACACAGTGAAACATAGATACATTCAAAACAAGGAGAGAGACACACAGTGAAACATAGATACAGTCAAAACAGGGAGTGAGAGACACACACAGTGAAACATAGATATACTCAAAACAGGGAGTGAGAGACACACACAGTGAAACATAGATACAGTCAAAACAGGAAGAGAGACACACACAGTGAAACATAGATACAGTCAAAACAGGGAGAGAGAGAGACACACACACAGTGAAACATAGATACACTCAAAATAGGGAGAGAGACACACCCAGTGAAACATAGATACACTCAAAACAGGGGGAGAGACATACACAGTGAAACATAGATACAGTCAAAACAGGGAGTGAGAGACACACACAGTGAAATATAGATACACTCAAAACAGGGAGTGAGAGACACACAGTGAAACATAGATACACTCAAAACGGAGTGAGAGACACACAGTCAAACAGATACACTCAATAGGGGGAGTGAGAGACACACACACAGTAAAACATAGATACAGTCAGAACAGGGAGAGAGAGAGACACACAGTGAAACATAGATACACTCAAAACAGGGAGAGAGAGACACACACATTTAAACATAGATACAGTCAAAACAGGGAGAGAGACACACACAGTGAAACATAGATACAGTCAAAACAGGGAGAGAGACACACACAGTGAAACATAGATACAGTCAAAACAGGGAGAGAGGCACACACAGTGAAACATAGATACAGTCAAAACAGGGAGAGAGACACACACAGTGAAACATAGATACAGTCAAAACAGGGAGAGAGGCACGCACAGTGAATCATAGATACACTCAAAACAGGGAGAGAGAGACACACACAGTGAAACATTGATACACTCAAAACATGGAGAGAGACACATACAGTGAAACATAGATACAGTCAAAACAGGGAGAGAGACACACACAGTGAATCATCGATACACTCAAAACCGGGACAGAGAGACACACACAGTGAAACATTGATACACTCAAAACAGGGAGAGACACACACACAGACAGAAACATAGGTGCACTCCTTCCTGTTTATTCCCCTTATTTCCCCTTTCTTTTTTTTCCATTCTTATTTTGATCTAAAGGAAATGTCTCTGGAGGGCAGCACGGTGGCATAGTGGTTAGCACTGCTGCCTCGTGGCACCGAGGTCCCAGGTTTGATCCTGGCTCCAGGGCACTATCCATGTGCAGTTTGCACATTCGTGGGTTTCGCCCCCACAACCCAAAATATGTTCAGTGTAGGTGGATTGGCCATGCTAAATTGCCCCTTAATTGGAAGAAATGAATTGGGTATTCCAATTTTTTTTTAATGGAAATGTCTCTTTAAGGCAAGCAGCCTGTATCTTTACTTCAAATCTTTACTCCAAATCTTTATTTCAAGCAAAAAAGTTACAGGAGTGATCACTTTGCTAGCATGTGCTGATTTGAACATGAGACCACAGGGTTGATGTCAATATTGAGAGAGATGGGTTGGGTCTCGTTTTGATTGCATGGCTAGTGGCCAATGAATTGGCTCAAAACACGGTATTCTGCCTAGTAACAGGTGGTGATTTGATTATATCCCAGTGGAATGCTTTTCAGGGTGACAAGTAGTTTTGGTTCTGGCAGCCCAGGGTACGATCCTACAAATTCTTACCAGCAAAGCTGCTGGTGAATGCTACTCCTCTCTCCAGAAGACAGAGGCAGAGGTGACTGTATATCTCCCCAGAAAATCTGCTGTGTGTTCTATATTACGGAAACTACAGAGGCCTGAATACAAACCACATACTGAAAGCAAAGTTTGAAGAGAAGTATGGTGCCTCTCCAGAAAAGCTGTGCGTATTGCATTTCTATACTGCACAAAACATGAATGAATGAATGATTTTGCAGAGAAGACTGGTGCAGGCTGAGAACAGAAACTTTAACCTGTAGGCTTGCTGTGAATAAACGTGTGCTAAAATCCATAATCAAAAACAAAGACTCTTTTTTCTTTTGATTATTATTTTGACCCCTTCCCTCCCTTCTGTGTTTGTCTGTCTTGTGTGTGTGTGCTTAGAGAGTGGGGTGAAAGTTAAAATGGGGACTTAGGAATTAGTTAATAATAACCTTCATTATTGTCACAAGTAGGCTTACATTAACACTGCAATGAAGTTATTGTGAAAATCCCCTAGTCGCCACACTCTGGCGCCTGTTCGGGTACACAGAGGGAAAATACAGAATGTCCAATTCAGCGAACAAGTACGTCTTTCGGGACTTGTGGGAAGAAACCGGAGCATCCGGAAGAAACCTGGTTAATAGTTAACCAGTTGTATTAGCTGCATATTTTATTATAATTTTTGTTATAAATCAACAGTAATCGTGTTTAAACTTACAAACCTGGTAACTGTAATTATTGGGCTGCCAACGGCCAAAGACTTTGGGTATTTTATAAGAATTGATTAATTCACTTGCGTTGTGACTCTGGGACAAGTGGGGCTGGAATTGACAGTGCCCTTACCCAGGGTGTCATCACAATAGATACACTCAAAACAGGGAGAGAGAGACAGACTGGCTCCATACTGAAACACACCAGGGAATGCGACACACCAACATACAGGGAGAGAGAATAGGGTGGGAGGGTTCCAGGGACCCACACAAGCATAGAGAAAAAACATAGGTGCTGGACAATCTCAGCATGTCTGACCGCATCTGTGGAGAGAGAACAGAGCTAAGGTTTCAAATTGGATGACTGTTTGTCAAATCTAGGAAAGAAAGTCGAGCAAAATTATGCACTTGAGATCACACAGGTTAAACTGGAATATCCAGTATCTAGCCCATTAACTAGTCTCACTGAGTTTTTGCAGGCGGGACTTTCCTGTATGGGTTGACATAATGATCATTAAATGTACAGCAGAAAGTGAAATCTTATCATTACGGGCATAACAACAACTTATACTTGTATAGCAACTTTAATACATTAAAAAAAATGATACAGAGCCACGTACAGAGATATTAGATCAGAACACCACAAAGATAGGTTTTAAATTAGGAAGAAGCAAGATGAAGAGGCGGATAGGTGTGGGGAGGAAATGGCAAAAATTGGGGCCGAGACAACTGGAGGTACAGACACCAATGGTGGCGAGATTAAAACTGGGGCCAGGGAGGAGGCCAGAGTTAGACAAGCACAGATACCTCAGAGGGATGTGGGGCTGGAGCTAATCACAGTGATAGAGAGGCACAAGACCATGGAGGAAGCTGGAAACAGTTTGTGTGAGTTAATCCATGGGCAGCTGAGCTTTGGATAGCCTCAAGTCTACGGAGGGAAAAATGTGGGAGACCAGTCAGGAGTAGGCTGAATAGTGAAGTCTAGCAGTAATAAAGGAATGAATGAGGGTTTCAGCAGCCGGTGAGCTGAGGCAAGGGTAAAATCGGGCGATGGTGCAGGGTAGAAATAGTCAGGCTTCAATAATGGCGTCAGCTTGAGGTCATTGCCTTTTCCTGAATGGACTGTGATGCCATGGTTGGGAATAGACTGGTTTCATCTCAGACTGTTGCCAGGGATAGGGATGGAGTCCGAAGCCAGGGAAAGGAGTTAGGAGTAGGGATCAAAAACAGTGGCTTCAGTCTTTCCAAAATTTAGTTGGAGGAAATTTCTAATCAGCCATTACTGGATGTCGGATAAACGGTTTGATAATTTAACAACAGTGGTGGAGTTGGGAAAGGTGGAGCTGGGTGTTGTCAGTGTACATGTGCACACTAACTGATGTTGCCAAGGGGTGGAGTTGGGAAAGGTGGAGCTGGGTGTTGTCAGTCTACATGTGCACACTAACTGATGTTGCCAAGGGGTGGAGTTGGGAAAGGTGGAGCTGGGTGTTGTCAGTGTACATGTGCACACTAACTGATGTTGCCAAGGGGTGGAGTTGGGAAAGGTGGAGCTGGGTGTTGTCAGTGTACATGTGCACACTAACTGATGTTGCCAAGGGGTGGAGTTGGGAAAGATGGAGCTGGGTGTTGTCAGTGTACATGTGCACACTAACTGATGTTGCCAAGGGGTGGAGTTGGGAAAGGTGGAGTTGGGTGTTGTCAGTGTACATGTGCACACTAACTGATGTTGCCAAGGGGTGGAGTTGGGAAAGGTGGAGCTGGGTGTTGTCAGTGTACATGTGCACACTAACTGATGTTGCCAAGGGGTGGAGTTGGGAAAGATGGAGCTGGGTGTTGTCAGTGTACATATGCACACTAACTGATGTTGCCAAGGGGCAGAGTGTAGTTGGGATACTGGAGAGGCCAAGGACAGATCCTTGGGGGACAACAGTCGTCATGATGCAGGAGCAGAAAGAGAAACTATTGCAACGAATCGACCTAGGCACCAGAAATGACAACAGCAAACTAGCTCAGTTGACCCTGCAGAGTCCTCTTACTAACATCTGGGGGCTTGTGCCAAAGTTGGGAGAGCTGTCGCCAAACCAGCCAAGCAACAGCCTGTCATAGGCATACTCACAGAATCATACCGAATCATACCTGTCTCACCACCAGGACAGACCCAGCAGGAGTGGCGGGTGGCATAGTGGTGTACAGTTGGGAGGGAGTTGCCCTGGGAATCCTCAGCATTCACATGAAGTCTCATGACAGCTGGTCAAACATGGGCAAGAAATCTCCTGCTGATTACCATGTACTGCCCCCCCAATCTCACCCCTCAGCTGATAAATCAGTACCCCTCCATGCTGAATACCATTTGGAGGAAGCACTGAGAATCACAAGGGCACAGAATGTACTCTGGGTGGGGACGTCAATGTCTTGGTAGCACCACCGCAGACTGAGCTGGCTGAGTCCTAAAGGTCATAGCTGCTAGACTGGGTCTGCAACAGGTGATGAGGGAACCAACAAGAGGGAAAAACATACCAGACCTCATCCTCACCAATCTGTCTGCTGCAGATGCATCTGTCCATGACAGTATCGATAAGAGTGAGCACTCAACGGCATTACCATTGCTCAATCCCAAATCAACATCCTGTGGGCTACCATTGAGCAAAACCTAACTGGACCAGCCATATAAATATTGTGGCTACTGTTTTGTTATGCTCTTGACGTAGCATAAGCCGCTTCCTTGATGTGCACTCTGACAAAGGAAGGTTCAGACGTGGAGATAGCTTCAACACATTTATTAAACTATTAACAATTCTCCTACTTGGATTCGACTCCACTGTTAATCCTTCTATAGCTACTCAGACTGACGAACCAGTCTGCTACAATCCACGTGGTGGGTGTGATGTTCAATCACTGAGTGTCTCCACTGGAAAGAGGAAGATGATGTGTGCTGTGTCCTTTATATATGGGTTGATGTAATGCCCCCCTGTGGTAGTGTCACCTCTGTGTGTATCGTGAATGCCCATTGGTTGTGTCCTATCTAACTGGCCTATTGGTTAAATGTCTGTGTGTCATGTCTCTGGTGCTCCCTCTAGTGTCTATCTAGTCTATGTGTATTTACATTAACCCCTTGTGTATTTACAGTGATGCATATCACCACAGCTACAAGAGCAGTTCAGAAGCTAGGAATCCTACGGCGAGTAACTTACCTCCATACTCCCCAAAGCCTGTCCACCATCTACGAGATGCAAGTTAGGAGTGTGATGGAATACTCCCCACTTACCTGGATGAATGCAGCACCAACAACACCCAAGTAGCTTGACACCATCCAGGACAAAGCAGCCCACTTGATTGGCACCCCGTCCACAAACATTCACTCCCTTCACCATCGATGCACAGTAGTAGGTGTGTGTTCCATCTAAAAGATGCACAGCAGGAACTCACCAAGGCTCCTTAGATAACATCTTTCAAACCCACAACCTCTACCATCTGGAAGGACAAGGGCAGAAGACAAATTGAACACCACCACCTAGAAGTTCCCCTCCAAGCCACTCACATCCTGACTTGAAAGTATATTCAACATTCCTTCACTGTTACTGGGTCAAATTCATGGAACTCCCTCCCAACAGCACTGTGGGTGTACCACACCACATAAACTGCAGTGATTCAAGAAGGCAGCTTGCCATCTCCTTCTCCAGGGCAATTAGGGATGGGTGATAAATATTGGCCTAGCCAGTGATGTCCACAAACCATAAATGAATTTTTAAACAATTGATTGTCTGGCTATGATCAGATAGATGAGAATGGAACCAGGCAAGCACCCTTTTAGCAATGTGGAAATATGTTAATAACTGTTTATCAGCCTTTCTGGTATTGAAATTGAACTGTTAGAAGCGTGGAGTCTCATTTCTTCAGGTTTTGAATTTTTAAAATGCCATATTTTAAATACAATTTTATTTTCTCACTTTATCGTTTTGTCTCTTTTATTCTCTCTTAATTCAATCTCTTTCCCTCTTTGTATTTCTTTTTCTGCACCTGATTTCACCCCCACACCACCCTCATACCCACATCACCCTCACCCTACACCACCCTCACCCCCACACCACCCTCATACCCACATCACCCTCACCCTACACCACCCTCACCCCCACACCACCCTCATACCCACATCACCCTCACCCCCACACCGCCCTCACCCCCACACCACCCTCACCCTACACCACCCTCACCCCCACACCGCCCTCATACCCACACCACCCTCATACCCACACCACCCTCATACCCACACCACCCTCACCCTACACCACCCTCACCCCACACCACCCTCATACCCACACCACCCTCACCCTACACCACCCTCACCCTACACCACCCTCACCCCCACACCACCCTCACCCCCACACCACCCTCACGCTACACCACCCTCACCCTACACCACCCTCACCCCCACACCACCCTCACCCCCACACCACTCTCACCCCCACACCACCCTCATACCCACACCACACTCACCCTACACCACCCTCACCCCCACACCACCCTCATACCTACACCACCCTCACCCTACACCACCCTCACCCTACACCACCCTCACCCCACACCACCCTCACGCCCACACCACCTCATACCCACACCACCCTCACCCCTACACCACCCTCACCCTACACCACTCTCACCCCCACACCACCCTCACCCCCACACCACCCTCATACCCACACCACCCTCACCCCACACCACCCTCACCCCCACACCACCCTCACCCTACACCACCCTCACCCCCACACCACCCTCACCCCCACACCACCCTCATACCCACACCACCCTCACCCTACACCACCCTCACCCCCACACCACCCTCATACCCACACCACCCTCACCCCTACTACACCCTCACCCTACACCACCCTCACCCTACACCACCCTCACCCTACACCACCCTCACCCTACACCACCCTCACCCCCACACCACCCTCACCCTCACACCACCCTCACCCCTACACCACCCTCACCCTACACCACTCTCACCCCCACACCACCCTCATACCCACACTACCCTCATACCCACATCACCCTCACCCTACACCACCCTCACCCCCACACCACCCTCATACCCACACCACCCTCACCCCCACACCACCCTCACCCTACACCACCCTCACCCCCACACCACCATCATACCCACACCACCCTCACCCTACACCACCCTCACACTACACCACCCTCACCCCCACACCACCCTCACCCCCACACCACCCTCACCCCCACACCACTCTCACCCCCACACCACCCTCACCCCCACACCACCCTCACCCCCACACCACTCTCACCCCCACACCACCCTCACCCCCACACCACCCTCATACCCACACCACCCTCATACCCTACACCACCCTCACCCCCACACCACCCTCACCCTGCACCACCCTCACCCCCACACCACCCTCATACCCTACAACACCCTCATACTCTACACCAGCCTCACCCCCACACCACCCTCACCCTGCACCATCCTCACCCCCACACCACCCTCACCCTACACCACCCTCACCCCCACACCACCCTCATACCCACATCACCCTCATACCCACACCACCCTCATACCCACATCACCCTCACCCTACACCACCCTCATACCCACACCACCCTCACCCCCACACCACCCTCATACCTACACCACCCTCATACCCACCTCACCCTCCTACCCACACCACCCTCACCTCCACACCACCCTCACCTCCACACCACCCTCACCCTACACCACCCTCACCCCCACACCACCCTCACCCTGCACCACCCTCATACACACACCACCCTCATACCTACACCACCCTCACCCTACACCACCCTCACCCTGCACCACCCTCATACCACACCACCCTCACCCTACACCACCCTCACCCCCACACACCCTCATACCCACACCACCCTTATACCCACACCACCCTCATACCCACACCACCCTCACCTCCACACCACCCTCATACCCACACCACCCTCACCCCACACCACCCTCATGCCAACACTACCACCCGCCACTCACACGCCCACCCCCACTCCCTCCCACCGGCCCGTGGTCTAATTATGCATCTTGTCTTGTGTCTTGCAGGACCTGCTGGAGATGGGGTGGGCCCATCAAGCGTCCCCCACCTCCAGCACCACAACCGGAGCCCCCCCCACCCCATGAGCCGAGCAGTGATGTGAGCAGCTCGGACGCCCCCCCCCCCCCCCCCCCCCCCCCCCCGCCCGAGACTCAGGAGACCCCAGAGATCGTGTCGGAGGATGACACAGATTCCCCGTCACAGCTGTGTCCGACGCCCTCCACCATCCCAGAGACACTCACCTCGGTTGGGCATTTTACTGAAGAGGCTCCTGGGACACTCTGGTGTGCACCACACAGCTGCTCCAGTACAGCAGGTGGAGGTAGGAGCACCCGAGGGGGCAGACGGCTGGAGGGCGGGCTGACCCGAGGAACTAGCTGCTGTCCAGACGGGTGTCGAGATTCTTGAACAAAGATCCCATCCCACAGTTCCAGAGGGCGATGGTGCAGTCACAGGCCCAGAAGCTGGTGGGACAGTCGCAACATGATGTGGTGCAGTCCAGACAGAGATAGTCCACTTCCTGTGCTCCACAGCCGCGAGCGTGCAGACCCTGATTGGTCACTCCCGCAGGGGAGGTGCCGGAACACTGCAGCACCTCGGACTCCCCCCACCACCTCCTGCCCCTTGTGCATCTGGTGGGCAGCGGGCAGAAGGGGGCAGCACCACGCCACCCAGGACACCCGAGCAGTATGATGACGCCCGCCAATGGGGACCCATGATGCAGGGCGGATATCACAGCAGTCCACCTCCACTCTGCTGTACCATCTGGGGATCTACCTAAATGTAGCATTAGGGCCCGTAATGATAGCAAGTTAGACACCAGTTAAGTAGGCACATGTGCAGGGCACAACTTAGTTCTCGGGGCTAGGGCACAAATCTGAATATATTGTACCTATTAAACACATGTTGCCACCGTTACAACCTATCTCGGTGCTCTGCCTGATGGGTGTGAGGGTGGGCTGGTCTGGGCTGGCCGCGGTGGCGGGGGGGAACGGGGGGACGTTGTGTGGGGGGAATGAACGCACCCTGTGGGTGGCCCGGGCTCTTCCCCCCCCCCCCCCCCCCCCCGACCGTCCCCAGGGATCTGATGGGATCGTGTGATAGAATTGCCAGTGGAAAGTGCTACCGTGGGCAGGGGTCAGACGTTGTCAAACGATGCCGAGCACCAGAGCTCATTGCAAAGCGGCTTCTCATCAGCCTCCTTCCCACCCCATGGATCAGACCTGTTGTTACTGTCAACCCAGGGCTCCCAGTCCACAGTGCGACAGGTATGTATCACGGAGTGAGTTGCAGGCGGGATTGGGGGGGGGGGGGGGGGGGGGGGGGGGGGGGGGTTGGCCGGGGGGTGAAGGGCGGGGAGTGAGGTAGTGTGGGGTTGGGATGCAGTGTCCGTGCCCCTCGCCAGTCCACCCCTCCACCCCTTGGTGGGGAACCTGGAGACGATCAGCGCGTCCCATGAGTATTGGCCCTGGCGTACACATTGTTCGGCCTCCTGTGCCAGCCTGTGCTCCATGTCCTGCCCACCCTGGTTGCTATGGGCATCGTTGTAGCGCGTGTCCACATCGGTCTGTGTCCTCCGGATAGGCGTCACCAGCCACGACCATTGTGGATACCCCTATCGCCCAGCAGGTGGGAGGGGGGGGGGGGGGGGTCTCAAACATGTCAGGAATCGTTGACTCCGCTCGTACAGCCGCAGGGCATCCCCAGGGTTGCGACCAGCAGGAAGCCACCATTGCTGGTTGAAGTCCAATATCCATTGTCTGCAGGGTATGAAAGGCCGACATGTTAGCCTGGTGCGTACCCCCGTGACCAACCAGGTCCACCGGGCTACATGGTGGCCCGGGTTGGCACTGGGGGTCCGCCCCCCGTATGTCCCTTCACCCTCCCCATCCTCACACCTCTGTTGAGGGCAGGCACCGTGGAGGCCTCTGGCCTTGGCGTTCGTCCCTGGTGGGGCCAATGGTACCATTGCCTGGCACTGCCCCACCAGGGGTAGGCACCGCAGCCCCTGTATGGGCAACTGCAGGCGTTGCCCTGGCTGGGCTGCTGGTGGAAGGTGGTCAGGTGGGGTTGGTTGTGGCGGAGGTGGGAGGCGTGGGGGTCACCCATATTGTCGGTGTAATTCTGCAGACCGGTGTGGGTGGGCAGTGGGTGCACAGCAAGATGGCTGCCTTGAAGGCTGCGGTAACGGTGGTCCGATGACTGGACACCGGTCCATAACTGGACATTTCCCCAGTCCAGTGGGGAATCACCCCGGCCACTTGGCCTTTCCCCCCCCCCCGGCCCTGACCGGCCCAGCCGTGGCTGACACTATCGTTTAAGGAGAATGCACTCAGTTTGCTCATATTCTAGAAATATAGGGGCAGCACGGTGGCCTAGTGGTTAGCACAGCTGCCTCACGGCGCTGAGGTCCCAGGTTCGATCCTGGCTCTGGGTCACTGCCCGTGTGGAGTTTCCACATTCTCCCCGTGTCTGCGTGGGTTTCGCCCTCACAACCCAAAAATGTGCAGATAGGTGGATTGGCCACGCTAAATTGCCCCTTAATTGGAAAAAATAATTGGGTAATCTAAATTTTTTTTTTAAATATTCTAGAAATACCCTGATGCCTGTCACCCCAACTGACCTGGAGAACGGCTGAGGATTATGGGATCTGGCTGAATAGATTTTAGCTTATCTAATCATAAAATGACTTTTAAATATTTTACACTGCATCAACTTGGAAGCATACAATACCTCCAATTTAAAAAGAAAAGATTTAAAAATAAACAATTTTGGACTGACCATTAATGTATTATGATGGGTTCCAACTGAGTGACAGCAGTTTGAGCTCTGATTTTCCACAGAGGGTGAACGCTGCCACCTGCTGCCAGGAGATGGGATAACGCCCACAGCTTCCCTGATTCCCACAGCTTCCTGAGCATCGGCTCAGGAAGTCACAAGGTGCTCCACAGCCAATTACGTACTTTTGAAGTGTAATGTAAAATCTGTACGCAGCAAAGCCCCTCCAAAAACAGCAATGTGATAATGGGTCAAATCTGTTTGAGTGACACTTAGTGAAATCCTGATCAGCATACTGGCCCGACCATCCCTGCTGTTGTTCAGAATCGTAACATTGCATTTTCTGTGTCCAATTGAGAGGCGCAGACAAGGCCTCAATTGAACATCCCGTCCGCAAGATGGAACCTCCGACAGCACAGCACTCCCTCAGCACTGTACTGGAGCTTCGGTCTTGATTTTGCATTGAAGTGGGACTTCAGCGCAGACTTAGTGAAGAATGGTACCCATCAGCCATAGCTGAACTTATTGGGTGCGTTGAAAGCCATGGCACTGCTTATGTTATGGCCGCAGTATTGGAGTACTGCCTAGGAGTGGGTCGATTCCTCAGGACATCAGCACATAAGCTATGTCGACACTTCATAAAATCTCAAGATAATTACAAACTGCAAGGTCATTTCTTTTAACTGAATTATCATTAACAATCTGCTCCCATATCCTTAACCCCACCCCAATGCAGCGCCCAATCGGTTCTGAGATGATCCTGGGGCTTTTACCTTAATTTGTCCTGAATTATTTTCTTTCTTTATTTAACAAATAAAATCCTCTTATCACCCCTAAATCCGTGTTTAATGCCTTCGCCTCTTGGCTCTTTATCATGCTCTGACAATTTGCTGTAAATTAATTTTACAGATTTATGTTTTCTAAATCACTTACTACGTCATCAACCTCTATAAGAGCACCTGCTGCTACCGCCTTTCAAAACTGAGAGCGCACATTTCCTAAGTCTTTTCTCATAATACAGACCAGGGGTCAGCCCTGTAGTTCCCCTCTGCACCTCACCCAGCACATGAATCCCTCGTGTCTCTGACTAGAACTGGACACTGTGCTGAAGGTGAGCTCTGTCATAATATACATCTATGTATATAATGGAGTGCAGACAGGCAGTGATTGACACACAGGATGACCAGTAAGCACACAGAACAGAGCAGCCAATCACCAGACAGGACACTACCACTATAAAGCCAGAGGGCACTAGGTTTCTCGCCCTCTCGGGACCCAGACACTGAGACAGTCAGAGTTCATGAGCTAGCCAGTGTAAACACCATGCGGTCGCTAGTAAGTCTGGTCAGGCTAGTACATAGGTCTCCAGTCAAGTCAGCATAGTATCAACCCACAGTTAAATATGTATAGTAGTTAAGACATTAAATAAAATCGTGTTGCATCTTATCAAGTGTTGGAAGTCTGTCTCTCGCTACATTACATCAAGTGCAGTCCACATCGACCCAGCCTGCCCAACACATCATAGTACCAGGTAGTGATGCTGAAATTTGACGGACGTACCTTGAGTGAATCAGCGTTGACCAGCAAACAGCCATCCGGTGACATGGAAAACGTCTGCCCTCCTCCGCAGCTCCGCATCGCCGGCAACCTTGACGCCAATTGGAAGATCTTCAAACAAAAGTTCCAACTCTATCTCGAAGCCACCGACCTCGAGGCCGCATCGGACGCCAGGAAGATCGCACTATTCCTCTCCACAGCGGGGGACCACGCTATCCACATCCACAACTCCCTTACATTCGCTGAAGGGGAAGACAAGACGAAATTCAAAACAGTCCTGCTGAAGTTCGATAGCCACTGCGACATCGAGGTGAATGACAGCTTTGAACGGTATGTTTTCTAACAGAGGCTTCAGGGTAAGGATTAACCTTTTCAGTCCTTTTTGACTCATCTCCGCATCCTTGCGCAGTCATGTAACTATGATTCGACAACTGATTCCATGAACCGGGATCAGATCATTTTTGTGGTCCACTCCGATTCCCTTCACCAGCAGCTCCTGAAAGTCAAGCAGCTCACCCTCACCAACGCCATCGAAACATGCGTTCTCCACGAACATGCTAACAATCGATACTCCCACATCAGGGCGGCAGAAACTGCAAAGCTAGCCTCCCATGAGGCAGAACGGGTGCAGGCCATCGCACAAATGCAGTGCTTAAGTATCGACGAGAGTGGCCATTTTGCGCGCTTTTCCCGGGCCCCTGCGCATGCGCGCCACGACCGAGGGGACGGCGAGACAGACGAACAGACTGCGCAGGTGCATACGTCATTCGACCGCACTGCGCATGCAGGATGATGCACGGAACGCGCTGACGTTGGCGTCATGGCGTGTCCGAATTGTGGCTCCGCCCATTTAAAGCGGCAATGTCTGGCAAAATCATGACGATGTCTACAGTGTGGCAAGCTTGGCCACTACGCAGCCCTTTGCAGATCTGCTCCACTGCCCAGCAGCCAGCGAACCCAGCCATGGCGCAGAAGCGTCCGTTCAATGCAGCAGGATTCAACACGCCAGATTCCGACCCCGACAGCCCAACAGATCCTGATGATGAGTGCCTCAAATCCCCATACCGGGTGGGCATCATTACGAAGCATGCGCTAACTCTCTCCAAGATAGTGAAGCACCTCCCGATCCTTAGCGTGGATCCTGACGCCGAGTGGTGTGCTGTCCTCACAATCAATGAGGCTCGCATCCGGTTCAAACTGGACACCGGCGCATTAGCGAACCTCATCTCGAAATCCGATCTCGACACCACCCGCGTCAGACCAAGCATTCTTCCACCGATCTACCAGCAATCCTGCTGATCCCTGCGACCACCGCATTGGCGGCGGTCCCGCCTATCCAAGTGCAGGTGGCCCTTGATCCACCCTTGCAGCGATCAACCAGAATTTGTCGCCCACCACAAAGACTAGATTTATAGACTGAACTTTTGTACATCTTGTCACCTCATCGTTTTGACCTCTGTAAATGTCGTTTTACTGTTTCATCTGCCCTATATCTGCACTAGCGACGCCTTCCTATGTATATAAGTTCATTTTAGCTCATTCTGTATATAGTCAGGCACATATACACATCCCCACACACATGCACCTTAATATTTATTATCTAAAAAAAAGGGGGGGAGATGTCATAATATACATCTATGTATATAATGGAGTGCAGACAGGCAGTGATTGACACACAGGATGACCAGTAAGCACACAGAACAGAGCAGCCAATCACCAGACAGGACACGATCACTATAAAGCCAGAGGGCACCAGTTTTCCCGCTCTCTCCGGACCCAGCCTCTGAGACAGTCAGAGTTTGTGAGCTAGCCAGTACAAACACCATACGATAGCTAGTGAGTCTGGTTAGGCTAGTACAAGGTTTCCAGTCAAGTCAGCATAGTGTCAACCCACAGTTGAACATGTATAGTAGTTAAGATGTTAAATAAAATTGTGTTGCATCTCATCAAGTGGTGGAGGTTTGTCTCTCGCTACACTGCATCAAGTACAGTCCACATCAACCCAGCCTGCCCAACACATCAAGCTCTGTCCAGGGCACGTTACAGGACTCTCCCAGACTCAATTTGATTGTTTTGGAGTTACATTCCGTTATTCTCTTAGTTCAAGGGCAGAAAATGCTGGAAATGCTCAGCCAACCTGACAGCATCTATGGGGAGAGAACCAGAGTGAACTTTCCGGGTCCAGTATACTCTTCGGAGCCGCCCTAGTGGCTGGCTCCTGTCCCAATTCCCTGCGAGTGTCAGCACAGATTATGGTAGGCACAATGGACTCCTAACCTTCTGACGCAAAGGCGGGAGGGCAACCCATTGAGTCAAGACTGACATTTGAAGAGCAGCACGGCGGCGCAGTGGGTTAGCCCTGCTGCCTCATGGCGCTGAGGTCCCAGGTTCGATCCCGGCTCTGGGTCACTGTTCGTGTGGAGTTTGCACATTCTCCCTGTGTTTGCATGGTTTTCGCTCCCACAACCCAAATATGTGCAGTGTAGGTGGATTGGCCACACTAAATTGCCCCTTAATTGGAAAAAAATGAATTGGGTACTCTAAATTTTAAAAAAAAGACACATTTGAATAAAGTTTGAGACACGGTGTGGTCGGTCTTCTGACAGCTCAATTAGGCCACACCTGTAGACATCTCAAGACCTCAGAGAATACACCAGTGCTCTCCCCTTCCCTCCTCTGCAGAAAATAAGGAAATACAAAGTTTCTACTATACTTTTCATGTTCTGTGAGCATCCTGATTCTGTTCACAGCTAATGTCATGACTGTAAGGTAGGCAAACACAGGAGTCTTGAAATTACCTTGGGCACCTGGCACCCTCCAGTACCTTGCACGCGTAGGTACTGTGGGCGGTGGCATAGCACAGTGGGTAGCACTGTTGCTTCACAGCTCCAGGGCCCAGGTTCAATTCCTGGCTTGAGTCGCTGTCTGCGTGGAATCTGCATGTTCTTCCTGTGTTTGCATAGGTTTCCTCCGGGTGCTCTGGTTTCTTCTCACAAATCCTGAAAGACGAGCTGTTAGGTGAATTGGATATTCTGAATTCTCCCTCTGTGTACCCGAACAGGCGCCGGAGTGTGGCAACTAGGGGATTTTCACAGTAACTTCATTGCAGTGTTAATGTAAGCCTACTTGTCCACATTAACCCTTACCAACTTTTACAGGTGCACCATAGAAAGCATCCTATCTGGCTGCATCACAGCCTGGTATGGCAACTGCTCAGCCCAGGACCACAAGAAACCTAAGAGAGTCATGAACACCGACCGTCCAGTCCATGACACAAACCTGCCTCCCATCAATTGACTCCATTTACACCTCCCGCTGGGAAAAGTGGGCAGCATAATCAAAGACCCTTCCCACCCAGCTTGCTCACTCTTCCAACTTCTTCCATCGGGCAGGAGATACAGATGTCTGAGAGCACGCATGAACAGACTCAAAAACAGCTTCTTCCCCACTATCACCAGACTCCTAAATGACCCTCTTATGGACTGACCTCATTAACACTTCACCCTGTATGCTTCATCCGATGCCAGTGCTTACGTAGTTACATTGTATACCTTGTGTTGCCCTATTATGTATTGTCTTTTATACCCTTTTCTTCCCATGTACTTAATGATCTGTTGAACTGCTCGCAGAAAAATACTTTCCACTGTACCTCGGTACACGTGACAATAAACAAATCCAATCCAATCCAACTTGTGACAAGAAAGATTATTATATTATAAAAAGTGGATTTGAACAAGGGGTATATTGGGAGAAACTATTTTCTTGTGTTTACTTTTCATTTCATTCCAACTTCCTCACAACTTGACTCCAACACCCAGAGAGTCTAGGACCAGTGGACAAGGTCAAAAGGTTAGAGTCAGAACTTTCAGGGTGGAATTATCTTCACCTGAAAGATGTTAGAGTTTTGGAACTATCTTCTGCAAATGGCAATAAATAGTGACTTGATTGTTCATATTCAAACTGAGATTGATAGACTTTTTGTTAATCAAAGATATTAAAGGATACAGGATGAAGTTGGGTGTTGGAGTCGAGTTGTGAGGAAGTTGGAATGAAATGAAAAGTAAACGGTTGGATAAAAATAAACCGATGGGGATTTAGCTGCACTGAGGACTTCTGAGAGTTTCCTCGTAGCAGGGTGAAACAGATACTTTGTTAAGCAAATTAAAAGCACAATCGTCTTAGTCCCAGATGACTGCAAACTGCTTTCCCCTTTGAGGGGGAGAAGAACTGACAGGTGGTGATTTAACCTGAGGATCACCACACCTCGGGCAAGGTTGAAGGGCAAGGATGAAGGGCAAGGTTGAAGGGCAAGGTTGAAGGGCAAGGTTGAAGGGCAAAGGTTGAAGGGCAAGGTTGAAGGGCAAGGTTGCGAAGGTGGAACCTTCATGAATAACCTCAGCCAGTCTGGGAATTGAACGCGGGCTGGCAGCCTAACTCTGTTACACAAACCAGCTGTCCTGCCAATTGAGCTACTAGCAGTCTAGAGAATAAGATCATAGGCATGCCCAGTTGCAAAGCAGAACTCTCTCAGAAAGAACAAGCAGTTGTGCAGGAAAGAAAGTAGAAGAGGTCCGACTCTGTCAGGCTCTATAAGTTCTATCTTAAGCGAGAAGGAAGGTTTTCCAAAAAGAAAGATACAGGTCCTGTGCGGTAATTATTTGTTGAATTTAGCTCATAGTTTTAAAACCTATGGGATGGTGTTTGGGGAAGGCATATGCTTGGCGTTTAGGAAAGTAGAGTTTAATAAATGCATTGTTATTTGAACATCTACTCACTGGCTTTCGACTCTTTTCTCACATTTCTTTCCAAATCACAAAAATAAATAATTACGAACTGGCACTTCACGATTCCCTTCTGGGATTTGGGATGCCCTCGATCCTAATAAAGTCACAAATCAGCCATGGTCTCATTGAGTGGTGGCATAGGTTTGAAGGGGTAAATGGTCTACTCCTAGTCTTGTGTTCCTGTTTTATCGATGTTTAAACTTTGACAGCGGCATCAAGACATTCCTTCACAGCAGTTATCATATTTGAGTGGAATCAATTGACTCTCAACCCCTCAATGCCTTAAATTTAAAATTCTCATCCGTCTGTTTAAATCCCTCCTTGTTCTCACCCCTGTTACCTCCTCAACTTCCACCTTTTCTTCTCCCAAAGTTGCCTGTTCTTTCGTGCATCTCTCTCCACTCTTCGCCCCACCATTGGCGGTTGTGCCTTGAGCAGTGTAGGCCTCAGACTCCAGGAAAACCCCACCCTTTATTTTGTAAACACAGACTGGGCCCAAACCTAGGCCTATTCTCACTGAACAACTCGTGGGTAAACCCACTGAGGTGACTGGTATGTTAGGGGACTTTTGTTTTGAAAAGGCTAAAAACAGATGGAACTCTGCATCCTCAGGGTCAGAGCTAATCACATGATTCTGGGAAGCCAACAGTAACACATTGCTGATCACACTGATGATTGTTTAAAAAAAAAACCCAGATTCCGCCAAGACAAGAGCAGGAAATTCACTTATTTCACTCTTTCCTGAACCTCCTGAATGACATCACAGGCTGCCTTGGGTACAATAGGTTCTGTGTTCTCTGCTATTATTAATAGACGCCACTTCCTGCTGGATCCATTTGCCAGTCAGTCAAACACAAGCATTCCAACATATGCTCACTGTTTCTGAGCAGCCAGTGATTCGGAACTTAAAAGTTACCACATCTGCCAGTACAGTCGCAGGTCCGACCTTGCCGCAGCCTCTGACCAGCAATGACAGGTTCCTGAACTCAACTTTGCTCCACATTTTACTTTTTACTTAAAAATGTGGGTGTGAGCAGGGGAGTATTCATGAAATGTAATCCCTCATGGAGTTTAACAACTGGAGCCTCAATGACTGCTAAGTATTGAGCAAAGATCCAGCACTGGTGACTCCTCCTCCACGTTCCCGAAACCAGCGGTCTGTGAAAGTAGTACACAATTCCGCCTTTGGATTTGCTTCCCACATGAGGTGATGAAATTGGTCGCCCCATCCGCAGCTAACTGTCCAAGCTGCTGGACCGGTCCCGACACCTTCTTCCCCATTCCCGCCTTTGCCTTTTTTTGAAGAGCATGGTCGCATTTTAAAAGTTAACAGTAATATTGCCACACTTAACCCCCCCGCCCCCTCCCCTCCTCACAATGGAAAATGTCAATGTGGACATGCCCCTTCATTCTTTCCAAGTGCTGACTCTCCCCACTATGGCATGATAAGCACCGGGCACACACAGCCTCTTGGTCCAAACAGCCATCGCTCAGGTTTGAGCCTCAACGGTGACTGTTGGCAGGCTGTTCGACTGCATGGGGCATCTTCAACCGAGTTTGATTCTCTGCCTCTCAACATCCGCAAAGGTCAAAGGAGATAGGTTGGGACATGTCTGAAGAGTGGGATCATCACTGCCATGCACTGTAGCTCCCCTAACTGTCCCAGCTGCGATTGGTACAGTCTAAGGGTCTCATTTAACCTACTGCGTTGAATACTCTTCTGAAGAAGTAGAGTTATATTTGACTCAAAACATTGGGCGCGATTCTCCGAGCCCCGCATTGGGCCGGAGAATCACCACAACCGCGCCATGATGCCCCGACGCTGGCGCGCAATTCTCCGAGGTGCGGTGAATCGGCATCATTTGCGCTGCCGCGTTTTTTTGATGCAGCTCCAGCCGCAGGCTGCTGGAACTGGCAGGGCCGCCGATTCTCCGGCCCGGTTGGGCCGAGCGGCCGCGTGGATACGACAGAGTCCCGCCGGCGCCGTTCACCCCTGGTCGCTCCCGGTGGGAACTCTGCGCAAAGGGTCGGGGGGCGGCCTGTGGGGTGGGGAAAAGCTATCCTTTAACGGGGGGGGGTGGCCTCCGATGGGGTCTGGCCCGGACAGAATTGGTCATCCCCGTGCCAGAGTTTCGCGCCGTCGCAAAAAGCGACGGCGTTCACAGCGGCGCAAACACTTCATCTCCATTTTGGAGAATCGCCCTCATTAAGTCTGGGTGGAATTTTCTGCACCCCCTATGTTTTGCGACGATGGAGGGAGCGTACCATAGGCTGTCGGCAGAACTTCCGCTCCCATTCTGTCAATGGGTTTTCCTGCTGCCAGGGGACCTGCAAGGGGGGGGGGGGGGAGAGAGTGGTGGTGGTGGTGGCAGGGGGGGGGTTGTCATCATCGGGACCAGAAGATCCCATCGGTGCGAACGGTCGGGGAAATTTCCTCTGTCTTTCTCTCTCCACAGATTGCCTGCTGTGTATTTCCAGCAATTTCTGTTTTTATTTTAGATTTCCAGCAACCGCAGTATTTGGCTTTTACTGCAGGCAGGGCGAAGGAACCTTCTGGTTTGTAGGACTGAGCCTTCATCACCTGAGTGACATTTCAGGCTTGGGAACTCACCGGGGGATGAATCTGAATGGACTCTCATTGGAGATTCAGCTGTGAACATAACTCAAACACGTTGGGTAATCTAAAAACTGGAATGTCGCACATGGACTTTGTGACGGCAAGAGATATTTATAGACGCACAATGTCACTTCTCCAGCTATCTCAAGCCACCATCATCCCACTCAGAGCAGCCAGGTCAGCTCAGATTGACATCGTGTTGGACATGATCAACAGATTTGATAGGGTAGATACAGAGGAAATATTCCCTCTGACTGCAGAATCCAGAACACTGTTAAGGTTGGAAACTGGGCATGCACGGGTGAAATCAGGAAACATGTATTCACATAAATGTTAATGGAACTTTTGGCTGACAGGGTAGCATAGTGGTTAGCACAGTTGCTTTACAGCTCCAGGGTCTGAGGTTCGATTCCCGGCTTGGGTCACTGTCTGTGCGGAGTTTGCACTTTCTCCCCGTGTCTGCGTGGGTTTCCTCCGGGTGCTCTGGTTTCCTCCCATAGTCCAAATATTTGCATGCTAGGTGGATTGGCCGTGTTAAATTGCCCTTAGTATCCAAAAAGGTTGGGTTGGGTTGGGTTACTAGGATAGGGTGGGGGTGGGGGTAGGGTGCAGACTCGATGGGTCGAATGGCCTCCTTCTGCTCTATAATTTCTATGATTGTGTGATTCTCCCCCCCCAAAAAAAAGCTGTATACAGAACTCATTTGGAGTATTCAAGACTGAGGTCGATAGAGTTTTTTTAGGTAGTGGCAGCAAGATCGATGGAGCATTGGCCGGTAAATGGAGTTAGTTAAAATACACATTAGCCATGATCTAATTGAATGGTGGGTGGAACAGACTTGAGGTGCTGAACACGCAGAGCGCAGCAGGTAACCAGGAAAGTTAATCAAATATTGGCCCTTATTTCAAGGGGGTTGGAGTATACGAGTGGGGAAGTCTTGCTGCAACTGTACAGGGTACTGGTGAGACCACATCTGGAGCCCTGTCAGCAGTTTGGGTCCCCTTACCTAAGAAAATATTTTGGGTTGGATTCTCAGTTTGGGTGATTTGGGGTGGGATTCTCCATTAGCTGATGCCGAAATCGGGAAAGGTGATTGGACGGAGAATCGGTTCCGACACCAAAATGTGCCGCCAAATCGCAACGCTCCATCACCTCGGCAGCGGCACCAATGCGTTCCGGAACGCATGTACAGTAGACACCGTTTGCATCTCATTAGCGGATCAGACCCGGTATTCGCTGGGGCCTCCGCGATTCTCCACCTCCGATGGGCCGAGTTCCCAATCGCGTGGTTCACTTGTGCTTTTAAAAATCGAGAAACTGGCATGGCGGCTGCTGAGGGAGAGAGAGGGGGTATGGAAGGTGTCCAACATCACCATAGTTTGCTGACAATTGTGCCGCTGGTCAGGGGGCTTCTGCCAGAGCTGGGGGGGGAGTAGTGGGGAGTGGCCAGGGGATGGGCTGTGGGGTCGGGGTAGATGGGCATGGAACACCATTGCCATAGCCGGCAAGGCAGCTATACAACTGCGCACACCGCGAACAGCTCACTTTGAACTTGGTGCCACGGGTCACATCGGTGTCCCCCCAGGTCACCCTGCTGGGTGCCCTCTGCCCCAGCCTATCCATCAGCTCCAGCACAACCAGTGCCATGTTTTTGACCCCCCCAACCCCACCCCCATCGTCAACACCACCTCCAACAGCGAGGAGGGCGGTTGATAAATGTGTGTGGGGAGTGTAAAGTGTATGTGAGGCTGCAGCTTGTCAGCCTCCCGAGTGTCGATCACGGACCTGACAAATCCTGCACCATTGTTCACTGGAATTGATTGTGTTCCACGCGGGACTGGTGATAGCCCCTCAATGGTAGCGGAATCGGTCCAGGTGTGGTGCCAGTTTTTCTGTCGTAAACGTCCACGGATTCTGCGTTGGCACCAACACGTAAGGCCAGATTCTTCGATTCTGAGGCTAAGTGCAGAGTATCTGTAGCGTTTTACATGGAGAAAATTGGCGGTGCCCCCTCACCGATCCTGCGGCCGGTTAAGGGCTCGCAGCCGCGCCACGTAAAACTCCTGGCCTCCAAGGAATTGACCGCTGGAGATTGGCCGAGTCCATGGCTGAGCATGCGTATGCCGATGACCTGCAACGGTACCTGGTCCAGGTAGCGTTATGTGTGGGTGTCTGGGGTACAGGGTGTGGGGTCTGGTGAACAGGGCCCCCCTGCAGTGGCCGGGGGTTTGTGGGCATGGTATGTTGGATGGCAGGAGATGTGGCAGGGGAGCAATGGGGGGACAGGAGGGTCCAGAAGTGGAAGACTGTGTTGGCTGTCAGTCTCACACCCTCTCCAATTATTTACAGATATCAAACAGTGCAGGGCCCTGCCCCAAACCCAATGAATCCGGCTGCCCATCAAGCCAGGGAAGGACCCTGATGGGTAGGACTGCAATGGCCCAAGGTATACAGATTCGCTGGTCGGTCGAACAAATGACGGACAGTGAGCGTCGCAGGAGGTTCCATCTCAAGAAGTGGGCGGTTTGTCACCTGTGTCATGTCCTCGGACTTGGCACCATGTGGAGGAGCTGGATACCCGCTCCCGGTGGCCTTCAAGGTCACCGCTGCCCTGAGCATTTATGCCTCAGGATCATTCCAGGGCTTGACCGGGGATTGTGTGGCAGCTGACAGGCTACAGCCCACATGTGCATCCATGAGGTCACGGATGCTCTGTTTGCCTGGGTGACTAACTATATAAAGTCCTCAAAGAAGGAACAAGGATGAGGAGACGCTGAACCAGGAGGGGATGGAGGACAGGCGGTAGCAGCAAGGGTCCGGCAAGCCTGGAGGGCCAGGGAGGCCCTCACCATTGCCTGCTTCACATAGGACGTGACATCGTCTGTCATTCCTCCTCTCCTTAACCCCCCTTCCCACTCCCCTCCGCCATCCCTCAGCCTTCTCCTCCATTACGGCCCCTTCATCCTGTTGGTGCCGCCCCACTGTCCTCACACCTCCCAGACCCTCTCCTCACCCTTTCCCCCCTCCAACAATACACCCAGCCCCCTTACCATCCCCCCCCCCCTCCCACCGCCTTCGTGCCCTCTCAGTGATACTCAACCTGATTAGCCTGCTGCCTACTGCACCCCATAGCCGGAGGGCCCCAGTGCACTTGCCAGTGCCACATGCCCTGCCATGTCACCATGTTCTTGGTGCTGACTCCGAGGCCGTTGTCAGTGGGGTGGGCCTCGGGGGAGAGGGTGTGAGCTGTTGCCATCTGTAGGGTGGCTCCAGGTTGGCAGCCAGCGTCCCTCCTCCTGGTCTGTCCCGTCGGGCCCTGGGGTTCGCCTCGGGACAGAGGAGCAGCTGGATCGAGCCCCAGCCACCCGTGCATCATCTGGATCTGCTAGCCCTGGCGACTCCCCAATGTCTGCAGCACTGTGTCGCGCCTTCGGTAATACTCCTCAGTGACTGGAACATGCTCTGCAGTGACTCAGCAATGCCCATCTGAGACTGGGACATGTCCTGCAGCACCTCAGCTATGTCCAAATGGGACTGGAGGACCTCCCCTAGCAACCAGAAGGTGCTCTGGAAGGCCTCGGAAATGTTGACCTCAGACTGGGATATGTGTTCCTTGTGTCTTTACAAAGCTCGTAGTCTCAAAGTTGGAGAAGATGCTTTATTGTGAATTTGTTCTGTCTTCAGAGCTTAACTTACAGCTACCTCAATGCTGCCTGCCTGTGTCCGTGTCTTGCTACCAGTTCTCCCTTCCATGAAGTGTGTCCTCACTTCCTGTCCCTGTGTATTTATAGCTCTCCCGTGCTCCCTCTAGTGCTTGCTCAGTTGTATTGCATCTACATTGATACACAATCACCACAGCAAGCAGCATTTGATACGAGTTGAGATTTATAGAGGGGTGAATGTGGAAGGTCAGCAGAAGAGCATTGGAATTGTTGTGTCCAGTGGTGACAACAATGTGGTTGTGGGTTTCTACACCAATGTGGTTAATGTGGTGGCCAATTGGCACACAGCAAGGCCCCTCAAACAGCAACGTGATAATAATCTGATAATCGGTTTTAATGAAGATGGTTTTGGATAACCAACTATTGGTCAGGCAACAGTGCCAACGGAACTTCGACATGTCAAATCTCCCCTGCTGTTCAGTTTCCAATCTCAGCGAACAGGAGCTGGTGAATGGCAAAAACGTTCTTCTCCAGACAGATAGGAGAATCATCCGGACACTGTCCCTCCCCCAGAGGAGAATCATCCGGAGACCGCCCCTTCCCCAGAGGAGAATCACCCGGACAATGTCCCTCCCCCCGAGGAGAATCATCCGGACACTGTCCCTCCCCCTGAGGAGAATCACCTCGACAATCTCCCTCCCCCCGAGGAGAATCATCCGGAGACTGCCCTTTCCCCAGAGGAGAATCACCTGGACAATGTCCCTCCCCCTGAGGAGAATCACCTTGACAATCTCCCTCCCCCCGAGGAGAATCATCCGGAGACTGCCCTTTCCCCCGAGGAGAATCATCTGGACACTGTCCCTCCGCCTGAGGAGAATCATCTGGACACTGTCCCTCCCCCCGAGGAGAATCATCCGGATACTGACCCTCCCCTCGAGGAGAATCATCCAGACACTGACCCTTCCCCCGAGGAGAATCATCCGGACACTGTCCCTCCTCCAGAGGAGAATCATCCGGGTACTGACCCTTCCCCCGAGGAGAATCATCCGGACACTGTCCCTCCCCCCCGAGGAGAATCATCCGGACACTGTCCCTCCCCAGAGGAGAATCATCCGGACACTGACCCTCCCCTCGAGGAGAATCATCCGGACACTGACCCTCCCCTCGAGGAGAATCATACGGACACTGACCCTTCCCCCGAGGAGAATCATCCGGACACTGTCCCTCCCCCCGAGGAGAATCATCTGGATACTGTCCCTCCGAGGAGAATCATCCGGACACTGCCCCTCCCCCCAAGGAGAATCATCCGGACACTGACCCTCCCCCAGAGGAGAATCATCCGGATACTGACCCTCCCCCTCCCCCAGAGGAGAATCATCCGGACACTGACTCTCCCCCAGAGGAGAATCATCCGGACACTGACCCTCCCTTTCCCCAAAGGTGAATCATCCGGACACTGACCCTCCCTCTCCCCAGAGGAGAATCATCCGGGCACAGTCCCTCCCCCCGAGGAGAATCATCCGGACACTGTCCCAACCGCGGAGGAGAATCATCCAGACACTGTCCCTCCCCCCAAGGAGAATCATCCGGATACTGACCCTCCCCCTCCCCCAGAGGAGAATCATCCGGACACTGACTCTCCCCCAGAGGAGAATCATCCGGACACTGACTCTCCCTCTCCCCAGAGGAGAATCATCCGGGCACAGTCCCTCCCCCTGAGGAGAATCATCCGGACACTGTCCCTCCCCCTGAGGAGAATCATCCGGACATTGTCCCTCCCCCAGAGGAGAATCATCCGGACATTGTCCCTCCCCCAGAGGAGAAGCATCCAGACACTGACCACCCCACCCCCGAGTGTCATTATATACACACAAGTATATGATGGTGCACAGACAGGCAGTGATTGACACACAGGATGACCAGTGAACACACAGAACACAGCAGCCAATCACCAGACAGGACACGACCACTATAAAGCCAGAGGGCACTAGTTTTCCCGCTCTCTTGGGATGCAGCCTCTGAGACAGTCAGAGCCCGAGAGCAACAACTAGAACATCCACCATGTGGTAGTAAGATAGTCTGGTCAGGTTAGCCTCAGGTCTCCAGTCAACTCAGCATAGTGTCAACCCACAGTTAAAGTATGTTTAATAGTTAAAAGCTCAATAAAATAGAGTTGCATTTCTTCAAGTGTTGGAAGCCTGTCTCTCTCATTGCTGCATTAAACACAGTCCTTGCAGGCCCAGCTTACCCAACACATCATGGTACCAGTGAGTCATGCTCGAGTTTGACGGACCTACCTTGAGATAGTCTGCCTTTGACTAGCGATCAGCCATCCGGTAACATGGACAGCGTCTGCCCTCCCCCGCAGCTCCACATCGCCTGCAACTTTGGTGCTGACTGGAAGATTTTCAAGCAAAAGTTCCAGCTATATCTTGAAGCCACCGATCTCGTAGCCGCATCGGATGCCAGAAAGATCGCTCTCTTCCTCTCTACAGCTGGGGACCACGCTATCCACATCTTCAACTCCCTCACCTTTGATGAAGGCGAGGACAAGACAAAGTTTAAAACAGTCCTGCTGAAGTTCGACAGCCACTGTGACATCAAAGTCAACGAGAGCTTTGAACGCTATGTGTTCCAGCAGAGGCTTCAGGGTAAGGATGAACCTTTTCAATCCTTCTTAACCCATCTCCGTATCCTCGCGCAGTCCTGCAACTCCGGCTCCACTTCCGACTCCACAATCCGTGACCAGATCGTTTTCGGGGTCCACTCCGATCTCCATCGCCAGCAGCTCCTTAAAGTTAAACAGCTCACCCTTACCATCGCCATCGGGACTTGCGTCCTCCACGAGCACGCTAACAACCGGTACTCCCATATTAAGGCGGCAGAGACGGCGCGGCAAGACCCCCACGATGCGGACCGGGCGCAGGCCGTAAAACAGCTCCAGGGCCTGAGTCTGGATGAGGGCGGCCATTTCGCACGCTTTTCCCGGGCTCCTGCGCATGCGCGCCACGACGAAGGGGACGGCGAGGTCGACAACCGAACTGCGCAGGTGCACACATCGTTTGACCGCACCACACATGCACGGTGGCACACGGAGTGTCCTGATGTCAGCGCCATGACGTGCAACAACTGTGGCTCCGCCCATTTAAAGTGGCAATGTCCCGCAAAATCTCGACGCTGTCTCCAGTGTGGCAAGCTTGGCCACTACGCAGCCCTGTGCAGATCTGCTCAACTGCCCAACACACAGCGATCCCAGCCACAGCGCAGGAACGTCCGGTCAGTACAGCAACCCGTTGCAGACTCCGACTCCGACAAGATTCCTGATCCCGACACCGAGGGCCTCACATCCCCATTCCGGGTAGGAATCATCACCAAGCATACGATGCTGTCAGCCAAAAAGGTGACACAACTCCCAGTGATGAGCATTGATCTGGACGACGAGTGGTGTGCCACCCTTACGGTCAACAAAGCTCGCATACGCTTCAGGCTGGACACCGGCGCTTCAGCGAACCTCATTTCCAAGTCTGACCTTGACACCATCCGCGTGAAGCCAAGTATTCTTCCACCGGCCTGCCAGCTCCTCGACTACAATGGCAATGCCATTGCTGCCAGTGGTTCATGCCAGCTTGCGGTATCCCATCGCTCTTCAAAAGCAACCCTGCGCTTTGAAATTGTGGGAACCAACAGAGCTGCCTTGCTCGGTGCTCAGGCCTGCAAAGTCTTGAATCTTGCGCAGCGGGTTCACACCATGTCGTCCGCAGAGGCAGCGGCCTCGCCAGATGTCAACTTCCAAACCCAATTAGATGACATCATAGCACAATACCACAGTGTCTTCGAAGGTATGGGCACACTCCCCTACCGATACAAGATACTACTGAAACCGAATGCCACACCTGTGGTTCATGCACCGTGTCGGGTGCCGGCACCCCTTAATGACCGCCTCAAGCAGCAGCTGCATGACCTCCAGGACCAGGGCGTCATTTCTAAGGTCACGGAACCCACGGACTGGGTCAGCTCAATGGTTTGTGTCAAAAAACCATCATTCGCATTTGTATCGACCTCAAAGATTTGAACCGTACCATCATGAAGGAACACTACCTAAGACCTAAACGAGAAGAGCTAACCAGCGAAATGGCTCACGCCAAGTTTTTCACGAAGCTGGATGCCTCCAAGGGGTTCTGGCAAAGACAGCTGGACGCGTCCAGTCGGAAGCTCTGCACATTTAACACCCCGTTTGGTCGTTATTGTTACAACTGGATGCCCTTTGGCATCATCTCCGCCTCGGAGGTGTTCCACCGCATAACGGAGCAAATGATGGAGGGCATCGAGGGGGTGCGAGTGTACGTCGATGATATCATTGTCTGGTCCACAACTCCTCAGGAGCACATCGATCGCCTCAAGTGAGTGTTCCACAGGATCCACGAGCATGGCCTCCGACTCAATAGAGCTAAATGCTCGTTCGGTCAAGCAGAAATAAAGTTCCTTGGCGACCATATCTCGCAGTTCGAACTGCGAGATATGGTCGCCAAGATGCAGACAAGGTGTCGGCGATCAACGCCATGAAGACCCTGGAGGACAAGAAGGCGGTCCTCCGCTTCCAAGGGATGGTCAACTTCCTTGGGAAGTTTATCCCCAACCTTGCATCACACACCACAGCTCTCCGCAATCTCATTAAAAAAACTACAGACTTCCAGTGGCTCCCCGCTCATGAGCGAGACTGGCGTGAGCTCAGGGCGAAACTCACCAAGGCCCCCGTACTGGCGTTTTTCGACCCCGTCAATGAGACGAAGATCTCCACCGACGCGAGCCAGGCTGGCATTGGGGCAGTACTCCTCCAGCGGGATGAATCCTCCTCCTGGGCCCCAGTCGCATATGCATCTAGAGCAGGGGTGGGCAAACTTTTCCGTGCAAGGGCCACATTCAGAAATTCACAATTCACAAAGGGCCGCATAGTATATTAAGTAAAATAATTACTTCACCCGGTTATGATTCTGGGCGCCTCATATAGAACATAGAACAGTACAGCACAGAACAGGCCCTTCGGCCCTCGACGTTGTGCCGAGCAATGATCACCCTACTCAAGTCAACGTATCCACCCTATACCAGTAAGTAACCCAACAACCCCCCCCCATTAACCTTAAAAAAAAATTTAAAAGAAAAAATTTTTTTTTTTTTTTTAATGACTTGGTGGGCCGCAGAAATACCTTTGGCGGGCTGCATGCGGCCCGCGGGCCGTAGTTTGCCCACCCCTGATCTAGAGCCATGCCACCTTCTGAGCAATGATGCGCTCAGATTGAAAAAGAATGCCTGGGCCTCCTCACAGGGATTGACAAATTCCATGATTACGTGTATGGACTCCACAAATTCACGGTCGAGATGGACCACAGGCCATTGGTTCACATCATCCAAAAAGATCTCAATAATATAATGCCACGGCTTCAACGTATCCTCCTCAAACTCCGCCGCTATGATTTCAACCTGGTCTACACCCCGGGCAAAGAGCTCATTGTGGCCGACGCACTCTCTAGATCCATCACCACGCCGTGTGAGCAGTCGGACTTTATCTGTCAGATAGAAGCTCAGGTGAAGATTTGTGCATCCAACTTTCTGGCCACTGATGAAAGGGTTGTGCAAATTCATCAGGAGACGGCCGGGGATCCTTTACTCCAGCGGGTCATACGACATCTCACGGATGGTTGGCAAAAGGGGCAGTGCCTACAGTTTTATAATGTAAAGGATGATCTGGCGGTAGTGGACGGCATACTAATGAAGCTGGACAGGATAGTAATCCCACAGAGCATGCGAGAGCTGGTCCTCAGCCAAATCCACGTGGGTCACCTGGGGGGCGAAAAGTGTCACTGTCGAGCCCGAGAGGCAGTATATTAGCCAGGCATCAGTCAGGATATCGCCAACACGGTCCTCAATTGCCCAACGTGTCAAAGGTTCCAGCCGGCTCAGCCTAAAGAGACTCTACAGCCGCATGAACTGGTGTCCTCCCCATGGACCAAAGTTGGTGTTGACCTCTTTCATGCAAAGGACCGAGACTATGTCCTCCTCGTGGACTACTTTTCCAACTACCCCGAGGTGGTCAGACTGACTGACCTCACATCAGCATAAGTCATCAAGGCATGCAAAGAGATCTTTGCCCGTCATGGCATTCCACTTACAGTTATGACTGATATTGGCCCGTGCTTCTTCAGTCAGAAGTGGACAGATTTTGCTCGGCTGTACAATTTTAGGCACGTCACTTCAAGTCCCCACTACCCCCAGTCAAATGGGAAGGCTGAAAAGAGGGTCCACATCGTTAAAAGACTGTTGTGCAAAGCTGCTGACTCGGGTTCGGATTTTAACCTGGCGCTGCTAGCCTACAGGGCAACTCCTTTGTCCGCTGGCCTGTTCCCAGCACAGCTGCTAATGAACCGCACATTACGGACGATGGTGCCGGCTATCCACATTCCGGACCTTGACAATTTTCCGGTTCTGCAGAGGATGCAACAGTCTCGGGCCCAATGCAAGTCGGCGTCCGACGCCCACGCCACAGATCTCCCTGCTCTGGTCCCTGCTGACCGAGTGCATGTTTAGCTATCTGACTGTGGTTGGTCTGCCACAGCTGTGGTGGTTAAGCAAGTGGCCCCGAGATCGTTCCTCGTTCGCATGCATGGTGGCTCCTTTCTTCGGCGTAATAGGCGGGCACTGCGGCTACTTCCACGCCCGCCACCTGAACGTGATGTCCCGCCTCGCCTGCTGGTTCCTCAGGACGCGCCCTTCAACGAGGCCACCGATCTGCCAGTTCTTTTACTGACCTCTGCATTGGAGGCAGTTCCGCCCGTTCAAGTGCAGGCGCCCCCTGACCCACCCTTGAGGCGGTCATCCAGCATTCGTTGCCCACCACAGAGACTGAATTTATAGACTGAATGTTGCATTACCTTGTGATCCGTTTACACATCTGTACATCTTGTTTTTTCCTAATTTGTTATCTGCCCTCTATCTGCACTAGACACCTTCCCATGTAAATACATTAACATACTTTGTATATAGTCAGGCTCCTGTACACACACCCAATATTTATTGACCTACACACATTTTTTTTAAGTAAAAAAAGGGGGGAGATGTCATAATATACACACAGGTATATGATGGTGCACAGACAGGCAGTGATTGACACATCCTGACCAGTGAACACACAGAACACAGCAGCCAATCACCAGACAGGACACGGCCACTATAAAGCCAGAGGGCACTAGTTTTCCCACTCTCTTGGGATCCAGCCTCTGAGACAGTCAGAGCCCGTGAGTAACAACTAGAACACACACCATGTGGTAGTAAGATAGTCTGGTCAGGCTAGCCTCAGGTCTCCAGTCAACTCAGCTTAGTGTCAACCCACAGTTAAAGTTTGTATGATAGTTAAGAGTTCAATAAAATAGAGTTGCATTTCTTCAAGTGTTGGAAGCCTGTCTCTCTCACTGCTGCAGTAAACGCAGTCCTCGCAGACCCAGCTTACCCAACACATCACCGAGGAGAATCATCCGGACACTGTTCCCCCCAAGGAGAATGAACAGGAATCTGTAATTCATCTTCTGTCCTCCTTTGGTGATCTCAGCCAGGAGCCTGGAGAAGGTAAGAGTGTAGTACTGAAACCTGAAGGCAGGCAGACATCATTGTCCACAGTCCTTGAAAATATAGCTGTCTCAATTTCTCATACCTGTTATTTACCCTCCCCTCCTTAAGGCACCACTCAGGTCAAAGTAAAATCCCAACAATCCAGTCCCTCACATATCTGTCCCATATTTCATAACGTGGGTTTGGAGAGAGAGGGCTGGCATGCAGGCTTATCGACCAAGTAAGGCATCATAGTTGAGCCTGAATCTGTTCTTAGTCAATGTCCACATAAGTTCTTATCTCTAGCACGGTATTGCAGTGAATGGTAGCAAAGAGTTTGAGAAATTCTCACTCCCTAGATCATGGGAGCTCTGAAACCAGTTGTAGATAGCTTACTGCTACATTTCCCAGCTGTCATCAACCAACTGGGGTGGAAGAAGCACAAAGGTGTATGATTTGTACCATACTCTTCATTTACCTGTGAAATCATCTGGGAGCTGTGAGGCCTTGCCAATAGGAATCATTTATTGTGTATTTGTCGGTAACAAGAGGTCCTTGGTGGTGTGCTGTGTCAATGCCGTGTGATTAAAGGCTTGTGGCCTTTGTCAGAATGCCACTTCGCTGCCACAGAATGTGAGAAAGTTCTGGAATTCCGGCAGGGCCATTCTCTGTCCTGGCACATCAAAGAGGGCACCCAGTTGTCTGACAGGAAGAGACGCCACAGCGGACAAGTATTCCAGAACTCCAAAGCCCTGGGAATGCTGGCTTGCGTCAGCCAAGTTATTGAATCTGCTATCAAAGTGGGAACTCCCAAAGGCAGGGAGTACATCATGAGGCCCTGTGAGAAGAAAATAATGGTACAAGAGCTTTACTGGTGCAGGTTAACAACACTTCTGTATTTTAGAGATTCTCCCTGTTTACTTAAACTTATATTACATTCCAGTATGAGGCAAATTCAGGTCTCCTGCTTTTTGTCCCTAAGGCACTGACTCTGGCTGGAGAATTTTATCATTGGCTGCAGCTTCCCTCTGGTGTAATACAGAGAGAGTAGGTGGGACACAGAGAGGCGTGACTTTGGGCTGCCGGGCTGGACACTGGCCGGGCTGGCTGGGGTGAGGGGGCCCTGCCAGGGTCGGGGTCAGGGGGGGTAAAAGTGGAACAGGCCGAGTGGCTGAGGTGACCCACCACGGGACTGGGGAGGTGTCCAGGCACGGACCGCCATTGCTGCAGCCTGTAAGCCAGCCATCTTGCAGTGCACCCCACTGACCACCCACCTTGGCCCCTGCTTCTGCAGAGTGACACTGGTCGAATGGGTGCCCCTACCCCCCCCACCCCTGCACCCCACCCTCAGCCATCCCCCCCCCCACCCAGCTGGCACCCATTGGCGGGCACCAGGCAGCCCATCCAGGGCAACACCCACTGTGGCACGTATGTGGGCGCCGGGTGGGAGTTGCGGAGTGTACTGCTGACAAGAGCAGTGCCAGCCATACCCCTGACATCGGGGACGGGCTCCAGGGCCAGAGGCCTCCACAGTGCCGGGCACCAACAGTACCAGGAGTGCGGAGATGGGGGAGTGACATGCAGGGGCAGAGTCTGCAGTGCTAAACGGGGCACCGTGTAGCCAAGTGAACCAGGTTGGGCATGGGGGTAAGCACCATGCTAATATATTGACCTTTCACCCCTGCAGACAATGGATATTGGAATTCAACTAGCAATGTTGGCCTTCCTCCTAGTCGCCGCAGCCCTGGGGGATGACCTGCAGCTGTACAAGCTGGAGCTGCTTGAGGGGAGGCGGTGCATGAGGCCTCGCGTGTACCGGCAGAGCCTGTCATTCGAGGACCTGCCAGATCGCATTGAAGACTTCGGCTGAGCAGGGAGACCCATGCAACGTAGCTGCCAAATCATGGCACGCCTGACACCATGGGGTATGGGGAGGGCACCTGCTCCCGGTGGCCATTCAAGGTGACGGCCACCCTGAATTTTTACGGCAAGGGTCCTTCCAGGCCCTGCGTTGGGACCTGTCAGGTGTATCCTTGCCATCACAGAGGCCCGATATGCCCAGTCAGCGCAATAGCTCCACTTCAATATGGGCCGTGCCCACCAGGATGTCCAGGCAGCGGGGTTCACCACCTTTGCCGACATGCCCCAGGTCCAGGGGATGATTGACAGGATGCATGTCACCCTATGAGCAACTGCAGATGACAGGCCGCTCTACACAAACTGAAAGGGGTTCCATGTGACCATCAGCTGCACATCATGCACGACTGTGCCCGATACCCGGGCAATGTCCACGATGCCTTCATCCTGGCCTACTCAATGATTCCTGATATGTTCGAGGCGCCCATCCCGGCTGGAGTGTTCGCTACTGGGTGACAGGGCTATCAGCTGCGGTTGCGGCTGATGACACCTATCCGGAGGCTGCAGACTGGTGCTGAGTCCCACTACAACAACGCACATACAGCGACCAGGAGTGTGATCGAGTGGTGCTTCGGCCCCCTGAAGATGCAGTCCAGGCACCTGGCCAGGAGCACAGACACTGCTTCCCAAGTTGGATTCAGCCCCCAGGCATGGTTCTGGGGTCAGGGATTGAACCTGGACCTTCTGGGCAGAAAGACCATGAAGCTAATGAAGCTATTGAGGATGTTGTCTTTGGATTATGTTTGCAATCATAACAGGAACAGCCATGAGTTTGTGTTTCTACCCTCTTATGTATTGGGCTCTTTAAACTTAATTGAAAAAAATATCCCCAGGAATTTTCCTGGTTTATTTCCAGTTTCCTGTTAATATTTTAAGTTTGATGTTTAGAATATTTGTACCCAGGTGTAATAACTGGATTTAAATAACACATCTGTAAATATTTAAGGGTCTCTCACTCGCATCAAAGTTTTATTTTCCAGGATATTTTCAGTACATTTAATTAGAAATATTTCAATCCTGGCTTCAACAATGTCTTTGTATATTTAATTCAAATTTCAAAGTGTGTTTTGAAATCGTTTACCTGTTTTTTCAAAAAATATTTGAAAGCAGGAAAAATAGCGAGAGTTTAAATAGAAATGTACCTCACTATGAACCAAGACCAGCAAAAACAAATAGCCGAAAGAACTCTGAAGTTATTGGAGTGCTGTAGCAACAGACTAAAATCGGGACCGATGAAGAGAAGACTCTGTAGTTAAATTGGCCTCTCCCACCTTGGGAAACCAGAGAAACAAAATTCCATTCATATAATGTTTTTCACAACTGCAGATGCTCCTAAACAGTCCTGTCACTGTTATAATGTAGGAAATAGAAGTTTACCATATAGGAGACCATTCACCCCATCATATCCATGCCAGCTCTTCACCAGCATATTCCAAAATTAATGCCCACTTGCCCTGCTCCCTCCCGATACTCCGGTATCACCTTCTGCTACAAATATTTATCCAAAATCTTTACCTCAACAGCTTCCTGCGGCAAAGTACTCCATGCATGTTTTAAAAATTCATTCATTCATTTTTATTCATTTATGGGATGTGTTTCTGGCCAGGCTAACATTGTTTTCCTAAGAACCTGGACTTAATAGAGTCTTAATGCTGGATATTCTGATTTTGAGGCTATGTCCGGAGGACGTGCCGAGCTTTACAATGAAAAAGTCGGCGCTGCCCTTGCACCGATGCTCCGCCTGGTGGGGGTCTAGCAGCTGCTCTGCGTATAGCCCCCGGCTTTACCTGCAGATATGGATGGAGAATTACCAGGACCGTGGCCTTGCATGCACATGGCGATGATCTGCGGCGGCCATGCCATACAACATGACGCCAGCCACTTGCGGACCCGGCCTGCCAAATAGTACCCCCATGTAACCTCCCTTATCACACCCGGACCACCCCCTACCGGTCCCCCTAGCCCCTGCCAAAGCCTTCCCGGTCAGCGGAACTGCTCTGCCCTCAACTGTGGCGGCGCTGGTCCAGGTCCCTGAAAACTGAGAGGACACGCGACCAACGCTGTCGGGAAGTCAGCCCATCGGGGGCAGAGCGTCGACGAGGACCTCGGCTGACGTCCTGAGGCCATCCCAACAGTGGGCGGCATACTCAGCGATTATGCTGTTTTTGAGGGGACGGAGCATCCGTAAAACGGCACCGCCCTGTTTTTGGTGTAAATTTCGGCGTCGGCAATCGGAGAATCCTACCCATAGAGTTTTACAGCAGGGAAAGAGGCCCTTTTGCTCATCGTATCTGTGTCGGCATCAAGGATTTATCTATTCTAATCCCATTTTCCAGCAGTTGGTCCATAGCCTTGTATACTGTGGTGTTTCAAGTGCACATCTAAATGCTTCTTAAATGTTGTGAGCGTTCCCGCCTCTACCAATCTTTCAGGCAGCGAGTTCCAGATTCTCACAACCCTCTGAATTAAAAAGTATTTTCCTCAAATCCTCTCTAAATCTCCTGCCCATTATCTTAAATCTATGCCCCCTGGATATTGACCCCTCAACTAAGGGGAAATGTGTTTTCCTATCTACCCTATCTATGTCCTTCATAATTTTGTGCACCTCAATCAGATCTCCCCTTCAGCCTTCTCAGCTCTAAGGAGAACAACTCAGCCTAACCAGCCTCTGTGATTAGCTGATACGCTCCAGACCAGGCAACATCTTGGTGAATCTCCTGTGCCCCCTTTCTAGTGCAATCAAATCCTTATATTATCCTCACTCTTAGAGCGGTAACCTCAAAGGATGTTCCCTCATCACTGACTGCCACAAAACTCTAACCCAGCCCTTCATAAACTTAATTTCTTCTTGGCCTTCTTTGCTCCTTTAGAAATTGTCTTGAAGAATCTCTTCAGAAATATAGCTTCCCACTTTTACATTTGAAGTGCATTCTGTGAATCCATGCTGTGAGTTTTCCATGCCTTCAACATCCTCTGTATTAAGTGACATGCACAAATTGCACAAAGCAGTCTAACAATGCCCTTAATATTTTGTATAAATTCATTGTTACTTCTTTACTCTTGTAATCTCAGCTCTCACTTATAAAACCCCAAATTATTTTGGTGTTTATGGCTTTGTTTAACTGTAGACAAACTTTCAAGAGATTATACACTTGAATCACCAAGTCTCCCTTTTGCATCTACACCTTTCAACATCTTTCTGGAACAATTCATTTCCTAAAATTCATTGGGCGGGATTCTCCATTCTCTGGTGGGGTGTGGCCCTGCCAGCAGTGGGATCCTCTGTCCCAGTAGCTGGCCAATGGGGTTTCCCATTGTGGACATCCCCACGCCATCGGGAGATCTGCAGGCATAGGTGCGCTGCCAGCGAAGCGGAGGATCCCGCTGACGGAGAATCCGCCTCATTATCTCACACTTTTGCTCATGAAGTTGTTTTGCATTGCGTCTGTCTTAATGAAATATTTTACAGCCCTCAGTGCTGCCTGCCAATTCTGCCCAGGTTGTGTTTCCTATACCCAGGTCCAAACCATCTATTCAAATGCTGAGAGAGTGTGTGGCTCCAGCAGTGATCCCAGCAAATAAACCATTTCCAATCCTTATGTGGTACGAGCAGCGTCTACGTACCCTGTTTCCTTTTTCCCAAACAATTTTCTATCCATGTTGCTATATTCCTTCGACATTGTATATCGAATATTCCTAAGCTAGCCTCTCGTGAAGCTCTGAATATTTTCTGACGTTCCATGTACTCTACGTCAGTTATGCCTCCTTTATCTCCTTGATTGGTCTTGGAAGGTTTGCAGAAGAAATTTACTGGAACAGCACAAAGGATGAGGGGCTTCCATTATGTGGAGAATCTACAGCAGACGGGATTGATCTCCTGAGAGCAGAGAAGGTTTAGGAGAAATTTAGCAGAGGTGTTTAAAATTTGAGTGGGTCGGGAGAAACTGTTTCTGCTGACAGGTAGGTTGGTAACCGAAGGACACAGGTTGAGGGTCATTGATTGACTCATGGATTTATAAATACAAATTAATTTGACCCCAAATGGTGAATTCTAAGAGTTTGCCCATAATTGGCAATGGACAAATGGACGCCAAAGCTGTGTGAGAATTATGGAAAGGTTGTAGCAAAGAAATCATGATCTGGCTCTGTCCCAAGATCCTGAAATGTTACAGAGGAAAATTGAGAAGGTTAGCCCAGCTCAGTGTCCTCTGGCTCTCCTCGTACTCTTCATTTTCACTAATGATTTAGAATCATATAGGGTTACAGAGCAGAAAGAGGACATCTGACCTGTCATATCTTTCCTAGCTCCTTATCTTTGCAAAATCAACGCCACTTGACTGGTTTATTTGCACTGTTGTTTTAATGCGTGAGGTTCATGCGTGATAGTAGGGTTGCGACAAGAGACAAAGTTGCCAGGTGAGAAAATTATTTGACATTCTGCTAACCGTGATCTGGAAAGGTGAAAGCCCAGCGGCGTGCAGAGGTCTGGTGATGCCCGGGGCAAATCTTGATTGTATGCCCCAAAGACTCAAGTAAAAGGCCTAATATACTGAGAAATATTATGAGAAAGGAAAACATTTTGAATATATAAACACAGATGAAACATGAAATAAACGCTTTATTCGATTTTAATATTAATCAATCAAATTTATTAAGTTCTTTTCCCCAAATGATACCTCCTGTCACAAAACACCTGAACTACTTCACTTTTTACATCAGCTGTGAGAAATTCTTTTTCAATGCTTATTAAAGCCAGGTTGGTCAGTCGCTCCTGTGACATAGAAGACCTCAGATATGTTTTTATTAATTTCAGTTTTGAAAATGACCTTTCACAGCTTGCGACTGAAAATGCAATTGTAAGCAGTAATCTGTATGAAACACACAGCGTCGGAAAGACATCCCTCCCATACTGCAGTAAAGACTCCAGAGCATCTTTAGGATCAGGGGGAACTCTATTCCCTCCAGCTCGAAGGAGCATCACAAAATCAATAATTTCGTCATATAACTGAATTGCAACCACATCATTGTCATAATAATTTGCAACGTCTGAACATTCCTTTTTTAATTTCTCTCTTTCTTGTTCATCTTCAATCACTACTGAATTGAAGTTCAGAAGAAAAGAAAATCGGTCACTGAGTCTTTGAAGACGGACACTGCGGTCTTCAATTTCAGTTTTTAATCTGTTCACAATCTCTACCATTACTCTATTCATTTCTTCTTGTGCCGTCAGTCCACTATCTCTTGCTGACTCTCCAGGCATTCTTCTTCTTCTCCTTGTTCGTGCAATTGGTATTCCCCAATTTTCACAATATTCATTGGCTAAATCTATTGCATTGTGGATAATTTCGTCATTCTTCAAATTCAAGATATGAATAAGTCCTCTCAGATCACAAGAAGCTTCATGGAACCCCATTTTAGGATCCTGCAAACGTTTTGAGACTTTCTCCACTGATGATAAAACTGAGTACCAAAAATTTAATAAAGCTATAAACGGGAACTGTTGAATAGAGTTAAGTAGCGATCCTGCATCAGATTTAGTTTCCCTTGAAAATTCTCCTTCCAGCAGGTGTTGAAGGCTTGCAATAACGTTGTCACACTCTTCGTGGATTACTTGCACAGCATCATGGCTGGAACTCCATCTTGTGTCACACTGTCTTTTCACAGTCCGAGTGACAAATGATTTTAACACTTCCCAACGAGAAGTAGATGAAGAAAAAAAAGTAAAGAGTTTTTCTAGAATGCCAAAAAATATAACAACAACAGGTTGCACCTCACTTGCATGGACACAGGCCAAATTGAGGCTGTGGTTCTCGCAGTTCACAAACACAGCTTTTGGGTTAACTTCAAGAATTTTTTGTTGAACACCTCCTCTCACTCCAGCCATAACTACTGCGTTATCATATGCTTGACCACGACAGTCATTCATGGAAATTTTGTCTTCTTCCAATCTTTCCTGAATTTTATTTACCAGGCTGACTGCATCTTTCTTGTTGACTTGAAAAAATCCCAGAAATGTCTCCTTTATTTCTACTTTTCTGTTTTCATCAATATGAACATAACGCAGAATTTCAGAAACCTGATCTTCATGGGCAATATCTGGAGTTGAATCCAGCATTATGCTAAAATATTTTGCGTCCTTAATTTCGGAAATTATATTTTTCTTGACAGTTTCACCAAGAAGATTGATTATTTTGTTTTGAATTCTGTTGGACAAGTAGGTGACACTTTTTGGTTTCTCTTTCCCTCTCTGCAAGTGTTTTGCTAAGATGTCATCATATTTGGCCAAAAGTCTGATTGTTGCTAGAAAGTTTCCTGTATTTTCACTGACTGTCTCCCCTGGCTCTGATAACCCAGATATTCCTTCTCCTCGATGTCCACGATAGGCCAGATTCTGTTTTGCCAGAAAGGATATAACCTCGACAATCCGTTCAGTTATAGCTTTCCATCTTTTCTTTTCAGCAGACATTTGCTGTTGAAGTTCAGCATCTATCGTAGTTGAATGATGGAGTCGAACTACAAGGTTCAGGTATTCCCTCATGTGAGCTCTATGAGAAGGGCTTTTCTCATGGTCAGGTATTGTTGGATTTAATTTTCTCCAAGTGGAGAAACCGTCTTCCTTTCCAAAGTTTGACACGGACGACAAATGCTCCTTTGAAAACAGAAAGCAAACAAAACAGTAGCATGCTTTCCGATATGGAGAGTATAACAACCATTTTCTCTCCACAATTTCTCCGTTTGTGGAAACTTTATCAAACCACTGTTTGGAAAATGATCTCCCATCCTTCTCAGCAAATGGACCACTTTTATTCTGATATCTTTCAGGGCCATGTTGTAATATTGTCATCTTCAAATGATCTGGAATCGGTTTCTTCAAACAGCCAAAATCGCTTCTTTGCAAAAATATGCAAATATCGTCTTTATTTTCTTCACATGGATTATCATCCTGACAACGAGACTGAGGAGAGAGAGTATTATGTTCTGAC
The DNA here is from genome assembly GCF_902713615.1 of Scyliorhinus canicula. Taxonomy (NCBI): domain Eukaryota; kingdom Metazoa; phylum Chordata; class Chondrichthyes; order Carcharhiniformes; family Scyliorhinidae; genus Scyliorhinus; species Scyliorhinus canicula. The sequence goes on along the minus strand of NC_052149.1, from coordinate 150,810,757 downwards.
CGAGCTGAATCCGTATCAGAAAATTCCTTCTCTGCACCCACATCATCTTTTACTTCTCCAGGTTCTCCTACTTCTTCTTTACTTCTTTTTATCCATGCATCTAATGCCCCTCTTTGATGGGACTCTTCTTCGACTCTGGCCCTCTTTTTTTTCCTGTTCTGTGCTCCACTCGGTTGTACACGAAATACTCGTAACATATCATTTTCTATCTCAAAAACCGTAAGACGCATGAGAAAATGGGAAGAAAATGGTAAACAATCGGTCAGTTGCAGACGGATAAACCATATTTCATTTCTTTGTTCCTTCGTATCAAATTATTTCACACTGATTCTCCACTGATAATTTTGTGCAATTTATATCATAGACTTGCAAATTAGTGGTATCTGTATTCGAATATTAGCATGTTAAGGAATAAATGTCTCCTATTCCGAGATTAAATGCCATAGCAGTCCTCTGATCATCCAGGCTTCACTTTTACTACATCCCACGTAAATATTTCATTAAATATCGCCAAAAAACCTATAAAAACCATAGTTGCACCTGTTCTAGAGCTATTCACTGACCTGAGTAGGTAAAAGAACTAATCTAGATGCACAAAAAGCTGAAGAAAAGACGAGTTATGATTCGAGGAAACGCAGGAACGAACAGCCACGTCTGCTTGTTGCTTTTTATGGTTGCACCACATACATCATCTGCATGCGTGTGGGGGGATGGGGAGAAGGACCATTTTCTCTAGACAGAAAGGGTACACCATGTTAAAGGAATAAAGGGCTAACAACTGCCTCTGCAGTGTGGTGAGCCTCCAAAAATTGATTTATCACCGCTGAAATTTTAAAATTACTATCTTATTTCCTTCTCTGGGGCAGCACGGTGGCCTAGTGGTTAGCACAACCGCCTCACGGAACTGAGGTCCCAGGTTCGATCCCGACTCTGGGTCAATGTCCGTGTGGAGTTTGCACATTCTCCCCGTGTCTGCGTTGGTTTCGCCCCCACAACCCAAAAAATGTGCAGAGTAGGTGGATTGGCCATGCTAAATTGCCCCTTAATTGAAAAAAATAATTGGGTAATCTAAATTTTTTTTAAAAATTTTTTTTAAAAATTAAAAAAAAAAAAAATTTTTTTTTTTTCCTTCTCTGATTGGATGCCCCCATCCAATGGATGCCCGGGGCCAATGCACCGTCGGCCCCCCCCTCTGCACGCCACTGTGAAAGCCATTTGTATCGTGATAAGCAAACCCCTTACACACATCAATGTTGACCCAAGAAAAATCTTTAAATAATCATGTGAATGGAAACGTTCTTTGGGATCACAAGATTACACAGGACACTTACTGATCCAATTGAACCTTCGGAAATATCCTCTACCATTTTACCTGCTTGTCTTTTGCGAGGAACTTCCTGATTTTTACCAATGTATTTGTTTGAACCTGGGACCCCTTATTCGACTCCCAACATACCTTGAATGCTCCACATGGCAACAAGTTAAGTTTTCTAACCATTCTTTGGTAAAGATGTTTCTTCTGAATTCTTTATTAGATTTATTAGTGAGCTTCTTGTATTTATTTTTTATATTTTTGAAAATCTTTTTATTGGCTTTTCTCATATTTATAAACAGTTGTTGCTTAATATACATTACATTTTTCTTGCCCGCGCTAATTTGCTTTATTTTACAGAGAGGTTTGTTTTGTCCTTCATTTAACTAACTACGTATATTTTGCTGCCCTCTGGATTGGTCTATGATATCCCTCCTTCCTCAGCCACCCCATTGGTTTCAGCACCCTTCCTCTTCTTCTGTAGTTTCCCCATCCTCCTCCCCGGCCCCCGGGTTGCTCAGTCCTTTGAAATGAAAAATGAAAATGAAAATCGCTTATTGTCACGAGTAGGCTTCAATGAAGTTACTGTGAAAAGCCCCTAGTCGCCACATTCCGGCGCCTATCCGGGGAGGCTGGTACGGGAATCGAACCATGCTGCTGGTCTGCTTGGTCTGCTTTAAAAGCCAGCGATTTAGCTCAGTGAGCTAAACCAGCCCCTGTGAGCTAAACCAGCCCCTGTGGTTCCTCATCTTTTTTTCCCTGGCTTACTCCTTGTTGCTGGCCTCGAACAGGTGTTGAAACAGGCAGACAAACTGCCCCCAAGTATCCAGGAAGCCTTCCTCTGACCCTCGGATGGCATACTTAATCTTCTCCAGGTGACGAAATTCCGAGAGGTCAGCGAGCCAGTCTGCAGCTGTGGGTGGTGCTGCCGATCGCCAGCCGAGCAGGATTCTCCGGCGTGCGATTAGGGAAGCGAAAGCAAGGTTGTTGGCCCCCTTCCCCATGTGTAGCTCTGGCTGCTCCGATACCCCAAACATTGCCACTATTGGGCATGGCTTCACCCTCACCCCCACAACCTTGGACATTGCCTTGGAGAAGGCTGTCCAGAACCCAGCAAGCTTGGGGCAAGCCCAAAGCATGAGTGTGTGGTTGGCTGGGCCCCTCTGGCACCGCTCACATTTGTCCTCCACCTCCGGGAAGCACCTGCTCATTCGGGTTCTGGTCAGGTGTGCTCTGTGTACCATTATGAGCTCCATTAGGCTTAGCCTTGCGCAGGAGGAGGTGGAGTTCACCCTGCTCAGTGCTTCGCTCCAGAGTCCACATCCTACCTATGTCCCCAGTCATCCTCCTATTTTTGTCTGGTCCCGTCCAGCTGTGTTCGAGCTCTGTCCAGTAGCTGTCTGTATATTTTCCCACACAGCCCACCCTTCTCGCTGCTTGTGCCTATCAGGTCCTCTAGGAGTGTGCTTTCTGGGACCCCGGGGTACCCTACTGTCTCTTTGCGGAGGAAGTGCTTTATTTGGAGGTGTCTCAATTCCTGTCCTTTTGCTAGGTTTCCACTTCCTCATCAGTTCGTCCAGTGTTGCCAGTCTGCGCCCTACGTAGAAGGTTTCTTGTATTTATGGCTCTTAGTTTTGGACTTCTCAACAAATGATGTTGAATAAAATCTATGAGCCTTAGTAGACTCAAAGCTTAACTTGTCTAATCAATACAGAGGAACAAAGTTAATAGAAGGTTGACGTAAAATCCCAAAGCACAAGGGAACATACCACACCTACTTATGATTAATTAGTTTCTGCAGCTCCCTTTTGTTAATTATTGAGCTCGGAGACAGTTGGCTGACAAATACATTAATTGTGAATTTTGGATAAGTCCCAATAGAAAATGTGAATTCCACATATGTTTTAGTTTGTAAATTGAAGGGAGGGCATTCCGCTCATGGACGTTCACATTTTAAGAAGTTTTCAGAAGTATGTTCAGATGTGAACTAATCCTTGTGTCTGTCTGTCAGGGTTATCTGACCCTCGGTGGCCATCTTGGACTATATTTTGACCATGTTTAAAGTTATTTTCAGTAAGTCCACAGCTTGGAAATTAGGAAATGATATCCTTAGTGGGCATGACAAACCTTATCACCATGTGACACTTGACAAGATCCAGAGCTGTAGCCAACAACGTTCTCATCTCTTTGTGCTTTCACATCCATCCTGCAGTGTTCAGCATCATCAACAGCAACACCAGCACCATTCCAACACTTTCAAATTCTCTGTCATCACTATCTCACCACTGCTTTACCAATGTTTTGACCTGTTTTCCATCTAACACGCTGTCCCAAACCAGTGAATGAGCCCTGAAAAAACTTATTGCCCCCAAACTATCTATTTACATTTCCCACCATTCCCCATTTGAGTCCATCCAATGTGGTTTCTGATCTGTCCACAGCGCTGATCTCTGCAAAATGCCATCCCATTTGAGTACAACTCACCGTCCCTTCATATTTCAATGACCGGTCTCTTAATATCCTATTGACCTGGCCTTTCACACCCAATTGACCTGGCCTTTCACACCCAATTGACCTGGCCTTTCACACCCAATTGACCTGTCCCTTCACACCCTATTGAGCAGTCCCTTGACATTTTCTTGACCTTTTCTTTCACAACTTATTGACCTGTCCCTTCACATCCTATTGACCTGTCCCTTCACAACTTATTGACCTGCCCCTTCACAACTTACTGGCCTGTCCCTTCACAACTTATTGACCTGTCCCTTCACACACGATTGACCTGTCCCTTCACACCCAATTGATTTGTCTTTCACACCCAATTGACCTGTCCCTTCCCATCATATTGACCTGTCTCTTCACATCCTATTGACCTGTCCCTTCACACACGATTGACCTGTCCCTTCACACCCAATTGATTTGTCTTTCACACCCAATTGACCTGTTCCTTCACATTCTATTGACCTGTCCCTTCACATTTTATTGACCTGTCCCTTCCCATCATATTGACCTGTCTCTTCACATCCTATTGACCTGTCTCTTCACACCTTATTTACCTGTCTCTTCACATCTTATTGACTTATCCTTTCACAACTCATTGATCTATCCCTTCACATCTTATTGACTTATCCTTTCACAACTCATTGATCTATCCCTTCACATTTTATTGACCTGTCCCTTCACATCCTATTGACCTGTTTCTTCACATCCTATTGACCTGTCCCGTCACGTCCTATTGACATATCCCTTCACATCCTATCGACCTGTCTCTTCACCTCTGATTGACCTGTCTCTTCACATCCTATTGACCTGTCTCTTCACATCCTATTGACCTGCCCCTTCACATCCTATTGACCTGCCCCTTCACATCCTATTGACCTGTCCCTTCACATCTTATTGACCTGTCGCTTCACCTCTGATTGACCTGTCTCTTCACCTCTGATTGACCTGTCTCTTCACCTCTGATTGACCTGTCTCTTCACCTCTGGTTGACCTGTCTCTTCACCTCTGATTGACCTATCTCTTCATATCCTATTGACATGTCCCTTCACCTCTGATTGACCCGTCCCTTCACCTCTGATTGACCTGTTCCTTTATATCTGATTAACCTGTCACTTCATCTCTGACTGACCTGTCTCTTCACCTCTGATTGGCCTGTCTCTTCACCTCTGATTGACCTGTCTCTTCACCTCTGATTGACCTGTCTCTTCACCTCTGATTGACCTCTCTCTTCACCTCTGATTGACCTGTCTCTTCATCTCTGATTGACCTATCCCTTTACCTCTGATTGACCTGTCTCTTCACCTCTGATTGACCTGTCTCTTCATCTCTGATTGACCTATCCCTTTACCTCTGATTGACCTGTCTCTTCACCTCTGATTGACCTGTCTCGTCATCTCTGATTGACCTGTCTCGTCATCTCTGATTGGCCTGTCTCTTCATATCTTATTGACCTGTCCCTTCACATTTGATTGACATGTCCCTTCACATCCTATTGTCCTGAACTTTCACCTCTCACTGAATTGTTTTTATCTCCTATTGACCTGTCCCTTCACATCCTATTGTCCTGTCCTTTTATCTGTTATTGACCTGTCTCTTCATCTCTTATTGAATTGTTCTTTCATCTCTTATTGACCTGTCCTTTCACCTCTCATTGACCTATCCCTTTACCTTAGATTGATCTGTTCCTTTACCTCTGATTGACCTGTCCCTTCACATCTTATTGACCTGTCCCTTCACCTTTTATTGATGTTCCTGCACAATTTCAATGCTTGGTGGCTATTTAGTCGTTATGAAATGTAGACCTGCTGTTGTTTGTCTCCTATCTCCTCTAATGTGGCCACTCCATTACCCCAACCATTTTTATTTGCTCAGGTGGCACAATAGAAGGTGAAGGGCAGGTCAATAAGAGGTGAAGGGCAGGTCAATAAGATATGAAAGGACAGGTCAATTCTGGGTGAACATTTCCGATCTTAGCCATTTCTTATTCATAATTTGCACAAATCCCAAGCAATCGGGGGATGGGGGTGGGTGGGCTGGTTGGCTCAGGTGGCTGGATAGTTAGTCAGGATCAGATTGGTGCCAACAGCACGGTGTTCGATTCCCGTCCGGCAGGGGTGGATCAGGGACCTGCTTCCTTACCCTACCCATGGTGGGAGTAGGACCGGCCTTCAGACAGGGAATGGAGGAAATGTTACGGCAGTGAATACCTCAGAGAATATCCTTCATAGGAATGAGTTAGGGTACCAAAGCTAAAATAAGGGAGAAGGCATTTGTTTGATTGTGAAATACAAAGATTGAAAAGTGACCAGTCAGAAAGGAGAAAAGAATAGGAATAAAAATATATTTTCAATCTTTCATGAGAAGTGGGCTTCGCTGGTGTGGCCACCATTTGCTGCCCATCCCTTGTTGCCCTTGAACAGAGTAGCCTGCTTGACCATTTAAGAGTCAACCACATTGCTGTGGGTCTGGAGTCACATGTAGGCCAGACCAGGCAAGGATGGCAGATTTCCTTCCCTAAAGGACATTAGTGAACCAGATGGGTTTTTATGACAATGGTTTCTTGGTCATCTTTAGGAGTTTCAAGTCCAGAGTTTTAAAATTCAATTCAAATTCCACCATCAGCTGTAGTGGGATTTGAACCTGGATTGCCAGAGCATTACCCCGGGTCTGTGGATTACTGGTGGAGTGACAACGTCATGATGCCACCGCCTGCCCGCAGTGGGAAAGAAAATGGCTGAACTGATTGACGGTTACAAGGCAAAGGTTTCATTGCTGTCTCTCTGGCTGCTAATTGGCACAATTAAGTTGTTCTTTATATTTCAATCAGAAATAGAATCACAGCAGTGACCAGATACTACTGGAGTTTGGGAAGGTTGCACTGAGTAAAATACAACACCAGAGGGAGGCAAATACCACTTGCTAACAATACCGACTAGTTCAGTGAATAGTGGTGATTGGGATCTGTGACACACTCGCCTGCTGATGCCTCGTGCCCTATACCTGCAATGCACCTGTATGTTTGAGAAGTGGGTACTAAACTTCATACCAGCAATGATCAATCTGGTGAGCGATGACTGCTGTCCATGGTCAGTTAGTGGATAAGCAGATCGGCTTCATTGGTTGCTTTGGTGCTGAGCACCACACTTCCATAGGATCACAGAATCTTATGGCACAGAATGAGACCACTCAGCCCAGTGTGGCTGTGCTGGCTCTGTGAAAGAGTGATTCAGTTAGTCCCACTCCTCCTGCTCTTATCCTCACAGTCCTGCAACTGTTTCCCTATTGTAAAGCCCCAGACAAGCGACCACTCGGAAGCGATGACTGTGAGAAACTCAAATATCTAATATACCTATTATATTACACCTCCTGCTCCTAAAGGGTCTTACATGCACAGCCCACACTTGGACCAGAGTATTTATGCTCCAGAGGCCCCTGGATTAAGGGGGTCGCTCAGCCCCCTCATTTAAGTAGATCGTACTCAGGTGAGGCCATAAGGTTACAGAGGTTGAAGATTCCTTGACCTCCTATAGGGCTATGACACCCCATCCCCCACGTCCAATACGTCTTCCGTCTCAATGGCAGGAGGGGTGAGACCTTTTGCCCTCTTTGCTTGCAGTTGTCTCCAGAATGCCCGCTCTTCTGGGTCTGGAGTGATATAACGATTCGGGAAGCGCCGTTTTCGGGCAGAACGCCTGGATGGTTTCGCTGCGCTTGGCCTGGCGGTGGACCCGCTTCGACTACCGTAGGGAAATCTCCATGTCGGAGTCTGGGTCAAATGAGTCAACCTCCAGCATCTCTGACTCGAGAGGTTCCTTTGCCTCGCTGGGTGTCATCAGTGGCTGCTCCGGAGGAGTGAGCACCACTGGTCATGGGGGCTGATGTCTGTCCTCGTGGACCTGTGAGGCCTGGCTGCGGAGGTGGTCCACCTGTCTGTTTGATTCTTTGCCCTGTATCCATTCAGAGAATGAGACCGACCTTGATCCGTTTACTGTGGCGTGTGGGGTGGCAAGGCTGGTCTCCGGGGAATATGAGGTCTGTTTCCGCATGCTAAGCTTAAACGTCAGAACTGCCTGTTCGACCATGCATTTGGATGCCGACTGGTAAGGTGCAGTTCATACATGATGGACTCTGTTTTGCTTTAGAAAGTTGGCAAATTCGGAATTCCTAAAAGCGGTGCCATTATCTGACACCAATACCTCGAGTAACCCGTGAAAATTAAAGGTTTGCCTGAGTTGCTCAATGGTGGCTCTTGATGTTGTTGTGGTCATTTGGTAGACATCCATTTCGAATGTGAATCCATAATAATGATATGCATTGTCTCTTGAAAGGGCCCCACAAAATCTAGGTGGAGGTGGGACCATGTTCGGCCGGCCTCTCCCATGGAAGGAGTGGAGCTGCAGGGGGGAGCTCCTAGTGCTCCCTGCTGCAGCTCCACGGTGCTCCTGGCACCGTGTACATTGTTTCGCCAAAGTCCGAAAGCAGTGTCACTTCCGGCCACCATACATAGCTCCAGGCCAACATCTTCATTTTAGAGACTCCCAGGTGTCTGCTGTGGAGGTCTTGCAGGATTTCCCCCTTGGCCACGCTCGGGGATGACCACCCGGGAGCCCAACAGCAGGATGCACTGAGTTCGGCCACCTTCGTGGTGAAGGAGCGCAGATCCTCTGAGAGAGGGTGACACTGGGCCCCATACAGCACTATGTGGCAGACCCTGGCTAATAATGGGCCCGTCTGAGTCCATGCCTTCACCTGGGCCACTGTCACTGGCAAAGAGCCCATAAAGTGTCGGGCTGCGATTACCTCACCTGATACAGCAGGCGTCGGCATGCCCATGGGCAACGGGAAGCGGCTGAGAGCATCCATGCATGAATCATTGTTCCTGGGTGATGTTCCAACATATATTCATACACCACCAGCAGAGCCTAATTCTGAATGCAGGCAGACGCCATAGAGGGATTGCCCTATCCTCCTTGAACAACCCCACCAGGGGCTTATGGTGCGTATAAGCCATAAATGTGTGTCCGTAGATGTACTGGTGGAATCGCTTCACTTCTAAAACCAACGCCAACCCTTCTTTCTCGATCTGTCCGTAGCTCGGCTCTGCTGCCGTCAGGGTGCGTGAAGCAAACGCGATGGGACACTCCATACCGTCATCCATTTGGTGCTCCAAAACAGCCCGATGCCAGAGGGTGAGGCGTCGCAGGTTAACAATAAAGGCTTGGACGGGTCAAAATGAGTCAGCAGATGCGAGGATGTTTCACTTCACCTAAATCCTTTGTCGCGGTCCGTTCAAAAACCACCATTGGCCTTTATTGTCTCGTTCTCCTGTGCAGTGCAAAACTCTGCAAACCCAGCTCAATTGTACTTACGCTTGCCACCGGAGATACATACAACACATGTGCCCATGCCAAAAACTTCGGGCCAAACCCAAACATACCCAAAATTTAAAAAAATACCTCCACTCCACCCAATCAAAGGCCTTCTCCACCCACTGACAGGTGTTATAAGCACATTTAACAGGCTCCTGATGTTACTAGAGAGCTGGCTGCCTTAACAAAACCCATTTAATCCTCAGACACCACTCCTGGCACAAACCCCTCCATCCTCCCCATCAACAACATAGCCAGTACTTTCACATCCGTATTCCACAACAAAATGGGCCTATGCGACCCACACTTCAGTGGATCCTTCCTCTTCTTTGGGATTAGCATGATCGATGCCTGGGTGTCAGTGTCTCCAGATCCACCCCCCCCCCCCCATCCCTTCTCCAACGCCTCACTAAACATCTCCAACAGATGCGGTGCCAACTCAGCCAAAAACACCTTATAAAACTCCACCAGGAAACCGTTTGGTCCTGGGGCCTCCCCTGACTGCATTCCCTGATACTATCAATCAGGGCAGCAGGGTAGCATGGTGGTTAGCATAAATGCTTCACAGCTCCAGGGTCCCAGGTTCGATTCCCGGCTGGGTCACTGTCTGTGTGGAGTCTGCACGTCCTCCCCCTGTGTGCGTGGGTTTTCTCCGGGTGCTCCGGTTTCCTCCCACAGTCCAAAGATGTGCGGGTTAGGTGGATTGGCCATGCTAAACTGCCCATAGTGTCCTAATAAAAGTAAGGTTAAGGGGGGGGTTGTTGGGTTACGGGCATAGGGTGGATACGTGGGTTTGAGTGGGGTGATCATGGCTCGGCGCAGCATTGAGGGCCGAAGGGCCTGTTCTGTGCTGTACTGTTCTATGTTCTATGTTCTAACTCCCTCAGCTCCAGCGGCTCCTCCAACGCCTGCCTCCTCCCTTCCTCCAACCTGGGAAATTCCAACCCATCCAAAAATCACCCTATATCCCCTTCCTCTCCACCCGGCTTGACCCTGTACAGCTTCTCATAATAACCCGTGAATAGCTTGCTTATCCTCCCGACCCTGAAACCACCTCGCCCTTCTCTGTCCGTACCCGTAGAATTTCGCTAGATGCTGCTTGACTCCGCAGCTGGTGGGCCAGTATACGGACTGTCTTCTCTCCATACTCATATTGCACCTTCCTCGCCCGCCGTAACTACCCCATCGCCATTCCAGTCATCAAACTATCAAACTGCTCCTGCAACCTCTTCCTCTCCACCGACAACTCCTCAGTGCGAACTCCCGAGCATCTCCTGTTCACCTCGACTATCGTCCATGCTTCTCCCTCCTCCTCTTATCCATGTGTGCCTTGAACAAGATAATCTCCCCTTGGACCACCTCTTTCAGCGCCTGGGCAGCATGATAGCACAGTGGATAGCATAGTTGCTTCACAGCTCCAGGGTCCCAGGTTCGATTCCCGGCTTGGGTCACTGTCTGTGCGGCGTCTGCACATTCTCCCCGTGTCACAGTGGGTTTCTGCCGGGTGCTCTGGTTTCCTCCCACAGTCCAAAGATATTCAGGTTAGGTGGATTGGCCATGATAAATTGCCCTTAGTGTCCAAAGAAGGTTAGGTGGGGTTACTGGGTTACGGATATAGGGGGTAGGTGTGGGCTTGGCTAGGGTGCCCTTCCCAAGGGCCGGTGGAGACTCGATGAGCGAAATGGCCTCTTCTGCACCAGAACCCAGAACATGGCTGATTAATCTCCACATAATCCCCAGTCGCCAGCCTCACCTTTTTATAAAACACCTTGGCCGGGATTCTCCGGTATACGGTGAGAGGGCCGTACCGGCGCCAAGCAGTGGCGTGAACCACTCCGGCATCGGGCCACCCGGAAGGTGTGGAGGATGTGGCTAGGCCGGTGCTGGAGTGGTTGGCGCGTGCCAACCGGCGCCGAAGGGCCTCCGCCAGCTGCCGAGAGTTGGCGCATGCGCAGGAGCGGCAGAGAGTTCACAGAACTGCTGCCATATTTCCTGCGCATGCGCAGGCGGTTTCCTCTCCGTGCCAGCCATGGCGGAGCTTTACACAGGCCGGAATGGAGGGAAACACGGCACAGGCCCGCCCGCAGCTCGGTGGCCACCGATTGCGGGCCAGGTCACTGTAGGGCCCCCTCCTGGAGACTGATTCCCCCCCCGCCCCCCCCCCCCCCCCCCCCCCCCCCCCCCCCCCCCGAGAACTCCACAGGCCGCCCTCAGAGCCAGGTCTGAAAACGGACCCCTACCGACACGGTGCAATCCCCGCCCCCACTAAAAAAAACGCCGCCGGAGAATTTGGCAGCCCCCGTTGGAGCGGCGGGGTGGGAATCACGCGGCCCCCCACCCCCCCACCGGTGATTCTCTGACCTGGCGTGGTTCGGAGAATCCCGCTCCATGGTGTGCCGAAGCATCCAAATATAGTCTCCATCCCGGCCTCTGCACTTGGCCCGAGCTAAGTCTCAACTCCAGCCAATGCGGCCCATGATTGGATATCACAATTCCTGCACACTCCGCCCCCACCACTCCCGACACCATTCGACTCACCACAAAGAATTCAATTCTAGAATACACCTCATACACGTGTGAGAAGGAGTACTGCCTTCTCCCTGGGTACCTGAACATCTACGGATCAACCATTCCCATACGTTCCATAAACCCTCCCAACTCCTTCGGCATCCTCGACATTCCCATTGACTTGGGACTTCATTGGTCCACCTTCGGCTCCATCACACACGTAAAATCTCCACCCATAATCACCTGGTGTATATCCAAGTCTGGGATCGCTCCCACTAACCTCTTTAAGAACTCTGCATCATCCCAATTGGCCGTAGATACATTGACTAGCACCACTGGCATCCCCTCCAGCACCCCATTCAATATCACATATCTTCAATGCCTTTGAGCCGGAGCTGCCCAGTGTGCGACCACTCACTCCATGGCCGCCATCAGAAGTATCAAGCTGAAACTTGATGAATACCTTGCCAGTCACCACCGCACAAGTTTGCGATTGGACACAGAAGGACCCTGTATTGGCAAAATTACACCATGTCATCTTACACTGGGTTCAGAAACGGAGACTGCCTGAGGGACGACGGGGTTTTGAGACCAAGCAGCAAGAGCTCAGAGTGGAGACGGCATTCTCGTGGGGAGCTCGCGTTATAATAATAATAATCACTTATTGTCACAAGTAGGCTGCAATGAAGTTAATGTGAAAATCCCCTAGTCGCCATATTTCGGCGCCTGTTTGGGGAGGCCAGTATGGGAATTGGACTCGCGCTGCTGGTCTTGTTCTGCATTACAAGCCAGCTGTTTAGCCCACTGTGCTAAACCAGCCTGTAGTCCCTGATCCCAAGTCAGGGCTGACAGGACATACTTCAAGATCTACACAATGAACACCCGGGAGTGTCAATGGAGGAAATGCTAGCCAGGAGCTATGTTTGGTGGCCAGGCCTGAATGACGACATCAGAGGACTGGCTTAGCAATGCCAGGAACATAAGAAGCTCCCACCAGTCGCACCCCTCCACCCATGGGATGGGTGATTTTGCTGGACCTTTCCAAGGCTCAATATTCTTGCTGATAGTAGACACCCATTCCAAATGGTTCGACATCCATCGAATGCCATCCACCACTTCAAAGGCCACTATCGAGAAGCTATCACCCTCATTCCAGAGGAATACCAGAGGTACCACGTTCACTAGCAAGTAGTTTGCATGCTTCATGAAGACAGACGGGTGAAGCACAGCTGGACATCCCCATACCACCCTTCCTTAAATGGTCTGGCTGAACGAGCAGTGCAGACTTTCAAGAAGGGCATGAGGAAACAGGCCAGGGGACCCAGAGAGGCGAGTCTGGCGCGGTCTTTGTTCAGCTACCGTACCTCACCATGCATTATGACCGGAGTGGCACCGGCAGAGCTGTTGATGAGCCGGAGGCTCAGAACCCACCTTAGCCTAACGTTCCCCGAAATTATCAGGAAAGTGGAACGGAGACAAGACCTCCAGAGGCAGTACTGAAGCAGACGGACGCAGGACAGAAGTTTCCGACTAGGGGGAAACGGTATATGTCCAAAACTTCGGAGAATGTGCCCAGTGGATTCCAGGGGCCGTGGTGAGACAGACTGGATCGGTATCTTACACACGAACGAATGGCACGGAAGCATCTGGACCACTTCCGGAGCAAAGAGCCCGTGTCAGGACCAACCCCATCAGAGGAACTGTTTTCCAGCCCCACTTGTCTGGCACAGGGACATCCCCCCCTCGGACCCTGACACTGAGATGGGTGAGATGGAGGATTCATGATCCAACATGGCGACTCAGTCATTTGGATTTTTGGATGCTAGCCTTGACAGGAGAATTATATAAATTATTTTATGTACCGAGTTGCTAATCGCGGTCTAAAAGGGTAGTGGATGCAGACTGCATCATAACTTTCAAAGAGGAATTGGATCAAAGCATGATCGGTGCTATAACTCCACAGGAGGCCAAGGGATCTGCAACCTTAGAGCCCCTAGGGCCTCACCTGACTACGATCTACATAGATAAGGTGAGGTGGAACTGCCCCCTTAATCCAGGGGCCTCTAGGTCATAAATAGCCTGGCCTAAGTGTGGGCTAGATATGGGGGACCCTTCGGGGAGCCGGAAGTGTAATCTAATAGAACATGGAACATAATCTAATAGGTATAATGAGTACAAATGAGATGAGTTTGTAGAGTTTTGCACTTCACAGGAGAACAAGATAGGGATGTCCGTTGTCGTTGCTGCTGTTCGCGCTAGTGATTGAAGCCTTGGTGATTGGCTCTTAAGGAGTCTGTGGAGTGGCAGAAGATTCTGAGGTGGAGCAGGGAGCACCGTGTGCCATTGTACACCACTTCAAAGGCCAGACCTGTTGTTGTTTGTGTCGGAAGAGTGTGGGCAGAATCATGGGAATATTGGAGCCTTCTCCGGGTATAAGTTAAATTACAGGAAGAGTGAGGTGTTTCTGGTGAACGCGGCGGGGCAGAGGGCCAACTTGGAGGTGTTGCCGTTCTAGGTAGCTGGGGAAAGGTTTAGGTATTTGGGGATTCAGGTGACAAGGGAATGGCTCAAGGGAGTGGGTCAAGTTGGAGGAGTCCTGCAGGGGATCCAGTGACGGCTCCACTGCCGCTAGCTCTGGGGAAGTATATGGGGAGCCCGGTGGTGCAGTCGATGGTCAGTGTGTGGAATCAGCTGAGGAGACATTTTAAGTTGGAGGGGATGTCGATGTTGAATCCACTCTGTGGGAACCAGTGGTTCAAGTCGGGAGAGATGGATGGGATGTATGGGAAATGGAGGGAAGCGGGGCTGGAGAGGGTTAGGGACTTGAACTCGGAAAGGAAGTTTGCAGGTTTGGAGGAGTTGCGGGAGAGGTTTGAGTTACCGAGAGGTAGTGAGTTTAAATATATGCAGGTGAGAGACTTTGAAGGCAGCATGGTGGCGCTCTGCTGCCTCATGGCGCCGAGGTCCTCGGTTCGATCCCGGGTCTGGGTCACTGTCCGTGTGGAGTTTGCACATTCTCCTCGTGGTTGCACGTTTTTCCCCCACAACCCAAAGATGTGCAGGGTAGGTGGATTGGCCACGCTAAATTGCCCCTTAATTGGGAAAAGTAAATTGCGTACTCTAAATTTATTAAAAAAACAGGCGAGGGACTTTGTGCAAAAAGAGCGGAGGACATTTCCCAAGATGCCAGAGTACACTTTATTGGAGCAGCTGCTGCTCCCGGATGAGTTGGGGGTAGGATTCGAGAAATATACGGGTGTTTCGGGGAGCAAGTGGTGAGGATCAAGAACAAATGGGAGGAAGAGTAGGGGGAAATAGGCTGGGGGCTGTGGTGCGAGGCAATGCGGAGGGTTAATTCAACTCCCTCCTGCGCAAGGATGAGCTTGATTCAGTTTAAAGTGGCAAATAGGGTACTTGGGCGATGATGAATAGGTTCTTCTAAAGGGTGGCCAATGAGTGCGAGAAGTGTGGGCGAGGGCTGGCAAATCATGCGCACATGTTTTGGTGTTGCGAGGAGCTGGAGAGATACTGGGAGGCGGTGATCAGGATGCTGTCATAATATCCACTCATTTATATCATGAGATGCAGACAGGCAGTGATTGACACACAAGATAACCAATGAACACACACGGCACAGAACAACTAATCACCAGACAGGATACCACCACTATAAAGCCCATAGGGCATTAAGGCTCTCCCTCTCTCACACGACACGGCCAGGGAGATAGTCACAGTGCACAGGCCAATGAACATCATCACCATGTGATCCTGCAGTGTGTGTCTTGTGGTGCAGACCCTGCAGTGTGTGTCTTGTGGTGCAGACCCTGCAGTGTGTGGTCCTGGCGCAGACCCTGCAGTGTGTGTCTCCTGGTGTAGATCCTGCAGTGTGTGTCCCCTGGTGCAGATCCCACTGCGTGCCCCCTGGTGCAGTTCCTGCAGTGTGTGTCTTGTGGTGCAGACCCTGCAGTGTGTGTCTCCTGGTGTAGATCCTGCAGTGTGTGTCTCCTGGAGTAGATCCTGCAGTGTGTGTCTCCTGGTGCAGACCCTGCAGTGTGTGTCTCCTGGTGTAGATCCTGCAGTGTGTGTCTCCTGGTGCAGATCCTGCAGTGTGTGTCTCCTGGTGCAGATCCTGCAGTGTGTGCCTCCTGGTGTAGATCCTGCAGTGTGTGTCTCCTGGTGCAGACCCTGCAGTGTGTGTCTCCTGGTGTAGATCCTGCAGTGTGTGTCTCCTGGTATAGATCCTGCAGTGTGTGTCTCCTGGTGTAGATCCTGCAGTGTGTGTCTTGTGGTGCAGACCCTGCAGTGTGTGTCTCCTGGTGTAGACCCTGCAGTGTGAGTCTCCTGGTGTAGATCCTGCAGTGTGTGTCTCCTGGTGCAGACCCTGCAGTGTGTGTCTCCTGGTGTAGATCCTGCAGTGTGTGTCTCCTGGTGCAGACCCTGCAGTGTGTGTCTCCTGGTGTAGATCCTGCAGTGTGTGTCTCCTGGTATAGATCCTGCAGTGTGTGTCTCCTGGTGTAGATCCTGCAGTGTGTGTCTTGTGGTGCAGACCCTGCAGTGTGTGTCTCCTGGTGTAGACCCTGCAGTGTGTGTCTCCTGGTGTAGATCCTGCAGTGTGTGTCTCCTGGTGCAGACCCTGCAGTGTGTGCCCCCTGGTGCAGATCCTGCAGTGTGTGGTCCTGGTGCAGACCCTGCAGTGTGTGTCTCCTGGTGCAGACCCTGCAGTGTGTGCCTCCTGGTGCAGACCCTGCAGTGTGTGTCTATTGGTGCAGACCCTGCAGTGTGTGACTCCTGGTGCAGACCCTGCAGTGTGTGTCTCCTGGTGTAGATCCTGCAGTGTGTGTCTCCTGGTGCAGACCCTGCAGTGTGTGTCTCCTGGTGTAGATCCTGCAGTGTGTGTCCCCTGGTACAGTTCCTGCAGTGTGTGTCTCCTGGTGCAGACCCTGCAGTGTGTGTCTCCTGGTGTAGATCCTGCAGTGTGTGTCCCCTGGTGCAGTTCCTGCAGTGTGTGTCTCCTGGTGCAGTTCCTGCAGTGTGTGTCTCCTGGTGCAGATCCTAATGTGTGTGTCTCCTGGTGCAGTTCCTGCAGTGTGTGTCTCTTGGTGCAGCTCCTGCAGTGTGTGACGCCTGGTGCAGATCCCACTGCGTGCCCCCTGGTGCAGATCCTGCAGTGTGTGGTCCTGGTGCAAATCCTGCAGAATGTGCCTCCTGGTGCAGATCCTGCAGTGTGTGTCTCTTGGTGCAGCTCCTGCAGTGTGTGACGCCTGGTGCAGTTCCCACTGCGTGCCCCCTGGTGCAGATCCTGCAGTGTGTGGTCCTGGTGCAAATCCTGCAGTGTGTGACTCCTGGTGCAGACCCTGCAGTGTGTGCCCCCTGGTGCAGATCCTGCAGTGTGTGGTCCTGGTGCAGACCCTGCAGTGTGTGTCTCCTGGTGTAGATCCTGTAGTGTGTGACTCCTGGTGCAGACCCTGCAGTGTGTGTCCCCTGGTGCAGTTCCTGCAGTGTGTGTCTCCTGGTGCAGACCCTGCAGTGTGTGTCCCCTGGTGCAGTTCCTGCAGTGTGTGTCTCCTGGTGCAGACCCTGCAGTGTGTGCCCCCTGGTGCAGATCCTGCAGTGTGTGTCTCCTGGTGTAGATCCTGCAGTGTGTGTCTCCTGGTGCAGTTCCTGCAGTGTGTGTCTCCTGGTGCAGTTCCTGCAGTGTGTGTCTCCTGGTGCAGATCCTAAAGTGTGTGTCTCCTGGTGCAGATCCTGCAGTGTGTGTCTCCTGGTGCAGATCCTAAAGTGTGTGTCTCCTGGTGTAGATCCTGCAGTGTGTGTCTCTTGGTGCAGCTCCTGCAGTGTGTGTCTCCTAGTGCAGATCCTGCAGTGTGTGACGCCTGCTGCAGATCCCACTGCGTGCCCCCTGGTGCAGATCCTGCAGTGTGTGGTCCTGGTGCAAATCCTGCAGTGTGTGACTCCTGGTGCAGACCCTGCAGTGTGTGGTCCTGGTGCAGACCCTGCAGTGTGTGTCTCCTGGTGCAGTTCCTGCAGTGTGTGTCCCCTGGTGCAGACCCTGCAGTGTGTGTCTCCTGGTGCAGTTCCTGCAGTGTGTGCCTCCTGGTGTAGATCCTGCAGTGTGTGCCTCCTGGTGTAGATCCTGCAGTGTGTGTCTCCTGGTGCAGACCCTGCAGTGTGTGTCTCCTGGTGTAGATCCTGCAGTGTGTGTCTCCTGGTGCAGACCCTGCAGTGTGTGTCTCCTGGTGTAGATCCTGCAGTGTGTGTCTCCTGGTATAGATCCTGCAGTGTGTGTCTCCTGGTGTAGATCCTGCAGTGTGTGTCTTGCGGTGCAGACCCTGCAGTGTGTGTCTCCTGGTGTTGACCCTGCAGTGTGTGTCTCCTGGTGTAGATCCTGCAGTGTGTGTCTCCTGGTGCAGACCATGCAGTGTGTGCCCCCTGGTGCAGATCCTGCAGTGTGTGGTCCTGGTGCAGACCCTGCAGTGTGTGTCTCCTGGTGCAGACCCTGCAGTGTGTGCCTCCTGGTGCAGACCCTGCAGTGTGTGTCTATTGGTGCAGACCCTGCAGTGTGTGACTCCTGGTGCAGACCCTGCAGTGTGTGTCTCCTGGTGTAGATCCTGCAGTGTGTGTCTCCTGGTGCAGACCCTGCAGTGTGTGTCTCCTGGTGTAGATCCTGCAGTGTGTGTCCCCTGGTACAGTTCCTGCAGTGTGTGTCTCCTGGTGCAGACCCTGCAGTGTGTGTCTCCTGGTGTAGATCCTGCAGTGTGTGTCCCCTGGTGCAGTTCCTGCAGTGTGTGTCTCCTGGTGCAGTTCCTGCAGTGTGTGTCTCCTGGTGCAGATCCTAAAGTGTGTGTCTCCTGGTGCAGTTCCTGCAGTGTGTGTCTCTTGGTGCAGCTCCTGCAGTGTGTGACGCCTGGTGCAGATCCCACTGCGTGCCCCCTGGTGCAGATCCTGCAGTGTGTGGTCCTGGTGCAAATCCTGCAGAATGTGCCTCCTGGTGCAGATCCTGCAGTGTGTGTCTCTTGGTGCAGCTCCTGCAGTGTGTGACGCCTGGTGCAGATCCCACTGCGTGCCCCCTGGTGCAGATCCTGCAGTGTGTGCTCCTGGTGCAAATCCTGCAGTGTGTGACTCCTGGTGCAGACCCTGCAGTGTGTGTCTCCTGGTGCAGTTCCTGCAGTGTGTGTCCCCTGGTGCAGTTCCTGCAGTGTGTGACTCCTGGTGCAGACCCTGCAGTGTGTGTCTCCTGGTGCAGATCCTAAAGTGTGTGTCTCCTGGTGCAGATCCTGCAGTGTGTGTCTCTTGGTGCAGCTCCTGCAGTGTGTGACGCCTGGTGCAGATCCCACTGCGTGCCCCCTGGTGCAGATCCTGCAGTGTGTGGTCCTGGTGCAAATCCTGCAGTGTGTGCCTCCTGGTGTAGATCCTGCAGTGTGTGCCTCCTGGTGCAGACCCTGCAGTGTGTGCCTCCTGGCGCAGATCCTGCAGTGTATGTCCCCTGGTTCAGATCCTGCAGGTTGTGCCTCATGGTGTAGATCCTGCAGTGTGTGTCCCCTGGTTCAGATCCTGCAGTGTGTGTCTATTTGCGCAAATCCTGCAGCGTGTGTCTCCTGGTGCAGACCCTGCAGCGTGTGTCTCCTGGTGCAGACCCTGCAGTGTGTGTCTATTGGTGCAGACCCTGCAGTGTGTGTCTCCTGGTGCAGACCCTGCAGTGTGTGTCTCCTGGTGCAGTTCCTGCAGTGTGTGTCTCCTGGTGCAGACCCTGCAGTGTGTGTCTCCTGGTGTAGATCCTGCAGTGTGTGTCCCCTGGTGCAGTTCCTGCAGTGTGTGTCTCCTGGTGCAGTTCCTGCAGTGTGTGTCTCCTGGTGCAGATCCTAAAGTGTGTGTCTCCTGGTGCAGTTCCTGCAGTGTGTGTCTCTTGGTGCAGCTCCTGCAGTGTGTGACGCCTGGTGCAGATCCCACTGCGTGCCCCCTGGTGCAGATCCTGCAGTGTGTGGTCCTGGTGCAAATCCTGCAGAATGTGCCTCCTGGTGCAGATCCTGCAGTGTGTGTCTCTTGGTGCAGCTCCTGCAGTGTGTGACGCCTGGTGCAGATCCCACTGCGTGCCCCCTGGTGCAGATCCTGCAGTGTGTGGTCCTGGTGCAAATCCTGCAGTGTGTGACTCCTGGTGCAGACCCTGCAGTGTGTGTCCCCTGGTGCAGTTCCTGCAGTGTGTGTCTCCTGGTGCAGACCCTGCAGTGTGTGTCCCCTGGTGCAGTTCCTGCAGTGTGTGTCTCCTGGTGCAGACCCTGCAGTGTGTGCCCCCTGGTGCAGATCCTGCAGTGTGTGTCTCCTGGTGTAGATCCTGCAGTGTGTGTCTCCTGGTGCAGTTCCTGCAGTGTGTGTCTCCTGGTGCAGTTCCTGCAGTGTGTGTCTCCTGGTGCAGATCCTAAAGTGTGTGTCTCCTGGTGCAGATCCTGCAGTGTGTGTCTCCTGGTGCAGATCCTAAAGTGTGTGTCTCCTGGTGTAGATCCTGCAGTGTGTGTCTCTTGGTGCAGCTCCTGCAGTGTGTGTCTCCTGGTGCAGATCCTGCAGTGTGTGACGCCTGCTGCAGATCCCACTGCGTGCCCCCTGGTGCAGATCCTGCAGTGTGTGGTCCTGGTGCAAATCCTGCAGTGTGTGACTCCTGGTGCAGACCCTGCAGTGTGTGGTCCTGGTGCAGACCCTGCAGTGTGTGTCTCCTGGTGCAGTTCCTGCAGTGTGTGTCCCCTGGTGCAGACCCTGCAGTGTGTGTCTCCTGGTGCAGTTCCTGCAGTGTGTGCCTCCTGGTGTAGATCCTGCAGTGTGTGCCTCCTGGTGCAGATCCTGCAGTGTGTGTCTCCTGGTGTAGATCCTGCAGTGTGTGTCTCCTGGTGCAAAGCCTGCAGTGTGTGTCTCCTGGTGCAAAGCCTGCAGTGTGTGTCTCCTGGTGCTGTTCCTGCAGTGTGTGCCTCCTGGTGCAGATCCTGCAGTGTGTGCCTCCTGGTGCAGACCCTGCAGTGTGTGTCCCCTGATTCAGATCCTGCAGTGTGTGCCTCCTGGCGCAGATCCTGCAGTGTATGTCCCCTGGTTCAGATCCTGCAGTGTGTGTCCCCTTGTTCAGATCCTGCAGTGTGTGTCTATTTGCGCAAATCCTGCAGCGTGTGTCTCCTGGTGCAGACCCTGCAGCGTGTGTCTCCTGGTGCAGATCCTGCAGTGTGTCCCCTGGTTCAGATCCTGCAGTGTATGTCCCCTGGTGCAGATCCTGCAGTGTGTGACTCCTTGGTCAGATCCTGCAGTGTGTGTCTCCTGGTGCAGATCCTGCAGTGTGTGACTCCTTGGTCAGATCCTGCAGTGTGTCCCCGGTTCAGATCCTGCAGTGTGTGTCTATTTGCGCAAATCCTGCAGAATATGCCTCCTGGTGCAGATCCTGCAGTGTGTGTCCCCTGGTTCAGATCCTGCAGTGTATGTCCCCTGGTTCTGATCCTGCAGTGTGTGCCTATTTGCGCAAATCCTGCAGAATGTGCCTCCTGGTGCAGATCCTGCAGTGTGTGTCTCTTGGTGCAGCTCCTGCAGTGTGTGACGCCTGGTGCAGATCCCACTGCGTGCCCCCTGGTGCAGATCCTGCAGTGTGTGCTCCTGGTGCAAATCCTGCAGTGTGTGACTCCTGGTGCAGACCCTGCAGTGTGTGTCTCCTGGTGCAGTTCCTGCAGTGTGTGTCCCCTGGTGCAGTTCCTGCAGTGTGTGACTCCTGGTGCAGACCCTGCAGTGTGTGTCTCCTGGTGCAGATCCTAAAGTGTGTGTCTCCTGGTGCAGATCCTGCAGTGTGTGTCTCTTGGTGCAGCTCCTGCAGTGTGTGACGCCTGGTGCAGATCCCACTGCGTGCCCCCTGGTGCAGATCCTGCAGTGTGTGGTCCTGGTGCAAATCCTGCAGTGTGTGCCTCCTGGTGTAGATCCTGCAGTGTGTGCCTCCTGGTGCAGACCCTGCAGTGTGTGCCTCCTGGCGCAGATCCTGCAGTGTATGTCCCCTGGTTCAGATCCTGCAGGTTGTGCCTCATGGTGTAGATCCTGCAGTGTGTGTCCCCTGGTTCAGATCCTGCAGTGTGTGTCTATTTGCGCAAATCCTGCAGCGTGTGTCTCCTGGTGCAGACCCTGCAGCGTGTGTCTCCTGGTGCAGACCCTGCAGTGTGTGTCTATTGGTGCAGACCCTGCAGTGTGTGACTCCTGGTGCAGACCCTGCAGTGTGTGTCTCCTGGTGCAGACCCTGCAGTGTGTGCCTCCTGGTGCAGACCCTGCAGTGTGTGTCTATTGGTGCAGACCCTGCAGTGTGTGACTCCTGGTGCAGACCCTGCAGTGTGTGTCTCCTGGTGTAGATCCTGCAGTGTGTGTCTCCTGGTGCAGACCCTGCAGTGTGTGTCTCCTGGTGTAGATCCTGCAGTGTGTGTCCCCTGGTACAGTTCCTGCAGTGTGTGTCTCCTGGTGCAGACCCTGCAGTGTGTGTCTCCTGGTGTAGATCCTGCAGTGTGTGTCCCCTGGTGCAGTTCCTGCAGTGTGTGTCTCCTGGTGCAGTTCCTGCAGTGTGTGTCTCCTGGTGCAGATCCTAAAGTGTGTGTCTCCTGGTGCAGTTCCTGCAGTGTGTGTCTCTTGGTGCAGCTCCTGCAGTGTGTGACGCCTGGTGCAGATCCCACTGCGTGCCCCCTGGTGCAGATCCTGCAGTGTGTGGTCCTGGTGCAAATCCTGCAGAATGTGCCTCCTGGTGCAGATCCTGCAGTGTGTGTCTCTTGGTGCAGCTCCTGCAGTGTGTGACGCCTGGTGCAGTTCCCACTGCGTGCCCCCTGGTGCAGATCCTGCAGTGTGTGGTCCTGGTGCAAATCCTGCAGTGTGTGACTCCTGGTGCAGACCCTGCAGTGTGTGCCCCCTGGTGCAGATCCTGCAGTGTGTGGTCCTGGTGCAGACCCTGCAGTGTGTGTCTCCTGGTGTAGATCCTGTAGTGTGTGACTCCTGGTGCAGACCCTGCAGTGTGTGTCCCCTGGTGCAGTTCCTTCAGTGTGTGTCTCCTGGTGCAGACCCTGCAGTGTGTGTCCCCTGGTGCAGTTCCTGCAGTGTGTGTCTCCTGGTGCAGACCCTGCAGTGTGTGTCTCCTGGTGCAGTTCCTGCAGTGTGTGTCTCCTGGTGCAGATCCTAAAGTGTGTGTCTCCTGGTGCAGATCCTGCAGTGTGTGTCTCCTGGTGCAGATCCTAAAGTGTGTGTCTCCTGGTGTAGATCCTGCAGTGTGTGTCTCTTGGTGCAGCTCCTGCAGTGTGTGTCTCCTAGTGCAGATCCTGCAGTGTGTGACGCCTGCTGCAGATCCCACTGCGTGCCCCCTGGTGCAGATCCTGCAGTGTGTGGTCCTGGTGCAAATCCTGCAGTGTGTGACTCCTGGTGCAGACCCTGCAGTGTGTGGTCCTGGTGCAGACCCTGCAGTGTGTGTCTCCTGGTGCAGTTCCTGCAGTGTGTGTCCCCTGGTGCAGACCCTGCAGTGTGTGTCTCCTGGTGCAGTTCCTGCAGTGTGTGCCTCCTGGTGTAGATCCTGCAGTGTGTGCCTCCTGGTGTAGATCCTGCAGTGTGTGTCTCCTGGTGCAGACCCTGCAGTGTGTGTCTCCTGGTGTAGATCCTGCAGTGTGTGTCTCCTGGTGCAGACCCTGCAGTGTGTGTCTCCTGGTGTAGATCCTGCAGTGTGTGTCTCCTGGTATAGATCCTGCAGTGTGTGTCTCCTGGTGTAGATCCTGCAGTGTGTGTCTTGTGGTGCAGACCCTGCAGTGTGTGTCTCCTGGTGTAGACCCTGCAGTGTGTGTCTCCTGGTGTAGATCCTTCAGTGTGTGTCTCCTGGTGCAGACCCTGCAGTGTGTGCCCCCTGGTGCAGATCCTGCAGTGTGTGGTCCTGGTGCAGACCCTGCAGTGTGTGTCTCCTGGTGCAGACCCTGCAGTGTGTGCCTCCTGGTGCAGACCCTGCAGTGTGTGTCTATTGGTGCAGACCCTGCAGTGTGTGACTCCTGGTGCAGACCCTGCAGTGTGTGTCTCCTGGTGTAGATCCTGCAGTGTGTGTCTCCTGGTGCAGACCCTGCAGTGTGTGTCTCCTGGTGCAGACCCTGCAGTGTGTGCCTCCTGGTGTAGATCCTGCAGTGTGTGCCTCCTGGTGCAGATCCTGCAGTGTGTGCCTCCTGGTGCAGATCCTGCAGTGTGTGCCTCCTGGTGCAGACCCTGCAGTGTGTGTCCCCTGATTCAGATCCTGCAGTGTGTGCCTCCTGGCGCAGATCCTGCAGTGTATGTCCCCTGGTTCAGATCCTGCAGTGTGTGTCCCCTTGTTCAGATCCTGCAGTGTGTGTCTATTTGCGCAAATCCTGCAGCGTGTGTCTCCTGGTGCAGACCCTGCAGCGTGTGTCTCCTGGTGCAGATCCTGCAGTGTGTCCCCTGGTTCAGATCCTGCAGTGTATGTCCCCTGGTGCAGATCCTGCAGTGTGTGACTCCTTGGTCAGATCCTGCAGTGTGTGTCTCCTGGTGCAGATCCTGCAGTGTGTGACTCCTTGGTCAGATCCTGCAGTGTGTCCCCGGTTCAGATCCTGCAGTGTGTGTCTATTTGCGCAAATCCTGCAGAATATGCCTCCTGGTGCAGATCCTGCAGTGTGTGTCCCCTGGTTCAGATCCTGCAGTGTATGTCCCCTGGTTCTGATCCTGCAGTGTGTGCCTATTTGCGCAAATCCTGCAGAATGTGCCTCCTGGTGCAGATCCTGCAGTGTGTGTCTCTTGGTGCAGCTCCTGCAGTGTGTGACGCCTGGTGCAGATCCCACTGCGTGCCCCCTGGTGCTGATCCTGCAGTGTGTGCTCCTGGTGCAAATCCTGCAGTGTGTGACTCCTGGTGCAGACCCTGCAGTGTGTGTCTCCTGGTGCAGTTCCTGCAGTGTGTGTCCCCTGGTGCAGTTCCTGCAGTGTGTGACTCCTGGTGCAGACCCTGCAGTGTGTGTCTCCTGGTGCAGATCCTAAAGTGTGTGTCTCCTGGTGTAGATCCTGCAGTGTGTGTCTTGTGGTGCAGACCCTGCAGTGTGTGTCTCCTGGTGTAGACCCTGCAGTGTGTGTCTCCTGGTGTAGATCCTGCAGTGTGTGTCTCCTGGTGCAGACCCTGCAGTGTGTGCCCCCTGGTGCAGATCCTGCAGTGTGTGGTCCTGGTGCAGACCCTGCAGTGTGTGTCTCCTGGTGCAGACCCTGCAGTGTGTGCCTCCTGGTGCAGACCCTGCAGTGTGTGTCTATTGGTGCAGACCCTGCAGTGTGTGACTCCTGGTGCAGACCCTGCAGTGTGTGTCTCCTGGTGTAGATCCTGCAGTGTGTGTCTCCTGGTGCAGACCCTGCAGTGTGTGTCTCCTGGTGCAGACCCTGCAGTGTGTGCCTCCTGGTGCAGATCCTGCAGTGTGTGCCTCCTGGTGCAGACCCTGCAGTGTGTGTCCCCTGATTCAGATCCTGCAGTGTGTGCCTCCTGGCGCAGATCCTGCAGTGTATGTCCCCTGGTTCAGATCCTGCAGTGTGTGTCCCCTTGTTCAGATCCTGCAGTGTGTGTCTATTTGCGCAAATCCTGCAGCGTGTGTCTCCTGGTGCAGACCCTGCAGCGTGTGTCTCCTGGTGCAGATCCTGCAGTGTGTCCCCTGGTTCAGATCCTGCAGTGTATGTCCCCTGGTGCAGATCCTGCAGTGTGTGACTCCTTGGTCAGATCCTGCAGTGTGTGTCTCCTGGTGCAGATCCTGCAGTGTGTGACTCCTTGGTCAGATCCTGCAGTGTGTCCCCGGTTCAGATCCTGCAGTGTGTGTCTATTTGCGCAAATCCTGCAGAATATGCCTCCTGGTGCAGATCCTGCAGTGTGTGTCCCCTGGTTCAGATCCTGCAGTGTATGTCCCCTGGTTCTGATCCTGCAGTGTGTGCCTATTTGCGCAAATCCTGCAGAATGTGCCTCCTGGTGCAGATCCTGCAGTGTGTGTCTCTTGGTGCAGCTCCTGCAGTGTGTGACGCCTGGTGCAGATCCCACTGCGTGCCCCCTGGTGCAGATCCTGCAGTGTGTGCTCCTGGTGCAAATCCTGCAGTGTGTGACTCCTGGTGCAGACCCTGCAGTGTGTGTCTCCTGGTGCAGTTCCTGCAGTGTGTGTCCCCTGGTGCAGTTCCTGCAGTGTGTGACTCCTGGTGCAGACCCTGCAGTGTGTGTCTCCTGGTGCAGATC
The DNA here is from genome assembly GCF_902713615.1 of Scyliorhinus canicula. NCBI lineage: Eukaryota > Metazoa > Chordata > Chondrichthyes > Carcharhiniformes > Scyliorhinidae > Scyliorhinus > Scyliorhinus canicula. The sequence goes on along the minus strand of NC_052149.1, from coordinate 150,784,845 downwards.
CTAAAGTGTGTGTCTCCTGGTGCAGATCCTGCAGTGTGTGTCTCTTGGTGCAGCTCCTGCAGTGTGTGACGCCTGGTGCAGATCCCACTGCGTGCCCCCTGGTGCAGATCCTGCAGTGTGTGGTCCTGGTGCAAATCCTGCAGTGTGTGCCTCCTGGTGTAGATCCTGCAGTGTGTGCCTCCTGGTGCAGACCCTGCAGTGTGTGCCTCCTGGCGCAGATCCTGCAGTGTATGTCCCCTGGTTCAGATCCTGCAGTGTGTGCCTCATGGTGTAGATCCTGCAGTGTGTGTCCCCTGGTTCAGATCCTGCAGTGTGTGTCTATTTGCGCAAATCCTGCAGCGTGTGTCTCCTGGTGCAGACCCTGCAGCGTGTGTCTCCTGGTGCAGACCCTGCAGTGTGTGTCTATTGGTGCAGACCCTGCAGTGTGTGACTCCTGGTGCAGACCCTGCAGTGTGTGTCTCCTGGTGCAGACCCTGCAGTGTGTGCCTCCTGGTGCAGACCCTGCAGTGTGTGTCTATTGGTGCAGACCCTGCAGTGTGTGACTCCTGGTGCAGACCCTGCAGTGTGTGTCTCCTGGTGTAGATCCTGCAGTGTGTGTCTCCTGGTGCAGACCCTGCAGTGTGTGTCTCCTGGTGTAGATCCTGCAGTGTGTGTCCCCTGGTACAGTTCCTGCAGTGTGTGTCTCCTGGTGCAGACCCTGCAGTGTGTGTCTCCTGGTGTAGATCCTGCAGTGTGTGTCCCCTGGTGCAGTTCCTGCAGTGTGTGTCTCCTGGTGCAGTTCCTGCAGTGTGTGTCTCCTGGTGCAGATCCTAAAGTGTGTGTCTCCTGGTGCAGTTCCTGCAGTGTGTGTCTCTTGGTGCAGCTCCTGCAGTGTGTGACGCCTGGTGCAGATCCCACTGCGTGCCCCCTGGTGCAGATCCTGCAGTGTGTGGTCCTGGTGCAAATCCTGCAGAATGTGCCTCCTGGTGCAGATCCTGCAGTGTGTGTCTCTTGGTGCAGCTCCTGCAGTGTGTGACGCCTGGTGCAGTTCCCACTGCGTGCCCCCTGGTGCAGATCCTGTAGTGTGTGGTCCTGGTGCAAATCCTGCAGTGTGTGTCCCCTGGTGCAGTTCCTGCAGTGTGTGTCTCCTGGTGCAGACCCTGCAGTGTGTGCCCCCTGGTGCAGATCCTGCAGTGTGTGTCTCCTGGTGTAGATCCTGCAGTGTGTGTCTCCTGGTGCAGTTCCTGCAGTGTGTGTCTCCTGGTGCAGTTCCTGCAGTGTGTGTCTCCTGGTGCAGATCCTAAAGTGTGTGTCTCCTGGTGCAGATCCTGCAGTGTGTGTCTCCTGGTGCAGATCCTAAAGTGTGTGTCTCCTGGTGTAGATCCTGCAGTGTGTGTCTCTTGGTGCAGCTCCTGCAGTGTGTGTCTCCTAGTGCAGATCCTGCAGTGTGTGACGCCTGCTGCAGATCCCACTGCGTGCCCCCTGGTGCAGATCCTGCAGTGTGTGGTCCTGGTGCAAATCCTGCAGTGTGTGACTCCTGGTGCAGACCCTGCAGTGTGTGGTCCTGGTGCAGACCCTGCAGTGTGTGTCTCCTGGTGCAGTTCCTGCAGTGTGTGTCCCCTGGTGCAGACCCTGCAGTGTGTGTCTCCTGGTGCAGTTCCTGCAGTGTGTGCCTCCTGGTGTAGATCCTGCAGTGTGTGCCTCCTGGTGTAGATCCTGCAGTGTGTGTCTCCTGGTGCAGACCCTGCAGTGTGTGTCTCCTGGTGTAGATCCTGCAGTGTGTGTCTCCTGGTGCAGACCCTGCAGTGTGTGTCTCCTGGTGTAGATCCTGCAGTGTGTGTCTCCTGGTATAGATCCTGCAGTGTGTGTCTCCTGGTGTAGATCCTGCAGTGTGTGTCTTGTGGTGCAGACCCTGCAGTGTGTGTCTCCTGGTGTAGACCCTGCAGTGTGTGTCTCCTGGTGTAGATCCTGCAGTGTGTGTCTCCTGGTGCAGACCCTGCAGTGTGTGCCCCCTGGTGCAGATCCTGCAGTGTGTGGTCCTGGTGCAGACCCTGCAGTGTGTGTCTCCTGGTGCAGACCCTGCAGTGTGTGCCTCCTGGTGCAGACCCTGCAGTGTGTGTCTATTGGTGCAGACCCTGCAGTGTGTGACTCCTGGTGCAGACCCTGCAGTGTGTGTCTCCTGGTGTAGATCCTGCAGTGTGTGTCTCTTGGTGCAGCTCCTGCAGTGTGTGTCTCCTAGTGCAGATCCTGCAGTGTGTGACGCCTGCTGCAGATCCCACTGCGTGCCCCCTGGTGCAGATCCTGCAGTGTGTGGTCCTGGTGCAAATCCTGCAGTGTGTGACTCCTGGTGCAGACCCTGCAGTGTGTGTCTCCTGGTGCAGATCCTGCAGTGTGTCCCCTGGTTCAGATCCTGCAGTGTATGTCCCCTGGTGCAGATCCTGCAGTGTGTGAGTCCTTGGTCAGATCCTGCAGTGTGTGTCTCCTGGTGCAGATCCTGCAGTGTGTGACTCCTTGGTCAGATCCTGCAGTGTGTCCCCGGTTCAGATCCTGCAGTGTGTGTCTATTTGCGCAAATCCTGCAGAATATGCCTCCTGGTGCAGATCCTGCAGTGTGTGTCCCCTGGTTCAGATCCTGCAGTGTATGTCCCCTGGTTCTGATCCTGCAGTGTGTGCCTATTTGCGCAAATCCTGCAGAATGTGCCTCCTGGTGCAGATCCTGCAGTGTGTGTCTCTTGGTGCAGCTCCTGCAGTGTGTGACGCCTGGTGCAGATCCCACTGCGTGCCCCCTGGTGCAGATCCTGCAGTGTGTGCTCCTGGTGCAAATCCTGCAGTGTGTGACTCCTGGTGCAGACCCTGCAGTGTGTGTCTCCTGGTGCAGTTCCTGCAGTGTGTGTCCCCTGGTGCAGTTCCTGCAGTGTGTGACTCCTGGTGCAGACCCTGCAGTGTGTGTCTCCTGGTGCAGATCCTAAAGTGTGTGTCTCCTGGTGCAGATCCTGCAGTGTGTGTCTCTTGGTGCAGCTCCTGCAGTGTGTGACGCCTGGTGCAGATCCCACTGCGTGCCCCCTGGTGCAGATCCTGCAGTGTGTGGTCCTGGTGCAAATCCTGCAGTGTGTGCCTCCTGGTGTAGATCCTGCAGTGTGTGCCTCCTGGTGCAGACCCTGCAGTGTGTGCCTCCTGGCGCAGATCCTGCAGTGTATGTCCCCTGGTTCAGATCCTGCAGTGTGTGCCTCATGGTGTAGATCCTGCAGTGTGTGTCCCCTGGTTCAGATCCTGCAGTGTGTGTCTATTTGCGCAAATCCTGCAGCGTGTGTCTCCTGGTGCAGACCCTGCAGCGTGTGTCTCCTGGTGCAGATCCTGCAGTGTGTGACTCCTTGGTCAGATCCTGCAGTGTGTCCCCGGTTCCGATCCTGCAGTGTGTGTCTCCTGGTGCAGATCCTGCAGTGTGTGTCTCCTGGTGCAGATCCTGCAGTGTGTGACTCCTTGGTCAGATCCTGCAGTGTGTCCCCGGTTCCGATCCTGCAGTGTGTGTCTATTGCGCAAATCCGGCAGAATATGCCTCCTGGTGCAGATCCTGCAGTGTTTGTCCCCTGGTTCAGATCCTGCAGTGTATGTCCCCTGGTTCTGATCCTGCAGTGTGTGTCTATTTGCGCAAATCCTGCAGAATGTGCCTCCTGGTGCAGATCCTGCAGTGTGTCCCCCTTGGTGCAAGTTTGACCACCAAGGTCTCTCTCATCAACTCACAATGGTTGGGAGAAGTAGAGAACTCAGAAGCTGGGGAGTGCCGGGTGTGCTGAGGATTGGTGCCCACCCTCCCCCTGCCGAATGCTTGTTCAACAATTACTTTTTTGCAGTTCACCAGAGAAATTCTTCAGATGCAACTCTGCCGGAGATGTCAGAGGTAGCTGTGCTAGAGGACCTCACACTGGAGTATCTTATATTTTGCCTGTGCATGAGCCAACAATGTCACAAAATAAATACAAGGCATCTTATTTTTTTAATTAATAAAATTATTTGAATTCTCATAAATATTTTGATGAGAAAATATCATCCAATTACATCCTTTGTACATAGTGTTGTATTTTTACCTCATACCATTGAGTATATATACAGTCACGCACTTGCATACCTCAGTGCAGAGGTGTCCAGATATTTGCCTGAAAATCATGGATTAGAGATTTAGGGGTTGAGCAAACAAGCCTTAATTTAGGTTTTCAGTTTGCTGCTAACCCAAACCTATTTCCTGGAACCTGGACCTGGATCACGGAATTTCAGCAGCCATGTAATTATAAGAAAAAACAATAGCTGGCTTTTGTTTATTGTGATTCTCCATTTCTTCATGAGACTGAAGTTTATCAAGAAAGTGGAACAGAGTAAAGCCCTGTGAAGAGAGATAACTTGGCCAAACATTAAACATTTGGGCCTAGTGTTGTCCAAACTGTTAGGATTGCTACCTGCGACAAGTCTAAAACAGAACAGCCTGGTTGGGCCTGGGAGTGAAGTGCAAATGGAACTGCGCCTTGGACTGTGATTTTGTCTTTCGGTTTTTCTGCTTGCGTTGTTGATAATGACAGCCATCGAAAGCTCCAGCAAATTCAACAGCAAAAAGACCCTGGCCTCTTGAGGCGTGATTGTCTAGCTGATAAATGGGCTGTCTTAGAAAGTCAAACTTTACACCTGCCTCGTTTTACATGTTAGACATTTCTGGACACCTTATTCAAAGAATAAAAATTGGACTGCGCAGGTCACAAGTTTACATGCAACAGTCTTATCCGTGAGTTCAGAGAGATTAGTAGTATAGGGAAACAGGATAAACAGACCAAACAAAAGCACCATTCAGAATCTCTTGGAGAAAGTTCAATCCAGATGCCCTGAGCAGCCACCTCTCCAAAACCATCCGGGTCCTTAAGCAGTGGTATTGACCACGACTGCTTCAGTCTGCCTAGTACCCCCTCTAGCCAAGTATGGTTTTTGTCAATGGTGGATGGCCAGAGGGATGGCACTTGAGGCAGGGGTACTAGTTCGCTCAAAGAGACATCTGAAAACTGGGCTGTGGGCAGTGCGTGCTCACATTTTCTTTTTAAATACAAGATGGGCAATGAGATTAGGAGTCATCGTGCTATTTAACACTTGGTGTCCTTTCTTTCGCGAGAGCCCAGCGATGGCAGGGTACAGTGCCAGGATCGAGGCCTTCACAGCTAGCACTGGTAGTGGAAGTGTTGATGTTGGTGGATCTTCCCTTCCGTGTGTGCGTGAGTATGGGTGTGGAAGTCTGTGTAGATCTTGGGGTACATTTTGGGGGTGACCGTGGGCACCATAGCAGGGGCTTGAACCAGCAGGTGAGGCTGGGCCGCCACAGTGAATTCTGGATTTCCAATGGGCATGCAGTCTTTGTCCAGCACCACACAGTCCCGCTGGTGCCGGTGCGGGGGTGGTGCCGACCTGTGCCTCCTGGTCTGGCAAAACCAAAGCAGAATCATGCCGGAGATGAAGATGGCTCCAGCTGGGATTCCGATGATTACCGGCCACGGTAAGCCACTGGCGGCACGCGAAGAGGTGGTTGTCTTCTCGATCTTGGGATCTATAGCAAGCAACAATCCAGGGGTGCCATAGAACAGAAGAGAAAGGAGAGCAATTACCACAGTGTTTCCAAGCTAGAAGTCAGCATTTATTGAGATAGTGGAAAGCTATTCAGTGACAATGTTTTGGGGGAGAGACAGAAATCTCCCAACATTTGCATGTTTAGCATAAATTTCTCATAATTGCACATTCTCCCCATGCCTGTGTGGGTCTCACCCCCACAACCCAAAGATCTGCAGAACTGGCCATATCTTTTATTAAAACAGTAAAAATATATACAAGGCCAAAGGGTACAAACACTAATTTTGTGTTGGAGAAACAGGGTACCCTCCCCTCAGTACCAATTTACAGGGAGGGGGGTGTGGAATACTCTGATCATTAAAACAGTTCACAACACATTTCTACAAAAAACAACTGCGACAAGCACTAAGCTTTGCACTGGAGAGACCAGATACCCTCGCCTCTGTACCAACAGAAGGGAAGGGATGGGGGTGGTGGGGAGGGAGCGACTCGGGGTGTTTGTGGAGGGGAGGGCTAGGACACTGCCTGAACTATCTACGGAGGCAGGAAAAAAACAGAACCCTCAACTATGATGTGCCGGATTCCGGGTGTCCCCCATAGGGGGTGAGGGGCGACACAGTGTCAGGCTTGAGTGAGCCCCGCACCCAGCTACAGAGCGTCTCTTGTCCATCCCTAATTGCCCTTGACAAGGTGTTGGTGAGCTGTCTTCTTGAAGCACTGCAGTCCACGTGCTGTAGGTACACCCACAGTGCTGTTCGGAAGGGAGCTCCAGGATTTTGATCCCGTGATAGTGAGGAATGACTCAGGATGGTGTGTGGCTTGTGCCTATTAAGTTTTGAGCTGGTGTCAATAAGGGTGGGACCTGTACAAAAGGTAAATGGCTTTTGCACTATGTTTATGGTTTCATGTATATTGTTTATTTTGTTGTCACTATACCAAAAATACCTCAATAAAATGTTTATCAAAAAAAAAAGTTTTGAGCTGGTGTCTGGCTTGAGCCTGTCCACATTCACCTTGCATAGGATTTGTATGGCCAACTAGGCGAGCAAGCTTTCATTAAACTCACATCTGAGATAGTGGACTATGTGTTAAGCTGGTTCACTCTCTCATTTGTTATTACAGCATCGATAATGGGAAAAATCTTGAAGAAAACTTACTTGGGGTAGACATTGGAAATGCTTTCTAGAGTTCTGAGAAGTGTTGAAAAGACCCTCACAGAGTCCTTAAATTCCATGTCAGAAAGCCATTTTGGGATTTATTAATCATGACGGTTGCCATATTAATGAGGATTAGGAAATACATTGAGCAACTTCCTCCCTCCCTCTTCTATCTCAACATCTGGAGAGGTTACAGAATCACGCCTTTTCCAAATAGATTCCTCAACTTAAAGCAAGAGCGGTTGATGGTTGACCCACCTGGAAGCACAGTGAGAAAGGCACTGCGAAAACTGTAGCCCATCGTATTGGCCCCTAGGCAGATGTACATGCCAGAGTGGTCTTCAGTCGCCCGTGCTATCAGCAGCTTGTTCAGGTAAGAACCGTCTGGGCGGAACCAGACATCGCCCGCGGGCAGGACCACAAACTTTTGCCCTCCGACCTCGATGGTGGAGTTGTACTTGTTCTCCGTCCCATACTCCACACGTTTTAACCACTGGACGACAGGCTTCACGTCACTGCGCACTTTACATTGGAAGGACGTCGTGCCTCCATATTCTACAGTTGTGTTAACTGGATGAGTGCCAGTCAAAACGGGTTTGGATCTTGTCCTTTCTGCAAGAAAAGAAAATTGAATAAAGCCTAAACTGATTGGAATGAGAGGAATTTGGCAGAGTACTTTGTTTCCATTAGTGGCCCTGAGAATTTGCGATGCTTTTATGTTTTTCCAAGAGGATCACATACTTTTGGAAGGTGCAGCAGGGAGGTAGAGAAGTGGTAAGTGCGTAGTCATTCTACCCAACCTATCACTAAGATGTGGGACCACGAGATGAATGAGCCCTGATAGACCAGCTTGACATTTAGGAACACAGAAACAGGAGTTGGCTATTCAGCCCATCAATCCTGCTCCTCCCTTCAATATGATCATGGCTGATCATCCACTTCAATGCCTTTTCCCCCACACTATCCCCATAACCCTTTACATCATTGGCATTTGAAAATCTGTCAATCTCTGCTTTGAACATAGTCAATGACTGAGCTTCCACAGCCCTCTCTGGGGTAGAGAATACCAAAGATTCACAATGCTTTCTCGGTCCTAAGTGGCTTTCCCCTTATTCTGAAATTATGTTCCCTGGTTCTAGGCTCCCAAACCAGGGAGACATCTTACCTGCATTAACCCTGTCTATTCCTTTAAGTATTTTATAGGTTTCAATGAGATCACCTCTCATTCTTTGAAACTCTAGGGAATACAAGCCCATTTTCCCAAATCTCTTGTCATTGAACAGTCCAGTCATCCCAGAAACAAGACAGGCGAACCTTCATTGTGTTGTATATGTGGGCTATTGTTGTGTGTAAAATGAAAATGAAAATCGCTTATTGTCACAAGTAGGCTTCAAATGAAGTTACTGTGAAAAGCTCCTAGTTGCCACATTCCGGCGCCTGTTCGGGGAGGCTGGTACGGGAATTGAACCCGCGCTGCTGGCTTGCCTTGATCTGCTTTCAAAGCCAGCGATTTAGCCCTGTGCAGAAAAAGTGGATGTTGTGGGATTAGAACTTAACGTTGTTTGGGAAAATGCACCCTTGCAGATTTCCTGTCTATAGTTGCATTCCGCCGCCACAGCCCCCCTGGATATTGTGGCCTTTATCTCTGTTCCAGGCTGAACAGTAGTCAGTTGGGAAATCCAGTAGCTAAAGAGAGGGCAGGCCAGCTGGATAAGTGCCTTTCCGGCGCTGCTTGTGGGCCAAGATGGAGCCTCCTGTCCTCTGGCCTACTAAATGTTCCAGCTTCCAGTTCATGAACTGGCCCCTTTCACATGTTTGGCGGGGGGGGGGGGGGGGGGGGGGGGGCTGTTAGGAATCATTGTCCAGCCTGGATGACACAAGCACACCTTCCAAAATGACTTCAGTGTGGCTCGCTATAATTGGCGAGGTTGAAACAGAATTGAAAAGAGATCACCCCCTGTTAAATTCAGCAGGACCTATAGGACATCTATATTTCTGACTGTCCTGGCTTCTAAACCTCCCCACCACTTCCTTGCTGCCTCTCCATTATTATTCGGGCTTTTGCATCTGCAGAATAATGAGGGGGGGGACCCCATTTTGTGGAACAGTGTCCTAGCAAGGAGATGGGGAAAAGAATTGGAAAGAAAGGAACGCTGACTCCGAAGGATTGTACAGTTCCTTACACATTAGACATAGTTAAAATTAATGCCCTTCAAAAAGTAGAAGGGAGTTGCAACCATTTTCAACACTGGCCTTGCTAAAGCCGATCCTGTGAATTGTGTCTCTTATTTTTTACAACAGTACATCTGCCATTGAGTATTTCTTGCTTTTGATATAACCTAAATAATATTGCAATATCTGAAATGTCATTGTTCTAAATGTTTTCTAAAGTGTGACTTCCAGGCAATGCTCGGTTTTTGCTCTTCATTCAGTATCAGTTACTCACAAACTGTTCTAGTTTTCATGTTTGGTTCGGTATGAAAGTTATCCGGGAATATTTTGATATTTGCCACTTTAGTCCGGATAGCAGAATGACTTTATATCTATACATATATATATTGTATAAAAATATTTTGCTAAACTGATTTTTATTATTCCAGTATCATATAATGGAAGCTAAAATAAATGCACACTGTTGAGTGACAATCAATAAAGTGCAATATATCTGCAAACATATAATGTGATTTGTTGTGCCAGGAAGATGAGAGAGGTGAATAGTTGTATTTGGAAGTCATATGCTAAACCTGAATGTCTTACTTTACATCTGCATTTACTAGTTTCTGTAGTGGGCACTAGAATTGGACAACATTTAAGTGCCTTTAAACACTGAAGCTACCTCCATGCATGTAAAGCTGTAAGGCACCGATTGCTACAAATAAAGTTTCTAAAACCAAATAAACAATTGTTGTTGTGTGTAATGTCTCTTTAAGAACCAAGTCACATGACATGCGTGACATCATCGGCTACTTCACCAGCCTTTTTAGTGACAACCTACTTAATAAACTTCTGTCAATGTTGCTTTCAACCCATGAACATTTGTGATCCATTTCTTTTCTGCTGTTAGTTTTAAAGACAATTAACAAAAATAAAAATTATTTTAAGAAGGAAGAGGAAAAGCAGCACTTCAACAGTCACGACGGCCGTGTAGAAGAGTTGAGCTGCTTCAACAGGTCAATCGATCAAACAGTTAACAGAAATTTGAAATCACACTTGGCATCGGAACCGGTTAAGGTTTTTGAGGCAAGAATTCAAAGGTAGGGCCTGTACCGATTTTAAACTAGCAATCAGAGACATTCAGGCCGCAAAGCTCACCCTGTGTAGTAGAGTAAGAGACAGAGGTAGAGCAGGGCAGAGAACCAAAGATTCTCACAGCTTGTGATGCGAGCTAAAGCTGTTACAAATTGATGATTCAACTTTATTTAACTGGATCATTCATTTAAGGGAAGTTGGAAGAACATTATAATACCATTAAAAATGGCGGGAAACTTTAGCGTGGTGGGCTAATTTGATGAAGACTCAAGAGAACCGAAAATCATACTCAGAAAGATTTCATTAGTATATTCTAGCTAATATGATTTTACAAGATATTAAGGTACCTGCATTCCCAAGTACAATTGGAAGCAAAACTTTGAATTTGTTAAAAAGCTTGGTTCAGCCTGAGAAACCTGGGGTTAAGACATATCAAGAACTGGTTAAAATATTAGAAGACTATTAGGCACCAAAGCAATAAATTATTGTAGAGACATTTGATTACATTAAAGTGCAAAGGGGCAAATATTGTACAATTTGTCACAACCCTCAAGGGACTTGCAGTTTTGTCAATTTGGCGACTCGTTAGATGACACAATTAGAGATTGTTTGGTGCGCGGTTTAAAAAATGAAGCCATTCAGAGAAGATTATTAACGCAATTAAATCTAAGTCTGAGGACTGCATTAGATCTTGCGGTTTCGATGGAACTTGTAGGTAATGAGTCTTCTCAGCTAGCAGCAAGTACGACGATCCATAAACCAACTGCAGGTCAGAAGGAGTTTACCCAACAACAGGTGTGCAATCGCTGTGCGATTACATTCCAGACATATTACCAGACATTCACAGGCTGAATGCTGGAACAAGGACAGCCAATGTAAAAATTGTGGTATAACTCGCCACATAACAAGAGCTTGCTGGAGTAAAATAACTTCTCCAGAGAAGAATGCTAAAAGGAAGATACAGAACTCACTTGAAGGAAGAAACAAAACAAATTCAAGTAAGGAAATTCACAATCTGGAAGAAAAGAACAAGAAGTTGATTCAATGTCAGACTTAAAGACCATCATGGGAAAATTCAGTGGCGTTTTTGAAGACACACTGAGGTCCATGACAGGAATAAAAATGGCGCTGAATATTAAGGAAAATAGCCAGTGGAAATACCTAAAGGCTAGAGCAGTACCCTATGCTGGACGTCCAAAAGTTGAATCTGAACTACTGGGCCTTGTGGAAAGCGGACTCTTAGAATCTGTCACTACTAGTGACTGGATAACCCCTATTGTGCCGGTCATGAAGGAGGATGGGCTTTGTGTCAAGAAAGATAAGTGTGACTTCTTTCAGACATCCATCCAATATTTAGGACATGTAATTGAAAGTAAGGGAGCACCTAAAAAGATGGAAGCTATTCTGGAGGCTCCATGACAAACGAATGGAACTCAACTTGTATCATTCTTAGGGTTAATCAACGACTATGAAACCTTGTTGTGGGCAAAATAGGCATGGCAATGGTCATAAGAATGCAAAAAAGTACATCAATCTGCAAAAAAAGCACTGAAGAATTCGGAAGTACTGGTACATTTCAACCCGAAGTTACCTTTAAAACTTCCCTGTGATGCTTCACCGAATGGTGTTGGAGCGGTGGTGCCACATATTCTACCTTCAGGGGAAGAAACACCAGTAGCTTTTACATCTCATACGTTAGCAAGTGCAGAATCTAACTGCGCTCAGTCGAAGAAGGAGGAACTGAGTATTATATTTGATATACGGAAATTTCACCAATACCTGTGCGGTTGTCACTTCACATTACTGCCGGACCACAGGCCCTTAAGAGCTACTTTTGGGTCACACAAAAGTTTCCCTTCGTTAACTGCTAGTAGACTCCGAGAATGGTCTTTAATACTACCTGCACAGTTCTACATGATCAAATACTGTCAGTAAGAAAATCATGCCAATGTGGATGCATCATCACGTTTGCCTTTACCAGCTGGTCAGATACTACCTAGTCGTGATAATATTTTTTATTGTGCGCAGATCATGAATGTTCCAGTGATTGCAGTTCAAGTCCAAAGACATGCCAGAAATGATCCTGTGATGAGAAGATACTGGGAATAGTATTAAAGGGGAGGATAGCAGGAAAACATCCTGAATTAAAACTGTACATTTCCAGGAAACTCGAATTAACAGCACAGGACGATGTCTGTTGTGGGGGACAAGAGTAATTATTCCATCAAATTTGTAACAAAGAGTATTGGAACAGTTACACGAAGGACACCGAGATATAGTTCGAAAGAAGGAACTTGCACGGAACTATTTTAGTGGCCAGGAATCGATGCTCAGACAGAGGAAAAAGCAGGACTGTACCACTGTGCCAGTCAGGTGCGTGATTCAGGTACACACCACCGTTGTCCCATTGCATCCATGGGAGTGGCCTAAATTGCCAGGGCAATGTCTGCATGTTGACTTTGCTGGTCCATTCGAGGCGCGCATGGTCAATGTGGATGCAATCAAAGCGTCCGAGTTGTTCCATTGAAGTCAACTACTGCAAAACAAACGATTGAGAAACTTGACGAGATCTTTGCGAGATTCAGAAAATTAGAGCAGATTGTGAGTGACAATGGGCCACAGGTTACAGCCCAAGAGTTTGAAGACTACTTAAAGATATGTGGAGTTCAACATATAAAGTCAACACCTTACCACCCCTCCACAAATGGTTTAGCTGAAAGGTTTGTTCAGTCCTTGAAGCATGGACTGAAAGCTTCCAAGGACAAAGGTTCACGTCATCGCTGGGTAAACAAGTTTTTAGCAACATGCCGGAATTCGGCACATGCGACTCCATAAAGTACTTCTGATGCAATCTCCGCTTCTGTAGATGAACTGGAAGTCACAGAGTCAGATGAAATGAAATGAAATGAAAATGAAAATCGCTTATTGTCACGAGTAGGCTTCAATGAAGTTACTGTGAAAAGCCCCTAGTCGCCACATTCCGGCGCCTGTCCGGGGAGGCTGATACGGGAATCGAACCGTGCTGCTGGCCTGCTTTAAAAGCCAGCAATTTAGCCCAGTGAGCTAAATCAGCCCCTCGATGTAATGGAGACCGTTACCACTTGAGATAGTTCTGGCACTGGCACACTAATGTGCATTGACAATCATTGATTCGCATGGCATCGCCACATAAGTTTGTCTGTCGTTTGGACCATGTAGGAGATTGGACCCATCTGAACCAATACCGTTGCAGGGACCCACTTCTCACTAGTGGTGTTGCTGCACAATAACACTTGCTTTCCTGGTTGAAACGAGCGTTTCCTTGAGTTACTTTCTCATCTCAAGATCTACGACTGTTAGTTTCGCTCTACAATGTCAGATGAAAGGGAATCTGAGGACTACCTTTGATTCACTCTGACATCTTGAGCGCAAACAAGACTTTGCTACTCCTGTACTCAAATCCTTTTACGATAACCTTTCAGCAGTCCTCTTAATTGTTCGCTGCACCTGCATGTTAGCTTCAGTGACTTATTGACCCGGGTCCGTTTATACATCTACACTTTCTACTCTTACCATTTAAGAAATACCCTGCATATCTGTTCCTCCTCCCTGGCACTAGGGAGGGAACATATCATCTTTACTGTTTACTGTCATGTTTACTGCTACAGAAAATGTCTATTTGATCCCCTGATTATTGAAACCTCTAATACTATTTGACTTCCACTCTTCTTCCTCCTTTCTGGTGTAGCAGAGCCACCCATGGTGCCACAGACTTGGTTATGGCTACATTCCCCTGAGGAACCCTCAACATTATCCAAAATGGAAAACCGTCAGCAAGCGAGATAGACTCAGGGGATTCTTGCATTATCTGCCTGGTTCTCGCAAGACTGCCTGGCTGTCACCCATTCCCTCTCTGCCTGCATGCTCCTAACCTGCAGTTTGACCACCTCCCGAAAAGTGCTACCACGTCATTCTCAGCCTCACGGAATCACAACAATGACTTCAGCCGCAGCTTGAGTTCTGAAACCCAGAACTCAAGCTTCTGCAGAGGTGACACTTCCTGCAGATGCATTTGTCTAGGAAATATAGTGCGTCTATGACTTCCCACATACCGCAGGGTGCACATTCCACTGCCCCTTCCACCTAACTCTGCAACCTTCTCCAACCCAAAATCACCTGACAAGCACTCCGGTATTCTGACTTCAATCCTCTGAATAACCCTCCTTCTCCCTTCATCTAACCAATGGTGGCAGGGCCTTCAACCATCTCAGTCTGGAAACTTCCTTCCCAAACTGCTCTGGCTCTGCACTCTCACCTCTGAGTCATAGGTTATTGGTTCAAGACCCACTCCATAGACTTGAGTGTACAATCCAGGCTGTAACACTAATGCTGTAACTAGGCTGTAACACATCGTCAGAGGTGGCACCTTTTATATCTTTTATTCTTTGATGAGCTGGAGGTGGCAAGGCCAGCATTTATTGCCCATCTCTAATTGCCCTTGAACTGAGTGACTTACTCGGCCATGTCAGAGGGCAGTTAAGACACAAACACATTATTGTGGATCTGGCATCACATGTAGGCCAGACCAGGTAAGGATGCCAGATTTCCTTCCTTAAAGGACATTTAGGAGCTTTTTTTATAACAATCCACAATGGTTTCATGAGCACCATTACTGAGAGTAGCTTTCAATTCCAGATTTTGTTAAAAATTAATTCAACGAGCTGCCACGATGGGGTGTGAATGCATGTCCCCAGAACATTAGACTGGGTTTTGGGATTACTCATCCACTGACCACTAGGCTATCATCTCCACCATAAAGATTAGCCATAAAATCCAGGTAGAGTCTGTCCTTTCTGGTGAAGGTAGAAGATTCCATGGTATTATTATTAAGAAGAGCAGGGTGTTCTTTTTGTCCTTGCCAATATTAATCTCTTAGCGAACATCACCGAATCAGATTACCTGATCATTACAACCTTGCTGGATGTGGCGGTTTGCTGTGTGAAAAATGACTGCCTCGTTTTCTACACTTCAAAAATACTTAATTGGCTGTGAAGTGCTTTGAGATGGCCTGAGAGATTCTATTTAAATGCAAGTCCTTCCGTCTTTGGTGCTAGCTCTTGTGAGAGCAGCAACTTACCAACAACGTCGAGTTTATAGGTGGCATTGATCTCCCCTGCTGTGTTGAAGACCCGACATGTGTACTTCCCACTGCTCTCAGGCTTCAGGTTCCTCAGGCTAAGCGTCCACCTGTTCCTCTTGCTCCCTGACAGCCGCTGGTCGTCCTTCCACCACACAATGTCTGGGCGAGGGTTCCCACTGGCAGTGCACTTCAACCGGACTGAGCTGCCGACAGGCCGTGCTATCACTCGCTGACGCATCTTACTGGGCTGTGTAAACCTTGGTTTAACTGTGTGTGGGGAGCAGAAAAAGGAGGGTTCAGCACATTGATACTTGCCAAGATCATTGATTAGCACAGATCAAAAAAGCCAGAAGCTGGGCAAAAATTAATAAGAGTGTAAATGCTGAAGATATGATAATAAATACAAAAATAAACTTGAAGTCGTCAGCAGATCAACCCAGTGAGTGTTGTGAAGTTATCAGAGTAGCTAAAGCTCCCTCTGGAGTATTATATGGGGCACGTCTGTGACAGAACCCACGTCTCATTGCTTATCATAGAAGTGACTGGCGCAACATTGTGTTTAGCCCTCCGCAAGAGGATGAACTCTGAAGAAGAGAAGAAAGCTCCCTCCCAGCCTACCTATGTCTTACCACCCACTTTGAGGTCAGGAAAGGTTGGAGTACAAGGCATAGTAAATCCTCGCGGATTCTGTTCTACCAAATACTCCCAAGTCAAAATGCCATGAAGGACAGACAAAATTAGTCTTCCCCCTCCCTGCCAGATTTCCTGAAAAATGCTCTTTAAGGTCAACTTCTATGGCACCCTAATTGTGACAAGTTAACTTTTCAACAACACGGGCCGGAATCATCCGCCCCTGCGCCGGGTCGGAGAATCCCCGGGGGGGAGGCGCAAATCCTGCCCCGACTTCCCTATTCTCCGGCGCTGTTTTTCGGGCGCCGGCGAGACTCCCGCTGCGCCAGTCGGGGGCTGTTGACAGAGGCCCCCCCCTCCCCCGGCAATTCTCCAGGCCCCGATGGGCCGAGTGGCCGACGAGTTTTGCCCAGTCCCACCGGCGTGGATTACTCACCTCACACATGGCGGGACCTGGGGGGGTATCTGACCCATGGTGGGCTGGCCCACGAACGGGACCTACCGATCAGCGGGCGGGCTGGTTCCATGGGGGCCTACTGTACTCCGCGCGGGGCCCCTGTAGGGCTCTGCCATATTGCCCAAGGGCCGGCGCGGAGAAGGGAAACCTCGCGCGTGCGCGGAAATTCATTGGCCGTTCTGCGCATGCATGGAAATATGCTGGCTGTTTCTCGCATGTGCAAATTCAAGCCGGCCCTTCGGCGCCGGCTAGAGCTGCGGGAACCACTCCGGCGTCAACCTAGCCCCCTAGAAAGTGGTGAATTCCTCACTTTCAGGGGCCGTTGATGCGGAGTGGTTGGCGCCGGTTTTCATGCTGGCGTGGGGACATAGCCCTATTATTGTAGAATCCCGCCCTCGATGTTTTCTTATCTCCATGTGAGAAGAAGTGCTTCCATGACAATTTTACACTGAGTTGGAAACAATTGGTTCCTGTGGACCAGGTACGACATGGAACAGCAAAATCCACTTCAGCTTCTGACACTGTAAGCTGGCAAAACTTCAACCCATCAGCCCTGATCACGTTAGAAGCCAGGCCTGGCCATGTCACGCATGTGAAAAGGTGTTGCCAGGTGTTGCCTAAAGTGGCTACCTACCCAGCTGCTTTCCTGTGAGCTCCTCACTCACAAGCTCAGATTGGTGTCCTTCAGGAAGGGGCTGGCCACTGCTTACAGTGCTGCTATCATCTGTAAAAGAAAAGCACATCATGTACTTTAACTGAATGGACAGCATCTTTCCACTGAGAAGCTGCCTCTGGGAGGGATCCCGTGTATTGTTTTACTGAATAATTTGAACTGAAAGCCGGCGTGTAATTCAAGCAGCCATCACCCACCCAGATCTTATGATCCAGTCTCCTTGCCCATTCTCTTGTCCAATCCTCACCCTCCAAACATCAAGGGGGGTAATGAGGACCAGCAGAGAACTGACAATTCTGGTTGCCATGATGTGTTTAGTTTGGCCTAACTCCAGGTGGGCCCAGTGACTTTGAGACATCCAGACCCAAGATGTTGCGGTAGATGTCCTCAACTGTGCCACAAACTTGATATTAGATTATTTTTTTAAACCCTCAACTAGAAGAGATGTGAGTTTTGTGCCAGTGGAACCATATTACTGGCAAATGCAGCACTTTAATTTGGTGCTTGCTTATGCCTGTTGCCCCGAGATTTCTTGTAACTCGTCCAAAGAAGATTTATTTTCACTTATTTATTTTTTTTGAAGAACCATTTCAGCTCCGATCCTTAGCTGGTCTCGAAACTGAAGTCAGTTTTTCTGCTGATTTTAATTTGGTGAATATTATTCTTGGATTTTTCCCATTTTGAAATTGGAGGTCTGATTTTAAAATATAAGTTAATTTTAGACTGTGCATTATCTTTTGGTAACTCTAGCTCTGTTTCCCTCTGGTTTTACCAAAGTTTTCCATCTCTCTCCAATACAATTTATACCATCATCTGTTGATGATAAATCGGCACGCAAACTTTAACACCCATGTAGCTCAAGAAATTTATCTTCAAAGCCAGAGCGGCTTACTTTTTATAAGTTCTGTTATAATCCTGCAAAGGAACAAAAACAACCGCTTAATAAAATTGAGTTGGCTATTCAGCTCCTCAAGCTTGTTCCAGCATTCAAATGAGATCATAGCTGATCTATATCCTAACAGCACTGGCTCCTGATCCCTTAATAACCTTGGCCAGTCAAATCTATCAATCGCAATTACAAATTAAACCAACATTTATTTATTTTTATGTCGAAGAGTTCTATACTCCTTACACCTTCTCTGTGAGGAAGCGTTTCCTAACTGCTCCTTAACCCGAATTGTCTAGCTCTGATTTTACGATTATGTTCCCTTGTGCTAGATTTTCCTTTCAATAGAATAGGTTTCTCTCTTTTTATCCTATCAGTTCATTCCAAGATCTTAAAACCTCATTAGGATGAGATTAATCTTCTGTATTTCGGGGAAAGCAGTCCTAGTTCCATAATTTCTCCTCAGAATTTAACCCTTGGAGCCTTGTTGCATTCCAGTGGATCTGTGCAGCATTTCTTTCAATTCTGACATACCCCTTCTAAGGTGCAATGTCCAGAATTGCATACAGTACTCCCCACCTTTATAAATCTGTACAAAAATCTCTTTCACTTTATATTCAAGTCCTCAAGTTCTTCTTCTTTAGTTCTCTAACCGAAGGCAGGGCCAACCCATACTGCCATGATCTCCATCGTGAGTATGGCAAGAGTCAGGTCCCAATTCCAATCCAACTGGAACAGGGATCCAACCATTGCTGTTGGCACCAATCTGATCCATGCCTGCCATCTATCCCCCCAAGATGTCCTTCCACATCACATTGTAGCCTGGAGCTATGTTTAGGGATGGTAAAGGCTCTAACTTCTTTCCATCACATGGGTGGAAATCTCTCTCACTCTTACCACCTGTCATTGTCGTGTGTTGGTAAGATTTACAAGTTTATATTGAACCTGTTTGGTAGCGTTATGAACGCACCTTTCTTGGCCATCAAGTCCTGGGGTGGGATTTGAACCCAGAGTTTCTTGGTCAGAGGGAAGGTTGATACCTACTGCACAACAAGACTTCATCCTCTAGTTATATTATTAGCTATAATATTCCATTAGCTTTTTGATTATTTTTGTATCAGGCTACAACATTATAGCAATCAGAGTACATGGACTTCTAAATCGCCTTGGATTTCCACTGTTCTGAATTCTTCACCTTAAGTAAATTCTCAGGTCTATTCTTTCCTGGCAGAATAGATGACCTCACACGTACCTGTGTTGAAATGCATCTGCTGCAGTTTTACCAAGTCATTTAATCTATGCTTATGTCAACAGTACTTACAGTGCCACCAATTTGTGTGTCATCAGCAAACTTGGATACATGGCTCTATGTTTCTAAGTTAAACTAATAAAAATATTTAATAGTTGAGACGCTCAGCAGAGATATTTGTTGGTTGTCACTTCCTTCCAATTTGAGTGCATGTCCATTATCCCCTACTCTCTGATGTCTAATGCCTAACCAGTCTCCTAACCAAATCAAGCCTTCAATTTCAAGAATTTAAACTTTAGTTCACAGTCTCTTATGTGGAACCTTATCAAGTGCTTTCTGGAAGTCTAAATATATTTATAAACAATATTTCTGTCTGCTACTTTAGTTATTTCCTCAAAAAAAAAAAATTTAGTTTATTGGCGTTCACAAAAGAATGTTTGACTCTCAAATTAGCTCAAATTCCTCTTTAGTACTCAGCCATGTTGGTGTAATTGCAGATTCCAATAACTTCTCCACAACAGCAGTTAGACTAAGAGGTTTATGATTTCCTGGTTTCTGACTCTCACGTTTTTGAGAAAAATGGAGCTACATTTGCAATTTTCAAGTAAGAAGAATCCAGAAGGCTGTGCTGGTTTAAAATTGAGTTGCAAACTGGCCTGCATCAGTGACAGTGGGGTGGGTTGGGACTCTGTTTGATTGACTGTCGAAAGGCCAATGGATTGGCTCAAAAGTCTGTGCTCTGCCTGGTGACTGGATCTGAGCCCATTGGAATGATTTTCAGAGTCCAAGGTTTGAGTTTGGTTTGAGTTTTGTTTCTGGCAGCACAATGAAGAAAGATCCAGCTAACACTCTCCTGAAAGATCCAGCTAACTCTCTCCTGAAAGATCCAGCTAACTCTCTCCTGAAAGATCCAGCTAACTCTCTCCTGAAAGATCCAGCTAACTCTCTCCTGAAAGATCCAGCTAACACTATCCTGAAAGATCCAGCTAACTCTCTCCTGAAAGATCCAGCTAACACTATCCTGAAAGATCCAGCTAACTCTCTCCTGAAAGATCCAGCTAACTCTCTCCTGAAAGATCCAGCTAACTCTCTCCTGAAAGATCCAGCTAACTCTCTCCTGAAAGATCCAGCTAACTCTCTCCTGAAAGATCCAGCTAACTCTCTCCTGAAAGATCCAGCTAACTCTCTCCTGAAAGATTCAGCTAACTCTCTCCTGAAAGATCCAGCTAACTCTCTCCTGAAAAATCCAGCTAACAGTCTCCTGAAAGATCCAGCTAACTCTCTCCTGAAAGATCCAGCTAACTCTCTCCTGAAAGATCCAGCTAACAGTCTCCTGAAAGATTCAGCTAACTCTCTCCTGAAAGATCCAGCTAACTCTCTCCTGAAAGATCCAGCTAACTCTCCCCTGAAAGATCCAGCTAACTCTCTCCTGAAAGATCCAGCTAACTCTCTCCTGAAAGATCCAGCTAACTCTCTCCTGAAAGATCCAGCTAACTCTCTCCTGAAAGATCCAGCTAACACTCTCCAGAAGGCTACTGTGAGGGGTGTTTCCCCCCCAGCAAGTGTTTTATTCTTGAACCTGCAGAGGCCTGAAGGCAAACCTTGAACTGAAAGCAAAGTTTGAACAAAAATAAGGGGCAGGATTCTCTGATCCTGAGGCTAAGTGTTGGCGCCGTCGTAAACGCTGTCGCGTTTCCTGACGGTGTCAACATGGCCTCAGGATCAGCAATTCTGGCCCCTACAGGGGACCAGCACGACACTGGAGCGACCCATGCCGCTCCAGCTGCCGATCCCGGCGTCAACTGGGCGCCATGGGGCCTGCACATGCGCAGTGGCTCCCTTCTCTACGCCGATCCTAACACAACATGGTGTAGGGCGGAAGAAAGGAGGCCCCCAGCCCGAGAGGCCGGCCCGCTGATCAGTGGGCCTCGATCATGGGCCAGGCCACAGCGGAGCCCACCCCCCCCCCCCCCCACAGGCCTCCCCCGGACCCTTCCACGGCGAGATCCTGCCGGGTAAGGCCAGGTTAGAACGGCGCCGGCGGGATCCGGGTTTTTTGTTACGGCCGCTCGGCCCATCCCAGGTGGAGAATCGCTGGGGGACGGCCCCGTGGAGCGGCCCCCAGCCGGCACCATGCCAGCACCAAATGGCGCCGATCGCGTCCCGGCGGTGTGGCGCGATTCGCGCCGGTTGTGGCGAGTCTCCGGCCCAGCCCTGGGCTGAGAGAATCCCGCCCAAGGTGTCTTTCCAGGAAAAGTTGTGAGTAATGCATTTTTAAATGACAGAGAACCTGAATGAATTAATCTACAAAGAAGATCATTACAGGCTGTTAACCAGAATTTAATCTGCAAGATTTCTGTGAAGAAAGTGGGCTAAAGAACCATCATCTGAAACAAAGACTCTTTCCTCCCTCCACTTATGAGTTTTATCGCTTTCCACCCCTCTGTGTTTGTCTGTCTTGTGTCTGTATGTAGAGGATGGGGGCAAGTTAATGTGTGTATTAGATATTAGCTTGTACTTACTGCATGTTTCATGATAGTGCTTGTTACAAATATATAGTAATCGTGTTTATATTTACAAACCTGGTGACTGATTATTGGCAGCCAAAGACCAAATACTTTGGGTATTTAAAAAAAAGATTTATTTGTTAATTCACTTGTATTATAACTCCGGGGCATGTGCAGCTGGAAGTGACCACGCACTAGCCATGGGTGTTATAACATAATTTGGGGGCTTGTCTGGGATCTTTGGAATGGTAGATGGTGAAGTTACGGTTACAGTATAAATTAAAAAGAGACACCAGTTTTACGGTGATATAACAGGACGGCTCTGGAAGCTGCTAAGTACTTTCTTCAGGTGGACGACTTATTTCTGGTTTATTCAAAGGAGCTTCAAAAAGACAACCTAGTCAAATTGGTAAGTGAATGTGTAAAAGAAGTACCAGGAAGAGCTAGGAAGGTGGAGATAATTGAAGCGATTGCTGAACATTTAAATTTGAAATAGATGCGAGGGCACAGGTTAGCCCACAAAGTAGTCTAGCATCAAGGTCATTATCTGGTGGGAACGTTGAGTTAGAGAAAGTTCAGTTGCAGTTAGAGCATGAAAGGGAATTAAAAGGAATAGAAATGGAGATGCAGCAAAAAGAAATGGAGACGGAAATGAGGAGGATGGAATTAGAGAGAGAGATAGAGGAAAAGGCGAAAGAGAGAGAGGAAAAAGCAAAAGAGAGAACCTTCCAGCTTAAGGCACTGGAGTGGAGAGCTGCCAGAAATTAGAGGGAAGCCTAATCTTAGAATGGTGGCACTCAGTGGCACTGTGTTTATATTTATGCAGGCCCTCCCAAAATTCAAAGAGAAAGAGGTTGAAACTTTTATTTAGGGCCTTTGTGAAAATAGCAACCCAAAAGGAGTGGCCAAGAGAAAAGTAGACAGAGTAAATTGACCGGGCGGACACAGTAAGCTTATGGTTCCCTGTCAGAGTGGAAGTCTAAAAATTATGACGTGGTGAAAAAAAAGGCTATTCTGGATGCATATTGTTTAGTTACCGAAGCATAAAGGCAAAAGTTTCGGAATTTAAGAAGACAGCTGGGACAGATCGATGCAAATTCGAAAAGGTTAAGCAGAACAATTTTGATAGATGGGTACGAGCTTTGGGAGCTGCACCTAACTATGAGGCTCTGAGAGAGGTTATTCTCTTTGAAGAATTTAAGAATTCCTTACCTTCTATGATAAGAACCCATGTTGAAGACCAGAGGGTGAAAATTGCTAGACAGACAGCAATTCTAGCTGACGATTATGAGCTAATCTATAAATTTAAACCTTTATTCCATCACCCCGTAATTTTGAATAGGATAGGAAGTGGGAGAAAGAGAGGAAGGCAGATGGTCAAGATAAAGAATAGATAGCTGGGAATGCTCCGAGATCTCCTCCTCAGAGCAGAAAGGAAGGTACTGAGGGTGTAGGAGTGAGACTCAAAAGCTGAGGGACGGTATTCTCCGCTCCCGATAAAAATCGGGATGGCCATCATGAAATTGGCTGAGGTTCACGACGGCCTCGGGGCCCGCTCCCCGCACCTAATTCACCCCCACCCGGGGGGCTAGGAGCGGGCATCAGTCTTTCCCGGCTGCGACCTCGTCACGCCGGTAATGACGTGCAAAACAGCGCATTTGTGAGGTCAACCGCGCATGCGCGGGTTGCCGGTTCCAAACCGCGCATGCGCGAAAGACTTCATCATGCAGACGGCGCGAACCGCGCATGCGCAGTGGCCGTCTTTCTCCTCAGCCGCCCGGCAAGACGTGGCGGATTGATCTTGCCGGGCGGCGGAGGGGAAAGAGTGCGTCTGTTTTGGACGCTGGCCCGAGCACAGTCGTGGTGCTCCCATGCCAATCGGGCCCCTAGATGCCCCAAACGGGCATCTGGCACCCGTTTCACGAATGCAACGACCAGGTGTGGTTGCTGGCGTGTTGAAACGGGCGTGAAGGGCCAGCCGCTCGGCCCATCGGGCTCGGAGAATCGCTGTTCGCCGTGAAAATGGAACAATGATCACCCTACTCAAACCCACGTATCCACCCTATACCCGTAACCCAACAACCCCCCCCCCCCCCCCAACCTTACTTTTTAGGACACTACGGGCAATTTAGCATGGCCAATCCACCTAACCCGCACATCTTTGGACTGTGGGAGGAAACCGGAGCACCCGGAGGAAACCCACGCACACACGGGGAGGACGTGCAGACTCCGCACAGACAGTGACCCAGCCGGGAACTGAACCTGGGACCCTGGAGCTGTGAAGCATTTATGCTAACCACCATGCTACCGTGCTGCCCATAAAGTCAACCAACTCAAAGTGGGATTGAACCCTCAGCCTTTCTTGTCACTGAAAGTAATCACATTCAGGACAAGAGAGGCCGTAAAGCTGGAGGGGCTGAAGAGTGTTTATTGGTTAAGAATGAACCAAATATTTCCCTCAACGTTGAAATGCTGCTTGTAGTTTGTTCCAGGAGTATCTCAAAAATTGGATAAACATTCATTGTACAGTCAGAAAAGACTGATGCATTAAACGAGAGTCAGAAGAGATAGATATAATAAAGATATTGAAAGAGGGGGCACTGCGTTAATTAATTGTGATGTAGACACAGGAAACTCTGAACTAAAAAAGCCACATCGTCCCCAACTAAAACCAAATTGGCTCAGTTAGAAACTGAAACATAATGCATCTTGGGCAACTGCACGGTAGCATTGTGGATAGCACAATTGCTTTACAGCTCCAGGGTCCCAGGTTCGATTCCGGCTTGGGTCACTGTCTGTGCAAAGTCTGCACATCCTCCCCGTGTGTGCGTGGGTTTCCTCCGGGTGCTCTGGTTTCCTCCCACAGTCCAAAGATGTGCAGGTTAGGTGGATTGGCCATGATAAATTGCCCTTAGTGTCCAAAATTGCCCTTAGTGTTGGGTGGGGTTACTGGGTTATGGGCATAGGGTGGAGGTGTTGACCTTGGGTAGGGTGCTCTTTCCAAGAGCCGGTGCAGACTCGATGGGCAGAATGGCCTCCTTCTGCACTGTAAATTCTTTGATAATTCTATGATGTTGGACATGTTACGGAAACAGGCGAAAATGCTGTGGTCCACAGAACTACAAAATGGCGATGCAGGAATAGAGAGGCCAACGTGGGATTTTTTTTCTAAAACTAAGTCCATGCCAAAGAAAGTATTCCACCAGTGAAAAGGAAGCGTTAGCCTTGCTACTAGCCCTTCAGACTTTGAAGTAGATGTCCAACATGACAATAAACAAAGCTTGGTTAATACAGACCATCATCCGCTTGCATTTGTAGAAAAGTTTAAAACTCAGAACACAAGATTATCCCGTTGGAGTTTATTATTACAACAGTTCAATGTTAAAATTGTACACATTCCTCGAAAGGATAATGTGATTGCGGATGCTTTGTCACATGTTTAAGGGCTGACTGGTTACCAATATAGAGACTGGGAAAGGAACTTGTATAACGGGGATGGATTGGTTGGATATCTGTTTATGATTCATGTCTTGCATACCTCATAATGAAACGCCCGTGCCCTGAAGTTTCATTCTTTTAGGAGGGGAGGTATGTATGGGTCCTTCCTGTTTACTCTATTATTTTTCGTTTCTTTTACTTTTGCCGTTACATTTTTGATCTCTGGGTCATTATTAGACATGTCTTTTTAAGGCCTGTATCTTTAATTCAAAGAGGAGAAATCTGGGAGGTTGCGCTGGTTTAAACTAGAATTACAGACTGGTCAGCATCAGTGACAGAGAGATGGGTTGAGACTCGGTTTGATTGATTGGCTGATGGGCAATGGATTAGCCCCAAAGTCTGTGCTCTGCCCGGTAACAGGTGGTGATTGGTTTTATGATCCCATTGGAATGCTTTTCAGAGTCCAAGCCGAGTTTGGTTTCAATTTGATTCTGGCAACACGGTGAAGAAAGATCTAGCTAACGGTCTCCGGAAATAACTAGCTACCTCTCTCCATAAGGCTACTTTAGGAGCTGTATTCTTGACCCTACAGAGGACTGAAGACAAACCTTGAACTGAAGGCAAAGTTTGAACAGAAATAAAGTGTCATCCAGGAAAAGCTGTGAGTAACATTTTTAAACTTCAGAGAACCTGAATGAATGAATCTACAAAGAAGATTATTACAGGCTGCAAACCAAAGACTTTAATCTGCAGGCTTGCTGTGGTGAAAGTGTGCTAAAGAACCATCATCTGAAACAAAGGGAGGGATCCTCTATCCCACCGCACCTGTTTTCTGGTGCAGAATGCCCCCGTTGGCAGCCAGATCCTCCATCCTGGCAGCTGGCCAATGGGGTTTCCCATTGTGGGCACCCCACACTGTTGGGAAATCTGCGGGAGTGAGTGCGCTGCTGGCGAAGCAGAGGAACCGGCCGACAGAGAATCCAGCCCAAAGGCTCTTTCCTCCCTCCACTTATGATTTTTACCCCTTTCCACCCCTCTCTGTTTGTCTGCCTTGTGTGTGTGTGTATATTAGGTATAAGCTTGTCATTAACCAAATGTATTTACTGCATATTTCATGATAGTTCTTGCTATAAAGAAACAGTAATCGTGTTTACATTTACAAACCTGATGACTGTAATTATTGGGCAGCTAAGGGCCAAAGACGTTGGGTATTTTTATAAGAATTACTGGTTAATTCACTTGTGTTGTGACTCCGGGGCATGGGGAGTGCACCCACTGCCACTCGCCCAGGGCGACGTAACAAGTTTACTTTCACCAATCTCTGTCTCATCCTATTAAAGTTCACTGAATCAACAGTTGAAATCTTAGTAACTTTTCTATGTTTCTTTTTTCAAACCTTACTATGAATTCAATTATATTATGATTACTGTTAGATAAATGTTCCTTTACGGTTAGATTATTAAAAAAGTCTGCTTATTACTGAATCTAATTTGATCTTTTCCCCTATTGGCTCCAGAAACTATGCTGCAAAATCTACCCTGAGTGCACTCAAGAAATTCACAACCTTTGAGACTTGAGCTATTCTGTTTTTCCTGATTAAAATTAAAGTTTCCCATTAACAAAAGCGCCACTTTTTGCTGCAGACCTCTGAATGCAACATGATCCGCCAACTCAATACTGCTGTAGGTAATTTGTTGCCTTCCTCCCTTGGTGGTTTCCTCCAACACAGGTTCCTCCAATGAGGAATCCTCCTCTGTGAAGGGTTCATCCCATGAGGGGTTCATCCATGAAGGGCCCTCCCATATATCTGGGACTGTGAATTATTAGTTGAACATTTGCAAGGTTCATTGTTCCCATCCTTGACTCTGGGCTCACATCTTTGCTGTCAATGGACAACTTGCTCCCTTGCTCCAGCCAGTGCGGCCCATTGGCCCGATAGCTTAGAGCAGGAATGACTGCCTTGCTTGCCTCAGCTGACTTGCTGCCCCATTAGACTAGTGACAAGTCTGCATCATGCAGAGTGAAGTTTCACCATGCGTTTTATAAGTGTTTAATCTTCAGTGCTCATAATGCGACAAATATTTGGGTGTGACATTGAGTGAAGACAGGATTGTGTTCAGTTTTAGTGCCCTCCCAATCAAATTACTAGCACCCACTGATTAGCTCACATCTGTACATAGTTTTCATAATGGCATACTAAAACTGTTATAGTATACAAAATAATGCTCATAATCTCACAATACTGGTGACTCTGCTGCAAAGAATTAATTCCACATATGTTGTGGGTCCACTTTTATGGATAGTAATGGATGCTTTCATTTATCTTCTGACTTCAGCACTTAAAGGGTTAATGGCCTTGCTCCATTTGACACAGAACAAACAGTGACTCTGAAGTGCTGGCATTCAATAGGAATAGACAAGGCAAGCACTGACTGCCTGATGGGTACACACCATCCTAGAATTCCCCTAGGATTAGGTTGCTTTTAACAAATACCATGACTTCATGGGAATCTGACCAAGTGCATTCATGCATACTACTGGAGCCATCAGGAGCCTCTCCTCCCCCAGTGTCAGAATCTCCCTTTTTTTAGATTACATTAGCGAGGCAGAGACGTTTGAACTGGTGCGACTGCGAGTGAGGATTTTAATGCTTAGAAACAAAAAATAGTGCAGGATGAGTTTGGGTTCAGTAACCTGCATTCAGAAAGCTATTTTTGGTACCTTTTTGAGTTAGGCAGTGCTAAGCAGAGGTTGTGGTCTCTATATGGGTGGGGGGGGGGGGGGGGGGGGGGGGGGGGGTGGGAATCTGAGATATATCGGGGCCTAGTAGTCTACTATGAACCCTGCCAACATCTCAGGTGCATGCTCTGCTTGTTTGGCAACAGAGATGGATCGAACAGGCAATAGCATCAACTTGCAGTTATAAAGAGTGTTCAATGTGGATAAAGTGTCCCAAGTTGCTTCACGGTGGAAGGAAGGAATCAATGCAAAGCTGGTTGTGGGAGAGTTAGGAGAGGATATTGAAGACTTGGTTGAAGTTTTTCTCGACGTTTTTTAAAGGTGATGAGAGGGATAGGGAGAAAGGTTTTAGGAAGGTAGGAAATAGTCACCAACCCGATCAGGGTCAAGATTAAGTAGACCCAAAATTGATGAAAGACCTGTGACTAACGGGTGAATTGATGATGGGTACATTCTGAGAGAAATAAATGGGGTGCGTGTGAAGCTGTAAGGATGGATCTGTTAAGTCAGGCTTGTAAATGAGAATAAAGATTTAAATTTGCTCCAATGGTGGAATAGTAAGCCAGTAAATTGGTTGTTTTTTTGTGATGTTGTGCATGTGATGACAGCGATTGCGAAAGTGTGGGGTACAGTTCCTGAGGCGAGTTAACCTGGGATTCATGTATTCTACTTACAGAACTAATAGGCTGCTGTGTCAAGAGACCGATAAGCAGCAATTTGTACTTAAATCACCTGGTGGGGATGGTGTATTCTCCGATTTTGCTCTCCACTGACTTTGTGGGCCAGATTTTCAATTGCCGGGAAAGGGTGTGGGCACAATTTGAATATCACATTCCCAGCGGTGGTACTGGATGCTGCCACCTCCAGAACATGACGCAAATTTCAAAGGGAGGGCGCGAGAGGTGAATGGGGAATTCCCCCCATTAACATCAGATTAAGTAAGTGGCTAGGGATTGCAAGAAGGTAATTTTCAAAGTGAAAAACATTGAACCCAAATGTTGATGCCTCTAGTGCACAGTTGTGAGATTCAAAGCTGGCAGAAGTGATTTTTAAAAAAATGTTGAAACAGCTTTGGGGCTGGGGAACTTGCGTTGGATCGAGTGCTTCACCTTCCATTTTACCACTTGACCACTTTTGTAAGGTTGCTGGTTTTCCGAGGAGCTGCACGTGCTCTCTTCTGCAAAGCAGTGGCAGTCCCCATCGTGGCTGCTGCCTGTCTTTGCTGCTTGGCTCTGTAGGCACCTCCCACCTCCTAGTTACACTTGGTGTCACTAACTCAATGACGAGCCTGCCTCCAGCCCATAGGGCATTTACGTTCTGGTGTTTGTATTAGTGATGCAGGTGCACTATGAGGGCAGATGTGGTCAAGGTCTGGAAATTATCTGGGCTTCTGGTTCCCCACTTCGATTTGAACATCACAACCTACGTGTGAGTGTGAAACGGGTTTCCAGGGCGGCACAGTGGTGCAGTGGTTAGCACTGCTGCCTCACGGCGCTGAGGACCCGGGTTCGATTCCAGCTCTGGGTCACTGTCTGTGTGGAGTTTGCACATTCTCCCTGTGTTTGCCCCCACAACTCAAATGCTGTGCAAGCTAGATGGATTGGTCACGATAAATTGTCCCTTAATTGGAAAAAAAGAATTGGGTACTCTAAATTTACTTTTAAAAAACGGGTTTCCGACCTGAACCCCAAATTCCACTGGGTTGTTGTTTAAAAATCGCAGTCGTAAAGTCACCCACAGAATGGCGAGCAAATGCCAAAAGCACAGACCAGTCTGCCACTCAACGTGGAAAGAAATAAAAGCAAAGTGACAGAATCCAGCAAATGTCAAGGTGTCAGACATTTACTTTTTGAAAGCTCCCACTGTTCACTGAGAAGTTGCTGACTATTTGTCCTGGCCTAACTTGTGCTGGGCTGAATGAGGAAGATTGTTCCTCACAGAGCGATTTTCCACACTTTGACCGGCCAGATGCACTTGCCTGTTTCCATCGGCAACACAGCGAAAGCAAAGCAAGAACTAAATCAGCAAACAAGTTCTCAGTCATCATGAGCCCTACCAGACTGATTACAATTACCTAAAGGTGGATACTCAGGGTCCTTCAAACAGTGGACAACAGACTTTACTGAGCTTATCTCTGAGAAATAAGAGAGGAAACAATACTTTAATTTATATGTGGTGTTTTCCTGACCTAACAATGTCTGAAAGCACTTTCCAACCAACCAATGAAGTACTTGTGAAATTGAGTATCACTGGAATAAAGACAAATGTCAAAACTTTTCATCTTGCACTTATCAGGACACTCGCAAGAATATCATAGAATCTTAGAATTTACAGTGCAGGAGGCGGCCATTCGGCCCATCAAATGTAAAGGGCGCAACAACATATAGTCCGTGAGAAGGGAGTGCGAATTGGTTGGCAAGTGGACTCTAATTGCTAAGGGGTTCTCTTCTCCAATCAAGCGCAGGTCCACCTTCACTGGTCAATAAACATGTTGGGATTCCTAAAGTTCCATGCGTTATATGATTGGCTTTATCGCCAACCTCGGAAATAGTGACTGAGCCATTTATCCACTGCACAAGCTTGATGCAGAAATCTTGCAGAGGTCTATAAAATAATGAGGGGCATAGATAAGGTAGATAGTCAACATCCTTTCCCAAAGGAAGGGTGTCTAAAACTAGAGGGCATAGGTTTAAGGTGAGGGGGGAGAGATACAAAAGGGTTCAGAGGGGCAATTTTTTCACACAGAGGGTGGTGAGTGCCTGGAACTAGCTACCAGAGGCAGTAGTACAATTTTGTCTTTTAAAAAGCATTTAGTCAGTTATATGGGAAAGATTGGGTATAGAGGGATATGGGCCAAATGTGGGCAATTGGGACTAGCTTAGTGGTAAAAACTGGGCAGCATGGACAAGTTAGGCCTAAGGTCCTGTTTTCATGCTGTGAACCTCTATGATTCTATGACTCTAAATAGCGAGCATCAAGGGCCTCATTCAGGATAATAGCTACCCTGATCAGATCATTGCGCACTGCACATCACAGAAACTCATGAATGGGCCTAAGGCTGTCACCTTTCGGCCCTGAAAAATGCCTAGTCTATCTCAAATTACCCAGGAAGGGCAAAGTATCTCAAAAATTTGAGCAACTGGTGAAGATAGCTGTTTTACACTGCTGCTCTGCAGTAGCAACACGAGTGGTATTCGCCACAAACCGGATATTGCTGTCAAGCCAAAAAGATGTTCTGCCTATCACACAAATGAGTAATGTGATGTATGAATTTTAATGCCAGTGTGATGCTAGGTATGTATGCCGTACGTTGTACGCTGTCGGCTTTCGGATCAGATCAAACAGCATGTCCTTCAGCTGTTCGCAACAGGCAAGGTACAGATCGTACCCAACCAGCCTGTGCTTTTAAAACTCAAAGCACTCTGTTCAACATTAAATGTGATTCTGCAATTGGACAAGTGCTAAAAAATCCTCAGTCTGCTAAGAACTACGCTGGCAATCAATTTAAGATTATCAGTCAGATCCACAAATGGAACCTCACCAGCCTGACGGAGGAAGTTAAAAAGGACCTGCAAAGATGGAACACACTCCCGCTCTCCCTCGTGGGGAGAGTCCAGACAATCAAAATGAACGTACTGCCCAGGTTCCTTTTCCTGTTTAGATCCATTCCGATCTACATCCCCAAGGCCTTTTTCAAAGCGCTGGACAAACATATCATGGCGTTCGTATGGGGGGGTAAAAATGCTAGGATCCCAAAGAAGGTCATACAAAAAACAAAATCCAGGGGGGGGGCTAGCCCTCCCGAATCTACAATTCTACCACTGGGCAGCAACAGCCGAGCGAGTAAGGGGATGGATCCAGGAGCCAGAAGCCGAGTGGGTGCGTGCGGAGGAGGCCTCCTGCACGGGAACCTCCCTCCGGGCCCTCGCCACAGCAGCACTCCCATCCCCACCCAAAAAACACTCCACCAGCCCAGTGGTGACAGCCACCCTCCAATCCTGGAACCAACTGCGGCAGCAATTTGGCCTGTACAAAATGTCGGACAAGGCTCTCATCTGCAACAACCATAGGTTCAAACCAGCACTGACTGACGCCACCTTCAAAAGGTGGAGGCAGGACGGGGGGACACTGACAGTCAGGGACCTATACACGGACGACAGGATCGTAACACTGGACGAACTGACAGAGAAATTTCAGCTAGCTGGGGGGAACGAGCTACGGTACCTGCAGCTCAAAAACTTCCTACGAAAGGAGACAAGGACATACCCACAACCGCCACGACAGACACTACTGGAAGACCTACTGGACGCAAGTATCCTAGAGAAAGGGAACTGTAGTGACATGTATGACCGACTGGTAGATAGGGACGACACCGTACTGGACGCAACAAGAAGGAAATGGGAGGACGACCTGGGGATGGAGATAGGGTGGGGACTCTGGAGCGAAGCACTGCATAGGGTCAACTCCACCTCCACGTGCGCAAGGCTCAGCCTGACACAACTAAAAGTGGTACATAGAGCCCACTTAACGAGAAACCGTATGAGTAGGTTCTTCCCGGAGGTGGAGGACAAATGTGAGCGGTGCCAAAGAGGCCCGGCCAACCACGCCCACATGTTCTGGTCTTGCCCCAGACTTGTGGAGTACTGGACAGCCTTCTTCGAGGCTATGTCCAAAGTGGTGGGGGTGAGGGTGGAGCCATGCCCGATAGTGGCGGTCTTCGGGGTTTCAGACCAGCCAGATCAATTCCTGGGGAGGAGGGTGGACGCCCTTGCCTTTGCCTCCCTGATTGCCCGCCGTAGAATCCTGTTTGGCTGGCGGTCAGCAGCACCACCCAGAGCTGCAGACTGGCTGTCCGACCTCTCGGAATCTCTCCAAATGGAGAAAATCAAATTCGCCATCCGAGGGTCGGACGACGGTTTTCACAGAACGTGGGAGCCATTCATGCAACTGTTCCGGGACCTGTTTGTGGCCAACGTACATGAGGAAGAATAGTCGGGTGGCCAAGAACCAGGGGAAAATGGACGGGAATCGGGGGAAGGTAGCCGGGGGGAGGGGGGGGGGGGGGGGGGGGGGGGAGATACGGGCTCGTATGGGGGTTTGATGGCAAGCCAAGGTCCAAAACCGAACTATAAATAAATGCCTATAAACATGTGCCTCGGCCATATTGGGAAATGTAAAATATGTATGCTGGCTAAAGGGGGCGGCCACAATTATTGTTATGAAGATGCTTACCTGTAAATATTCATGTTAAATTTTTGTGTTTTCCTTTTTTTCCTTTTTTTTTTTCTCTCTCTCTAATAACTTGTAATTTGTCATATATAAAATATGAAAACTCAATAAAAAAACATTTATAAAAAAAAAAGATTATCAGTCAGGCTCGTAGTGTGAATCACTTATGCGTATTACAAGCTGTATATATTCACAGAGAGCCCTGTTATTTGCAGACAGAAAGAACGTGTACACACATTATGCCTATTTCAATTGAACAAAATAGGTGACAGCCATGCCCCGATATATTCCCAAGGGCAATGCTTTCACCAATCAGAAGCAGTTTGCCTGTCAAGTGGTGCATTCTCCATGGCAATGCCTCTACCAATCAGGGTCCCTTGCCAACCACTCAGCACTCTCTTCCACAAAGTACAAATTGTTGTTCCCTTTACATTTGGAGGTTATTCATGAAGGCCTCGTCTTCTCAACCTTGCTTTTTGAGGTGCGGTGATCCTCCGGTTAAATCACCACCAGTCAGCTCTCCCCCTCAAAGAGGGAAGCAGCTTATGGTCATCTGGGACTAGGTAGACTTTTTAACCTGGTATTCTTATGAATATCCTGGTGAGTGCAAGGCGAAAAACTTTGACATGTGTCTTTTTTCACGCAAGTTCTAGACTGCCAAACTGCTACTTTTGGATTGAAGGAACTGTTGTAATATAGTAAATACGGAAGTGCATTTGTACACAGTTAGCTTCCACAGATGTGGTAATGACCAGATATCAACATGTGATGTTGGTTGAGGGATAAATATTGGCCAGGAAAGTGGGGAAAAGTTGCCGGATCTTCTTTCAGTAGTCCCATGGAATTTTCTCCATTTGCCGGAGGGGGCAGGTGGCATCTCAATTCAACATTCCATTTAAAAGGCAGCACCATCAACACTGTATGGCACTCCCTCAGTGTTGCCCCGGAATGTGGAATGTAGGCCTGGATGAGGTCCTCACGTCTCTGGATTGAGTCTTGAACCTACAACATTCCAAGTCAGAGGTGAGAGTGCTGCCACAGAGTCCCAGCTTACACCTGATAAGTCAGAAATAAGCAAATTGCTCAATGTCCTTGTCCAACCAAATGTGAGTAACTTGTTCCTGGTTCTAGCCTGCATGAGGCTGGCAAACTTTAAAATCTCGTGTTTAAGCAAGTCTTCCCTCATTGAAGGGAAACATGTGGGTACTGGGGCAACAACACTTGTCATGTGCACTACCAGGCCAGTTATAGCAGAATAAAGCTCCAACTAACACTACCCGAATAAAAAGGATCAAACCTGGAACGATACCCACCTACTATAACTGTGCGAATATTTCCAAATCAACAACAACTTGGATTCATGTTGAAAAGTCGTCATGGTTGTGGAATCAAGAAAAAAAAATGTATGCCAAGCTGAAGAAGGAGCTATTGGAAGAAGTGTCTAAATGCCTGATCAAAGAAGTGTATTTTAAGGACAATCTTAAAGCAAGGTGGGGGGGCTGTTGGAAGAGAAGGAAGGCTTTTAGAAGAATCACAGAGCATTGGACCTAAGAATTCCAGCCTTCCCCAATCCGAAAGAGATTTAGTGCCAAGCTGCGCTGAATTAGGAGCAGTGTTGAAGCTTCATAAATCTGCTAGGGGTTGGATAAAATTGTTCAAACTCAATTTGTGTGGGCCCTTTACTGCCAAGACAGCTCAGTATGTAAAGCCACTGGAACCTCAAACCCCATCCTCTCCCCCCGTATTGCTTTCGTGAGGTTCAGGAATTTTGCAACTTATTTGAATTTGGTCCAAATGCCCCACTTCATCAAATGTTGCATGACTTGTTAAAACATCGGAACTATGCTAAAACCTTTCATGCCATTCCGCTGAGCCACACAGAATTACATTGAGTCTTACAGCACAGAAACAGGACATTTAGCTCAACGAGTCTTTATTAATAATAAAGCTCCAAAATGGATCCCCTGTCATCTTACTTCAACCTGTCCAATCAACAAATCTTTCTATCCCTCACTCCTTCACTTGCTTATTTAGCTTTCCCATAAATACATTGATGTTGTTCACCTCAATTGCTCCACGTGGCAGTAGGCTCACCATTCTCTGGGCAAAGGGACCTCTCTTGTTGGATTAATGAGTGATTAATTTACATTTATGAACTTCACACAAGTGGAAACAACTTCTCTACCCATATCTGCATTGAATCCCCTGTTAATTAACAAAATTTCAATCAGGCGACTTCTCAATATTCTCGACTGCAGAGAAAAGAAGTTATGTTCTCTGAAATCTAACTACCAACTGCCCATGAAAGCTCATATCAAGGGTTAAATTCCCAAACTGTCAGTAATCCTGCTTAATAGTTTGACTCACCAAGTCTCTATCAGCAGAGTATCCTTCTACACTCCAAATCTGTGCCCTCTCCAGACCCCACTCCTCCCCCGCCACCAGGTCCATTACCCTCTGGATAACGCTCTTTGTTTTCCCCAGGTCTTTATCATTCCAATTCGCTTCCCACATCTAGTAGTATACTTAGGCAGCATTTTGTCTGTTTCCATAGCTAGTAATTCCCGGAATAGGTTGCTTGCCTGTCGCCAGTGGCTTGAGGGGCACAAGTCCACATCAAGCGTGGCTGACTAGGTGTCGCTCCCGCGCTTACTGTGAAAGTGTTTGAAGGATTTATAAATTGACACACTCAACCTGTTTGCCTGGTCTAAGTGCCTATGGTGTCAGCTGTGTCTCAGTTGCTAGCATTCTTACATGTGTGTCAGAAGATTACGGATTGAAGTCCCACTCCAGAGATTTAATCCAGGCTGACACTGCAATGCAGTTCATGAAGGAATGCTGCACCGTCAGAGGTGCTGGGCGCAATTCTCCCAAAGGGTGACAAACAGCCGACGCCGGAGTGAAACCTGGAGTGTTTCACTCCGGCGTCGGAGGCCGCTCCTCGCCCCCTATTCCCCCCCCCCCCCCCCTCCCCCCCCCGGGACTAGGAGTGGCGGCGCGTGAATTCCGAGCGCCCGGCCTTGACGCTTGCGTCAAAGCAGCGCGCCGGGAATGACGCAGCTGGTGGCGCCTAAGTGACGTCAGCCGCGCATGCGCAGGCTGGCTGGCGCCAACCCACGCATGCGCAGTTGCCGTCTTCCCCTCCGCTGCCCCGCAAGACATGGCGGCTTGATCTTACGGGGCGGCGGAGGGAAAAGAGTGTGTCTTTTAGAGACGCCCGCCCGACGATCGGTGGGCACCGATCGCGGGCCAGACGCCTCTTGAGCACGCCGTGGTGCTCGATCCTCCCTCCGCCCCCCACAGGTCCCACACACAGCGGTCGCGCGCTGTTCACGCCGGCAGCGACCAGGTGTGGTTAGCGCCGCGTGAACCGGTCGGGTTTGGCAGGCCGCTCGGCCCATCCGGGCCGGAGAATCGCCGGTGGCCGTGAGAAACAGCGAGCCGCGATTCTCCGCGCGGCCTGTCGCAAAACATGACACGCCATTTTGGGGGGGGTGGGAGAATCGCAGGGGGTGCCAGGGCGGCATGGCGTGATTCGCCCGGCCCTTCCGCGATTCTCCCACCTGGCGTGGGGGGGGCGGAGAATCGCGCCCGCTGTCTTTCAGACGAAGTGTTAATTACATCGAGGCCCTGTCTACCCTCTCGGGTGGATGTATAAGGCCCTGTGGAATAATGGCATCCTGCGTCAAACCTTCTCCCTTGACCAACATCAAAAAAAAAGTTAACTTGGTCATTGTCACCTTGCTGTTTGTGGGAGTTTGCTGTGCATCAATTGGCTGCCAAATTTCCTACATTACAACAGGGACTATGCTGCGAAAGTACAACATCGGCTGCAAAGCACTTGAGATGCTCAGTGGTTGTGAAAGGTGCTATGAAAATACCAGCCTTTATTTAGTGCTGGCAATTCCTTGACAGTCGTCCCCTTTCAGTTTGATTATCTTCCTATTAGATCTTTTTTGCACTTTGCCAGTGTTTAATATTGAGACTAGAAATGCGCACAGCACTCCAAGCGGTAAATTTTCTGGTCCCTCTAGCCACAGGAACTGTCGTGGGTAGAATTGAAAATTGACGGACAACTGACCTTGGGCGGGAATTTCTGATCTCGGGGCAGGCGTAACCGGATAATCCCACCCCAAGCGTGCGTAACCAAAGTCCTGCATGTTCAGCAGAGCGTCTTTGCTTTTGTATTGTGTCCTTGTAGAGATTAACCCCAATGCTCTGTCCAACTAAGTATGGATACCAATCTACAATATACTGAAGATGTTACCTCATTGGCTCAGAATGGGATCAGAGGTGATCCTGAGGGAACAAAAAAGCA
Organism: Scyliorhinus canicula; assembly: GCF_902713615.1. Taxonomy (NCBI): domain Eukaryota; kingdom Metazoa; phylum Chordata; class Chondrichthyes; order Carcharhiniformes; family Scyliorhinidae; genus Scyliorhinus; species Scyliorhinus canicula. The sequence continues at coordinate 150,747,618 of NC_052149.1, read as the reverse complement.
TTGTAAGAAACTCTCTGAACGTTAGCTGCTTGTTCCATGACCAGCATCCTCTTCCACACTTCCAGAGCCAATCAGCATCGACTGCCATCCATGCACGCAGAGGGAAACATTAAACCCTCCTACTCTTTACAGTGAATATCGGAGAAACACAGAGATATTAGAAGTGGGAAGAAAGAGTTATTTAAAGCTCCTAAAAATTCAATTTCCTTGGGGTTTTCAGCCTGTGTGTGTTGGGAGGGGTGGGGGTGGTTATAGGACAGTACTTCTTTGTAACACCTCTTGCTTATTTTCCATGGAGAAAGGTCACTGTTGTAAACTTAGCATGGAACCATGTTGACATAACCCTGTACAGGAAACCAGGGGAACGTAATTAAACCCAAACTGCTGCAAACTCTTATATGAGCTCAAGCTTTGTATTGGACGTTTCTGTGCAGTACAGCAGTCTTGTAAAATTACAGCACGCACTCCCATATCGCTCCCATTCACCATTGCTCTGCTTGCTTTGAGCCTGGGCTCCATGGTGGCTAAGAGAATGCACACTAACCTCAGCTCTTTTTTGGATTGCTTTCCCACATCTCAGGCATGGTGTTATTCTGATGACGTGTTATTCTGACTCGGTCACTCTCAATGCAGCTAGGAACCTACAAGTTCCCACTCTTCAGATGTTCTCCACTTCTGGAATCTAACTTCCAATAGCTGGATAGCCTCCTTAGCAACACATTGCCCTTTAACATCATAAGGGCTTATATCAATTTGTGAAAAGTCACAAATTGTCAGTAACCCTGCTTGACTCACCAAGCCTCCATCAGCAGAAGAACCAGCCACACTTCAAGTACCACCTATAGTCTAAGGAACATCTCTGTGCCCCCGTCATACAAAGCCTCACCCCCTGCCCCGGACCTCCACTGGGTCTATTACATTCTGTGTTACTCTCTTTGCTTCCCCCATCTACCCTCTCTATAAAACTCAGTGCCCAGTCTATTATGGTGTCAGCTGTGTGTCAGTAGGCAGCACTCTCACTTGTGAGTTAGAACAGGGGCTCCTAAACTGGGGTCCGCAGACCCGGGGGTGGGGGGGTGGCTGGGGTCAATGAAGGGTTTCCGGGTTCCACGGAACTGGCAGCTGCCAAATGACTGGCAAACGCTGGTTTGAAAGTTACAAGCAATCAATTTCAAAAAATAATTACTGCAATAAATTAGGCCAATCAGAGCAAGTCCTCTTGGAGCACAGGATGCTGAGATCCAAAAGGCCTTTCTCAGATTGTCCTATTTGATTTATACCATCTTGCTGTTGCTGGGTAGGTAACCCAGGGCCAACAGTAAGAATTGATGCTGAGAATGGAACCAATGGCAAAAAGAGGGTATGTGAAGCAGTGAGAGGCCTTAGACAGTTTGGCGGAGGCTGGTGGGGGAGGTTCAGGCATTGGAGAGACGTGCTAGAGAGACAGGAGGTGGGGGTTGGGCCTCAGAGAGACATGTGAGAGTGGGGGAGGGGTGGATTCAGGTCTCGGAGAGGTGTGCGTGGGAGGGCGGAGGGGGTGGTGGGGGCCTTGGAGAGGCATGCGTGAGAGGGGGAGTTCTGGCCTCAAAGAGGCGTGCATGATCGGGGAGAGGTTCAGGCCATGGAGAGGTGCGCATGAGAGGGGGGAGGTTTGCGTCTCAGCGGGAGGTGCATGAGGGGGGGGGGTTCGGGTCTCAGCAGGAGATGCATGAGATAGGGGGGGGTTTGGGCCTCTGAGAAGTGTGAAAGAGAGTGAGACAGGGGGTTAAGACCTCAGAGAGTCATTCATGAAGGGAAGGGATGTGGTGCGTGTGTAAGAGATGGGGTGAGTATGTGTGTGAGAGAGAAGGATGAGTGTGTCTGTGCGGGGGGGGCAATGGTGGTGTGTGTGTGTGTGTGTGTGAGTGGGATTAGTATGTGTATGAGAGGGGGGAATGAGTGAGTGTGTATGAGAGGAGATGAGTGTGTGTGTGTTTGCGCGTGTGTGTGGGAGGGGCTTTGTGTGGGGGCGGGTCATTGTGTGTGAGATAGAGATGTGTGTGAGATAGAGGTGTGTGTGTGTGTGTGTGTGTGTGTGTGAAGGAGAGAGAGGTGCGTGTCTCATATCAGAATCAGCTTTCCAGTATAATTCCTTCCATCAAAAATGCTAAAAGCTAATACTTCAATATTTTTTTAATAAGAGAACTTGATAGATTACCCACTCCTAAAATGAGCACTACTTCCAGGAGTTAACGTTAAGAGGCCATGGGAGGGTGGCTAGCTGCCTTGTAATGCAGAACAAGGCCAGCAGCGTGGGTTCAATTCCCGTACCGGCCTCCCCGAACAGGCGCCGGAATGTGGTGACTAGGGATTTTTCACAGTAACTTAATTGAAACCTACTTGTTACAATGAGCGATTACTATAGAAAAGACTCATTTACATTTGTGTTCGCACCATTTCACGGCAAAAACATTGGGGCAGCACGATAGCATTATGGATAGCACAATTGCTTCACAGCTTCAGGGTCCCAGGTTCAATTCCGGCTTGGGTCACTGTCTGTGCGGAGTCTGCACATCCTCCCCTTGTGTGCGTGGGCTTCCTACGGGTGCTCCGGTTTCCTCTCACAGTTCAAAGATGTGCAGGTTAGGTGGATTGGCCATGATAAATTGCCCATAGTGTCCAAAATTGCCCTTAGTGTTGGGTGGGGTTACTGGGTTATGGGGATAGGGTGGAGGTGTTGACCTTGGGTAGGGTGTTCTTTCCAGGAGCCGGTGCAGACTCGATGGGCCAAATGGCCTCCTTCTACACTGTAAATTCTATGAATGTTTAGCGTTCCCCGATGGTCAAGGGAGGTCCCAAGAGGCTTTGCGGCTCATGGTGTTTGGGGGAACCCTGAGTTAGAAGGTTATGGATTGTAGTTCCACTTCAGAGACCTCAGCAGATGGACAGTGCAAGGCAGCAGTGAAGGACTGCTACACTGTCAGAGGTATGGGGCGCGATTCTCTGATGCCGCGCGGCATCGGGAAAGCCGTCGCTACGGCGTCAGAGGCCGCTCCTCGCCCCCTATTCTCCCCCCTCCCGGGGGGCTAGGAGCGGCGTTTCGAGAAACTCGGCCGCCGGGCCTTAACGCTTGCGTCAAAGCGGCGCGCCGATAATGACGCGACGGCGGCGCCTAAGTGACATCAGCCGTGCATGCACAGCTTGGCTGGCTCCAACCCGCGCATGCGCGGTTGCCGTCTTCCCCCCCGCTGCCCCGCAAGACGTGGCGGCTTGATCTTGTGGGGCGGCGGAGGGGAAAGAGTGCGTCTCTTGGAGACGCCGGCCCAACGATCGGTGGGCACCGATCGCGGGCCAGCCCCCTCCCGAGCACGGCCATGGTGCTCGATCCCCTCTCCGCCCCCCCACAAGCCCCAAACTTACCTTTCGCGCTATGTTCACGCCGACAGCGACCAGGTGTGGTTGCCGCCGGCGTGAACAGGTCGGGAACGTCAGGCCGCTCGGCCCATCCGGGCCGGAGAATCGCTGGTCGCCGTGAAAAACGGCGAGTGCCGATTCCGCAACACGCCATTTTGGAGGGGGGTGGGAGAATCACGGGGGGTGCCAGGGCGGCGTGTCGTGATTCAACTGGCCCTCCCGCGATTCTCCCATCCGGCGAGGGGAGCGGAGAATCTCGCCCATGGTCTTTCAGATGAAATGTTAATTAAATCAAGCCCCATCTTCGTTAAATGTATAAGATTCCATGGCACTATTTTAAAAATAGGGAAATTCTCTCTGGTATCTTGCACCAATATTTATCCCTCAACCAACATCACAAAGAAACTTGGTCCTTGTCACCTTGTCGCTTGTGGGAGCTTGATGTGCCAAATTTCCTACAACAGTCACTATGCTGCAAAAGTACTGCAATGACTAGAAAGCACCTTGAGGTGCCCAGTAGTTGTGAAAGGTGCTATATAAATGCAAGTCTTATTTAGTACTCTCCATGCAACTCCCTGCCTCCGATTAGGAAGAAATGTTTACCCTTCACTTGTCGGTGAAGTTTTAAAAGATGAATAATGATGAGAATATTAAGCGTTAAAAATAATGTATTATTGAGTTATTTGACAAGGAGGCTGCCCACAGTTAACTCCATTCTTTGGTAATTTGGTGATTCCTGCCAGTTTCCTTCATTTGCCATAATATTGCCGAGTTTGGGGTGGGGGAAATCATCCAAAGTCAACACTTTGATTGCTGTCCTGTTGGAAAGGTTGTGTGTGGGGTCAGAGCCTGGCTCAGTGGCACTGCCCTTCACAATTGTATAACTGCTCAGTGCCCAAGTTACCTTGACGCTGCGGCTACAGTGTTGGTGCAAATTGCTTTTGCTTGGTGTCAGCAGGAAGAATATGTCGCCGAGACCTACCAGGGAGTTAACACTCCACTTCGCCAAGGAGTCAGGTCAGGGGCTGACACCAGGGGCGGGATTCTCCCCTACCCGGCGGGCGGGAGGTCCCGGCGGGACAGAGTGGCGTGAATCACTCCGGCGTCGGGCAGTCCCAAAGGTACGGAATCCTCCGCACCTTCAGGGGCTAGGCCTGCCCCGGAGTGGTTTGCGCCCCGCCGGCCGACGGGAAAGGGGCTTGGCGCCACACCAACCGGCGCCGAAGGGCCTCCTACGGCCAGCGTGAGTCGGCGCATGGGCATGAACGCCAGCGTGTGCTGGCGTCATCCCCACGCATGCGCAGAGGGCTTCGCTTCTGCAACGGGAATGGCGGAGGACCACAGCCTCCTGTGTGGAAGGATAGAGTGCCCCCCAGGGCACAGGCCTGCCTGTGGATCAGTGGGCCCAGATCGCAGGCTAGGCCACCGTGGGGGCACCTCCCGGGGCCAGATCCCCCCGCACCCCCCCCCCCCCACCCCAAGAACCCCAGAGCCCGCCCGCGCCACCAGGTCCAGCCAGTAAGGGACCAACTCTAATTTACGCCGGCGGAACTGGCAAAGAACGGGCGGGACTTCGGCCCTTTGCGGGCCGAGAATTCGTGGAGCCCCGGGCCCATTGAGTTGTGCCGGTTCCCGCCATTCTCCGAGGCGCGACTCACGCGGGACAATTTCTGGGGGGGCGGGAGAATTTGGAGGACGGCGGGAACGGGATTCAGGCCGACCCCCGGCGATTCTCCGACGCAGTGGGGGGGGTCGGAGAATCCCGTCCCAGATCCCCACGCCAACTTTAGCGTTGCTGTGAAGTGACGCCGTTTCTAGCCGAGCATCCAGGCTGACAGTTAGCCGTGATGGTAGTGGGAAATGGGGGCTGGTGGCCAGTGCCAGATGAAGCAGGCAGGAGTCAACGCTTCACACAGAGGCAGAGGAAGGGAAGAATATGCCTGGCGAGAGGAGGGAAAGGGGGGTTAACGTGGGGTGGGTGGGGGGAGTGGTGTGGTGGGCAGGTGAGTGCTGTCAGACGAACATTTTTGGTGGAGCGTTTGTCCCATTAGCCCAATGTTCTTTAAAAAGACTGTGGGCCGAGATCTTGGATTTGTGGGTAGGTTCATGTGGAGCATTAACTCCGGCAATGAGTCGACTGGCCTGTTCCTGCACTGTGAATTCTATTCAATGTGCATCTAAGATCAGACTTCTGATTTTCACACAGCCCCACTTGGTATGGTATATACAGAAAACAGTGAAGTTGCTATCCTCAGAAGCTGGAGATTTTGTTCTTTAACGTGTTCGTAGTGTGTGTTTTTCCCTTAAAGCTCACTTACTGCGTCTTGTGGTACAAAAGCTTATTTGTTTGAAAAATAAAATAAAATGTGTAATAATACAGAGCTGGCGGCAGCTCTGTTCTCCGGAACTCACCCAGCTACTCAGAAACTCTACACCTGCTGAAAGGCCTTGACGGGTCCAATCGGGGCCTTTGAAGGCCAGCTCGGAAAAAGCTGCTTAATCCGCAATTACACATCCCACATTTTCTACTGAATCGGAAACAAATTCAGCCACTTCAGAGCCCGGGGGTGGCTTAACTGCTGGGAGGAGTTGAGCTGCAGGCTAGATGAAAGGGCCTTGCCGCTGGCACAGGGATCGCTCCCAGGCATCGCCCTAGAGTGAACGTGGAGCGAAGGATCAAGTTAATGCGCTGAGACTAAATATAGGGTATCACGTTGGTAATGCCGAGGTGCTGGGTTTCGCTCGCGACCTGTGAAAGATTCGGATCTCACCAGAGTCTCGGGCAGATGGAAGCCAGTTCAGGAGAACAAAAAGAGGTTTATTCCCCGGGAAGGAGGACAGATTTCATCTCCCAACACCAGCCACCCTTCCAACAACACACCAGATGAGGGAGCAGAGCAACTTCAAATTCCCCAGCCACATTCAAATTTCTTATCTTTGTCAACATTACCCCCTCCAAAACAAATGTGGATGACCCCTGTTCCGATACTGCACATCCCAACCTCCGACAACTTTCTTCCCAAGTCACCACTTCTTGCTTTACGGATCTGTGTTCTCTAGCACTTCGCCTAATGATACATCTTCTGGTCTGATGCTACATCACAAGTGCTGCTAGCTATTCGACTGTGTCCTGCAGCACTAATCCAGAGAGCTAGTGGAGGTGTCAGCTTGCCTATTTAAAGTCCCACATGACCATAGGCTGCTTTCCCCTCTGAGGAGGAGAGCTGATTGGTGGTGATTTAAACGGAGTATCACCACATCTCAGGCGAGGGGTAAGATTGAGAAGGCGAGGCCACCATCGATAACCTCAGCCAGTACGGGGATTGAACCCACACTGTTGGCCTCGCTCTGCATTACGAACCAGCTGTTCAGCCAACTGAGCCAAACTGGCCCCATGGCCTATTTATAATACAAGATACTACGCACATGTGATACCCTTCTCCCTGGTTTTACAGCATATGGCACAGTATCTCCTCCATTTAGATCAGACACTTTAGTGGAAATTCAAGATTGGCAACTTGAAGGTTAAAGTGTCAATTCGGTTCAGTTTATAGTCAGTCCAAAGGCAGAAGTTTATCCCTAACTACAGACCTGAGCGTGCAATTTTTAAGCAGTCAGCCTTGGCTCAGTAGCAGCCCATTCACCTTTGTGGCTGAAAGTTCTGGCTCAAGTCCAACCTGAGCAAATAATATAAGACTGGATTTCACGTGGAGCCTGACCCCAGGCTGCAAAGTGCAGGGGTGAGCCTACCTCTGCTTGGCTGTGTTGACTGAACTGTTCTTTTATGGTTGTTGGGAAGATGACTCACGGTGAGAATTCTGTCCCCATCTAGGAGGAAGTTCTGCCTGTAAATGCTACCATGTACTGATGGCACTGCATGCAGTCCCCAATGTCGGAGCTCAGTGGGTGTGGGGGTCGTGGGTTCTGTCAGGCTGGGGGAGTACCGCGGCAATGGGCGTGATGGGGGTTTGTTTCTGCTGAGCACCTGGGGCGGGATTCTCTCAGCCCGGGGCCGGGCCGGAGAATTCCCGCGACCGGCGCAAGTCGCGCCACGCCGCCCCGACGCCGGCACACGATTCTCCGCAGAGGGGAGAATCAGCACCATTGGCGTCAGCGTAGTTGGCGCGGCGCCAGTCGGAAGGGTCGGGGGGGGCGGCCTTTGGGGCGGGAGGGGGGTACGACATCGTGGGTACCTCCAATGTGGCCTGGCCCGCGATCGGGGTCCACCGATCGGTGGGCCAGCCTCTTGGCTGGGGGCCTGATTTCTTCCACACCGGCCCCTGTAGCCCTGCGCCATGTTGCGTCCGGGCCGGCGCATTGAAGGAAGCCACTGCGCATGCACGCATTGGCACCGGTGCCACTGCGCATGCGTGGATCCCGCGGCGCTCAGTTGACGCCGGGATCAGCAGGTGGAGCGGCGTGAATTGCTCCAGTGCGGTGCTCGCCCCCTGTAGGGGCCAGAATTGCTGATCCTGAGGCCATGTTGACGCTGTCGAGAAAGGCGAAGGCGTTTCCGACGGCGTCAACACTTAGCCTCAGGATCACAGAATCCCACCCCTGGTGTCTGAACAGGAGGCAACCTCCTCAATCTGCAAACAAAAACATGTGGCATTTGCCCCTGGCCGCTGGTAAGATATCTGCAGTGATGGGTCAAGTCCTCTAAGTGACCAATACTTGGCTACTTAAGGCTCCCAACCCAAAGGTGAGTTAGCCACCTGACATCTCCCCCATTGTTGGTAAAATACCAGAGATGAGTATGCAATTGGCATGGCACTGCTGCCATGGCATCTGATTTTACGTTCCCACCCCTGCCAGCCAGTTCCCTGGGGTGTTGGGGGGAATAAAATGCCACCCTTAAAGTGTCACCATATTGCATTACCAAGGGTGCTGGATTGTAAATAATATCATCTTTCAGGAGAGGACATTGTGGGGCTCAGTCGGATAGAGCCCCTGACTCTGAGCGGGAAGATGTGATTTCAAGTTCCAGTCCACAAAAGGAGCATTCATGACAGGATTCAAGAGATTGATAACCAGCCTACTAATCCTTCCAATACTTTCCAATACTCTCCGGAGGTGGAAAGAATGTTTGTGTGAAGATGCAAATCGTACAAACAGACTGTAACGTGTTTCCACGAGATGGTTGTTTATACAGCGCACTGTGCAAGCTCATGGCATAGGGATTAAGATGCCATGCTCAGTGAGTAACACCTTGCAGTAGTTGTGCAAACCATGCAATGTGTTGGGGGAGGACAACCTGAAATGGTGAGTCTGTTTTAAGTGATGCAAGTGACGACCAAGCATTCCAGCACAACGCTCCAAGATCCACACAAGCTTCTTATTGTAAGTTAAATCGGAAGCCGGTAGCTAGCTCAGGGAAAAGAAAAATGAAGCTCTTTGATTGAAATTATTTATCTTAACATTTTATCTGACCAGCAATGACAACTGACGGTAATTACATGTTGTACATCCCGCTCTCTTTGAGCTGTACACCAGCCACACACACACACACTCCATTCACTTCAAACCACCGTCTCTCCACCCCTTTCCATCAGAGTTGGCCAAGATGAGCAACAGGTTAAACGGTTTCAACCAGCACTGCAACTAAATGTTGACACTCTGTGAACGGTTCTCTGATTAGTAATGAAAAAGAACCACAATCTTTCAATTGAACTCCATCTGGCAGAGGCACTATGAAAATACTGGAAGATTTTTTTTGATCCATGATTTGATTGTAGGTTAAACGGCATCAGTTGAGCTCAGTCGTTCTCCTCTCTGGCTGAGAGATATGTGGCTTCGGGCCCCATTCTGGAGATCTGAACACACAGTCTATGCCAGTGCTCCAGTGCTGCATTCCTGGATGTGGTGTCTTTCAGATGATACTTCAAACTGAGACCCTCTCTGTCTGCTCAGTTGCATGTTAAAGTTATTGTGGCATTGTCTGAAGAATAGGGAGTTACTGGTGTCCTGACCAGCAGGCCTGACTCAATCAAAAAAAGAGACTCACAGGCCATTTCTTATGCTCCCCGTACAACCCAATAACATTTGAAAGGAAGGAATCCTCAAGAAGCCAAGTGAAAGAAAACCGATGGACAAGATTTTACTTTTTAAAACTTTTACCATAGTGAACCAATTAAAATCAACATAGTTTAAACTTTAATTAACAGGTGAAGGCTTGTTCAAATAAAAGAGTAAATTTCACTTTAGTCAATACAATTAGAGTACAAGCACTCACATTACTTCCCACACAATTGTGGAACACATTCAATCGCAGTCTTTCCAACTCAGCCTCTGCTCTATAGAAGCTCTCTCTTCCTCATCAATCAATTAGCCCTCGAGTCACATTCAGCAGCATCTATATGCCATTTGAAGCCCCAGAAAAGGTTACCAGTGACAAGACACATGACTACGAACTCATTCTCACACCGGTCACAAAAGTCTGGAACATACAGAATCCCCAAAGACTCCCTTGTCTTCATACATTCAGGTGGGATCTGGCAACATTGAAACAGCAGCAATGAATTTTGTCCAATCCATTACAAATTTTCCTTCTTGCCCTTAGGTCTCTGTTCTTTCCAACTGTATAACATACAGCAACACAGTTTCAGCTGTACTTTCAGAGACTTGCTTCAACACCAGAATCTGTTAGAAGAGTGCCAACTAGAAAACTTTCAATTCGAAGAGAACTGTGCTTGTTTTCCCTGTGCATGAATTCTGAAATCTCAGTGTGTTCTGAAATGCCAAACAGAAAATACAGGCTTGCTCAACCCTACTGCAATTAGTTATCTATTTGCTCTTTGCTTCCTAGCTGGTCTTCCCACTGGCAAACCCAGATTAGAGCATGGAATATAAATCACAAAACATGCCCTCTTTCAGAATGCTCCCCAGCCCATTTTGGTCTTAAAGGGACATCGCACAATAAAGAAAATATTTGCTTCCTGAAGCAGATGGTTCGTCACACATTCATTGTACTCTTGGCCAAGTGCGCAAAATTGTCTGTGGTGTTTGCCTGCATAATGGCATCCTTTGCATTGCAAAGTGAGTTACATTATTCCAAGCGCTATGACAGTGAAATGGAAAAGTTATTATACAGATTCTAGCTTCTGCTGTAGATTTTTTAAAGCCTCAAAATATTGATCATTCTCTAAAGTTTGTAGCCACCTAAAATGGACGCTGAGCTACAAAATAAGCCAAGCGCTAAGTCTGCAGGGAAACAGACAGTTTAGCCAGAACAGCAGTCTGCAAAGAGAGCATTTTGCATTCTGCAAGCAGCAGAAACCAGTTTGGGCTCAGGTGAGAAGACCTTAGCTAGGTGCAAATGGCAAAACGCTTTGCATGCTAATGAGGCAATCAGACCTGAACACCCACACAATAGATACATTTGATTCTGAATGGACACATTTGAATCAAGGCCCAGACATCGAGGCACTAGAAACCTCCAAACAAAGGGCATAAGAAACGCCCCCCCCCCATCACGGAGACCCCCTCGCATTGGGGAATTAAAACAGTATCGATGAGGAATTGACCCAATAGGTAAAGCCCGCCCAAGAAGAGGGAAGGACAATGGGATCCCTATAAAAGACAGGGACCTCGTGTTGTCCGGTCTGCTTTTCCGTGCTCCGGCTCTGACCAAGACCTTGAAGATCCAATCTGACTCCAGCCGTCGAGCACCAGCCGCCGAACCGTAAGTGCCAGTACGACGCTCGCTACGCGAACTAAGCCCGCTAGAACCCCCAGTGACCAGAACGCTTGCTGAAGGTTGCAGCCCAAGACCAGGATGAAGGCCTCGCTCCCTGACCTTGCCTGTTCCTGTTAGATAAGTATTCTGATTACTTTAGTTTAGTCATAGCTTAGTCTCTTAGTGTGTGCATGAATATTTATTATTACTGTATAATAAATATTATCGTTTGGACCTTACTAATCGGTGTATCGTCTTTATTACTTTGAACTTGACCTTGGAATACTCGTGACGTTGTCTATACGGCAACTGGCGACTCCTAAGCTGAATAAATACATAGAACAGAGCCTAGTGGTGTTAAGCACTTGGAAGTTAATACACCCCAATAAACGCGTTTTACGCCCATAGTAAAACGTGCAACAAGTTGAAGGACAGGGAGGAAAGGGCTGTATTGTTTGCTATCATTGTTTCTCGCATAGGTTAACATCTGGGTGTCAATATATCAGCAATTGCCTCCTTTGGCAACTACATTGCTGAGCCAATTTTATTGTTAAAGTTGGATGATAAGCATTGGCTCACCTGTAAATGGAAACACCTGGAATAGTTGGTGTGGAAGGAACAAAGAGTCTGTTACTCTGCAGAGCTGAGAATAAACCTGCTTAAGGTAACAGGATAAGCTTCAGTCTTATTCTTTCACTGTATACTATTATTGGATTTAAAATGGGGTGTCCTAGAACAGTGGTATTTGCTAGAAAATCCAAAGATGTACAGGTTGTGTGGATTGGCCATGCTAAATTGCTCCTTAGTATCCAAAGATTGTGCGGGGTTATGTGACGGGGGTTGGGGTGTGTGCCTAGGTAGGGTGTGCTTTTGGATGTTCCATGCACACTTGGATGGGCTGAATGGCCTCCTTCTGCACTGTAGAGATTCTACAATTCTATGAAAAATAGTACGGGCCGATTGGGATAGAACATAGAACATAGAACAGTACAGCACAGAACAGGCCCTTCGGCCCTCGATGTTGTGCCGAGCAATGATCACCCTACTCAACCCCACGTATCCACCCTATACCCGTAACCCAACAACCCCCCCTCTTAACCTTACTTTTAAGGGCACTACGGGCAATTTAGCATGGCCAATCCACCTAACCCGCACATCTTTGGACTGTGGGAGGAAACTGGAGCACCCGGAGGAAACCCACGCACACATGGGGAGGACGTGCAGACTCCGCACAGGCAGTGACCCAGCCGGGAACCGAACCTGGGACCCTGGAGCTGTGAAGCATTTATGCTAACCACCATGCTACCGTGCTGCCCCTAAATGATAATGCCATTACACCACTGTCTGCCTCTGGATATTGGAAAATTCTGATCAGGCTATATATGAGAGCAGTGGAGGGGGGATGTAGATTATGAGTAAAGGAGCGTAAAGCTGTGAGAGCACGGTGGATGTTTGCTGGGTTGTACAGGCAAGCGGGGTAGTGGTAGAGTTGGTAGAGCGGGGATAGAATTGGAAGAGAGGGAAGAATTAGGAGAGCTGGGAGCAATGCTTTTACTCACAATCAGTTTTTGCAGGTTCTACAAGTGGCACTGCCAAGGCCTTGGAGTCCATTTCTCTAGGTCAAGCCCTGCAAATCATAGCAAGAAACAAAAAACATGTGTGCGCTCATCACAGGTACTCTGAGCCAATCTCAGGTTTGTCTGGAAAGAATCTCTGCTTCACATTCGGCACTGCTGCCTTGCAGGAGCAGGGACTTGTGTAACCCATCAGAAACACACAAAAGAAACCCATCCTTAACCCCCTGTAAGTTAATGCTCTGCCTCTAATCTCCCTTTTGCACTCCCAAATCTTTGAATGCATTGTTGCACTACAATGGTTTCTGTACCTGCCCCTGTACCTCTGGAGTCTTTCCTTTGTTCCACCCTATTTGTCATCTACATGCTGCCCCTTGGCAACACCACCTGAAAACATGTCAGATTCTATATGTATGCTAAGGAAACATGGCTCTACCTTCCATCCTCTATTTTGACTCCACCACTGCACCTGATGTTATGCTGTTTAGCCGACCATTAGAATTAGATGAGTGGAAATTTCCTCCAAGTAAATATTTGGAAGACAAATCCCACCACAATCTCTGTTGCCTAGCTACTTACTCTATCCATTTCCCTGGCCACTGTCTAATTTTCAATTAGGTTGTTTAGAAATTTGACATCCTATATGGCCTCAAGCTGTGTTTCTGACTCTAGACACTCTCTACCATACCCCTGCCTACTTCCTTGGATTGCGAATCAACTTGCTATGACCACGTTTGAATAACTGGCCAGTTTGAAAGACGCAGTCATGTGATGTGAAAACCAGCCCTCTTTGTGTTTTAATAAACTGCTTTTCTCCAGGCCAGTCAGACAATTAGTCAGTGTCAGACCAGAAAGACTGGGATTCTCCAGTCCTTCTCAACCCGAGATCAGAGATCCCTGTCCAAGATCAATGGACCTTTCAAGGTCCGTTAAATTTCTGCTCAGCCCGCAGTGGTTCCCACAGTGGGCCGGACCTGAAGATCTACAACCATGAGTGGGAGCCCTCGCTTGCTCTCTCTTGCCATCCAACAAACTCGAGCCCTGCTTCTTTTTTGACCAGCCACTTGCCCCAGGCTGCATTTTCAACTGCTGACTCCAGAAGAAAAGGCAGAAATCATCCATCACACCTTTAAATTGTCTGGATGCAAAATCTGGAAAGGCCATCGAGCTCAGTCTAAACATTTCCAAGTCATCAATCTACAGGGTCCACATGGAATGACCTTTATTTTGGACTCTTAAACAATTTAACTTCCCCTCCCACTTTGTAACTGACTTCTATGTGTGTGTGACTCTTGAATACATATGTGAATGAGATTTGCAGCGTTTTTATTATTTTTATTTAAGTCAAATGTTCAGTCCAAAAAACTATTCTCTTCTGTTAAATAAAAAAAATCTACCCGAGAGTCTTCTACAGTCACAAAACAGTTAAATACACTGAATTTGCCAGCTAATTCTTTAAAAAAAACACCTGTTGCGTTGGACCAGGGGCTGAGAGAGGAGCCATTCTACCTCTTCTCATCCTCCATTGCCTTGCCACTCTCAAACTCTGTAATCTCCTCCAGTTTTACAACCCTGAGAGATCTTTGCACTCCTCCAATTCTGATCGCTTGCTCATCCGCGATTTTAATTGCTCCACTATGATTAGCCGGGCCTTCAGCTTCCAAGCCCCTAAACTCTGGAAAACCCTCCCTAAATCTCCCTGCCTATTTCTCCTCCTTAAACCCCACCCCTTTTCCAGAACCATTGATCACTTGTCTTACAATCTCCCGATGATATTTCTGACATTGTTCCTGTCAAGCACCTTGGGACTTTTTACTACGATAAAGGTACAAATGCAAATTGTTGTTGTACCAAAACATACCAGACGGTGAGCTGCGTTGTTCAACATATTCCCTATCCTCCCCCTTCCCCTGTGCACCTTTTTCTGCCTGCGATCGCAAAAGGCGAACAATTCCCTGTTGAAATATTTCTATGCCTGGGAATTGAAACCGGAAAAAGCAATGCTCTTTAAGGGTGGGACTGCTTATCGGAAAGGAGTGTAGGATGTGAGAAATAAATCACACAGAGACAGCTGGAAGACATAACTCACTATTACCAGGGCAGGGAGTAGGCCGCAGGCTTCCTAGTGTCACAAAAAATTATCTAGCGCCTTGGCAGGTTAGGGACAGAAATAAATTTACAATTGGCACCAGTGAATTCCACCTCATGTGACTCAGAGACCCACTCTCTATTGCGATTCACATTTGTCCGTAGGATTCCCAACTTTACAACATATCTGGACAAGGAATTCCTGATGATTCCATCAACATCTGATTTGAAGTTGTTGATTTTCTTTGAGACCACGATGTTTCTTTGATGAGGAGAGGGAGAGATGGTGGAAAACAAACTTAAAGGATAAAATAATAAAAGAATGGAAGAGAGGCACAAGAAATGGAACACAGAGAAACAACAAAGAAAATGAAGATTGGAAAGAGAAATCAAGAAAAATTGAAGAGACAAAAACAAATATTGAGAATTCTATGGGATGCAGGAAAGATTTGAGGAAAACAGCAGTGTTTAAATATCAAGCATCATTCGCAAGCCTATATAGTGTAAGGTCAGCAACCGGAAAATCGGCGGCCTGGTGTCAGAGCGGCATGGCGGGAATTTCCCGCACCCTGCCGATTTTCCGGCGCGAGCTCGGACAAACCCGGTCCCCCTGTCTCAGACCCTGTGTGATATAACTGTAAGCATCCCTTGTCTCTCAGTGTGAGACATAACTGTAAATACTCTGTGTCTCTCAGACCCTGTGTGATATAACTGTAATTAGCTCCTGTCTTTCAGGACCTGTGCATTATATCACTGTAAATAGCCCATCTCTCTGACCCTGTGTGTGATAAAACTGTAAATACCTTCTGTCTCTCCCACCCTCTATGACATAACTGTAAATACCCCGGGCTTGATTCTCCGAGTTTCAGGTTATGTCCTGTCGCAAACGTGGGAATGGTGCCGTTTTACGACCAAAAAATCAATGCCTAACGGCTACCGATCCTCCATTTGGTGGGCGGCTAGTAGGCAGGTAGCATAGAGCAACCGGCTCTAGATGCCAATACAGCCAAAGAATTGCTGGGTCCGTAGCCGCGCATGCACACGGCGCAGACCTGGCCTGCCAAATAGTGCCCCCATTTGACTCGGCTCGCGACCCCCGACCACCCACCAACAGTGCCCCCAGCCCCTGCCAAAGACCCCCTGCCCGCGGATCAGCTCTCTCCCAGCTGTGGCAGCGCTGAATTCAGTCCGCAGCCGCCACGCCGAGTTCCTGACAAATAATAGCACACGCGACCCGTACCATCAGGAACTCGGCCGGTTGGGGGCGGAGCATCGGGGGGAGGGCCTCAGGTAACGCCCTGAGGCCATCCATACAGCGTGCTGTGTACTCCTAGAGCAAGTTGCTTTGGAGGGGGTGGAGCATCGCAAAAGCAGCGCCGCCCCTGATTTCGGCGCCAATGTTGATTCTCCGGCCGATCGACGAACGTGACTTTGGAGTCGGCGACCGGAGAATCCCGCCCCTTGTCTCAGCCCCTGTGTGATATAACTTAAATACCCCATGGGCATGATTCTCTCTTGGCCGATGCCAAAATCGGGAATGGCAATCGAGCAGAGCATAGCTGCTCACGGCAAAATTGTGGCAGGCGGCAGTTTGACGCCGAATCCCAATGCTCCGCTCCCTCCAAAATGGCATCATTGCGACGCAGTTGGTAATTGAAACCCCGTTTGCATCTCATTAGTGGGCCCACCCGCGATGCTCCAGCACAAGCAGTGCCATCCTTTTCGCCACGATCAGTATGTGGGGGGAGTGTATAGCATGAGCACGGCTGCAGCTTGTCAGCCTTGTGAATGTCCATCACGGATCTGATGGTTCCACATGGCGCCAGTGCTAGCCCCTCACCGGTAGCGGAATCGGTGTGGGTGTGGCGCCAATTTGTCTGACGTGGAACTCCACAGATCCTCTGTTGGCGTCAGCACTTAGACTCAGGAACGGAGAGAGCAGCACCGTGTTTCTCACAGTGTGTGTGATTATAACAGTAAATACCCCCTGTGTCTCAGACCCTGTGTGATGTAAGTGTAAATTTTCCCTGTCTCTCATACCTTGAATCTAACCCCCTACCTGCTAGATCTCCTTCTTTGAGCTTCCTCTCAGCTTCTTCCCCACTCATGTTCCCAAGCCTCCCCTTCTGTTCAGACCTCACCCATTCTTCTGTCTCATCTTCAATCATAAGCATTTTAGTCTTCAGTCTCCTCCTCTCCAATTAAAACTGCAAGACGGAATGGAGATGTGATGGTGAAATGTTCAGACCGCAATGGTGATCGGTAGTGAAAGCAAAACGGCGTCACCCACATGGGCATCCACACTCACAGATCTCTGTTTCTGACTGCTTAAGAAGAACTGAACAACAAGAAAAGGGATGGGTTATCTGTGAACTGAACAACTTTGCAGAGTGAGCAGACAAAATCAGCTCCCTCGCAGATGGAGCGGGGAACTTAGAATCCTGGAGCAGGTGGCACTGCAGGGGGTTTGGGGGGGGGGGGGGGGGGGGGGGGGGGAGCGGGAACTGGTGCCAGCTGACAGACAGGAAGATTGACGTCACATGGACTGGCATTGAAATCTCCAGAAGATGAAGGGGACCTACATGGTATTTATAGTCAGCAGGTGCTGGGTGACACAAGTGCTCGAATCATCGAGTGAAGGGGTGATATTTTAGAACAAAATCATGATAGATCTCTAATTAACAGCAGACAGATGTCAAACTCCTGCATTGTAAAACGCATACCTCAGGAGCAGTGCCCGGAATAAGTGAGGTTTTCCATTAACCCCTCCAGTGCTGAATTGCATCTGCAGCTTTCAAATCTTTCACAATCTCTAAAGACCTTGACATGTGAAAGCTGAAATGCAACTTGTCTTCCACAAAACTTTAATGTAGCTTCCTTGTTTTTCTGCTCCATTTTCTACTAATAAAGCCAAAGATCACTGTTCTCTTTTAATTGCCTTCCCAACATATCTCACTACCTTCCAACATTTGGGTACACTCTCTGTTCCTGAACCCCCTTTAAAATTGTACAGTTTAGTTCAAGGTTTGCTCAAGGTTTCTACAAAAATGCATTCAATTTCACCTGATGTTTGTCTTCCCAAGTCATTAGTCTGTCTATGTCCTCCTGAGATCTGTTGCTACTTCACATTATTTATTACAGTTCTGATGTGAAATTAATGGAAAATTGTGAAATTATGTTTTGGATACCCAAGTGCAGGTCATTAATATCTATCAAAAAAGCAGTGGTCTGGGGAGCACTGTAAACATCCCTCTAAACTGAAAAACAACTGCTAGCCACTACTTTTTTTAAATGATTCATGCATGGGATGTGAGCATTGCTGGCTAGGTCAGCATTTATGGCCCATCCCTAACTGCCCTTGAGAAGGTGGTGGTGAACTACCTCCTTGAACTAATTTAGCTCAATTGGCTACCCATCATACTCCAGGCAAACGTCCAAGCGACCGAAAACAAGCTGGATGAACTTAACGCTAGATTTACCTCTCAGAGGGAAGTAAGAGACTGCGGTGTGCTCTGTTTCACAGAGACATCTCTCACCCCCGCCTCACTGGACTGTGCCATACAACTTGAAGGCTTCTGAATTAATCGGGTGGACCACTCAGGCAAAGCGAAGGGTGGAGGGGTTTGCCTCCTCATCAAGTCCTCCTGGTGCTTGGATGTGGCGACCCTGGCGACCTACTGCTCCCCGGAATACCTGACCGTGAAATACCACCCATACTATCATACATGAGTTCACTTCAGCCATTATCCCAGCGGTCTACATCCCACCCCAGGCAGAAGTGAGGAAGGCGCTGGATGAACTGTACACAATTATAAACAACTACAAAACCGAACACCTAGAGGCCTTGTTCATTGTGACCAGGGTCTTCAACAAGGCCAACCTCAAGAGTGTACTGCCAAAATTTCACCAGCACATCTCCTGTTCCACCAGAGGCGACAACACTCTTGACCACTGCTGCACAGAAATCAAGGGCGCGTACCATTCCATCCCCCGACCGCACTTTGGGAAATCAGCCCATAAGACTGTGCTCCTTCTCCCGGCATACAGCAGATACACAAGCGGGAGAATCCAGCTAAGAAGGTCGTGCAGTGCTGGTCCGAAGAGACAGAAGAGCTCCTACGTGACTGCTTGAAGACAGTGGACTGGTCCATATTTAAGAACTCAGCGACCAACTTAAATGAGTATGCCATCACAGACTTCATCAGTAAATGTGTGGACGACTGCGTGCCAAAGAAAGCAGTACGTACATTCCCCAAACGGAAACCATGGCTCAATCGTGAGATTGACTCCCTACTGAAGAACAGGTCTGAGGCATTCAAGTCAGGCGACCCTGACTTATACAAGAAATCCAGGTACGACCTCTGCAAAGCCATCCAAGATGCCAAGAGAGAATATCAAACCAAGCTAGAGTCACAGACTAGCGTTACAGATTCTTGGCGGTTGTGGCAAGGCCTAAACATCATAATGGGATACAAAGCGAAGCCAAGCAGTATCTGCAGCAGCAGCGCACCCCTCCCCGATGAACTCAATGCATTCTATGCTCGGTGCGAGCAGGAAACCAACGATCCTCTGAAGAGTGACCCAGCAGCCCATAACATACTCATACCCACCTTCACAGCTTCCAAAGTCAGATCGGCTTTCCTGAAAGTGAACCCTCGGAAGGCAACGGGTCCGGATGGGATCACTAGTCATGTACTCAGAGCCTGTGCGGACCAGATGGCAGATGTGTTCGCGGACATCTTTAATCTGTCCCTACTTTGCTCCGAAGTCCCCACCTGCTTCAAGAAGACCACCATCATACCTGTGCCAAAGAAAAACCAGGCAACGTGCCACAATGATTACCGGCCAGTTGCCCTGACGTCAGTCATAATTAAGTGCTTCGAGAGGTTGGTCATGAATCGCATCACCTCCATACTCCCAGACCCCTTGATCCACTGCAATTCGCATACTGCTGCAACCGCTCCACAGCAGACGCCATCTCCCTGGCCCTACATTCATCCCTAGGGCATCTCGACAACAAGGACTCCTACATCAGACTCGCATTTATTGACTATAGCTCTGCCTTCAACAGCCAGGCTCATATCAAAGCTCCAAAACCTAGGACTTGGCTTCTCACTCTGTAACTGCTCGACTTTCTAACCCACTGACCACAATCAGTAAGAATAAACAACACCTCCTCCATAATAGTCCTCAATACCGGGGCCCCGCAAGGCTGCGTACATAGCCCCCTACTATACTATACATACACGGCTGGGTGGCAAAATTTGGTTCCAACTCCATCTACAAGTTTGCTGACGATACGACCATAGTGGGGCGGATCTCGAATAACGATGAGTCAGAATACATGAGGGAGATGAGAACCTAGTGGAGTGGTGCAGCGACAACAATCTATCCCTCAATGCCAGCAAAACTAAAGAGCTGGTCATTGACTTCAGAAAGCAAAGTACTATACACATCTCTGTCAACATCAACGGGGCCGAGGTGGAGATGGATGGCAGATTCAAATTCCTGGGCATACACATCTCCAAAAATCTGTCCTGGTCCAACCACGCCGACGCTACCACCAAGAAAGCACAACAGCGCCTATACTTCCTCAGGAAACTATGGAAATTCAGCATGTGCACATTAACTCTTACCAACTTTTACAGACGCACCATAGAAAGCATCCTATCTGGTTGCATTACAGCCTGGTATGGCAACTGCTCGGCCCATGACCGCAAGAAACTTTAGAGAGTTGTGAACACAGCCCAGTCCATCACACGAACCTGCCTCCAATCCATTGACTCCATCTACATCTTCCGCTGCCTGGGGAAAGTGGACAGCATAATCAAAGACCCCTCCCACCGGCTTACTCACTCTTCCAACTTCTTCCATCGGGCAGGAGATACAAAATTCTGAGAACACGCACGAACAGACTCAAAAACAGCTTCTTCCCCACCATTACCAGACTCCAAAGTGACCCTCTTATGGACTGACCTCATTAACGCTACACCCCTGTATGCTTCACCCGATGCCGCTGATATGCAGTTACATTGTGTACCTTGTATTGCCCGGTTATGTATTTTCTTTTATTTCCTTTTCTTTTGATGTACTTAATGATATGTTGAGCTGCTCGCAGAAAAATACTTTTCACTATATCAGGAATTGAAAGAAAGATTTCTAAATTTGCAGACGACACCAAGCTGGGGTGTAGTATATACAAATGAAGATTGTGACAAATCACAAGGAGGCATTAAGAAACTTGCAGAATGAATCTTCATCTGGAAAATAATTTCAAAGGTGTGAGGTGGGGTATTTTAGTCAGCAGATTTGGGAGGTTATGTACTGCCTGTCTAATAAGCGACTAAATTAGGTGGAGGAACAAAGGGATATGGAGTCTGACGCACAGGTTAATAAGTCCATTAAAAAGATAAACCAAGCATTGAGGTTCATTTATCAAGGGGTAGAATTGAACAGTGGATAGTTTGGAATGCATATTATAAAAGGATACACTAGCACCGTAGAAAGGGTAAAAAAATTCACAAGATGATATCAGAACCGAACAGTTACACTTATCAGAAAAGAATGGACAGGCTGTGGTTCTTTTCTCTGGGGCACACAAAGTGCTGAGAGGTGACTTGTTCAAAACTTTTATAGTGTTGAAGGGGTTTGATAGAGTAAATGGAGAGAAGATGTTTCCATTTGGTGAGGTTTCAAAAACTAAGGCCATTAATACGAGTGGTCACCAAATCCTTATAGAATTCAGGAGGAACACAAAGAGGAGACGGATTTTGGAACTTGCTAACACATGGAGTAGTTGAGGCAAATAGCGTATATGCATTAAAGTGGAGGCCAGATAAGAAAATTAGGGAAATATGAATAGAAGCGTGATTGTATCACTGTAATGCATGACATTCCAACAGCCTCTATATTTCAAAAGTTCTTCATTGGCTGTGAAGCATATGAAAGGACCAGTTTAAATTCCAGTCTTTCTTCCTCTTTCTATAATACAATGAATAGTGATTGTATCTCGGTAATGCAGTGATGCTATCTTTATAATAGTAATGGTATCTCTGTAGTAGGACTGAATCTCCGAAATACCATGATTTATATCTCCATAATGCAGTGACTCCCATGGAATATTGAAACAGGTGTTTCTTTCACACCCAGTCTGTTATACACTCGTTTTAAACCCAACATGTTACACACCCTCTGTTATACATCTTGCCTGTTACACACCCTACATGTTATGTAGCCCGCCCACTATAAACGCTGCTTGTTACTCACCCTGTCTGTTATACGGCTTGCTCCTTATAAACATTGCCGATTATATGGCCTACCTGTTATAAACCCTACCTGTTCTAAGGCCTGTTCGTTATAATCCTGCCCCTATACCTGACCTGCCATGCATCATACATCCTTCATAAACCCTGTTCTGGGCTCACCCATTATAAACCCTTTCCATTATACCATTATTACCATTATACAGCCCCTATAAACCCTGCCTGTTATAAAGCCTGTTCATTATAATCCTGTCTGCTATACAATCCAACTGTTATACAACCCACCTTGTCATAAACCCTGCCCATTAAATGGCTCCCTCTTTGTACTGCCCACCCATTATAAACCCTGCCTGTTACACATCGGCCATTAAACACCCGGTCTGTTATATGGCCCGCCCGCTATAAATACTGTCTGTGACATATCCAGCTGTTACACACCCGCCCAATCTTTCTGTCCATTGACAGTGGCCATTCTGATATTGCCTGCTTCACACCCACAACTTAGCAAACAGAAGCCACCAGGTGGACAGTATTTTAATGGGTGAGCTCAGTAAAATGAAAGGGAGCAGGTTCCGGCAGTACTTGAACAAACTTATTTATCTTTCGAATTGTGATTCCCTCGCTTTACTACAAAATCCAAATGCAGAAATAAGTGGGGCCTCAGCGGGTAGGTTTCAAACATCAGCTGACGTGTCATTTTCAACTTGGCCATCTCTGGGGCAACTGGCTGATTGGATTGATCACTGGTTGTTGGACTGGCCCATTCATTGAACACTTTGGTTGTTCGACCCACTTACCAGTTCAACAGCCATTCAATTTTCATTCCATTGATTTCAATGGGATAAACATGGGGTTGGTTCCACCATAGGTGGCTGATCTGCTTTGCTAAGTTACTGCACAGGTTTTAAAGTGAAAGATTGGCCCCTACTCTCCATTATGCGATACTGAAATATGGGGTTGTAAAATTCATGTCGCCACTGTCGTCCTCACTGCCACAGGTTCCTGCTATCCTGCCCAAATTGGCGTTCGTTGGGAATGTTGACCAGTTCGCCCGGCGACTGGAGATTCCCGCCTGAGGTCAATGGATTTTTCCATTCTATGCGGCTCGCCTGTGGCGTTCTTGCGGCGGGCTGGGCCGGAGAATCCAGTCCAATATCGTTTATAGTAAGAAGTCTTACAGCACCAGGTTAAAGTCCAACAGGTTTGTTTCAAACACGAGCTTTCGGAGCACAGCTCCTTCCTCAGGCGAATGGTGAGGTATGTTCCAGAAACATTTATATAGACAAAGTCAGAGATGCTGGACAATGCTTGGAATGCTCTCGTACAAACGGGATATGGCGCTCGACTCATCGATCGACAGTTCCAACGCGCCACAGCAAAAAACCGCACCGACCTCCTCAGAAGACAAACACGGGACACCACTGACAGAGTACCCTTCGTCGTCCAGTACTTTCCTGGGGTGGAGAAACTACGACATCTTCTTCGCAGCCTTCAACACATCATCAATGAAGATGAACATCTTGCCAAGGTCATCCCCACACCCCCACTACTGGCCTTCAAACAACCGCGCAACCTCAAACAAACCATTGTTTACAGCAAATTACCCAGCCTTCAGAACAGCGACCACAACACCACACAACCCTGCCAGGGCAATCTCTGCAAGACATGCCAGATCATCGACTCGGATACCACCATTACAAGTGGTAACACCACCCACCAGGTACGCGGCACATACTCGTGCGACTCGACCAATGTAGTCTACCTCTTACGCTGCAGGAAAGGATGTCCGGAAGCGTGGTACATTGGCGAGACCATGCAGACACTGTGACAACGAATGAACGGGCATCGTGCGACAATCACCAGGCAGGAATGTTCCCTTCCAGTCGGGGAACACTTCAGCAGTCAAGGGCATTCAGCCTCTGATCTCCGGGTAAGCGTTCTCCAAGGCGGTCTTCAGGACACGCGACAACGCAGAATTGCCGAGCAAACTTATAGCTAAGTTCCGCACGCATGACTTGACTTCCGGGCGGCGAGCGAGGAGGTCGCAGGGAGAGGGGCTCCCGCAAGCGGTGGACAGCAGGAGGAACAGCCCCCCCCCCCCCCCCCCCCCCCGACAGGCCGGACGGCGGAGGAGGAGCGCCGGCGGAGGAGCCGGAGCGGGAGCCGAGGAGCCGGAGCCGAGGAGCCGGAGCGGAGGAGCCGAGGAGCCGGAGCGGAGGAGCCGAGGAGCCGGGGCGGAGGAGCCGAGGAGCCGAGGAGCCGGAGCGGAGGAGCCGAGGAGCCGGAGCGGGAGACGAGGAGCCGGAGCCGAGGAGCCGGAGCCGAGGAGCCGGAGCGGAGGAGCCGAGGAGCCGGAGCGGGAGCGGAGGAGCCGGAGCGGAGGAGCCGGAGCGGAGGAGCCGGAGCGGCGACAGGGGGGCCCAACAGCAGCAGGTCCATCCCCTCTCCCCCCCCCCCCCCCCCCACGCGGGCCAGGAGCGGTGCGGCGGCGGCGGCGGCGGCCCCTCTTCTCTCCCCCCCCCCACGCGACCCAGGAGCGGTGCGGCGGCGGCGGCGGCCCCTCTTCTCTCCCCCCCCCCCCCCCCCACGCGGGCCAGGAGCGGTGCGGCGGCGGCGGCCCCTCTTCTCTCCCCCCCCCCCCCCCCACGCGGGCCAGGAGCGGTGCGGCGGCGGCGGCCCCTCTTCCCTTCCCCCCCCCCCCCCCCAGCCAGCAGCGGGGACCCCCCCCCCCCCCAGCCAGCAGCGGGGACCCCCCCCCCCCAGCCAGCAGCGGGGACACAACCCCCCCCCCCCCCCAGCCAGCAGCGGGGACACAACCCCCCCCCCCCCCCAGCCAGCAGCGGGGACACAACCCCCCCCCCCCCCCCCCAGCCAGCAGCGGGGACACAACCCCCCCCCCCCCCCAGCCAGCAGCGGGGACACAACCCCCCCCCCCCCCAGCCAGCAGCGGGGACACAACCCCCCCCCCCCCAGCCAGCAGCGGGGACACAACCCCCCCCCCCCCCCAGCCAGCAGCGGGGACACAACCCCCCCCCCTCCCCCCCCCCCAGCCAGCAGCGACCACCGGCCCACTCGCCCCCCCCCCCCCCCCCCCCCCCCCCCCCCCAACTGCTGTGACCACCACGTGGCAAAGACAAAGGGACTCTCTCTCCTGGTTGAGTGGGGAAAAAAGAAAAAAGAGACTTGTATTTCTGTTCTTCCCAAAAGAAAACTGGTAAAGAGAAAAGGGGTAGGGGAAATAAATTTTAAAAAAAAAATATATATATATATATATATATATACATATATAGATATATAATAATAAATAAAATAAAAATAGGGTGCGGAAAAGGGGGAAAAAGAAGAACAAGGAGAGAAGAAAAGATGAAGGGGAAGGGGGAGAAAAAAGTGCCAGAAAGGAGCCAAGAGAAAGGGGGCACCGGAAGTAGACTGGGCAAAGGGAAAGCCAGCTCGGGCGAACGAGTCAACACGCGAAGCGGCGGGAAGGATGCTTCGCCGCATCCAGAAGAGCTGGACGGGCGGGCAACCTCTCCCCTGGGGTTAGAGGCGGGCGTGAATTGGAAGGAAGCCTTTGCCGAGGTGGTGAGGGAGCAGCTGCAGGCATTCAAGGCAGAGTTAAAAGCAGACGCAGAGGCCGCAGCACAGGCAGCAGTGACCAGGGCCATGTCAGGGGTGCAGCAGGTTCTGACCAGATTGGAGAAGAAAGTGGATGCCCAAGGGAAGATACTGGAAGCCCAAGGGAAGATACTGGAAGCCCAGGGGGCAACCATTAAAGAGCTGGAGAAGGCAGCGACTGACGCGAGCGACCGGGTCATATCCCTGGAGAGGGGAATGGTGAAACTGAGTGCAACACAGGGGAGCCTGAAGGGCAGGGTAGACGACCAGGAGATCAGCTCGAGAAGGCAAAATATCAAGATAGTGGGCCTGCCAGAGGGGATAGAGGGTAGAAATCCCACAACATTCGTGGCTGCGATGCTGGGCTCCTTAGTGGGGCGGGAAACTTTTCCCACCCCACCGGAAATGGACAGAGCTCATCGGTCACTGCGCCCGAAGCCCAAGGAAGGGGAAAAACCGAGAGCAGTTATAGCCAGACTGCACCGGTACCGGGATAGGGAGACAATCCTGCGCTGGGCCAAGGAGAATAGAGCCTGCAATTGGGACGGGCACGCCATCCGAATCTACGAGGATTTTGGAGCGGACATAGCTAAGAGACGGGCGGAGTTCAACAGAGCGAAAGCAGCTCTCTATAAGAACAAAGTACGTTTTGGTATGCTGTACCCAGCAAAACTCTGGGTCACATACCAACACAAGGAATATTTCTTTACAGCCCCTGCCGAGGCGAATAGATTCGTCGAGGAGCACGGGCTGGAAAAACGCCATGGGAAGTAGGGACGAGGGGCCCATGGCAAGGAGACACGTCATGCCGACGGGGGGGGTGGGGAGGGGCGAGGCAAAGCCAGCCCCCTCCCCCCTGGCAGAAACACCCAGAACGGAAAACAACCCAATGCCCTAGGGCCCGCTCCAGGTGGGAGGCCAGGCCCCGGCACGAGGGAACGGGAGTACTGGAGAGGGGAGAGGGGAAGCGGGACAGCAACCTCCGAGAGGGGAGCCACCGTGCTAGCAGGAAAGCTAGCGAAGGGGGCGCGCAACAGAGCAGGGCCGCAGCGCACCCCCAACAGGGGGGAAGGCGCCAGGCAGGGGAGGGGGGGGATCACCCATCAAAGGTGGGAGAGCAAATGGGGACAGGAATGGGGGAGAGAGGGGCAATGGAGGGGTACACA
Organism: Scyliorhinus canicula; assembly: GCF_902713615.1. Lineage (NCBI taxonomy): Eukaryota > Metazoa > Chordata > Chondrichthyes > Carcharhiniformes > Scyliorhinidae > Scyliorhinus > Scyliorhinus canicula. Next base: position 150,720,845 of record NC_052149.1, on the reverse strand, counting down.
GGGGTATCCCCGAAAGGGATAGAGCGGGGGGGGGGGGGGCACCCGGGGGGCGAGAGACCAGGGAGGGGAAACGCAGGGACGAAGGGACAAAAGAGGCCAGTAAGGGAATAGGGCCACAAAGTGCCACAGACAAGGGCTCGAAACAGGGAACTGCTGCAAGCACCCACCCAGTACGGTCTGTGGGTGAAGGGGCCCCCCGGAGTGCAGGGGACTACCCGCGTGGCGGACACAAAGTGGACGGCCATGGCGGGTGTCCCCGGGACAAGGGGGAACCCCGGAGCGCAGGGACCCGACCGCATGGGGAGAGCAGTGATAGTGGACATCCTGGACGGCCCCCTAACATAGGGAAACCCCAGAGGGCAGGGGCGCGTCCACCGGACAAATATGGTTAACCCCACAGGAGCAAGGGGGCAGAAGCCCCCCACCAGAATAGTCACCTGGAACGTAAGGGGACTTAACGGCCCAGTGAAGAGATCTAGAGTCCTCACCCACCTTAGAAACATGAGGGCCGACATAGTCTTCCTCCAAGAGACGCACTTGAGGGAGCAGGACCAACTGCGGGTAAGAAAGGGCTGGGTGGGACAAACCTATCATTCCTGTTATGGGGCAAGGGCCAGGGGGGTGGCAATCCTGATTGGCAAGAGGACAATGTTTAGGGCGACAAAGACGGTTACGGACCCAGGGGGACGGTATGTCATGGTCAGCGGGGCCCTGGATGGGGCGCCGGTAGTTCTAGTTAACGTGTACGCGCCCAACTGGGACGACACGAGCTTCATCCAAAAGACCATGGCAGAAATCCCGGACATAGCGACGCACCGACTAATCATGGGGGGGGACTTCAACTGTGTACAGGACCCAACGACGGACAGATCAAACCCCAGAACGGGGAAAACCTCAAACATGGCAAGGGAACTCAGCCACTATATGGAGCAGATGGGAGCAGTAGACCCCTGGAGATTCGCCCACCCGGGGGAGAAAGAATTCTCTTTCTTCTCCCCAGTACACAACGTGTACACCAGAATTGACTTCTTTGTGGTGGGGAAAACGGTGCTTCCAGAGATAGACAAGGTGGAATACTCCGCAATTGTGATATCAGACCACGCTCCACACTACATGGATGTGCGGCTAGAGACGGGAAGGGCCCAGCGCCCCAAATGGAGGTTGGACGGTGCCTTACTAGCTGACAAGGCCTTCAGCGAAAGGATAGCGCAGGCCATAGCGGAGTACACTGAGATCAACCAAAACGGGGAGGTCTCACCCTCCACGTTCTGGGAAGCGCTTAAGGCCGTACTAAGAGGGGAAATCATAGCCTACAAAGCGCAAAGAGATAGGGAGGAAAGGGTGGCTAGGCAGAAGCTGGTCGACTCCATACTGGAGGTAGACCATAAATACTCCGAGGCCCCGACTGTAGAACTCCTGGCGGAGAGAAAAGAATTACAAAGGAACTTTGACCTGCTCTCCACCAGGAAAGCAGTACACCAACTCCGCCAGGCACGCGGGGCCCTATACGAACACGGAGACAAAGCCAGCCGCCTGTTGGCCCACCAGCTGAGAAAGCAGGCAGCCAGCAGAGAAATTGCGCAAATCAGAGATACCAGAGGCACGTTGGAAACAGAACCAGAGAAGATTAACAAAACCTTCAAGGCCTTCTACCAAGAGCTGTACACCTCAGAGCCCCCAACGGGGAAGGCTGGGATGAACCGGTTTCTTGACGGACTGAACATACCAGTTGTGGGAGAGGGCAGAAAACGGGATCTGGAAGCACCACTAGCACTGGGAGAGATCATGGAGAGCATTAGCTCCATGCAGGCGGGGAAGGCGCCGGGACCGGACGGATTCCCGGCGGACTTCTACAAAAAATTTGCGACAGCGCTGGCCCCGCACATGCGGGAGATGTTCACAGACTCGCTAGCTAGGGGCACGTTGCCACCCACGTTAGCACAGGCCTCAATCTCGCTGATACCTAAGAAAGACAAAGACCCAACGGAATGTGGGTCATACAGACCCATATCTCTGCTGAATGCAGACGCCAAAATACTGGCCAAAATCCTAGCCAAAAGGCTAGAAGACTGTGTACCTGAGGTGGTCACAGAGGACCAGACGGGCTTTGTCAAAGGTAGACAGCTGACCGCGAACATCAGGCGCCTGCTGAACGTGATAATGACCCCCTCCGGGGAGAGAACACAAGAGGTGATCGTCTCCCTGGACGCAGAAAAGGCCTTCGACAGAGTCGAATGGATATACCTCATAGAGGTACTGGAGCGGTTCGGGCTTGGAACAGGGTTCACAGCTTGGGTAAAGCTCCTGTACAACGCTCCCATGGCGAGTGTACAGACCAACAATACCAACTCCCAATACTTCCAGCTGCACAGGGGCACCAGACAAGGATGCCCACTGTCCCCGCTGCTGTTCGCACTAGCAATCGAACCGCTAGCAATCGCGCTCAGGGCAGCAAAAAATTGGAGGGGGATCCGAAGGGGAGGTAGAGAGCACAGAGTCTCACTCTATGCGGATGATCTGCTCCTCTATATCTCGGACCCACAAAGCAGCATGGACGGAATCATCGCGCTCCTGAAAGAGTTTGGAGCCTTCTCGGGCTACAAACTCAACATGAGCAAAAGTGAGATCTTCCCATTACACCCGCAAGGGGGGGGGGGGGGGGCAGCACTAAAGGGGCTGCCGTTCAAACAAGCCCGACATAAATTCCGCTACCTGGGGATCCAAATAGCCCATGACTGGAAAGGGATCCACAAATGGAACCTCACCAGCCTGACGGAGGAAGTTAAAAAGGACCTGCAAAGATGGAACACACTCCCGCTCTCCCTCGCGGGGAGAGTTCAGACGATCAAAATGAACGTACTGCCCAGGTTCCTCTTCCTGTTTAGATCCATTCCGATCTACATCCCCAAGGCCTTTTTCAAAGCGCTGGACAAACTCATCATGGCGTTCGTATGGGGGGGTAAAAATGCTAGGATCCCAAAGAAGGTCTTACAAAAACCAAAAACCAGGGGAGGGTTAGCCCTCCCGAATCTACAATTCTACCACTGGGCAGCAACAGCCGAGCGAGTAAGGGGATGGATCCAGGAGCCAGAAGCTGAGTGGGTGCGTGCGGAGGAGGCCTCCTGCATGGGAACCTCCCTCCGGGCCCTCGCCACGGCAGCACTCCCATCCCCACCCAAAAAACACTCCAGCAGCCCAGTGGTGACAGCCACCCTCCAATCCTGGAACCAACTGCGGCAGCAACTTGGCCTGACCAAAATGTCGAACAGGGCTCCCATCTGCAACAACCATAGGTTCAAACCAGCACTGACCGACGCCACCTTCAAAAGGTGGAGGCAGGACGGGGGGACACTGACAGTCAGGGACCTATACACGGACGACAGGATCGCAACACTGGACGAACTGACAGAGAAATTTCAGCTAGCTGGGGGGAACGAGCTACGGTACCTGCAGCTCAAAAACTTCCTACGAAAGGAGACAAGGACGTACCCACAACCGCCACGACAGACACTACTGGAAGACCTACTGGACGCAAGTATCCTAGAGAAAGGGAACTGTAGTGACATGTATGACCGACTGGTAGATAGGGACGACACCGTACTGGACGCAACAAGGAGGAAATGGGAGGACGACCTGGGGATGGAGATCGGGTGGGGACTCTGGAGCGAAGCACTGCATAGGGTCAACTCCACCTCCACGTGCGCAAGGCTCAGCCTGACGCAACTAAAAGTGGTACATAGAGCCCACTTAACAAGAACCCGTATGAGTAGGTTCTTCCCGGAGGTGGAAGACAGATGTGAACGGTGCCAAAGAGGCCCGGCCAACCACGCCCACATGTTCTGGTCCTGCCCCAGACTCGTGGAGTACTGGACAGCCTTCTTCGAGGTAATGTCCAAAGTGGTGGGAGTGAGGGTGGAGCCATGCCCGATAGTGGCGGTCTTCGGGGTTTCAGAACAGCCAGATCTATTCCTGGGGAGGAGGGCGGATGCCCTTGCCTTTGCCTCCCTGATCGCCCGCCGTAGAATCCTGTTTGGCTGGCGGTCAGCAGCACCGCCCAGAGCTGCGGACTGGCTGTCCGACCTCTCGGAATCTCTCCAAATGGAGAAAATCAAATTTGCCATCCGAGGGTCGGACGACGGCTTCCACAGAACGTGGGAGCCATTCATGCAACTGTTCCGGGACCTATTTGTGGCCAATGTACAAGAGGAAGAATAGTCGGGGGAAGGTAGCGGGAGGGGGGGGGGGGGGCTACAGGTTCGTTACGGGGGTTCGATGGCTAGCTAAGGCCCAAAACCAAGCTAAATAAACATGTTGAGGGGGGGAGGGGGGGGGGGGGGCGCAGTTACTACTACGAAGATGCTTACCTGTAAATATGTATGTTAATTTTTGCGTGTTTGTTTTTGTTTGTTTTTTTTTCTCTCTCCTAACAATTTGTAATTTGTTCAATATAAAATACGAAAACTGAATAAAAACATTTATAAAAAAAAAAAGTTCCGCACGCATGAGTGCGGCCTCAACAGGGATCTTGGATTCATGTCGCATTACATCCACCCCCCACCATCTGGCCTGGACTTGCAAAATCCTAGCAACTGTTCTGGCTTGAGACAATTCACACCTCTTTAACCTGTGATTATCCCTCTCCCTGGATATGTAATGATTTGATTACCTGCAAATGCCTGCATTCAAAGCATTGTCCAGCATCTCTGACTTTGTCTATATAAATGTTTCTGGAACATACCTCGCCATTCACCTGAGGAAGGAGCTGCGCTCCAAAAGCTCGTGTTTGAAACAAACCTGTTGGACTTTAACCTTGTGTTGTAAGACTTCTTACTGTGCTTACCCCAGTCCAACGCCGGCATCTCCACATAATATCTTTTATGTCATTTGCATATCACCTTCCTCAGCCATTGGAGATGATCTGAGCTGAAAAAGCAGCCAGTTTTCTTTTCTTTAAAAATCTTTTTATTGGCATTTTCAAAATTATATACATTGCTGTTCGTTTTCATTTATTTTATAGTCCCAAAGGTTCTTTCTTAGGTTTCTCTATTTACAGTCTGTTGCCGCCTGGCTGGCTCAGCCTACAATCCTCCTTATCCCTCCCCTCCTCCAGCTCCTGTCTCCTTGTCCTCCCCCCACCTCTTCCGCTCCTTTCCCCTCTTTTTCATTGCTGTTCCCAATTTCTTCTTGCTGGGTTTTGCTACTTCGCCTTGCTCCCCCACGCCCGCCACTTCCCGGTCCTCCCTCGCTTTCCTCTTTCTATCTTGTCCTGGCTATTTCCCCTGGCTATTTTTTTATGTGTTGGGCACAAACAGGTCTCGGAGCAGTCAGATGAATGGCACCCATGTTTTGTGGAAGCCCTCTTCCGAACCACGCGTGGTGAATTTGATTTTCTCCATTTGGAGAAATTCTGAGAGGTCGGACAGCCAGTCTGCAGCTTTAGGTGGTGCTGCTGATTGCCAACCACGCAGGATTCTACAGCAGGCAATCAGAGAGGCAAAGACAAGGACGGCCGCCCTCCTCCCCATGAAGAGAACTGACTGGTCTGATACCCCGAAGACCGCCACTTTCGGGCATGACTCCATCCTCATCCCCACCACTTTGGACATTGCCTCGAAGAAGGCTGTCCAGTACCCAGTAAGCATGCTGGGGCAAGACCAGAACATGTGGCCGGGGTTGACTGGGCCTCCTTGGCACCGTTCGCATCTGTCCTCCATCCTTCAGGAAGATCCTACTCATTCGGGTACAAGCAGCCAATTTAATCACAGGACCATAGTAGAAGGAGGCCATTCAGTCCATCCAGTCTGCATCAACCCTCCGAAAGAGCACCCTACTTAGCCCCCCCCCCCCCCCCCCCCCCCCCCCCCCCCACCACCCTACCCCCATAACCCTGCACATTGATCTCGAAGGAGCAATTTAACATGGCCAATCCACCTGACCTGAACATCTTTGAACTGGAGCACCCGGTGCAAACCCACGCAGGCACGGGGAGAATGTGCAAACTCCACACAGACAGTCACCCTAGGTCCGATTCAAAACTGGGTGCCTGGCGCTGTGAGGCAGCAGTGCTAGCCACTGTGCTGCCATTAACTATATCTGGTGCCCCACAATCCTTCCTTGTCTTCTGATATGATGCCAAAGCTGGATAGGTGTGTGAATATTCTGGTGGTACAGAATTCACGTTGCAACCCTTCATGCGTTAAGTCTCCATGTCACCTCTAATGGTTGGGCTGAGCTGAGGAAGCGGAAAGATTGATCCTTGATTCTGTAATTCATTTACCACGTGACCAAATGTTGAAACATCACAAGTAGTGTTGCCAATTGGTTTGGCATATTCCTAGACATTACATCAGGTGAGCTCCCATCACCATCTGCCCCACTCTGTCTAACCGCTTTTACTTCTATCTCCAATTTTAAAAATAGCTAATAATAATAATCGCTTATTGTCACAAGTAGGCTTCAATGAAGTTACTGTGAAAAGCCCCTAGTTGCCACATTCTGGCGCCTGTTCAGGGAGGCCGGAACGGGAATTGAACCCGAGCTGGTGGCATTGTTCTGCATTACAAGCCAGCTGTTTAGCCCACTGTGCTAACCAGCCCATGGTAATAAATACCATGGTCGTGATTTTGCGTCCGCGTTCACTACAAGTAGAAACAGCGATGTGGGTGCAAAATATCGCTGCCGAAATCTAATTTTCCGATTCACCCTGCCCCCTACCAGTGACGTAACAAGGTTTCCATCCAGGGAGGCCAGGAACTTCATTTCAATAAATTTTAATTTAATTAGACGGCTTCCTCACCGTTTCACCCTCCAAGTTTGAAATTCTCCAGTCGCTGACATGAATCACATTGGCGAGGTTTACAATCGTTTTTCAAAAATGGGAACTAGGCAAAAGGAATAGGTACATAAAGCCCCTGGGGTGGGGGGGGGGGGGGGGGGGGAAAGAGAACATGCCCGGTCAGTACTCTTGTATTGTCCCCTGGCACTGCCCCTGGGGCTGTGTCAGGCAGCAGTGTCGGGTGGGGCCCCTGGGGAGCTCCATTGCGGGAGTTTCCCTTTATTTGTTGGGGGGTGGCGTGGGGTGGGGGGGGGGGGGGGGGAAGAGGAGGATGATCCTGTATCTGTGTGGGGATGGGGGCCCCTGTGTCCGTGTTTGGGGAAGGGGGATGTGAGGGGGTTCCTGCTTTTTCTAACGGAGGTCAGGGTCCTTTCAAAATGGCACCTCGATCTTGGGATTTCTGGCTTTCGCCATTTATTGCCTCGACAACAATGGCGTCACCCACGCCTCCAGAGATTTTCTACGCCGAGTGCTGGATTATCAGGAGAGAAAGGCTGGCTGTGCAGCCTATGAGCTTTCTTGCCTCAGCCAGCACTCTGTACAGAGAATTGAAAATTCAGCCATATATCTGCAGAGAAAATTTTGCTTTAATCTCCTGGTGATTTCTTTTTTGTTTGCAGCAGCGTCCAGAGATTCATTTTTAATTCCTAGAGACTCCAGGGAAATCCTGGCGTGTTGGCGACCCTGGTGGCACAGGCTGTATGTAGCTCCCTGTGTTGGACCATGGTAAACCCATCTACTGCAGCAATGAGCATAATACAGGGTGGTCTCCGAGTTATTTCTCAGCCTACGCTCTTCTGTTTGAAGCTGAAAAACAACTTTCCACTGTTATAGTACTAGTGATTTTAGATGGAACACCTTTACAAAGCCCAGTGTGTGAGAATAGAGAAGGGTTCACTTGGCAGTTTTTATATTTAAAGAAAAAAAACCTCTCATTCAGAAATGCCGAGAGGCTCCGTCTTTTATTGCTGTATTTTCTCTTGAACAAAATGAACATTTTGCTGAAAGGTTAAACAAATAGCTGGCACTTTCTGTAGCTTGTCAATTCCTGTACTTCATGTAATGAGAGGAAAATAGGGAGCATTAACCGAAGACAGATGGAAATAATTTGATCCGACAATCTAGCTTTTCATGTGTTAAGCGAGGGAGGCCTGGAAGACTCCATTACTCCCTCCAGCGCCTTTACTTGTTTCAATTTAATTTTAATCATATTCCCAGATTTAATAGGCAATAATTACTGGGTAGTAGTGTCACCAACCTAAATTGTTGCATGTCTATGCCAGCTCCAACAGACTACAAATGGCTGTAAGTGGGGGAGGGGGAAGGGGGCGGGCAGGATGTGCTTATGTAATGTTCTTCTGTCCATTATTGTAGTTCAGCTACACTGGCTCATGCTAGCTCCATTGACAAGGACCATTGTGTGTGGCACTGCTGCTGAGGATTTCTGACCAGTGAAGATCCAGGTTTAGCCCATGGCCTAACCTGATCACAGCTCAAGTGATGCTGGAGATGCTAATCGGGCACAGTGGGAGCTTACTGTCTGCAAATTGGCTGCCGTTCTGGCTGTAAAAATTTTTAGGATGTCCTGCAGAGAACTTTATCTGGTGTGGGGAATGCATTGCTGGTCGCTCCGGTAGAAAACTCAGTCAGCAACTCGCTGACTTTAGAATAAGGGCTGCCCTGCAGCAATAAATACCTGAGGGGCGATCTTAAAGAAGTTGAGAGTGGGATTCCTCATTTTCAGAGACAGGAAGCCCTGCCCTCGAGAGCTGATGGCTAATCTGATTGGCCGACATAGGAGTAGTCCAAGCGGTGAACACAGTAGTAGCCATTGCTCGGACTGCAGGGGAGTCCCAGGAGGAAGGATTTGGTACTGGACTGAGGGTAAGTCTGGGGTTGTTTGGTTGCGTGCTATAGTGAGTATGTGTTTGGGGGGAGAGTGGGGGAAGGGTTTGGATTTGAGAGGCTTGGGGGGGGTGGATACACAAATGGAGTGGTACAATGTTGTGGGGGATGATGTGAGGAGGTACCTCCTGCCCCTTCCTTCTCATTGAGTCAAGGAAGTAGTGGGCTAGCTAGTTTTCTTCTCCCACGCCGTATTATAGAATCATAGAATTTACAGTGTAGAAGGAGGCCGTTCGGCCCATCGCGTTTGCACCAGCCCTGGGAAAGAGCACCCTACTTAAGCTGACGCCTGAACCCTATCCCCATAACCCAGTAACCTCACCAATTTAGCATGGCCAATCCATCTAACCTGCACATCTTTGGACTGTAGGAGGTACTGGAACACCGAGAGGGAACCCACGCAGACACGGGGAGAAAGTGCAAACTCCACACAGAGACATCTGTGGCCAGAATTGAACTTGGGTCCCTGGAGCTGTGAGGCAGCAGTGCTAACCACTGTGCCACCGTGCCACCCATAGCGGCAGAGATGGAATGAAGTCCTTAAATGATCTATAATTAGCAACTTATAGACCTCCAAAGGTCAAAGGGCAAGAAGACTGACTGATGTTTTTCACACCCATTGTAAAAAAGCTGCCTTTCTTTCACGTGCTTCCCTCCCTCTGCATTCATATACACTGGTGATAGGGGGATGTAACCTCCGCTCCTTCCAAGTTTGTGAAAGGTGCTGTAAGTCTGCCTATCAACAATTTCCTTATTTTCTTTCCAGTTTGGAAAGTTTATATGTCGTGTTGAACAATGACAAGTTATCAGAAACTTTCATCTTCTCCATCCCTCTGACTGAAGAACACTGGACAATGTGCTGTGGCAGCTGTTCAAACCCTTGTGTCTAGGCGAAGAGGGCAACGGTAGCAGAAAAATCCAAAGGGCATCAACACAGCAACTAGACTTGACACGAACCATCTTTCGTCTGTCTCAACAGGCTGATCGGAAATTTTGAGAATGCAGATTAGAGGTCAATGAAACCAATTTTCTCACTGTGTGCCATGTGATTGGCAAAGGTTTTCCACTAGCCAGTGGGCATTTGAAGATTTAGCCACTTAAGGAGTTTGGTTTGGAGCAATATGATGCCATTTGTTCACTGGCTGCGAACGTGGAGGCAATTCTGTATGCCTATTTTTTTGAAAAGTAGTATGGTGCTTTGCTTGGAGCTTGCATACTTGGCAGCAGCCTTTGTCATTTCTGACATCATGGGATCCAGGGCAATTTGGCAAATTGGATCCAAAATTGGCATAGTAGCAGGAGGGTGATGGTCGAAGGTTGTTTTTGTGACTGAAAACCTAGGTCCAGTGGTGTTTCGCAGGGATTGGTCCTGGGTCGCTTGCTGTTTGTAGTGTACATTAATGATCTGGGCGTGAATGTAGGAGGTAGGTTCGGAGATGACACAAAAGTTGGTGGTGTGGTAAGTAGTGAGGAGGAAGGCCTTACATTGCAGGATGATATTGATGAGCTGTTAGATGGGCAGAACAGTGGCAAATGGAATTTAACACTGAAAAGTGAGAGGTAATGCATTTTGGGAGGACTAACAAGGCAAAGGAATATACAATGAATGGTAGGCCCCTCGGAGGTACAGAGGATCAGAGGGACCTCAGTGTGTGTGTCCATAGATCTCTGAAGACAGCAAGACAGGTAGATAAAGTGGTTTAGAAGGCATATGGGATATTTGCCTTTATTAGCCGAGGTATAGATTATAAAAGCAGTGAAGTTATGATGGAGCCGTATAAAACACTGGTTAGGCGACAGCTGGAGTACTATGCGCAGTTCTGGTCACCACATCAGGAAGTCACCAAGGAAGGAAGTGATTGCATTAGAGAGGGTGCAGAGGCGATTCACCAGAATGTTGCTGAAGCGTTTCAGTTATGAATCGAGGCTGGATAGGTTGGAGTTGTTTTCCTGAGAGCAGAGAAGGCTGAGGGTGGACATGATTAAGGTGTATAAAATTATGAGGGTAGATACGAAGGAACTTTTCTCCTTGGCATAGGGGGGGTCAATAATAACTTATCGTCACAAGTAGGCTTCAATGAAGTTATTGTGAAAAGCCCCTAGTTACCACATTCCGGCACCTGTTCGGGGAGGCCGGTTCGGGAATTGAACCTGCGCGGCTGGCATTGTTCTGCATTACAAGTCAGCTGTTTAGCCCACTGTGCTAAACCAGCCCTTTATAGCCAGGGGCCATAGATTTACAGCAAGAGGCAAGAGGTTTAGAGAGGATGTGAGAAAAAGTCTTTTCACCTAGAGAGTGGTTGGAATCAGGAACTTGCTGCCTGAAAGGGTGGTAAGAGGCATGAACCTTCACTCCATTTAGGAAGCATTTAGATGAGTACTTGAAATGCCATAGCGTACAAGGCTACGGACTGAGTGCTGGAAAATGGAATTGGAGTAAATAGGAACTTGATGGCTGGCGTGGACACGATGGGCCGAAGGGCCTGTTTCTGTGCTGTAAAAACTCTGACTCTATGACACTTGACCGGCTTCCTCAGACAGCAGAAAATGCACAATGGATCGCCTGGAAGCTGATAGTCAAGGGTATGTTGTAATAGGTTTGATGGGAAACTTTACCGCAATGGGCTCGCACACATTTTTAAAAAGATTCTCCCCTAGGATGTCAGCATCACTTAACAGGGCCAATATTTGTTGCTCATCAATAATTTCCCTTTGAACTTAGTGGCATACCAGGCCTTTTCAGAAGGCAACGCAGAGTGATAGGAATATAGGAACATAGGAATTAGGAGCAGAAATAGGCAATTCAGCCCTTCGCTCCACCTGCTCCACCATTCGATCAGATCATGGCAGATCTCTTCCTGGTCTCAAAACCACATCCCTACCTGTCCCCCATATCCCTTTAACCCGTTTTTAAAATCAGAAATATAACTATCGCCTTCTTGAAGCTATTTAATGACTCAGATTCCACTGCACTATGGGGCAGCGAGTTCCACAAATTCGCCACCCTCGGTGAGAAGTAGTTCCTCCTCATTTTTCCTTCCCAAAGGGGCATTAATGAACCCAATGGGGTTTTACAACAATCAATGGTTTTACGGTCACCATCGCTCAGACTAGCTTTCCAATTCCATATTTTTGTTACTTGAATTCAAATTGCATCAGCTCCTATGGTGGGATTTGAACCCAGGTTCCCAGTGGGTCAGTCTGGGCCTCTGGATTACTAGGTGATGTGACTATCAATTCACTAGACACATGATTGGAAGTAAACTGTGGTTTTAATAGTCTTACAACTAAGCTAGCCTGGGACCAGAGGAACTGCGAGCAGGCTTACGGCTGCAGTACTTTATACTTCCGGTTAGTGGGAGGAGCCATGGGCGGAGACATGGGCGGAGCCCAGTACAAACTCCTCATCTCCCCCTATGGGCAGAGCCGTGCAACGGCTCACATACAGAGCCCACAAGGACACAATACAACGCAAGGCAATACAGTGTGAATTACGATGCATATAATTCACCACACTAGGTCAATGACGTTGCTACAACACCACCATATCCCTCCATTGTTCACAAAGGAGTTCATAATGCACAAAGCTTTGGAGGAGATGCCTTTGTCAGAGGTAATGGTTTTGTTATTTAGTCGATGAAGATGGAGTAACTGTGCTTTCTCGCCCTTCTTTATCGATCAAGGTTTGCATCATTCTCAGTGCGACACCAGAATTCAAGGGGAAGCTGATTTTGATGGGGTTAGATGGAAAAGGATTGGAGGAGGTTCATATGGAGCATAAACGGACCAGTTGCAATGAATGGCCTGAATTGGTGCTGTGATTACTGGGTAACACTTCAGAAGTGCCCTTGAACAGCCTCAGGAGCCCCAAAGCTTAAGGTTTTGGTGATTAACATCCAAGCTTACTGACCTGACTTAAGTGCTGGGTATGTCCCTAGAAGATGAAAATTGTGTATTCCACACCCATGAGCCAGAAGCACCAGGTGCAATCTTTTCAGTCGCTGCTTTGGAGACTCATAATGGAGCGGTGAGGTTCCACATCCGAGAAAAACATGTTTTCATACCACAATTGGGTAGGATTTCTCTATGCTTTATCCTGTGAACACATTGGCGGCCTAGGAACCCCGAGGGTTCAAAGTTCATATGCGGTAAACAAATGCCTGAGCAGCGATGAACTGTTGTCCAGTGCTATCTATCTATTACTAAGAACTTAACCCATTGACGCATGTGTAAAAACCTGGGATTCTCCAACCCCCACCAGGTCGGAGAATCGCCCGGGGCCGGTGTCAATCCCGCCCCCGCCGTGTCCCGAATTCTCCGCCACCCGAGATTCGGCGGGGGCGGGAATCGCGCTGCGCCGGTCGGCGGGCCCCCGCGGCGATTCTCCGGCCCACGATGGGCCGAAGTCCCGCCGCTGACAAGCCTCTCCCGCCGGCGGGAATCAAAACACCTACCTGACCAGCGGGATTGGTGGCGTGGGCGGGCTCTGGGGTCCTGGGGGGGGGGGGGGGGGGGGGGGGGGCGCGGGCTGATCTGACCCCGGGGGGTGCCCCCACGGTGGCCTGGCCCACGGGCAGGCCTGTGCCGTGGGGTCGCTCTTTTTCTTCTGCCTTTACCATGGCTGACGCGGAAGAGACCCCCTCCCCTGCGCCGGGATGACGTCAGCAGCCGCTGACGCTCCGGTGCATGCGCGGACGTATGCCGGCCGGTGAAGTCCTTTCGGCACCGGCTGGCGTGGCGCCAAAGGCCGTTCACGCCAGCCGGCGGAGCGGGAACCACTCCGGCGCGGGCCTAGTCCCTCAATGTGAGGGCTTCGCCCCTAAAGGTGCGGAGACTTCCGCAACTTGGGGCGGCCCGAAGCCGGAGAGGTTCACGCCACTCCAACACGCTGGGACTCCCCGCCCCGCCGGGTAGGGGAGAATCCCGGCCCTGGTCGTCTAGCTGAACTGCAGAAATACAAACAATATGTGGGTATACGTATCAGGAAATAATTGACTGAGTCTCTTTTCTCTTGAAGAACGATATGGAGGGCTGACCTAATGTGTAGAGGGCATTTGAAATTCTGAAAGGTCTTGATCGTGTGGATACAGAGAGGATGTTACCTCCTTGGGAAGAACATAATCATGGACCATCAATATAAGCTGATCATCAAGAAATCAATAGGGAATTCAGAAGGAACTTCTTCCCCCAAAATGTAGAACTGGCTACTGAAGGCAACGGCTGAAGCAGATAGTACTGATGCATTTACAAAACTAGGCCAGCATTTGAGGTAGAAGGAATAGAGGGTTACAATGGTAGATTTAGATGAGAATAGATGGAGGGGAGACTCGAGTGGAGCATTAATGCCAGTATGGGACTGGGCCAAATAGCCTGTTTCTGTGCTGTATATCCAAATGCAAATCTGAAAAATCCATTTGTTGGATTGGATGTCTGGGAGCTCAAAGGGCGAGGGATTGGACACCACCTGAAGCTGAGGAACACTCATCGCCCGGCAGTAATGTGGAAGGAGAACTGTGAAATGGGGACTGAAGCAGGAAACAAGGGAGCTCTCGAGGAGGGTGAGATCAGGAATACAAGCTACTGCCCACAATTAAATCACTGAGTGGCGATGTGGATCAATAGGATAACGAATAAACGAGGAGAAAAAAAATCCACAAGAGCAAGGGTCTGACAAAACAGAGAGGTCTCATCATGAGAAACACTTTCTCCTCTTTGGATTAATGTGAGACGCATGCTGGGGAACTACTGGCTTTCCTCAGTCCTTTCAGACCTCTGTCTATTTACTGCTTCAGTACAAGTGCAGTGGAGAGTGAATTCCAGAGACAAATTTCTGCCTTTGTTGCTGGTTTGAAAGACAACCACACGTCTGCTCCTACACATCAAGAGCATTCCTCCCTTACATCCCCAGCTTAGCCTTCCCCATTTCAATCCCCTTTCTCTTCAGCTGTGACACACAGCCACTCCCCCTTCCAAACGTGAACAAATTACGCTAATCCTCCCTGTAAAGAATGGCCCAAATAGTGCAGCCTTTGAACTCTGGGCCATCCATTTTGCCTCCTGCTGTTTCTCTTCATCCATTTCTCTCGCGTCTCTTTTCTCATTAGTACTCCCACTGCCCCTCTGCAGTGACCCCAGCCCTTTAGCCGTGCCCTTTGATAAATTTGATCTTGTACTAACAAGAGCCTGGACACATTCTGAGGTCCTTTTTAATTGCTGCGCAGTCCCACGAGCCTCAGATTCCTAAAGTGCACACACCTCTCCATCAATTTGAATGCTCACTCTCTTGGCTTTCGCTTGCTAGCTCGGATCTGCTGGACTATCGTTCAGTTTAGCTCACAACTTGCTGCGGAAATTCAATACCTAGGGAATTATTCGGGATATTCTTACATTTTGTGTAACGCCCCCCCACCCTGCATCCATCACTACCACTGATGCACACAAAGAAATGGGCAGATTGGAATCCATTTTAACAATTTGATGCAAGGGTCAGGGAATCCTAGAAAGTAGTTTGAGAGAGCTGTGATGTCCAAGCACCATTCTTCTCATTAAGCTCAATGTCCCAGGGGTACTGTGATGGGTCTCTTAGAAGCCTGTTAGAGATAGGCCCCTCTAATTGCTTTGCATTCGGCAACAGTTCCCAGGACTGCTATAGGGCACCAGTGATGGTGTAATAGTGTGGGCCTTTAGCAAGACAGAGTGGATTCGAGACCGAAAACATGTGGCAAGCTGACAATTAAAAGGGCTAAGAGGGAAACTGGAGCATTAATTGCGCTCCCCCCTCCCCATCTCAACTTTGCTGAACAAGCAAGCTTTGCATGCTCATGAAAGATTGAAATAAAATATAGGGCAATGCACAAAGCTCTTTATCACTGGCACACTGCAGCCTTGTGTAACATACTGCACCCACAACAAGGCAATGTATACACGTCATGCAGGCTTCACTTCCACAAGTCAATTTGCCAATCAGCACAGAACCCCAGTCTGTAATTATGTTTAGTTTAATGAGCCATGCTACAAACCGCAGCATCAAATGAGGGCCTAAGATTTACACGCCTGGAATGTACATTGCGTGTCTCCTAGACAGGCACTAATATTACATATTTCTCTCAATTTAAGTAGCATATGCACACTTCCGTAGTCCCCTCTGTTTCTTTCTGTGAAATATGTTTAAATTGGCAAAAGACTGAATCAATAAACTATTTGTTTGCAGCTTATGCTGCCTGAACTCCTTGAATACGTTTGTCATCTGCTCAATCCTTTTCTAATAATGACTCTGGCTTCTGAGTTATATAGTGTCTGACACATTCCCTGCATGTTACATTCTCCCACAACACACTCTGAGGTCTGTATTATGCTCTGTTAAACTGCGCACTCTCAGTTTTCTGTTGCCCTCTATCTCACACACTCCGGGATTTGTGCGAACCTCAGTCAAATCCCTGATCACTGTCCAAAACAGATCAACCTTTCTGAGCCTCAGACAAACCCGAGAGTTTCAGGCAGAAAGATGTGCATTTCTATAGCACCTTTCATGACTTCACACACAGTCCCAAAGCGCACTACAGCCAATGATATACTTACTGTTGCGACATAGGAAATGCTGCAAAATGCTCACAGCAGGATCCCCGAGACAGCAATATAAAAATTACCTAATCATTCACTATCCGTCATAGATTGAGGGAAATACATTAGCCAGTGTAGTAGCCCCTTATGTACATGAGCCAGAACACCAGGAGTAACTCCCTACTCTTTGAAATAATGCCATGGAATTTTTCCATCCGGCTTTAGAAGCCAGACCAGGCCCGAGTTTAACGTTGTATCTGTTAGTTGGCAGGGATGATCTATCGGCTGTGTCCCACCGGAATTAGAGGGGGACACGTAGATGTTGGGTAGATGCTGGGAGAGGCCTCCCCCGGCCTTTCCGACAGCCGTTATGCCTCATGAGATCTAACCATACTGGGCGGGACCCAGTATCGCACAAGAACCTACTTAACCGTGCTGACGCCAGTTCTGACTGGCGCCGTATCTATCGGCCTTCCCAGGGAGACCCGAGCCGGATGCCCTTTAGTACTGTCCCACGCAAATGTGGACCAGGCGGAACGGCATCCGGGGGGTCTCTCAGGCCATTGGTGGGCTCTGGGTGGTCAGGGATAGAGCAGGGAGGCACCCTGGCTCTCCCCTGGCACATTAGCATTGCCACCATGGCACTGCCAGGTTGGCACAAGCATTGCCAGTGTGGCAGTGTCAGGGTGTCTCGGTGCCAGGGTTGCACTGCCAAGGGTCAGGGCCTGGGGGAGTGGGGGTCATGCCCGGGTATGAAGGGGCCTCCGGAAGGTTGGGGGGGGGGGGGTAAAGAATGGGGGTCCTGGAAGGGGGGGGGGGGGCTGAAAAGAGACATGGGAAGGTCTGAAACGGGGGAACCTTCAGCGACCCCATAGTAGGGTGTACACATTTGGGCGGGGGGGGTTGGGGAATGCCCATGTGTGTGGTGGGTGCCACTGCCCATGGGTGGGGTGTGTGGGGGACCCTCAAGCTTATTTAGAGATCAGGCACCCTTTCAAAATGGTGGCTTGATCTCTGTGGAGCCGGTCTGGCCACAGAGTTCAGCTCCCCAGTGATGAAAAATATTCAAAGTGGGCTTGACCGGAGAGAAACGCCTCAGGGCCCGAAAAAGTGACCAAGTGCGGTTAGATAGCAGCGGGGAATTCACTGACAAAGCTGGGGAGAAACTCCCAGCCAAACTCTCCTGAAACAGCACTTGGAAATGTTTCTGTTAAACTGTGCCCGGCGTCTCTGACAGTGTTGCACTCATTCAGTTCTGCACTGGAGTGTCAGCCTAGATATTTGCTCTTTGGAGTGGGACTTGAAGCCACAACCTGGTGACTGAGCGATGACAGCATTAGCAACTGAGCGCACAATCCATTCCCAACCCTCCACCCATACCTTTCATAATCTGAAACACAATATCAAATGAAGCGGTGAGAGAATCCCACCCTGTTCACGCACAACAGCTACCTCATTCAGCAGTCGACAACTCACTTCCCCGAGGGCTCCAAACAAAAACAGAAAAGCAGCTCCCAATCTGGTGTGAAAATTCAAGCAGCCACCTCTAAACTGACAGTCTGGGCCCATCCCCATCCCCACAGCCTGCCACCCACGCTGGTGCATTTGTTCATTCAATTAGCATGGAACATCCAAAGGCCTAGTGACTGTGAGTGAAAAGAATAAAATAGGTCCCACGAAAGCTATACTAGACCATCCTCTTCTATTCCTCCTCCCCACTCCTCCTCCCACCCCTCAAACCCTCCCTCCCCCGCCCCAGCCCCACCATCAGATTTGTACCGATTACTGCCTCCTCTCATCTCTCCTTTGTTAATAGTAAAACCACCTCTTCATCTCTGCTTTAATTCTACTTGAGGCAACCCAGAACCTACGACACCATTCAGATAAGAAAATAGACTCAGCAAAGGCCGCTTTATGGGTGCTGAGAAGAATCAGCTCCACTTGAGAGGTTTTAGATTGATGAGGTCCTTATTGTCTTGTATTGTGACAGGCCTTGTATGAATGAAGGAACATGACACTAACCAGTGGCAGCTCCATTGGACCCAATTTGCAACTCACTTTTCCCAGTTGCCATGGAAGCCTAAAATTATGCACCGCAATGGGGTTATCATTGCAAATATTTAACTTTTCCGTCACACTGGGCTAAATCGCTGGCTTTTAAAACAGACCAAGGCAGACCAGCAGCACCGTTCAATTCCCGTACCAGCCTCCCCGAACAGGCGCCGGAATGTGGCGACTAGGGGCTTTTTACAGTAACTTCATTGAAGCCTACTCGTCACAATAAGCGATTTTCATTTCATTTTCTCTCAGCCTGCAGCAGCTGTTTTGATTATTTGGTCACTCATTTGTTGAACTTTTTTTTTAAAGTTGACGTTATGTCCTTTTGCAAACATAGTCCAAGGTAATTCACCCCTGGGATTCTGCTGTGATGTTGCCTGACAGTGCATTGAAGCCATGTGTCAATAAGCAATTGGTTATGGATTTGCGGCAATAATTCCACGGCCTGGCACAGGTTGTGATGATTGGATGATGTGGAGGTAAGGGGACCATGCTGAGAGAGGGCAAATACATAGTGAACTGTGGCTATGCGCTTGTTCATAGAGGGAGTGATGAAACAATAAGTTAATGGAAAAATCACTTGGGTTGAACACAGAATCACAGAATTGTTACAGCGCAGGAGGCCAATTGGTCCATCGTGTCTGCACAGTCCCTCTGAATTAGCAGTTCACCTGGTGCAATTCTCCCACCTTTGCCTGTGGCCCTGCATTTTCTTACTTTTCAGATCATTCCACTCAGCGGTTTATTTGAATATGAAAGCAGCAGAGAAGGGCAGACTAGAAACAAAGAGCATGACTTCCCCAGCTTCCTCATCCTGATGTCAGGATTAAATAGTGTTCAGAAGCGCATATTATGTGGGGAACAGTCACCCAACAGTGATTGTTTCCCCCCCTCCCCCCCCCCCCCCCCCCCCCCCCCAGTTAGTCAACTAGTGGTCATGGGAGGGCATACTGTCCAGTTAAGGATGGTCAGTGGCCTCTCGAAGCTGGGAGGGGTGTGGAAGGCCGCCTCAGGTAAGAAAGTGAGAGGGCACCTCAAGATGGAAGTTCTCACTCCCTCCAACTTTTTAAACAATATTAGAATCCATGCCCCCAGGTGTCCACCAAGAGACCACCTCCAGGCAGCTGGGCTGGTCCCCGACTGCTCTAACAATGAGCCTTAGTAGGCCTTAACTAGCTGAGTTGGCTATTCACTGCTTGGGGCATGGGCACAGAAAACCGATATGCTGACCAACGACATTAATTTTTGAGCCCCCCGCAAGCCCATCATCTGCAATTGTTGCAGACTTCACAGACTATATTTGGAAGAGAATTTCAGATTTCTACTGCCTTTTATGTAGAAAAATGCTTCCTGACTTCCCTCCTGGATCACCTAGCTCAAATTTTATTATGCTTCCTCACTCTTGTTGCCCATACCAGAGAAGATACTTTCCGGTGTCTGGTCTATCAAATCCTTTTAGAAGGTTGGGTAACTCAAGTCACATCACTCCTAAATCTTCTATGCTCTTTGCTTAAACCTGCCCTTGCAATTTAAGCCTTTTAGCCCCCAGTTTCATTCTGGTGAGTCTACACTGTACCCCAAAAATATCCTTCCTTGAGCTATGGTGCCAAAACTGAACATAGTTTTTCTGAAGGTGTCTGACTAATTCCCTAAGCAATTAACGGATAGCTTTGCCTCTTTGTATTCAGTGGCCCCCTTGCGAGGGAGAGACCATTATTCCATTCACCTCTTCAATTACTCTTTGTACCTGTCTGCCAATTTTCACTACAGGTTTCATAACACCAGTGAAGAACATGAAAATCCAAGTGAGACTTCTCAAATTCTTATGTGCTAACTTCCTTTTCATAACAGCAGAGAGAAGACTTCTTTGTTAGCACTCTGCTGCCAATAGTTCACTGCTTAGGAAAAAAAGAAATGAAACCTCACCACATATACATAAAGGACCAAAGTGTTTTTCCCAGTTGTTCAGCTGATAACTATAACAGCTAGCGTGGAACTTAAGCCATACAATCCGAGATTCAGTTCTCAGTCTGTGTTGGGTTAACCACTCTCCAGAACACCACTACTGGGGGCTACGAGTGAAGATTACAATTGGTTTCCTCACCTCTGGATATGAAAGTAGGAGATTAAAGACCTGCCAGGTATCCTGCCAGATGATTTCCCTGTAATGATTTAGATTGACCAATTGGAACACAAGATTGACCAATTGGAATACAAGTTCCCTGATTAGTGGGCCAATCAGGGAACCTCTTCTTTGTATATAACAGGGACTGTCAGATCCTCTGCACTCCCAGTGTGGACAGCAAGCTGAATGCACATGGTCGTACTGCTGTTGGTTTTGTTAATAAACGGATTCTGGTGAAGGGACTTCTGTCTCCGTGGACGTTTTATAATCCCCCAGAGTCCTTTTCTTGGAATTTGGTTGAGAATGGGATGTGGGTCCAGCTGTACTGCCTCCTACTGTTGAACAGCTTGCTGACTAACTCATGCAGGTGAAACTTCTGCTCCGGGACTAAATGGGGGATTTTCTGCTCTCGCCCTCTCCTGATGGGGAGAGGAAATTCCCATCCAAAGTCAGTGAACTTTTGGCTGCTCTCCAAATGTTCCTGTCCCGCTGACACGGATTCCCACCGCAGGTCAGACTGGAAAACCCCAGTCGATCTCATGACAGTGAGGTTGGGAGAAGAGCAGTGCGAATGGCAAAGTCGGCGTTGAGTGACATGCCAGGTGCAGACCACGTTTGCAGATCAGTAAACGGAAGCGGTCTGATTTTCCCACTGGCGGGACACAACATTTCACAGGAGCGCAGGATTCCAGTCATTAACGAGCTTCATGACATACAAAATACGATCCTGACATTCACCAACAGAAGTGCCGACCTGCAATGAAGATGCTGAGGGAAGAATTGCAACTTCTTTTCCCGCCGGCGGATTTCTGACGTTTGGCCTCACTCCAAATTCTCTAGTCTTGCTTGTCATGATTCCTGCAGTTGTCAGAACTGGAAAATTTCACCCATGGAGGATAGTCACATGAGTCATGGTGACTGGTGGTGATGGTGGAACCCTGGGTGGGATTCTCTCAGCCCAGGCCAGGCCGGAGAATTGCTGGGACGGGCGCGAAGTGGAAATTCTCCGCCCGGGATGGGCCTAATTTGTAATGGCGTGGGTCACTCCAGTGCTGTGCTGGTCCCCTGTAGGGGTCAGAATCGCTGATCCTGAGGCTAAGTGTTGACACTTGGCCTCAGGATTAGAGAATCCCGCCCCCTAACTCTAACCTTAACCCATTGCAAGTCAGTGCACGGGATTCTCTGTCCCGCCAGCCGGCCAATGGGGTTGCCCATTACGGGCAGCCCCACACCATCGAGAAATCCCCGGGTGTTGGTGCACTGCTGGTGCAAAGGAGAATCCCACCAGTGGAAAATCCAGTGTCTTTAAAGGATGGAAAAATATTGAGCTGAATTCTCCGCACCCCAACGCCGAAATCGCGTTCGGCGACGGGGCAGAGAATCCAGTTTCCCGCACAAAATCGAGACTGCTGCTGATTCTCCGCCCCCTTAAAAGCAGCGTACAAGGGGGAGTACACCGCTCCGATTATCCACCACCTCGGGCCATTGCCTGAAACCTGTCCCGCTATTCTCCGTCCCTGACCGGCCGAATTCCCGATGGCGTGGACGTCCCACTGTCTATGATACCCACGTGGCGGCTGTGGACTCAATCCGGGGTCGTCACAGACGGGTGAGGGCCGATCGGAGGGCAGGGGGGACTCATTCAGGACTGTTTTTTTTTGTGGGCAGTCCGGGTCGTGCGAGCGGCCGACCGGGGGCAATATATCCGGGGTCCAGGTCCGCGGGCTGAGTCCACCAATGAATACAGCGCAGAGGCTGGAGGTCGCCACCGTGCGCATGTGCGGCCTCTGACCTAGAGGTGCGGGGGGCTGTACTGGCAGCTGAAGCTGCAAACTCCACGATAGCTGTCTGCTAGCTCCCTGCAAGGCTGTGAATCTGTGGCCTTTTGACGCCAGTTTTTCTGGCATAAAACACCACAGTTTTCACCACGGCATGGGGACATAGTCCCAAAAACAGAGAATTCAGCCCATTGAACGAGTTTGCAGATTGAAAGAAAACAGGAATAGGAGTAGGCCGTTCAAGCCATCAAGCCCGTTCCAGCATTCGATTGTGACTAATTAACTCCATCTTCCTGCCTCGATTCCATATCCCTTCATATCTTTGCCTCAGAAAAATCTATCACTCTTCAATTTTGAAATGTTTAATTAACTGAATGTCAGCAGCTTCTTGAGTGTGAGAATTCCAGATGTTCATTTCTTTTGTGTGACGACATGCTTCCTGATATCCCCTCTGAACAGCCAAGCTCTAATTTTAAAACCAAGGCCTGTCTGTTCTGGGCTCCCCCACCAGAGGAAATAATTTCTCCCTATCTACTCTATCAACTCCTTTAATCATCTTAAATAGCTCAATTAGATCACCCTCTAATCTTTTACATTCAAGGAAATACAAGCCTGGCGTGTGCACGTTGTCCTCATAATTTAACTCCTTAAGCCTTGGTCATTCTGGTAAATCGGCTTCGCACCCCCTCCATGGAGTGAACAGGAATGCGCATGGAGCTTTAATCGTGTCCTTTCCCTGTCTACTCTCTGACAATGATGACATTTATGGACTGCCCCTGAGTAAAGCACATAACAAGCCATCCATAAGTCTCCCAAAGACAGCTGTACAAAGGACCCACTGTATTTACACAGTGATCTGAAGCCATTTATGGCATAAGTAGATAACTTAGCAAAACTCTGCCTCTTTGTGTGTGTGTGCATGCTGATCCCTTCATGCACTAACATGTTTATTTTCCCAAAACCTCCATTGGATTGGGTTTGTGGTGTGATTAACAAGCAAGAGAAAATCAGTTCATTCATTCTGCATGATCCTGGGGGTGTGTCAAGTCATTCATAGGAAGCAAGCAGGAGAAACAGATGTCAGGGATTACTACAGAGTGTCAAGGGCCTGGAAATGGAGGAACAGTGGCGAGATGAATATCATTAGGAGAACGGAGTCTTAAAAAAAAATCAAGCATTTTCTGATGGTTCAGCAGGGGAAGGAGAGCAACAGATAAACAAATCATCAGTTGCCAGGTTTGAAGATTATTCAACAGTTAGCAGAATGTAATCTGGGAGGTGGTTTAAATAGATTTCATAGAATTTACAGTGCAGAAGGAGGCCATTCAGCTCATTGAGTCTGCACCGGCCCTGGAAAGGGTAGCCCACCGAAGCCCACACCTCCACCCTACCCCCATAAACTAGCAATGCCACCTATCCTTTTTGGGACACTAATGACAATTTAGCATGGTCACTCCACCTAACCTGCACATCTTTGGACTGTAGGAGGAAACTGGAGCACCCGGAGGAAACCAACGCAGACACGGGGAGAACATGCAGACTCCGCACAGACAGTGACCCTAGCCGGGAATCGAACCTGGGATCCTGGAGCTGTGAAGCAACAGTGCTAACCAATGTGCTACTCTGCCGCCCATGTGAGCACCCTCCACCAGACTGTGAGGGAGGATAAACAGGCATGGTTTCCTCCTCTAGGATGTTATCCAGGGACTCCATCTGGGAAGTGGAATGGTCGACGTTTCACCCTTCATTACAAAGTTGAAGATCTGAGCTCACATGTCATGATCACCCACTCAGCTGTGGCACTGGAGGGTGCGGCCTTTCGAGTCGCACCCCAGCATGAAGCAGCCTCTTCAGTGTGTATCAGCTGTTGGCTCAGTTGGCAGTGGGTTGTGGGTTCAAGCTCCACTCCAAGACTTGAGCACAAAACAAAAATCAGGGCTGACACTCCACTACAGCACAGAGAGATGTGCTGGAGGAGACCGTACACCAAGGCCCCGTCAACCGCTTGGGCAGATGGGAAAAGATCCCATGGCACCCATTCCAAAAGGGAGTTGCCATTCAACCAACAAAACAAAGAAAATCAGAGGACTGGTCATGATCATACTGCTGATTCAGTAAGACGTCTCACAATGTGCGAGATGAACCTGAGGAAGGAGCTGCGCTCCAAAAGCTAGGATTCAAAACAAACCTGGTGGACTTTAACCTGGTGTTGTAAGACTTCTTACTGTGCCCACCCCAGTCCAACGCCGGCGTCTCCACATCGTACTGCTGATTGTGAGAACTGGCTGTGCACATTCTGGCTGCTGCATTTCCTACTGTACAACACTTCAAATTGTATTAATTGGCTGGAAAGTACTCTGCGACATCCTATGGTCATGAAAGGCACTATGTAAATGTATATTTCTCGTCTTTTCTTCAGGGAGTGGGGTTGGGTGCAAGAGAATGAAAATACTTGAACTCTATTGGTAGTCTTTTTAATTAAGGCCTAAAACGGGGTCAGATGTAGTAACAGAAATTGCAAACAGTGAGCTATAGCTTCCATGGAAATGATATCTGGCAGCAGGGGATTAGCCACAGCCAGGCCTAGCTCCTTAAACTGGCTCCTCTCCAACATGGCAGAATTGGCATCGGGACAAGCAGAATTGTCTGGATTTCATGCTATAGCAGAAGTTTTTAATCTTTATTTTAGCAGAAGTTATATTTCAGAATTTTCAGAATCGCTATATTAAAAGAATATGAGTCTCACTGGCTGAGCATTTGCTGAAAGTGTCTTGAGCTCAGAGTGGTGAGGGAGCTGCATTCAAACACTGTTGATGCTGAGCCATGTCTCGGTCTGGAGCTGTGTGGCTGGGATTCAAATAACTGTTGCAAGCCAGTAAGCACCGTCGGTAGTATCAGAACACAGCTTAAATATAGCATCCATTAATGGAAGTTCTTTCTGCTATAGAATTATATAGAATGTCCAGCATAGACTGATGCGACCATCAATTCACCCGAAACAGAGAGCAGATGTAAACTGTGGCTTTAATCGACTAGAACAGAGCCTGCCTGCGACTGATCTGCTAGAGAGAGCCGCCTACAGAGCTGCTGTTCTTTATACCTCCCCTCAAGGGGCGGAGCCCACAAAGGCACCAACATGATACATCATGTGCAATATCATACAATGGCCCATAAGTGGAGCCCACATGGACAACAGCGTGATACAGAGTAATACATAGTGAATGGTTAATACAATATGTTCACCACATAGACACGATCCATTCAGCCAAACTTGTCAATGCCAGAATTTAAACTTCCTCCTACCCGTCTTCATCTCATCAACCTATGTCTCCCCCTCATCTACTTATCCAGTTCCTCCTCAAATGCTAATTTCTTTAACTATTTCATGTGCCACCAAATTCCCACTCTCTCCTTTAACAAGGTTGCTGCTGAATTCCTCATTGGATTTATTAGTGGCCGCTACTTTCCAATAGCTGTCATTATCAGAGGTGTGAGGGAAAGCCGAGTGCCCCAACTATTTTGATTCCTGGCTTGGGTCACTGTCTATGCAGAGTCTGCACGTTCTCCCTGTGTCTTTGTGGGTTTCCTCCGGGTGCTCCGGTTTCCACTCACACGTCCAGAAAGACGTGCTGTTAAGTGAATTGGACATTCTGAATTCCCCCTCAGTGTACCCAAATAGGCGCTGGAGTGTGGCGACTAGGGGATTTTCACAGTCACATCAATGCGGTGTTAATGTAAGCCTACTTGTGATACTAATAAATATTATTTGGATTATATTATCATTATATTTATAATCTCTAGCTTTAGACTCTCACAAGTGGAAGGATCCTCTCTGGTCTACTCTATTAAATTCTTTCATGTTTTAAGCACCTCCACGAGGTTTTCCGACAGCCTTCCCTTTTCTGGTGGAAAGCCAGAACCTTCAGGAGAGAGGATGTGTGGAAATAAGGGTGCAGAGGAGGCATCCATTGAGTAGATCTCTTTCTTTGGATATATTTGTGGCTTTACCTATGATGTTTTCTCCACCAGTTTTATTAAAAGATATGAATAGGTAGAACAGGACCTCAGTCAATGATCATATTTGAATCAATAATCAGTCAATGATCACATGAAGGCAAATTTCAGAGAAGTGCAAAAGTAATAGGATAGGGATAGTGGGGGGATTACAACTCCCTCCAAAGTTAACTGAGGTACTCATAGTGTAAAAGAGTTAGAGGGAGCGGAATTCTTAAAATGCATCCAGGAGAACTTTTTAAGCCAGTACGTTGAAGATCCTACAAGAGAGTGGGATGGTCCTCGACTGAATTATAGGTAATGAAGCTGGGCAAGTGGTTGAAGTAACAGTGGGGGAGCATTTTGCAGACTGTGATCATAACTCTGTTAGATTAGGGCAGCACGGTGGCCTAGTGGTTCGCACAACCGCCTCACGGCGCTGAGGTCCCAGGTTCGATCCCGGCTCTGGGTCACTGTCCGTGTGGAGTTTGCATATTCTCCCCGTGTCTGCGTGGGTTTCGCCCCCACACCTCAAAAATGTGCAGAGTAGGTGGATTGGCCACGCTAAATTGCCCCTTAATTGGAAAAAATAATTGGGTAATCTAAATTTATTTAAAAAAAAATAACTCTGTTAGATTCAAGATTGTTATGGAAAAGGACAAGGATGGGCCTGAGATCAAAGTTTTAAACTGGGGAAGGCCGATTTTAATAAGATAAGATATGATTTGGCCAGAGTGGACTGGAAACAGACACTTCTCGGTAAATCTGCAAAAGAACAGATGGGTGGCACGGTTGCCTCACAACACTTGGGATCCGGGTTCAATTCCGGCCTTGGGTCACTGTCTGTGTGGGGTTTGTACGTTCTCCTACTGTCGGCGTGGGTTTCCTCCTGGTGCTCTGGTTTCATCCTGCAGTCCAAAGATGTATGGGGTAGGTGGATTGGCCTAGATATATTGCCCCTTAATGTCCAGAGACATGCAGGTTAGTATTGGGATTGCAGGGATAGGTGGGGTAGGGCGGGTGGACATGGGTGGCTGGGCAGGCTCAATGGGATGAATAGCCTGCTTCTGCACTGTAGGGATTCTATGATTCTATGAGAACAGTGGGAAGCATTCAAGAAGGATATAGGGAGATACTTGTTCCAATCAAGAAAAATCAAATGAACCCTGAATATCGAGGGATGTGCAGCATTGGATAAGGAGAAAAAGGGAAGCTAATGGCAGCTATGGGGGGCTCAAGACAGCAGAAGCCATAGATGCAAACAGAATGTGCAACAGGAAACTTAAAAAGGAAATTAGGAGGGCAAAAATGGGAGAAAGGATTCTGGCAGATAAAATAAAGGAAAATCCTAAATTGTTTTGCAAGCACGTTAAGGGTAAAAGAACTAGGGAAAGAGTAGAGCCTATTAAGGACCACAGTGATAATTTGGGTGTGGAGCTGGAGAGTCTAGGTAGGGTGCTAAATGAATACTTTGTGTCAGTGTTCATAGTAAAAGGGCCGGTGTGAATGTAGAAATCAGGGAGAAGGATTATGATTAAATTAAAGACAGAGAGGACTTTCAAAGTGGTCTGTCATGCTTAAAAGTAGACAAATCTCCAGAACCAGATTAAATGTATCCCAGGCTGTTGATTGAGGCAAGGGAGGAAATAGCAGGGGTGCTGGCAATAATTTTCAATTCCTCTCTGGCCACAGGAGAGGTGCCAGAGGACTGGAGGATAGCCAATGTAGTATCATTATTCAAGAAGAGAATAAGGGATAAACCAAGAAACTACAGGCCAGTCAGCTTAACGTCAGAGGTTGAGAAATTATTTGAAGCAATTCTGACAGACAGAATTGATCTGCATTTTGAGAGGGTGGAATTAATCAAGAACTGTCAGCATGGTTTTGTTAAGGGAGGTCCTGTCTGTCCAACTAGATGTAATTTTTCAAAGTAGTGGCTACATGTGTAAATGAGGGCAATGCATTTGACATGGTCGACTTGGATTTCAAGAAGGCTTTTGACAAGGTCCCACATGGGAGGCTGATAGTGAAGATAAGAGCCCATGTGATCCAAGGAAATTTGGCAAATTGGATCCAGAATTGGCTGAGTGTCTGGAAGCAGAGGGTGATGGTCGAGGGGTGTTTTTCTGACTGGAAGCCTGTGTGTTGGATCCTTTGCTGTTTGTGGTTTATATAAATAATTTAGACTTGAATATAGGAGAGTTGATCAGTAAGTTTGTGGATGATACAAAAATTGGTGGGGTGGTAAATACTAAGGAGGATAACCTTAGATTACAGGAGGCCAAGAGATGGACTGGAGAAATGGGCTGATCAGTGGTAAATGGAATTCATTACGGGGAAGTTTGAGGTGATGCACTTAGACTGGAAAAACAAGGCAAGGGAATATATGATAAATGGCAGGACCCTGGGAAGCACCGAGGATCAGCGGGATCTTGGTGTGCATGTACCCTGGTCCCTTAAGGTAACAGGGCAGGTAGATACAGTGGTTAAGAAGGCATACAGTATATGCCTTTATTATTATAGAATCATTATAGAATTCCTACAGTGCAGATGGAGGCCATTTGGCCCATCGAGTCTGCACCGACCCTCCAAAACAACATTCTACCCAAGTCCACTGCTCCGTCCACCCCATCCTATCCCTGTAACCCCATAATCTAACCTGACCATCTCTGGAAACGAAGGGGAAATTTAGCATGGCCGATCCACCTGGCATGCACATCTTTGGACTGTGGGAGGAGACCCATGCAGACATGGGGAGAACATGCAAACTTCACACAGTCACCCAAGGCCAGAATTGTACCCGGGCCCCTGCCACTAAGAGGCTGAGGCATAGAGTTTAAGAGCAGGGAGGTTATGCTGGAACTGTATAAAACATTGGTTAGGCCACAGCTAGAGTATTGTGTGCAGTTCTGGAATCCACATTATAGGAGGGATGTGATAGCACTGGAAAGGGTGCAGAGGAGGTTTACCAGGATGTTTTCTGGGCTGGAGAGTTTTAGCTATGAAGAGAGATTGGATAGACTGGGGTTGTTTTCCTTGGAACAGTGGAGACTGAGGGGGAATTTGATTGAGATATATAAAATTATGAGGGGTATAGACAGAGTCGACAGAAAGAAAATTTTCCCCTTGGTGGAGGAATCAACGACCAGGGGGCATAGATTTAAGGTAAGGGACAGGATGTTTACTGGGGATGCGAGGGAAAACCTTTTCACCCAGAAGTTGGTGGGACATTGGAATTCACTGCCTCAAAGGGTGGTTGAGGCATAACATTTAAGAAGTATTTAGATGTACACTTGCGAGGTACACTTGTGATGCCAATGCATACAGAGCTATAGGCCAGTGCTGGAAAATGGAATTCGAATACTTAGGTGATTGTTTTTGACCGGTGCAGATTTAATGTGCCGAAGGGCCTTTTCTGTGCTATAGACCACTATGATTCTATATTCAAATCGAATGCCAATCAAACCCAGAACAACACTAATGACAGTCACGATAGCCAACATCACCTTTTTAGCAACTGAGAATAGTGGATCCACTCCTGAAATAGTGACTGAGAAATGTGGACCCTCTCTCCAGTACCAATTACTGAGAAATGTGGACCCTCTCTCCTGTAACTGTGACTGAATTAGTGGACCCTTTCTCCAGTACCAAATACTGAGAAATGAGGACCCTTTCTCCTGTAACAGTGACTGAATAATGTGGACTCTCTCTCCATTAACAATTACTGAGAAATGTGGACACTCTCTCCTGTAACAGTGACTGAATAATGTGGACCCTCTCCTGTAACAATGAGTTAGAAAAGTGGGCCCACTGCTGTGACAGTAATTGAGAAAGGCAGACCCTCTCCTGTAACAATTACTGAGAATGTGGACCCTCTCTCCTGTAACAGTGACTGAATAATGTGGACACTCTCTCTGTAACAGTGACTGAATAATGTGGACCCTCTCTCCTGTAACAGTGACTGAATAATGTGGACCCTCTCTCCTGTAACAGTGACTGAATAATGTGGACCCTCTCTCCTGTAACAGTGACTGAATAATGTGGACCCTCTCTCCTGTAATAGTGACTGAATAATGTGGACCCTCTCTCCTGTAACAGTGACTGAGAAATGTGGACCCTCTCCTCTAAACATTATTGAGAATGATGTGTTAGGCAGGTTGGTTCGATGTGGACTGCGCTCGATGCAGGGAAGTTAGAAACAGACGTCTAACACTGTTTTATTCAACTATAGAACTGCTATACGTATTCAGCTGTGGGTCGACACTATACTGATCTGACTGGTGACCTTGTAGTAACCTGACCAGACTGACTAGCTACCGCATGGTGTTTGCACTGGCTAGCTCGGTGACTGTCTCAGTGGCTGGGTCCTGAGAGAACGGGAAACCTAGTGCCCTCTGGCTTTATAGTGGTAGTGTCCTGTCTGGTGATTGGCTGTACTATGTTGTATGATTACTGGTCATCCTATGTGTCAATCACTGCCTGTCTGCATCTCATTGTATACATGAGTGGATATTATGACAGAGAAATGTGGACCCACGCCTGTAACAGTGACTGAGAAATGCAGACCTTCTTTCCTGTAACAGTGACTGAAAAATGTGGCCCCTCTTTCCAGTACCAATTACAAGAGAAATGTTGTACCTCTCTTGTAACAATGACTGAGAAATGTGGACCATCTCTCCTGTAACAATGACTGAGAAATGTGGACCCTCTCTCCTGTAACAATGATTGAGAAATGAGGACCCTCTCTCTTTTAACAGTGACTGAGAAATGTGGACCCTCTCTCCTGTAACAATGACTGAGAAATGAGGTCCCTCTCTCCTTTAACAATGACTGAGAAATTAGGTCCCTCTTTCCTTTAACAGTGACTGAGAAATGTGGACCCTCTCTCCTGTAACAGTGACTGAGAAATATGGACCTTCTCTCCTGTAACAATTATTCAGAAATGTGGACCCTCTCTCCTGTAACAATTACTAAGAAATGTGGATCCTCTCCTGTAAATTGAGAAATGTGGGCCCTCTCCTGTAACAGTGGCTGAGAAATGTGGATCCTCTCCTATAATATCTGTAATATCACTGGTTAAAAGAACAGGTCAGAGGCTGGAAATTTTGCAGTGAGTAACTCAGCCTAGGGCTCCCCAAAACTTGTTCACTGTCTACAAGGCACAAGTCAGGAGTGTGATGGAATACTCACCACTTGCCTGGGTGAGTGCAACCCCAACAACACAGGAAGCTCAACACCATCCAGGACAAAGCTGCCTCATTGATCGATATCCCATTCATCACCTTAAATATTTGCTCCATCCACCACTGATGCACAGTGGCAACAGAGTGGACCATCTACAAGATGCACTACAACAACTCACCAAGTTTCCTTCAACAGCATCTTCCGAACCTGTGACCTCTCCCGCCTGGAAAGGGCAAGGACAGCAGGCGCCTCCCCTGGCTCCCACACTCTCAGGACCAGAACATCACAACGTTGTGGTGCAAAAACACCAATTCTGAAAACTGTATTGGAAGAAAGCCTGACATTGGCGATAAGCTTGCAACCTCTCCTATTTTTCTCTGGAGATTTCCAGGTTCTGGAAGTGCGATAAGCTTTCATTAAAACAGTGCTAGTTCTCCGACCTGTTCTCACTTTGAATGCTGGCGAGTGTAGGACTGGTAAAGTCACCGTATTTTCCATTAAACATCCTCCCATCATATAGAAATACCTCACACAACGGTTCAAATCCGTGAACCAGTGGGGGCGATTAATCCCTCCGCTGTATTGCTTACGTTAAATGATTGGTATAAAGCACTGAAGTTAGGATCGACATTGCCCAGTGTGAAATGCAGCCATATAGAGAAGGATGGTTCCCACAGTTTTCGGCAACAGTTAGCTGATCTCAGTTGTGGAGACTCTGCAGTTGATCAGGTCAGGGAACAGAAAGAACAAGTCAAGATTCCTGCTCTGACTGTCATCCAGTGACACCCCTTCTGATGGGAAAGTGCATGTGTGGAGAACTGATGGCGGGAGGATGCCTTGCGAAAGGTGGTGAATTACCTGCCTGACACTGATTGTATAGGTCCACGCATCAAAGAGGCAACACCCCTGAGAAGAGCGACACGCACTTCCAGGACCTGGAAAAAGGCGGAGAAAAAGAGAAGTGGATGCAAAAAGGGAATGTTGCTTTGAAGATAATTGGTGCAGCAGCCGGGGGGCATTGACCCAGGAAGTAAAATTCAGAAAGAAAGACAAAAAAAAAGTATCCACTCCTTGCAACAAATAATCATCCTCGGCACAAAAGTAAAATGCTGCAGAAACTGGAAACGTGAAATAAAGTTAACTCCCCCTGCTCGCTGAGATTTAAACTGTGGCTTACATTTGGCTGGCCAAGTGTTTTCTTCCCTAGAATTTCTCCAGTGTGTAAAACAGGAAATTACTGTGTTACAGACATAGCTGGCCCTTGCAGGCTCCAGCCTACACGGCGAGCTCTCGTCAGCACAGCAGGGAATACTACAGCCCCTTCTTGTTCATTTTTCCCCTCACAGATACCTCAGTAAAGAAAACTGAGGAAAGTGTTCCTGAATTCCAGAAAACGCACATAGCACAAACAGCACACAGTCGGCCAAGACACACAAGCAGAGGAAATCTTTCTTCACTGCTTAACAGAAATGGCTCTGTGCAAAGTCAGGGCCAGGGTCCAACTGACAGAACACCTTTTGTTGGTATCTGCAAGGCCTTACGTTTAAGAGATGGTTCTTTGTGACATCACATGACCTCCTGGCAGGGTCATCGCTGCACTGGGCACGGATTAGGAGGTGCTCAATATATTATTTTTAATTCTCTAAAATAGCTTTGGGGCTTCCTCCAACCCCCACCCCCCAGGTTCTAGATTAATGCAGTCATGATGGAGCCATTTAATCCACCTTGCCCATAGCAGCTCTGAGCACTCTATTCACTTCGCTCCAGTCCCCTGCTCGCTCCCCAAACTCTTTTCATGTGTTTATCTTTCAGGTATTTTATGACTTCCTTGCTAAAAGCTCCAACAGATCTGCTTCCACCACTATTTCTGGGAGGATATTCTGTTTCCTAATGACCCTCTGCATCAAAATACAATTCATTCCTGGCGCTCCTTTGATGATGACCATAACTGGGTGCCCTCGCGTTACCGACTCACCAACTGATGGAAGCAATTTTTTCCCTACTTCCCCAAAACTGCCTCAGAATTTTAACATTTCTGCAAAATGTAATTTTAACCTACTGTGTTCTCATACAAAGGATGCCAAGCTTCTTTTCTCTCTGATGATTCAAGGCTGCCATCTTTGTTGATTACTCCGCAAAACATCCTTCCTAAAGTACAGCTTTTAATATGTGGGGGGAGAGGAGAATGGACAAGGGAGGGAAAAGCTATCAGGTACTTTGTTTTTTTTTACTTCCCACACTATACAAACATTCCCCACTAAATGCCACACAGCTAATAATTTCCTTAGCTGGTCATTAGGAGGTGATCGACAGTGACAAGACAAAGTCTCGCCTCTGACCTTTGGCTATTCCCTGTGTGGAAGCTCCTGGCATTCTGTAGATGGCCCAGATGAGTGAAGATAATTTGGAAATATATCCTGGAAATCTGAATTGCGAACCTGGAATCAAGGGCACAGTAGCCCCAGCAGATTCTACCACCTGACTCCCAAACCTCTTTGAACATAATTACAGTCATCCTTGGAGTATTCATATACCTGTTTGGTACATGCCCTAGGGGCAGGAAAATGCATCACAACCAAGTCCATGAGGAAATTTTGGATGGGCTGTGCCTGCATTCACTGAATTTTAGACAAATGAGAGGTGATCTTATTGAAACACACAAGATCTTGAGGGATCTTGGCATCAGAATATCGGCATCAGAAATTTTTCACCATGCCATGGAGCACATAATCGAAGGCATCACATGTGTGTATGTGGATGATATCATCATTTGGGCTCAACTGTAGAAGAGCACAATATGAGGTTGCTTAAAGCTAATGAGCATCAGAAGAAATGGCCTGAAGCTCAACAAGCAAAAGTGCCAATTTGGAGTAACTGAGGTCACATTCTGAGGTGACAAGCTCTCATTGCATGGCATTGAACTTGACAAGGACAAAATCCAAGCAATTCTCAACATGCCTGTGATGAATGGGTAATGTGCCATTAAGACCATGCATGTAATGTCCCTTTAAGACTGGGTTTGGAACCCTGGGGGACTCTGCCTCCGGCTCCACCTCTCAGGGGCCGGATATAAGGTGACATCCTGTGGGTGGCGCTCAATGAGCACTCATCTCCCCGGCTGGCAAAGTTCTCTATTTATTAAAGCCTTTGTTTTACAAGTACACTCTCTCGTGTCTGAATTGAGGGTATATCAATGCCAAAACCACACGACAAGAAAGCCATCTTAAGAGTGATGGGTATGATCAATTTTGTCAGGAATTTCATTCCAAACTTCTCAGAAAAAACAACACATCTACGTGATTTCCTACACAAGATAACGGATTTCACTTGGACTGAGCTACATGAGCAAGAGTGGAAGAAGCTCAAGACTTCACGAACCACCACATCAGTTCTCACATTTTTTGACCCATTTAAGCAGATTAACATGTCAACAGATGCGTCAAGGAGCAGACTGAAGAATGATGATTGGAAACTAGTCGCATATGCATCACGATCCATGACAACAACAGAGCAGAGGTTGCTCAAATCGAAAAAGAATGTTTGCGTTTAGTTGTAGGCTTGGAGAAATTCCACAACTACCTATACGGGCTTCCAACTTTAGCAATTGAGACAGGACATCGTCCTTTGGTTAACATCATCAAGAGGAATCTCAACCAAATGTCTCCACGCATTCAGAGGTTGATGAGGAAGTTACAAGGCTACGACTTCAACCTCATCTACACGCAAGGAAAATATTTGTTCTTAGCAGATGCAATATTGAGAACGCCGATACAAAATATCAGTAGCGAAATTGCTGAAGATGTAGATCTGCATGTCAATCTTATTTCCATACTGCTACCAGTATCAGATACAAAACTACGTGAGATCCAAGAAGAGATCAGGAAGGATCAAGCCCTTCAAGAGGTGATGAGGAACTGACCGAGAGGTCAATGTATGGAGTTCTACAATATAAGATTCTTAATAGAGTGGTACTTTGTTTGAACACTATAGTTATACCTCAATCTCTTCGCAAGGATGTACACAAGACCCGATAGCACAGTGGTTAGCACTGTTGCTTCACTACACCAGGCACCTGGGTTCCATTCCTGGCTTGGGTCACTGTCTCTGCGGAGTCTGCACGTTCTTCCCATGTCTGCCTGAGTTTCCTCCTGGTGCTCCGGTTTCCTCCCACTATGTCCCATAAAGACATGCTTGTTAGGTAAATTGGACATTTTGAATTCTCCCTCAGTGTACCCGAACAGGCGCCGGAGTGTGGCAACTAGGGGATTTTCACAGTAACTGCATTGCAGTGTTAACATAAGCCTATTTGTGACACTAATAAAGATTATTCTAAGATTTCGGGATTGAGAATTGTAAACGGAGAGCTCGTGACTCTGTTTACTGGCCAGGGGCTTTTCACAGTAACTTCATTGAAGCCTACTTGTGACAATAAGCAATTATTATAATATTATTAATAGGTACAAACCAGGATACTGACAGGATGGTTAGTTGTTGTGACACATGCCAGGTGCATCGTTGCAAACAAACAAGAAAACCTATGCAAATATCTGATTTACCTACGGCACCATGTCAGAAAGCAGATTTGAATCTTTCACCGACAAGGAAAAGATTATTTAATTATCATAGACTATTTTTCAAATGATCCCGAAATGGCTCTGCTGTTAAGCATAACGGCAAGCAGTGTAATACTGCATACCAAGTCAATTTTTGCTGGACATGGAATTCCACAAGTCGCCATGAGTGACAACGGTCCTTGTTTTAGTGTGGCAACACTTTGCAGTCACATATGATTTCAATCACACCACGTCAAGTCTGTTGTACCCACAAGCCAATGGCAAAGACAAAAAAGGTGTACATATTGTCAAGCAATTGTTGAAGAAGTTACAGAGCGTCACATTGTCACATGGTAGATTGCCAGCAGAATTAGTCATGAGTAGAAGGTTGCGTACCAAACTTCCATACTTGGAAAAGAAGGAGGAGAATGCAGTGGTACTGCAGGAAATGCAAAATATTAAAGCAAAACAAAAGCAGTTCTATGATAGAGTGTCTAGAACGTTACCACCTCTGAGTAGTGATGACATTGTGAGAATAGAAGATTCAGACAACTGGTCGAGAAAAGCCATTGTCCTTGAAGAAGTAGTACCTTGTTCCTACAATGTACAGACAAAGGATGGGTTAGTTTTCAGAAGAAATCATCACCTGCTGTTGAAAAACAGGGAAGACTTTCACAGTAACGTGATGGATGACGAATCTACGTCAGAATCAACGTCAGCTGCAGTGTCACATAGTTCCTGAGCATGAGAATGTCATGGAGAACATTGAATCTACAAGCTCTGAGCAGCAAGTCAAACTTTGAGAAGATCAACCAGTGTCCGAAGAAAACCTGATCGACTCAATTTGTAGATTTGGACTATTTGTACATACTCTGCTTGTCTGTGTGTGTATATATTATTTCTTAAACTAGTTTTTAAAATTTTAATGGAAAAAATGAATACTGCTAGATTAACAGGCTAAAGATATCACATGTAAATATATTGATGGTAATGTATGAATTTATTCCTTCAAAGGAAAGGGGATGTAATGATATCATGGTTGTGTTTTACTTCACCGACTGGCCACTAGGAGTCACATTAGTCAATGTTAGAGCCAGGTGACCTCAGACTGACTAGGGAGCTGGGAGAGACAGTGGTTTGTGCATGTTCATACTGTTACTCATCTGTTGTTTTGCATTTATTTGAACCACAGTTTTTTTTTTAAATTTAGGGTAGCCAATTATTTTTTTGAATTAAGGGGCAATTTAGCATGGCCAATCCACCTAACCTGCACGTCTTTGGGTTGTGGGGGAGAAACCCATGCAGACACGGGGAGAACATGCAAACTCCACACGGACAGTGACCCAGGGCCGGGATTCGAACCCGGGTCCTCAGCGCCGTAGGCAGCAATGCTAACCACTGTGCCGCCCTATTTGAACCACAGTTAATGTTAATAAATCATTTATAGCTTTAGCCACAAGTGTTCTTGTAATATAAGTCAGGCCATCCAACAAGAACATTGTTAACATCACCTAAAAAATTGTTAAAAGAAAAGTGTCGTCCACAAATGAATCAAAGATGCCAGTGAGCCACACAGATGGCGAAAACCTTGCTCAAAAATGTAGTCTTAAAGGAGTATCTGAGAGGAAGAAAATGAAGTATAGAGTCAAAGAGGATTCGGGAGGGCATCCAGAGTTCAGGGCCTAGGCAACTGAAGGCATGGCCACCAATGGTGGAGCAATTAAAATCTGACCTACTCAAGAGACCAGATATAGAGGAATAAAGAGATCAGGGCCGGGATTCTCCCCTACCCGGCGGGGCGGGGGGTCCCAGCGTGTTGGAGTGGCGTGAACCACTCCGGTGTCAGGCCGCCCCAAAGGTGCGGAAGTCTCCGCACCTTTAGGGGCCAAGCCCTCACATTGAGGGGCTAGGCCTGCGCCGGAGTGGTTCCTGCTCCGCCGGCTGGTGTGAACGGCCTTTGGCGCCACGCCAGCCGGGGCTGAAAGGACTTCGCCGGCCGGCGTAAGTCTGCGCATGCGCCGGTGAAGACCATGGCGAAGGTGGAAGAAAAAGACTGCCCCCACGGTAGAGGCCCTCTCGCTGATCGGTGGGCCCCGATTGCAGGCCAGGCCACCGTTGGGGCACTCCCCGGGGTCAGATAGCCCCGCGCCCCCCCCAGGACCCCGGTGCCCGCCCGCCAGGTAGGTGTTTTGATTCCCGCTGGCAGGAGAGGCTCGTCAGCGGCGGGACTTCCGCCCATCGCGGGCCGGAGAATCGCCGGGGGGGGGGGGCCCGCCGACTGGCGCGGCGCGATTCCCGCCCCTGCTGAATCTCGGGTGGCAGAGAATTCGGGACACGGCTGGGGCAGAATTGACGCCGGCCCCGGGCGAGGGGTCGGAGAATCCCGCCCCAGAAGGTTGGGGGGGCTGTTTAAAAATGTAACTTAATGGTGATTCTATTTTACAAGTACTTAAGGTCAGCACAAACTTGTTGCCCTTTGTCATGATGGCCCAAAAAATAAAGTCTTGGAGAAAGATTAGAATTGCAGCAAGTAGGGCAGCACGGTGGCACAGTGGTTAGCATTGTTGCCTACGGCGCTGAGGACCCGGGTTCGAATCCCGGCCCTGGGTCACTGTCCGTGTGGAGTTTGCATATTCTCCCCGTGTCTGCGTGGGTTTCACCCCCACAACCCAAAAGATGTGCAGGATAGGTGGATTGGCCACACTAAATTGCCCCTTAATTGGAAAAAATAATTGGGTACTCTAAATTTATAAAAAAAAAAAAAAGAATTGCAGCAAGTAAATGAGGTAAAAGAAATGGATCAGCTTTAACCGTCTGAGAAACAAGAGCCGCAGCATTTGGATTAACGAAGGCATGAAGTGGGCTTCATGGAAGTTGTGAAAACTGTTGTGGCGAAGGTCCAGAAGCAGGACACAAAGAAATCAGATGAACCCCCATTCAATAAATGAAATGTATACCTTGCTAATTTATACAAAGATGTCATCCTTTCACTGGGTTGAGAACACCCACAGAAGGGGCACATGATGCCTTCAAAAGTCAAAACTCTGGGGAGAGAATTTCTAATCATTCTTAACATGCTTTTTTGCCTGCAGTATATCTCTTTTTTTAATAAACCCACACCAAACATTGGAACAAAAAGAAACATTCTTGCAATGTTTATCGGTTCTTTCTTCTAATTCAGAGAATGAAGACGACACAAAGCACCAATAGTCAAGAAAACATAAAAATAATAATGAATAACAGGCCCAAGGCCTTTCATCACTGAGGAGTGAGAAGCCTGTCCTGTTGATTGCCATCCCTGGGAGGCCAGTTAACCTTGAGATTCAGAGGCAAGCATTCCTTTAGACAGAACAACTGAGACCTTTCAGTCTTGACCTCTATTAGGCCCCAACAAATTGCAAAAAAAGACACCTGCCACGTGTTAGTAACCCGAGACTGGTGCCCAGCAGTGTCTTCGGCTTGGAGCTGCTGATAAAATAATCATTCGTCCCGAATGGCTGTCTGGCACAAGACCTTGAGGATGACCGTGCCTTGAATTAAAATAAAGAAATATCCAACTAAAACCTGCAGCAGCTGCAACCTTCCATGGACTTTTACAGATTTAGACTGTGGAGCTTGTTAATGAAACAAGAACCCTGTCTTGTTAAATATCTGCCAATGCAGAGCTCGTCGAAAGTGCGCACTTGGAACAAGAATTCTACCTGCCTCATGACACTCGAGGTCAGGGAAGTGAAAAAAAACCACTCACTCAAAGAACATCATCATTTATATCAAGGCGACAGCTTAAAGAAAGAAAATGTACATTCTTGTAGTGCTTTTCACTACCCAAAAACATCCCAGAGAGTCTCATTGCCAAGGAAACACTTTTGAAATTTAGGACAGAATTTTCCCAGGATCTGAGTGGTGGCTTTGAAGGGGAATGGAGTGGGCAAGTCCCAGAAAATTATGTTGGGTCAGGATCATGATGTGATCTGCACTCTTTTGGCTTGCCCTGGGGTGGGATTGAAGGTGAGCGGGGAACCCCTTTGGATTTTTAAAATTCATTCTGGAGATGTGGGCTTCACTGGCTAGGCCAGGATTTGTTCCCCATCTCTAAATGTCCTTGATAAAATGATGTTGAGCCTCCTTCTTGAATTGTTACAGTCAATGTGGTATAGATTAAAGCACAGTGCAGTTAGGAAGCAAGTTCCATGATTTTGATCCTGTGACAGTTAAGGAAAGCTGATTTCCTTATTTCTAAGTCATGATGGCATGTGACTTTAAGGGGAACTTTCAGATGGTGGTTGTCCCATGCATCTGCTACCCTTGTCCTTCCCGCTGGTCGAGGTCATGGGTTTGGAAGATGCTGTTGAAGGAGCCTTGATGAGTTGTTGCAGTCAATCTTGTAGATGGTACACACTGCTGCCGCTATGTGTCTGTGGTGGAGGGAGTGAATGGTGAAGGTGGTGGATTGGGTGCCGATCTAACAAGCTGTTTTGTCCTGAATGATGTTGAACTTCTTCAGTGTTGTTGGAGCTGCACTCATCCAGGCAAAGGGCGAGTAGTCCATCACACTCCTGACTTGTGCCTTGTAGATGGTGAGCAGGCTTTGGGGAGTCAAGGGTAAGTGACTTGCCACAGAATTTCCAACCTCTGATGCGCTTTTATGGACACAGTACTTACATGGCTATTCTCGTTAGGTTTTTAGTCAATGGAAATCCCTATGATATTGATAGTGGAGAATTCGGCAATTTTAATGCTATTGAACGTCAAGAGAAGATTTTGATTCTCTTGACGTTCAAGCTCAAGTCTGAATGTTGTTCAGGTCTTGCTGCATTTGGACATGAACTGCTTCAGTATCTGAGGAGTTGCGAATTGTGCTGAACATTTACGCCATCATCAGTGAATGTCCCCATTTCTGACCTGAAGACAAAGGGAAGATCATTGGTGAAGCAGCTGAAGTTGGTTGGGCCTAGGACACTGCCCTGATGAATTACTGCTGTGATGTCCTGGTGCTGAGGTGAATGGCCTCCAACAACCACAGCCATCTTCCTTTATGCTC
Source organism: Scyliorhinus canicula (assembly GCF_902713615.1). Taxonomy (NCBI): domain Eukaryota; kingdom Metazoa; phylum Chordata; class Chondrichthyes; order Carcharhiniformes; family Scyliorhinidae; genus Scyliorhinus; species Scyliorhinus canicula. Next base: position 150,679,813 of record NC_052149.1, on the reverse strand, counting down.
GATATCCATTTCAGAGGCGAGGTCACTTGGTTCACATTCTAATAGAACTGTTGTAAATCGCGCCGGTGTGATGTCCGATGAATATTCAGTGAGGGGGTAAGTGCCGGTGGGAGTGCTTGCTAATAAGCTGCTAATGCATTTAAATGAGGTACTCAAATTTCCATGGCAGGATTTTTGTTATGCCACCGGCGAGAATCCTGGAAGATCGGAAAATGCAATCTCGCTGGCGGGAATCACGTTTCCTGATTCTCGCCGTATTTTGCGCACGTGTCGCCGTTCTCACTGATGGCTAATGCAGGCTGAAAACCACCCCAGATATTTCATTCGTTTGCCATTGCTGATGATGGCAGGTGGAGTGCATCAGATCCCTGGCTGAGTGATCAAGATACTACATAATCTTTGCAATAAGCAGTGCAATTCCTTTAGAGAAGTTTAGATAAAACTGCGAGGTCTTCCCTTATCTTGGCCTTGTACATCATTGATGACGGCATTTAACAAGATGGGTGATAATGGAGGAATTTTCCGTATTCCACTTTTTGAGAGAAACCAGGGTTCATTGAATCTCCCAGCTACCCTTCCATGGCACTTGGAGCAGGAATGCCCACCATAGGAAAATTGTGAGATTTATCCTTGTGCTTATGTAGCTTCCAGCTCTTTTGTGAGGATTTGAGAGAATTAAGGTCAAGAAGGCATAAAAGGTATTTTCTTTCCAAGGAAACTAGAATATGGCATGCATTTCCTCAAGCAACTACTGGAACCAAGGTACAGGACTTGAACAAATAGAGAAAAACACTAAAAGAAATAAGTGAAGAGAGGTAAACAGATGTGGAGCCTGCAGAGATACAGGGATAGGCACAGAAAGCAGCTCAGGCATGAAATTTCTATGATGATATGATTGCTGCACTATATGCACATTATTGTAATAATGTAAATGTTGCCACAGTCCCAGAGGATGCTCTCCCCTTTGAGAGCTGACTGGTGGTGATTTAACCTGAGGGTCACCACACCTCAGGCAAGGGGCAAGGTTGACGATCTTCATGAATAACATCAACCGTTACAGGAATTGAACCCAGGTTATTGGCATTGCTCCACATCACAAACCAGCCATCCAGCCAATTGAGCTAACAGACCTCTGTACACTGTATATAAAGTTGTCTGCTCTACAAAATTGCAACAATATATAACGCACCCTGCTAGAAGCACAAAGTCATAATAGTTAGCCAGCATGTGATGTAATATTGTAATGGGAGTACGCAGTACATGTAATGTGTAGCACACTATATCTGACACAGTGCACTGCGTATTCAACAGAGTACATTGTAATACACCAGAATGTGATAATATACACTGAACACACAATCGAATGTGATAATTTATAGTGCACTGTATTTGTTAATATGCAATGCATACAACTGTTAACCACATTTGGCATACGTTATATATCATGGAGCACTTGTGGTGGAGAGCAATATATAATAGAGCAAGCATTACGAGGATAGTTGTGTATTTTTAATGTAGAGACATGTCTAAAGCATTGATCAAATAATTCAGTATAATATTACAGCCCTATCTCTGATATTTGTCGTTTATTGAGAGGTCAGGATCATGGAGTTACTTTGTCCATATGGTAATATATTGTGTATGTATATAGCACATGTATTATTGAACATTCTATTACAGTATTCTGCATACTTTATAGAGCATGCAAATAATATTAAAAAATTATGAAGTATAATTTTTAAAAAAAAATTTCTTCTTGGATGTCCCTCATCCCTTGACTTGAATCAGCGTGGGGAAATTATTCTCATACCTCAACATCGTAGCCAGGGCAAAGGAGAGATTGGTGAAGGAATGCCTGATGACAGGAGCCAATGGACAGATTGTCTGCCTGCCTTCCTCGCCCTGGAATAGCATGGAGTCCAGTGACAAAAAGACAAAAGGAAAAATTGAAAAAGTAACACGACCGTGGGGTTTCACACATGTCAGCAGATCCATCCTCATTCTTTTTTAAAATAAATTTGATCCAATTAAGAGCCAATCCACCAACCCTGCACATCTTTGGGTTGTGGGGGTGAGATCCATGCAGACACGGGGAGAATGTGCAAACTCCACACAGACAATGACCCGAAGCCGGATTGAACCCGGGTCCTCAGCGCCGTGAGGAAGCAGGGCTAACCATGTCGTCCTGACTCCATCCTCATTCTGCTATGAATTTTTTTTTTTTTTATAAATGTTTTTATTCAGTTTTCGTATTTTATATTGAACAAATTACAAATTGTTAGGAGAGAGAAACAAAAAAAAAAAACAAACAAAAACAAACACGCAAAAATTAACATACATATTTACAGGTAAGCATCTTCGTAGTAGTAACTGCGCCCCCCCCCCCCCCCCCCCCCCCCTCAACATGTTTATTTAGCTTGGTTTTGGGCCTTAGCTAGCCATCGAACCCCCGTAACAAACCTGTAGCCCCCCCCCCCCTCCCGCTACCTTCCCCCGACTATTCTTCCTCTTGTACATTGGCCACAAATAGGTCCCGGAACAGTTGCATGAATGGCTCCCACGTTCTGTGGAAGCCGTCGTCCGACCCTCGGATGGCAAATTTGATTTTCTCCATTTGGAGAGATTCCGAGAGGTCGGACAGCCAGTCCGCAGCTCTGGGCGGTGCTGCTGACCGCCAGCCAAACAGGATTCTACGGCGGGCGATCAGGGAGGCAAAGGCAAGGGCATCCGCCCTCCTCCCCAGGAATAGATCTGGCTGTTCTGAAACCCCGAAGACCGCCACTATCGGGCATGGTTCCACCCTCACTCCCACCACTTTGGACATTACCTCGAAGAAGGCTGTCCAGTACTCCACGAGTCTGGGGCAAGACCAGAACATGTGGGCGTGGTTGGCCGGGCCTCTTTGGCACCGTTCACATCTGTCTTCCACCTCCGGGAAGAACCTACTCATACGGGTTCTTGTTAAGTGGGCTCTATGTACCACTTTTAGTTGCGTCAGGCTGAGCCTTGCGCAAGTGGAGGTGGAGTTGACCCTATGCAGTGCTTCGCTCCAGAGTCCCCACCCGATCTCCATCCCCAGGTCGTCCTCCCATTTCCTCCTTGTTGCGTCCAGTACGGTGTCGTCCCTATCTACCAGTCGGTCATACATGTCACTACAGTTCCCTTTCTCTAGGATACTTGCGTCCAGTAGGTCTTCCAGTAGTGTCTGTCGTGGCGGTTGTGGGTACGTCCTTGTCTCCTTTCGTAGGAAGTTTTTGAGCTGCAGGTACCGTAGCTCGTTCCCCCCAGCTAGCTGAAATTTCTCTGTCAGTTCATCCAGTGTTGCGATCCTGTCGTCCGTGTATAGGTCCCTGACTGTCAGTGTCCCCCCGTCCTGCCTCCACCTTTGAAGGTGGCGTCGGTCAGTGCTGGTTTGAACCTATGGTTGTTGCAGATGGGAGCCCTGTTCGACATTTTGGTCAGGCCAAGTTGCTGCCGCAGTTGGTTCCAGGATTGGAGGGTGGCTGTCACCACTGGGCTGCTGGAGTGTTTTTTGGGTGGGGATGGGAGTGCTGCCGTGGCGAGGGCCCGGAGGGAGGTTCCCATGCAGGAGGCCTCCTCCGCACGCACCCACTCAGCTTCTGGCTCCTGGATCCATCCCCTTACTCGCTCGGCTGTTGCTGCCCAGTGGTAGAATTGTAGATTCGGGAGGGCTAACCCTCCCCTGGTTTTTGTTTTTTGTAAGACCTTCTTTGGGATCCTAGCATTTTTACCCCCCCATACGAACGCCATGATGAGTTTGTCCAGCGCTTTGAAAAAGGCCTTGGGGATGTAGATCGGGATGGATCTAAACAGGAAGAGGAACCTGGGCAGTACGTTCATTTTGATCGTCTGAACTCTCCCCGCGAGGGAGAGCGGGAGTGTGTTCCATCTTTGCAGGTCCTTTTTAACTTCCTCCGTCAGGCTGGTGAGGTTCCATTTGTGGATCCCTTTCCAGTCATGGGCTATTTGGATCCCCAGGTAGCGGAATTTATGTCGGGCTTGTTTGAACGGCAGCCCCTTTAGTGCTGCCCCCCCCCCCCCCCTCCCCCCCTTGCGGGTGTAATGGGAAGATCTCACTTTTGCTCATGTTAAGTTTGTAGCCCGAGAAGGCTCCAAACTCTTTCAGGAGCGCGATGATTCCGTCCATGCTGCTTTGTGGGTCCGAGATATAGAGGAGCAGATCATCTGCATAGAGTGAGACTCTGTGCTCTCTACCTCCCCTTCGGATCCCCTCCAATTTTTTGCTGCCCTGAGCGCGATTGCTAGCGGTTCAATTGCTAGTGCGAACAGCAGCGGGGACAGTGGGCATCATTCTGCTATGAATGAGAGCTTGTCCAAGTTCCCTATCTGAACCAGGCCAAGCTGGCAGACACAAGGACTATGAGGATACGCTCCTTGCTATTGCTAGGGAACTCCATTTGAAGCCATGGTCTTATCCATCAGCTGGCGCACTCCAGAAGAGCATGTGTTACCCCAGGCTGAAAAGGAGCCACAAATTATATGCCATCCCCCCCCCCCCCCCCCCCCCGCCCCCCCTCCACCCCGTCATTAAGTGACTTACAAGAACAGGCTCCTTATGGCATGTGGGACTCACATTGGCATCACAGGTTATGCTTTAAAAAAAAATCTTTATTGTCACAAGTAGGCTTACATTAACACTGCAATGAAGTTACTGTGAAAATCCCCTAGTCGCCACATTCTGGCGCCTGTTCGGGTACACAGAGGGAGAATTCAGAATGTCCAATTCACCTAACAGGACGTCGTTCGGGGCTTTTGGGAGGAAACCGGAGCACCCGGAGGAAACCCACGCAGGCACAGGGAGAAAGTGCAGACTCCGCACAGACAGTGAACCCAGCCCTGGCGCTGTGAAGCATCAGTGCTAACCACTGTGCTACCGTGCCACCCACTGGCTGCAGCTTATTTTATACACTGCCTGCCACCTATCCAGCATCAGTTTTTTCCCATGTACCATTATCCATTCTGTTCTCATCAGCCATGCACAAGGGGGAAACCCTTTATCCAAATCTAGACGCCAGTCCTTTATTTCTTTTTAGCCCCCGACCTTCAAATATTTCCTTCTGAACCAGAATTGATGCCAAACTTTCTGTTTATTACCCACAGCCTGAAGCATCGGAGAATGACGAGATTTATTTCAGCGAGAAACCTGGTTGTTTTCACCACTGGACTGTACACATTTCTCTGTTAAAGAAATCTGCTAATACTGAATTTACAGACTTAACTGGGTCAAAGTTGATACCTGCTTATTAAACTGCCAATTCCATTGATTGCTGATGTTTGGTCTGTTCAAACTAAACTAGAAAGGTCCAGATTCATCCCTGGTCTGAGCTAGTAACCTCAGCTGGGCAAGTAGTTCATGTTAATAAGTCTGAACTTACTGTCCCTGGGGTGCAGACTTTACTACGCCTCCTGGTTGTACCAGTGCATGTTTAAGGCTGTCAAAATGAGGGCATGGCAAAGTCTGGCTGTGATGGCTTCCGCAGTTGAATAACCTGTGAAGGCTAAACTCGTGTTACCATCTGAAAGACGTACCTGACAGTTGGCAGTGCTCATCCTGCTTCAGAATTCTTGCATCGAAAGGAAAGGAGTGGCAGGGGTGGGGAGTGAGAGGGATTTGTTGGTGGGGGGGGGGGGGGGGTGGGGGGGTGGGGGGGGGGGGGGGGGGTGGGAGGCATGCGGTTCCAAAATTGGAGCCAATGAATAGAGCTGGACTACAGAATTCTCTTCAACAGGATTGCTGTCTTCTTGAATTTTCCCCTTCCCTGTTGTGCTCTACAGGATTTGGATCTTAGCTTAAGGAGGCATGGCCATTCCTCACTTGAGGACTATGGCAGCTAAGATAACATTTGGTCCAGCAGTATAATGTGGTCACAGCAGGCAGCACGCATGCTTGCCATTCAATAATGGAAGTTGGGGATTTACCATCACGAGGTACCATTTATAAAATAATAATAATATCTTTATTGTCACAAGTAGGCTTACATTGCAATGAAGTTACTGTGAAAAGCCCCTAGTTGCCACATTCCAGAGCCTGTTCGGGTACACAGAGGGAGAGTTCAGAATGTCCAAATCACTACCAGCATGTCTTTCGGGACTAGTGGGAGGAAACGGGAGTACCCGGAGGAAACCCATGCAGACACGGGGAGAACGTGCAGGCTCCGCACCGACAGTGACCCAGCCAGGAATCAAATCTGGGACCCTGGCAGTGTAAAGCCACAGTGATCTGTTGCATACTTTAAAACAAAGTGTGTAGAGAGATTCTGTCTGCAGCAACCCACTATGGAGTCAGAAATCAGTCAATTTTAGTTATATAAAGCTCTAGGCCCTTTGACCCCATTTAGAGTAGTATTCAATTCTGGGCACTGCATGTTGGGAATTATATGTTGGCCCTGGAAGGAGTGCAGCGCAGATTGCCTAGAATGATCTGGGTTAAATGAGCAAAATTATAAGGACATGTTGAATAGAGTAGGCATGTATTCTTTTGAGCATAGAAGATTAAGGGTGATCTAATTGAGATGTTCAAGATGATTAAAGGATTTGACAGGATAGATAGAGGGAAAAATCGTCTGGTGGGGAACACAGAAGGCGGCAGCATAAGCTTAAAATTAGAGTTGGCTATTCAGGGATGATATCAGGAAGTACTTGTCCATGTAAGGAATGGTGGAAATCTCAAACTTCCTCCCCAGAAAGCTTCTCTGAGGCTTAGTTAATTGAACATTTCTCAACTGAGATGGATAGATTTTGTTAGGCGTGGGTATTAATGATTACAGAATGGTGGAATTCTCCCATGCCCCCCAACAGTGGGTTTAATGGCGATGGTGGGGGAGAGGGGGTTTGAGGAGAATTTAGAAAGAGCCCAAAAAATCGTTTTTACACCGGCTTGAATTTCCCACAGGCATACCATAATGGATCATAGTGGCTTATGGCCACCATGAAACTGATTTGCACCCCGCCAATGGGATGGAGATGAAGGCCTGACCGGATTCTTACCCCATTCCTGATTCTCTGTGACACCAGCGGGAACACGCACGGGTCCAGAACACATCTCAACTAGGCGTGAGTAAGTCGGGACTTAACTGAAAAATGCCTCTGGAATTCGAGACGCAGGCCGTCTGCAACAATGGACCCCTGAACACCACAATAGTGTGTTGGGGAGGGTGGAAGGGCGGGAGGGAGGGAGTTGCGGTAGCATCTACAAGTGGATCTTCCACATTCAGTGTCATTGAGGAGGTCCACCATCCAGCCTCAGAATACTCCTGGAGATCCATCTTTGTTCATCAATGGTAGGTCAGTGATGTTGGGTGCCTTTTAAATATGGCTCCCAGATATACTGGCATGATGTGCACCATGTAGCCCACCCCGTCACGGAATATGCCATTAAACCCCTGGACCGTGCGGAGTCTGCACATTGGTTAGCACAGTTGCTTCACAGCTCCAGGGTCCCAGGTTCGATTGCCGCCTTGGGTCACTGTCTGTGCGGAGTCTGCATGTTCTCCCCGTGTCTGAGTGAGTTTCCTCCGGGTGCTCCAGTTTCCTCCCACAGTCCAGGAATGTGCAGGTTAGGTGGATTGGCCATGATAAATTGCCCTTAGTGTCCAAAAATGTTAGGTGGGGTTACTGGGTTACGGGGATAGGGTGGAGTAGTGGGCTTACATAGGGTGCTCTTTCCAAGGGCTGGTGCTGATTTGATGGGCCAAATGGCCTCCTTCTGCATTGTAAATTCTATGATTCCATGCATAATTAATGAGGTTGGGGGTGGAAGATATGGCATGGTTTCCTGTCAGTTTTGTAGTGGGAAGCATTCCCCGTCCCCTAGCCCTCTCCTTGGGACTTAGTCCCAGATTGGGGAATTCCATTAGTAAATGAAGTTCAGATCCAGATCTGGTATTGAGTAGTGGAGCAATCTGAGCAGGTTCTACGGTATTGTACGGTATGGTAGCACAGTGGTTAGCACTGTGCTACTTCACAGCGTCAGGGACCCAGGTTCGATTCCGAGCTTGGTTCACTGTCTGTGCATGTTCTCCCCGTGTCTGCGTGGGTTTCCTTCAGGCGTTCCGGTTTCCTCCCACAAGTCCCGAAAGATGTGCTTGTGAGGTCAATTGGACATTCTGAATTCTCCCTCAGTGTACCTGAACAGGTGCCAGAGTGTGGCGACTAGGGGATTTTCACAGTGACTTAATTGCAGTGTTAATGTAAACCTACTTATGACACTAATAAAAATTATTGTTGTTGTAAAAGTCTGATTCATGATTTGAATCAAAATCCAGACTGCAGGCATTTTATCGTTATTCCTGACCTTCAAACATATCTCTCTGGGAAAAAAAGGCTTACAGCTACAAAGTACTATTCACAAGTGCCAGGTGTCTCAAAGCACTTTACAGCCATTGAAGTACTTTTGAAGTTTGGGCACGATTGTAATGTGGGAAACATGGCAGCTAGCTTGCCTGTGGAAAGCTCCAACAAACAGCAAATTATAGGATGATCAGTTTTTGAGACGTTGGTCGAGGAATAAATGTTGGTCAGGACATTGAGGGGTTAACTCCTCTACTCTTCTTCAAATTATAGTATCATAGAATCCCTACAATGCAGAAGGGGACCATTCAGTCCATCGAGTCTGCCGACCACCTAGGCCCAGAGCCCCACCCTATCCCCACCTAAACCTGCACATCTTTGGACACTAATGGCCAATATTTTTTAGCATGGTGAATCCACCGAACCTGTACATCTTTGGACTGTGGGAGGAAACTGGAGCACCCGGAGGGAACCCACGCAGTCACGGGAAGAAGGCGCAAACTTCACACAGAGAGTCACCCTCGACCAGAATTGAACCCAGGTCCCTGGCACTGTGAAACAGTAATGCTAACCACTGTGCCACCATTATTATGCCGTGAGATATTGTACATCCTTCGGAGAGGTCAGACAGGGCCTCGGCTTAGCACCCTATCTCCAATATCAACCCCACCCCCCCCCCCTCCCAAGCATTGCAGAATTCTCTCAGTGCAGCGCTTAGCATCAAATTTCATTTTAGCGCTTAAGTCCTGAGGTGAAACTTGAACCCAGAACCTCATGACTCAAGAGTGCCACCAAGAGAGCCACAGATAACGCAAATATTGTGGTTTATACATTTAAGGATACATTTTCTCTTTATTTTCTACACACATTATGCAGAAAAATATCAGCTGGAATTCTCTGGCCATTGGGATTTCCTGTTCCCGTTGGCAGCGCATCCCAGCCCATGGGTTTCCCAGAAGCGTGGGGTGGATTCACTGGGAAATCCCATTACAAGTAGTTGGAGTACAGAATCTCGCTGCACGTGAGCAGCGCGCTGCCGAGAAACCCGCACGGGGGGACCGGAGAATCCCGCCCATCATATAAAACAAAATGGACGGGAATTGGTTCTATTGTGAACCCTTGGTTGAAAGGCAAAGGCCCACACACGTCAGACTAAACGCCATAATTTAAAAGAGGGGGAAAATGATTTTAAAAACATCAAAACCTAAGCAAATGTCAGAATACTGAAGAAGTTTAATTGCAGTTTTACTCCAAGAGGTGACAGTTACCGAGCAAAAATAAAAAGCACACAAGCATACTTTCTCTGATCCTTGCATACCCAACAAGCAGTCCTTGAAAAATATCTTGTTCCACTTTCCAGAAACGTGCTGAGAATTTCAGCCTATTTCCCCCTAAATTTGGCTCAGGGGACAATTTAAAACTAGAAAGGTTGAGGACCGAGTCGCCCATTTCCTTTCCTTGGCTGTCAGTCAACGTTGTGCGAATCACTGCCAAATATCCCCAACAGGAGAAGATAAATCCACAAATAGGAGATGTTTTGTTACTTGAAAATCTGATTAAAAGCTTGAAGTATTTCCCATTTTTTAATACTGTAAACCAGATAGTTCTGTCTGAATAAATCTCCAACCCCCCCCTCACACCCCACCTTCATCCAGAAGGGGAAAAATAACAAATTCTTCACTTCTTCTTGCCCCATTGATTCTTTGAGACATGCAAGCACAGCAGTCTCGCACCCATTTTGAATCCACTAACTCACTCCAATCCTCAACAAATGTAAATCTGCTGACCACTGCAGACTGCTGTTGGTGACTCAAATTCATGGGAGGTTATTCTGTGTACATGGATGAAATTCAGTGTGGAACAGATGGGGCGGCCCAATGCAGCAAAATCTACTTGCTTCCATATTTCCCAAGCGTGTCTTCACTCGTGCGTTGACAGGGTGACAAAGAATGCTTGGAAAAGAATATACGCACTCTCTGTGATAGCCTTCTCCTCCTCTTTCCCTTGTGCATCTGTGCTTTCTCTCTCTACCCATGTGCTGTTATCTCACACTTGTAGTACTACATTTTTCTTTCCCTCCCTGTCCATAGCTTATTTCTGTTGTTTCTCTCTCTTTCTCGCTTACTGGGGTTTTCTCTTACCTTCTTTTCATGTGTCTTTCAATTTGGATTTTTCTTTAACTCTGTATCTCATTTGCCATTGGACTCTTGACAGGGCTGAAGGGAGTGGGGGAGATTGCGGGGGGAGGCCTGGAGGTGGGCTATGGGGCCGCGGTGAACAGGCACGGAACACCATTGCCTCAGCCTGCAAGGCAACCATGCGGCTGCGCACGCTGCTGACTTCCTACTGTGAACTTAGTGCCATGGGTCATATGGGTGTCCTCTGACCCCTGCCACATGGAATGGGCGTGCTCCAGCACAATCAGTGACATCTTACTGGCTGGAATGAGCGTATGTGGAGAGTGGAGTACTAGTATGCGGCTGGGGCTTGTCAGCCTCGCAAGTGCCAATCCCGGCCCCGGTGAATCGGGCACCATTTTTCATTGAAATCAATCGTGTTCCACCTGGCGCTGGTGCTAGCCCATTAACAGATCCGAAATTGCTCCGGGACCAGCGCCAAAGTTGCTGTCGTAGAAGTCTCCAAAACTTAAATACTAAAAATCTATATTCGCAATGACAAAATATTTGGCAGGATAGATAACAGAGAAATTGGGTGGCATTTTCTAACGCCCTCTCATGGTGTTTTGCAGCAGTGGAGGTGGGCCACCATTGGCTGATGACAGGATCCTCTGGTCCTGCAACTGTCAAGGTTTCCCCATTGTTTGCACCCTCTGGTGGCAGAGGGCCACTGTCAGCGGGACCGGACAATCCCGCCTGTGGGGAAGGCCAGAAAGGTTTGGCCACTATTTCCTCTGCTGATGGAATCAAGAATGAGAAAATACAGGGTGAGATTCTCTGATCCTGAGGCTAAGTGTTGACGCCGTCGGAAACACCGTCGCGTTTCCCGACGGCGTCAACACGGCCCCAGGGTCAACAATTCTGGCTCCTACAGGGGGCCAGCACGGCGCTGGAGCAGTTCACGCCGCTCCAGCTGCTGATCTGACCGTGGAATGGCTGCCAGGGGATGCACGCATGTGCAGTGGGTCCGGCGCGAATGCGCGCGTGCGCTGTCCCACCGGTGTGATCTCCGCGCATGCGCGGCGTCTCCCTTGTCCGCGTCGGCCCCAACCCAACATGGTGCAGGAGTACAGGTGCCGGCGCAGAAGAAAGGAGGCCGGGAGACAGAGAGGCCGGCCCACCAATCGGTGGGTCCCGATCGCAGGTCAGGCCATATCAGAGGCACCCCCCAGCAGAGTCGGACCCCCCTCCCTCCCACAGGCCACCACCCCACCCTTCAACTGCGAGTTCCCGCCGGTTGAGAGGTGTGGACGGCGCCGGCGGGACTCGACTCGGCATTTCCACGACGGCCGCTCGGCCCATCCCGGCCCGAGAATCGGTGGGCCGGCTGCGTAGAGTGGCCTGCGACCGGCGCTGAGCCAACGACGCCGGCGCCAATGGCGCCAATTCTCCGCTCTGCGGAGAATCGTATGCCGGCGTCAGGGCGGCGTGGCACGATTCGCGCCGGTCACGGGTATTCTCCCGCCCGGCCCGAGAGAATCCCGCCCATAATCTTAAAATCAGAGCTCGGCCATTTGGGTGGGTACACTTTTTTCCACAAAAAGATTAGTAGAAATTTTGAACTCTTTCCCTGAACAAACTGCGACTGCCGGAGTCAATTGGACTTTTCAAGATGGAGATCTTTTTTGGTGAGTGTAACAAGATACTTACAGGAAAGGTAAGAAAATAGAATTATGATCCATGTAGTGTTCAGGTGATCTGTGTTTGATTGTGAGAGTCTGGTAAATAATCACTGCTCACTGTGCTTGATTAGTTCAGCGCAGATTAGACACCGCAGGAAGCTGCCAGAAGCTGAGCTGCAAGTGCAGATGTTTTGTGAATGCAGAGATACTTTAAAACTCTTGTAAATAAATCTGTTGCACACCGAGAAACTAGAGTCATTTCTGCATTGCTCCTAATTATATAAAATATACAACAGTATGGATAAGGCATCATCTAATGGAACGATAGGGAAGACTTAAGGTGTCTAATGGCCTACTCCTGTATCTATGTTCCTATCAATTCTGAAGTATAAAGATGTTTACAATTAATCAGGAAAATTTGTCTTCAGGCCCCTTGAAATGCACATAAATTGGTTTGCAGCTTTCAGGAGGTAATATTACCATTCCTAGTTGGATGCATTTCTGGATCGGATCACGCTCCGGTGTACACCACACCCAGTACAAAACCTGCAGTATCTCTACAACTAGTAAATGAAAGTGCAGAATAGAACTGGAAACAAAAATATTTTTTGTAATACCTGTATGATCCTATGAAGAGCAAGGAGAAAACTAATATTACAAAAATACTTTGAGAGATGAATATAGGAACAAAATTGAAGTCAAAGAGGACTACAACATTCTTGTTTATTCTATTCACATTACTCTATACCACGTGCTTCAGTTTTACAAAGATACTTGCTGGGGCGATACCTTTTCATTTCTGCCCTAGAACACTTGCTTGTGCACATGATAACCTGACACCACACCAAGTTAACCATCTGAACTTATCTTGGTCATTCACATTGTCCTTTATTTATACCAACGGTTCTCAAACTGCATTCTCCAGAACCTTGGGGATCACTGTATCAATGAGATCCGGGGACGGTGTCATGGGCAAGCAGTCGAGGCACTTCCAAGGCTTAGGTGAGTGAGCAGTGGATGTGCTGTGCGCTGTCTCTCTCCCTGTTTCTCTACTACTTGTCCCCGCCCTCCCTCCCATATTCTGCTCTCTATCTGGGTTCTTGCCCTCCATGCTCCTGCTCTCTCCATGCTCCTGCTTGTCCTGTGCACTCATACTCTCTTTGTGTTTTCTCTAGGTTCCTGCTCGCTCCATCGTCCCGTTTCCATAATACTCCTGCTCTCGACGTGTGGTGACAAGAGGGACACCCATCCCTCTGATATTTGCAAATAAACACCAATTTTCTTAAAATAATTATTAACTGTCTCTTTACACGCTGCACTTTTACATTATGAAAAAATAGAAAATAGGAGCAGGAGGCGGCCATTTGGCCCTTCAAGCTTGCTCCACCATTATTAAGATCATGGCTGATCATCCAACTTAATAGCGAGCTTTCCCCTCATTTCTTTTGATCCCTTTCGTCTCAAGAGCTATATCTGACTTCTTCTTGAAAACATACAATGTTTTGGCCTCAGCTACTTTCTGGGTGAAGAAAGTTCTCCTCATCTCTGTCCTAAATGGCCTACCCCGTATCACCAGACTGTCACCCCGGGGTTCTAGACTCCCCTACCGTCGGGAACTTCCTTATAAGTACCGAACGGTGTTATAATTTCAATGGGGGACGGGTGTGGATAATTACAAATCACTTTGAAAAGAGGTCCAACAACTAAACATTTTTGAGAACCACTTTTCGATATTGTTCATGGTCTCCCTGTGGTAATAAACCTTCCCACAGCTGCATTGGAAGGTCTGGTGACCTGCTTACAGGGTACCTTGTAACGTCCATTGGGAAAAAGTGCTCGCTATTGTGGAGCTTACACAAGAGGAAGGGCGGACACTTAGTAAGCTGAAACGTTCCACCAACCTTTAACCATTACAGGTCACCAACAGATACAACATTGTCTATATTTCAATTGTAATTCATCAGTTGAGAAAAACTTTGAAATGTCCTCTGGATGAGAAAGATTCTATATAGATGCAAGCTCTTTCTTTTGCAAGCCCTTCAGGACAAGTATTTGCAGCTTTCATAGAACCAGTGAAGTGTTATGTAAGAGGTTGTTTCAGGACCCGACATGGTGTGCGAATTTCAATACAACTGGAAAGAAGAACAAACTATTCCAAAGAACCAAAAATGGAGTCAAAGGCCATTGGTGTACTTACTGATGATGATAAGGGTATAGTTGAGATGGATGCTGCCAAACCCATTAGTTGCTCTGCAGACGTAGACTCCCGCATCCTCCACTTCCACCTCCTTGATCTTAAGACCATGCTGAAGGACTCGGAACCTAGTCCAGCCACTGTGGATGGTGCGTCCATCTTTGATCCACATGGTCAGAGGTGGAGGGTCGCCTTCCACTGGACATGCCAACCTGACTGTGCGGCCAAGCATCACCGGCTGCCGGCTCATCACTTTCTTAGCAATTCTCGGAGGACCTGGACACAGGCAATAAGGAGAAGTCAGCAGTTAGTAATGGTACAAATGATACCTCAGAATACAAGAGTACTTCACTGATATTCACCGCAACATTATCATTTATTTTCCATTTGTGTTCTATTGGTGTACTGAGCCATGTTTAGAGTTTAGTTATTGTTAGTTTATGGTGCCCTAGGGGTCTTGCCATAATATTTTAATACATCAGGCTGGAGTAACATCTTGTCAGCTGTACAGGCTGATCTTGAAAGGCCTAAATGCAGGTGATTGGTCCATTTCATCCAACTGATTATTTAATGTGGATTGAGACATAATAGGAAATAGACCAAGTTCAAAACATCACGTCCTTCACCCGAACAAGAAGTTCTTTAAAATCTTCCAAATGACTCATGTCAGCTCAACAAGTCAACTAGACTCCTCACTCACAGAACAGGAGGAGGCCATTTAATGCCTCGCCGTCATTCAATTAGCTTAATGCTGATCGGTGGCCTAACTCCCTGGCCAGCCTCTGTCCTACATCCCTTATACCATTGGCCAACAAGATCTCAGATTTAAAATTAACAGATCAAGCATCAGTTGCCATTTGTGGAAGTGAGTTTCAAAGCTCTGCCTGCTCCTCGCAAATAGTTCAGACAGTCACTCAGCTGTCACACACTCCACTCCACATGGAAGCTCCCAAGCTCACGTGCCAGAACGGAATCCCACCAAGCACTTGAACAAACACAGTGAAAGCATTCCTTGAAATGAGCGCGTAGTGTGGTCCGCATCTAAGACTACCACCACCACAATATATCTTAAGCACTTTATCATGTCCCCATTAAAACATTAATCTAATGTGTTACACACCTCTGTAATTAAAGAATAATTGCCCTCGTTTAGCCTTAGCTCCACACCAGACATTAGCAATCAAACGTTACAGGTAACATCATCAATCACCCTATCCTAAAACATATACCAACCAGTCTGAATCAGTGTCAAACAGTGCTTCCTTCCCTCTATTGAATCACAGTTTGACCCGATAGCTCATAAATGTTAAAGCACACTGTTGTATTATGCTGCTTCGGATAACACAGGCTGCTACTTGATGCAGTCTTAACTAAAGGATGCTCCAGACTCTGAAATGAGTTCAACGTGTTTATTGAACTATTACCACAGTTCTCAAATGAGTTCAACTCTCTGCTGATCTAACTGTAGTAACTCAGTCTAACTGTACCAGCTTGCTCTAAGCCACGTGCTGCGGTGTGATGCTGCTGATCAACCCTGTCTAACTCTCTAGATGTCTGTCTGTGGAAAGAGGCAGGGTGTGAGTGCATCATCCCTTTTATAGTGTTTATGTCATGCCCCCTTGTGGTGATGCCACCTCTGAGTGTCCTGACTGCCCATTGGTTGTGTACTATTCTGAGTGTTCATTGGTTGCATTTTTGCATAACATGACACACACATTATAGACTGCCTGCCAGTCCCAAAATAGGAGAGAGACTGAAAGCTTTGTGCATGACTAAGAACAGGTCTGGGTGTTCATGGGATTGTGTGCTTGAATGTGTGTGTATGTGAAGGTGTGAATATTGCACATATGTTTGTGCACATGTGTGTGTAACTAAATGTGAATGTATTTGCATATCTGGTTGCATGTGAGGGTTGAATGGCTAGGCTGTAATTTCTGTGGTAGCAGAAGAGGAGACAGAGCAGTGCCTGCAGATTTTGGGTTTCCGCTTAACAGCGGTTTCTGGTCTTTCAGAAACTGTGCTCCTAACGCATTCCCACTCTAGCAGGGAGCACCGGTCAGTGAGAGATCACAATACTAGAGGCCAACTTCACTGTGTGAAGCTCCCTGCTGGGATTGGTAGTGTTTATAGCTCTAACAGACCTCTGGGCCTAGTTTCAATTAGAGACAACCCACTCTGTCTGCTTTGCATTTAGACACAGCTACTAGAGGTGAAAGTTCATCATTCACACTTGAATATGACCACCCACCCAATTCTCTTTTCTAAAAAAAACTTTCTTAAAAAAGGACTTTTTTTGTACACAACAGTGATACATTATCCTGGATCATAAAGTGCTTCTCACAGCATTTGCCGTGCCAACCATCCATACACACTCCTTATTTATTCAGCAGGGCAAAGGTTAACGGAAAGTGAAAATATCATGTGATGTTTTACTGAAATGGATTTCAGCTTCAAGCCTGTGTTTCTTGGATGTGGCGATCCCCATACTCTTTCTCCGTCGTGTTCCCAGTTCTTTGCATTCCCAGTTATGAATTTCCACCCCTGGAGGTTCCTTTGCTGCGTTTATATTGGAATGTTCCTGTGCCAGAGACCTGGCAAGTGTGTATCTTGGATGGCGCTGCAGCATCACATCTATTCAAATCATTTCCTGTTGCATTACCAGCCTGTTCCAAACAGCAACTTCTTATTTTCACTTCGGATATGAATGAATCATTTGTGAACATAGTTTGTTAATGGGTTATCTTTGCTTTGCAGAGGCAGGGCAGGCTGGTAATTGAGATTTAAATAACCACTTGGTGACAAAAGGCCAAAATCACTGATAGTTGATTGCTTTTCTTACAATGTTACTTCACATTTTCCCTCCTCACCACAACCAGCGCCAACTCTGCCTGTACGGTGCTTTCATTCGTACTGCCCGTCCAATTCAATTGATCACAAGTGAGGGCAATTATGTCCCTCACTTTAAATTAGTGAACTTTCACTCTCCAACGGATTGGCAGAGAGCAGTCAGGCTTGGAAATCTGCCTTGCAAACTACATTAAACGCACTCCAACCCCCCCCCCCCCCACACACACACCCACCACCACCACCCCCCCCCCCCCCCCCCCCCCCCACCACCCCGATCCACAACCCCCCCCACCCCGATCCACAACCACAGCACTGTCCTTCCCAGCCAGGAATGCTGAGGCCATTCTTTACTGTCGATTGGGAAATCTGGCACAGACCAGAATGACCATTTGTAAGAAGTGTTGTACTAGAAGCTCAGTGAACACTGAGCTTGAGGGCAGAAGTGAAAAGCAGCTGGTGAAGTAGCACGGAACGCACAGTGGGTCAGTGAGAAGGTGTTTTTTTTTTAGCTGCTTGCGGAAACAGGAAAAGGAGGTGACAAGGTGAAGGAATTTCAAGGTGGAGTTCCAGACAGCAGGGACATGCTGGCTGACCAGCCTGGTGACCCCCCCCCCCCCCCCCCCCCCCCCCCACCATGCACTCTTAACGCTCAAAGCTACAGCAGAAAACTTATCTACCAACTGAGCTATAGCGAGGGGAGTAAAACACCTTCTTAAACAAAAGGCTTTCTTTCTTCTTCTTAACTTGAATTGGGCTGTTTAAGAAATAGAAAAGGAAAGAAGAAAATATACAGGAAATAAAATCGGTAAAACAGCAAATAATAAAAAAAACAAAGATTTAATTTAGAATTCTCGATTCTGCCAGCTCTTTCTTCACGATTATTTATTTCTTGAAATCGTGCCTGATAATTACAGATCTGATCCAAGTATAATTCCTACATAATCGCAGAATGGAATTCTGATATATCAAATCATTTACACTTTCCTCATCGGGTTTTGAATTCCCAATCCAGGCATAACACTTGCATCCATCATCTTGATCCAACGATAATATTTCTCTCAATTCCTCTGGTTTTCAGATTCCTCTGCAGGCTGAATATTGGGAGCTCACTGCCGACACGCATGCTCAAGCTGCCAGCTACACTCTCACCTTCCTCAGGACCCTGTGTCTCACACAGGCAGCCAGTCAAAAGCTCTGTCTTAAAGCCCCTCCAGCCCTCTGAAATCTATGTGCTTTTCCAAATATGGCCCCTTAACATCTCCAATTATCATTGCTCCAGCATTGGCGCCCATGCTTTCAGCTGCCAATGTCCCAAGTTCGCCAATTCCCTCCTGTAGAAGTTCTGGGTTCCCAAACACTGACAACAAAGACTTGTAGCAAACAAGACTTTGTTCACAAGCTGAGCTGCTACTGCCGTCTTACACTTTGCCTGCGCTCCGGGGAGAACTCCCGTGCTCCCGTCATGTGACCCACTTTTGTAGCCGTATCATCACGTGACCATTTGGTCTATACCTCCCCCAACCACTCCACATCACTGCACCATCCCTTCTCCTTTTAAACGCTCCTTCCACTTTCCCCAAGCTTTGGTCACCTGTCCTAATATCTCTGCTCTGATAGGCTCTGATGGTGCTCCAGTGAAGCAATTTGGGGTGTCGCTATAATGTTAAAGTTACTGGCGATGGACGGTCACTGTTTACTCAGGGAGTCTAGGTTGCTGTGGTAATGTGCACTTTGCACATGCACGTTGTAATCTTGAGTTATGGAGAGTGAACTTCGTCTTTCCGTCACATGGCTGACGAGGAATCCCTCCCGCACTTACCATCTGGTGCTGTTGGAAAGATTTGCAGATCGATAATTAACCCGTTTGACTGCGTTATGAATTTTGGTCATCGAGTCCTGGGGAGGGGTTTGAACCCAGGGCTTCTGGCTTAGAGGCACGAGTGCTACCCATTGCGCCACAAGACCATTAAAGGTGCCGCAGAAGTATAAATTGATATTAAACCCTTCGTCTCAATTGCTATCTACCTGCACTATCGTATCTCTTTGACCCTGACTATTGTTTTTGTCTCTTTTGTTGTGGCAGAGGTTGGTGAGATACCAAGGTTATATTGTTGTCTATGCAAGCTGTGAGAGTGGGGAAATGTTTGGAGCAAAAGGAAAAGAGCAAATTGAAATGGGAGAAAAGAAAGAGAAAGAAAACCGGTACAGCTTGAGCAAGAAGAGAGAAGACAGGCAAAGGGAGAAAGATAACCGCCGGAGGGAATGAGATTATATGCATGGGGGGGGGAATGCTGACTGTTGGAAGTTGAGTGGAACAGGAGTCAAAATCGAAGTTCCTTTCTTGACGTAATGCTGTTCACAGAATTTTTACGGCGCAGAAGGCGGCCATTTGGCTCATCATGTCTGCACTGACTCTCCAAATGCATCATGACTTTGCGGCATTCCTCTGCCTTTTCCCCATACCCCTGCACATTGCATCTAATTCCAGTAATCATCTGGGGCCCTCTTGAATGCTTCAATTGAATCTGCCTCCATCACACTTCCAGGCAGTGCATTCCAGAATTGAGCCACTCGTTATGTGAAAATCGTTCTTCTTGCATCGCATTTGCTTCTTCGCAAATCACATTAAATCTGTACTCTCTCATTTCTGATCTTTTTACGAGCGGGAAGCATTTCTCCCTATCCCCTCATGATTTTGAACATCTCGATCAGACCGCCTCTTAGCCTACTTCTCTCCAAGGAGAACAGGCCCAATCTATCTTCATAACTGAAGTTTGTAATCCTTGAAACCATTCTTATAAACCTCTTCTGCACTTCCTGCAACATATCCTTCCCATAGCGTAGCACCCAGAACTTTACACAATATTCCAGCTGAGGTCTAACGAGTGTCTTGTATAAGTTCAGCATAACCTTCCTGCTCTTGTACTCTATATCTTTATTAATAAAGCCCAGAATACTATATGCTTTGTGAACTGCCCCCTCCACTTGTCTTGCCGTCTTCAATGATCTATGTACATATTGATGTAGGAGCGGTTTCAAGACCTGTGTATTGAGTCAGCTTCCACGTGGGGTTATTCCCTGTGGCTCAACTCAGTACAGAGAGGAACAAACACAACGACAACCTGGACAAGATGGCTATTTAACCAAGCTTGTTACGTGTACACGGAGAACAGACTGGATATCTGCCAAGACCTGTTCTGCCGAACAAAGACCAGAACACAGTACCTATACAATGTTCAAAAATCAATAGGCTACCCCAGCTGGACGCGATCCAATCCCTGAAGCTGCCACGTTTAAACTTATCCAATAGAATTGCAAGCGGTGTTTAAGCTTCACCCAATAGAATTGCAAGCAGCTCATGACTAATCCTCATTCTGACAGCTATGTACAATCCCAGCAGCCTGTGCTGACTGTTTGTGAGAAATAGAATAACAGAACCAGCTCCCTGGATTGTTTAACAAAGTCAGGATGTCAGAAGTAATGTCCTTTTGGTCAAGTTAGCTATCCTAAATCCCATTTGATTACTTATTACTGCTATGTCCTAAAAATATATGTTTAATGATTAATAATGATTACTCAGTACTCTAATTCATCTCAATCCTTAATAAAGTAACTTATGTAAAACTACTCAAGTGGCATGCTAACTATTCAGTTTTAAGAGGTATCATCGCTGAACCCCCTCCCGCCCCCTTACCATATACACCCAGGTCCCACTGCTCCTGCACCCCTTGTAGAATTTTACCCCTTCTTTAATATATGTTTCTCCATGTTCTTCCTACCAAAATGCATCACCTCACAATTCTCTGCATTGAACTTCATCTGCCACCTATCTGTCCAGTCCACCAACATGTCTATGTCCTTTTGATGTTCTATTCTGTTCTTTAGAATACATTAGAACAGTACAGCACAGAACAGGCCCTTCGGCCCTCGATGTTGTGCCGAACAATGATCACCCTATTTAAACCCACGTAACCCGTATCCCAACAATCCCCCCATTAACCTTACACTACGGGCAATTTTAGCATGGCCGAGCCACCTAACCCGCACATCTTTGGACTGTGGGAGGAAACCGGAGCACCCGGAGGAAACCCACGCACACACGGGGAGGTCGTGCAGACTCCACACAGACAGTGACCCAGCCGGGAATGGAACCTGGGACCCTGGAGCTGTGAAGCATTGATGCTAACCACCATGCTACCGTGAGGCCCCGAAGGTCTCTTCACAGTTTACAATACTTCCAAGTTTTGTGTTATCTGCAAACTTTGAAACTGTCCCCTGCACACCAAGATCATTAATATGTATCAGGAAAAGCAAGGGTCCCAATACTGACACCTGGAGAACACCATTACAAACCTTCCTCCAGCCTGAAAAATATCCATTGACTATTGCTCTCTGCTTTCAATTTTCAGCCAATTTTGTATCCTCATTGCTGCTGCCGCTTTTATTCAATGAGCTATAACCTTTCTCACAAGTCTGTTGTGTGGCACTGTATCAAATGCCTTCTGAAAGTCCATGTGCACCACATCACCAGCATTACTCTCATCAACTCTTTCTGCTACCTCCTTAAAAAACTCCAGAGAGTTAATTAAACACAATGAAATCCATGCCACTCTTCCTAAACAACCCATTTGGTTACTTATTCCATCCTGAATAATTGTTTCGAGAAGCTTTCCCACTACTGATGTTAAAATGGCTTCAGTAATTGCTGGGGCTATCTTTACAATATTTTTTGAACAAGGGCGTATTGTTTTCAATTCTCCAGTCCTCTGGCACCTCCCCCAAGTCTTGGGAAGACTGAAAGATTATGGTCAGCATCCCTGCAATTTCCATTCTCACTTCTTTCTATATCCTTGGATGCATGTTATCTGGTCCTGGTGCCTTATCAACTTTCACTACCGACAGTCTATTCAACACTTGCTCCTGATCAATTGTGAATCCTTCTAGGGACAGAATATACTCATCTGTTGCTATTTACCTCAGCCATGGCCCCTGCCTCCATGTGTCAATACCATTTTAGGTCCCACTACTCCTTTTCCCACAATTTTACTATTTATATGCTTATAGAAGACTTATAGAAAAATTGTTTTCACAATGATTCAGACACTTGTTGGACACGTAATTTGGGTCTCGTGTTGTAATTTGGAATCCGATGCAATTTTAACGGCCTATTGAGCCACTGATGCTCTGCTCGGTAAAACCTGACAGGCGTTCAGCAATTGCCTTGTTGAGATAATTTCAGACACACCTTGGTGAGGTCTAGAGGAGCTGGAGTGGGAGCCACTGAGAAAGTTTAAGCTGTATTATAAATAGCTATCCTACTCATAGATAACGTACATCATCAGTGGTGTCAAGTCACGTGCCTTTAGAACTCAGAGAGATGTCACTGGAAGGAGCCTCGTGCTCATCTGTCCCCTCTACATAGTTGGAAATAATCACTCGCCTGAGGAAGGAGCTGTGCTCCGAAAGGTAGTGATTGCAAACAAACCTGTTGGACTTTAACCTGGTTTTGCAAGACTTTGTAAGACAGCCCAGTCCAATGCCGGTATCTCCACACCATGGAAATAATTATTTTTAATATATTTACAGTACCCAATTATCTTTTTTTTTTCCCAATTAAGGGACAATTTAGCATGGCCAATCCATCTAACGTGCACATCTTTGGGTTGTGGGGGTGAAACCCACACTGACACTGGGAGAATGTGCAAACTCCACACCGATCGTGACCCAGGGCTGGGATTCGAACCCGGTCCTCGGCGCCGTAGTCCCGGTGCTAACCACTGTGCCAGCGTGCTGCCCCTACATCATGGAACTAATTAACACATATTTGAAAATTCTAGGTATTTCTGGTCAAACACATCCTGGGCCTGTTTGATATTATTTCATGGTGGCAGTGGTAAATTAACCAATTTGCAATGATTCCCAACGAAACTGTTGATGGCAGGAAAGGAAAAAACAATGAATATACAGCAGCAAAGGAATGACTGCAACAAGGCGTTGAAAAGAAAATTGCTCATGGCATCCCAAAACAGTCAATTAAAGTAACAGATGACCATGGAAAAAGCCCTGTTTCTACCTGACCTTTCTGACCAATTTAGCAGCACACTAGAAAAACCGACACTGTAGATTCAACATGAATAGGACCGCTTCAGGGTTAGCACAGAAGCCTGAGCTAGAGCAAGTCAGTACACTTCTCAACTCTATTGGAAGCAGCACAAATGACAATTTAGTCAGACAAGGTGTTAATGAGGACACACCAACCTATGAAAATGTTACAAAAGCATTTAATTCGTACTTAAGTCTTTGGAGGAAGACTATCACAGACAGAACCTTAGCTGACGGTCTGCAGTCCAGAAAAGAACTACGGGTGGGATTCTTCGTTAGCTGATGCCAAAATTGTGAAATGTGATTTACTGGAGAATAGCTTCTGACACCAAAATCGCGGCAGGCGCCAATTTGACGCCAAAACGCAATTCTACGGCCGAGTTCCTGACAGCGTGGTTCACTTGTGCTTTTAAAAATCGTGAAAGCGGCGTGGTGGCTGCTGAGGGAGAGGGGGGGGGGGGGGGGGGGGACGGAAAGTGTCCAAAATGGCTATAGTGGACTGACAGTGGTGCCAGGGGCTTCTGCCAGGGCTGGGGGGGGGGGGGGGGGGGGGGGAGTAGTGGGGTCTGGCCAGGAAGTGGACTGTGGGGTCAGGGTGGACGGTCATGGAGCCCCATTGCTGCAGGCAGCAAGGCAACCATGCAGCTGCGTACACCGCTAACAGCTCACTTTGAACCTGGTGCCACAGGTCACATAGGTGTCCCCCAGGTGCCCTCTGGCCTCAGCCGACCCATCAGCTGTATGGGCATGCTCCAGCACAACCAGTGCCATCTTTTTGGCTGGGATAAGTGTGTGTGGGGATTGTAATGTGTATATGCGGCTGCAGCTAGTCAGCCTCCCGAGTGTCGATGACGGACCCGGCATATCCCGCATCATTTTCCAGTGGAATAGAGTGTGTTCCACGCGGCACCGGTGCTAGCCCCTCAATGGTAGCAGGTGTGCCATCGATTTTTCCGATGTGAAACACCATGGATCCTCCGTTGGCATCAGCACATAGACACAGGAATGGAGAATCCAGCCCCTAGTCTCAGAAATGGAGAATCCATAAGACCATAAGACATAGGAGCAGAA
Organism: Scyliorhinus canicula; assembly: GCF_902713615.1. Classification (NCBI taxonomy): domain Eukaryota; kingdom Metazoa; phylum Chordata; class Chondrichthyes; order Carcharhiniformes; family Scyliorhinidae; genus Scyliorhinus; species Scyliorhinus canicula. Next base: position 150,655,469 of record NC_052149.1, on the reverse strand, counting down.
TTAGGCCACTTGGCCCATCGAGTCTGCTCCGCCATTCAATCATGGCTGATATTTTCTCATCCACATTCTCCTGCCTCCTCCCCATAACCCCTAATCCCCTTATTAATCAAGAACCTATCTATCTTTGTCTTAAAGACACTCAGTGAATTGACATTCACAGCCTTCTGCGGCAAAGAGTTCCACAGAGTTACCACTCTCTGGCTGAAGAAATCCTGCTGGTGGGCCCTCTTCACCACCGAAAAACCCGCAGCGGGTTGGTCGGTATATCCTGCCCATAATTTTAATCTCACCAGTTTCAGAGCACTTTTTTTCCTCATGTACAGCTAATTTGCATACTTATTCAAAACTTCAAATACAGACTTGGACAGGTGCACGTAGGCAATCCTGGTGGTGGGTACAGAAAATTGCCCGTATGTATCATTTAAAGGGATATGGAGAATTGAAGGGGAGTAACAGAACAGGGAGGACAAACACCTGCAACCTCTGCATAGGCTTGCAAGGCAATTCAACCTATTGACAGTCTTTGCCAAGGTCAGAAAGAGATGGGGCTAAGAAGTGACAGGCAAACGTTGAGTGAAAGAAACATAAAAACATAGGGAATAGGAGCAGGAGATGGCCATTCAGCCCCTCTGTGCTCTGCTATTTAACTAGATCATAGCTGATGATCAATGCCATTTTCCTGCACTATCCCTGCATCCCTTCAATATCTGGTCTTGAATTAACTCAATGATTGAGCACTGTTAGGTAGAAAATTTCAAAGATTCACCTCCCTCTGACTGATTAAATTCTTCCTCATCTCAGTCCTAAATGGCCCACTCCTTATTCTGAGACTGTCCCGTGGTTCTAGACACCCCCAACTGGCAGAGATATCCTATTTGCATCTATCTTGTCGAGCCCTGTAAGAATTGCACAGCCTCGCAAAGTCCGGGTAGATCTCGCAAGGCGTAATGGCTGGCGGGAAGCCTGTGGGAGGCTTCTCCTGGCATCTACCGGCCAAATCGCACTCCTGTTCAGGCTCCCTTGTCTTGGCTTTTCTCATTCAGAAGTACAGACCAGGGGCGACATATGGCACTGTGGATAGCACTGGGACTGTAGCGCTGAGGACCCGGGTTTAAATCCCGGCCCTTGGTCACTGTTCGTGTGGAGTTTGAAGATTCTCCCCCACAACCCAAAGATGTGCAGGTTAGGTGGATTGACCATGTTAAACTGCCCCTTAATTGGGAAAAAATAATAATCTGGTACTCTAAATTTATTTTTTTTTTAAAAAGAAAGACCGACTGATTAGAATGTGTTTGAAAATGCACCTGACCTTCACATGCATGGGCTATTGCTGCCCATCTTGGAAACTGCACACTAAGGGCGTGATCTACCGGCTGCCTTATGCCCGAAAGGCAGCGAGCGGGTACAGCACATACAACACAGTATATGCTGGGAGATCTTTCTTTCGCGATCTACCTGGCACGCCCCGCCTCACAGGATTGACGTTGCAATGTGAATCCCGCCCATTGTGGGTGAATTACTTTTTAGAAAATCTGCACAGTAGAGTGAGACAACTAGTCTCACTCTAATATGCGCTTCCACGATCTACCCAAGGCTTTGGGATCAAACCCATTTGTCTTGGAGATCTTGTGTGATTCCATTCTGTTCTGGTCCCCATAGATGGAATGGCAATCATGGGGTCTCCCAGGGAACTGGAGGCCCCTAGGTGGCTATGCTCAGGGCAGCGTGGCACCCTGGCACTAGGTCATCTGGTAATGTCAACCTAGTGTTGTGCCACTGCCAGCCTGGCACTGCCTCAGTACCCATGTAGCACAGCCAGCTGGCAGGTGCACTCCAAGGTGCCAGGCTGATATTTTTTCTATAGCAGTGATCGGGCCCGGGAGTGCCCTGTTGAGGTGTAGTGGAGTGCGGGGGTGGGCCTGAGGACCCCTTTATAGGTGAGTTGGGGCTTTGGGGGGGCTCAGGGGTCATGTCGGGGCAGTTGAGCGATCAGGAAGCCATTTTCCCCTTCTGAACTGAGGAATTCCGGCGAGCAGAACACTTCTGTGCAGAAAGCGGGACGAAGTGTGGCCTTGCTGGGGAGTTCCCTGCTGAGGCCCCAAATCTATCCAAATGGGAACAAAATCACATTCAATAGCGTGCGGTTTCTTGGCACTCCGATCGCTAGGAAACACCCGGCTAAATACGCTCGTTCTGGGCCTCTGTTCCCAAATAACTCTGTTGTGGCTTTTTAAAAATTAATTTACGGAATGTGGGCATCGCTGGCTAAGCCAGCATTTATTGCCCATCCCTAATTGTCCTTTAGAAGGCGGTGAGGATTTGCTTTCTTGAACCGCTGCAGTCCAGGTGGTGAAGGTGCACCCACAGCATTGCGAAGGAGGGAGTTCCAGGATTTTGACCCAGCAACAGTGAAGGAATGGTGATATAATTCCAAATCAGGGTGGTGAGTGGTTTGGAGATGAACGTCCAGGCGGTGGCGTTTCTATGCATCTGCTGCAGGAGTAATTATTTTTAAAGCGTTGCAGAAATGGTTTAAAGCTGTTGAACGTGGGTCTCCACAAGGCCCTTTAACAAACCTCCCATCAACATCTCCGCGTCTACCAATTCTTCTTTTTTTAAATTAAATTTAGAGTACCCAATTATTTTTTCCAATTAAGGGGCAATTTAGCGTGGCCAATCTGCCGACCCTGCACATCTTTGGGTTGTGGGGGTGAAACCCACGCAAACACGGGGAGAATGTGAAAACTCCACACGGACAGTGACCCAGGGCTGGGATTCGAACCCAGGTCCTCAGTGCCGTAGGCAGCAATGCTAACCACTGTGCCACCATGCTGCCCATGTTTACCAATTCTGAATGCTCTTTATAAACAGGCATGGTGACCCCCTCAGGAAATGCATATTGGGACATATCAGGGGGAAACTTCCGGACTCTGTATTTTCAGGAGCTCAAACTGGGCACAGATCCCACAGAAGAAGTTACTGCACCTGTTCCCAATAAATTATAACACATAAACCTGTATCAACGGAATGTAACAGAAATGACCCACTCTCGCTGGAATAAAGAATAGATCTTTCCAATTCTCGATTATAATGGATTGATGAAGGACTACTACATTGATATCATACTGGCTTTAAAATGTAATCACAGATGCATACCACTGTGAGAAAATAATAAAAAGAAGTGAAAGGTACAGATGAAATAAATAAAGGAGTCCTTTATGTGTGAAATGTTATGTTACCCAACCCACAATCTTTTAACAGATTTTATAAATCAGAAATTGAAGCCAATGTTATTTCTTTATCGCCTGTCTGACCTCCGCAACACTTTGAAGTTCTCCCATGAAACTTTGAACTGAACAATTCTCTGTGGGCCTGAAGCGCTGACAGATAAGAGGTTCCAGAAGGGGGCTTGGAGCTGGGCCAGCTGGATGGGCTTGACTCGGGCCTATGCTAGATCTACGCTAGATCAATGCTGGAAAAAGAAAGTGTCCTTGTTGTGGGGTGTTGGATCGGCCCAGGAATTTGGACACTGCTTCGCCCAGCAGGTAACACAGGAAGATGAAAGAGTAAGGCACGGGGGACTGCCAGACATATAAGACTGCCGTCGTTGGAAAACCTCAGAACAGTTAGATTGTTTTGTCAATGATCAAACTACCCCTGGTGTGGCAGAATTACACAGTGGTCAACTGGGGCAGCAGAGTTGCACAGTGGTCACCCAGGGCAATCTAAATGGAGGTATTGGCCCGTAGTTACGTATGGTGGCCAGGGATCGACAGGGACATTGAAAGTGTGGTCAATTGGTGTGACCACTGTCAATCTCAACACAAACTTCCGCCTCCAGCAAGTTTGCACTCTTGGGAGTGGCCAGGGCGTCTGTGGACGAGACTCCACATTAAATTTGCGGGTCCCTTTTTGGATATGATGTTTTTGGTCATCATAGATGCCCACTCAAAGTGGCTAGATGTCCGGCCTATGCGTTTGACCACTGCAGCAGCCACAGTGGACAAGCTAAACATTTTTGCCATTCACGGCCTGCCTGAGGGGATTGTCTCAGATAACGGTACCTCCTTCACACCAGAATTGCAACTCCTCATGAAGTCCAATGGGATACGAAATGTAAGGATAGCCTCCTACCAGCCCGCAGAAAATGGGCAGGCCGTAAGAGCTGTTCAAACTTCCAAAGCATCAATGAAGAAACAAGCGAATCAGCCACTTCTGCTCCACTTGACGGACTTCTTGCTCTCGTACAATTCAACTCCACCTACCGCCACTGGGGCTACCCCGGCTGAGTTGTTTATAACAGTACCCAGCTCAAATTTATTTTTCCAAATTTGTAGGGGAGGATGGAGGTCAAGCAAGACTCACAGAAAAGCCACCAGAATAGGACAGCTACTTTCAAGCAGATGGTTTAATGTACATGCAAAACCTGGGTGGAGGACCAGAATGGTTACCTGGAAGATTTGTTCAAAGGACTGGTCCAGTATCCTATGTCATAGAGCCACAGGGCCATGAGTCTATAAAACATGTTGACCATCTGAGGAGGAGGAGAGAATCTGACATCCCAGAAAAGGGGGCAAGTGGATCCAAATCAAGGTGCCAGTGTACATAGTTCGCCTTAGTTCAGTCAACCTCATTGTGTTTCCACACTGCCTCACCAATTGCCTCACAATATAACAAAGGTCTATTAAAAGAGGACAGGTAGGGTAGCACGGTGGCGCAGTGGGTGAGCCCTGTTGCCTCACCGAGGTCCCAGGTTCGATCCCGGCTCTGGGCCACTGTCCGTGTGGAGTGTGCACATTCTCCCCGTTTTTGCGTGGGTTTCGCCCCCACAACCCAAAGATGTGCAGGGTAGGTGGATTGAACGTGCTAAAAATTGCCCTTTAATTGGAAAAAAATGAATTGGGTACACTAAATTTATAAAAACAAACGAGGACAGGCAACTTATTTAAATACAAATATCTACACACACAAATCTCTCTCTTCAATTATACTTTCAAAGAAATTATCCTTGCAACTCATAGAAAATTTTTGATAACATTACAAGTGTGAGGGCATGATGGGCCAATTGGCCTCCTTCTGTGTTGGATAATACAAAGATTTAGCCTTGATTTGATAAATAATGTTGTTTTCTCCCCTCCAGTGCCAACAGCTCAGGTTGATTTGGCTTGAGGCCTACACGCCCCAAAGATAGGTTTGCCAGATTTTGTGGTAGGCTCATTGGCACAGATCTTTTAAAATACATTTAGAGCACCCAATTATTTTTTTCCAAGTAAGGGGCATTTTAGCGTGGCCAATCCACCTACACTGCACATCTTTGGGTTGTGGGGTGAAACCCACGCAAACACAGGGAGAATGTGCAAACTCCACACGGACAGTGACCCAGAGCCGGGATCGAACCTGGGACCCTGGTGCCGTGAGGCAGCAGTGCTACCCACTACGTCAATGTGCTGCCCCTCATTGGCACAGTTGAGGTAGATGGCTGGTGCCCTCAGGAGCTTGTCAAGGGATCCTGCCCAAATGGAGCCCCAGAACACTGAAAGGTTGCCATGGAGTTCTGAGGTAGGAACAGGAGATTTCTACCCTCTTGTGAGGCCCTGGAGTTCTCTTTGCACAAAGTCTGAGCTTCCACTGCAGTGCTCTGATGAATGGAAGCAGAGACATTGGCCATCAGACACTGCATCATGTTTGGATCTGTAGGTTTGCTGATGGACGTGACAGCCTGCTCCTTGTTGGAAAGACTGAGCTCCAAGCTCGGTACAATGCCACATGCTGTGTTATGCAAAGGATGGTGCTCAGACTACACTCCCCAAATCTGCTCTCCAACAAATGATGAGGAGTGCCGAGGAGCTCCCGGGGGTGTGACAGTGGCTCCACTGAGTATGAACATGTTCATTGTTCATTTGGGAAGTGCAGTCTGAGCACCATCCTTTGCACAACACAGCATGTGGCATTGTACCGAGCTTGGAGCTCAGTCTTTCCAACAAGGAGCAGACTGCCACGTCCATCAGCAAACCTACAGATCCAAACATGATGCAGTGTCTGATGACCAGTCTCTGCTTCCATTCGTCAGAGCAATGCAGTAGAAGCTCAGACTATGTGCAAAGAGCACTTCAGATATAGGTACACCCACTGTGCTGTTAGGGAAGGAGTTCCAGGATTTTGTCCCAGTGACAGCGAAGCGACGGCAATATATTTCCAAGTCAGGATGGTGAGTGACTCGGAGGGGAACCTCCAGGTGATGGGATTCCCAGGTATTTGCTGCTCTTGTCCTTCTAGATGGTAGTGGTCGTGGGTTTGGAATGTGTCGTCTAAGGAACCTTGGTGAGTTACTGCAGTGCATCCTGTAGATGGTACACATGGCTGCCGCTGTTCGTCGGTGGTGGAGGGTTTGAATGTTTGTGGAAGGGGGAGCAATCAAGCGGGCTGATTTGTCCTGGATGGTGTTGAGCTTCTTGAGTGTTATTGGAGCTGCACTCATATAGACAAGTGGAGAGTATTGCATTACATTCCTGACTTGTGCCTTGTAGATGGTGGATAGGCTTTGAGGGGTCAGGAGGTGAGTTATTCAACGTAGGATTCCTAGCCTTTGATTTGCCCCTTGTAGCCACAGTGTTAATGTGGCTAGTCCAGTTTTTGATCAATGGTAATCCCCAGGATGTTAACTGTGGGGGATTCAGCGATGGTAATGTTGTTGAATGTCAAGGGGCGGTGGTTAGATTTTCTCTTGTCGGAGATGGTCAATGTCTGGCACTTGAGGTGCGAATGTAACTTGCCACTTGTTAGCCCAAGGCTGGATACTGTCCAGGTCTTGCTGCATTTGGACATGGACCGTTTCATTATCTGAGGAGTCATGAATGGGCCTGAATATTGTGCAATCATCTGCAAACATCCCCACTTCTGACTTTATGATGGAAGTGAGGTCATTAATGAAACAGGTGAAGATGGTTGGGCCTCGGACACTACCCTGACCTCCGTTAAGTAACACTGCACTGAAAGCAGAAGCCAAATGCATACATATCAGAGCCATAGGCACCCTGACAGTCACAGGCAATATAATCCTTAAGCCCGACTAGTTCATTCAGGGCTGGGGAGAACTTGTTTGTGAGGAAGCCTGAGCTAGTAAAAAAAGCACTTTGACACCTTACACACCACTCCCTGTACAATAATTAAATCTAACAAACTATGGAAAGCACCTATAATGTGTGCAACCACAGCAGCAGCCAGAGAAAAAAATAAATCAGCAACTCACCTGAAAGCAGTAGAAGTAGAAGATATTTAAATAATATTGAGGGTCAGTGGGTTAAGATGTGCTTCGTCTTGAATATGTTGAATTATGCATGTGGATTGACGTCACGATGCCTGCGCTGTATGCACATGATCACCTTTACAAATATGGTGCCTGATGTGATATCTATTGGAAGTGTGTGCGTGCACTTCCATTTTTCTTACATGCTTTTATTGAGTTTTCATATTTTATATCCAACTATTTATAAATTACAAAACCGGACCAAAAACCAACACATATATTCACAAGCAAGTATCTTCACAACAACTGTGCTCGTGATCCCTCATTATTTAAAAAATAAATTTTGAGCAGCCAATTTCTTTTTCCCAATTAAGGGGCAATGTAGCGTGCCCAGTTCACCTACCCTGCACATCTTTGGGTTGTGGGGGTGAGACCCATGCAGACACGGGGAAAATGTGCAATCTCCACATGGAGAGTGACCCAGGGCCAGGATTGAACCGGAGTCCTCAGCGTTGAGAGGTAGCAATGCTGACCACTGCGCCACCGTGCAGCCCCCTGATACCCCCCTTGTCGGCATACATATTTTACATTCTCCAATATGGCCAAAACACGTATTTACAGGCATGTATACACAATTTGGTTTGGGCCGTACCTTGCACTCGAACCAGTCCGTTGCGGCTTTGTTCCTCCTGCTTGTCCCTCGCATTCCTTCTGCATGCCTTTGTCACCACCTCCCCCACCCACCTCCCCACCCCAATCCCTCAAATTTGAAATTAATCAAATCCTTCCTGAGAAGCTGCTAAAAGAAAGAAATATCCTGGCTGATCCTTATGGCATATCCTTCTAGTGGCAAGCAACCACAGGCCAGCTGGTTGTTAAAACTGTGCAAATGTGCATCAAATAAAACACATTTATCATATCAGACAGTGTGAATGTACTGTGCCTCCGCTGTACATAGGAGTTGGCAGCATTACATTGAATATTTGAATGAACATTTCTCAAGCTTGAAGCTATTTCTTCTGTAATCCAGACATCTTTTTTAAACAAGTGCTCAGAACTCTGCTCTTCAATATTTCTCTCATCTCGGGGCTGTGCTGAGAAATCTCTTTCTAAGCTGTGCTGGGAATTGGCAGAAGATGGGAGGGTAAAAATCCCTTCTTGTTGCTGCCTTTAGGGATGACCGAGCCTCGCCTTACACGGAAACAAATTGAAACCAGGCCTCGCAATAATCTCCATTACTTGATTTTCAATACTGCTACTTGTTACGCATAATTGAAACCTGGTTGGTTCATGGTGCATTGCAAGCAGTAATTTAACAAATAATGTGGAAGGAGGGAAGACCCCTGCCCTCCTTAAAACATTTTAAGATCAGTCGTTCAATCAAAAACACAGTTCTGTTGCTCAGTCTCCTGAACTGTGTGCGACTATGTCATTGCCATTGAGGCTTCCATAACCAAATGGTTTTCTCTTTCCAAATATCAAGGCTGCGGCCTCGCTCGGTCTGTTCCCCTTTCTTGCCACCCTGAACACTTCCTTAGAAACCACATTCCATTTAACCCACTGGTAAAAATATGTCAGTAACTATTATGAGTATAATGCGGCATGGAGGTGGGTTTATACCAGACTGAGAATGCAGTGTTAGGAATACAAAGGAATTTAGACCAGTATTTCTCTTGGCATGGCTTGCTACAGTCAAAGTTCTTTCATATACTCAGTAAGCCTTCTATAGGACCCTACGGGCAGCTGATTGTGAAGATCTGTAACTTACATCATTATGGTATTTATCAGGTCTGTGTGGTGGCAAATATTTGTCTTTTGACTGAACGGACATTCAACTTTCCAGTCTTGGATAATCCTGAATAAAGTAGAGTTTCACCATAAAAAACACGCTTCTAATACGCAGAGGTATCAGGTCAAATTCAGTGTTCACCGCTGAGAATGATGCCTGAAGACCACCTGGAACAGATATGGGATTACAATACCGATTCTCCGAGCATCGCTCTCTGCTATGAGCACTAAATCCATCCTGGTGTTATCAGGGAAACCTTTCTAACTACATTCTTTATTTTGGTTATGAAGGGATGGGGAAGGGGAAGGAGGGGAGGGTATGGCTGGGGAGCTTTACAAAAGAGCCTGTGGTTATTTTCACCTTTCAGAAAGATATTTTCTCTTTCTCATGGGTACTTTTGTTCGTGATTATTACTGGTGCCTCACGGCACCGAGGACCTGGGTTCGATCTTGGCCTCGGCCACTGTCCGTGTGGAATTTGTACATTCTCCCCGTGTCTGCATGGGTGTCGCACCCACAGTACAAAGATGTGCAGGTTAGTGGATTTAATGAGTGGACGGGCCTTGTCCGCATAACTGGGGACCCACTGGGCATATTAAGAGAAGAACCCCAGGCATCTCTTCAGGGCCTTGGGACAGTGGGGGAGGGGAAGTTCCAGGAGGGGGCGCATGCGGTCAGGGTCGGGCCCTAGGACTCCGTTTTCTACAACGTTAGCAAGGATGTGCGGAAAACGCATTTCTCCTTATTGTAGGTGAGGTTAAGGAGCTTAATGGTGTGGAGGAAATGCCGGAGGTTGGCGGCATGGTCCTGCTGGTCATGGCCGCAGATTGTGACATTATCTAGGTACGGGAACGTGGCCCGCAGCCCGTACTGGTCAACCATTCGGTCCATTTCTCGCTGGAAGACCGAGACCCCATTGGTGATGACAAAGGGGACCCTGAGGAAGTGGTAGAGGCAGCCATCTGCCTCGAAGGCAGTGTATTGGCGGTCCTCTGGGGGAAAGGGAGCTTGTGGTACGTGGACTTCAGGTCAACTGTGGAGAAGATTCGATACTGCGCAATCTGATTGACCATGTCAGATATGCGGGGGAGGGGGTACGCATCGAGCTGCGTGTATCGGTTGATCGTCTGACTGTAGTCGATGACCATCCGGTGCTTCTCCCCAGTCTTGACGATCACCACTTGGGCTCTCCAGGGACTGGTAGTAGCCTCAATGATCCCCTCTCGTCGGAGCCGCTGGACCTCCGACCTGATAAAGGCCTTGTCCTGGGCACTGCATCGTCTGCTCCTTGTGGCGACGGGCTTACAGACCTGGATGAGGTTAGCAAAGAGCGAGGGTTTGGCGACCCTAAGAGTCTCGAGGCTACAGACTGTGAGGGGGGGGGGGGGGGGGGGGGGGGGGGGGGGGGGCAAGGGTCCACCGAACTTTAAGGTAAGGCTTTGGAGGTGGCACTGAAAGTCGAGGCCCACTAATAGGGAAGCGCAGAGATGGAGGAGGACGTAGAGCTTCAGGTTAGTGTACTCTACGCCTTGTACCGAAAGGGTAGGTAGATTGGTCACGCTAAATTGCTCCTTAATTGGGAAATAAATGAATTGGGTACTTTAAATTTATTTAAACAAAAGACTTTTAACAGAAATTTAATGTATGGATGAGGACCTGCACTCCTGGTGGGTCTTATTTATTATTGATTATGTTAATGCATTGGAATATTTTTAGTGCAAATATTAATTCAAGTTAGACCTTTGTAATAGGGTAATTTTCTTTATTTTTATCCATTCACATGTAATTTTTTTAATGAGCAAGCAATGTACTCAAAACAAGTTTCCATATGAACAATGAAGTGAATTGAATTGAATTGAAATAGTTCTTGTGAGAAGAAGAAAATCCCACCCAGGAACAGGTAAGTTTTTCTGCCTGGCAGAAAAGGAAGCTCTTGGAAGTACTAAAGGAACAGGAGCTCTTGGAAGTACTATGCGAGTCGGCTAAAAAGGTCTAAAAGCTGGAAAGCTATGGGAATAGTTCAGAGACGCTAAAGATACGGAATGCTTTGCTAAAAATGGCCAAACATAAACTGGGGTGTTATCAGTTGGTTGGTTGAAAAGGAACTCTGGAAAACTAAAGCATCAGGTCTGTACTGACCAGAGGGAGCGAGGGCTCACTGAATTATGCCTAGTTGATGACATTCATACACTTGAAACTCAATGGTGAAAGCTATTGTCAGATAGGACTCATAAACTACCCAGCATGAATAAAAACAATATTGTGCAACTGTGTAGCTGTGTCGTGTCACAACGACATGTAATTGCGACTGAGTGAAATTGATCTATGACTTTACCAGCTAACCATATTGAATTATTTAAATAGGACCTGTTAAAAAAAAACACAAGAAAAGATACTGGCCAAAAATGGCTACCATGAGTCACCTGATGTAAAAAGACCTGGTTTGATTATCGCCTTATTCAAAAGTAAGTACAATTGTAAACCTAAAGGAAAATGCTGGAAAATCTCAACAGGTCTGGCAGCATCTGTAGAGAGAGAAAAGAGCTAACGTTTCGAGTCCAGATGACCCTTTGTCAAAGCTAAAGACAGAAAGTGGGAAATATTTCTACTGTGGAGTGAGAATGAAAGATGCACGCTGGGGGTGTCAAGGTTCACTTCAAAAATTTACTCCTGAATAGAAGGCATTAAAAATTCAAGGCGCAGACTTTAATCAATTGTAATTCTGTCAAGACAATGGGAACTGGGGGACAGCACCATGGCGCAGTAGTTAGCACTGCTGCCTCACGGCACTGAGGACTCCAATGGGAACTGGGAGGCAGTCTCGGCACTGAGGACCCAGGTTCAATTCCGGCCTCGGGTCACTGTTCGTGTGGATTTTGCACATTCTACTCGTGTCTGTGTAGGTCTCACCCCCACAACCCAAAGATGTGCAGGGTAGGTGATTGGCCACACTAAATTGTCCCTTCATTGGAAAAAAATAATTGGATACTCGAAAAAAAAATTTGTTAAAGTCAATGAGAACGGAACTGTTAACCAGACATTCAAAACCCTCTGTTGAGGATGAAATAACCCCACCTCCTGTTGGTTTCTATTATCTTGAAATGTGTCAAAAGTTTCTGAGGTGCAAAATCAAAAATTTGATTACCTGTTCTGCAATAATAACTGCAAAACAAGTTAATCAAATTCCTTCTTCAAATATACAGGGAGGAGGTTTAAAAATTTGTTCTGCCAAACCAGAACCAGAGAGAAAAATAAAAGTAATCCAGAAAGACTGCTGAAGGAAGCCGTAATCTCTCTCTGACTCCGGCTGAGCTAAAGTCGTCTTCAGTCAGATGCAGTTATGTGAACTTCAATTCAATTCTAGGATTTTAAGGACACCAGTAAAATTCAAACAGCCACACTCATTGCTGCCTCAAGGCGCTGAGGTCCCAGGTTCGATCCCAGCTCTGAGTCACTGTCCGTGTGGAGTTTGCACATTCTCCCTGCGTTTGAGTGGGTTAGGCCCCCACAACCCAAAGATGTGCAGGATAGGTGGATTGGCCACACTAAATTGCCCCTTCATTGGAAAAAATGAATTGGGTACTCAAAATTTATTTTTTAAAGAAAATAATTTACGCCTCAAAGACAAGCTAAGGACGTAATCATAGAATCTCTACAGTGCAGAAGGCCATTCGGCCCATCAAGGCTGTACCAACCCTTTGAAAGAGCACTTCACCCAAGCCCACTCCCCTGCTGTATAACCCCATAACCTAAGCTGCACATCCCTGGACACACTAAGGGGCAATTTAGCATGGCCAATCCACCCATGCTCACTTCCCCTCCAATAACCCGTTAACCTATTTTTTTGGATACTAAGGAGCAATTTAGCATGGCCAATCCATTTAACCTGCACACCTGTGGACCATGGTGGGAAACCGGTGCATCCGGCGGAAACCTACGCAGACACGGAGAGAACGTGCAAACTCCACAGATTGGAATTGAACCCGGGTCCCTGGCGTTGTGAGGCAGCAGTACTAATCACTGTGCCACCATGCCACCCTATTCTTTTACCTTTCATTTGGACTCTTTTTTAAAAAATTAAAATTTTGAGTACCCATTTCATTTTTCCAATTAAGGGTTGTGAGGGCTAAACCCACGCAAACACGGGGAGAATGTGCAAACTCCACACGGACAGTGACCTAGAGCCGGGATCGAACCTGGGACTTCGGCGCCGTGAGGCAGCAGTGCTAACCCCTGCGCCACCATGCTGCCCAACTTTTATTTGGACTCTTAACTTCTTACTTTTAAGAACTGTGTATGTGCATGTTACTGCGTCTTTTATTATTGTTTTCTCTGGTTTAGTGATTTGAATATAAAAATTGGCATGTTATGCTTTATCTGTACAGAACCTTAGTTAGGCCACACTTGCAATATTGCTTACAATTCTGGTCGCCGCACAGCCAGAAGGATGTGAAGGCTTTGGAGAGGGTACAGAAGAGGTTTACCAGGGTGTTGCCTGGTCTGGAGGTTATTAGCCATGAGGAGAGGTTGGATCAACTTGGATTGTTTCAGTGGGAGGTTGAGGAGCGACCTGATAGAGGTTTCTAAAATGATGAGTGGCATAGTCAGGCGCTTTTTCCCAGGGTGGAAAAGTCAATTACTAGGGGTTTAAGGTGCGAGGGACAAAGTTTAGGGGAGATGAGCGAGGCAAGTTGTTTTACATAGATGGTGATGAGTGCCTGGAACGCGCTGCCGTGGGAGGTGGTGGAAGTCGATAAAATGCGGTGTTTAAGAGGCATTTTGAGGAATACATGAATAGGATGGGTATCGAGGTATATGGACCCCGAAAGTGCAGAAAAGGTGTCAGTTTCGACAGACATCATGATCGGCGCAGGCTTGGAGGGCTGAAGGCCTGTTCCTGTGCTGTACTGTTCTTTCTATTCTTTGTATTCAATAATAATCACTTAATGTCACAAGTAGGCTTCAAATGAAGTTACTGTGAAAAACCCCTAGTCGCCAAATTCCGGCGCCTGTTCGGTGAGGCTGGTATGGGAATTGAACCCGTGCTGCTGGCCTTGTTTGGCATTACAAGCCCGCTGTTTAGCCCACTGTGCTAAACCAGCCCCGCTATTCTTTTTATTCCAAGCGATAAACTTACCCTTTGACTCAAAAAGACCTGGTTTGATTATCGCCTTACTAAAAAGTAAGTACATTTGGACTGGAAATGCCTTTACGGGGACAAATAAATAAAACAAGAACCTTTGTTGTGGCCAACCGAGGGGGCAGAATAAAGGTGAGCCAGTTCACTCCTCCTCACTTGCTCATAACAGTGGGGCCACTTTAATGCAGGGCTGATGCACAAGCCTAAAATTGCACTGGACTGTTGTAACGACTCTTTGAAGTGAAATTTACCATTTTATTTGAAGCATCATTTTCCTTCTAACTTATCTGTAATCAACATTCATTCTGATTTGTGTTGAGGTGCAAGTTCCAACAAGTGGAAGCTTGTTGGTAATTTTTTTATTTGGGGGTCGGTTAGTAAATTTGGTTTGTTTGCTTCACAGCTTTCCCCCCATGGGAATTGTAACATCTGAGTAAGGATGCTTCTACTTCTGTGTGGTGAAGGTTTCTCCACTTATGGATAATCTTGTGGACTAGAGTTCTTTCACTGAAATATTGACTGACTCCAGGTAGAAATTAAGGCCTTCCAAAAGATTCCACAGGTGCCTCTTCAAAAAGAGCCGAATGCTCCTTTCAAGTCTGTAGGGCATTCAGCGCCCTGTATAATGTCTGTCACCATGCACGCAAGCAAGCTGATTCAGAGACCCTCACTCCCCTTCATCACAACAGGCCACCATCGAGTTCTGCAAACAGACCCTTTGAGAAGTGAATCCAGCTGACAAGCATTCTCTCCACCTACATTCACGACCGGCATGCAACAAGCACCATCAATTCAACAGCTGTACAAACAAGAGTTCGGCCAAGCTCAGAGTGCTCTGGTTAAGGCTGACTTGCACTGAACAATAAGGATCTGAATGGTTACTACAGCACTGTTTCTGTTAACCAGTGATACACAAGCATGGAGAGGGCTGAACCCAAGAGATCAGAATTTCTAAATTGAGCCACATCACTGCCAAATGCCCCTCCTACCCTCCTTAATACTACCCCACTGCACCCTCCCTCCACTTTAGGCTGGCCATGTCCACAAATTCCAGTCAAACTGCTAACTCTTCCCTTTTAAATTGTGTGCAGTATTTGGGTCTGAGTCACAGATTCATAGAGCTGACTTGTTCAGAACAAAAACAAGGAGAAAATGGGTGGATATGTACGGGCATCCAGGGCCAGAGACAGAAATCATGGCCCCTTGTGCTTCTCCTCTTTTCGACCCCTTTTTGCCCCACCCACCCTTTAACCCTCTTCCTCAATCATATAATTTTTCCCTTTCAAGAGTCAGTTCACCAAGCAATCACAGAACGTCCAATATATATGCAGCCTGGGTCATTGCTATTAGGAGCAGCGGTGATATAATGCAGTATTAATTTGTGTGGGCCCTATAGATGATCTCACTGTAATTATTCAACAAACCAGAAAGTACAAATATGCTTGACAATCATCATGCAATATTACTAATTTGCCAAATTTAGAAGAGTTTGAGGTGACTTGATTGAAACCTTTATGATTCTGAGGAGTCTTGACAGGGTGG
This sequence comes from Scyliorhinus canicula, assembly GCF_902713615.1. Taxonomy (NCBI): domain Eukaryota; kingdom Metazoa; phylum Chordata; class Chondrichthyes; order Carcharhiniformes; family Scyliorhinidae; genus Scyliorhinus; species Scyliorhinus canicula. The sequence goes on along the minus strand of NC_052149.1, from coordinate 150,639,753 downwards.
ACGTGGAGAGGATGTTTCCTCTTGTTGGAGAATCTAGAACTTGGGGTCACTGTTTAAAAATAAGGGGTCGAAGGGGCAGCACGGTGCTGCAGTGGTTAGCACTGCTGCCTCACAACGCCGAGGTCCCAGGTTCGATCCCGGCTCTGGGTCACTGTCCGTGTGGAGTTTGCACATTCTCCCAGTGTTTGTGTGGGTTTCGCCCCCACAACCCAAAGATGTGTAGGCTAGGTGGATTGGCCACGCTAAATTGCCCCTTTATTGGAAAAAATGAATTGGGTACTCAAAATTTTTTTTTTTAAAAATAAGGGGTCGCTCATTTAAGACAGAGGCGAGGTGAATTTCTTTCTCTCAGAGGGACATGAGTTTTTGGAACTCTCTGCTTCAAAAGGCGGTGGAAATCTTTGCATGTTTTTAGGGCAGATCGAGGTAGATTCTTGATTATCAAGGGGGTGAAAGGTTATCGGGGGTAGGCAGGATGGTGCGGTTGAGGTTACAATCAGATTAGCCGTGACTCTATTGAATGGTGGAGCAGGCACGAGTGGCCAAGTGGCCTACTCCTGCTCCACCATATTCATATGTTCCTAAAGCCATTAGTTATTTATTATACTGTACAGACAATAACTCTGCCTCCAGCCCTCACTAACATGTTCTACACATTGCACCATGGTGAAAATAGATTTGTAGTTGAGGAAGATTCAATTCTTTCAACCCAGCTAAACTGCACCAGATCTTTTTCATTCTGTAGAAGTAGAAGGTTTTCTCCTGCCTGGGTGCATGATATTAGTCAATATAATTATTTCTTACAAGGGGTGTAATTGAATTCTACCCTATCAGCAATCTCACAGGCTAGAAAGATCAAATGACTCCTGAGCAACAAAGTGAAATGATTGAAGAACATAGATCTTCACCATCAGTGAGAAGCATTCCGGTGTGACACAACTATCCAAGGGACAGGCTGAACGGTTCACAATTGTACCTATATGTTTTCTTGATCAGCAAGTCTGAAGACATTGTTGATTGCTGCTTTTTCTATAAAATATTTTCAATATCTACTGTGCGACACAACTTTATCATGAAATTTCAGTACCTCAAAAAAGCAGCAAGATAAAGTGGGATAATAGGTAAGCCGGCAAAAGAGCAAAATTGAAGTCAAAGGATAAGACTCTTGGAAATCATATATTTTTTATTTGTTCATGGGACGTGGCCGTGTCTGGCTTGGCCAGCATTTATTACCCATCCCTAAATGTCCTCGAGGGGACAGTTAAGAATCAAACACATTGCTGTGGGTCTGGAGTCACATGTAGGCCAGACCAGGTAAGGATGTCAGATTTCCTTCCCTAAACGACATTAGTGAACCAGATGGGTTTTTAACGACAATCAACAATGGTTTCACGGTCATGATTAGACTTTTAATTCCAGATTGAGTTTAAATTCCATCAATTGCCCTGGTCGAATTCAAACCCGGGTTCCCAGATCATTATCCTGGGTCTCTCCGTGTTTGCGTGCGTCTCACCCCCACAACCCAAAGATGTGCAGGGTAGGTGGATTGGCCACACTAAATTGCCCCTTCATTGGGGAAAAAAAATAATTGGGTACTCAAAAACTTATTTTTAAAAATCCTGAGTCTCTGGATTACTAGTCCTGCAACAATACCACTATGCCACCACAGTGTAACCAGGTTATTGATTCGCCATTGAGCTCACTATGCACTCCTGTCCTGGAAACCTCAGGTTATTGATTCACCATTGAGCTCACTATGCACTCCTGTCCTGGAAACCTCAGGTTATTGATTCACCATTGAGCTCACTATGCACTCCTGTCCTGGAAACCTCGCCCCACAAAACCTGCTCAGTAAACTTCCATTAGCAACAAAACAGGACTCCAGCCATGATTCTCCACTCTGTCTGCAAGATAATTATGGTGACAAAGGCCACCTAGCTCAGGTCATCTCATCCAACCAAATTATGTATGAAAATATGTACTATGAGCAGGAGTAGGCCATTCAACCTCTCAAGTCTGCTCTGACATTTGATAACACTGCCTATATTAAACCAGTGACTGTTACTCAAAAAGTACTTAATTGGCTATAAAGTGACTTGGAACATTCTGAAAGATACTACCTATCTGCATAGAGTAGGCAAAGTGACTGAAGCAATGATGAAACTGAAGGCCCAAAGCTGACTCTCTAATGGTAATTAATCAGAGAGCAATCAATTGATGTTACGAAAGTGGCTACAAATAAATCACGCATTTACAAAAACAGTTCAACTCTGTAGCCGATGAAACCTTATTATTCTGAATTATCTGGTGCCAACCTACACGATACTATAAATGGCCTCTGCCCCTTTTATGCTAGTGAAATTGCCCCTGAATTTGACACTCAGACATTTACCAGCAGCTAAAGAAAAATGTACATTAAATTGTATCTGAATTTTTTTAAAGAGATGAATGATATACGGTACAAAAATTCAGTATGGCCAGATTTTGCAAGAGTACTAAAACGAGCAATAGTGAGTCAACACGTTGTTTTGTATCACTCTCGGCTTTTATTTTCTTACATTTATTTCGACGAGGTCCAAAATTCTCTACACAGCATGTCATCAGAACTGTGGCTACTTAAGAGCGGAATGAAAATTTAGACTGCTATTTATATGCTGGTTTAAATTCAGAAGAGAATTTTGAAAAGTGTACAGTATTTAATTTTGTGGTACTAAGCGTTAAAAGTGGCCCTTCCACCCTCCCCCATTGCACCCTAACACCCCACACCCTACCCACCAAACCCTGCCCCCAACACATCCAAACGGCTCTAAAATGATTACAGGGACTTGCCATTTTCAAGCAGATATTCAACTAAGAACACTGCCTGACAGTTGTTGTGCTGTTGTTCTGGCCTTTGGAAAGCTTTGTGGTTTCCTAGTAGGGTATTCAGCAAAAATCAGACCCATGAAAGCTGCTGGAAGGTTCCAAGCAGCAGCGCAGCAACGGTCAGTGACATTGTCCTGACCGTTTATTTAAAAATTGGAACTGCAAAGCTAGTTTTCCAGGCCTTCACATGACTACCAGCCTTCAACCGCCTCACCCTCATGCTCCCGCTGTTAGTCACCCAAGATGTCCGCGCTCTCAGAGAACAGCTCCCAACACTAATTGGGAAGCGCACAGTTGGATCATTCTTTGGCTGTCAGTCAGTCGATTTTTTTTCTTTGCCATCTCCAATGTCTTCACAACTAATAAATCAAGACGTTTCAAAACAAATAATAAAACGAAAGAGACATGCAGCCTGAATTTTCATTTCCCTACGATTTTTCTCCTGGATTGCTTGGAGCGATGCTCAGGACATTTATTCCTGACATGTTGGCTACCCTCGGGCTAAGGTATCTCAGACTCTTTGATTTAGATAAACAAAGTCAGTCTAAATAAAAAGATAAAGAACTAAATACATGCATTATTAGCCAGCTCTCATCCTTTGTTTGGACTGCAGGCCCTGTGGTACTGTATACACATCTGACAGCAGCTTGTGGGGGGGGGGGGGGGGGGTGCTATATCCTGTGAAGGCTCAGCTAACGCAATGAGTAGCCTGAAGGCCGGAACGTCCGAGGTTCCAAAGCCCCAGCATGTGCAGAGTTTGCTACTCTCAGCTGTCTGGTGGCTTGGTAACGGTGCTGTAACTGGCTTCAGCCAGCCCCTCCCCCACCCTAACTTAATGGGAAAAACATTTGTGGGGTTTACCTGGTTTTGCCGGTCAGCCGTGAACGGAATGCTGCTTCAAGGCTGGAAAGTTCACGCCACCGCATGAGCAACTTGCCTTGAGCAGAGGAAGCTGCTCTCGAGAGCAGAGACAAACCAACGTGAATTGAACATGAATCGGCCCCACCAATCTCCGATTTTAACCATTCCGTGGAGAATTTTGCCCGGATGCAAAGATATAAAATCTCTGCCGACTGAGAACAATTAGTCTCGCCACGAGTACTTTCAAGCTAAATACACTCAGACGTTATTTGCATTGCATCACTACTTCAGAAATCAGAATATGTGAGTCCACATTCACTTACACAAGAGGTAAAATTGGGCCCATGTGTGCCTCTAAAGGGAATGTGGCAGCAACATAAAGGAGCCTCTGAAGCAGATATATGTGAACAACTCAGCCTCTACAAGCCTCTGGGATCCAGTCACTTGGAATCTCCGATTTTCATTGCTCCACCATTGACAGTTGTGCATTCAGCTGCCTCTGCCCAAAGTTCCAAATGTCCCTCCCTAAACATCCCTCCGAAAAGGCAGTCCTACCACTTTGACCACAGTTTTGATCACCTACCCTAAAGTCGCCTTTTGGTTCTGTCTCAAATAGTGCTTGATAATGATCCTTGGGATATAAAATGCTGTCGGAGGCTGCATGTCAGTGGGAAGCACATCTGTCGATGAACAACGGAGACCAATCTCAAGAGGCAGTTTTGATTCCTGCCTCTGGAGTGCACCCAGGTTAACAACTGCTGCTACTATTGCTTGGCATCAGGTGTGCAACTTTGACTAAGGTTGTGAGCAGGCTGCTCCCCCAGTTTCCATGCTGGCACTGAGGTTAACGTTGCTGCTGGTTGTGCTGGCCCTCCTTCCCCAAATACTGGGAGGGTCCATAATGATAAAGATTGTTAAATTTTTTTCATGAGACATGGGCGTCACTGGTCAGTTGACTGTTGCCCATTGCTAATTGCCCTTGAGAGAGTGATGGCGAGACACTGCAATCCATCTGATGCAGGTGCTCTCACAGCGCTGTGAGGGAGGGGAGTTCCAGGACTTTGACCCAGCGACAGGGGAAGGAACAGCAGTATATTTCCAAGGGGAACTTCCAGGTGGTGATGTTCCCATGTGTCTGCTGACTTATACTTCTAGGTGATAGAGGTTATAGCTTTGGATGTTGATGTTGAAGACTTCTGACTTGTTGCAGTGCATCTTGTAGACGGTATACACTGCTGCTACTGTGCTTTGGTGGTGGAGGGTGTAAACAATTAAGGAGCTGGATGGGGTGCCAATCAAGTGGGCTGCTTTGTCATAAATAGTGTCAAGCTTTTTGTGTGTTGTTGGAGCTGCACTCATTCAGGTAAGTGGACAGTTTTCTATCAAGTTAGGTGAATTAGACATTCTGAAGTCTCCCTCTGTGTACCCGAACAGGTGCCGGAGTGTGGAGACGAGGGAAATTTCACAGATGATTACTTCAGGCTTGTGCCTTTTCGATACTGTCGAGGTTTTGGGGAGACTAGAGGTGAGTTACTTCCCTCTGGGTTCCCCATCTCTGATCTGCTCTGATAGCCATAGGGCACGATTCAACCAAGTCAAGAAAGACTTGGCTATACAACGCGAGAGCTAGGGCACCACTCTGTCCAAAGGACATACAGCTAGGGGTCTCCAATCCCCTGGCAGCCCCCCATGAGTGTTGTTCTGTCTGGTCACTTTTATGTGGGGACCAGTGCTGAATGGCACTTACTGAAGGTCTCTGAGGTGAAGGGGATAAATCCCAAAGCCTCAGATACCTTGGGAATCTGCACATTAGAGCGAGACTAGCTGTCTCGCTCTAACATGCAGCTTTCCCAAAAAGTGGCCCTCCCACAATGGGAAGGATTTACATCGCAACATCTTGCGAGATCGCATTGGTTCTCGTGAGGCGTTGAGAGCTGGGTAGATCCTGGTTTTTATCAGCCACACTGCACTGCGCGCGGCGAGCTGCTTTCCGGGTGCAGCATGGCCATTGGATCAAGCCAACAGTATTTATATGGCTGGTCCAGGTCAGTTTCTAGTCAATGCTAACCCCCAGGTTGATAGTAAGGGATTCAGCAATGGCAATGCCATTGAATGCCAAGAGGAGATGGTTAGAATGTTTCCGTTGCGCACCTTGATTTATCCAGCGCCTGCCAGCCTAACAATTGAGGCTGGGCAGGAAAAGGCCCTTACGTGGCACTTAAGGGCCTTACCTGGAGCAAGGTGGGGGGCTTCCAGCCCAAGGCCCAACCCACCCCACCGCAAAATCGAGTCAGCATTGGGGCGGGCGGGATCCAGGGTGATATCTCTTCCTTGCAGTTTCACCTTTCTACCCGGTCTCAAAAGCCATTGGGGGCGGGGTGAGCGTACAATTCACGTCTCCATCTTTTTTTCCAATTCAGCATGGTTTTCCACGTGTCCTGCAAATCTTTTGGGTTGTGGGGGTGTAGCCACCTGGGGTGACCACTGTCCAACACAAAATGGAAGATTGCAAGGAATGCAGGGAAATTGGACATGTTGTAAAGCAAGCAGCTTGCAAAGCGCTTGTATATTCAGACTACTGCAGAAACCAGTTTTGACTGCTGCAGAAACCAGACAGCACTATGAAAAGAAAACAGTTAGCATACTAATGAGGCGATACCGGGCGATCCCCAGATACAATGGAAACAAGTTAAACACAGATCGATACATTCAATGGGAGGCCAGACCTTTCGGCGCCAAAGAAGCCCAAAACAATAAGTCCCAAGAATCGCCCCAGTGATCGAGGGATTGCCCCGCTATTGGGGAATTCAAATCAATCGATTGGGAAGAGACCCAATCGATTGCGAGAGTATAGAGGGTCCGCCCAGGTGGGTGCAAGACCCTGAGAGGAGTATAAGACAGAGACCGCGACCCCAGCTCTCTCTCTCTGCCAGCCTCTCCTTGACCAGCCAGCCCTCCCAGCAGAACACCGTTGCAGCAGAAGAACCTTGTGCAGGAGAGGTCTGGGTAGAAGCCGCCAGCAAGTAAGTCACAACGTACGCTACGGGAATAGACACTCCTGACTCCTTTAGACCATAACCACTGGAAGCCTGCGGACCCAGGACAAAGCTAGAAGCCATTGTTCCCTGATCCGACAGTCCCCTTATCCAGATAAGTATTTGGCCTAATAGTGGTAGGATTAGCCTAGTCTTATAGTTTATATGCATGATTAGTAGATTACTGTAATATAATAAACGTGTCTTGTTTGAACTTACTAATTGGTGTATGGTTTTATTGCTTTGAACTTGACCTTGAAACTTGTGGCGGTATCTTAACGATACCTGTGGACTCCAAAGCTAAGTAACGAAACAGAGCCAAATTGAGTGTTTAGCACACTCACCCTGAACGAGCAACAGGTGTGAGACCCACGCAGATACAGGGAGAATGTGCAAACTCCACATGGACAGTGACCCAGGGCTGGGATTGAACGCGAGTCCTCAGTGCCGTGAGACAGCAGTGCTAACCACTGCACCACCAGGTCTACATCTGAGGGATGCTATCTCTAATAATGTGGCACGCCCTCAGTGATACACTGACATCTCAAACTAGATTGTGTTCTCATGACCTGTAGGTTGTAAACTCACAACCTTCTGACTCCGAGACAAGAATCCTGGCCTCTATCACTAGCTAGTGGCACCCTCACCCCTGAGTTAGCAGTTTATGGATTTGAGAAAGAAACTCCATTCTCATGATGGACAAGGGAAGCCACTCATTGCAGTTTGGAAGAGAAAGAGAAAGGAAACAAGAAGGGCGTTCCTTTATGTTTCAGCAAACTGATTAATATATTCACCTGAAATTCCTTTGTGGACTAGCCTAATGTCACCTTTAACACATTTGCTTGATGTAGGTAAATGATTAAATCCAATTCATGCATGGGGAATGCACTACCTGAGGAATTAAATGCAACTGAATGAATGACAGAAATTTAAGAAAGGAATAGGGTCCAGGTTATTGTTGACAGCTGCCCTCAGACCTGCTGGGTGATCCCAATTTCTCGATATCAGGCAAATTGAGATGGGGCCACTTTCAGACAGCAGCATATGTGACAAAGCAGATCACAAATGCAAGAACTCCAGCTAGCCAGGGGGAACGAGCCAAGGTATCTGCAGCTCAAAAACTTCCTACGAAAGGAGACAAGGACATACCAACAACCGCCACGACATACACTACTGGGAGAACTACTGGACGCAAGCATACTAGATAAAGGAAACTGTAGCGACATGTATGACCGACTGATAGAAAGGGCCGACACCGTACTGGACGCAACAAGAAAGAAATGGGAGGAGGACCTGGGGATTGAGATAGGGTGGGGACTCTGGAGCAAAGCACTGCATAGGGTCAACTCCACCTCCACGTGCGCAAGGCTCAGCCTGACGCAGCTAAAAGTGGTACATAGAGCCCACTTAACAAGAACTCGTATGAGTAGGTTCTTCCCGGAGGTGGAGGATAGATGAGAATGGTGCCAAGGAGGACCGGCCAACCACGCCCACATGTTCTGGTCTTGCCCCTGACTTGTGGAGTACTGGACAGCCTTCTTCGAGGCCATGTCCAAAGTGGTGGGGGTGAGGGTGGAGCCATGCCCGATAGTGGCGGTCTTCGGGGTTTCAGACCAGCCAGATCTATTCCTGGGGAGGAGGGCGGACGCCCTTGCCTTTGCCTTCCTGATCGCCAGCTGTAGAATCCGGTTCGGCTGGCGGTCAGCAGCACCACCCAAAGCTGCAGACTGGCTGTCCGACCTCTGGGAATCTCTCCAAATGGAGAAAATCAAATTCGCCATCCGAGGGTCAGACGACAGCTTCGACAGAACGTGGGAGCCATTCACCCAATTGTTCCGGGACCTGTTTGCGGCCAACGAACAAGAAGAGGAATAGCCAGGTAGCCAAGAATCAGGGGAAAGCAGCCAAAGCATGAGAGGGAGAGATAGACCGGGAGGGGGGAATAGCTAAACCTAAGAGGAAAGAAAGGCGAACCGGGGGGGGGGAAGAGAGGGAAGAGATAGGGAACAAGAGAGAAGAACCAGGGAGGTGGGGGGGGAGGCAGGGAAATGAGAGCCGGAAGACAATAACGAACATGGCATCTCCAGGAGTAGGGAACGAGGAGAATGAAGACGAAAGACGGGAGGAACGGCAGAAGCGGAGGTTAGCGCGAGACGGCAGCGAGATCCGTCCGGGAGAAGCAAGCGACAACAACACCAAACCCATTCGAGTATTGCCCACTGTAATTGTTTCTCCGGCACCCGAATGTATATTTACCTCTCCAGTCTCCCCCACCGCCACCCCCCACCCCTCCCCCTGCCACCCCCCACCCCTCCCCCCCAAACAGTCACCTACTTATGTGTTGTAAATAATTTTGCCAGTTGTACAGAGTTGCTGCTGTTGAGCTGGTGCACAATACCTTACCAGTTATTCTATTTTATTTTTTATTGTATTTTATTTTACTATTTACTATTTTCTCTTCTTTGGTATGTTTGGGTGTGCCCTTCTCTTTTATATATGTGTATATATGTATATATATATATATATTTCTTATCCTGTGTACATAACGGTAAATATACTTCGTTCAAAAACCCACTAAAAAACATTTATTAAAAAAAAACAAATGCAAGAACATCAGCTCTCCCGCAACTTTGACATGGCCAGCCAGTCACGCAATGACAAGACTGCGCTATTACAGAGAGAGTCAGTCACACAGTGACAGGACTGAGCTATTACAGAGAGAGTCAGTCTCACAGTGACAGGACTAAGCTATTACACAGAGAGAGTCAGTCTCACAGTGACAGGACTGAGCTATTACAGAGAGAGTCAGTCACACAGTGACAGGACTAAGCTATTACACAGAAAGAGTCAGTCTCACAGTGACAGGACTGAGCTATTACAGAGAGAGTCAGTCACACAGTGACAGGACTGAGCTATTACAGATAGAGCCAGTCTCACAGTGACAGGACTGAGCTATTACAGAGAGAGTCAGTCACACAGTGACAGGACTGAGCTATTACAGAGAGAGTCAGTCACACAGTGACAGGACTGAGCTATTACAGAGAGAGTCAGTCACACAGTGACAGGACTGAGTTATTATAGAGAGAGTCAGTCTCACAGTGACAGGACTGAGCTATTACAGAGAGAGCCAGTCACACAGTGACAGGACTGAGCTATTACAGAGAGAGTCAGTCACACAGTGACAGGACTGAGCTATTATAGAGAGAGCCAGTCCCAGTGACAGGACTGAGCTATTCCAGAGAGAGTCAGTCACACAGTGACAGGACTGAGCTATTACAGAGAGAGTCAGTCTCACAGTGACAAGACTGAGCTATTACAGAGAGAGTCAGTCACACAGTGACAGGACTGCGCTATTACACAGAGAGAGTCAGTCTCACAGTGACAGGACTGAGCTATTACAGAGAGAGTCAGTCACACAGTGACAGGACTGAGCTATTACAGAGAGAGTCAGTCTCACAGTGACAAGACTGAGCTATTACAGAGAGAGTCAGTCACACAGTGACAGGACTGAGCTATTACAGAGAGAGTCAGTCACACAGTGACAGGACTGCGCTATTACAGAGAGAGTCAGTCTCACAGTGACAAGACTGCGCTATTACAGAGAGAGTCAGTCTCACAGTGACAAGACTGAGCTATTACAGAGAGAGCCAGTCCCACAGTGACAGGACTGAGCTATTACAGAGAGAGTCAGTCACACAATGACAGGACTGAGCTATTACAGAGAGAGTCAGTCACACAGTGACAGGACTGAGCTATTACAGAGAGAGTCAGTCTCACAGTGACAGGACTGAGCTATTCCAGAGAGAGTCAGTCACACAGTGACAGGACTGAGCTATTACAGAGAGAGCCAGTCACACAATGACAAGACTGCGCTATTACAGAGAGAGTCAGTCACACAGTGACAGGACTGAGCTATTACAGAGAGAGCCAGTCTCACAGTGACAAGACTGCGCTATTACAGAGAGAGTCAGTCTCACAGTGACAGGACTGAGCTATTACAGAGAGAGTCAGTCACACAGTGACAGGACTGAGCTATTACAGAGAGAGCCAGTCTCACAGTGACAAGACTGCGCTATTACAGAGAGAGTCAGTCTCACAGTGACAGGACTGAGCTATTACAGAGAGAGTCAGTCTCACAGTGACAGGACTGAGCTATTCCAGAGAGAGTCAGTCTCAGTGACAGGACTGAGCTATTATAGAGAGAGTCAGTCACACAGTGACAGGACTGAGCTATTATAGAGAGAGTCAGTCACACAGTGACAGGACTGAGCTATTACAGAGAGAGTCAGTCACACAGTGACAGGACTGAGCTATTACAGAGAGAGTCAGTCTCACAGTGACAGGACTGAGCTATTACAGAGAGAGCCAGTCTCACAGTGACAAGACTGCGCTATTACAGAGAGAGTCAGTCTCACAGTGACAGGACTGCGCTATTACAGAGAGAGTCAGTCTCACAGTGACAGGACTGCGCTATTACAGAGAGAGTCAGTCACACAGTGACAGGACTGAGCTATTACAGAGAGAGTCAGTCACACAGTGACAGGACTGCGCTATTACAGAGAGAGTCAGTCACACAGTGACAGGACTGAGCTATTACAGAGAGAGCCAGTCACACAGTGACAGGACTGAGTTATTATAGAGAGAGTCAGTCTCACAGTGACAGGACTGCGCTATTCCAGAGAGAGTCAGTCTCACAGTGACAGGACTGAGCTATTACAGAGAGAGTCAGTCACACAGTGACAGGACTGAGCTATTATAGAGAGAGTCAGTCACACAGTGACAGGACTGCGCTATTACACAGAGAGAGTCAGTCACACAGTGACAGGACTGAGTTATTACAGAGAGAGCCAGTTTCACAGTGACAAGACTGCGCTATTACAGAGAGAGTCAGTCACACAGTGACAGGACTAAGCTATTACAGAGAGAGTCAGTCTCACAGTGACAAGACTGAGCTATTACAGAGAGAGCCAGTCTCACAGTGACAGGACTGAGTTATTATAGAGAGAGTCAGTCTCAAAGTGACAGGACTGAGCTATTACAGAGAGAGCCAGTCTCACAGTGACAGGATTGAGTTATTATAGAGAGAGCCAGTCTCACAGTGACAGGACTGAGCTATTACAGATAAAGAGTCAGTCTCAGTGACAGGACTGAGCTATTATAGAGAGAGTCAGTCTCGCAGTGACAAGACTGAGCTATTCCAGAGAGAGTCAGTCTCGCAGTGACAGGACTGAGCTATTACAGAGAGAGCCAGTCACACAGTGACAGGACTGAGCTATTATAGAGAGAGTCAGTCTCACAGTGACAGGACTGAGCTATTATAGAGAGAGTCAGTCTCACAGTGACAGGACTGAGCTATTACAGAGAGAGCCAGTCACACAGTGACAGGACTGAGCTATTATAGAGAGAGTCAGTCTCACAGTGACAGGACTGAGCTATTATAGAGAGAGTCAGTCTCAGTGACAGGACTGAGCTATTATAGAGAGAGTCAGTCTCAGTGACAGGACTGAGCTATTATAGAGAGAGTCAGTCTCACAGTGACAGGACTGAGCTATTACAGAGAGAGCCAGTCACACAGTGACAGGACTGAGCTATTACAGAGAGAGCCAGTCTCACAGTGACAGGACTGAGCTATTACAGAGAGAGCCAGTCACACAGTGACAGGACTGAGCTATTATAGAGAGAGTCAGTCTCAGTGACAGGACTGAGCTATTATAGAGAGAGTCAGTCTCAGTGACAGGACTGAGCTATTACAGAGAGAGTCAGTCACACAGTGACAGGACTGCGCTATTACACAGAGAGAGTCAGTCTCACAGTGACAGGACTGAGCTATTATAGAGAGAGTCTGTCTCACAGTGACAGGACTGAGCTATTACAGAGAGAGTCAGTCTCACAGTGACAGGACTGAGCTATTCCAGAGAGAGTCAGTCACACAGTGACAGGACTGCGCTATTCCAGAGAGAGTCAGTCACACAGTGACAGGACTGAGCTATTACAGAGAGAGTCAGTCACACAGTGACAGGACTGCGCTATTACACAGAGAGAGCCAGTCACACAGTGACAGGACTGCGCTATTACAGAGAGAGCCAGTCACACAGTGACAGGACTGAGCTATTACAGAGAGAGCCAGTCCCAGTGACAGGACTGAGCTATTCCAGAGAGAGTCAGTCACACAGTGACAGGACTGCGCTATTACACAGAGAGAGTCAGTCTCACAGTGACAGGACTGAGCTATTACAGAGAGAGTCAGTCACACAGTGACAGGACTGAGCTATTCCAGAGAGAGTCAGTCACACAGTGACAGGACTGCGCTATTACACAGAGAGAGTCAGTCACACAGTGACAGGACTGAGTTATTACAGAGAGAGCCAGTTTCACAGTGACAAGACTGCGCTATTACAGAGAGAGTCAGTCACACAGTGACAGGACTGAGCTATTACAGAGAGAGTCAGTCTCACAGTGACAAGACTGAGCTATTACAGAGAGAGCCAGTCTCACAGTGACAGGACTGAGTTATTATAGAGAGAGTCAGTCTCAAAGTGACAGGACTGAGCTATTACAGAGAGAGCCAGTCTCACAGTGACAGGATTGAGTTATTATAGAGAGAGCCAGTCTCACAGTGACAGGACTGAGCTATTACAGATAAAGAGTCAGTCTCAGTGACAGGACTGAGCTATTATAGAGAAAGTCTGTCTCACAGTGACAGGACTGAGCTATTCCAGAGAGTCAGTCACACAGTGACAGGACTGAGCTATTATAGAGAGAGTCAGTCTCACAGTGACAGGACTGAGCTATTACAGAGAGAGTCAGTCTCACAGTGACAGGACTGAGCTATTACAGAGAGAGTCAGTCACACAGTGACAGGACTGAGCTATTACAGAGAGAGTCAGTCACACAGTGACAGGACTGAGCTATTACAGAGAGAATCAGTCTCACAGTGACAGGACTGAGCTATTCCAGAGAGAGTCAGTCTCACAGTGACAGGACTGAGCTATTACAGAGAGAGTCAGTCACACAGTGACAGGACTGAGCTATTACAGAGAGAGTCAGTCTCACAGTGACAGGACTGAGCTATTACAGAGAGAGTCAGTCACACAGTGACAGGACTGAGCTATTACAGAGAGAGTCAGTCTCACAGTGACAGGACTGAGCTATTACAGAGAGATTCAGTCTCACAGTGACAGGACTGAGCTATTACAGAGAGAGAGTCTGTCTCACAGTGACAGGACTGAGCTATTATAGAGAGAGTCTGTCTCACAGTGACAGGACTGCACTATTACAGAGAGAGAGTCTGTCTCACAGTGACAGGACTGAGCTATTACAGAGAGAGTCTGTCTCACAGTGACAGGACTGCACTATTACAGAGAGAGAGTCTGTCTCACAGTGACAGGACTGAGCTATTATAGAGAGAGTCAGTCACACAGTGACAGGACTGAGCTATTACAGAGAGAGTCAGTCACACAGTGACAGGACTGAGCTATTATAGAGAGAGTCAGTCTCACAGTGACAGGACTGAGCTATTACAGAGAGAGTCAGTCTCACAGTGACAGGACTGAGCTATTACAGAGAGAGCCAGTCACACAGTGACAGGACTGAGCTATTACAGAGAGAGTCAGTCTCACAGTGACAGGACTGAGCTATTACAGAGAGAGTCAGTCACACAGTGACAGGACTGCGCTATTACAGAGAGAGAGTCAGTCACACAGTGACAGGACTGAGCTATTACACAGAGAGAGTCAGTCTCAGTGACAGGACTGAGCTATTACAGAGAGAGTCAGTCTCACAGTGACAGGACTGAGCTATTACAGAGAGAGCCAGTCACACAGTGACAGGACTGAGCTATTACAGAGAGAGTCAGTCTCACAGTGACAGGACTGAGCTATTCCAGAGAGAGTCAGTCTCACAGTGACAGGACTGAGCTATTACAGAGAGAGCCAGTCACACAGTGACAGGACTGAGCTATTACAGAGAGAGTCAGTCTCACAGTGACAGGACTGAGCTATTATAGAGAGAGTCAGTCTCAGTGACAGGACTGAGCTATTACAGAGAGAGTCAGTCACACAGTGACAGGACTGAGCTATTACAGAGAGAGCCAGTCTCACAGTGACAGGACTGAGTTATTATAGAGAGAGTCAGTCTCACAGTGACAGGACTGAGCTATTACAGAGAGAGCCAGTCACACAGTGACAGGACTGAGCTATTATAGAGAGAGTCAGTCTCACAGTGACAGGACTGAGCTATTACAGAGAGAGTCAGTCTCACAGTGACAGGACTGAGCTATTACAGAGAGAGCCAGTCACACAGTGACAGGACTGCGCTATTACAGAGAGAGCCAGTCACACAGTGACAGGACTGCGCTATTACAGAGAGAGTCAGTCTCACAGTGACAGGACTAAGCTATTACACAGAGAGAGTCAGTCTCACAGTGACAGGACTGAGTTATTATAGAGAGAGTCTGTCTCACAGTGACAGGACTGAGCTATTCCAGAGAGAGTCAGTCTCACAGTGACAGGACTGCGCTATTACACAGAGAGAGTCAGTCTCACAGTGACAGGACTGAGCTATTACACAGAGAGAGTCAGTCACACAGTGACAGGACTGAGCTATTACACAGAGAGAGTCAGTCTCACAGTGACAGGACTGAGCTATTACACAGAGAGAGTCAGTCTCACAGTGACAGGACTGCGCTATTACACAGAGAGAGTCAGTCTCACAGTGACAGGACTGAGCTATTACAGAGAGAGTCAGTCTCACAGTGACAGGACTGCGCTATTACAGAGAGAGAGTCAGTCTCACAGTGACAGGACTGAGCTATTACAGAGAGAGTCAGTCTCACAGTGACAGGACTGAGCTATTACAGAGAGAGTCAGTCTCTCAGTGACAGGACTGAGCTATTACAGAGAGAGCCAGTCACACAGTGACAGGACTGAGCTATTATAGAGAGAGTCAGTCTCACAGTGACAGGACTGAGCTATTACAGAGAGAGTCAGTCTCACAGTGACAGGACTGAGCTATTACAGAGAGAGCCAGTCACACAGTGACAGGACTGCGCTATTACAGAGAGAGTCAGTCACACAGTGACAGGACTGAGCTATTATAGAGAGAGTCAGTCTCACAGTGACAGGACTGAGCTATTACAGAGAGAGTCAGTCTCACAGTGACAGGACTGAGCTATTACAGAGAGAGCCAGTCACACAGTGACAGGACTGCGCTATTACAGAGAGAGCCAGTCACACAGTGACAGGACTGCGCTATTACAGAGAGAGTCAGTCACACAGTGACAGGACTGAGCTATTATAGAGAGAGTCAGTCTCGCAGTGACAAGACTGAGCTATTACAGAGAGAGAGTCAGTCTCAGTGACAGGACTGAGCTATTACACAGAGAGAGTCAGTCTCACAGTGACAGGACTGAGTTATTACAGAGAGAGCCAGTCTCACAGTGACAAGACTGAGCTATTACAGAGAGAGAGTCAGTCTCAGTGACAAGACTGCGCTATTACACAGAGAGAGTCAGTCTCACAGTGACAGGACTGAGCTATTATAGAGAGAGTCAGTCACACAGTGACAGGACTAAGCTATTATAGAGAGAGTCTGTCTCACAATGACAGGACTGAGCTATTCCAGAGAGAGTCAGTCACACAGTGACAGGACTGCGCTATTACAGAGAGAGCCAGTCTCACAGTGACAGGACTGAGCTATTACAGAGAGAGTCAGTCACACAGTGACAGGACTGCGCTATTACAGAGAGAGAGTCAGTCTCACAGTGACAGGACTGAGCTTTTTATTTTATTTGTTCATGGAATGTGCGCATCAGATGCTGTGCCAGCTTTTCTTGCCCATCGCTAATTGCCCATGAGGGGGCAGTTAAGAGTTAACCACATTGCTGTGGGTCCGGTATTACATGTAGGCCAGACCAGGTAAGGATGGCAGATTTCCTTCTCTAAAGGACATTAGTGAACCAGATGGGTTTTTACAACAATCGACAATGGCTTCAGGGTCATTACTAGACTTTTAATTCCAGATTTTTATTGAATTCAAATTTCATCACCTGCAGTGGTGGGATTTGAACCTGGGACTGAGAGAAATACTCTAGGTCTCTGGACTACTAGTCCAGTGACAATTCCACTGCACCACCACCTCCCCACTACAACTAATTAAGAGAGAGTCAGTCGCACAGTGACAAGACTGCTCTATTGCAGAATCAGTCCAATCGTGACAGGACTGCACTATTACAGAGAGTCAGTCAAATAGTGACAGGCCTACACTATTACAGCGTCAGTCAGTCTAATAGTGACAGAACTGCTCCATTACAGAGAGTCAGTTCAATAGTGACAGGACTGCACTATTGCAGGGTCAGTTAGTCTAATAGTGACAGGACTGCTCTATTACTGAGAGAGTCAGTCCCACAGTTACATGACTGCTCGATTACAGAGTCAGTCCAATGGTGACAGGACTGCACTATTGCAGAGAATCAGTCCCACAGTGACTCAACTGCACTTTTGCATGATCATTTAGTTGTACAGCGAGAGGACTGCAGAGAGAGTCAGTCACACAGTGACAGGTCTGCACTGTTGCAGAGAGAGTCAGTCCCACAGTGACAGGTCTGCACTATTGCAGAGTCAGTCAGTCACACAGTGTCAGGACTGCACTTTTGCAGAGTCAATCAGTTACACAGTGACAGGTCT
The DNA here is from genome assembly GCF_902713615.1 of Scyliorhinus canicula. NCBI lineage: Eukaryota > Metazoa > Chordata > Chondrichthyes > Carcharhiniformes > Scyliorhinidae > Scyliorhinus > Scyliorhinus canicula. The sequence goes on along the minus strand of NC_052149.1, from coordinate 150,622,310 downwards.
GCACTATTGCAGAGTCAGTCACACAGTGTCAGGACTGCACTTTTGCAGGGTCAGTCAGTCCCACAGTGACATGACATCACAGAGTCAGTCCAATGGTGACAGGACTACACAGTTATAGGGACAGTCAGTCACACAGTGACAGGCCTGCACTATTCCAGGGTCAGTCACACAGTGAGAGATCTGTGCTATTGTAGAGAGGGTCAGTCTCACAGTAACAATGATGTGGAGATGCCGGCACTACTTGTCACTCACAGTAACAAGATTACACTATTGCAGAGAGAGTCAGTCCCACAGTGTCGAGACTGCAATATTGCAGGGTCAGTCAGTCCCACAGTAACAAGATTACACTATTGCAGAGAGAGTCAGTCCCACAGTGTTGAGACTGCAATATTGCAGGGTCAGTCAGTCCCACAGTAACAAGATTACACTATTGCAGGGAGAGCCAGTCCCACAGTGCCAGGACTGCACGATTGCAGAGAGAGACAGTCCCACAGTGCCAGGACTGCACTATTGCAGGGTCAGTCAGTCCCACAGTGCCAGGACTGCACTATTGCAGGGTTAGTCAGTCCCACAGTGCCAGGACTGCACTATTGCAGGATCAGTCAGTCACACAGTGAGAGGTCTGTACTATTGCAGGGTCAGTCAGTCCCACAGTGCCAAGACTGCACTATTGCAGAGAGAGACAGTCACACAGTGAGAGGTCTGTACTATTGCAGGGTCAGTCAGTCCCACAGTGCCAAGACTGCACTATTGCAGAGAGAGACAGTCCCACAGTGCCAGGACTGCACTATTGCAGGGTCAGTCAGTCACACAGTGAGAGGTCTGGGCCGGGATTCTCCGATATTGCGGCCAAGTGTTGACGCTGACGTCTAAACCAGCGCGAGCGACGCCGGCACTAACGGGCCTCCGCGCTAGCGCACGAGTGTGGTTCCCGTCTGTGCGCTGGCGCGGAGCAACATGTCTGCGACCGAACAGCGGGCCCGCATGAAAGGAGGTAGGTCACCTCCAGATCGCGGCCGCGTGCCAATCGGAAGCCCCCGATCGCGGGCTTGGACCCTGTTGAGGTCCCCCCGGAGTCAGATACCCCTGCATCCCACCAGGGCATCCACATCGGCTGCGGCTCCAGACTCCCGCCAGGTGGTACCAGGTTGAACCACACCGGCAGGACTCGGCGGAAGTTCGGCCCGTTGCCCGCGGAGAATCGCCGCGGGGGCCTATTTCAGCAGCCCCCGACCGGTGCCACGGTGACCGCGCGGGTGCGACTGCCGCCGATTCTCCGGTCGCCGGAGAATCCCGGCCATGCGCTATTGCAGGATCAGTCAGTCACACAGTGAGAGGTCTGTACTATTGCAGAGTCAGGCCCCCAGTGTCAGGACTGCACTATTAGAGGTGTAGTTAGTTATCCTGTGTTGTTGTCCAGCTATCAGTTACACAGTTTTGGGTTAGGTTAATTGGTTACACAATGACTAGGTAGCGGATTACATAGTCATCCAGTGATTGTGGGGGTTGACGGGAGGAGGGCAGAGGTTAATGATTCACACAGTGACTGTGCAGCACTGTTGAGTCAATAGCTCCACATTGCAGTAAGTGGGCCTGGTGGTAAAAATACAACCTCCCAGCTCCATCAACAACACTGAACAGAGACGTTAAAGAGGTCATTGGTGCAACAATAACGTTTTTACTGCCAGCCAATCAACTTGAACCTTATTCTATTCATGCGGGACACACAGGCTACTTAATCATATGGGTAGCTGAACTGAGTCAATAGTGTCTTTGTTCCACTAGGTATTCACTTTAAGACTAGGCGTCTAAAGTAGGTGAACCATACATGGCCTGCTATTTTCTTAACTCCAGGCCCTCTGATATCGGAAGATGTTAAATGAGAAATAGAATGTTCACAAAACAGATCTGTGCAATCTACCTGCTGTGGAATATGGTTTCAGCTACTCTGGAGTGTTAACCTGTTCCAATTCCTGTACCTACACCGAGAATTATTTTCCAAAACTAAGCTCCTGATTAGCAGTAATTCGATTTGGTTACTTAGCCCATTGCATTATTATCAGGAGTCATCTGTTTCTGAGAAAGTGAGGAGGTACCAGGCGATGTGGAGAGGTGAGGGGACATCAGGAGTTCCTGGGTGGTGTGGAGACATCAGGAGTTCCCCAGCAGTGTGGAGAGGTGAGGGGACATCAGGAGTTCCCGGGCGGTGAGGAGACATCAGGAGTTCCCCAGCAGTGTGGAGAGGTGAGGGGACATCAGGAGTTCCCAGGCGATGTGGAGAGGTGAGGGGACATCAGGAGTTCCCCAGCAGTGTGGAGAGGTGAGGGGACATCAGGAGTTCCCCAGCAGTGTGGAGAGGTGAGGGGACATCAGGAGTTCCTGGGCGGTGTGGAGACATCAGGAGTTCCCCAGCGATGTGGAGGTGAGGAGACACCAGGAGTTCCCGGGCAGTGTGGAGAGGTGAGGAGACACCAGGAGTTCCCAGGCAGTGTGGAGAGGTGAGGGGACATCAGGAGTTCCCCAGTGGTGTGGAGGTGAGGAGACATCAGGAGTTCCCCAGTGGTGTGGAGGTGAGGAGACACCAGGAGTTCTCGGGCAGCGTGGAGAGGTGAGGAGCCATCAGGAGTTCTCGGGCGGTGTGGAGGTGAGGAGACATCAGGAGTTCCCCAGTGGTGTGGAGGTGAGGAGACACCAGGAGTTCCCCAGCGGTGTGGAGGTGAGGAGACATCAGGAGTTCCCCAGCGGTGTGGAGAGGTGAGGAGACATCAGGAGTTCTCGGGCAGTGTGGAGAGGTGAGGAGACATCAGGAGTTCCCCAGCGGTGTGGAGGTGAGGAGCCATCAGGAGTTCTCGGGCAGTGTGGAGAAATGAGGAGACACCAGGAGTTTCCCAGCAGTGTGGAGAGGTGAGGAGACACCAGGAGTTCCCCAGCGGTGTGGAGAGGTGAGGGGACATTGTTTTCCTGGCAGACTAAAATCAGAAGAGGTTAGAAGTGAGTACAGGAACAGGCGGAGGCAGAATTCAGGGAGACGGCTCAGTGGGCAGTATGAAGAAGGGGTTTGGTAGAAGGAACTCTGCAGCAAGCCCGACAATCTAGCTATGCAAGGTGATGACGTGTTGCAACTCTTTGACTTTTCCCACTCACAACTGCCGTGAATTGCTGGATTTGGATCTTCATTATCAACACTTCATGCAATGACAATCTGTTGATTGCGGCGCAGCAGCAGGAACGTGGACAGTTAACGCAACAATAAAAAAATTATCCTCAAGACTAGCCTCCAAACTGCACAGGCCATAGGCAGATTAGGCCACCATAAAAGCAACGCCCCCCCCCCCCCCCCCCCCCCCCCCCCTCCCCACCTCCCACCGCCAGCCTCACACAGTCAGATAATGACACTAATTGGAGCAGCTCTCTAAGTTCCCACTCATGTCTCGGTGGTTAAGAGCACAGTGCGTACACAGTCATACAGACAGGTTCTATCCTTGATCAGTAATAGGCTAGTTGGTTAGGATAGTAATAGAAGCACTGCAATTGTTTTCAACTGAGCCAGGAAACTATTAAGCATTACTCTGCTCCTGTTTCAATCTAATACCCTTGGCAGAACTGTAGGTATCAACTGAAGGCTGGATTGAGCTGAATTGTAATAACTGCCTGATATTTAGTGAGACACCAGAAAGCAGCTGATCCTGTGGACCCATATCCCAAAGGGAATCACAACCTAACGGGAGCAAAAAAGGAAGTCCTGGATGGGCATCAACACCATAGGGATGCACAGGGTTCTCCCATTTGTCCACTGTTACTTTGGCAGAAAAGCCATGGGATTATGGTGGGAGATGGGGAAATCTCCACAATGGTTCATCCATCACAAATTGTGGAAAGCAACCATAAATCTATATGGTAGGGGACTGAGCCCTTTGAGTGCCCGTTTTGACCCCTGGGGCAGGATTTAACAAAATGGGAACAAAGTCTCATGGCGAGCCGTTTGCTGGCGCTTGCAGCACAGAGAAACACAATGCTATAAAACGGCACCGGGTTAGATTTGAGGCCTCAGTGGGGAACGCAGGGCTGAGGCTGCACATAGCGCCAGTTTATGCACTGAGGAACTCCCCTCACCCCTCACCCCCCCCCCCCCCCCCCCCCCTCGCCCCCCCTGCCCAGTTTATGCACTGAGGAACTCCCCTCGCCGCCCCTCACCCCCAGGGCACTCCTCAGCCCAATCGGCACCACACAAAAAATGTCAGATTGGCACACTGGCAATGCTCCTTCCAGCTGACAGTGCCACCCAGGTACCTTGGCAGTGCCAGGGGGCCACCCTGCATGTACCAGGGGGCCTCCGATCCCCTGGGAGACCCCCACATGTACCACTTTGTCTGGTCCCCATTTGTGGAGACCAGTACTGAACAGCACACACCAAGGTCTCTGAGGTGAAAGGGATAGATCCCAATGCCTCGGGTACCTTGGGAATCTGCACATTAAAGTGAGACTAGCGGTCTCGCTTTAATATGCAGATTTGCCAAAACGTCACCCCGCCCTCCATGCGCGGGATTTACATCGCAACGTTTTGCGAGTTTGCATTAGTTCTCACGAGACGCTGTGAGCGGGGTAGATCCCGGGAGAGGGGTATCCTGACTTCTATCAGCCACAGTGCGCTGCTTTTCGCACGCAGTATGGCTGTTCGATCATACCCTTGGTCTGTGATGGGATTTCTGGTCACACAACCAGGCAGCAATTGGTCTCAGTATGTCTTGGGATGGAAGGGGGAAAAGAAAAACGAACTTGCATTCCAGATTTTCGTTGTATGTCCAGTCACCTTTGCTTGAGAGCATGTGTCTGTGTTTCATATTGTCCAGAAATACCTGGGGCTGTTGGGATGGAACCCTAAAGTAAGAGCAGTGATGAGGAGGAAATATAGAAACATTGTCACCAGAATTTAAAATCACAGATTTCAGTAACATTTTGGCTTTCTGGCAAAATGTTACTACAGTTTTCCTCAGCCCTACGTCCAACTTTGAGAAATTGTGCTTCAGCCTGCTAAATGTTTTCTTTTCATTCTTGTTCAGTCACACTTGAATTCAATGGTCAGAGGGTATGAGGGCCTCCATCTGACTTTCAGAGCCCTTTGTGGTCAGTGATCCTGTCACCAATAAGGAGGAAGATAAATGAGTAGGCCCAGGCTTCTAGGCCTGTCAGAGTGATGTATTGTTGTGGCATAGCGATGACAGGCTGTGATTGATCACAGCATAGGCCCTGGTAAAAAGGCCTTTTGCAGACTCTATACTAACCTTCACTCTCACTCTGAGTTTGAAGCATGCATGACAGTAAGGCAACACTACTCTCAGATCAAGTGTCAGGCACCAAGTGCAGTAGAGACTTGGATCAGAGCTCATGGTGAACTACAGGTTGATATCATGATATTAATATTGTAAAGCACACAATCTGTTTTTTTTAAACCGGTAAAAAACTCTGATGGTGGACTTAATCATGAGGAAGTCACTTTTTAAATGTGTGAAACAGTCTGACTGATGACGACGGCTTCAGGCTATTTCCAATCAGAAACAGGGCCACAAGATTCAAAACTTCTTATTTTATTATCTTCTTGCTCGCACACAAGAAAATAAGCCTGTGATGGTAGCAATGACCAGCCAAACTGAAATGAATTTGAAAATCGCTTATTGTCACGAGTAGGCTTCAATGAAGTTACTGTGAAAAGCCCCTAGTATGAATGATGGCCCAATCTTGTCCTTAGCCAACACAGGCAGAAAAATCATGGGTGCTGGATTGTGATCGGGAGCAGGAATCCTACTGCCGTTCCTCTCTTAACCAAGGACGGTTGTCTCACCCTTTCTGGAGGTCAGCTAACTGGGGATAGAAGCTGCCTTGGTCAATATGACTCTATCATTATCAGATGTGACTTTATCAAAAGGACCTTCAGGGAAAATTGCATTGTAAAATAAATTGACGGATAATCAGTGATCCTGGTGGGGAGCTGATGGAATGGACAATGCATCGGCAGGCTCCTATAGTTCCTCCTGTGCTTGAAATAAACCATCCTGCACATTCGTCCCTTTCCCGCTATAAAGACACGCACTAAATAGAACATTTGCCCTTTCATTAACAAAAAGCATTTTCCCCTTGCCATCTTTCTTTCTCCCACCCCATGCAGGCTTTGAAAACACATGCAAGGCATCTTCTAATCACTCCTGTAATGTAACCATTCCTGCCCTTCATCCCATCAGAAATCCTATGGATCTTTGGCTTCCCACCTCCTTCCCTGCATTCTGTATTTGCTTAAAAGCTGTTCATCTCTAATTGCGTCCAGTTCTGTGGAGTGGCAGCACTGTAACACAGTGGTTAGCACAGTTGCTTCACAGCTCCAGGGTCCGAAGTTCAATTCCCGGCTTGGGTCACTGTCTGTGCAGAGTCTGCACGTTCTCACCCTGTCTGCGTAGGTTTCCTCCGGGTGCTCCAGTTTCCTACCACAGTCCGAAGATGTGCGGGTAAGGTGGATTGGCCATACTAAATTGCCCTTAGTGTCCAAAAAGGTTAAGTGGGTTTACTGGGTTATGGGGATAGGGTGGAGGTGTGGGCTTGGGTAGGGTGCTCTTTCCAAGGGCCGGTGCAGACTCGATGGGCCAAATGGCCTTGTAGCCATCTAAGGTGGCCACCTGCAAAGGACCATGGGAATTATGGCCAAGCCAGGACTCAGAGAGATACAGAGCCTATGTGCATCCCGCTTGTTTGCATTTTAATGGCCCATTTTCCCAGGACAATAGAACTCCAATCAAGCAACCGGTACAGCCACAGACTGATCGGCGCCACTCCCCTTACTCAGAAAGCACAACTGCCAAGGTCAATGACCGCTAAGGACCCGCCCGGCCACCAAGACACCCATGCCTTTATTGGCCAAAATCGAAGACAGTGATCAGAGCCCTGTCGAACTACTGGGTCCAAAGTTAAGGACCGCCCCAAAGAGCGTGAAATCCTGGAGGGATAAAAGAGGACACAGCCATGTGTTCTGTCTCTTTTGGATCCAGCCTGTGCCAACCCATCGTAGCAGGAACAGTCAGCCAAGTTCAAGACCAACGATCGCTACCTGACGGATGAGCCCAGCAGAGACAGAGCCACTTTGTTCGACTCAGCCAAGTGAAATCCAGATAAAGGCCTTATCCATTTGCACAGTGCCGGTCGCCCTGAAGTTAAGTATAGCTATTGTAGCTGATAGGTGTAGTTTAACTCGTAGTAGATATTGTGTTTGCATGTAGAGATAACTCCTGTGTATGTAAATAAATCATCTTTTGAACTAACTAACTGGTTGTGTGGTCATTTGATCGATATAAGGGAAGGCTTGTGGTTCACCAACATTATTAATAGAGCAACAGCCTCCTTCAGCACTGTAAATTCTATGATTCTGATGAGAGGTTATTGATCAGCAGCAGGAGTCAGGGAATGGTTTCAGGTCCAGAAATCACCTTCAGCGGGAAACTGATTGAAGTGAAGGTTTTCACTCTTATCGAAATGACTGGAAAATTCAGCTCATCTGTTTCTTTATATGTAGATGCTGCCCACATCTGCTCAGTGTTTCATGCATTTAGGGCTTTTATTCATAATTATCATTCCTTGATTTACCTATTCATTTGTTTCTCTCTCCAAACTTGCTGCCCTCCTCCACTGTGAGTTTTGGCCAATAACTTATCACTTAGGATTCTTGAGCACCATTGTAGTCCTGTTGAAGGATGGAGAAACTGTCTGTAGAGGCAGTAACCCCTACCACCCCCCTCACCACCACTTACTCAAACAATGTATTTAATCTTGTAGTAAAAACATTTCAAGCCAACGTGCTGTCGATTCAGATTCCTGCAGGGCCTCTGAAGCTACAGAGGGAGCCACTTTCAGAGAGAGTGCTGTTTTGGAATGTGGTGCACAATATTATCAGCAAGTCTGTCAACGGTCACAGCTGTCCCGGGATCCGGACACCTGTCTCTGGAAGGCTCGGAATTTCAGTGAGAAATCACGCACCCTTTCCTAAAGGGACAGCGTCACTCAAGAGGGTTTGCGTTAGCTTTGTGTGGAGGTTAGCCCAGTTTCCAGAAGTCTGCCCAGAGAGCGAAGCTTCAATGACGTGCCACACCAGTCTTAACCCCACAAAGTGGATGAGGCCATCTAAGAGTTTCTAGGCTGTCATTAGATGTTTAAAGGAATTAGATAAAATCTCTTCATCTCCTGGCTGCATTGATCTGTGCTGGGTTACAGTGCAAGGAGGCACCACCAGTGTGCTGCATCCCGCTTCAGTGCCCCTTCAATCATATCTTGGCCTAGGTGGTGATATTTGGCATGTCATTCAACAGTGGCACTGCACCATTGTCCAGCCCTGTGCTATCCTCCTAAGCATTCCAATCACTGGGCATAGTAATGGGATTGGAATCCTGGCTGATTTATTCACGTTACTCCCCCATCCTCAACCTGAAAGGAGCTACACAGGGCAGAAAGGCTCCAGGTTTAATTCAGTTTGCAGTGAGCTGGTTATTATAAATCTTTTGGGGCAAGGCCAAATAATGCACAGAGGGTGGAAAAGACTGAGGATCAAACCGGGGCCTTCATGGTGTGGGATAGTTCAGTATCAGAACAGAAAGTTGACAAGACACCTACTGGAGTCAAGGAAAAGATTGGGTTCCCCAATTTTGATGAGATTGATCACTCTTTCAACTCCCCATCCTTTGTGTCACAGGTCATTTCCTGGTTTCTCAGGGTTAATTTGTAACTAATGCTGGAGAAGCCCGTGTGCGACAAGACAGGAGATGACCATTTTGCCTCCTGGGCCTGTTCAGTCATTCGGTGAGATTATGGCGGATCTGTGACCCAACTCTACATCCCCACCTCTGGTGCATATCTCTTACTACCTTTGGCTAAAAAAAACTATCACTTTCAGTTTCAAAAGTAACTGTTGAACTACCATCAATTGCCACTTGTGGAAGGGTTCCAAACTTATACTGGCTTTTCTTTTGAAGAAATGTTTTCTCCTGGAAGTGGTTGTCTTGTGATTCAGTTAGTAGTACCCCTGCCCCTCAGAGCCGGATGCTTCAGGTTTAAGTCCCACCCCAGGATGTCTTGGCCACAGACATTTTCATGCCATGGCACAACAGGTTGCCGAACAGCCGAATAATCCGTCCAACACTTCCTCACTATTCCCCAAAGCAACAAAAGTGTGTGTGAAGATACAAAGCAAACTCCTGAAAGATTTGGCTCACACTTTTTGATTATGTGCCCTGGTCCCATACTTCCCAGCCAGCAGAAGTAGTTTTTCCTGATATGCCCTATCAGTTCCCACTTAATCCCTTGAAACCTTGGACAAAATCACCCCTTAACATTCCAAATTCTAGGCAATACTACCCTGGTTTGTTTAACCTCTCCTTTTAGATGAACCCTTGGAGTCCAGGTATCATTTTAGCATATCTACTCTGCACCCCCTTCACTGCCTATATATCCTTCCTAAGGTGTGGTGTTCAGAACTGCTCATAGAGGTCTAATCAGGGCTTGGTAAAAGACAGCATTCTTGATATACTCTTGCGCTGTGCTGAACTGGCTTCACTTCAGGCAGTCAGTTCCTTCAGCAGTCCAAGAAGGAGCACTCCTGTGGGTGGGCCCATGTCCACAGCTTCATGGGGCATTGGCAGTGGGCCTCCTCACCAGGCTGATCCCATGAACTCACACCCAATCCTGATCACTCTTGGCAGTAACAAGACAACTTCCTAAGCACAAGTACAGAGTAAAGCTGTCTCTATTCTACCCTCAAACCATTAATTCCCCTATCTCCTATTACATTACAACACCATGCACACTTAAAAAGTACTTCAGTAGCTGTTTTCCCTGAGGTTGTGAATGGAGCTGTGTAAATGCAGGGATTTCTTTCTTTACGTATACCTTTACATTTATCAAAAGAGAGTAATTCTCTCCGAATTATGAGCAGTTCATGCTGAAATGCAACAGTATTCAAGCTGGGACTGACAAATGGCAAGTAACATTCGTGCCACATTAGTGCCAGGCAGCGATCATCTCCAACAAAAGAAAACCGAACCATCGCTCCCTGACACTCAATGGCATTACCATCACTGAATCCCCCACTATCAACATCCTAGGGGGTTACCACTGACCAGAAACTGAACTGTACTGGCCATACAGATACTGAGGCTACAAGAGCAGGTTAGAGACTAGAAATCATGTGCAGAGTAACTCACCTCTGTACCCCCAAAGCTTGTTCTCCATCTACAAGGCACAAGTCAAGAATGTTATGGAATGATCTCTACTAGCCTGGCTGAGTGCGGCTCCAACAACACTCAAGAAGCTTACCATCATCCAGGACAAAGCAGCCCACTTGATTGGTACACTATCCACAAACATCCAGTCCGTCCACCACCAAAGCACAGTGGCAGCCATGTGCATCCTCTACAAGATGCACTGCAGCAACTCACCAAGGCTGCTTAGACAGCAACTTCCAAACCTACGACCACTACCATCTAGAACAGGGGTGGGCAAACTTTTCCGTGCAAGGGCCACATTCAGAAATTCACAATTCACAAAGGGCCGCATAGTATATTAAGTAAAATAATTACTTCACCCGGTTATGATTCTGGGCGCCTCATATAGAACAGTACAGCACAGAACAGGCCCTTCGGCCCTCGACGTTGTGCCAAGCAATGATCACCCTACTCAAGTCAACGTATCCACCCTATACCAGTAAGTAACCCAACAGCCCCCCCCCCCATTAACCTTAAAAAAAAATTAAAAAAAAAAAAAAATTAAAAAAAAAATTTTTTTTTTTCTTTTTTTTAATGTCTTGGTGGGCCGCAGAAATACCTTTGGCGGGCCGCATGCGGCCCGCGGGCCGTAGTTTGCCCACCCCTGATCTAGAAGGACAAAGGTAGTAGATAGATCCATGGGAACACTTCCGCCTGCAAGTTCCCCTCCAAATCACTCACCACCCTGACTTGGAAATATATTTCCATTCCTTCACTGTCACCGAGTCAAAATCCTGGAACTCCCTCCCTAACAGCGCTGTGGGTGTACCTATGCCACATGTATTGCAGCGGTTCAAGAAGGCAGCTCATCACCACCTTCTGAAGGGCAATTGGGGATGGGCAATAGATGCTGGTCTATCCAGCAACACCCACATCCCATGAAATAAGGAAAAAGGTTCAGCACTTTCGGTTCGGTCATCGCTTGCGGCCTCTCAAACCTATTTCACACTAATTCCTTAAAGCTACCAGAAGGTACTTTGGGCGGAATTCTCCGCTCCCGGGAAAAATCGTGAAGACCGTCGAGAACTCAGCCGAGTTTCTCAGTCAAAATTCCAGGAGAGCTGAATTGGTGTAAAGTTGATAAGTGCCCATGAAAAAATGAAAATCGCTTATTGTCACGAGTTGGCCTCAATGAAGTTACTGTGAAAAGCCCCTAGTCGCCACATTCCGGTGCCTGTTTGGGGAGGCTGTTACGGGAATCGAACCGTGCTGCTGGCCTGCTTGGTCTGCTTTCAAAGCCAGCGATTTAGCCCTGTGCTATGAAGCTGAGCATATGATTAGGGAGAATTGAGGGAAGGACTGGGGAAGAGGGGACAATTTTTTTTTTCTTCATAGGATATGGATGTCGCTGGCTAGGCCAGCATTTATTGCCCATCCCTAATTGCCCCAGAGAAGATGGTGGTGAGCTGACGTCTTGAACCACTGCAGTCCATGCGGTGTAGCTATACCCACTGTGCTATTGGTGAAGGAGTTCCAGGATTTTGACCCAATGACAGTGAAGGAATGGCGATATATTTCCATGATGTGGAGATGCCGGCATGGGACTGAGGTGAGCACAGTAAGAAGTCTTACAACACCAGGTTAAAATCCAACAGGTTTGTTTTGAATCACTAGCTTTCAGAGCACTGTTCCTTCCTCAGGTGAATGAAGAGGTAGGTTCCAGAAACACATATATAGACAAAGTCAAAGATGCAAGATGATACTTTGAATGTGAGTCTTTGCAGGTAATTAAATCTTTTCAGGTTCAGACGGAGAAACTGGAGAGAGGGCCATCCCCTATGGACAAGCCCTCTGTATATAGGATCTGCTCAGACGAGGAGGAGCGTAAAAGCCATCTACAGACGCTGAAAGATGCCCTCGTACAAACGGGATATGGCGCTCGACTCATCGATCGACAGTTTCAACGCGTCACAACAAAAAACCGCACCGACCTCCTCAGAAGACAAACACGGGACACAACCAACAGAGTACCCTTCGCCATCTAGTACTTCCCCGGAGCGGAGAAACAACAACATCTTCTTCGCAGCCTTCAACAAGTCATCGATGAAGATGAACACCTTAGCAAGGTCATCCCCACACCCCCACTACTTGCCTTCAAACAACTGCACAACCTCAAACAAACCATTGTTTGCAGCAAATTACCCACCTTCAGAACAGCGACCACGACACCACACAACCCTGCCATGGCAATGTCTGCAAGACATGCCAGATCATCGACACGGGGACCACCATTACATATGAGAACACCACCCACCAGGTACTTGGTACTTACTCCTGCGACTCGGCCAACGTTGTCTACCCCATACGTTGCAGGAAAGGATGTCCCTAAGCATGTTATATTGGCTAGACCATGCAGACGCTGCGACAATGGATGAACGGACATCGCACGACTATCGCCAGGCAGGAATGTTCCCTTCCAATCTGGGAACACTTCAACAGTTGAGGGTATTCAACCTCTGATCTTCGGGTAAGCATTCTCCAAAGCAGCCTTCAGGACGTGCGACAATGCAGAATTGTCGAGCAGAAACTTCTAGACGAGTTCCGCACAAGAGTACGGCCTCAACCAGGACCTTGGATTCATGTCGCATTACATTCACCACCCACCATCTGGCCTGGGCTTGCGAAATCCTACCAACTGCCCTGGCTTGAGACAATTCACACCTCTTTACCTGTGATTATCCCTCTCTCCAGTTTCTCTGTCTGAAACTGAAAAGTCTTAATTGCCTGCAAAGATTCGCATTCAAAGTATCATCTTGCATCATTGACTTTGTCTATATATATGTTTCTGGAACCTACCTCTTCGTTCACCTGAGGAAGGAGCTGTGCTCCGAAAGCTAGTGATTCGAAACAAACCTGTTGGACTTTAACCTGGTGTTGTAAGATATATTTCCAAGTCAGGGTGGTGTGTGATTTTATGGGGAACTTCCAGGACGTGGTGTTCCCAATGTAAGAATTCTTCCCGTTTGTCCACTTATTTCCCCTTTCTTTTATTTTGCTGTTACCATTTTTGATCAGTCGGTGATTAATGGACATGTATCTTTAAGTCAAGCAGCAGAGACAATGGGGAGCTTCAGACTGCCGTTTGCCAGTCATTCTCACCTCACCTCTTGACTTTGGCTCTTTTGTCCATGGGGATCAAGGTGTAAAGATATACAGAGGGAAAGAGATTCCGGGATACAGGAGATCTGAGAGAATAATGAGAGGAGATATTTGGGGAGGAGAAGAGAGTCAAAGAGCTGTAACAGGGGCAGACGGGCGGCAGGGTGTCACAGTGGTTAGCCTGCTGCCTCACGGTGCTAAGGACCCGGGTTCGATCCCGGCCCCGGGTCACTGTCCATGTGGAGTTTGCACATTCTCCCCGTGTCTGCATGGGTCTCACCCCCACAACCCAAAAAGATGTGCAGGGTAGTTGGATTGGCCACGCTAAATTGTCCTTAATTGGAAACATTTTATGAAAAGTTTTTTTTAAAGTAAGAGGGACAGGCAGAAATGTTTCCAGAGGGCAGGAATCATCTCCCCTCAGCCCATTCACATTTTCTGTTTCAACTTACTCTTATGATCTACAGTCATGTAACGGCAGGATTAACCTCAAGCACTCATTCCTTATAGAAATCCTCTGCTGCAACGGAAAATTTGGACTGCTCGGCTGACATCCCATTCTAAAGGTTACATGGCATCCTGGGTTATTGAGAGAACAGGGGCTGGCTGTCCCAACGAGTGCTTGGCTCAGCTCTCATTTTCCATCAATCTAGCTCAGGATTTCCTGATCAACAAAGGGTTTCCGCCATTTTACAAGAGCTCCTAAATCTGACCAGTGGAGGTGGATCTGACTTTTTGAACTGGAAAACCCCCACAATCGCCAACACAAACCCCACGTAAAGGAAAGAAGCTTGTTCAAATTGGTTGTTAGTCTGCCAGTTTTACTTCTGAACTCAGGCAGAAAGCTCCATTGATTCCACTAGGCATGGACATCACTGCGCACCAGGGCTGCTCATTAAACCACTACCAGGATCTGTGCTTTGGCGACTCTGTGCAGTCAGGCATGAACACATAGCACCACTGTCTTGTCATGTCTATTTAGCTCAGCAGCTGTATTGAGCTGGTAACATAATACTGGAGCTCACTCACAAACAAAATCATATCTGGCTCATGAGCAATTTTAATTGTGTGATAATGCTTCATTGACCATATTTGAACAGTCTGATACAAACTTAGAAAAATATATTGACCATGCTGCCACAACATTATAATGTGTGTGGTAGTGTGCATGATGAGAGACCGCTGAGTGAGTGTGTGTGTGTGTGTGTGTGTGTGTGAGAGAGAGAGAAAGCACCGTGAGTACTCTGTGCACAGCCACTGTGTGTGAGTGAGAGAGGCATAGGGATGAGAAAATTAGGGAAGTTAACACATGGCTAAAGGAGTGGTGCGGGAAAGAGGGGTTCCATTTCATGGGGCACTGGCACCAGTACTGGGGCAGGAGGGATCTGTACCATTGGGATGGTCTCCACCGAAACCCATCTGGGACCAGTGATCTAGAGGAAAAGATAAATTGGGTGGTCACAAGGACTTTAAACCAACAAAAGGGGGACGAGAAAGGTAAAACTGCAAGAAGTATAACGTTAATGCCAGGTCAGCATGTGAGGAGAAGGTAGAGGTTAATACTGTAGGATGAACAGACAGGCCCCGTCTAATAATTACGGAGGGGGAAAGGAAACATTAAAATCAAAATGTAAGGTGACTATAAGAGTGAAAATTGGGGATGAGGCTGAGTGTTATCAAAGATTAATTTGGGGTTAATCTTGGGGTCAAAATGTTAGAAAAGCGTAATGCACAAGAAAACCCTGTAAGGGAAAGACAAATCAGTAGGACATATTTAGAATCTAGTAGCTAAATGCACGCAGTATTCGGAATACATTCAATGAGCTGACAGCACAAATAGAGGCAAAGGGATATGATTTGGTGGGGATTCCTCAAACATGGTTGCAGGAGGACTGAGACTTGGAGTTGAATGTCCAAGGGTACTCAGTACTCCAACAGGATAAACAAGAGGTGGAGTTGCTTTATGGTGAATTTATCTGGGTGGAAATAGAAAATAAGGGAAAAACTTCCTGCTGGGATAATTTACAGGCCCCCGATCAATACTTCCAAAGTGGGGCATAGCATAAACCAAGAAATAATGAGAGCTTGTGAGAAGGACACAACGGTAATCATGGGTGATTTTAATATGCATAATGACTGGATTAATCAAATTGCCAAAGGTAGTCTCGAGGGAGATTTCATAGGGCCTATGAAGGATTGTTTCTTAGAGCAGTATGTTATGGAGCCAACCAGGGAGCAGGCTATTTTAGATTTAGTATTATGTAACAAAGAGGGGTTGATAAATAGCCTTGTCATTAAGGGTCCTCTTGGATGGAGTGACCACAGCATGCTAGAATTTCAAATTCAGATTGAGCAAGAGAAGACAGTGTGCCATACTAGCACTTTAGCGTTGGGCAGCAGTAATTATACAGGCCTGAGGAAAGAGTTGGCCCAAGTAGACCGGGCAATGATAATTTAGGCTAGGACAGTTGAGGAACAATGGTCGATGTTTTGGGAGATATTAAACACCTCTCAATTAAAAGTATATTCCTGCAAAGAAGAGAAATTCTAAAAAGGGAGAAAAATGTTCCAGAGCTAAACAAGGAAGACATAAAGGCAAAAACTAGAGCATACCATACTGCAAAAGCTAATAGTAATCTGGAGGATTGTGAGAACTTTAAGGTTCAGCGAAAGGCTACTAAACATAAAATCAAAAGACCCAAGATGAACTACAAAAGGAAACTAGCAAAAAAAAAATGGTAGCACAGTGGTTAGCACTGTTGCCTCACAGTGCCAGAAACCTGGGTTCAATTCTGGCCTTGGGTCACGCCTTTGTGGAATTTACACTTTCTCTCCGTGTCTGTGTGGGTTTCTTCCGAGTGCTCCAGTTTCCTCCCACAGTCCGAAGAAGTGCAGATTAGATGAATTGGCCATGCTAAATTGCCCATTATTTTCCAAAGATGTGTAGGTTAGATGGGGTTCAGGGGTTAAGGGTATAGGCTTAGGTAGGGTGTTCTTTCAGAGGGTCAGTGTGGACATGGTGGGCCAGATGGCCTCCTTCTGCTAAATTGCCCCTAAATGTCCAGGAATGTGCAGGTTAGGTTATGTGATTATTTTTTAAATAATCTTTATTGCCACAAGTAGGCTTACATTAACACTGCAATGAAGTTACTGTAAAAAGCCCCTTGTTGCCACATTCCGGCGCCTGCTCGGGTACACAGAGGGAGAATTCAGAATGTTCAAATTACCGAACAGCACAGCTTTTTTTCATAGAATCTACAGTGCAGAAGGAGGCCATTCAGCCCATCGAGTCTGCACCAGCCCTTGGAAAGAGCACCCTACCCAAGCGCGCACCTCCACCCTTTCCCCACACTTCCACCCTATCCCCTTAACACTACCTCACCTTTTTTGGACACTAAAGGCAATTTAGCATAGTCAATCCACCTAACCAGCACGTCTTTGGACAGTGGGAGGAAACCAGAGCACCCGGAGGAAACCCACACAGACACGGGGAGAACGTGCAGACTCCGCACAGACAGTGACCCAAGCCGGGAATCGAACCTGGGACCTTGACGCTGCGAAGCAACTGTGCTAACTACTGTGCCGCCTACGCTAGCACAATGGATAGATAGGGGTGGACACATGTAAATGGGCAGAGTGTTCATTCGAAGGGTCAGTGCAAACTCGATGGGCTGAATGGCCTCCTTCTGCACTGTACGAATTCTGTGATTCTATGCTTCGCATCAGGCGCAAATCCCATTTCAGTCCTCTCTCAGAATTGTCCTGACATAGCAGGATTTACGCTGGGTGCAACGTGGCGGGAGAACGCCCTATTATATGCACAAACACTGTGGCCAGAATTTTCCAGCCCTTCAAGCCCTTGGAATGTTTTGGTCCCACCAATGTGACTGGAGATTTCAATGGCTCGCCAGCTCCGCGGTGGGGAAATCTGTGGCGAGGTGGAGGAGCTGGAAAATTCTGCCGTGTATACATGTGTGAGAGAGGGAGAGAAAGATCACAGTATTAACTGTGTACAAGGCCACTGTGTGTGTGTGTGTGTGTGTGTGTGTGTGTCGCAGATGGCAATATTGTACTACGTGTAATGTGCGAGTACAATATGTAGTTAATATCGAGCCACTAGTGGCAGGTCAGCAGCATTAGAGCCTACACGCTGGGACTCAGCAGTTAGGTTAATTTTACCAATAGAGCAACATTTATTTACCAGCAGGGATTTCCTGGTTTACAACAGTGTACATTTTGCGTGTGAATGTGCGAATTTGCATGGTATGTCAAACATGGGTTAGAATATCTGTGGCGTTTCTCCCATTCTCTGCTGTAACATCAGTGAAAGATCAACAAAAACTAGAGGAAAAGAGGTCATTGTAATTATAGTGAGGAGTAAACGGAGTACTCTCAGATCAGCCACCCCACCCAGACAGAATTTACTTTCCGAGCAGGGTGTGTAATGGGTGGACGATTGCTAGCTTGAACCCCCACCAAAACTTACAATGATCCCCAACAGTGACTACTGTCTGCCAAAGTTCCAGTTGGAGATTAGGAAGAGTATCTGGAAATATCAAGTGATGGCAAAAGATGGGAATTAAATGCCCTTTTCTTATTGCCAAATCCTGACAGGGCAAATGGAGGTGAAAGTTTCTTTGAATGAAATGGTCACGATGTCAATTGGAATTCATCGAGTTAAACACAGATACCGACTGGCCCTCCTCTGCCCTCCATTCTTGCTGCCTGTTTGTTTTCCCCGAATAATCACATTGTCTCACTGACATTAATTAAACAGTTTCACAGCAGGGAAGTGTTTGTTAAACATCAGCAAGGTACAAATTACCAATTAACACTTCAGCATGCACTGTTGGCCGTTGCATATTCATTGTGATTCGCAGGAGAACTGTTCTCAGTTTTATCGCTTTGGCACGCAGAATGTCTGAGCCCAGTTTGGTATTTTTGTAGGCTATCTCCTCCTGGAGTCCTTCACTGCGATCCTCTTCACTGCTAGCTCCCCCCGCACCCCCACCCCTCATATTTTCAAGATTGTGTCCCCTCTGTCCAAGACCAAACGTAATCCACCAATACACTTAATCTGTGAATTGACCCAACACTAAACCCTGGAGTTCACTTCCAATCCATGGAAGACGTATCAGTATTTATCCTAGCTGTTTGCTTCCAGCCATATTATAGCACATTTAAACAATTTGATGAAGTTCTTCCATCTGCTACAGTACTTCATTTAAAGATAAACAGATTAAGGTTTTGTCAAAATAGCAAGCAAAGGGCAGCAGGGTAGCATGGTGGTTAGCATAAATGCTTCACAGCTCCAGGGTCCCAGGTTCGATTCCCAGCTGGGTCACTGTCTGTGTGGAGTCTGCACGTCCTCCCCCTGTGTGCGTGGGTTTCCTCCGGGTGCTCCGGTTTCCTCCCACAGTCTTTGTAGAAGAAGTGCGGGTTAGGTGGATTGGCCATGCTAAATTGCCCGTAGTGTCCTAATAAAAAAGTAAGGTTAAGGGGGGGGTTGTTGGGTTACGGGTATAGGGTGGATACGTGGGTTTGAGTAGGGTGATCATGGCTCGGCACAACATTGAGGGCCGAAGGGCCTGTTCTGTGCTGTACTGTTCTATGTTCTATGTTCAAGAGGTACCATCAAATTCCATACAGTGCAATTTAACCTAGGTCACTCTGCAATCTTACATTAGGTCAGGATAAAGTCACTAGAGTCCCAGACGACAATAGTCTGCTTCCCCCTTTGAGTGGTGGTGATTTAACCTGAGGATCACCACACCTCAGGTGAGGGGCAAGATTATGATGATGAAGCTTTCATGAATGACCTCAGCCGATACAGGAACCTGCGTTGTTGGCCTCATTAAACATCACAAACCAGCTGTTCAACTAACTGAGCTAAACCAGCCCCCTTACATTTGGAGGGCATTGCTTAATGTACAAACAGTGTTTTCTGATCAGTAATGACGTTGAAGTGTTAATTCTGCAGGACACCTCAATGAATGGTCACAGTTATCACTGTTGAACACACTTCAGCCTCCATGGCTAAAAACAACACCAGCCTACATTGGCAGCTCAATAAAACTTAGGCTCCTTTGATATGAAGAGTAAAGAAAATGCCATGAATTTTAGTCTCCGGGGAGCTGCTGTCCTCCTCCTAACAAACGATTCCAGGAAAATAATCAGCTGGTTTGTAGAAAAGGACACTGTTGTTTGAAATCAATATATTTATCTTATCATTTTCCCTTTCCATCCCCACCCCCCCTGCACCCAAGGTTACTTTTTTTTCCTATTTATTTCAGTCCCCACTCCCGACTCAGCTATTTTCCATTATTTGCCACCCTGTTATCTGCTGCCAGCACTAACTCTTACTCCATGGGTGCCAGCACTCCTAGTAATTTGTCCGAATGGTCATTATTCTTATGCTTGCTCGACAAAGAACCAACGGGGACTCAACAGACCGAATAGCCTCCTTCTGTGCTGTAACTATTCTTTGATTCTATAACATTTAATTGTGGAGGTGTCATGTCTGGGCCTGATCCTGTTCTGACCACCATTCACACACACATGCACTTGCTTTGTAGAAGAGGTAGTAACAATCTGACGTGGAAACCCTGACAGAAATGGTGTCCCTCTCTAACCTGGAAGTGCCAAGACTTAACATTAGAGCCCAAGAACTGACTCATCCCTAACCTGGAACCTTCTGAACACCAGTTGACTGGGGATTTTTCTTTAAGAATAGTCACTTCTCATTCTCTAAGATTAATGTACCCAATATTGGAACTCAACAAAATGGTTATCACATTGAAGTAATAATTATTCACCTTGCTGTGAAACCTTGCTGTTTAAAACTGCCTTTCAAAGTTGGCCTTTGATTACCTCATATTGATTCGCTAATCAGACACCATCTTGCTCCATCTTTAAAAGTCTTCTTAAGGGTAGATTCAGAAAGAATGTCCCCAATAATGAGGGAGTCTAGAATTAGGGGTCATAGTTTGAGGATAATGGGCAAACCTTTTGGGACTGAGGTGAGGAGAAATTTCTTCACCCGAAGAGTGGTGAATCTGTGGAATTCACTACCACAGAAGGTAGTTGAGGCCAAAACGTTGTGTAATTTCAAGAAGGAATTAGTTATAACTCTTGGGGCTAAAGGGATAAAGTGATATGGGGGAGACGGGATCAGGGTATTGAACTTGATGATCAGCCATGATCATGATGAGTGACGGAGCAGGCTCAAAGGGCCGAATGGCCTCCTCCTGCTTCTGTTTTCTATGTACCTATGTAACATATCTCTTTGATCAGGAATTTCATCCTTTTTCCTTGCTCTCCCAGCATAGTTTGGTGTCTGTTTTTATTTTGTTTTTGGTAAAAGTGCCTCAGCATTGAATGTACTATATGCAAATGATTAGAATTGTAGAATGGTACAACACAGAGGAGGCTATTTGATCCATCATGTCTGTGCAAGCTCTTTCAAAAATAATTATAGGACAGTCACAGCACAGAAGGAAGCTATTCAGCCTATCCAGTCTATGCCAGCTCTCTGCAAGAGCAATTCAGTTAATCCCATTCCCCTGCCCTTTCCTCATATCCCTAAACATTTTTTTAAATGTTCAGGCGTTTATTCAGCTTCTTTTTAAAAGCCACAATTGAACCTACTCCACCACCATTTCATACAGTGCATTCCAGATCCTAATCACTTGCTGCGTAAAGGAAAATGGTTCACATGATGCCCTTCGCTCTTTTGCCATCAACTTAATCGGTGGCCTCTGCTTCTTTCGCAATGAAACAGTTTCTCCCTTTCCATTCTGTCCAGACTCCTCATGATGTTTGAACACCTCTGCGGAAACCTCCTCTCAACCTTCTCCAAAGAACAATCCCTGTTTCTCCTATCTATCTTTATAACTGAAGCGTCTCACACCCAGAAGAATTCAGGTAAATCTTTACTGCCGCCTCTCTAAAGGCGTCACATTGTTCCTAAACTGCGGTGCCCAGAATTGTTCTGCAATTAATCCCATTTTGCTCCCAGGAACTTATTTCCCCCCCCCCCCCCCCCCCCGCCCCAAGTATATATTCGATTCCCTTTTGAAACATTAAGATGGAATCTGCTCCCACTAGTGTTTCAGAGGTGCAATCCAGATCATAAAAAATCAATAAACAAAGAGATGTTTCATCTCTCCCTTGGTTCTTTTGCCAAATACCTTGAATCTATTTCCTCCAGTCGCCCATGTGCCTGCTATTGGAAACATTTTCTCCTTATTTATTCTGGAAAAATCCCTCAAAACTGAGTGTTTCTGCAAAATTCCCCTTAATCTTCCCTGCTCTAACAAGAACAATTTTAACTTCTTTAGTCTCTCCATGTAACTGAAGTTCCTCAACCCTGTTACCATTGAGCCCTGACTGATGGTTACAATACAGAGCTGTACCATATCCCCCCCCCCCCCCCCCACATAAACGTGTTACTGAAAATTAGCAAAACTTGAGAAGTGTAGACTTTGGTAAAATGCTGGAAAAAGAGAACTCAATGCAGCTACTCCCTTTGAAATAATTCATATAATGAAAGTAAAAATTGTTATATATTATATTCTGTATTCCATTGCAGTAATGTTCTCAAAAATCCTCGTTTAATATATATATATATATATACAGGCAGTGTATCTGCCAAAGCTGTAAATAAAGAGTCGTAATAGGTGAGGTAATCATTCATTCCGACCACTTACTTGTTATGGATAAAGGGTTAATAGAATTCAGTGTTGATGGCTAGAGAATCCCTGGAATGTAGATAATTTATAATTTATGAGGGAGCGGTGTTTAGTCCTAAGCAGGTCATGGAACGTAGTGGGATACAGATGATGTAATTAATGGGAGAAACCAGGTCTGTTTGCAATTTTGCAGTCTGTTATAGGATTTTAAGTTGAACAGCAGTTTTGCTAAATGCTGTTAGGTTGAGCAGAAGTGTACTGGATCTTCTCTTTAAAGGACCTCTCTACAAACGACTGTACAGATAAGCACGTAACCTGTTTTGTTAACTTTATTTATTTATTTTTATTAACTTCTACTTATAAATTGGAATGGTAAGTGTAGATAGTAAGTTGAAGTTTTTCTTTTTATTTAAGAACTGTTAACTGATAATTGTAAAACTATTTATTTGATGTTAATGCAGTTAATTCTGTGTTTAAATTTAAGTTTGTTTTAACATAAAAGATACCTACTGGTCAGAGTCATCACTCCTGGGTGAAGTATCCTTTTGTTATGGGCCAGGGCTTACAAACTCCAAAGTGTAATATGAAGTTTACCTGACTTACAATCTTTATGTTGAATTTGGCTAGGATGAGCACAAAAGCCTTTACTTCAGGTGTGATACATCAGACTTCCTAAACACTTTAATCAAAACAAGGTTTATTCTAAGAATGTAGCTAACATACATATATATATAAAAACACAGCAAGAACTGTTATCACTTACAAACATAAAGACACCATACAGCTACAGTAATGTATGTATAATACTTAACGAATTCCCCCTTAGCTGTTCCAATTCAATAACAAAATCCAATTAAATCAAACGCCCTTTTCAAGGGTGTGACCCACCACACTGTATTCTCACTTGAATGGGCCTGGTCCTTTTTTTGGAACTCTGATCCAGTTCCAAACATCCAAAGATTCAAACTCCTTCCGTAAAACAATTGTATCTTTAAAGGTATCACAGCAGGTAGCCACAACCAATGTGCTTTTTAGTGGAACAGTTTTTAAAAATGAAAATAGAGAAAAACGCTTCTTTCTCCTTCTGCAGTCCAAAGGAGTCAAACTGAAACTGAAACCCCTCTCACCTCACAGCCACAGCCTAATGTGCTACAAGTCACATGATAAGAGACTGAACCTTTCTTAAAGGGACACTCACATGACATTTTCCACATAGTTTGACAAATAGAAAATTGTTTGGGATTCTCGTTGGTATCTTAGCAAGAGTTGGGCTCTGATCCGGTATCCCAACATTCATTAAATCCTAAACATCAATCAACGGACGGCAAAATAAAAAATATGCCTTCATATTTTTCAGTCATCACAGATAGCCCTCAGATTTGCAGGATTGCTTCATTGGAAACATCTTGTCTCACAGAGCATCTCAAACAAAGGTTTTGAAATTATTACATACTGGAAATCATTTTGACATTAGAAGAAGTGATTGGGCAGAACTACAGCGTCCAAATGTGCAGCACTGTGTGAGAGGTATCAATGGGGGGGGGGGGGGGGGGGGGGGGGGGGAAGTAGGGGCAACGAGAATGATGGATAGCAAGAGGATGTTGAGAGAGTGGCTAGAAACAGAAATAGAAAATGAGGCAGATACATAGGGAGGGAGAGACTGGAAGAGAATTAGAGCGTGCAAGGGTTAGACGTAGACCTTGTTTTTGCAAGAGAAATAGAGTAATGGTAAGGCTATCAGTGCTACCATTATTATGGAGCAACGTTTAGCATCCACACACACATGGTTAAATGTGGAAATCTGAAAGCTACTATCTGATTTGACCTGCTCCACACAAGCCTTGCTAAACTGATACCACACCACAAGGCATTAAAATAAATGAAGGGCAGGATGTTGCTGTATTTATAGGGAGTCACTAAACATGCCAGAAAAAGCTGCCGCATTTCTAATGGTGTCAGAAGAATTAATGGATGTAAAATAACTTCTGTGGCATTGAAACATAATTTTACAAATGTGGATTCTCATTCCTTCAGAATTTATTTCTTGGAGATTTTTAAAAGTTGATTATTTCTCTCTTAAATTATCTCTCTTTCTTCACCCCTTTTCTTCTCTTTCTGTACATGATTTTAGATCAAACATTCTAATTCATACTTCTTGGTTTCGACTTTTTCACAGAAACTACAGTGCAGGAGGAGGCCGTTCAGCCCATCGTGTCTGCACCAGCCCTTCGAAAGGGCACCTCTAGGCACCCTACCCAAGGGCGTTTGATTTAATTGGATTTTGTTATTCAGAGGGCACCCTACCCAAGCCCACACCTCCACCCTTTCCCCACAGTTCCACCCAATCCCCTTAACCTCACCTAGCCTTTTCTGGACACTAAAGGCAATTTAGCATAGCCAATCCACCTAACCTGCACATCTTTGAACAAATGGAGCAAACCGGAGCACCCAGAGGAAACCCACACAGACATGGGGAGAACGTGCAGACTCTGCACAGACAGTGACCCAAGCCAGGAATCAAACCTGTGACCCTGGAGCTGTGAAACAACTGTGCTAACCACTGTGCTATTTTGCTGCCCAGGTTTCTTCAATTTGATTGTTTGAGGAGAGATGCAATTGTTTGCCCTGCTCAGGTGCCTCTGATCCCCTGTAGAGATGCCACATTGAGAGGTATCTCTTGATTCCAAAAGTTGCCACTCAAAAGCCTGCGAAATGCCAATGGCCATCAGTCAGGGTAATGAATGGCGAACATCATTCCTTCGTTGTGACCAGAAAATCCAGACCTTATAGTGTGAGATGAGAGGGCAAGTGTGAAAGCAAGCATTGGACAACGTGAAAAGGACAAGAGCAACACCAAGAAGCATGAGAAAGTGTTGCTAAGACATCTTTGTGGACTGAGGTTATTCTACCTTGTTCTAGTTATGACCATTTTAATTCCAGGAGCCTGTAAGCACAATTCAGAGGTGCAGCATTTGCGTTAAGTGTTCATAGAAGAGTTTCAGGCAGCTTTTACAAAAAACAGACAATCCTATTTCAAATTTAATGTGAGCGAACAATGAGTGGATGTTAAGCTGGAATTTACAATTTGTTTATTTACTCTTTCACAGCAGAGAGAACCTGTCCTCTTCCCTACCATTGCCTCAGTTGGAAGAGGATGGGTCTAAAGTGACTGCAGTTATTTTACCAGTCAGTTACTGTCCTGTAGCCTGAGAATGTTTGCTAACTCTCATCATAGTCACTAAGACCAGATCTACCAATGTTAGATTTTCAGGAATTAGCTAGAGTGTTGCAGATTGGAAACCTACTTAGAAATAAATATACTTATACTTAAATATAAATATAAATAGGGAGACTACACAAATTCTGCCAGAAGACCATGCCCAACCATTTCCATCCGTACTGCTTTAGGAACAGAGCACAAGGTGGGCCCTTAACTTATTTCCATTGATTCCACTGCCAATGGTCACCATCACAGGTCACCCGGATAGAGGTGTTCGTACCAATATAATTAAATGAAATGGAAAAAATGAAAATCGCTTATTGTCATGAGTAGGCTTCAATGAAGTTACTGAGAAAGCCCCTAGTCGCCACATTCCAGCGCCTGTTCGGGGAGGCCGGTATGAGAATTGAACTGTGCTTCTGGCCTTTAAAAGCCAGCTATTTAGCCCAGTGTGCTAAACCAGCCCCTGGTTTAATGGCGACCTGATTCAGTTGATGGCACTCTCTCTCTAAGGCAGAAGGTTGTGGGTTCATGTCTCACTGTTGGACTTGAGTATATAATATAGAGAGGCTTTTTGGTACAGTGCTGAGGGGCTTTTGTACAAATCAAATCCACTTTTTTTTTTATCAGTGACAATCTTTGGGACATTTGCTCAAATAGTTGTTCATCACTCACAGGCCTCATTGCCTTACAGTCATCCTTTTTGTTATTTAATCACTCCCAATCTCCCATTGATTAACAAGGGGACAGGCAGGAAAGTGGAGCTAAGGGCGTAATCAGATCAGCCACGACATTATCGACTGGCGGAAGAGTGGCTGAATGGAGCTACTCCTGCTCCTGATTCTCATGCTCCTACAGCCGCTGACTTTAAATCTCGCAAGCCTCACACCATCATGACGTGGGATTATGTTACCATTCTTTTCATCATCTTGGGGTAAAAAATCCAGGACCCTGCCCACAGCAGTGGGAATACCACCACACTGACTGCAATGGTTCATAAAGGTGGCTCACCACCTCCTTCGCAAGGGCAACTACAAATGCACAATCAATACCAGCCTCTCCAATGATGGCCAGATCCCAGAAATATTAAAAAGAGATCAGGTTCAGAGTCAGCATCGGGCTAGCAGGGTACATTTTGCCAGCTGGGCACACTGAACAACGTTGAACTTAGTTGTGGGCCACTCACCAGCCTCATAACGGCACAAGGAAACCAGAAACACGGGACAAGAAACAGATTCACTAGCAGAAGGTACCTTGAAACATGATACATACAGTGGTCACCACTCCTCCCCTCATGTGTCTCTCCTCTTTGCTACTGGGCAGAACAGAGAGGGGGAGTAAGGGGGGGGGGGGGGGAGAAGGCTGGGCAGGATGATCTCAGCAATGTCCAATGTAGGTTAGAGGGTAGAAAATGAATTGAGTTCAGTCACGGGGGTGTAATTCCACCTGCCCAGTTTTCCTCCAAGCGCTCCACTTTACATAAAGCTTTTGAAAGGAAATCTCACCCCATCAACTCCCATTCCTTAAACCTGCCCCCAAGAACTCCTTGATATTACAATCTAAAGGCTTTTAAGGCCAAAGCTTGACATTTAACTCCTAATTCATGATTTACCTTGTCGGCCTTTGGAACCTTGCTGGAGTGTCCAACATATGGACCTCGGTCTTTCACCTCGGCAGCTTAATGTTTAGCCAAAAAGATACTTACTACTTACCCCTCACACTACTGCACAGGCCAAACATCATTGCAAAGGCAAGGAGATACAGCAAATCCATCCTCAGCTTACTGCCTCGCGACACCAACCCGTTTGCTCAAGGCTAGAGAAAATGAAGCAAAAGAATAAGAATCAGTTGACTTGCCTTTTTCTGGTGTGGGTTTTCACCGAATTCCTCATCAGACACCCACCCCTCATTGGCTTCAGCGGGTTGCAGCTGAGGCACTCAAACATCCACTACTTGGTCTACTTGGTCTAGGCCACATGCATTCTGACACATCCCGCTAACAAGCCAGTGACGGGGAGTAATGGCATTGTTATAATAATAATCTTTTTCGTCACAATTAGGCTTACATTAACACTGCAATGAAGTTACTGTGAAAAGACCCTAGTTGCCACATTCCGGCGCCTGTTCGGGTACACAGAGGGAGAATTCAGAATGCCCAAATTACCTAACAGCACGTCTTTCGGGAGTTGTGGGAGGGAACCGGAGCACCCGGAGGAAACCCACGCAGACACGGGGAGAACGTGCAGAATCCGCACAGGCAGTGACCCAAGCCCAGGAATCGAACCTGGGACCCTGGCACTGTGAAGCAACAGTGCTGATTCAACCTGGGACCCTGGCACTGTGAAGCAACAGTGCTGACCACTGTGTTGCCCTGTTACGTATAGGGCAGCATTACTGTGTAACATAGAGAGCTATTTTGTCCTATAACAGAGCAGTGGAATTGTATGTTAAACAGAGCAATCTTAGGCTATAGAGTTACAGCAGATAATAGAGCTATAACAGGAAGCAGTGATACTGTACATAATTGAGCTGTTTTTAAATCGGGGGGTATGGGGTGTGTTTTTAAAATTTTACCAGAGATATTGTGTATATAGGAACATAGAAAATAAACAGGAGTAGCCCTCGAGATTGCTCCATTATTTAATGAGAAATACTACATTTTATTGTGTATATCTCAGAGCAATGATACTGCGTATAATATGGGGCTGTTTTATTATACATAAAAATGACATTACTATATATAACACAGCAGTGTTACAGTATATAATACATAGAGCACAGCAATGCTGCTGTATATATTGTTGCTGTATTTCTATATATAATACAGAGCAGTGTTATGATACACGGTAAACTGAACAGTTACTGGGTGCGATCTACCAGCCATGGTGCCCCCGAAAGAGGACACAATGCGGCCGGTAGATGCCGGGATAGGCCACCCCTGGGCTTCCCCACAATGGGAGATCTAACCAGATCTCGCGAGATGTTGTGATCTGGATCCCGCCCACAATGAGCAGGATCCAATCTCACAGAGTGAAGTCTTAGAAGCTGACTTACCTCTGCCTTCGCTGGATCGCCAGGCTCGTAGACCCCAGCCAGGCGCCTTTCAGTACTAGTCCCCACAAATGGGAAGCTGGCGGAACGGTACCTGAGGGGGGGGTCTCCGAGGTGATCAGAGGCCCTTGGGTGTTTGTCCTCAGGGCAGGGTGGCACCCTGGCACTGCTGGTGTCACCCGGGCACCTTGATACTGCTAGCCTGGCACCCTTGCAGTGCTACCTGGGCACTCTGGCAGTGGCATGTGGGTGCCAGCTGGCACTGCTTGGATGGCAGGGACACTGCCAGGGTGCCTGAGTGGCAGTGCCAAGCTGGCATTGTGCCCATGCCAGGGATCAGGCCCAGGAGTGCCCTGCCCATGGGAGGTGAGGTGCGGCTGGCCTGAGGACCCCCAACAGGTTAGTTTGGGAATGGCAGGGGCATCCCGATCCCTTCCTGCATCGAGGAGCTCCGCTCGTCAGAAATGTGGCGAAGTGCGGCCTCGGTGGGGCATTTCCCACCGGGGCACGAAACCAAGACAGAGTGCTGATAGATAGCGGAGCTGTTCCTGGCGCTACAACAACTGGAAACTACCCTGCTAATCCAGTCCAGAACGGCACTCTTGTTTTATTTTGGTTAGATCACACCCACTGTGTATAGTAGCATCATAGAATGTTACAGCACAGAAGGAGGCCATTCAGCCCATCATGTTTGCACTGGCTTCCGAAAAAGCGTCCTACCTAGTCCCATTCCCCAGCCCTATCTCCATAGACCTTTAAATTCATCACTTTCAAATATATATCCAGCTCTTTTGAAATCTCCTATGAAATCTGCCTCCACCACTCTCCCAGGTAGCCCATTCCAAATCCCAACAACTCTCTGAGTAAAGAAGTTTCTCCTCATCTCACTCCTCGCTCTCTTGCTGACCAGCTTGAAATTGTGAACACTTGTCACTGACTTACTTACCAACCAGTGGAAACAGAATATTCTTCTTTACCCTGTCAAACTTGTTGAGAATGTTGAACACGGCAGCACGGTAGCATTGTGGATAGCACAATTGCTTCACAGCTCCAGGGTCCAAGGTTCGATTCCGGCTTGGGTCACTGTCTGTGCGGAGTCTGCACATTCTCCCCGTGTGTGTGTGGGTTTCCTCCGGGTGCTCCGGTTTCCTCCCACAGTCCAAAGATGTGCTGGTTAGGTGGATTGGCCATGCTAAATTGCCCTTAGTGTCCAAAATTGCCCTTAGTGTTGGGTGGGGTTACTGGGTTATAGAGATAGGGTGGAGGTGTTGACCTTGGGTAGGGTGCTCTTTCCAAGAGCCGGTGCAGACTCGATGGGCCGAATGGCCTCTTTCTGCACTGTAAATTCTACGAACACCTCAATAAGGTCACCTCTTAATCTTCTCTGCTCCAAGGAGAACAAGCCCAATATCTCTAATCTTTCCATGTATCTAAAATTCCTCATTCCTGGTATCATTCCAGTAAATCTCCTCTGCACTCTCTCTAGTATATAACTCTCTAGTATATCTCTAATGCATATAACAACGCTGCCATACAATACAGGACACTATTACTGGATAAAAGCTGTGTTCCTCTATATAATAGAATGTGTTACTGTATATAACAGAGCAGTGTTACTGTAGGCAATATACTGTATATAATGTACGCTGTAGTATTTATGTAGATAATACAGAGCTATGTTACTCTATACAATACAGTGCCGTTCTACTGTGTATATAACATGTGCTTTACTATGGAGCTGTGAAATTATATATATCACCCTGAAACATCCAAAGCAGCATTTAATGCAGAGCATTGCCTCGAGTATAACTAAAAGCAGTACTTTATGGCTGCAAAATATCCTGAGATTCTGAGACGCAATGATAATTTTATAATTGCAAAAGAATTGTCATTCTTCATACTGAGCGGATTTACTATAATAGACAGAACGGTTTCTCCCTATTGTTGAACTGTGTTACATTTTGTAAAATAGTTATGTTGTTATATGTGGTACATAAAACCATGTATCTATATAGACCAGGGTGACTATTGTCTACGGAGCACTGCTATTATATGTAACATGGAGAGAGACATAATATGTAGTACCGACCGGTAAGATATTTACTTAAAGGTCGGATTCTTGCTTCCAACTTAGAAGGTTGTGGGTTCAAGCTCCACTCCAGAGGTTTGAGTGCGAAATCTATGCTGACATTCCAGTGCAGTACTAAGGGAATGCATCACCATAAGAGGTGCTCTCTTTCAGATGAAATGCTAAACCGTGGACTCGCCTGCCCTCTCAGCTGGACTTAAAAGATCCTGCCGCACTATTCAAAGAGCAGGGAATATCTCTTAATGAGCTAGGCAGTATTTATTGCTCGAATAACATCACGCAAACAGATTACATATTCAATTATCTCATTGGTGTTTGTGGGAGCTTGCTATGAACAAATTGGCTGCTGCATTTCCTGCATTACAACTCTTCAAAAGTACTTAATTGGCTGTAAAGCCCTTTGGGAAGTCCCAAGGTCATGAAAACCATCCCATAAATGTAAGTCCATTTTTATACATGGCTTGGCTAGAACAGATTTATTACTCTACATAAGGCATGAGCAATATTATACATAATACAAATAGCAGCATGACTATAATACAGCGGAGCAGTGTTACTGTATATAACATCAAGCAATATTCTATATTACACATTGTAACATATTGACCAATATTGTATCCAATATATTATATATCATTATATATATTATACAGAGCTGTTTTATTTGTATGATAAATACAACCCTATCCTCTAAATGCAAGAAGCATAAATCATACTATATTTAATAGTGTTTTACAGCAATATTACAGAGTTTACTGTGGTATGATTCTATATCACAGAAGTGTTATAAAGAACAATAGACTTCCATTTCTAAAATGTACTTCATGGCCTCAGGACATCCCAAAGCTCACATGTTTCCTTTTAAATTAATGTAGTACAGTGTTAAGATAAGTCTATAATAGTGTGATATGTAATATTCAAAATGTTATGAATTATAGGGCACTGCAATTAACTTTAGTAACAAAAATAGAATGTTGGGATATATAGCCACCACTGTAACCATTTCATATGTTCAATGGCACTCTGCTTCACTCTTTAATATATACACTTAGATATATACCACAGCTTCACTCTTTAATATAACCATACCCACACTTATGGATATATACCACAGCTTCACTCTTTAATATAACCATACCCACACTTATAGATATACATCACAGCTTCACTTTAACTAACATCTCCTGCATTTCTTCCTGCAACAGTGATATAAAACACACCATTCTTTGAAGCGTTCTGATATACCTTAACACTTAATTGCAAACCTCTGATGTACTGTATACATAATCACTCTCCAATATATCCTACAACCCTCACAATAATATTCTTTCATATTCTCCAAAATCCTCACTTATAACTGTCATATACCTTCCAACATTCAGAGACATTTTCTCATACTCCTTATAGCTGACAGCATAGCACTCCCACACACCCCATACCCCTCACTATAACATTATCATACACGCCACACTTCTCATCAAAACACCTTCTCACATGCCCCACAGACTTCAGTGTGACACTCTCGGATAGGAAAGTTGGGCTTAGGAGCAAGAGTAGACCATTCAGCCCTGCGAGCCTGCTCCTCAATTCAATAAGATCATGGCTGATCTAGTTATGGTCTTAACTCCACTTTCCTATCTGCACCCCATAACCCTTGGCTCACTTGCCTATCAAAAATGTATTAGCCCTGAATCAATTCAATGACCCAGTTTCAATTGCTCTCTAGGGAACAGAATTCCATATACTAATGACCCTCAGAGAAAAAAGAATTCTCCTCCTCTGTTTTAAAAGGGAGACCCTTGCTCTTAAACTGTGTCCTCTAGGTTTGTCTTGCTCACAAGTGAAAACATCTCAGTATCAACCCTACCAAGTCCTCTCAGGATCTTTATGTATTTCATTAAGATAATATATTATTTATATATATATGCTAATGATTCATATATTATGTTAACAAATTATACAATATATTAATTATTAATATCTAACAATATACTCTCATATACCATTGTAGCATTCCTTGACAACACTGACTGGTATTGATATTTTCTCTATAACTTATCCCTCAATGGCAAACTGTTGGAATCACTTTGAAATGCAGCTTTATATAAACTCTCTATTTCTCAGATTTCCAGTATATTTTTCCAAACATTAATTTTGGTGCCTAACCAAATAGAAAGAAAAGAAAGTCTGGATGGTTTCCTTTTCCACACTTTGAACAGCAAAAGCTGAGGTGCAGAAATTAAAATTACAGCTAAATATGACTGCTGATATTAATGATACCAAGAACAAGCATGGAGTGTTTTCAGCATTATTTAAATCACTTAAAAAAATCACTGCAAGAATAGTAGCTTTTTGTGCACAGTTTAAATCTTTCCACTCCCAGGGCATTGAGTAAAGGACCTCCTTTATTCTCAATTGTATCCAGCTGCATTAGATTTACATTATCCAGGAGGTACCAGAGAGTTTGGAAAAGTTCACCTTAACTCCTGATATTCCCCGTGCTCCAAGGTTCCTTCTTTGCCACTTAATGTATATCTTTCTCCCTCTCTCTCCCTTTCATGCATATTTCTCTGTCTCTCATTCCCCTCTCCTTTTCGTCTCTGCTCCCCTATTTCTCTGTCCGCTTCTCTCTACTTCCGTGCATCTTCTGCCTCATCCTCTCCTTGATGTTTGTCTGTTTCCCCCTCAATCTCCACTTCTCTCGAACTCACCATGTCTGTCTGTGCATCTGTTTCTCTCACTCTCTTCACACACACATTCTTATCCTTAAAACAAACTGTGAACACTCAAATTATCTTTTAAAAAAAACATAACTTACCCCACAATGTCTGCACCCACCAGTTCAAACGATTTTCCATCAAACTTACACTTTTACCACAGATCAATCAATCCATCGCTGTCCTGGTGCAGGCATGGCAAACAAGCTTCCAATTCTAAAACAAATGTTTTTAAAACATAAGGCTGGAGTGTTGTAACTTTCAGTACATGTATGTTTTATAAAAGGGGTTATTAATTTCCAGGATCTTTTTGTCGGTGAAGAGATCGATATAACTGTCACTGTAAAGATCCCTTGACGGTCACAGATATCCCTTGGACGGCCCTCTCAGAGTTTCCCAATTTGAAAGGCTTCGCTGGCATCAGTCATGACTGATTTTGTTTTTCTATATATACACGGAGTTCTGTCCCTGAGATTGCAGGCCGATATTATTCCTCCGTGTCAGGTTGGCGGTGCCGGACACACTGTTGGACCAGCCTCAAACTCCTCAAACTTTCATCGCGCCTGGAAACTTTTCACCAATCAGATTGCAACTTTTGATGTCCGCCGCCCTCTGCTGGCAGCTTTGAGTCATTACCAATGCACTCGAGGTGAGTGGCAACACTGGATAGAGATAGAGGGCGCCATTTAACCCAAAAGTTTTTTAAGCGTGGTGGTGAGCGAGAACTGCCCCGAGCTTCCCGACGCGCAGCCCGACGAGGCCGTCACCTCTATAAAATGTTAATTGGCCCGTATGAGAAGGCCCCACGGGCTGATTCGCTGGGACCCCTCTCACAGACCCCCGCTAACAAAGGAGAGCAGCACTTAAACCGCTCCTGCACAGTCAACCCCACACAGCTCTCTGCCATGCCGCTGAGCCCCACCATTCGGGGATGTCGACCTGGGCAGATTACTCCATGAGGACAAGGCCAGACATGATGCCCTGTTCCCACGAGGGTCTCAGAGGGTCTGCCACAGGGCAGCCAGTGCTGCCTGGGAAGAAGTGGCAGCAGCCGTCAGCTCTCGGACTGTGACCAGGAGGACCGGCACCCAGTTCTGCAAGAAGATCAATCCCCTCCATTGAGCTGCATGGGTGAGTTAGCACCGGACCTCCGACCCCCCCTGCCCCTCCCCCAGTATGTGCCTGGCACCACCCCGCCCAGCACCATTCTGTCCACCGGTCCACCCATGTCCAGCAGTGTTGCCCATGATGCCTCCCCCCACCACATACTTCCCCCCCCACCACATACTTCCCCCCCAGCACATACTTCCCCCCCCACCACATACTTCCCCCCCTCATATGGTCAGTCTCCCCCAACCACTCCTGCTGAACGCCCAAGAACCCATGTCCCCCCGAGCCCCTTCCTCCTCCCATGTCCCTGCAAACTCTGCGATGAACGATGCATGCAGTTAACGATGCCCTCTCTGTGTCCCTGCAGGAGAAGTTGGCCCACGATAGATGGGAGAGGGCCAAGACGGGCGGTGGGGTGCGGACATCAGAGTCCTCACCCCCTATAAGAAACGGGACCTGAAGATCGCAGGGAGTGGCCGAAGACAGATCTGTCACCAACATAGAGATTGGTTTATGCCAGAGATGAGGCTGCACTGGTTCCTGCCCAGATGACCTGTCACACGTGAGCTGTTAATGCCATCCCGACTGACCCATCCCTCCCACTAACCACATGCCCATTCTCCCGCAGAGCCTCCATCCGATGGCGGTGGCCCTCCCAGGTTGGTCCCCCCTCCCCAACCCCTGCCTCCCATGAGAACACCTCGAATGGGAGCTCCAATGTTGCCACACTCCAGCAAGTCCATAGCCGATTGGAGGAGTCCTAGCGGCTACGGGTGCAGATGCTGCGGCAAAGTGTAGCACTGAGGCCAACACTGCTAAGGTGGCGACCGCCATGGAGAGCCTGGTGCACGACGTCAGCGGCATGAGTGGAGGTGCCCAAGGCGTAGCTCAGTCAGTGACGCCTTGGCTGAGCATCTCAACAGCGTGTCCCAGTCGCTAGGGGACGTGATCCACCACTGGGCGGACCTTAATGAGGCTAGTCCTAGTCTCAGGATTTGCCGTGACCCTCCAGAGCACGTCCCATTCGCTAGGCGATGCCTCCAAATCCCATGTGGGCATATCTAAAGTGCTGCAGGACATGTCCCAGTCTCAGGTAACGTAGCTGAGACGCTGCAGAGCATGTCCCAGTCACTGAGGAACACCACCGAGGGCGTTGCCACTATGCTGGCGACATTGGGGAGCTGCGAGGGCTGGCAGAGCCAGATGACGCAGGGGCAGCTGGAGCCAAATCCAGAGGTGAACCCCACAGCCCTATAGGCACCCACCGGGAGGGGATGATGCTGGATGTCAACCCGGAGCCACCCTGTGGAGTGGCGATGGTGGCCACTCTCTCCCCCAAGGCCCACCCCACTGACAACGGTGAGTCTCGGAGTCAGCACCCAAAACAGGCCGGCACAGCAGGTCGTTCTGAGGACACACCTAGACGCAGTGGTAGAACACGGAAGGCTAAGCAGATTGAGGCAATGGCATCACACCAGCACTCAGCTCTCAGCGGGTTATCATCACCCCCCCCTGCCTTCAATAGTGACTCACTGACAGCGCCGACAGCCCCAGCACACTGGATTGATGCACAGAGGGTGGGAGGGTGAGGAATTGCGATGGGGGGGGGGGGGGGGGGGGGAGGAGGGTGAAGGAGAGGTGTGGAATCTGAGGGAGAAGGAGGAAGGCTGAGGGATGGGAGCGGGGGGCGTTGGCGAGAGGGGGAATGACGGATGAGGCCACGTCCTATGTGACGCGGGCGAGGACGAGGGCAACCCTGGCCGTCTGGGCTTCCTGGACCCTTGCCATTGCCACCTGTCCTCAATCCTCTGGCTGGTCCTGGGGTCCCTCCCGGGCTCATCCTCCAGCCCCACGCCTCGTCCCCCTACCCCTCGGAGGTAGCCACATGTTCCTCCCCCTCCAGCTCCAGCATGTCGCCCCACTGCTATGCCAGGTTGTAGAGGACACAGCAGACCACCACAAAGCGGGCGACCCTCTGGGGGGTGTACTGTAATGCACCACAAGAATGGTCGAGGCATCGGAATCACATCTTGAGGAGTCCGATGCACCGCTCAATGCCATCCCATGTGGCCGCATGCGCCTTGGATCTCCACATCGATCACCGCAGTGGGGCACTTGTTCACTGGATCCCACACACTGTACCCCAGATACCCGCAAGTAACGTTACCTGGACCAGGCGCTGGTCCCCTCCCCGGTGCAGACACCCACACTCTGGTCGCCAAAATATCCCCGGTGCTGGGGCCTAGCCTCTGGGTATTCGGATGTTGGCTGCTGCTTTCTTGGTGTTGCCTCGATGTGGAGATGCCGGCGGTGGACTGGGGTGAGCACAGTAAGAAGTCTTACAACACCAGGTTAAAGTCCAACAGGTTTGTTACAAACACTAGTGCTCCGAAAGCTAGTGTTTGTAACAAACCTGTTGGACTTTAACCTGGTGTTGCAAGACTTCTTAGGGTGTTGCCTCCTGCAGTGCTCAGGCAGTGTCCAGGCATCACGGTCTCATTGGGATGCTAGGCAATAACTCCCACATGCTACATGGCATACCTATCCACGGGAATCCACTTAACTACGATTGCCAATTCCCTATTAGCAATAGCACTCAGCTGCACGGTGAGAGGCCTCTATGGTGAGTGGGAGTTACGGGTTGTCGGTGGGGCAGACGGGCAGGAGTTGCCCCCGGAAACCACCCCCCATGGACCCACCTCCATAGCTCAGCTACCTTGAGGCTATGTCTAGTCCAATTCTAGGATAGCTGTCATGAATTACCTCGGTCTGGGGTAAAACTTGAACCTGGGATCTTCTCACTGATCAAGTTAATTCCATATTTTTAATTGTCTTAAGGTATTCTCACCTCTGCTGAACTCTCTGGTGTTCAAAGGGTTGATCAAGATCTCAGGTTCTGTCCACGGCCTGTTCCGTGCACGGTCACGAAGGGAAACATCAGGTGGATCTCTGTTTCTGGGAGGCACACCTGGGTGAATGTTGGGTGAGGGTGGAGTTTGGTTTGGTTGTGTATTCACCACAGTTGAATGGCTCATTAATACGACTTAGGAATTTCCACTTGGGGGGGGCGGGGGGAGCTATTGAAAATTCAGAGGAAGCTAATGTGGTTCAGAGATCTATTATAGCACACTATGGTTTAAGATAATAATAATAATTGCTTATTGCCACAAGTAGGCTTCAATGAAGTTACTGTGAAAAGCCCCTAGTCCTCAGAAAGGAAAGAAAGAAAATAAGACTTTTATTTATATACCACCCTCCACACCCATAAGATGTTCCAAAATGCTTTATAATCAATTAAGTACAATTTTTTTTTTTTTTTTTTTTTTTTTTAAATATGTATTTTTTAAATTTTAGAGTACCCAATTAATTTCTTCCAATTAAGGGGCAATCTAGTGTGGCCAATCCACCTACCCTGCACATCTTTGGGTTGTGGGGGCGAAACCCACGCAGACACGGGGAGAATGTGCAAACTCCACACAGACAGTGACCCGGAGCCGGGATTGAACCTGGGACCTCGGCGCTGTGAGGCAACAGGGCTAACCCACTGCGCCACCGTGCTGCCCCAATTAAGTACAATTGAAGTATAATCAATATAATAATAATATTTATTAGTGTCACAGGTAGGGTTACATTGACACTGCAATGAAGTTACTGTGAAAATCCCCCGGTCGTCACACTCTGGCGCAGGGTACACCGAGGGAGAATTCAGAATGTTCAATTCACCTATTAAGCACGCCTTTTGGGACTTAATTATAGAATTTACAGTGCAGAAGGAGGCCACTCGGCCCATCTAGTCTGCACCGGCTCTTGGAAAGAGCACCCTACCCGAGGTCAACACCTCCACCCTATCCCCATAACCCAGTAACCCCACCCAACACTGACGGCAATTTTGGACACTAAGGGCAATTTATCACGGCCAATCCACCTAACCTGCACATCTTTGGACTGTGGGAGGAAACCGGAGCACCCGCAGGAAACCCACGCAGACACGGGGAGAATGTGCAGACTCCGCACAGTGACCCAAGTCAGGAATCAAACCTGGGACCCTGGCACTGTGAAGCAACAGTACTAACCACTGTGCTATATAGATGACGTGGCAATCAATTTGCCCATCGCAAGCCTCACAAACAGCAACATTTAATGACTAGATTATTTATTTTTGCAGTGTTGATTGGGGGAATAAAATTTGGCTCAGATCCCAGAACTAACACTTTTACTTTCCTTTGGAACGGTGCCAAGGGTCATTTACATCCACCTGGGTGGGTAGATGGGACCTGGGTTTAAGTTCTCATCCGAAAGACGGCACTTCCGTCTGCGCTTAATGGCTGGTGTGGACACGATGGGTCTGTCTGTGCTGTAAAATGTCTATGACTCTCTATGAGCACTGTCTCGGTGTGGATCTGTCGTGCCAGCCTTGATTTTTGTGTTGTAGCCCAGCGGGTATGGTGACCAAATAGAAGGGAAGATGAAAGACTGCCTTCAGTTCTATTCCATGGAATCCCAGGTATCTTGCCATCGAATAATTGGGTCTGCCATTCCTCGCAATGCTTGATGTTCGGCTGAACTGATGTAACATTGCAAGGACTCAATAGTATCTCTATGCTGAGCATGTGGATGTAGCTCCCTGAACTGAACCAGGTACCTCTTAAATGTTGCTAATATATTAGGTATTATTTGATGATCTTAATTGGGTATTAATAATGATGTAATTTAAAGTATTAATTGTTCAGCATTGCACCAGGAGACAGTGTGGCTCCTTTGGCACTTTTCTCTGTGTTATTGGCACTATATAAATGCAAGTTTTTGCTACTGCAGAGTGAGAATGGCAATGTCCTTATTGCTGTAGTTAGCTTATGAATTGACACAAGCCCCCATGTGTTTTCCTAGGCTTTTAAGTTGTGGAAGAATAAACACTCCAGCAGACTGTGCAACTTAAGCTGCAAACTATGAATCAGGTTTATTCAAAGTAATAGACAGTAGTGGAAAGTCAATACATCAGGTTTCACTTAATGATGGAGTTTTTAAAATTACACCTCCTCAGATATACAAAATATAAGGTACAACATTATTTAACTCTCAATGGCATCAAAAAACAGATCAGTGCCAAATATCGACTGTATAGGAGGCATCCTGCACCAGGAGAGAACATCCAGCCTCTCTCACCATCGGCTCAAAATAGCCCAGGAGCTTGCTCCTTGTCATGTACCACGTATACTCTTTGAAGCTCAAAGTTGATCTTCAATATGCATCTTTGATAGTTGAAGAAAGCTTAAAAAGTTAAGGCAATGTACTAACGGCAAATAGTGGGACGGTAAGGAGGTTCTGTGATTAGACTTTCAGGAGTTTAGGAGAAAATTTAAAAAGTAGGATCCCAAAAAAAGTCTCTGGATTACTCCCAGTGCCACGTTCTATTGAATAGAAATTGGATGAATGGGAGGATAAATGTGAGTCCTGGTGTGGGAAGGTGGACTTCAGATTCTGGGGCACTAGGACCAGTTCTGGGTAGAGGAACCTGTTGAAAAGAGACCATGGCCTCGTGCGGAAGTTCACCAGTGTGGTTAGGAAGGGTTTAAATTAAATTGCAGGAGATGGGCGCCAGTATTTCAAAGTAGAAAAGAGGAATGTGGTGTATATTGGAAAGGATGACAGTGTTGGACAGTAGTGGAGAAGGAGGAAATACCATATTAGATAGGGGCAGACTAAGAAGGATTATAAGAAATGAAAAGACAGGTTTATAATGTGTGTTTGTAAAAGGTAGCCATGATGTGGAGATGCGTTGGACTGGGGTGAGCACAGTAAGAAGTCTTGCAACACCAGGTTAAAGTCCAACAGGTTTGTTTCAAACACTAGCTTTCGGAGCACCTGAAATTCACCTGAGGGCGGAGCAGTGCTCCGAAAGCTAGTGTTTGAAACAAACCTGTTGGACTTTAACCTGGTGTTGTAAGACTTCTTACTGTTTGTAAAGCAGAGGGCTTGATGAATAAGATTGGTGAGCTCCAAGCATAAATAGCTGTGTGAGAATATGATACAGTGGCAATAATCGAAACGTGGCTTATTACTAGTGAAGCCTGGGAGCTTAATATTCATCAATACAAAGTGTTCAGAAGAGGTAGGGAAGGGAATAAAGGGAAGAGGATTAGGCAAGACTAGGGGAGAAGGACAGATTGATTTGATTAGATTTGGGCAGCAAAAAGAGTATGATCAAGTTCTGGTGGGCTATTCTCTCCAAATAGTGAGGGATCGATAAAGCAAATCTACAGGCAAATCACAGAGATGTGCAAAATCATGAAGTCATGATATTGGGGGACTTTAATTATCAATATTTTAATTGGAATGATGTTAGAGGAAAGGGAAAGTGAGGACGAATTTCTGACACCAAAACCTGGGCTCTTGAATGACAATGGAGGAGATGGAATGTGGCATCTGTGATGCCATCTTTCAAGAAAGGGTACAAGGACATTCCATGTCCGGTCAGGTTAACATTAGTGGTGGGTAAGGTTTTAGAAACAATAATCAGGGGAAAAAAATAACAGAGGCCTGAGATAATTAAGATGAGTTGCCTTGGATTTTTAAGAGACAGATAATGTTTGACCGGTTTCATTGAACTTTTTAAATAAAGTAATATAGAAGGTTAATGGGGACGGATGTTTTCTACATATTAAGAAAGGCTTTGACAACGCACCCCATAAAATGTTGGTCAGCAAAATTGAGACTCATGGAATAGGAGAGTCAGTAGCAGTTTAATTTTTTTCAATGGGCTTAAGGACAGAAAGCAGTTTTTCAGACTGGAGTTTATGGACAGTAGTGTTCCACAAGGGTCCGTGTTAGGACCATAGTATTTTTGCTATATATAAATGACTTGGATATTGAAATAGTTTTTCAATGAGAAAAATTTGGAGGATTAGTAAGCAGCGCAAGTAACATTACATATAGGTTAGCAAAATGGGCAGGTAACTGGTAGATGGAATTTAATATAAAGAGCTGAGGTGATGCATTTTGGCAGAACGGACAGGGACAGGCAACATAGACTTAATGGCAGTTTTAAACAGTGTGCACGGCGGGCAGCACGCTGGTGCAGTGGTTAACACTTCTGCCTCATGGCGCCGAGGTCCCAGGTTCGATCCTGGCCCTGGGTCATTGTCCGTGTGGAGTTTTCACATTCTCTGTGTTTGCGTTTCATCCCCACAACCTAAAGACGTGTAGGGTAGGTGGACTGGCCACGTTAAATTGCCCCTTAATTGGAAAAAATAAATTTTTTTAAAAACTAAAAATTTAAAAAGTGTGCATGGCCACAGAAACCTTGGAGATGCATGTACATAGAGCTTTGAAGATGGCAGAACATATTGTATTATACTGTAAAGGCTACAGACCCTAACAACATCTGGCAATCTGTGTCCATATGCAGCAAGACTTGGATAACGTTCAGGCATGGGTCATTAAGTAGCAAGTAACATTCACACAAGTGTCAGGCAATGTTCACCTCCAGCAACAGGGTTTCTAACCATCTCCGGCTGACATTTAATGGCATTTACCATCGCCGAATCACCCGAACATCAACAGATTACCATTGACAAGAAATGGAACTGGACCAGCCATATTAATACTGTGGCGACAAGAGCAGTTCAGAGGCTGGGAACTCTGTGGCATGTAATACACTGTCTGACTCCCCAAAATATGTCCACCATTTCCATGGCACAAGTCTGGAGTGTGATGGAACACACTCCACTTGCCTAGATGTATGTAACTCCATTCCAGAAGCTTGACACCGTCCAGGATAAAGCACCCTGCTTGATCGGCACTCCATCCACCAACTTACATATATTAATTTTCTCCCTCATTGATGCAGAGGGGCAGCAGTGTGTACCATTTACAACAAGCATTGCAGCAACTCACGAAGGCTGCTTTGACAACAGTTTCCAAGCCTGCAACCTCTATCACCGAGTAAGCCAAGTGTAGCAGACACATGGAAACACCAGAACCTGCAAGTTCCGGTCGGTCGCACACTATCCTGACTTGGACAGTAGCGCCGTTCCTTCGCTGTCACGCAATCAAAATCCTGGAACTCACTTAA
Organism: Scyliorhinus canicula; assembly: GCF_902713615.1. Classification (NCBI taxonomy): domain Eukaryota; kingdom Metazoa; phylum Chordata; class Chondrichthyes; order Carcharhiniformes; family Scyliorhinidae; genus Scyliorhinus; species Scyliorhinus canicula. The sequence goes on along the minus strand of NC_052149.1, from coordinate 150,579,971 downwards.
CAGCACCATGGGCTTACCTGCACCAGATGGACTGCAGTGGTTCAAGACAATTGCCCACCTCAGGGGTAATCAGGGTGGGCAACAAACGTAGGTCTAGGCAGCAAAGGCCCCATCTCATGAAATAATTAAAAAAAATATATTTTCAGTAAAGTATATGAAATCTTGGGCTTCATAGAGGTAATAAATAAAAAGCAAAGAAGTTACACTGAACCTTGATAAAGTTCTGGTAAGGTCTCAACTAGAATACTGTACCCAATTCTGGCCACTAGAACAATAAGACCATTAGATATAGCAGCAGAAATAGGTCATTTGGCCCATCAAGTCTGGTTCGTCATTCTATGAAATCATGACTGAACTGATAATTCTCAACTCCACTTTATCCCCATAACCCTCGATTCAATTGCCGATGAAAAAGGTCTATCTTAGCCTGGAACATACTTAATACCCCAGCCTCTGGAGTAAAGAATTCCAGAGATTCGAGACTTCCGGTGGCGGTGATGTGGTGAGCGGACACATGTCAGGTGGCTCTCCTCCCAATTGGACTCAAGACAGCGAATGGTTTTGAGTTTTTTGGCCTAAAAGCCATCTAAAACTCCCCCAAACCTAAAAGGCACGAACAACGATGAGGGGGAAGGAAGATGTCGGCAAACAGCAGTTCAAAGAGCCGGCAAGAAGGCAGAAGCAGGGGAAAGGGGCAGGAGAAATGGGTGGGTGGACCAACGGCTCCACGAGGCGGAGGCCCGGGTGAACCAGGAGACAGGAAGGTCGGTGACCCGAACGGCGGAGCAGGAGCAGATAGCGACAACCCCCCCCCCCCCCCACACACACAGGGGAACAGATGGAAGAGTGTCTTAAAAAAGGAACTGACCTCCATGAAGGAAGCAATCTAAATGGAGTTCCAGGTGGCAATGAAAGAGGTGGTGACGAAAGTGATGGCCACCCTCCAGCGCACGATATACAGCCTGGGGAGGAAGTTGGAGGCCCAAGGGAAGGCGATCCTGGACCTGGTGAAGACGTCAATGGACCAGAGCAACAGGATCGTGGCTCTGGAGGCCAATGTGAAGAGGTTGGTAGCGGCCCATGGGAACTTAAAGGGGAAGGTCGAGGACCAGGGAAACAGGTGCAGATGGCAAAATGTCCGCATCGTGGGCCCGCCAGAGGGCATTGAGGGAAGGGACTCCATCGCCCAAATGCTGGGCAACCTAGTTGGGAGAGAAAGCTTCCCAAGCTCCCAGAACTTGACAGGGTGCACTGGTCGTTGACCAAAACCAAAGGCTGGGGAGCAGCCGAGAGCGATAATTACAAACCTGCACTGGTACCAGGACCGGGAAAAGATCCTGAGGTGGGCCCAACAGATAAAATCATGCAAGTGGGAAGGACATAGAATCAGGGGTCTATTATGACATTGGGGCGGGTTTTTCTCAGCAGTCCATAAGGTAAATTCACGGATCGAATTTTTTGTGGTGGGAAGGCTTTGCTGGCTGGGGTTAAGGGGTCGGAATACTCGGCAATTGCAGTGTCAGATCATGCTCCGCATTGGGTGGATATGGTGCTGGAGAAGGGGGTAGCGCAGAGGCCGGGGTGTAATTAGATGAGGGCATTTTGGGGGACCAAGTGTTCTGTGACAAAATTGAAAAGGTAATTAAGGAATATGTAGGTTTCAACTGTACGGGTGAGGTGTCGAAGGCAGTGGTCTGGGAGGCTCTAAAGGCGGTGTGAGGGGGGAGGTGATTTTGTTTAAGGCCGGGTGGACAAAGAGGTTGGAGCAGCAGAGGGTAATAGATGAGATGGTGGAGATAGATAGTTATGCAGAGGATGGGGACCCAGCAAAGCTGGAAAAGAGGAAGGAACTACAGGCGAGCTTTGAGCGACTATCTACAAGGAAGGCAGTGCGCCAACTGAGACGAGCAAGGGGTGCAGTTTACGAACATGGAGATGTTAGGTCAGCTCTGGAGGGAAGCAGCAGCAAGGGAAATTGTGCAGGTGAGAGATAGGGCAGGGAAGTTGGTGGTGGCTCCGGATCTGATTAACAAGGTTTTTGAGGAATTGTACTAGTCAGAGCCACCTCGTGGAGACCGTGAGATGCAGGAATTTCTAGATGGGTTGGAGTACCCGAGGCTAGGGGAGGGGGGACAGGGCTACATTAGAAGGAGCGATAGGGGAGCAGGAGATAAAGGATGCGACTGGGAGGATGCAGTTGGGGAGGGTGGCAGGGCCGGATGGGTTTCTGGTGGAATGTTATAAAAAATTCAAGGATAAGCTGGCATCCCTGATGGTGGGGATGTTTGAAGAGGCGATAGGGAAGGGGGTGTTGCCACAAACTTTGGGGCAGGCATCGATTTCCCTGTTGCTAAAAAAAATAAGGATCTGACGGAGTGTGGGTCGTATAGGCCCATATCACTTCTGAATGTGGAAGCAAAAGTATTGGCGAAGGTACTGGCGTGTAGGCTGGAGGAGTGCCTCCCGAAGGTGATGAACGTGTTGCCTCGATTTCGATTTATTTTTCAATGCCTGCCGATTTTTCTGCCAAAGGCTTTTTTCAGCGAGATTGAGGGAAGGATTACGTCGTTCATATGGGGAGGGAACGTGGCCAGAGTTAGAATGGTGCTGCGACATAGGGGAAGGCAGGCAGGGGGTTTGGGTCTTCCGAACCTGATGTATCAATATTGGGTGGCGAATGTGCGGAGCTGGGTCAGAGGGGTTGATTCCCAGTGGGTCAGAATGGAGGAGAGTTTGTGCAGGGGGTCGGGATTCAAAGCACTAGCAACAGCGCCTCTCCCGATAGCCCCGGGGATCTACTGAGTCCAGTAATAATAGCTTCATTGAGAATTTGGAGGCAGTTTCGCCGACATTTTGGGTTGGGGGCAGGGTCAAGGGAAATGCTGATTCGGGGAAACCACAGATTTGAGCCAGGGAGGTGGGATGGAAATTTTCGGAATGGGAGAAGAAAGGGATTAAGACACTGAAAGTTTTGTTTCTGAGGGGTCAGTTTGCAGGATTGAAGGAGCTGGAAGCGAAGTATGGGCTGGAGCAGGGGGAAATGTCTAGATACATGCAGGTTCGAAATTTTGCCAGAAAGGAGATACAGAGCTTCCCGGTGGAGCCGGCCTCCACATTGCTGGAGGAGGTGCTGACAACAGAGGGACTGGAGAAGGGGGTAGTGTCAGCAGTTTATGGAGTTATTTTGGAAGAGGAGAAGGCACCACTGGAAGGGATCAAAGCAAAGTGGGAGGAAGAGTTGGGAGAGGATATGGAGGTGGGGTTCTGGTGTGAGGTGTTCCGGAGAGTGAAAGCCTCCACCTAGTGTGCGAGGTTGGGCCTGCTACAGCTGAAGGTGGTAATAAGAGCACACCTCATGAGGGCGAGGATGAGCCAATTCTTTGAAGGAGTAGAAGATGTGTGTGAACGTTGCGGGGGTGGGGGAGGGGGGGGGGGGCACTAATCACATTCATATATTTTGGTCCTGTCCAAAGCTAGAGGATTACTGCAAGGTTTTTAGGGTAATTTCTAAAGTGGCGCACATGAAACTGGACCCGGGAGGCCATATTCAGGGTGTCGGACCAGCCAGGGTTGGAAACGGGTGTGGAGGCAGATGTTGTAGTCTTCGCCTCATTGATCGCCCAAAGGCGTATCCTGATGGGATGGAGAGCAACCGCTCGACCCTGTGCCCTGGCGTGGCCCGGGGGGGGGGGGGGGGGGGGGGGTTTGTTTGGAATTCTTGAATCTTGAGAAGGTTAAGTTTGAATTGAGGGGAAGAAGGATGCAGGGGTTCCACAATTCATGGGCATTATTCATCATGCACTTTCAAGAACTGGATAACCGACCATTAGTTGGGGGTGTGGGAGGGGAGCGATGTGTGTTGATGGTGACTATGGGTGATTCCTGATTCCTTTTGGTCATTTGTTTATGTGAACATGCGGGCTAATGTTTGGGGTTTGGTGGGAGGATGGGATCATTGTTATTGATATGGGGATTGACATATTTCTTACTCATTAAGGTTTATTGTTGGCGGGTGTAAATTTGGGAGAAAATGTGAAAAAGGAGAATAAAGAAATATTTTTTTAAAAAAAGGACATTGGGGCGGACCTGGCAAAAAAGAGGGCCGAATTTAACAGCAAAATCGATGCTCTACAAAAATGGGGTGAGGTTTGGCATGCTGTTCCCGGCCAGTCTCTGGGTCGCGTACCAGGGGAAAGAGCACTACTTCGGCACCGCAGCGGAGGCCGACGGCTTTGTAAAAATTAACAACCTGGAGAAGACAGATGCGGCAGCGGCGAAGGCAGCAGGAAAAGAGGAATGAAAGTGGAGGACAAACTGAGAACAAGGACTGTATTGTGGACTATGTGTTTGCGCGGGACTGTCCTGCCTCGTTTTCAGTTCGAAGCCGGGAAACAGAAAAGGCAAAAACAGGTAAGGGGCGAGGAAGGGGACAGGGCTAGATCTGCCCAGGGAGGGGAGCCACAGTACTAGTAGCTGTATATTTTTCCACAGAGTCTCCCCTTACGGTCTGTGTTCATCAGGTCCCCTAATTGTGTGGTCTCTGGGGCCCATGGGTATCCTACTGTCTTTGTGGAGGATGTGTTTTATCTGTAGGTGCCCCTAGACAAAGGGGGACCCCGGAGCCGAAGCCATGGTGAGAGTGGCGACCGTGGCCATTTTGGAGGGCCCCCTAACAAAGGGAAACCCCAGAGTGCAGGGGCACGTCCAACAGGTATGTATGTTTGATCCCACAGGACCGGGGCGGGGGTGTCAGAAACCCTCCACCAGGATAGTCACCTGGAATATAAGGAGGCATAATGGTCCAGTGAAAAGTTCCAGAGTCTTTGCCCACCTGAGAAGCCTGACATAATCTACCTATAGAAGATGCACCTGAGGGTCTTCCGGTTGCAGCTATGCGGAGCTAAGCCGCACGTTCGGCAGCTCCCGCTTTAATAGGACTTGTGGACTCTTTTAAGGGTCCCAAACGGCGCTGATTCGACGATTCCTGGTTGATCAAAGGGTCTGGAGCAAAACTCCCCGGGATTTATGGTGCGGACTCGGAATGGGGTGAGGAGAAAAACGGCAGCAGCTCCCCTGGAAAAGCGGGGGAAGGTGGATAAAATGGCGGCTGGTGGAGCCCCTGAGGAGTGGAGGCAGTGGGGGGAGGAGCAGCAGGTGGCCCTTCTGCGCTATTTTACGGAGCTGAAAGGGGAGTTGCTGGAATCCCTTAAGGTAACGACAAGTAAGCTGCTGGAGACCCAGACAACTCAGGGTGCAGCGATACTTGAGTTGCAGCAGCTGGCCTCTGAGCGCGAGGATGAGGTTTCGGCCCTCGTGGGGAAGGTGGAGATGCACAAGGTGCTCCACAAAAAGTGGCAACATCGTTTCGAGGAGATGGAGTTTCGATCAAGGAGAAAGAACTTGCAGAGGAGGGGTCGGACCTGCCGGCCTATGTGGCCGTGATGCTGAACTCGCTGGTGGGGGCAGGATCCTTCCATCTGCCCATGGAGCTGGAGGGGGCCCACAGAGTACTGGCCAGGCGGCCTAAGGCGAATGAACCCCCGCGGGCGGTGCTGGTGCGGTTCCATCGATTCAGTGACCAGGAGTGTGTGCTGCAATGGGCCAAGAAGGTGAGGAGCAGCAAGTGGGAGAATTCGGTAGTGCGCGTCTACCAGGACTGGAGTGCGGAGGTGGCTAAGCGGAGGGCCGGGTTCAACCGGACGAAGGCGGTGCTCCACGGCAAGCAGGTGAAGTTCGGCATGCTGCCGCCTGCGGGTCACCTACAAGGACCGGCATTACTATTTTGAGTCCCCGGAGGAGGCGTGGGCCTTTGTGCAGGCTGAAAAGTTGGACTCGAACTGGAGATTGGGGACTGTGGGGTGTTTTTTGTATCACTGCTTATGCTGTTGCTGGTTATTGTTTTTTTTTCTCTCACTTTCGGATGATGTTGGTTATGGTTTTGTGTCTTAAGTGGGGTATTAGGGTTTGTGGTTGATCTGTTTTTGTTTGTACGGGGTTGGTGGATGGGTTGGGACTGCTGTTTGGGAGCTGCGTTGGGGGGGGGGGGGGCAGTGTGAATGTGCAGGCTTTCCTCTGGTTTCCCGTGCTGCGGGACATGGAGCTGGAGGCAAGGGGCGTGGATATCAGATCCGTTTTCCCCGCGCTGAAGCTGATATGGGGGGGGGGGGGGGGGGGGGGTGACCTCGTATCGGGAGGGGTCGGAGTTAGGGCGGGAGCTGCCGGGGTCAGCAGAAGTCAGCTGGCTCACGGGAGTACTATGAAGGGAGCGTCGCGGCTAGGAGGGGTCCTAGCCGGGGGGGGGGGGGGGGGGGCAGGGGGGATACCGGGTTGCTGCTGGATTGGCCAGGGAGGAACTGGTGTGGGTTGGGGTGAGGTTCTATCGCCGTGGGAAACGGGCCGAATGGGTGCTGGCCAGGGGGCGAGCAGTCGATGGGCCATGGCTAGTCGAGGGGGGCGGGGTGCCCCTTGATCACGTGGAACGTGAGGGGGTTGAATGGGCCAGTTAAGCGGGCCCGGGTGTTTTCGCATTTGAAGGGGCTGAAGGCAGCCATGGCTATGCTCCAGGAGATCCACCTGAAGGTGGCGGACCAGGTCCGTCTGAGGAAGGGGTGGGTGGGGCAGGTTTTCCATTCAGGGCTTGACTCGAAGAACCGGGGGGTGGCGTTTGAGGTGGTGGCTGATAGTGGTGGCAGATATATGATGGTGAGCGGTAAGCTGCAGGGGGAGAGGGTGGTGTTGGTAAATGTGTACGCCCCAAATTGGGATGATGCTGGTTTCATGAGGCGTATGTTGGGCCGCATTCCTGGCCTGGAGGTGGGAGGCCTGATAATGGGGGGGAATTCAATACGGTGCTGGAGCCTCTACTGGATCGTTCTAGTTCAAGGACAGGCAGTAGGCCGGCGGCGGCCAAGGTGTTGAGGGGGTTTATGGACCAGATGGGAGGAGTGGATCCCTGGAGGTTTGGGAGGCCGAGGGCTCGGGAGTACTCTGTTTCTCCCATGTGCACAGGGTTTATTCCCGTATTAATTTCTTTGTTCTGAGTTGGGGACTGGTCCCGACGGTGGAGGCCGAATGTTCGGCTATTGCGATTTCGGACCATGCTCCGCATTGGGTGGATCTGGAGATGGGGGAGGTGCGGGACCAGCGCCCGCTTAGGCGTCTGGACGTGGGGTTGTTGGCTGATGAGGTGTGTAGGAGGGTCCAGGGATGTATCGAGAGGTACCTCAAGGTCAACGATACTGGGGAGGTCCGGGTGGAGATGGTGTGGGAGGCTCTGAAGGCAGTGATTAGGGGGGAGCTGATCTCCATCCGAGCCCATAGGGAGGGGGGGGGGGGGGAAGAGAGACTGGTGGGGGAGCTGTTGAGTGTAGATAGAAGGTATGCGGAGGCCCTGGAGGAGGGATTGCTGGGGAAGCGGCGTAGTCTGCAGGCCAAGTTTGATTTATTGACCACCAGAAAGGCAGACACACAGTGGAGGAAGGTGCAGGGAGCGGTCTACGAGTATGGAGAGAAGGCGAGCAGGATGCTGGCGCATCAGCTTCGCAAGCGGGACGCGGCTAGGAAGATTGGTGGAGTGAAGGGTAGGGGTGGGAATGTGGTGCGGCAGGGGGCAGAGGTCAATGGGGTCTTTAGGGACTTCTACATGGAACTGTACCGGTCGGAGCCGCCGGTGGTGGGAGGGGCAATGGAGAGCTTTTTGGACAGGCTGCGATTTCCAAGGGTGCAGGAGCAGGTGGAGGGACTGGGGGCGCCGATCGAGTTGGAGGAGTTGGTTAGAGGGATTGGCCACATGCAGTCGGGGAAGGTGCTGGGACCGGATGGGTTCCCGATTGAATTTTATATGAAATATACAGACCTGTTGATTCGGACTTTTAATGAGGCATGGGAGGGGGGTGTTCTGCCCCCGACGATGTCACGGATGCTGATTTCCCTGATCCTGAAGTGAGATAAGAACCCCCTGCAGTGTGGATCATATAGGTCAATTTCACAGCTGAACATGGATGCCAAGTTGCTGGCGATCTTGGCCACTAGAATAGAGGACTGTGTGCTGAGGGGATACATGAAGATCAGACGGGGTTTGTGAAGGGGAGGCAGCTGAACACTAATGGGCGAAGGCTGCTAAATGTGATAATGATGCCGGCGGCAGGAGAGGCGGAGATTGTGGTGGAATTGGATGCGGAGAAGGCCTTTGACAGGGTTGAGTGGGGGTACTTGTGGGAGGTGTTGGAGAGGTTCGGGATGGGGTTTATTAAATGGGTGAGGTTGCTGTACGAAGCCCCGATGGAGAGTGTAGCGACAAATGGGAGGAGGTCTGAGTACTTCATGCTCCACCATGGGACAAGGCAGGGGTGTCCCCTGTCCCCCTTAGCTGGCTTGATTTAAGCTATGAATCTCCAAGAAGCGAATTAAGCTTAAATCATATGGGGAATTTCTCTTTTTTTTATTAAACACACAAGTGGTAGTGACCTGGCTCTGACAAGCAAAGTTGGTGAAGGCCGAGATGATAATAATCACTTGTCACAAGTAGGCTTCAATGAAGTTACTGCAAAAAGCCCCTAGTTGCCACATTCCAGCACCTGTTCGGGGAAGCTAGTATGGGAATTGAACCCACACTGCTGGTCTTGTTCTGCATTACAAGCCAGCTGTTTAGCCCACTGCTAAACCAGCCCTAGATCAATGATTCGGTTTTAGAAATTGTATGGGCCCTTTACTGATTGCGTAATCTATTCAAGTTGGTCTCCTGCACGTCTGTCAGCACTCTCCCTCTTGCATTATTGGAGGTTCTTTCTCAAGAAGTCCTTTCCTGCCTCACTGTCAGTATTTGCCCTTTTGCTCACCACTCACTATTTTAGCAACCCCATGTACTCAACCAGTAACAAGCTCCATGCCCCACAAATGCACCCCTGTTTATTCACTGGTCTTGTTTAATCTGAAGAGCATTTTAATTGTCTAAAATAGATTGGGAGCTGCAAGACCAAAATCTCAATGAATGGTAGATGTTCATCTTTAAAACAAACTACAGGATGCGCAAAATTAAGACATCTAATAGCAGATTTAGGATACTCTTATATTAGATCAGGTGGATTGGTTGTGTTAGATTGCATCATGTCCCCAAAAATAGTGGGGTTATGGGAGTGTAGGCCTGGGTGACATGTGCCTTTGGAAGTGTAGACTCAATAGGCCAATTGATCTTCTGCACTGGAAACGGTTGGAAGGCACAGATGGGCAGCACGGTAGCATAGTGGTTAGCATCAATGCTTCACAGCTCCAGTAAAATTCTAGGATTTTAAGGACACCAGTAAAATTCAAACAGCCACACTCATTGCTGCCTCAAGGCGCTGAGGTCCCACGTTCGATCCCAGCTCTGAGTCACTGTCCGTGTGGAGTTTGCACATTCTCCCCGCGTTTGAGTGGGTTAGGCCCCCACAACCCAAAGATGTGCGGGTTAGGTGGATTGGCCATGCTAAATTGCCCGTAGTGTCCTAAAAAGTAAGGTTAAGGGAGAGTTGTTGGGTTACGGGTATATGGTGGATATGTGAGTTTGAGTAGGGTGATCATTGCTCGGCACAACATCGAGGGCCGAAGGGCCTGTTCTGTGCTGTACTGTTCTAAATTCTAAATGGTTGAGGTTGGAGATGTTAAACAGCCACATATGGCCTGAGAGCAGACCCCTGTGTCACCTAAATATTCCCTTGGGAATATTGGCACAGATGCAATAACTGATCACTTGCATATCCAATCTGTCATATGCTATTCCTCAACACTCATCACCTGCTTTCCTCCAGATACTGCCTGACCTGCTAAACATTTCCACCACTTTACTAAACTTCAGGGAATATTACAATATTCGCAAAACGTCCAAGTTGTTAGAACAATATATTGGGAGTGACCAAATAGGATTTTAAGGGAGGCTATGCCAGAGAATGGGCCTGGTGAAGAGCCAGCTACCAATAGCAGGCTAGAAAGAATGCCACAGCCAAATGATAGGAAACGGCCACGATCACATGAGGACTGGAGCACAAGGAAAAACCTTGCACCAACATGACAGGGAGCATGGGTTATACCAGCAGCTTTGGACAAGTGAATGAATTTGACTCCCCCAAGGATCAGCATGAAAAGCAGGATACCAGTGCTCAACTCTCCACACTATGGATTATATATAAACCAACCGATGGAGTTTACTGCACATGTGCCAAAACATGTTCCAAGTCAGTGTCAAGAAACAGTAATTTAATTCATCTAGTGATACAAATGCTGCCAGCACTGAAAGCCAGACAGTAATGCTGTAAAGTGAACACCAGCCTGGATATAGATATTACTATGAATATAATTACTGAAATTGTCACATTTGATTAACAATCCTTGAAAAATAGTTGGCACTGGTGTTCCAAGTACAATTAGTTCGGTCTCTCCCAGGAACAAATGTTATGGCTATGTAAATTTCCATACAGAACATGTAACATTGCAAGTTACAGGATTATTTAGCACGTTTTAACAATCAAATGTGTAAAGCACAAGGCAGCACACCAAGGCCATAGTTAAACATGGAACATCAAATACTGCAGTCTCAAATTTAGACTTGCATCTAAATTATTAACAGCACACAAATGTAGATACACTATTTATCTTTATTTGTTCAAATTGTTCAGCAAATGAACATTGATTCACTATTATTTTTAGCAAGTATTGTTGCTGTTGTCAAATCGTCACCTCCAAGTAACACTGGAATCTTCAAATACCCACGGCACTGGAAAGGAGAAACATTTATAATTTAGTGTTAACACATATGCACAAGCCAAATCAAAACAGACCACTGATTTATCATTTAGCAGACTGCAAATTCTAGACAATTCTAACATACGTTCCTCAATTGATTCTTCCCCAAATATTCCAGCTGTACCACATCTGGCTGACCATTATTAATTCTTGAAAACAAGGAATCAGCTGTGTACCAACTTCATTCCAAGAAAGCTCACCTGTTTGCCGAGACAGCTGGAGAATCCATTCTCAAAAAGCAACAGCTGGTTTATAAAGTCAGGGATGACAATCACATCAACTTATTAAATTGATGTGCCATCAATGAACACAAAACGAGTAGTGAACATAATTGAGGCTTTGGAGATGGCACTGGAAGTCAAGTCCCAGCAGAGATGGGGAAGGACAGATTTTAAAATTAGTTCACTCTACGCCTTGTACAGTAAGGGTCGCGACACAGCACCCCCGGATTTCTACTGAATGTGATCTGGAAGCCAGGGAGATTTTCTGGATCACGGGTAAAATTGGGAGGGAGCAGCGCCTTACCGATCTGGGTGTATTAAGCTGTCTGTGCTCCCAGAGTCGAAAAGGCAGGCCGTCTCGTGCCCGTTGATCCAGTCATCGTAGATTTTGTGAGGTGATGAGGCCGGGACTGGTCGAGTGTGACGGAGACGAGCTTCAGAAGGTGATGGGTAGGCTGGTCAGAGGTAGCGGCGACAGCATACAACTTGGTGAGCAGGGCTCCCGGGAGGCTGCAGAGTGGTCCCAAGATGACAGTCCCCATGGGTAGCACATGGCGGGCAGAACAGCCTTGACAGGCAGCACTGCTGGACCTAAGAGTTGTAGGGCGAGATCGGGCCTGGCAGGCTTTTGCAAAGTGACCCTTCCTCCCACACCAGTTGCAGGTCGCGGTCCGTGCAGGGCAGCGTTGTCTGGGATGCTTATCCTGGCCGCAAAAGTAGCACTTCGGGCTTCCGGCGTTGGCGGGTTGCTGCGCGGCATGGCCTTGCGCAGCACTCGAGTCAGATGGTGGCGACGCTCACGAGTGCCCCATGGTCGCAGCTGTTAGCCTCCATGTTCTGGAAGGCCAGCATGTTTGAGAGCTGCACTGTCTCCCGGAGGCCAAGTGTACCCCTTTCTAGCAATTGCTGGCGGATGTAGTTCGATTTCATGTCTGCGACAAAGGCATCCCTGATCAACAGCTCCATGTGTTGGGCAGCTGATACCGCCTGGAAATCACAGTTCAAGCTGAGTATCCACAAGGCACACAGGAATTCGTCTAGATTCCCCAGGGCATTGTCACCTCATGGCAAGAAGGTGCCTAGTATATACCTCAGTTACAGGCTTTACATATTGTTCCTTCAGCAGCATTATCGCCTCCGCATACGAGGGGGCGTCCCTGATGAGGGCTTGCAGGCTCACCCAGGGGTTGAGGATCTGCTTCTTTTGGAGGTCAATTAAGTCTTTGGTGGAGGAACCGAGGTACCCTTCGAAGCAGATTAGCCAGTGCTTGAATATGGAAGTGGCATTGGCTGCCTGTGGGTCCACCTCCAGGCGATCAGGCTCGAGCATCGAGTTCATCTTAGTTTAGTTTATTAATGACTGAAGCAAGCAGATTGCGATGGTACTCCCTGAAAAAAATTCACACTGGGTATTAGCACAGCATATGGTCCCTTGGTGACAAGTACTATTTTACGTAACAGCTGCACGTGCCTGTTTTTCAAATGTACCAATGAACTGTAATGTTAAAACTGTTAATGTGAAAAGTTCAGTCTACCCATGAAGATTGCTGTTCTGCACACTACTACACAGGCCATCTCAGTGTAACAGCTAGTGAAATCATAGGCAACAGTGGTTTGCACTGCTGCCTCACCTGTGAAGTTTCCACTTACTCCCCCAGGTGCCCTGGTTTTCTCCCCCAGTCCAAAGATGTGCAGGTTAGATGGATTAGCCATGATAAAATTGCCCTTTCGTTTCCAGGGTTATGGGAAAAGGGCAGGGGAGTGGGCCTGAGGTGGGGTGCTCTTTCAGAGGGTCAGTGCAGTCCTGATGGGCCAACTGGATTCCTTCACTGTAGGGATTCTCTTCTACTTTATACCTAATGTTTCTGCAGAGTGGACACATGCCTGGGCTCTACATGCTGACAGCTTAAACTAGATACACATCAATCAAGACTCAGCCCTATTACACCATGAACTGGATTTTTCAAGGGACTGCAGAAGTAAACACCAGGTCACAAACAATCAGGAGACGGGTGAGGCATTGAGCAGCACGAAACAAAATATTTAAATCTCCACAATTTTGATTTAATTTTTACAAAAAGTGTTACAGGTATTATTAGTCAGGCAGCTGTGGGGATAAAAGCCACTGCAGCCTGTGCCAAATTCCTGTTTATAATATCCCAAGTTTAGAGTATCACAGCAAGGGCAGGCCTGTGCCATGATCGTACATACTTGGCTTTCCACCAACTCTTCCCCCCCCTGTTGTACAATCGCTACATATACAATACAAAAAGATGACCTAGTTCACCACAACAGATCCCATTCACTATTTTCAACATGTTACACTTAACCTGGGAACTAGCACGTTTGTCGCTGCGCCTAAACAGCAATTGTCAGGTGTACATCATTAATGTTCATGCAGATCCCTATAACATTTTCTGAGCTGATGGGGAATTGCCCCTTTGGGCCTTCCTGGTTCCAACTAGCCAAAAGGACCCAAGGAGTTCAAGTTCTATCAGGTTATTACAAAAGTTGTATTAATCCTAAAAAAGCCCAAATGACTCTTTCCAATTAGGAAGGGAGATTGGCAGATTTCTAGAAAGCATGGAGATAAATCGATGCCAGTGTTAATACATCAGTTAACAGCATAATAGTCATATCGACTAAACTGCACATGGGCCTTTATCTTGACATGGGTCAGCATCACCAATTCCCAAAGAACCTAGAATCTCCTGTGCATGTGTCAGCCAAGGGCTGCTCATGCATGGCTTGGAATGTTTTATGCTTCCAAGCCATGCATGTGCCAACCAGGAAAGGGCCACACATGCAAAATCAGTCGATATAAAAAAAATCCTACTGCACGTGTAGCTCATTCCCAGTTGACATGCGTGGGAGGCCCAAGGTTCATCAGGACATGGAGATTAGACTGTTTTATCATTTTGAATCGTATTTTGCAGCACACTTGGAGCCTTCACAGCATAACAATTGGGAACCTCTGCCATACACCCATCAGCATCAGATACAGAACTGTTACAGCAAATTACCTTACTGCCCCGTCTTCTGGGGAGACAGCTTACGAACAATCTGTCCATTCAAGCAGTCCAACCCTACAGATTAGAAACAACAGTTCATTGCAAAGATCAATTTAGAAGCAGGACAAGACTCACTGGTTATGACATAAAAATGAATGCACACTGGTAGAAGCCTAATATGAAATTCCACTGCAGATTTCATTCGGAGCAATGAGATGGAGACAATAACAATCTTAATGGGCAGAAATACAAAGATCAGCCAATAATTGCAGGGTTAGTAATGGCAAACTGGCTAGATCTCCAGTCTACTAAATAAAAATAATGCAGCACACCTGACGAGAAACAGTTAATATTTTGTCCAAAAGGGCTTTTTCAAAACTCAAAAACAACCTCAAATGTTCTGTAGAAGAGCCACATTGGACTGGAAACCTTTCTCTCCAGACTGTGCCATACCTGCTGAGTTTTTTTCAGTACAATGTTTTTATTTCAGGTCTCAACAGCCACAGAATTTTCTTTACTTTTAAAAAAGAGTGGCAACGACCTGGACTAGCTGTCTGCAAGGGTGGTGGAAAGGAAGCAGAGATCAATGATTTCAAATTGGAAATTGAATACACTCAAGGGAAACCTGAGGATCATGGGAAGGTAGAGCCAGTGTGGGCTCAACAGCAAAAAAGGCCTCTTTCTGGGTAACCATTTTGAAGCAGAAAAGCATGAATGCAAATAGGTCGAGGAAAACAGAAGAATCCAAACACACTTTCTCACTGATTCAATCAAGCAAAGCGTAGGGTTTTTTTTAATTTTTTAATAAATTTAGATTACCCAATTATTTTTTCTATTAAGGGGCAATTTAGCGTGGCCAATCCACCTACTCTGCACATTTTTGGGTTGTGGGGGCGAAACCCACGCAGACACGGGGAGAATGTGCAAACTCCACACGGACAGTGACCCAGAGCCGGGATCGAACCTGGGACCTCAGCGCCGTGAGGCGGTTATGCTAACCACTAGGCCACCGTGCTGCCCGCAAAGCATAGGGTTAACTGGCTATGAATATTATCCACAGGCCTCTAGGCGGAGAATAATGACAATGGAGATTCCTGGACAATAAAGGTCCAGGCAAGGAAAGTGAATTTGATTTAGTAGTTCAGCTATGAATAGCTGAGCAGGGTTGAAGGGCTTTTTGGTCCACTGCTTATTTATTGTACAGTAATCCAAGCCAGTTACATTGCATAATGTAGTTAACCTACAGCACGGTAGCATAGTGGTTAGCACTATGGCTTCACAGCACTAGGGTCCCAGGTTCAATTACTGGCTTGGGTCAGTCTGTGCGGAGCCTGCACCCCCCGTGTCTGTGTGGGTTTCCTCCGGGTGCTCCGGTTTCCTCCCACAAGTCCCGAAAGACATGCTATTAGGTAATTTGGACATTCTGAATTCTCCCTCAGTGTAGCTGAACAGGTGCCAGGATGTGGTGACTAGGAACTTTTCACAGTAACTTCATTATAGTGTTAATATAATGTAAGCCTCCTTGAGATTAATTATTATAATAACAGACAAAGCAATTGTCTTCTGGATATGACAGGCAAGTCTGACTGCATAAACTCCAAGCAGTGTTTGTAGCTGAAAGTTTCACCACACAATTCACTACAGCAGGACTGAGCTCTCCCACTTATTTCCCAACTCAAAGCATTTATTGTAACAGCACAAAAACAAATTTTTAAAAGATGTATGCAACCAAACTAGGACCACCAAAGCCAGTGGTGGCCCACTCTCAACAGATGCACAGCACTGCCCAAGCCTGGTGTTAATCATTACCAAAACAGCAACAGTCAACAACCAGGAAGAGAGAGCAGCCCCATTCATCTCCCAGCAGTCTAACACTGGTCCAGGCACTGCACAGCACTGGACAGCTGACATACCACTGGGTCAGGGTTAAAATACTACCCACCAGAATACGCAGTAATTTCTTTCAGAAAGTAGCAGTGGGGTGTGAGAGAAAGGCTGAACTACAGCAGAAGGCAGACAATGTACACTTAGCACCAGAATCAAATATTGTCAGATAACAATCATGTAAACCAGTTGGTAACATTCTGCCCACTGTAAAGTCAACACATTAATTATCAAACATTATTGAAAATCCAGAACTATACATAAAATGGCAGTTTGCAAACAATATACGAATTGAAAATCTGGGCTATTATTGTGGAGTACAAGCATGTTCTATGAACAAAACACAGGAACAGGCCCTTCGGCCCTCCTCCAAACCTGTACCTGTCATACCAACCTTGCCAAAACCCGTAGCACTTCCTGGTGCTGTATCGCTCTATACCCTATCCATGTGAGTTTAGTACCTCACCCATTTCCTGTGGTTCAACAGATTCCCCCTACTGTCCTCATGTGGTCCAATCCTTTCCCTGGCCACCCTCTTGCTTTTTACAAATGGATGAAAAGCTTTGGGATTCACCTTAATCCTACTTGCCAAGGATTTTTCATGCTGCCTAATTTCCCGCTTGTACCATCCTACTTTCAAAGTGTTTTGACTGTCCTCGACCTTCTAGACTGTACAAATTCTAGCCTTCCTTTTCGATGAGGTTTACAATATCCCTCATTATCCAAGGCACCCTAAACTTCCCATACTTACCCTTCATTCTCTCTTTCCTGAATCCTAATCAACTTGAAAGACTCCCACATGTCCGATGTTGATTTACCATCCATCAGCCGCACCCAATCCAAATTCTTCAATTCCTGTCCAAAATGTTACCGTAATGTGCCTTTCCCCAGTTTAGCGCCTTAATGTGTAGGTTACCCTCATCCCTATCCAAATGTACTCTACAACAGGAGGTTACTACTCCCAAAATGTTTGGGTACTGAAACATCCAACCATCTGTCCGGGCTCATTCCCTAATACCAGATCTAGTACTGCTCCTTCCCTAGTTGGACTATTTACATCCACAACGACCGTGTTACTTTTGCACCTATCCAAAATCACTACCTATCTGCTCCTCTATCTCTTGCTGGCAGTTGGGGGGCCTGTAATAAACCCCCAACATTGCGATTACCTCCTTCCTGTTCCTGAGCGCTACCCAGATTGCCTTATGTGACCTGCAGCACGGCTATAATAATCTCCTTAACCAGCAATGAAATTTAGATAATTAACATTACCAAAACTTTCAGCATACATTCCAAGATGGCGCTGGAGAATGGCAACTCTCAGAACCAGATCCTTTTATCTCTTATCATCGTTCTGATCTACTAAAACTCTTCTCCACTTAATATATAATTATTCGTTTGGCCCTTGTAACACACTGTAATCAGTGTGTAATTTGTTGATGTACCATTTGTCAATGTACTCTTTTGTATACTATGTACGTACTGTGTACACTCCTTTGGCCGCAGAAAAATACTTTTGACTGTACTTTGATACGTGACAATAAATATTTATCAATCAATCAAGCCCTCCCAATCTGATATTAAATAGTAGCGTTTTTATGCACTTGTGGCTCCAGAACAGAAACAAAACACTGATCCCGCAAGTGGAACTAATGCCACTCACATGGCTGGATTAGCCATAACACATTTACCTGCAGCGTTCTTTATTAAAATACCTATGGCTGCTCCCTTGTTAATGCTGCAGAG
The DNA here is from genome assembly GCF_902713615.1 of Scyliorhinus canicula. Classification (NCBI taxonomy): domain Eukaryota; kingdom Metazoa; phylum Chordata; class Chondrichthyes; order Carcharhiniformes; family Scyliorhinidae; genus Scyliorhinus; species Scyliorhinus canicula. Next base: position 150,562,333 of record NC_052149.1, on the reverse strand, counting down.
TCATCGAGATGGTGCCATTCTTCCTCACCCCCACGCGGCCCAGTTACTCAGCCCGTGACAAACCCATCGGATTATCAGAAAATAAAAATACATCATCCTCTCTCCAGATAGCTCCCCTCCGATCCTCACACCCCTCTCTATCACTGTATGGTAATCTGGTGGTCTTGCAGGCCTCTCCTTCGCAGGATTACACCGGATTGTGTTTCCTCCCTTTCCCTACAACACCTACCTCTCCGACGGCCATCGCAAAATAGAAAATGGCGCCGCGCCACTGGTCCTTTAAATACGCATCGCCATTATCGCGATGTGTCAACTGCGTCAGGAATACACGCATGCGTACTTCTGGCCTGTGATGATTCGCATGCAAGGCATTCGCCATCTTTGCTCAAGGCATTAGGGAAGTGCCAGGATCTGAGCTGCATTATATTCCAAGACCTTTTAAACTGTAGCTCACTTCAGTTTAAAATCGTTCTTTCCTCCTGCAATAGGTTTGTTGTGGCAGGACAAGAGTGTGTCTATTGTTATAAAAACGGAAAGTGTTGGAAAGGCTCAGAAGGTCAGTCAGCGTCCGTGGAGAGAGAGAAACAGAGTTAATGTTTTAAGTCTAATAATAATAATCACTTATTGACACAATATGGCTTCAATGACGTTACTGTGAAAAGCCCTAGTTGCCTCATTCCAGCACCTGTTCAGGAAGGCTGGTACAGGAATTGAACCCACGCTGCTGGCATTGTCTGCATTAGGGGCAGCAGGGTAGCATGGTGGTTAGCATAAATGCTTCACAGCTCCAGGGTCCCAGGTTCGATTCCCGGCTGGGTCACTGTCTGTGTGGAGTCTGCACGTCCTCCCCCTGTGTGCGTGGGTTTCCTCCGGGTGCTCCGGTTTCCTCCCACAGTCCAAAGATGTGCGGGTTAGGTGGATTGGCCATGCTAAATTGCCCGTAGTGTCCTAATAAAAGTAAGGTTAAGGGGGGGTTGTTGGGTTACGGGTATAGGGTAGATACGTGGGTTTGAGTAGGGTGATCATGGCTCGGCACAACATTGAGGGCCGAAGGGCCTGTTCTGTGCTGTACTGTTCAATGCTCTATGCATTGCAAGCCAGCTGACTCGAAACGTTGAGTCTGACCCTTCCCACAGATGCTGCCAGACCTGCTGAGTTTTGTTGTAGATTCCCAGCATTTGAAGTATTTTGCTTCTATATTGTGTGTCCGTAGTGGAAGAGTCGAACTGACTTCAGTGTGGGGTTGGACGCCGGACCCTTCCTTCTCTGTGGGATCTTCCCCGTGGCTGTTAAGCTGTCCCATCAACTGGGCCTCTGTTGGTAAATGGCGATGCTGGAGATCAGCTTCCTCTGGGGCAGAGCCACAAGTGGCGTTGGGAGGGATGTGCATAGGAGGAGCCTTGAGCAGAGAACAGCAGAAGTAGCAGGAGTCCTTTGGTAGGGGCAACAGCCCATAGCACCTATCGGTGTCTGGAAAACCGGCTGAGAGGAACTGGAGTAGACATACTGTGATGATCGGAATACCTTGGCCCTTTAAGAGGCTTGTGATGATCGGAATATATTGCCCCTTTAAGAGGCTTGGAACCCTGGGGGGCTCCGCCTCTGGCTACGCCCCCTGGGAAACAGTACTTAAGATGAGACTCCATTTTACGAGCACACTTCTCATGGAGACTGCCATTGTTCACTGCTTAGTAAAGCCTTTGATTACTGACCTAACTTTTGTGTAGTAATTGAGAGTGCCTCAATTTAATAAGCAGTGCACATCAAGATGGACAGCGGTCTGAAACCAGAGAGACTCAACCTGGATGGCCGTATGCCTGAAGCCTTGGAAATCTTTAAACATTGGCTCTGGTGTTTTGAGGGTTATTTGGACTCCTCACCGTCTGATGTCGACAGCGCTCGCAAGCTGCGCTTCCTACATGGCCGGGTGAGCCACCGAATCTCTGCCATGATTGAAACTGCTACGACCTATGAGGCGGCGATTGAAATATTGGAGAAATGCTTCATAAAGACTACCAATGAGGTACATGCCAGGCATTTGCTCTCGACCTGCAGCCAGCGCTCTGGAGAAATGCTGGACGAGTTCGTGGAAAGACTCACTGCGCTCGTGAGGAACTGCGACCACAAAGCAGTGATGGCTGAAGAACACAGGGACTTACACATCCGCGATGCCCTTGTGTCTGGCATCAGGTCATTGTACATCCGGCAGCGGCTCCTAGAAGATGGGGCGAAGGATCTCCAAGGCATGGTAACGCTCGGCTTTTCTCTCAACGGTCCACCGTAACCTCCGTACGTACTCCGCGGACCTTACGAATCCCTCTCCATCCCCTCCAGACTCGGCCATGCTACAGGCCTGTGCCACGCGTCGATCCACTCACTCCGGGGGCTCCCCATGCTATTTCTGTGGGCAAGGCCAGCACCCACGTCAGCGTTGTCCGGCCCGATCCGCGACCTGCAACGACTGCGGGAAGAAAGGGCACTTCGCGAAAGTCTGCCTGGCTGGGCCCAAAGGCCACAAACAAAAGTCTCACCGGGCCCAGAAATCAAGCTCCCGGCCTCACAGACCCTGCACTGCGGCCAGACGCGCCCACTTCTGACGCGTCATCGACCTCGTGCAAGTCATGGGAGCGGCCATCTTGCCGGTGGCCATCTTCGAAACCTGACACGTGCGACCGGCGGTGGTGGCCATCTTGTGACTCCGGGTGGCCATTTTGTGAGTCCGACTCTGACGGCCCGCACCTAGGAGCGATCACGCTTGATCAATCACGGCCGAAACACCTGCGAAACTCGATGATGCGGGTGCGAATCAACGGCCAAGACACTCCCTGCCTGTTCGACTCCGGGAGCACGGAGAGCTTTATCCACCCAGACACGGTAAGGGGCTGCTCCCTGCGCACCCATCCCGCCTCCCAAACTATCGCCCTCGCCTCAGGGTCCCATTTGGTTCAAATCACGGGGTATTGTGTCGCTGACCTCACAATTCAAGGTGTGAAATACTCCAGTTTTAAACTGTACATTTTTCCACAACTCTGCGCCCCCCTGCTGCTTGGCCTCGACTTTCAGTGCAGTCACCGGAGCCTGACACTGAAGTTCGGCGGACCCCTGCCCCCACTCACAGTCTGCAGCCTGGCGACACTCAAAGTTGCGCCACCCCGCCTCTTCGCGAACCTCACTCCCGACTGTAAGCCCATCGCCACCAAGAGTCGCCGGTACAGTACCCAAGACTTGACTTTCATCAAGTCGGAGGTTCAGCGGCTACTAAAAGAGGGGGTCATAGAGGCCAGCAACAGCCCTTGGAGGGCCCAGGTATTAGTAGTCCGCTCCGGGGAAAAGCAACGCATGGTTGTGGATTATAGCCAGACAATAAACTGCTTCACACAACTCGATGCGTACCCACTTCCCCGAATAGCTGAAATGGTGACCCAAATTGCCCAGTATCGGGTATTCTCCACGGTTGACCTCAAATCGGCCTACCACCAACTCCCTATTCGCTCAGAGGACCGCCCCTATACGGCTTTTGAAGCAGCCGGTCGGCTGTTTCACTTCCTCAGGGTACCCTTTGGTGTTACAAACTGAGTCTCCGTTTTCCAGAGGGCGATGGATCAAATGGTGGACCAGTACGGCTTACGGGTGACCTTCCCGTACTTGGACAACGTCACCATCTGCGGCCATGACCAGCAGGACCACGACGCAAACCTGAGGAAGTTCCTCCAGACTGCCCGGGCCCTCAACCTCACCTACAACAAAGAGAAATGCGTGTTCCACACAACCCGGCTCGCCATCCTCGGCTACGTCGTGGAGAACGGGGTCCTAGGCCCGGACCCCGACCGCATGCGTCCCCTTGAGGAACTCCCCCCTCCCCCGTAGCCTCAAGGCACTCAAACAGTGCTTGGGGCTTTTCTCCTATTACGCCCAGTGGGTCCCCAGATATGGGGACAAAGCCCGGCCACTCATTAAGACCACGGTTTTTCCTCTGACGGATGAGGCCCAGTCGGCTTTCAACCGTATCAAGGCCGGCATCATCAAGGCCGCCATGCACGCGGTGGACGAAGCCATCCCCTTTCAAATAGAAAGCGATGCATCAGACGTCGTCCTGGCTGCTACCCTCAACCAAGCGGGCAGACCAGTAGCGTTCTTCTCCCGAACCCTCAACGCCTCGGAAATTCGACACTCTGCAGTCGAGAAGGAGGCACAAGCCATAGTGGAGGCTGTGCGACACTGGAGGCACTACCTAGCTGGTAGGAGGTTCACCCTCATCACCGACCAACGGTCGGTCGCCTTTATGTTCGATAACGCACAACGGGGCAAAATAAAGAACGACAAGATTCTGAGGTGGAGAATAGAGCTCTCCACCTATACGTACGATATTAAATATCACCCGGGGAAGCTCAACGAGTCCCCAGATGCCCTGTCTCGCGGCACGTGCGCCAACGCGCAATTGGACCGCCTGAGAGCCATCCACGATGACCTCTGCCACCCGGGGGTCACCTGGCTTGCCCACTTCATCAAGTCCCGCAACCTGCCCTACTCCACAGGGGAGGTCAAGACCATGACTAAGGCATGCCAGATCTGTGCAGAATGCAAACCACAGTTCTATCGACCAGACAAGGCCCGCCTGATAAAAGCCTCTGGGCCCTTTGAGCGACTAAGCGTGGACTTCAAAGGGCCTCTCCCGTCCAACAACCGCAACATCTATTTCCTCACCGTCATCGATGAATTCTCCCGCTTCCCTTTTGCTGTCCCCTGCCCCGATACTACCTCGGCCTCCGTGATCAAGGCACTGCGCAGCATCTTCGCTCTGTTTGGTTTCCCCGCTTATATCCACAGCGACCGGGGTACATCGTTCATGAGCGATGAGCTGCGTCGGTACCTGCTCAGCAAGGGCATCGCCTCTAGCAGGACGACTAGCTATAACCCGCGGGGAAACGGGCAAGTGGAGAGGGAGAACGCGACAGTTTGGAAGGCTGTCCTCCTAGCCCTACGGTCAAGGAGTCTCCCTATCGCCCACTGGCAGGAGGTCCTACCCGATGCCCTGCACTCCATTAGGTCGCTCCTCTGTACAGCCACGAACGAGACCCCTCAATCGTTTGTTTGTCTTCCCCAGGAAGTCCACCTCTGGGGTCTCGCTTCCACCCTGGCTGACGACTCCGGGTCCAGTCCTTCTCCGGAGGCATGTGAGGAGCCATAAAATGGATGCAATAGTCGAGAGGGTCCACCTGCTGCACGCAAACCCTCGTTATGCCTACGTCGAGCACCCCGACGGCAGGCAGGATACCGTCTCCCTGCGAGACCTGGCACCCGCTGGCTCTCCCACCGACTCCACCGATCCTCCCACCGACCCCCCCCCCCCCCCCCCCTTCTACCGACGCTCCTGGCCCTACACCGAACGCCGACTTTGACAGCGCCCCCTCCATAGCGCCCCCTGCCCCCCAGCCGACACCGACCACCCTAATCACTCCTGATACCCCCCCCTCTCCAAGGCGGACAAAGCTTCAGTCAACTGTGCTCCCGGATAGACCACCATCGGAACCGACCGCATCCACGGCGCCACCACCGGAGCGGCGAAAGTCAGCACGGACTATCAGACCACCACAAAGACTGAACTTGTAATTTAAAAACACTTCATCCCCGACGGACTATGTTTTTTTTTAAACAGGGGGTGAATGTGATGATCGGAATACCTTGCCCCTTTAAGAGGCTTGGAACCCTGGGGGACTCCGCCTCTGGCTACGCCCCCTGGGAAACAGTACTTAAGATGAGACTCCATTTTACGAGCACACTTCTCATGGAGGCTGCCATTGTTCACTGCTTATTAAAGCCTTTGATTACTGACCTAACTTTCGTGTCGTAATTGAGAGTGCCTCACATACATCTGCTAGAGATCAAGGAGGACCGTCTGGTCAGCACAGACCACCCTTACCTACCCCCCAGAGTCTGGGAGATGCTGAGTTGTGGAAGGTACCTTTCGTGGTCTAGATAGAAAAGTAATCTGGCTCACGTGGTGGAGTGGTTTTGGCAATAGGAATGCCATGAGTATGCCAGCTCCCAACCTCATGTCCCTGCTACGTTCATTACACCATCACTTCTGCTGGATGCAAGACATCTCTGATCCCACTCTTGTACAACCAACTCTGCTAAACGGCTGATTCGAGATCAGAAGTTGAGCTCAAAGTTTTTCTCTTGTATCTGGTGTGACGGGAACAGTGGATTTTCATGAATGTACTTGCTGGAGTAAAGGATTATTGTTTTTGAACTTTAGTGCTTTCTGTGTACTTAAATCCTATGTTGGATCCCTTTTCTACCCTCCCTATGCCTGTACTATGATCATGTTCCAAGATCCTCATGTCACTCTCTTCTATCTCCCAGTCCAAAACAGTGACTTTAACTTAGGAAAATGCCCCAAAGTTCTTCACAGGAGGGCAACAATACAAATATTGTCACCAGCTCAAAGAGGGAGGTCTTAGGACCTGCGATTAAAGCATTTGTCAAGTTGGTAAGTCTTAAGGAGAGTCTTTCTTTAAATAAATTTAGAGTACCCAATTCTTTTTTTTTCCAATTAAGGGGCAATTGAGCGTGGTCAATCCACCTAGCCTGCACATCTTTTGGGTTGTGGGGGCGAAACCCATGCAAACACGGGAAGAATGTGCAAACTCCACACGGATAGTGAGCCAGATCGAACCTGGGACCTCAGCGCCATGAGGCCGCAGTGCTAACCCACTGCGCCACAGCGCTGCCCCTCAAGGAGAGTCTTGAAGGTTATTGAACCACCTGTGAAGTTTTTGGTGAGGAGCAGATATTCAGTAACATTCAGAATCATCCACGTGTTAAGACGTGGATTCCTTTATTTTTTCCCAGACTCTATCTGCTGGTATATTTATGCAATTTTCACTACATCCCTTCCCTTTGGAAATGATCTTCTTGATTAATGTTCTATGTCCCTGACCTGGAGGCAGTTTCTGTAACTAATTTTTTCCCTGTAACAGGTCACTAGCCTGTGCCACGAGGCTCTAGCTTGAGGGGCACCATTTCACATCAAGCATGGCTCGCCCCCAATCTTAACATCCACCATTATGAATGCACCTTCTGCAGCCACCAAGTCCTGGAGTGAGACTCAAACCCAGACCTTCTGGCTCAGAGGTAGCTAATCTGCCTTCTGCTCCACAAGACCTCCCCTTAAGCAAATGAGGGGCATAGCATGCTTCAGTGAATTGTTTCCAAAAATGTAAACAATAAACTTAGGCATAACCTGAACTTTCAACTTCACCAATAACACTAATTACATAAGCAAACTTTTCTATTAATTTAACAATGCACCCAGTGATATATGATAAATTGAAAGATTTGTAATCCAGCTGAAAATAGTTCACTTTGTAACAATCACTTGTAGTGGATGTTTTCTTCCACTACAAACATGGGGAGAAAACGGGATGTTAGGGTATCATCTAACATCAGATGGAGTTCATTTAACTCATGTTCTTTATCTGTAATGTCAATGTCAGAATGGGATTAACTGACAGAAATGGTGCAGTCTGTGCTTTGAGGAATGACACAATGATTTGCAACCACACTTAGCAATGTCTGATCAAGGATTGTGGATCAAGTTCCTTTTAAAGAAAACTTTGTAATTATCTGAGATTATTATTTTTTGATTTGATGGTTAGTTTGGCGAGATCAGTGTGTGTGTACACAAAGCAGGCTTTCTTGTTGTTTATCCTGAGCTGGAGTGCCTCTTGTGTGCCTAATACAGGGCGCGATTCTCCCACACAGGGAGAAATCGTAAGGCTGGATTCAAATCCGGGCGGGTTTGACGCCAGCCCCCCCCCCCTCCCCGACCGGGAACCGATTCTCGTCCCCGGTTGGGGCTAGCATGCCGCCGCCGTAAACTCCGGCATCGCGGGCTTAACGAATTTCGTTAAGCTCGCTTGCCAGTGTTTGCGCCGGCTGACGAGTCATATGACGTCAGCCGCGCATGCGCGGATTGGAAGACTCCAACCCGCGGATGCGCGGATGACGTCATCGCGCATTTGTGCGAAACCCGCGCATGCGCGGGCCGGGATGCCCCTCAGCCGCCCCGCGAAGTGATACAGTGGGGCGGCGGAAGGACAAAGAGTGCACGGGTATCGGACCCGCTGCCCACGATCGGTGCCCACCGATCGCGGGCCCATGGCACCCTTGGCACGGCCGTGGTACTGCCGTGCCAATCGGTGCCATGGTTTTAAAAATCGGCACTTTACGGCCGTTTTTACGAATGGCCAGACCAGGTGTGTTTGCCGTTCGTAAAAACAGCCATAAAGGGCTTGGAACTCGGCCCATCGGCCAGCTGAGAATCGCTGCTGGCCGTAAAAAAACGGCGGCAGCGATTCGTGTCGGGCGTGGGGGTGGGGGTGGGGGGGGGGGGGGGGGGGGGGAGAGAATAGCGGGAGGGCGTCGGACTAGCGTGGCCATAAAATTTTACGACCCCCGCTATTCTCCGCACCGTCGTGAGTGCGGAGAATTGTGCCCTGTCTCTCCAAATTAAAATGCTATGTTGTCTGCAGAAAGTAGACCATCCAAAGGTTTCATACCTGCAAGTAATGTCTCTTATTTCTAACCGTCTTTGTGAAGTTCTTGGGAAGAAACTGCAAGGTGTTCAGTAGGGAGCATTCAGAACCAGAACTGCCTGTGCTGTTAAGACATGAATTATTTTATTATCTTTTTAGACTCCCTCTGCAAGTATGTATAAGAAGCCTTGAGTGGACAAAATGCACAATGCAATTTTCAATACACTGTACCATTCAAGTTTTATTGTCTCTAATTGTCTTTTTTATGTTCAAAGCTGTTAGTCCTGAGTAAATCCAAGCTGCTAGACTTTTATCTCTGATATTCGTTAGAAGAACAGACAAGTATTTCTGCACCATGTAGACATGACTGCAGGATGGTGTGTTGCCTCCCTGGGGTCAGATTCAGGATGTGACTGAACAGCTGCAGAGCATCCTAAAGGGGGAGGGTGATAAGTCAGTGGTTGTGGTACACGTTGGTACCAATTCTATAAGTAGAATGAAGGATGAGGCCTTTTAGAAAGAATTTGGGGAGCTTGGCAGCAGATTAAAAAGCAGTCCCTCAAAGGTTGTAATCTCTGGTCCAGTGCTAGCGAGTACAGAAATAGAAGAATAGGACAGATGAATGTTTGGCCAGAGGGAGGGTTTTAGATTCCTGGATCACCTGGAACCTTTTTTTGGGGAAGGTGGGACATGTACAAGCAGGATGGTCTGCATCTGAACTAAGATGTGATTAACATCCTTTTTTTTAATAAACACACGCAAACGCGGGGAGAATGTGCAAATGCCACACGGACAGTGACCCAGAGCCGGGATTGAACCTGATATTGTTGCCATCACAGAGATGAGGTTGAGGGAGGCACAGGGCTGGAAACTCAACATTCTAGGGAATAGGATCTTTAGGTGAAACAAGGGAGGGTGTCAATGAGGAGATGATGTTGCATCATTAATTAAGGAGTCAGTTACTGCAACAAGGAGGCGATGATATCTTGGAAGAGTCTTCAAAACAGGGCTTTGTGGGTGGAGTTTAGGAATGAAAACAGGGCAGTCACATTGCTGGGAGTGTATTATCGGCCCCCAAATAGACAGCAGGCAATAGAGTAACAAATATGTAGACAATTCACTGAGGTATGTAAATGTAATAATCGGGTAATTATATTAGGGGATTTCAACTTCCCCAACATTAATTTCGATAGTCATAGTTTAGAGGGGGCAGATTTCTTGAAATATATTTAGGAGAGCTTTTTATGTCAATATGTAGAAGGCCCAACAAAGGACGGTGCAGTGCTGGATCTACTTCTAGGGAACAAAGCTGGACAGGTGTTCAAGGTGGTTGTGGGAGCATTTTAGTAATACTGACAACAACACACTACAATTTAAACTTGTTATGGAAAACGAAAACGATAGTCTGCAAAAAATGGTTTTGGATTGAGGGAAGGCAGATTTCATTAAAATAAGGCAGAACCTGGCCAAAGTAGGCTGAGAGCAGATTCTTGTGGGAAAATCTACAGCAGAGGACTGGGGGGCATTCAAAAAGGGAAGGGAGAGTACAGTCGCATGGTGAAATCATAGAATTTACAGTGCACAAGGAGGCCATTCGGTCCATCGAGTCTGCACTGGCCCTTGGAAAGAGCACCCCACTTAAGCCCATGCCTCCACCCTATCCCCGTAACCCAGCAACTTTACCCAACCTTTTGGACACTCCGAGCAATTTATCTTGGCCAATCCACCTAACCTGCACATCTTTGGACTGTGGGAGGAAACCGGAGCACCCGGAGGAAACCCATGCAGGCACAGGGAGAATGTACAGACTCCGCACAGCCAGTGACCCAAGTCGGGAATTGAACCTGGGACCCTGGAGCTGTGAAGCAACTATGCTAACCACTGTGCTACAGTGCTGCCCCTTGTATGTAAGAGCAACAAGCCGAGAGAACTCTTTATGTCCAGGAATATTCAGGACTGGATAAGAATTAAAGAGGCTTTTAGCAGGTCCAAAGGGAGCAAATCAACAGAGGCCTTAGTGAAGTGTAGAAAGTGTAAGGGGAACTTAAGAAAACAATTAGGACAGCAAATAGGAGGTCCTGTAAAAGCACTGGTGGGTAGGATCGGAGAGAATCCAAAGGTATTCTATAAGTACATTAAGGGGAAGTGGATAAGCAAGGAAAGAGTAGGGTCCATTAGGGAACAAGGGACAATCTGTGCGTGGAGCCGGGCCATCTATCCGTGGAGCCAGACAACATTGGTAGGGTGCTGAATGCGTACTTCACATCTGTCTTCACTCAGGAGGAGGAAGATGTAGATACAGAATTTGGGTAGAGGGACTATGAGGTTCTTAAACAGCTTATCATAGGGAGTGAGGAGGTATTGGAGATTTTGTTGGGCTTAAACATAACAAATCCTCAGGTCCCGATGAGTGTGGCTGCTGTGGAAGGCAGGAGAGGAAATTACATGGGCTCTGACCCAAATTTTTAATTCCTCTCTGGCCACAGGGAAGGTGTCGAGGATTGGGGGACAGCTAATATGGTTCCACTTTTCAAGAAGAACAGTAGAGATAAACCAGGGAATTACAGACCAGTGAGTCTCAGATCAGTGGTAGGTAAACAATTGATGAAGATTCTGGAGGAGAAAATTAATCTTCAATTGGAGAGGCAAAGTTTGATCAGGGACAGTCAGCATGGCTTTGTCAAAGGGAAGTCTTGCTTAACGACCTTGATTGAATTTTTTCAGGAGGTGACCAATTGTGTAGATGAGTTTAATGCAGTTGATGTAGTTTATATGGATTTCAGCAAAGCTTTTGACAAGGTCCCACATGGGAGACTGAGAATGAAAGTAAAAGCAAATGGGATCCAGGGGAAGTTGGTAAGTTAGATCCAAAACTGCTAAAGTGATAGGATACAAAGTGTGCAGGTAGAAGGCCGTTTGTGTGACTGGAGGTCGGTGTTCAGTGACATATCACAGGGATCAGTGCTAGGTTCCTTATTGTCTATGCAATATACGATATAGATGAGAATGTGGGGGGACAAAAAGTAAGTTTGTGGATGACCTGAAGATTGCAGGGTGGTTAATGGTGAGGAAGAAGGATTTAGGTTGCAGGAATATATGGAGGGATTGGTCCGATGGGCTGATCAGTGGCAGATGGAATTTAACCCTGAAAAGTGTGAGGTGATGCACTTTGGAAGGAATAACAAGGCAAAGGAGTACTCAATGAAGGGTAGGACACTAGGAAGCACAGAGGAACAGGGATCTCGGGGTGCTTGACCAGAGATCCTTGAAGGCAGCAGGACAGGTTACTAGGGTAGTTAAGAAGGAATACAGGACACTTGCCTTCATCAGTCGTGGCATAGAATATAAGAACAGGAAGGTTATGCCAGAGCTGTACAAACCCTTGTTTAGGTCACAGCTGGAGTACTGTATTCAGTTCTGCTCACCTCACTATAGGATGAATGTTCTTGAACCAAAGAGGGTGCAGAGGAGATTCACCAGGATGTTGACTGGGATGGAGCATTTGAGCAATGAAGAGAGACTGGATAGGCTCGAGTTGTTTTCTTTAGAGCAGAGAAGGCTGAGGGAGGACCTGTTTGACGTGTATAAGATTCTGAGTGATGGACAGGGTGAATGGGAAGCAGCTGTTCCCCTTAGTTGAAGGGTCAATAACAAGGGGGCATAATTTTAAGATGAGAATGTTTAGAGGGGATATGAGGAAAAATGTTTGCACCCAGAGGTGGGAAAGCTCACGACCTTTAAAAAGTACATGGATGAGCACTTGATATGTCACAGCATTCAAGGCTATTGGCCAAGTGTTGGGGAGTGGGATTAGTGTCGATTTAGTGTATTTTTGTTGGTGCAGACTTGATTGGCTAAAGGGCCTCTTCTATACTGTATAAAATGTTGGTGCATGTCTAAAATATAATTACAATCTAAAGACTATGACAATCATACATATTTCAGCTAATCGTTTCATTGTAATTTTGTTACAACTTGCCATTCTATTACTGAGGAGCCTATACCCTCAGTGCTGGAACAGGACTGAATCAACCAATTTTTCCTCTTCCCCTCATTAGATTAGATTGACTCCAGCTCCTCTTCCATCGCTTTGCCAATATTTTCTAAAATTCTGCTCTCACCACAACCCCACCAATGACACACAGATTCATGAAACTCTTACACTAACAGCTGTATCCATACAGAGTAGGCATTGCGGGAAAGAGTACTAACTTGAATGGGAGGGATGCCATACAATCTGGAACTGGAGAGCGGGAAGATGAGCATAAGGTTGAACTAAGAGACACGGAGAAGAATGACAGGAGGAATGGGTGGGCTAGAGGGTGGGAGGGCAGAAGGATGGAGAGGGAATGTCTGTGAAAAGGTAAGCAATTGTGTGGGTGTATTACCCTCCAGAAGGACCATGGGGAAACCATGATCGATTTCCCCATGGGACTCGTGGAATTCGAGCTTCAATGATAATGAGACCCACTCAGCTGGGGCTCATAAGACTGAGCTTTAAAGCCAGCCCATGCAGGAACCAGCATGCTGGTTGTCCCAAAGGGGACTGTGAAGTGTAAATAGTCATTGCAGTGGGCAGACCTTATATTAAGTTAAATAAATCCTTTGTTATTTCTACCGCAGGCTTCCTGGTCATTAAACTGGCAATGTGGAAAAGGAAAAATCCGGACTCCAGTTCAGGATGCCCTCCCCACTCCGGAGGATTGCCTTGCAGCAGCTTGAGGAACTAGGAGTGCGATTCTGCGACCATGGTGCACCCGGTGCGAATCAAGGCGCAACGCGTGAATCCCACGAGAGCCCCAAATCAGGCTCCGTACCGGGCACCGGGCCAATCACAAGTCACTTGACTCGCTCCACCCAATGCGATATGGATCACACCATTGCTGAGCTGATCCAGATCAGCTAATTTAAATGAGCCATTAGCCTCATTTAAAATACCCAGATGCCGCTTTCACCTGGCGCCTGGGAGTCGACGGCCATGCCTACAAGACCTCAACAGGACGCTGTTTAGAACTGGTTTCCATAAATGTGGACCAAACATGATGGCACCTTAGTGGGTCTAACAGGCAATTAGAAACCCTCGGATTTCGGATTAGAAACCCTCGGACAGGGCAGGATAATACCCTGGCCCTCCTTCTGGCACCTGGGCAACTTGGCACTGCCAGCATGATACTCTGGCCAGTGCTACCTGGGCACCATGGGAGTAGCACCCTAGGTGCCATGGTGCCAGGATGGCAGTGCCAAGGTGCCTGATGCCAGGTTGGTACTGCCAGAGGTCAGGCCCAGGCCTGGGGGGTCCTTCCCCTTTCGAGGGTGATGAGGAAGGGGAGTTCCAGGGGCCTAGAGAAGGTTGGAGGAAGAAGGGGGAGGATCCTGACAGCTGGGAGGGGGCTGAACGGGCAGGTGTAGAGATTGGGGCAGACTTCCAAAATGGCCCCCCAAACTGCGAGGAGCTATTCCTGGTGGCAAGCTCAGCCAAATGTGGCCATTGACGCAGAGAAACCCCCGAAGTGATAATGATAATGGCTTATTGTCACGAGTAGGCTTCAATGAAGTTACTGTGAAAAGCCCCTAGTCGCCACATTCCGGCACCTGTCCGGGGAGGCTGGTATGGGAATCGAACCATGCTGCTGGCCTGCTTGGTCTGCTTTAAAAGCCAGCGATTTAGCCTGGTGAGCTAAACCAGCCCCTGCTGATGGAAGTAGCTGCTGTTTGACAAACTGGAGGCCTTTGATGCATGCCTGGAAGATTGGGTTCAATACACAGAGCGGGTGAGGTACTTTTTCCAGGCCAATGCCATTTTTGAAGAAGTTCGGCAAAAGGTAATCCTCCTAACAGCTCGCGGGGCCCCGACCTTCGGTATTATAAAAAACCTTACACACCTGGCTGCTCCAGATTCCAAGTAATTTGATGGATCAATTCCACTGGTGTCCAACCATTATGACCTAAAGCCATCAGTTATAATGCAACGCTAGTTGCTTGTTCAACACAGCTGCACACACTCAGGGTGAGTCAGTGACTGATTTCTTGACCCACCTCTGGCAGCTGGTGGAGAACTGCAGGTTCAGTCCACCCCGATCTGAAATGTTGAGGGATAGGCTTGTGTGCGGAATCAAGAATATGGCCACGCAAAGGAAGCTGTTGGCGGAGCCCACATTGGATTTGAAGCGAACCATTGAGCTAGCACTGTCCTGCGAAAACGTGGAGAATGGAGTAAAGGAATTTCAAAGCTTGATGGGCTATGGAGTCCATGGTGTTATCCAACCACCAATCAGGACTTTGGCGACATTCCAGGACAGTGCCCGAATGGCCAGGTCACCACCAAAGTTACAACCAAAAGTACAATACTCTAGTCGGGCTCAATATTCGGGAGCTGGCACAGAGCAGCGGGACACCTCCCCCGAGGAGCAGAGGGTATTCCAACAGCCTTGTGAGGCGTGTGGGCGTAGAACACATGATAATCGGGGCCTTCAGAATTGGTGAAGAGAGCACTGCGTTGTGCAGGTGATGAGGCTACCATGGCCCAGGGCATTGCACATGGCTCCACCCGAGGAAGACAACATGATGCAACTAAACTGCATCATGACCCAGAAGGTTGCGCCAATGCAGGTCACATTGCAGGTGAACGGACACTCCTTGGTGATGGAGATGGACACAGCAGCCGCTATATTCATCATTGGTCAGCAGACCTTCCAACAACTCTGCACAGGAATCCTGCCACTAACCTTGCATGATACCAAGGCCAGATTGGCGACTTACACGGGTGAACCACTGAGCAATGTAGGAACCACCATGACTCACGGACAGCAAGTAGCCAGGATACTTTGGTTATGGTGCAGGGGCTGGGACCTAACATATTTGGGTGTGATTGGCTCTGAGTCCTCCGTTTCGATTAGCAGCAGACTTTCTGGATGGTTACTGGAAACCTGTATGAGGTCCTTGGCAAGTATCCAGATGTATTCCCGGAGGGCCTACACAAGATAAAGAGAGCCAGGGCAGCATCTATGTAGATCCAGAGGCTCAGCCCAGATATTTCAGGGACAGCTTGCTCCTTATGCTTTACTCACCAAGGTACATGCAGAGTTATGGTGCCTGGAAGACCGAGGCACCATATGCCCAGTGTGATTTGCAGAGTGGGCAGCACCCGTAGTACCAGTCATGAAGCCGGGCACATCTATTTGCCTCTGTGGGGACATCCTGCCTGGACTGTTACCCTATGCCTAGGTGGAGGACATTTATGCAAAACTGGCTGAAAGGTGCTCCTTTACAAAACCTGATATGAGCCATGCATATCCACAGTTGGAACTGGACCCCGCATCTCAAAGGTATGCGACTATGAACACACACAGGGAATTATTTGAGTGCACTTGCCCCTGGGGTTCTGGGTTTCTTATGCTCCTATGATCTTCCAAAGGATTATGGAAAGCACACTTCAGGGCTGCCAAAGGTGGCAGTGTATTTAAATGATGTTTTCATTACAGGGACCACTGACGAGGAGCACGTGGAAAACCTAGAGGAGGTTCTCAGACAATTCTCCCAGGTTGATGCTCGCCTGAAAAGAAGCAAATGTGTTTTCAGAGCACAACTGGTGGCATTCTTGGGGTAGAGGGTGGACAAAACACCCTGTTCAGGCCATAAAAGGGGCCTGACTCCAAAGAATGCCACAGAACTACGATCATTTTGAGGCCTTGTAAATTGCTATGGAAAATTAATTCCAAACTTCGCAAATCCCGCTGGCATTCGCTGCTGTGGAGAGATGGTTGTCATACTGCGGACTACTCGCCCATCCTGGCCGCTTGTCCTCACTTGCAACACCTCTCCCTATGCCATCGGGACAGTAATATCCCATAGATGGCACAGAGCAGCCAAATATATTCGCATCCAGAACTCTGGCAGATGCTGTGCACTGCTATGCCCATATACAAAAAGGAAGGCTTGGCGATGATGCTTGCTGTAAAAAACGTTCATCAGTATGTTTACAGGTGACATTTGTTCATAACCACTGATCACATGCCTCTGTTGGGACTCTTTAAGGAGGACAAGGAGATTTCTCCCATAGACTCAGCCTGAATTCAACGGTTAAATCTCTTGCTCGCAGCATGTGAATATCCTTTTCAACATTGCCCAGGGGCCCAGGTAGCTCACGCTGACACCGTCAGTCAGTTTCCGCTGCCTGAGTTTCCCTCAACTTCACCAGTGGTGGATGAAGCCGTGGCGACTTTGAACTTTTTGGACACTGCCGGTGACGACTGTACAGGTACAAGCATGGACGTAGAGGGATCCCAAATTGGTGAAGCTCTGCCACATGTTGTTATATGGTGGCTCACAGAGGGAACCCCCCCCGCCCCCAGCAGCCCTACAGCCCTATCTCAAAAGCAACAGGAATTGAGCGTGGAAGATGGCGTCCTTCTGTGGGGAGCTCACATGATCATCCCACCGCCAGGCCAGGAATTGATCCTGAAGGACATACACAGTAGCCACCCGTGACCTCAAAAATTAAGATGCTGGCTCAAAGCTACGTCTGGTGGCCTGAGATCGATTGGGACATTGAACGAGTTGTGCGTAGTTGCCCGGCATGTCAGGAGCACCAAAACCTCCCACGTGCAGCCTCCCTCCACCGCTGGGAATGGCTAGAAGTCCCTGGGCAAGATTGCATGCTGATTCCGCCGGGCCTTTTATGGAGTTTATGTTTCTTCTCTTTATGAAAAATGAAATGAAATGAACTTTATGGACATTCATTCCAAATGACTCAATGTTTATAAGATGTCCTCTACCACATCGAGGGCCACCATCGAGAAATTGAAGTGCTCGTTCAGCACTCATGGGTACCATGAAGTCCTGATCACTGACAATGGTATCCCGTTGACAAACAAATAATTTTCCAGGCTCACATAGTTGAATGGCAACAGACACATCCGAACCACTCTGTACCAACCACCATCTAATGGCCTGGCAAAATGGGAGGTTAAGACAGGCATGTGGAAGCAGACTGCTGGCTCCCTGGGCACAAAACTGGCAAGATTCCTTTTTAACTATAGGACTACGCTGCATGTTACAACAGCAGTGGCACCAGCGGAGCTGCTAATGGGCTGATGCTCAGAACCTGATTAAGCCTGACTTTCCCAAACCTGGGCAGGAAAGTGGAGCTGCCGCAGGACTCTCAGTGACGGTATAATGACCATAGGATGGCAAGGCAGAATATCCAACCGGGAGCCTCGGTTTGCGCTCCCAATTTTGGAGTTGGTGCACTCTGGTTCCCAGGGATCATATGGAGAAATCAGGACCCGTCTCATAAAGGGCTATTGTCCAAGGGTAGATCATACAAATACATGTGGACTAAGCGAAGAAGTGAGAGCCCACTCAAGAGGATGCCTGACCAGGGATGTTTATATCTACATCTAGCCAGGAACCGCTCCTTAGCTAGAGCAATCATCCAAACGTGGTCCAACCTCCAGACCATCAGGATGAAGATGACTCTGTCTCAGAAATGGACACATAGGCATCTGCACCGATGCTGTGTTCGGGGCCAAGATCCTGGCAATAGCCCTCCTGAGAGCATTTGGAAAAAGGTGGTCTACCAACTGCCACATGCCACCTGACCAGACCCACTGCAGGCAGAAGCACAGCCTCGGGCGATGTGGCACAGGAGGCTTCCTCAGGTGTCTGCAGATGGGGAACCGTTGGACTTGGGAGGGGAAGGGTGTAATAACCTCCACTAGGCCCAAGAGGAAATCATAATTGATCTCTCCGGGCGTCTTGTGGAATGTGAGCTTCCCCGGTAGTGGGCAGGGCCCCACTCAATTGGGGCTCATAAGATCAAGCGTAAAAGCCGGCCCAAGCAGGGGCCGCCATGTTAGTTGTGCCAATGTGGTCATGAAGTGTAAATAATTACTTATGCAGGCAGACTTTATGCTAAGTTAAATAAATCCTATGTTATTCCTATGTTATTCCTACCGCTGGCTTCTGGGTGATTAAAGTGATGTACAATGCCTCTGCGAACTGGATACTGAAGGGATTTGAATGTGGAGAATGACGATTGTGGTAACTTCTGGTTAAGTGGTCAGCTGTTCTGTTGAAATTTAAAATGTCATTTTGTTTTTCCATTTCTCCAGATTAAGATTTGAATATTGTGAAGATAAATATGCTTAAAGTGAAGCAAAATACCTAACCTTCAATGCAAACTGTTGCAGTACATGTGGTGTTGGTGCACCCACAGTGCTGTTCGGAAAGGAGTTCCAGGATTTTAATCCAGTGAGTCAAGGAATTGCGATATAATTCCAAATCAAGATGGTGTGTATTTTGGAAAGGAATTTGGAGATGGGACTATTTCCAATTATTGTTCTAGCTGGTGGAGGAAACAGGTTTGGAAGCTGATGTCATTTAGTCACCGTTTTCTTGCAGCACATCTTGGAGTTGGTACACACTGTCAGACTGTGCACCGGCGATAGAGGGAAAGACCATTTAAAAAGCTGGATAGGCTGCGGATCAAATGGGGTGCATTATCATGGATGGTGTTCAGCTTCTTGAATGTTGTTGGAGCTGCACTCATCCAGGCAAGTAGTGCATCACACACCTGACTTGTGCCGAGCAGTTGGTGGACAGGCTTTGGTAGGTCAGGAGGTGAGTTACTCACCGCAGGATTCCCACCTCTGATCTGTTCTTGTAGCCACAGTATTTATAGAAGAGCTCATCCAGTTCACCATGCCTAATTGCTCTTGAGAAGGTGGTGGTGGACTTCCGGTTGCGGCTATGCGGAGCTAAGCCGCACGTTCGGCAGCTCCTGCTTTAAAAGGACTTGTGGGCTCTTTTACGGGCCCCAAACGGCGCTGATTTGACAATTCCTGGTGGATAAAGGGGTCTGGAGCAAAACCCCCCGGGATTTATGGTTCGGACTTGAAGTGGGGCGAGGAGAAAAACGGCAGCAGCTTCCCTGGAAAAGCGGGGGAAGGTGGACAAAATGGCGGTCGGTGGAGCCCCTGAGGAGTGGAGGCAGTGGGCGGAGGAGCAGCAGGCGGCCCTCTGCGCTATTTCACGGAGCTGAAAGGGGAGTTGTTGGAATCCCTGAAGGTGACGACGAGTAAGCTGCTGGAGACCCAGACACCCCAGGGTGCAGCGATAATTGAGTTGCAGCAGCAGGCCTCTGAGCGCGAGGAGGAGGTTTCGGCCCTCATGGGGAAGGTGGAGATACACGAGGCGCTTCATAAAAAGTGGCAAGATCGGTTTGAGGAGATGGAGCTTCGGTCACTGAGGAAGAACCTGCGGATCCTGGGCCTCGAGGAGGGGCTGGAGGGGTCGGATGCTGCCGGCCTATGTGGCCGTGATGTTGAACTCGCTGGTGGGGGCAGGATCCTTCCATCTGCTCCTGGAGCTGGAGGGGGCCCATAGAGTGCTGGCCAGGCGGCCTAAGGCGAATGAACCCCCGCGGGCGGTGCTGGTGCGGTTCCATCGGTTCAGTGACCGGGGGTGGGTTCTCCGATGGGCCAAGAAGGTGAGGACTAGTAAATGGGAGAATTCGGTAGTGTGTATCTACCAGGACTGGAGTGCGGAGGTGGCCAAGCGGAGAGCCGGGTTTAACCGGACGAAGGCGGTGCTCCACGGAAAGCAGGTGAAGTTCCGCATGTTGCCGCCTGCGCGCCTGTGGGTCACCTACAAGGACCGGCATCACTACTTTGAGTCCCCGGAGGAAGCGTGGGCCTTTGTGCAGGCTGAAAATCTGGACTCGAACTAGAGATTGGGGGCTGTGGGAGTTTTTCTATTCTTATCGTGTATCATTGTTTATGCTGTAGCGGGTTATTCTGTTTGTTTTTGTTTTTTCTCTCGCTTTCGGACGATGTGGGTTATGGTTCTGTATTCTAAGGGGGGGACTGGGGTTTGTGGTTGATCTGTGTCTTTGTTTGTACGGAGTTGGTGGTTGGGTTGGGACTGCGGTTTGGGAGCTGCATTGGTGGGGTGGGGCAGTGTGAGAGCGCGGGCTTTTCTCTGGTTTCCCGTGCTGTGGAACGAGGGGGTGGAGCTGGTGGCGAGGGGCGTGGTTATTAGACTGGGTTTCCCGCGCTGAAGCGGTGCCAGGAGCTGATGCAGGGGAGGAGGCGGGACCTCATATCGGGAGGGGTCGGAGTCAGAGTGGGAGCTGCCGGGGTCAGCAGAAGTCAGCTGGCTCACGGGAGCACAGTGGAGGAAGAGTCGCGGCTAGGAGGAGTCCTAGCCTGGGGGGGGGGATACCGGGTTGCTGCTGGATTGGCCAGGGAGGAGCTCGGGGGGGGGGGGGGGGGGGTCGGGGTGAGGTTCTATCGCCGTGGGAAACGGGCCGAATGGGTGATGGCCAGGGGTGAGCAGTCGATGGGTTATGGCTAGTCGACGGGGGAGGGGGGGCGGGGTGCCCCCTGATCCGGCTGATTACGTGGAACGTGAGGGGGTTGAATGGGCCGGTTAAGCGGGCCCGGGTGTTTTCGCATCTGAAGGGGCTGAAGGCGGACGTGGCCATGCTCCAGGAGACCCACCTGAAGGTGGCGGACCAGGTCCGTCTGAGGAAGGGGTGGGTGGGGCAGGTTTTCCACTCAGGGCTCAACTCGACGAACCGGAGGGTGGCGATCCTGGTGGGGAAGAGGGTGGCGTTTGAGGCATCTGAGGTTGTGGCTGATAGTGGCGGCAGATATGTGATGGTGAGCGGTAAGCTGCAGGGGGAGAGAGTGGTGTTGGTTAATGTGTACGCCCCAAATTGGGACGATGCTGGTTTCATGAGGCGGATGTTGAGCTGCATTCCTGGCCTGGAGGTGGGGGGCTTGATCATGGGGGGGGGACTTCAATATGGTGCTGGATCCCCTACTGGATCGTTCTAGTTCAAGGACAGGCAGGAGGCCAGCGGCGGCCAAGGTATTGAGGGGGTTTATGGACCAGATGGGAGGAGTGGATCCCTGGAGGTTCGGGAGGCCGAGGGCTCGGGAGTACTCCTTTTTCTCCCATGTGCACAGGGTTTATTCCCGCATTGATTTCTTTGTCTTGAGCAGGGGACTGGTCCCGAGGGTGGAGGAGGCCGAATATTCGGCTATCATGATTTCGGACCATGCTCCGCATTGGGTGGATCTGGAGATGGGGGAGGCGTGGGACCAGCGCCCGTTTTGGCGTCTGGACGTGGGGTTGTTGGCTGATGAGGAGGTGTGTAGGCGGGTTCGGGGATGTATCGAGAGGTACCTCGAGGTCAATGATACTGGGGAGGTCCAGGTGGGGATGGTGTGGGAGGCTCTGAAGGCAGTGATTAGGGGGGAGCTGATCTCCATTCGAGCCCATAGGGAGAGGGGGGAGAGGAGGGAGAGGGAGAGACTGGTGGAGGAGCTGATGAGTGTGGATAGGAGGTACGCGGAGGCCCCGGAGGAGGGATTGCTGGGGGAACGGCGTAGCTTGCAGGCCAAGTTTGATTTATTGACCACCAGAAAGGCGGAGACACAGTGGAGGAAGGCGCAGGGAGTGGTCTATGAGTATGGAGAGAAGGCGAACAGGATGCTGGCGCACCAGCTGCGTAAGCGGGACGCGGCTAGAGAGATTGGTGGAGTGAAGGATAGAGATGGGAATGTGGTGCGGCAGGGGGCAGAGGTCAATGAGGTCTTTAGGGACTTCTATAGGGAACTGTACCGGTCGGAGCCGCCGGCGGTGGGAGGGGGAATGGAGAGTTTTTTGGACAGGCTCCGATTTCCAAGGGTGCAGGAGGAGCAGGTGGAGGGACTGGGGGCGCTGATCGAGTTGGAGGAGCTGGTCAGTGGGATTGGCCACATGCAGCCGGGGAAGGCGCCAGGAACAGATGGGTTCCCGGTTGAATTTTATAAGAAATATGCGGACCTGCTGGGCCCCCTGTTGGTCAGGACCTTTAACGAGGCATGGGAGGGGGGTGTTCTGCCCCCGGCGATGTCTCGGGCACTAATCTCCCTGATCCTGAAGCGTGATAAGGACCCCTTGCAGTGTGGTTCATACAGGCCGATATCACTGCTGAATGTAGATGCCAAGTTGCTGGCGAAGATCTTGGCCACTAGAACAGAGGACTGTGTGCCGGGGGTGATACATGAAGATCAGACGGGTTTTGTGAAGGGGAGGCAGCTGAACACTAACGTGCGAAGGCTGCTAAATGTGATAATGATGCCGGCAGCAGAAATAGAGGCGGAGATTGTGGTGGCATTGGATGCGGAGAAGGCCTTTGACAGGGTTGAGTGGGGGTACTTGTGGGAGGTGTTGGAGAGGTTCGGGTTTGGGGTGGGGTTTATTAAATGGGTGAGGTTGCTGTACGAAGCCCCGATGGCGAGTGTAGCGACAAATGGGAGGAGGTCCGAGTACTTCAGGCTCCACCGTGGGATGAGGCAGGGGTGCCCCCTGTCCCCCTTGCTTTTTGCGCTGGCAATAGAGCCTCTTGCCATGGCTCTCAGGGAGTCGAGGAGGTGGAGGGGTTTGGTGCGAGGTGGGGAGGAGCACCGAGTGTCGCTGTATACGGATAACTTGCTGTTATATGTAGCAGACCCGGTGGGGTGAATGCCGGAGGTGATGGAGATTCTTGCTGAGTTTGGGAGTTTCTCGGGATATAAATTGAACCTGGGCAAGAGTGAGCTGTTTGTTGTACACCCGGGAGATCAGGAGGAGGGGATTGGTAGACTCCCGCTAAAGAGGGCAGTGAGGAGTTTTAGGTACCTGGGGGTTCAGGTGGCTAGGAGCTGGGGGACTCTGCACAAGCTCAATTTTACTAGGTTGGTGGAGCAGATGGAGGAGGAATTTAAAAGATGGGACATGCTGCCGTTGTCGTTGGTGGGTAGAGTACAGTCCGTTAAAATGACGGTGCTCCCGAGGTTTTTGTTTTTGTTTCAGTGCCTCCCCATTTTTGTTCCGAGGGCCTTTTTTAGGAGGGTGAACAGCAGCATTCTGGGATTTGTTTGGGCGCATGGGACTCCGAGGGTAAGGAGGGTCTTTTTGGAGCGGGGCAGGGATAGAGGGGGGCTGGCGCTGCCCAACCTCTCTGGGTACTATTGGGCGGCTAATGTCTCGATGGTACGCAAGTGGGTAATGGAGGGGGAGGGGGCAGCATGGAAAAGGATGGAGATGGCGTGCTGCGGAGGCACGAGCCTGAAGGCACTGGTAACGGCGCCGTTGCCGCTCCCTCCAACGAGGTACACCACGAGCCCGGTGGTGGCGGCCACCCTCAAAATTTGGGGGCAGTGGAGGTGACACAGAGGGAAAGTGGGGGGCTAGGTGGAGGCCCCGCTGCGGGGGAACCACCGATTTGTCCCAGGGAACATGGATGGCAGGTTCCTGGGGTGGCACAGGGCGGGCATTAGGAAGTTGGGAGACCTGTTTATTGACGGGAGGTTCGCGAGCCTTGTGAACTGGAGGAGAAGTTTGAGCTCCCCCCGGGGAATATGTTCAGGTATCTTCAGGTCAAGGCGTTTGCTAGGCGACAGGTTGGGGGGTTCCCTTTGCTGCCCCCGCGGGGGTAAGTGATTCGGTGCTTTCGGGGGTGTGGGTCGGGGATGGGAAGGTGTCTGACATCTACCAGGTAATGCAGGAGGTGGGGGAGGCGTCGGTAGAGGAGCTGAAGGCTAAGTGGGAGGTGGAGCTGGGGGAGCAGATTGAGGAGGGGACATGGGCAGACGCCCTGGAGAGGGTGAACTCCTCCTCTTCATGTGCGAGGCTTAGTCTCATCCAGTTCAAGGTGCTGCACCGGGCCCACATGTCCGGATCTAGGATGAGTAGGTTCTTTGGGGGTGAAGACAGGTGCGTCAGGTGTTTGGGGAGTCCAGCGAACCATGCCCATATGTTCTGGGCATGCCCGGCACTGGAGGAGTTCTGGAAGGGGGTGGCGAGGACAGTGTCGAAGGTGGTGGGATCCAGGGTCAAGCCAGGCTGGGGACTCGCGATATTTGGGGTTGGGGTGGAGCCGGGTGTACAGGAGGTGGAAGAGGCCGATGACTTGGCCTTTGCGTCCCTAGTAGCCCGGCGGAGGATCTTGCTGCAGTGGAAAGATGCGAGACCTCCGAATGTGGAGACCTGGATTAATGACATGGCGGGATTCATTAAGTTGGAGGGGGTTAAGTTCGCCCTGAGGGGGTCGGTACAAGGGTTCTTTAGGAGGTGGCAGCCTTTCCTCGACTTTCTGGCTCACGATAAGGTACTAGGTCAGCAGCAGCAGCAACCCGGGGGGGATGGGGGAAAAGGGGGGGTGGTTTAGGGGGATAGTGTTTAAGTTAATTTGCTTATTGTTAATTTATTCTGTTGTTTATTGTGGTTGGGGGGGTTTGTTATATGCGTTGTTACGGGTGCCGGGGGTGTTTATTATTATTATTGCTATTGTTATTATTGTTTTGTTGATATATATTTTTCAAAAAATTCCAATAAAAATTATTTAAAAAAAAAAAGAGAAGGTGGTGGTGAGCTGCCTTCTTGAACTGCTGTAGGTACACCCACAGTGCTGTTAGGGAGGCAGTTACAGGATATTTACCTAGCGACAGTGAAGGAATGATGATATATTTCCAAGTCAGGGTGGTGAGTGACTTGGAGGGAATCTTGCAGGAAATAGTGTCCCCATGTGTCTGCTGTCCTTGTCCTTCTAGATGGTAGTGGTCCTGGGTTTAGAAGATCCTGTCTAAGGAGCCGTGGCGATTCGTAAGTGCATTTTGTAGATGGTCCACATGGCTGCCACTCTTCGTCGGTGGTGGTTGGGGTGAATGTTTCTAGATGGAGTGTCGATCAAGCGGGCTGCTTCGTCCTGGATGGTGCCGAGCTCCTTGAGTGCTCATCCAGGCATGTAGAGAGTAGTCCATCACACTCCTGACTTGTGCCTTGCAGTTTGGGGACAATCTTTGGGGAGTCAGGAGGTGAGTTACTTGCCGCAGAAGTCCTTGCCTCTGTCCTGTTCTTGTAGTCACAGTATTAATGTGGCTAGTCCAGTTCAGTTTCTGGTCAATGGTAACCCCAGAATGTTGATCATGGAGGATGCAGTGATGGTAATGCCCTTGAATGTCAAGTAGTGATAGTTAGATCCTCTCTTGTGGTTATTGCCTGCCATTTGTTCTTGCCACTTGTCAGCCCTATCTTGGATAATGTCCAAGTCTTGTTGCACTTGGACATGGACTACTTCAGTATCTGAGGAGTTGTGAGAGGTGCTGAACATTGTGCAATCATCAGTGAACATCTTCATTTCTGACCTTATGATGGAAAGAAGGTCATTGTTGAAGCTGTTGAAGATTGTTGGGCCTAGGATACTACCCTAAGGAACTCCTGCAGTGATTTCCTGGATGACAATTGACCTCCAACAACCACAGCCATCTTCCTTTGTGACAGGCGTTACTGCAACCATTGGAAAGTTGTTCCCCTGATTCCCACTGACTCCAGTTTTGATAGGGCTCCTTGATGCTACACTTGATCAAATGCTGCCTTGATGTCAAGGGCTGTTACACTCACCTCACCTATTGAATTCAGCTCTTTTCCCTATATTTGGATCAAGGTTTAACGAGGTCAAGAGCTGAGTGACCCTGTTGGAACCCAAACTGAGCGTCAGTGAGCAGGTTATTGCTGAGTAAATGCTGCTTGAAATGAAATGAAAATCGCTTATTGTCACGAGTAGGCTTCAATGAAGTTACTGTGAAAAGCCCCTAGTCGCCACATTCCGGCGCCTGTCCGGGGAGGCTGGTACGGGAATCGAACCGTGCTGCTGGCCTGCTTGGTCTGCTTTAAAAGCCAACGATTTAGCCCAGTGAGCTAAACCAGCCCCTAAATGAATAAAAATTGCTTATTGTCACAAGTAGGCTTCAAATGAAGTTACTGTGAAAAGCCCCTAGTCACCATATTCCGGCGCCTGTTCGGGGAGGCTGGTGCGATAGTACTGTTGGTGACACCTTCCATCACCTTTCTGCTATTTGAGAGTAGACTGATGGGCAATAATTGCCTGTGTTGGATTTGTCTTACCTTTTGTGGAGAGGACATACCTGGGCAATTTCTCACATTGCTGGATAGATGCCAGTGTAGCTGTATTGGAACAGCTTGGCAAGGGACGCGGCAAGTTCTGGATAACAAGTTTTCAGTACTATTGCTGGAATATTGTCAGGGCTGATAGCCTTTGCAGTATCCAGTGCTGTCACATGGATTGAATCGACTTGGCTGAAGACTGGCATCTGTGATGCTGGGGACCTCCATAGGAGCCGAAATGGATCATTGACCCAGTCCTTTGGCTGAAGATTGTTACGAATGCTTCAGCCTTATCTTTTGCACTGATGTGTAGCTATCCCCCATCATTTAGGATGGGGATAGGTGTGGAGCTTCCTTTTCCATGAGTTGTTTAATTGTTCGCCACCATTCATGTTGGATATGTCAGGACTGCAGAGTTTGGATCTGTAGCCATTTGGGATGGCCACTTACAAAGTAAACATGGATACTTGCAAAGACTCAAGGGAAATATGGCCAATACAGGGTTCAGGCAAACTCAGAGCATAAATGTATATTTGCTAACAGAGAACCAGGCAGTATTGAAACCCCCAGCCGATTTGCATTCTAATAGCCCATTTCCCAGGACAAAGGACTGGTACTCCGGTATCAGATACAATTCCAGACACATTAGCGCCACTCCCTTCACCCAGGAAGCTCAAACAGCCAAGGTCAATGACCGCTCAGGACACGCCCAGCCATCAAGGCACCCGCCCCTTTATTGTCTCAAATTGAAGGCAGTAATCGAAGCCTGCCAAATTATTGGATCCAAAGCTAAGAACCGCCCAAAAGAGCGCGAAACCCCCAAAGGATAAAGAGAGACACTGCCATGTGTTCGATCACTTTTGGCCCTGGCACACCGGCACTCTTCGGCCCGGCCTATACCTGAAGCCAACGGCAGTACCACGACCAGAAGTAAGTTCAAGATCAACGATCGCTACCAGACAAATGAGCCCAGCAGAACCGAAGTTACTTCTCCAGACCCAGCCACTCCAGATCCAAACAATATAGAACATAGAACATAGAACAGTACAGCACAGAACAGGCCCTTCGGCCCTCGATGTTGTGCCGAGCATTGATCACCCTACTCAAACCCACGTATCCACCCTATACCCGTAACCCAACAACCCCCCCCTTAACCTTACTTTTTTAGGACACTACGGGCAATTTAGCATGGCCAATCCACCTAACCCGCACATCTTTGGACTGTGGGAGGAAACCGGAGCACCCGGAGGAAACCCACGCACACACGGGGAGGAGTGGCAGACTCCACACAGACAGTGACCCAGCTGGGAATCGAACCTAGGACCCTGGAGCTGTGAAGCATTTATGCTAACCACCATGCTACCGTGCTGCCCCAAACAAAGGGCTTGTTCCTCTGCCAAAGCTGGGTGCCTGAAGTTAAGTACAGGTTGTTGTAGTGTTAGGTATAATTAAGCTTGTAGTCTTTTTATGTTGCATGTGTGAGTTAAGCTTGTGTGTAAATAAATTATTATTGAACTTGAACTAACTGACTGGTTGTTGGATCGTTGATCAATATCCGGTTGAACCTGATGGTGGTATCATCTGATACCTGGCAACTCTGAAAAGCAATATCACTCAATATTAAAAGGGGAAACATTATTGGCGTCTCCGGTGCAAATTGGCAACAGATCTGACCCATTGATTGTGAGATTGCTTGGCTCTGTCTATCACTTGCTGATAATGCTGTAGTTCCGTGTTGTAGCTTCCTCAGCATGAAACCTCACTTTTTGCCATACTTGGCATACTCTCCTACCTTCTTCATTGAACCCGGGTTGATCCCTGGGCTTGTTGGAAATGGTAGAGTGGATGATATGCCAGGTTATGAGGTTAAAGATTGTGGTTGAGTACAGTTCTGCTGCTGCTGATGGCCCACAGCGCCTCATGGATGCCCAGTCTTGGGTTGCTAGATCTGTTCGAAGTTCGGCGCCGTTGCCGCTCTCCCCTAAGAGATTTACCACGAGCCCGTGGTGGCGGCGACCCTAAGAATCTGGGGACAGTGGAGGCGGCATAGGGGGGAAACAGGGGACTCGATGGAGGCTCCACTGGGTGGCAACCATCGGTTCATCCCGGGGAACAAGGATGGGGGATTTAGGGGGTGGCAAAGGGAGGGCATCAGCAAATTGAGGGACCTGTTTATTGGCGGGAGGTTTGTGGGCCTGGGGGAACTGGAAGATAAATTTGGCCTTCCCCAAGGGAACATGTTCAGATACTTGCAGGTAAAGGCGTTTGCTAGGCGACAGGTAGAGGGATTCCCTTTGCTGCCCTCGCAGGGGACGATGGACAGAGTGCTTTCGGGGGTGTGGGTCGGAGAGGGGAAGGTGTCTGACATCTATAAGGTAATGCAGGAGGTGGAGGAGTCGTCAGTGGAGGAACTGAAGGCTAAATGGGAGGAGGAACTCGGGGAGCAGATAGAGGACGGGACTTGGGCAGATGCCTTGGAGAGAGTCAACTCTTCCTCCTCATGTGCGAGGCTTAGTCTCATCCAATTTAAGGTGCTGCACCGGGCCCACATATCCAGGACTAGGATGAGTAGATTCTTTGGGGGTGAGGATAGGTGCACCAGATGTTCGGGGGGTCCAGCGAACCACGCCCATATGTTCTGGGCATGCCCAGCACTGGAAGAATTCTGGAAGGAGGTGGCGGGGACGGTGTCGAGGGTGGTTGGATCCAGGGTCAAACCAGGGTGGGGACTCACGATTTTTGGAGTTGCGGTAGAGCCGGGAGTGCAGGAGGCGAAAGAGGCCGGTGTCCTGGCCTTTGCGTCCCTAGTAGCCCGTCGAAGGATTCTGCTACAGTGGAAGGATGCAAGGCCCCCAAGTGTGGAGACCTGGATCAGTGACATGGCGGGATTTATAAAACTGGAAAGGGTCAAATTTGCCCTGAGAGGATCAATACAAGGGTTCTATAAACGATGGCAGCCTTTTCTGGACTTCCTGGCTCAAAGATAGGTATCTTGGTCAATAGCAGCAGCAACCCGGCGGGGGGGGGGGGGGGGGGGGGGTGTTCCTTATTGTAGTGTCTATTCTGTAACTTTATATTGTGTTAATTTGCATTGTTGTTAAAATGCTGTGTTCATGGAGGTGGGGCGAATGTTTATGATTGTTAATATTATTGTTATTTTTGGAATTTTACTAAGGTGCGTTATTGTTGTATAAATTCAAAATTTTTCAATAAAAATTATTTAAAAAAAAAGATCTGTTCGAAGTCTATCCTATTTATCATGGCGGTAGTGTCACACAACACAATGGAGGGGATCCTGAATGTGAAAGCGCAACTTCGTCTCCCATAGCAGAGGAAAACTTACACTTTTAGGGGCCAAGCTCTCTCCCTCTTTATGGGTCGCCGCACGTCATGCCTCATCCTCTGATGATACGGTGGCTCGCCCCAAATTATGTCAAGCCCCACTTCCAATGTCGCCGATGGCCACCTGACCTTGCCCAACCTCAACTTCCACAATGCAAGCAACAAAAAAACACAAATCTCTGCTTAACTGCTTTAGTGCTTTTTAACCTGAAGAAAACATGCCTGTAATTCATTAATTGAAATTCATAATGTAAACCACAAAACCCCCAAAAACACACAACTCACTCCTTCACTGATTTTGTGCTTTTTAAACTTGAAAATAATAATTTTTATTGTCACAAGTAGGCTTACATTAACACTGCAATGAAGTTACTGTGAAAAACCCCTAGTCACCACATTCCAGCACCTGTTTGAGTACACAGAGGGAGAATTCAGAATGTCCAAATAACCTAACAGCTCGGGACATGTGGGAGGAAACTGGTGCACCCCGAAGTAACCCATGCAGGCACAGGGAGAACGTTCAGACTCCACACAGACAGTGATCCAAACCCGGAAACGAGCTGGGGACCCTGGAGCTGTGAAGCTACAGTGCTAACCAGTGTACTACCGTGCTGAGACGGTCAATATTGCTCTCTGTGTGCTCAAGGTGAGCCAACATGGAACGGAGGATGAGTAACGGGAAAGCAAAATCAGATGATGATACGACTGCAGCACAGCACAGCAAACTCTGCAGAACAGAATGAGCCATCAAAAGTCCAATGCAGGAGCAAATGCTCCAAATCTAATATCAGTGACTTTGCTGGCAACTGTCTGGCAGGATTCTGTTCTTTGTTCGGAAGAGACTTTCTGAAGGCTAGTATTGTCAGTGATGGGGATTGAGGGTACTCACCAGTTTAACTGTCTGCAAATGACCAGCAGCCATTATAGAATTTACAGTGCAGAAGGAGGCCATTTGGCCCATCGAGTCTGCGCTGGCTCTTGGAAAGAGCACCCTACCCAAGGTCAACACCTCCACCCCATCCCCATAACCCAGCAACCCCACCCAACACTAAAGGCAATTTTGAACAGTAAGGGCAATTTATCATGGCCAATCCACCTAACCTGCACATCTTTGGACTGTGGGAGGAAACCGGAGCACCCGGAGGAAACCCACGCACACACGGGGAGGATGTGCAGACTCCGCACAGACAGTGACCCAAGCCAGAATCGAACCTGGGACCCTGGAGCTGTGAAGCGATTGTGCTATCCACAATGCTACCGTGCTGCCCATTATATCAGACAAACATATATGTTCTCCTTTGAAGAAAATAATTTAGACTGGAGAACATGGTACAGGGACATATTTGTTAGATTTTCTTGCTTCATCAGTTGTTTGTAATCCATGGCAATTTAGAAAGATTTTTACTGCACTTTTTTTTCCACAAAATCATAGATAACATCATCATAGGTAAAATCTTGTAAGGATACACTCCCAATTGTCAGAATTGCTGAAATTTCATATGTTCCTGACTCATCATACTTCACATATAATTTTTCACTTTTCAATACAGAGAAAGAATGTTCATCGGAAGCATTTGTGACAGGTATTTTCATAAATATTTTCAGAATGGTTTCCACATTTGGGAAAGGTTACCTGCAAACTATCACCTTCAAGTCTGTACAAATCTGCAGGTGATCTTGAAGCACACAGCTCATTATTATCAATGAATTGTTTCACTTCATCTTCAAAAATAATTGTGCCCACCATGTCCTCCCAGTAGAATTCAGTTAGTCTCTTACTGCTCTGAGCATTCTCATAGAATCACAGAATGATAGCATTTACAGTGCAGAGGGAGGTCATTCAGCCCATCGAGTCTGCACCAGCCCTTGGAAAGAGTACCCTACTTAAGCTCATGCCTCCACCCTATGCCCGTAACCCAGTAACCCCACCTAACCTTTTTGATGTTAAGAGGGAATTTAGCATGGCCAATTCACACAACCTGCACATTTTCGGACTGTGGGAGGAAACTGGAGCACTGGGAGGAAACCCATGCAGACACGGGGAGAAAATGCAAACTCCAACAGATAGTCACTCGAGGGCAGAAGTGAACTGGAGTCCCTAGAGCTGTGAGGCAGCAGTGCTAACCACTGAGCCCGCTGCATTGAAACTTGTGTTGAAAAGCATGCAAAATAATTTAGAAGTTTTCTTCAGTGGCCCCTTCTACTCCACAATTGTACCGCTATTGTGTAACAAACATCATTGACAGTCTCTTTTTAAAAAATGTTTCCAGTTAAGGTGCACTTTAGCGTGGCCAATCCACCTACCCTGCGCATCGTCGGGTTGTGGGGGTGAGATTGGCGCAGACACAGAGGAATGTGAAAACTCCACACAGACAATGACCCGGGGCCGAGACCGAAATTTAGCATGGCCAATCCCCCAAACCTGCTAATCTTTGGACTGTGGGAGGAAACCAGAGCACCCAGAAGAAACCCACGCAGACAAAGGGAGAATGTGCAAACTTCACACACAGTGTCACCAGAGGTTGGAATAAATCCCGGGTCCCTGGTGCTGTGAGACAGCAGTGCTAACCACTGTGCCACCATGCTACACTTATGTTAGTGACTCTTCTTCCACTGACGTATAATCATATCGAATGTCCATGACAAAACTTCTAACTAAGGCAAACAATTGTGCAGCATTCAATAAAGCTGTATTAACATTTTGCACCAATTTGCTGATGGCATGAATTCTTTGAAGCATATGGTTTCACGAAACAGTAAAAACTGCAATATTGTACTCCTCAAACATCTCTGCTAAGGATTTTGTTTCAGTTTCACACATGGTTTCTATGAATTGGATGTGGCTATGTCTGATACGCATTCCTTTATATCAACAAAGTTCAGTCTCAAAGCCAGAATGGCACCTGCAGGAGCGGAACACCTGGGCCGGGATTCTCCGACCCCGCGCCGTGTCGGAGAATTGCTGGTGATGCGATTGTCTGGCTACCGGAGAAACGTCGCCAATTGCGCCCGCGCAGTCGATGCGGCGCCGGTCGGAGCCGCTGAAAGAGCCCCCGCGGCGATTCTCCATGGTCGACCAGCCGAATTCCCGCAGAGTTCCGCCGAGTCCCACCGGTGTGGTTCCAACCTGATACCACCCATGTCCACTGTGGCTGTCCTGATGGGGCGGCGGGATCAAACTCTGGGGGGGGGGGGGGGGGGGGTGGGGGCCCTCGGACAGGACTGCAATCGGGGGTTACCAATCGCCGGGCGCCCACGATCTGGAGGGGGCCTACCTCCTTCCGCGTGGGCCCACTGTAGGGCTCCGCCATGTTGCACGCTGCCGGCGCAGAAACGGCCACCACACGCATGCACCAGCGCGGAGATAATCGTCGCATGCATGCGCGGACCCGCACCAGCAGTGCAGAGCTGCGTGGATCACTTTGGCGACATGCTGGCCCTCTGAGGGCTGCTGAATCGCTGGGCCAGGAGGCCCATTGACGCTGGCGTGCACCACTCCGGTGTTTAAGCTGGCGTAAACACTTGGCCGGGATTTTGGAGAATCCCGGCCCTGGTGTCACAAATTCTTTTCACCATCAAATGTTTTCCATGTTTCTGCTCCATGATTGCAGCATATTCTACCAATGTGTGGAAATTGAAAAAAGGTCATACAAGCTTTGAACGAAGTCAACAAAATGTACGGCTGCCTCACATGATTCAGCTGCTGCACTGCAGATTAAATTCAAGGAGTGGCTGGAACATGGGATGAGTAATGCACAAGGGCTTGCATTTTCAGTCTTGCTTATAGACCTGATTATTTTCCGACAATATTTGCAGCATTGTTGTTGTTCTGCCCACGACAATATTTGATGTCCAATATAAATTTGAAATGACATCCAAAACTGTTGTTTCCAGGTACAAGAGTGTGGGATTGTAGCTGGACAAATCAGAGAAATCGCTCTATAACTTAACCATCGCTGGTCACACCTTCAATTTAATGTTAATTGCTCCACGTGACTCACATCTCGCGTTGAATCAATTATTATGGAAAAGTATTTGGTATCTTTGACTTCATTAGTTTCTGAGTTGCTCTGCTATTATAGTGATGAAGTCATTGTAGGCTCAGTGCGTTTAAAAGTTGGTCTTCCCTGAGTCACAATATTGATAACTTTTCAAATGATATTCAAAGCAGGTTAAAAAATAACTTCTACCACTTAACATTGAGACTAATCAGGCAAAATTCTCCGACCCCTAGCAGGATTCTCCGCCACCCGGGAATTGGCAGGGGCGGGAATCATGCCCCACCGATCGGCGTGACGTCCGCGCCGATCGGCGAGGCCCCTGCAGCGATTCTCCGGCCCGCGATGGGCCGAGGTCCCGCCTCTGGGAGGCCTCTCCCGCTGCCGAGGTTTGAACCACCTTTGGTGGTGGCGGGATCGGCGGCGCGACCGGGCCCCCGGGGTCCTTGGGGGGGGGGGCGTGGGGCGATCAGACCCCGGGGGGGTGCCCCTATGGTGGCCAGGCCCGCGATTGGGGTCCCCGTTCGGCGGGCGGGCCAGTGCCGTGGGGGCACTCTTTCTCCTCCGCCGCCACCACGGCCTCCGCCATGGGGGAAGTGGAAGAGAATCCCCCAGTCCGCATGCACGAACCGGCGAAGGCCTTTCGGCCGGCCCCGGCGCCGGGCGGCGGGACTGAAAGGCCGCTGGTGCCGGTTTTGGCGCCAGTCGGCGTGATGCCAATCGCTCCAGAGCGGGCCTAGCCCCTAAAGGTGCGGAGAATTCCGGACTGGTTGGCGCCACTCCCCTACGCCGGGACCCCCCGTCCCGCTGGGTAGGGGAGAATGCCGCCCATCATGTCTTCCTCGAGGCCGTCCCAAAGAAGACAGCAGTTTGATTGTGGCAACAACATGTCTCAGCACTTTCCTCCAATAAGATCACACCTTTTCAAACTGAGCCAATAACACAGAATCAATTCTTCCAGATAATTTACATCTTTGAACGGATGCATAGATAGCCTGAACATGACTTTTAGAAGTTTCATGATCAACAATATCTCGTCCAACATTTCTCCAGTTAGAGTACCCATAGACAAATGATTGTTTCCATTTATTTGGGTCAATTTACAAACATAACAGGAGAGTGCCTTAGATGTTTCTGATAAATTAACCAAATTTCTCCTTTCTGTCATGCCATTTCTCTTCACCCTCAGAAAATGGGACTCAAGAAGTCTTCTAATCTGCTTTTGGCCTCGATCCTCAAACACTCTTCTCACATTTACCATATTACCTTAAATTACTAGACTATTTATTACAAAATATCAAATCATACCCAGTGGTCTGACAATGTCTTCAGGGTAGGATTCTTCCATCATGACAGCAGAAGTGCAATGAGCTTGAGCAGCATCTTTGAAGCATGTTCCATTCCCATTTCAGAGTCCACATCTTGTTCAGGTTTTTCTGCTGATGTGTTGTCTCTGGAAATGGGCAGGTCGAAGTCATCTGACAAGTCACCAAAACGTTTTGTGGATGTTTTGTTGAAGATGAATGTTTAGCTTGAGCATTGCTTAATAATATTTATTTATTACGGTAAAGTGCCAACCTATCTTTTTGCCTAGCTTCGTCCTTCCGCCTCGCTCTCAACTTCCTGGGTTTTTGATTGGCAGATTCACAGTGTCTCTTCATATTGACTGATCTATCTTGATTTCAACTACTGCGGATCTTCAGAAAGAGCAAGCTTCTTTGCCCTCCTCAGCCCTGGCCTGGAGGTTGGGAGTTGCCACACTGCTCCCCTTGACAGTCGTAGGCCAGCGCCTTCTACTCCGTCCTCGTTGAAGACCTCACAGGTTCGCACCATGATGTAAAGTCGGCAATCTCACTTTTGCATCAGGCTGCTGGGCCGAAGGTCGGACGTCTGGCTGCTGCTTCTCTGAAGAAAAGTTCAGAAACTTCATACCAGACAATCAGAGCTCCATCCAAACTGCTCTTAAGTCTCACCATCTCGCAATGTCTGGGACAGATCCGCTCGAAGGGGATACCACCAATCACAGCCCGATGTGGTTCTGCATTGTCTGCTGATGGGCTGAAAAATGAGCTTATCAGCAAATTCAGAGCTACCAGACACTGATTTGTGCTCCCACAGCCACCTCGCAGCATGGGGCCCTCACATTGGCCGGGGCACCACACTGTACGCTGTGTGTTTCCTTGTAAGTCTACCTCTGCCACAAGGACTGTGTGGTGGTCACTCCTACCGACACTATCATGGACAGATGAACCTGCGGCAGGTAGTTGGTGAGGATACTGTCAAGAATGTTTCTCCCTCTTGTTGGTTCCTTCACCATTACCCAGTCCAGCACCTTTGTCCTTTAGGACCTGGCCAGCTCGGACTGTGGCGCTACTGCTGAGCCACTCTTGGTGATGGACATTGAAGCCGCTTTCCAGAATACAATCTGCGTCCTTGCCACCCTCAGTGCTTCCTCCAAATGGTCTTCAACAAATATTGATTCATCAGCTGAAGTCAGGGGTGGTGGGGAGGTACGTGGTAATTGGCAGGAGGTTTTTTTTCCGATCTTTTGAGCATTTCTAGCATTTTCTGTTTTTATCACTAAATCCGTGCTTGGTGATTGTTTCATTTACTGTTTGTTATTGTGTTCCTTGATCTATCTTTGCGAGTATTGTACAAAACTACTGTTGACTTAACTAGAATGATGATTTATTGATGCACGTGCGGTAAGGTAACAATCAGAATGCTATACAGTCTAAGTTGTCATAGAGTTACATTAGATTCTCCTGGAACTACCCATATGTGCGACTGTCCTGGTGTACGCCTTACAACCTCTGCTGTAGCTGGATGTCACATGACTGATGTCTGACGCCACCTGCTGATGGGAGGTCACACTGCTGCGTGCATGTAATATTATTCACAGGCATAGCACCACATTTGTGGGATCTAGTTTTGCACTAATTGGCTGCTGTACAGTACAACAAGTGGCCACACCTACCATTTATTGAAATTCCTGTAAAAGATGAAAAGTAACCAAGGTCAACCCAGCTTGTCTTCTACTGTCCTCATCATCACAGGATGCAATAATAATGGGCTGCTGATTAACTTGAGCCATCAATCCCTACCCACAAATCTTGCAACAGACCTAGATATGATTGAAAGAATACATCAGGGATGGTGAAACTTGCAAAGCATAGGGGCAAAGCCAGGTTCCTTCAGAATGCAACACCTACCACATGAGTTAAATTGCTCACATACTGGGCTGAATTCTCCTCCGTCGGGTTGCTCCGTTTTGCCAGCACCCCGGGGGTTTCCCAACGGCGTGGGGCTGCCCCACAATGGGAAACCCCATTGACCAGCCGGCGAAACGGATCATCCAGCCGGCGTGCTGATCCAAAATTCGGGTGCGGCGGGACAGAGAATCCAGCCCACTGTTTCCCAATCTGCTGTTTATGAAATAAATCTATTTAATGGATCATGATGAGTGTTCCCGGACCAGTAATGTTGCCAGATTCCATCTCTCTCCCTCCTCAATTTTTCTCGGTCTCCCATTCTCTTCTATCACCAGTAGGTGGAGCAGTGGAAGTACAGATGCTCATCGATGTTGTCCATTTATGTCCGATGATATGTTTGCTGATGGCTGAAGTCTGAATGTTTTGGAAATTTAAAAAAGAGACTTCATTTATATAATGTCTTTAATGACTGTAAGAACTTCTGAAAGATTTGTACCCAACCAAGTACTTTTGAAGTGCAGGCACTGTTGTAATGCACCAAATATGGCTGCCAACTGAGACGCAGCTAATTCCCATTGACAGCAATATGATAATGACCAGATAATCTGTATTTGTGATGTTGGTTGAGAGATAACTTTTGCCGAGGACACTGAGGACAACTGCCTTGCTTCTCTTTTAAAGGTGCCATGGGATCTTTTGCAACCAAAGGAGGTAGATACATCAGAAAGACCGTCGGTGGAATTCTCTGTTTCTGAGACTAAGTGTTGACGCTGGGGTAGGATTCGTGGACCTCTACGACAGCAAAGCTGGCGCTGCACATGGACCGTTGAGGGGCTAGCACCGGCACCACGTGGAACACAATCGATTCCGCTGAGAAATGATGCCGGATTCGCTGGGTTCGGGATTGTTACTCGGGTAGCTGTCAAGCTGCAGCTGCACATACATACTTCACTCCCCGCACACGCCATCCCAGCCAAGAAGATTTTATTTAAAAAAAATAAATTTAAAGTATCCAATTATTTTTCTTTACATTTAAGGGGTAATTTAGCATGGCCAATCCGCCTAACCTGCACATTTTTTGGGTTGTGGGCGTGAAACCCACTAGATACGGGGGGAATGTGCAAACTCCACATGGACAGTGACCCAGGGCTGGGATTTGAACCCGGGTCCTCAGCGCCTTAGTCCCAGTGCTAACCATTGCGCCACGTACTGCCCCGACCCAGCCAACAAGATGTCAGAGGTAGGTTCTTTACCCAGAGAGTAGTGGGGCATGGAATGCACTGCCTGTGGAAGTAGTTGAGTCGGAAACATTAGCGACTTTCAAGTGGCTATTGGATAGGTACATGGATACGGTAGAATGATGGGGTGTAGATTAATTTGTTCTTAATCTAGGACAATTGTTGGGCACAGTGTCATGGGAGGAAGGGACTGTTCTGTGCTGTATTTTCTATGTTCTATGTTCTACGGCAGCGAGGAGAGGGGCACCCTGTTTTACAGATGCTGAGCTTGAGACACTGCTGGACGCCATAGAGAAGAGGCAGACCACCTGTACCAGGTGGCAGAGGTTTTCAGCGCTGTCAGGAACACCCCCCTCTCCCCCCAGGAAGGTCACCCATAACTGCCGGAAGTGGGAGAAGACTGGAGGGAAGACTGGAGTGAGAAATCCAGGACCTGCAGCCTCCTCACCGCAGCAGAGCAGTGGGACTTGGACATGTTCAGCCGGCCTGAGGAAAGGGCAGCCGCCGGGGTGGAGGTTGGCAGCAGACGAGGAAGTGAGACCCTGCTGAGTTGCGGGTCGCCTTGACATGTGTGCCACGCCCCTATCACCCCCACACCACCCTCACACCCACACCAACACCACACCACCCTCACATCACCACCATCACCCCTACTCGCCCCTCCCCAACACACACCCACCAACGGAGAAGATGGGGAGAATACGCTGAAGAACTAAACGAGATGATTCTTCCATCGATCTGGTGAACTATGGCCATCTGCAACTCAAAGCAATAAAAGACTGTGAAGTTTAAGATGGAAGGTTTGAAGGCACTCCACCAGCTACAGGTCTCGGGTAATATAGATGAAGATTGGTATGTGTTCAAGCAACAATTTAGACTATGTTGCAGCCCTTGGCCTGCAGGTACAGCCTGATGAGTGGCATATTGCAATGCTGCTCATGGTAGCAGGTCCTTAAGCAATAGAAATATACAATACATTCGCCTTCGACAGCAGAGACGAAAGCAAGAGTTTGGATGAGGTGATAAAGTATTTTGATCGATGTTGCTCTCCAAAGAAAAACAAACATTTGAACGTTCCATATTTTGTATGGTTATCCAAAAAGCAGGCAAATCTTTTGGTAGCTTTGTTACTGACTTGTGATTGAAGGTGTTGGCGGGCAATTTTAGTACTCTGAAGTCATTGATGATCCGGGACCAGATAGTGTTTGAGATCTCGAATGGTAAAGTACGTGCGAGGTTATTACGGGAAGAAGACCTGAAATTAGAAAATGCTATCAAGATCTGCCATGCAAGTGAGATAGCTGCACAGCAGATCAGTACGTGCAACCTAAAACTGTTGCTGCCAATCTAGAACGCCCCTGCGCATGCGCTGGGATGATGCCAGCAACGCTGGCGCTCCCGCGCATGCGCCAATTTGTGCTGGCTGGCTGAGGTCCTTCGGCGCTGGTTGGCGCGGCGCCAACCCACTTCTGCGCCAGCCGAGCCCCCGGAAACCCCCTGCGCATGCGCAGGAAACACGCCAGCGGTTCTGCGCTTGCGCCAGAATACACTGGCGGTCCTGCGCATGCGCCAACTCGCAACGCCCGGCAGAGGCCCTTCAGTACCGGTTGGCTCGGCGCCAGCTCCTCCAGCACCAGCCTAGCCCCCGGAAGTGCGGAGGGTTCCGCAATTTCCGGGCGGCCCGACGCCGGAGTGGTTCATGCCGCTCTTTGGCGCCGGTACAGGCCGCCCCGCTGATTCCGGAAGAGTCCCGGCCGTGGTCTCAGAGCAGACGGCCATTTTAAGCAGCAGACCGGGTCCGCCATCTTATGCCAGTGATGCAGCAATTGTCATGGGCCATGACAGTGTCCAGAATTTGGGAAAGTATGTTCCAAGTGTGGTCATACAAATCATTTTGCAAAGCAATGGTTTTCGCATCCTACAGTGGACCAAACAGGGTCAGTCAATGCAGTCGATGGGATGTCCCTTGAAGAACAGTTTTTCATTGATCTGATTTCACCCAAGGACATGATGAGTCCAACTATGAAAAGTGAAGAAGTTTTACTGACCAGTCGTGACAATGGTGATGGTGAAGTTGATACCTTTGAAGACAGATGGACAATTCCAGTGATGCTGAACAACACGTTGATAAAATGCAAGTTTGACATGTGAGCGAGGGCCAACCTCCTCAGTCTGCCTGATTTGCATGGGTTGTGGGTAAATTATCAAACAAGACTGCTGAAAGACTACAATGGGAACGAGATTGCGGCGCTGGGTGTATGTGAACTCGAAGCATGGGTATACAATACAAGTCACATCATTGTGGACATGGAACGTAAGTTCATCTTAGGAGCGGAGGCGTGCGAGGCCCTGAACTTAGTTGAGTGGCTGTTCATTCCAGACAGCGCTGCCATGGAGGACCATTGTGAATGGCAATGAGATATAATGGCTCAGTCATCCGATGAGATACAAGCGAAAGTTAAAGTGGAGGTCGACAAACTAACTGAAGAGATGGAAGAGCTAAAGGGAATTCCAAAATTCTGATTAACAGCCTTCAAGAATGTGATTTTGCTCAGTGGCATGATACAGGAGCATGATGAGCCTATCTTAAAGCATGTACAAGATGTCAACTTTAAATGTTCAGAGCTTGAACAGCCAATGAGCTTCACTCTGGAATTTAAGTTTGAGCCAAATAAGTATTTCACAAATGAGGTAGTCACAAAAGTATACCAGATGGAGTCGCGGCCTGCGTTGTGAAAACTGTACAAAATGACTCTTCAATTTCTTCAGTCCTCCTGAAGTTCTAGACCATGAAGTGTTAGATGAAAGTTTGCAGCAAGACTCGCTGCTGACTTTAAAACTGGTCACTTCTTGCGTGTACACAGAATTCTACGTGCAATGTCGTACTTGCTGGAAAGACGGAGGTTGAGGGGGGACCTGATTGAGGTCTACAAAATTATGAGAGGTATGGACAGGGTGGATAGCAACAAGCTTTTTCCAAGAGTGGAGGTGTCAGTTACAAGGGGTCACGATTTCAAGGTGAGAGGGGGAAAGTTTAAGGGAGATGTGCGTGGAAAGTTTTTTACGTAGAGGGTGGTGGGTGCCTGGAACGCTTTACCAGCGGAGGTGGTAGAGGCGGGCACGATAGCATCATTTAAGAGGCATCTAGACAGGTATATGAACGGGCGGCAACAGAGGGAAGTAGACCTTGGAAAATAGGAGACAGGTTTAGATAAAGGATCTGGATCGGCGCAGGCTGGGAGGGCCGAATGGCCTGTTCCTGTGCTGTAATTTTCTTTGTTCTTTGTTCTTTGTTTTACTTTACAGGAGCAGCCATTGCAGATGATAATGACTCCGATAATGATTACTACGATGATAATTTCGATCACCATGAGTACGATGAGGAAAGTGGAAATTCAAATGATGAGCAAGGTGAGGACGACTATGAAACGGTATTCAGGTGGTTTGGCGGGAGTGATGAGGTGATCACAAGGGAAGCTGAGTCTGTGCAGGACAATGATAAATGTAAAAGTTCGAAGATGGAAAATGCAGAGGCTGAAAGTGAGATTGCAGCAACAGACACATCAGTTGACAGCTACTCAACTGGGATCAGGCTGGTAACTGAAGAAATCATCCCCATTCTGAAGAAACTGGCTCCAGAGGCAAAGGGTGAATCATCTCAGTCCCACAAAATGGTTTCTGCAGCGGACTCCCCAATACTCGAGGCCTCTCCACCGAGAGACGTGCTAGAAGAGCAGATGGATGCATCTGCTTGCCGTACTACAATGAAAGACAAAACACATATCATCCTATCAGATGAGGATGAGCCACTAATTGATACTTCAGCAAAAAGACGACCCATATATCATCATATCAAGTGAGGATGAGCCACCAATTGGGCTCAAACACAAAATGAAGGAGCAGCACCCAACGTTGGGGACGTTGATCCAGCCCAGACACCAGAGTGCGAGGCTTTGCAGGTTGTCCTGAAGTTGCAGACTTGACTGCTACCATGCAATCATCCAAAATTATGCTGACACCGGACGTTTCACCAGGTGATGGGCATGCTGTTCAGCATGCGAACGCAACCATGGATCAACCAAAACTATCGGTCCAGCTAAGGCTCTGAAATCAGCTATGATGGCAAAAGCACCACAAGCAATTAGTCCCATGCCGCAGACCAGTAGCATGACGGGTGCCACCAAAGCAAAGGAAGAAAAAGAGACACAGTCAGAGGATCCCTCCCATGAGAAGGAAGAGGACGAAAAGGAGAGTGGAGGATACCATTGGGTGCTGCTCCTTCATTTTGTGTTTGAGCCCAATTGGTGGCTCATCCTCACTTGATATGTGTTTTGACTTTCATTGTAGTACGGTGTTGTCGTATGCTTTCTGGCCTGTCGGCCACATTGCCGATGCCTTGTTCTTCAGTACCGTGGGTCTTACCACGTGACTGAAGAACAAGGCATCGGCAATGTGGCCGACATACAGAAAGCATACGACGACGCAGCAAGAAGCATCGTGTCAGAAAACTGAAAAAGCTGGTCACGCAGAGAAAACCGGTCTTCAGGACACGTCACGTCAAAAGGCCAAACAAGCTGATTATATAAAAAAGACCTGCCAGAAAACAGTCTTCCAGAAGTTAAAGCGACATCGAGCAGCGAATAAAAGTTCAGAAGACCAACGGGACGATGTTGTTGTCAATGTCCAATAAGATGTGCACCAGGGACACGTTCATCAGGCACACATATTGTGTGAAGCACGGGTGCATCTTATATATGACGTGTGTAAAATGACAATACAGATCATGTTTTGTAAGACACAGTTATATTTGAATATAAATTTTAGCAGTTCCAGGGGAAGGGGGATGTGGTGATATGCCTGTGCACAGTTCTGTATATAGTTAGTAATGCGATCTCCAACCAGCTGGTGGCGATAGAGATCTATCACATGACTCAAGACACCCGCCAGTTGGTAGTAAGTCGTACAAGAAGAGAGTCGCACTTAGGGTGGCTCCTGGAGAATTCACCAAATTCATTTTGTGGCCATCATCTGTATTATAGTTTGTTAGTTATCTTTCCACTTTATTTGTTAATAAATCATCTTTCTAGTTAAACAACTAGATGTTCTGTGTACAGCATTACAGTGGTTATATCACAGAACACAGCACCCGCCAGGGAAAGAGAGAGTGCATCCCATCTCAGTAGGTCATTTTTTTAGTTTCTCTGCCAGACTGGTCAGGTTTAAGGTAGTGAAATGTGCTTCAGGCTCTGCCCCTTACCCCTCTCGGGTTCACTGGGAATACTTGCTTTTACCCAGGTTAAGTTTGTAGCCTGAGAAGGCTCCAAACTCTCCCAGG
Organism: Scyliorhinus canicula; assembly: GCF_902713615.1. Taxonomy (NCBI): domain Eukaryota; kingdom Metazoa; phylum Chordata; class Chondrichthyes; order Carcharhiniformes; family Scyliorhinidae; genus Scyliorhinus; species Scyliorhinus canicula. Next base: position 150,518,731 of record NC_052149.1, on the reverse strand, counting down.
AGCTTCATGATTTCTTTCATGCCGCTCTGTGGGTCCAAGATGTAAAGGAGCAGATCATCCGCACAGACTGCGACACTGTGCTCTCTACCTCCTCTTCAAATTCCCTTTCAGCCTCTCACCGCTCTCAGGGTGATCACCTGGGGTTCAATTGCCAGGGCGAACAAGAGGTGGACAGTGGGCATCCCTGCCTTGTGCCTCTGTGCAGCTGGAAGTATTCAGAGCTGGTGGTGTTCTGTACGCTCGCCTTGGGAACGTTGTACAAGAGTTTCATCCATGAGATGAGCCCTGTCCCCCAGCCCAAACTGCTCTAGTACCTCAGTGAGGTACTCCCCCACCCCCACCCCCCCCTTCCCCCCAGGGGTGGCAGAGAATCGCGGAGGCCCTGGAGAATAACAGGTGAGACCGGCTAATGATATGCAAATGCCGTTTACTGTACATGCGGAGTGGAACGTATTGACACAGCTGTCAAGGCACCGGATAATTGCGATTTGGCATGAACCCGGCACCTGTCACGATTTTGGTATCAAAACCGATTCTCTGTCCAATCACGTTTCCTGGTTCCGGCGCGGCCAACGGAGAATCCCGCCCGCATCTCCAACAGTGCAATGCTCCTTCACTACTTTACTGGAGTATCAGCCTGGATTTTTACGCTTAAAACCTGGAGTTGGACTTGGACCTGGAACACTGTTATTTACAGGAAAATGTGCTACCAACTGCATGACACTTAATACAGCAACCTTGAAGTACAAGAGGCAATTTTGAGGAATGGCTGGAAACAAGTGCTGAGCAAATAAGGCACACTGGCTTTGCACTCAATTAGCACTCAATTACTGATTAGGAACAATTTTCGAGGGGTGTTCTTAGTAGCTTCCACGCATCCACTGAAGATGTCGAGTGTGCTTGCTGACAAAATGTCATACCCCAAGTAGGCACAGGGACAGAGGGAGAGGGTTCACAGGTTCTCAGAGGCAGCACTGGAAGTCCTGTTAGGAGGGTTGGCGGGGGGGGGGGGGGGGCAGCTGTACTTACTTGTGCGCACCCACCGGGGACCATTCGTCAAGGGGAGAAATCCCTACGTGGGCTGATACAGAAAAATGAAACGAAATGAAAATCCGCTTATTGTCACGAGTAGGCTTCAATGAAGTTACTGTGAAAATCCCCTAGTCGCCACATTCCGGCGCCTGTCCGGGGAGGCAGGTACGGGAATCGAACCGTGCTGCTGGCCTGCTTGGTCTGCTTTAAAAGCCAGCGATTTTGCCTTGTGAGCTAAACCAGCCCCTGAGCGGGGAAGCCCAGAAATTTCTAGCCTCTATCCGTGGCTCAAGTATGCTTAGCGGATCTTTGTCGTACAGTTGTTAAAAAGTCTTTCATGGGACGTGGGCATCACTGGCTGGGACGGCATTTATTGACCATTCCTAACTAAATAACTTACCGGAGGGCATTTAAGAATCAACCACATTGCTATGGATCTGGAGTCACATAGAGGCCAGCCTGGTAAGGATGGCAGATTTCCTTCCCCAAAGGACATTAGTGAACCAGATGGTTCAATCAACAATGGTTTCAAGGCCAACATTAGAATTTCAATTCCAGAATTAAAATTTTGCCATCCGCTGTAGTGGAGTTCAAACCCTGGCCCCTGAGGGTATTACCCTGATCTCTGGATAACTAGCCCAATAACAACACCGCTATGCCCCCCCCCCCCCCCCCCCCAACCCTTCCCCTCTTCTAGCCTCTGAAGGGGAGAGAGGGAGAGGAGAAGCAAAGAAGGAAAGCGTTGCATTTGTTTACCAGCTTTCATCATCTTAGGATGTCCCAAAGTTCTTTACCGTCACTGAATTGCTTTCAAAGGGTAGTGGCTGTTGTTACATTGGGAACTGTGACAGCTAATGTGTGCGCAGCAGTCTCCAATAAATAGCAATAAAGTAAATGACTGGTTCATCTGTTTTAGTAATGTTGCTTGCGAGTTAAATATTGGGCATGACAGCAGGAGTGAAGCACCCACTGAGAGAGTTTATCCCAATTTGCATTAAGTGTGGTAGGTGTTACAGGTAATACAAACCATTATTGAAGCAATTTCCAGAGAAATGGTTCTCTAAGCACTGAGTGGAATAATGGCCTACGATCATGACTTTGATCCAGCAAAATTGCCTTTGTACTCTAACAAGGCACCATATTGTCCAGGATGCTGAGAAAACTGTTGACCTGTTCCCCTCCACAACACTGACTACACTGCATGTAAGTTATGGTAGCACAGAACGAGGTTCGACGCCAAGAAGTATTAATTTTCACAGTGTCATTAACCTGTCAAACAAGTTGGCAGGTCATGCAATGAATGTGGGCTTATTGCAAGTGCTCAGTAGATTGCTGGAAGAGTTGGGAGGGGGCGGAGGTGAGGGGGAGGGGGGGGGGTGCTGGTGGTGGTATGTAGAGGGACTTATCTCCCAATCCCTGGGATGTCTTGAAACGTGAGAGCCATAGAGGAATTTCCCAGTTTTTCTCCCACCTGAATTGATAGAATCATAGAATCATAGCATTTACAGTGCAGAAGGAGGCCATTCGGCCCATCGAGTCTGCACCGGACCTTACAAAGAGCACCCTACTGAAGCCCACATATCTACCCAGCCCCGTAACCCAGTAACCCCCACTTTTTGGACACTAAGGGCAATTTAGCATGGCCAATCCACTTAACCTGCACATCTTTGGACTGTGGGAGGAAACCGGAGCACCCGGAGGAAACCCACGCAGACACGGGGAGAACGTGTAGACTCCGCACAGACAGTGACCCAGCCGGGAATCGAACCTGGGACCCTGGAGCTGCGAAATAACTGTGCTAACCACTATGCTATTGTTTCCCCCGTTCCCCCCTTCGGGTCTCTGCCTCTCCCAAGAGATTGTGTGGCTGGTTAGGGTCTGCGTTGTGGATCATGGCGCACTTCTGCTGAACCACAACTGTATAGGACATGCTTTGACAGACCAGGTGGCTTTTTGCTGTCTGTTGTTTTTGTGTTTTTGTTTGAGAAATAAAAAACTTGGTTAAAGGAGAAAGGTGAGGCTACAGTATAGTGGGAGGCCAAAGGAGGTGAACTGGAGTTCTGTGGGTGGAGGACATGGGAGAGGGGGGGGAGCAGATTATAAAAAATTGTCACAGTGTGATTGGAGACTAAATGAAGTGGGCGCTCAGTTGCCACTCTCTGGCAAGTTTTTAATCAGCCAGATTTTGGAGGACAACACTCAGAAAGCTGTTACACCTGTTACTTCTCTCAGTTCCTGAAGGGAATTGGTATGGAAATGCACAGGCTCCGCCCGCAATTTTCCAACCCTCCTTCGATATGGGCGTAGTGCCCGAGGCTTGGAAATTGCAAATGTTACACCTGTATTCCAACAACAATGAAGCATAAACTTGGCAATTACAAGCCAGTCATATTGCATGTTTTATATTCAGTAAGACTATCGCAAAGAGGCTGGGGTCTCATATGGTGAAACATTAAGTGTTGATAAATAACACATAAAAGTTATGATCTGATAAATTAAAGTCAGCATGGATTAAATAAAGTTTGAATAACGGGATTGAGTTCTTCGATGAAGCAATAGAGAAGGTTAATCAGCATAGTGTGTTTGTTGTGTATCTGAACTTTCAAAAGATGTTTGACAATATACCTCATGATAGATTGTTGGAAAAATTAAACTCCATGGGATTACACCCTTTAATCATTAAAGGGACATGTGCTATGTGGATAAGAAACTGACTAAGAGACAAAATGCAGATGGTAGTGGTAAATAATTGATTTCTAAACTGGAGGCAATGTATAATAACGTTCCCCAGGGGTCAGTATTAGAACTAATCCTTTGATATGTATCAATGATCTGGTGACGTGCAAGATTTCAAAGTTGCCGCATGGTTCAAAAGGCTGAAATATAGTGAAAAGTGAGTAAGATAGTGATAGACTTCAGAAAGACTATCACTAGATCTAGAATGGTCAAATGGGAGGACATGGCAGATGAGATTGAAAACATATGTAAAGTGATGCAATTTGGGCGGAAGAATGAGGAGCAGCAATCTTAAAGAGGATGTATGAACAGTGAGACTTGGGAGTGTACCAACCAAAATCTTTGAGGGTGGCAGGACAAGTTCATGAGGTAGTTAAAAAATTAGATAGGATCTTGTGGTATCTGACCTCTTTAAGGGGTGATCGGTTGGCACGGTCACAGGCCATGGAAAAAAGCAATCAGGGTCCAAGATGGGGGTTCACCCCAGCAAAGGCAGGCTTTTTCCTCAGATTGATTCCAAATGCTGACTGGCAGCCACAAAGTTGCAAGACTCTGTAAGATAGTATGATGTAAATTAATGTTAGTTATTTCATACCTAGCCTGTGAGCCAAAGTTGTTACATTGGTGACGAGGATAAAGCGGAGGACATGCAATCCCGAGACTGTGAATGCAGAACCTTTGAGGTCGAAGTCAGGCTGCTAACCAGAAAATAAAATGCTTCTATTCGGATGATTAGATCCCTTTGATGCCTCCCTTGAGGATTGGACACATAATATAGACCACCCAGGTTATTATTTTATGGCCAATGGAATAGAGGAGGAGGGGAAATCCTTTTAAGTGTGTGTGGGACCCGGGCCTGCAGTCTAATCCATAGCCTTACTTCCTTGAACATGTCCGATTCTAGGTCATTCATAAAGATAGTGGATTTAGTGAAGGCACACCATCATCCAAAACCCTCAGTCATCATGCAGTGCTTAAAGTTTAATTCCACGGGATAAGCCCCAGGAGAGACAATTGCAACCTACATTATGAAACTAAGGTAAATCGCAGAGCACTGCAATTTTGGGACCACCTGGAACATTAGGCTGAGAGATCGCTTAGCTTGTGGAATCAGTAATGAAGCCATCCAGAGAAAGCTGTTAGCGGAGACAGATACCAAATTTCAAAAGGTGCTGGAGGTAGTTCTAGTGATGGAGAGCACGGAGAAGGACACGGAGGAGCTTCAGAGCACAAAATGGTTGCGTAATTCATCAGTTAGGGCAGGAAGTTGCAGTCAACAGTGGTGCCAAAAGTGAAGATGCCAGTTTTAAATGGCAAGCAAATCTAGCAGCAGACAGAGTCAGAAGATTTAGGAGAATGAATGCAACACCAAGGGTAAAAGCAGAGTGTTACCGGTTTCTGAGGGTAATTACTCCCCAGAAGCTTGCAGATTTAAGGAAGCAAAATGCTAATCTTGCCATAGGAAGGGACACTTGAGACACCAGTTTAAGAGCAAGCCAAGACAAGCTCAACACCAAAGGCAGCAACACATCACAAGTACACAGTGTAGAAGATTTCCCTTCCAAATGATTTGAATGTTCATTCACTGAACAATGTGAAAGTGGGAAAGGTAGCCCCCATCACAGAAATGCTTTTGGTTAATGGTAAACCTATAGAGACTGAAGTAGACACAGGAGCGGCCACGGCTGTAATAGGGTAAAGTACGTACAGGGGCTTGAGAAAAGAGATTTATTCTTTGGGTTTAAGGAATACATTAGCGCAATTGGCAACCTATATGGGAGAGGCCATCAAGATCATGGATACTATCCACCATACCACTGAGATACGATCTGCCCAACTCCCATTAGTAGTCGCATCAGGCTGAGGACGAAATTTACTAGGTCGCGACTGGCTCCAAGAAATTAAATTAAATTGGACAGAAATTTGTCAAATAAAAGAAAGAGGTCTACTAGAATTAATAAAAAGTACGAGTTTGTATTTTGCCTTGAGCAAGGGAAAATTAAGGACCTGCAGGCAAAGATCCACCTAGAATCAGAGGAAGACTCATGGCTTTTCAGGGCCTGATCCATGTTCTATGCCTTGTTAAAAAAGGTGGAGATGGAAATGAAAAGGTTAGAAGAACTGGGAATCATCTGGCTGGTTCAGTTTCCAGAAAGGGCTACCCCTATAGTCCCTGTGATAAAACCAGTCAAGACCATCCGCATCTGTGGGGACTCCAAATTGGCAGCGAATCAGGCTGCCAAGCTGGACAAATATTCCATTCTAAAGATAGAACTTTTGTATGCAGATCTGACTGGAGGGAATGGCATACAAAGTTAGACATGTTGGATGATGCTTTCCAAAGTTTTGTTACAATTAACACACACAAGGGTTTGTTTCAGTATACGCGCCTGCCTTTTGGCGTGTCATCAGCTTGTTCCATATTTCAGAGAGCGATGGAACGTTTGTTGCAAGGGTTGCCTGTGTAATAGTATATCTGGATGATACCTGGGCGGCACAGTCGTTAGTACTGCTGCCTTACAGCACCAGGGACTCGGGTTCATTTCTAACCCTGGGTGACTGTGTGGAGTTTGCATGTTCTCCCCATGTCTGAGTGGGTTTCCTTCAGGTGCTCCTGCTCTTCCCACAGTCCAAAGATGTGCATGGTGGATTAGCCATGCTAAATTGCCCTTTAGTGCCCAAAAGTGTAAATTTGGTGGATTGGCCATGATCAATGTGCAGGGTTGCATGAATGGGGCGGGGAGTGGGGCTGGGTGGAGTGCTCTTTCAGAGGGTCAATGCAGATTTGATGGGCTGAATAGCCTCCTTCTGCAGTGTAAGGATTCTATGTATTGATAACGGGATCGATGGACGTCGAGCATCTAGAGGGAAGAGGTGCTGAGAAGATTTCAAGAAGCTGGAGTTAACCTTAAGAAGGAGAAATGTACTTATCAGGATAATTAAGTAGCTTACCTGGGTTACCGGGTGGATACACAATGGTTGCACCCATGAAAGACAAAGTTAGAGCAATAAAAGGAGCACCAGCCCCGAGAAACACATCTGAGTTCTTCTTAGAAATGCTGAATTATTATGGGAACTTTTCGGCAAATCTGTCCACATTGTTGGCCCCCATACATGTGTTATTAAAAAAGCCCCATTAAAACCAGCGTTGGTTTTAGAGGCCACCTCAGAAAGAAGCTTTTAACAAGGTAGAGCAGTTATTACATTAATCTTGTTTATTGGAGCACTTCGACTTGCCCAGAAAATTGTTGTTGACATGTGATACCTATCCTTATGGCATCAGTGCAGTTTTCTCCCATGTAATGGATGATACCAATAGGAGATGTCTCCAGAACTCTTTCAGTGGCCAAAAAAGACCATTCTTGGATTGAAAAAGGCGAATAGGCTGTCATGTATGGAGCAAAGAAGTTCCACCTGTAAGTGCATGGAAGGTATTTTACCGTTGGAACAGACCACAAAACTTTAAGGAGGACAGGGCTATTGCACCAATTGCATCAGCAAGGATTCAGCATTGGGCATAATATTATCAGCATACACGTATATATTCGAACACCAGCCTGGAATGCAGATAGCAAAAGCGAATGCACTGAGTCGTCAACCATTGCCTGAGAATATAACACCTCCTTCCAGTAACACATGAAATTGTGATGATGCTAAACTTCTTGGATATGTTGCCAGTTTCGGTATCGCTAATCAAGTATTGAACCAGCAGAGACTTGCTATTGTCCAAAGTGAAGCACAGAATGTTAACAGAATAGATCATAGAATCATAGAATTTACAGTGCAGAAGGAGGCCATTTGGCACATCATGTCTGCACCGGACCTTACAAAGAGCACCCTACTTAGGCGCCACGCATCCACCCTATCCCCGTAACTCAGTAACCCCACCTTACCTTTTTGGACACTAAGGGCAATTTAGAATGGCCAATCCACCTACCCTGCACATCTTTGGACTGTGTGAGGAAACCGGAGGACCCGGAGGAAACCCACGCAGACACGGGGAGAACGTACAGACGCCGCACAGACTGTGACCCAAGCTGGGAATCGAACCTGTGACCCTGGAGCTGTGAAGCAACTGTGCTAACCACTGTGCTACTGTGCTGCCCCACACATAAACACATCTCCAAGACAAACAGGTATCAACAAGTTAGTGTCTGAAGAGATGAAGCCATTTTGTGTTTGGGAAGATTAATTAAGTTGTGAAGACAACATCATACATTGGGGAGCAAGAGGACTTGTCTCTGGACCACGAGGGGAGTTTTTACATTTTTATTTTTCTTCATTTACGGGATGTGGGCGTTGCTGGTTAGGCCAGCAATTATTGTCAATCCCTCGTTGCCCTTCAGAAGGTGATGGTGAGTTCGCTTCTTGAGCCGCTGCAGCCCTTGAAGTACACCCGCTGTGCTGTTAGGGAGGGAGTTCCAGTATGTTGCCCCAGCCACAGGGGGGGAGGGGGGAATGGCGATAAAAGTTCCAAGTCAGGGCGGTGAGTGACCTGGAGGGGGTGGGTTTCCCAGGTATCTGCTGCTCTTGATTGAAAGAGAAAATGCTGGAAAATCTCAGCAGGTCTGGCAACATCTGTAGGGAGAGAAAAGAGCAAACGATTTGAGTCCGATGACTCTTCAAAGAGTCATCTTCAAGGAGTCATCGGACCTGAAACGTTAGCTCTTTTCATTCCCTACAGATGCTGCCAGACCTGCTGGGATTTTCCAGCATTTTCTTTTTCATTTCAGATTCCATCATCCACAGTAATTTGCTTTTATCTGCTGCTCTTGTCCTTCCTAATGGTAGTGTGCATGGGCTTGGAAGGTGCTGACTAAGGAACCTTGGTGAGTTACTGCAGTGCATCTTGTAGATGGTACATACGGCTGCCACTGTTTGTTGATGGTGGAGGGTTTGAATGGTGGAAGGAGGAGCAATCAAGCGGGCTGCTTTGTGCTGGATGGCTTTGAGCTTCTTGAGTGTTATTGGAGCTTCACTCATCCAGGCCAATGGAGAGTATTCCATTACACTCCTGACTTGTGCCTTGTGGATGGTGGATACACTTTCGCGGTGGGGGGGGGGGGGGGGGGGGGGGGGTTGGCGCGCAGAAGATGCGTCACTCACCTTAGGATTCCTAGTCTTTGACCTGCCCTGGTGGCCACAGTATTAATATGGTCAATCCAGTTCAGTTTCTGATCAATTGTAACCACCATTATGGGGGATTCAGTGATGGTAATGCCATTGAATGTCAAGGGGTGATGGTTAGATCCTCTCTTGTAGGAGATCATCATTGCCTGGCACTTGTGTGGTGTGAATGAAACTTGCCACTTGTCACCCTAAGCCTGGATATTGCCCAGGTCGTGCTGCATTTGGACATGGACTGTTTCATTATCTGAGGAGTCGCAAATGGCGCTGAACATTGTGCATGTCATCCACAAACATCCGGACTTCTGACCTTATGACAGAAGGGAGTTCATTGATAAAGTAATTGAAATGGTTGGACCTAGAACACCACCCTAAGGAGTGAGATAATTGACCTCCAACTACCACAACCACTATCCTTTCTGCCAGGTGTGACTCCAACCAGTGAAGAGTTTTCCCCTTGATTCCCATTGACTCCAATTTAGCTAGGACTCCCCGATGCCATACTCGGTCAAATGCTGCCTTGATGTCAAGGGCAGTCACTCTCACCTCACCTCTTGCATTCTGCTCTTTTGTCCATGTGTGAACTAAGGCTGTAATGAGGTCAGGAGCTGAATGACCCTGGCGGAACCCAAATTAAGTGAGCGTAAGCAGGTTATTGCTGAGTAAGTGCCACTTGATAGCACTGTTGACTCCTTCCATCACCTTGCTGATAGAGTAGGATTGATAGGGCGGTAATTGGCTGTGTTGCATTTGTCATGAGAATGTCGCTTTACAAAATGTTTGGCTGCTCATATTACTGCAGTGATATCAGAGTGTGGGTGGAGCTGGGATCTCTGTCAGCTTTTTACTTTTGTTTTAGGCTGTTTGCTGCAGGGTATGTTTCAGTTTCGTTTTTAGTGTTGGAGCTGAAGTCAGACAGAGCAGGTGTACTGTTGATCTCTCTGCAATGAAAAGACTATCTCTTGATCATTTGGTGAATTCAGAATTATAAATGTTTTCAGTAGTGGCTTTAACTTGATGTGGTTCTGTCAAAAGTTATGTTTTTTGTACGTCTTCTGGATTTTAAATGACAGCGTAAGCATTACTTAGTGTTGTACTCTTTGGGGGTTGTATTTGAATTAATGATTGCTAAGATGTTCACTGTTTGTTTTAAAAAGGCTAACTTGAGTTCATAATAAACATTGTTTTGCTTTAAAAAATACTTTTGCATTTCTGCTGTACCACACCTGTAGAGTGGGCCGTGTGCTCCCCATACCACAATCTATTAAAAGCTGTGGGTCAGGTGAACTCCATGATACACTTTGAGGTTCTCTAAACCCAGGCCCATAACACATTTGTCCTGTTTCTTGTGTACAGGACACACTTGCTCAATTTTTCACATTTCCGGGTAGATACCAGTGTCGTAGCTGTACTGGAATAGCTTGGCTCGGGGTGCGGCAGGTTCTGGCGCACAAGTCTTCAGTACTATTGGCTGAATTACCTGGTGCCCATCGCGATGTGTCAAAAATGGAGTTACGTTTGGTGGCTTGACATAGCTGATGACATTGAGAGGTTAGTGACAGCGATCAGTGCCAGTTGCAACAGAAGTTGCCTGCTACAGCTCCTTTGCACCCTTGGGAATGGCTTGGTCGGCCATGGGTACGTGTCCACAGTGATTCTGACCATTTTTGAGTACGATATTTTTGCTCCTGACAGGTGCCCATTCAAAGTGGATGGAAGTGTTGAAAATGAAGTCAATGATGTTGCATGACACAGTTGAGAGATTGCGCCAGTGTTTTGCATCCATGGGATACCTTAAGTAATTGTGTTGGATAATGGAACGGCTTTCACGAGTGCTGAATTTCAGAATGTTACCTCCACAAATAGTATTAGGCATGTCTAGACTGCACAATACTACCCAATGAACTGGCTGAACAGGATGTCCAAACTTTCAAGGCAGATCTTAGGGCTGGTTTAGCTCAGTGGGCTAGACAGCTAGTTTGTCTGCAGAACAATGCCAGCAGCGCGGGTTCATTTCCCCTACCAGCTCACCCGAATGTGACGACTAGGGGCTTTTCACAGTAACTTCATACTTGTGACAATAAAAGATTATTATTATTATTATTATTAAAAAGCAGTCAGGCGTGACATTAGAAACCAGAATGACTTGATTTCTTCTAAGATACCAGACAACGGCGCATCCTACAACAGGAGTTCCGCCAGCGGAATTATTGATGGGCTGGTGTCTAAGCACTAGACTAAGTCTGGTGTTTCCAAATCTGCCAGGGAGAGCACAGGCCAGTCAGAGCAGTCAGAAGAAAAAACACGATTCAGGCAAAGCAACAAAGTCGTTTGCAGTAGCTGAACCAGCGTATGTCAGAAATTTCAGAAGCTGGCCAAGCTGGGTCCCAGGAGCAGTTGCAGCCAAGAGAGGACCACTGTCTGCGAAAGTGAATGTACAAGGTAGAATTGTCAGGAAACATATGGACTGCTTACATGTTCCAGCAGCCAGGACTACAACCTGAAACCATATTTCCAGCAGGAAGCCTTATTGGTTGTCTGAGTCGCGAAGTACCGAGTCATCCCGTGACTGGAGAGGCTGCCGTCACCACAGAAACGGATGAGGCCAAGTTGCCAGCACCCAAGGAGATACCGGGTCCAGTAGTTTCTGCATAAAGTGCCCCAGTAAAAGCACCTAAGTCAAAGGAGTTATGCCGTGTTGCCAGAAAGCGGAAACCACCAGAGGGACTCAATCTATGATGGACTTGATTGAATGGGTTCAATGTTAAGTTTATTGGAGGCTGTACAGTTTAAATTTATCATTGTATAAAAGGACATAGAAGCAGGGGGGGATGTGGTGTCTGGCCCCTTTACGGGGCAATTGGCCAAGATGGTCACAGGACCTGGAAAACCAATCAGGGGACCCGGGTGGGGGGTTAACCTTTGCAAGTGGGGGCTTTTGCCTCAGATCGATTGCGGATGCTGACTGGTAGTTGCAAAGCTGCAAGGCTCTGCAAGATGGTATATTGTAAATAAACATTAGTTGTTTATTACCCAGCTAGTGAGCTAAAGTTATCACAGAACTCTGGCTTCATCCACAGAGGGATTGAATAACAAAAGCAAGGGAATTATGCTAAACCTTCATAAAACACTGTTTGGACCATTGTTCTGTTTTGAGCACTGATACTTCAGAAGGATGTCAAGATGTTGGAGAGGATGAAGATGAGATTTATTAAAATGGTACCAGGGACTCGGGACTCGGTAATGTGGAGAGACTGGAGAAGATGGGATTGTTCCCCTTCGAGCAGTGAAGGTTAAAAGGTGATTTGATGGAGAGGTTCAAAATAGTCAAGTGATTTGGTAGAGCAAATAAGGAGAACCTGTCTCCAGTGGTAGAAAGGGTGATAACAAGAAGGAAATATTTTTCACCCAGTGAGTTATTGTGATCTGAAATACACTTTTTGAAGGGATGATGGAAGCAGATTCAATAAAACCTTCAAAAGGGAATTGAATTACATCTCCAAAGACCCGGGTTCGATCCTGGCCCTGGATCATTGTCCATGTGGATTTTGCACATTATCCACGTGTCTGCCTGGGTCTCACCGCCACAACCCAAAGATGCACAGGGTAGGTGGATTGGCCACCATCAATTGCCCCTTCATTGGTATTTTTAAAAAAGGGAATTGAATAAATACTTGAAATGAAAACATTTATGAGGCACACTTATCAGATCATTCTTTCAAAGAGGCAGGGGCATGATGGATGAATGGTCCTCTTCTGTAACATGCTATGATTGTGTGAGTGTGCTAATGACTTGTGGAAGGTTTCTGAAAATGTATAATCTCCAGCCCTACCTGCCCTTCCAGGCTTTAATAGGATAAATGGTTAAAATTATATTAATTAGCTTCATAACAGAACTGAATGGAAATGTTAATGTAATTAGGAAACAAAAATCTGCATTAATTCTCTGGATGACTAAATTGGCTGCTCATGGTTTGGTACTTCGAGCTGCAGTGGTTCAAATTGCATAGCGCAGACCAGAATGATCTCAAACCCCTTCATTATGAATGTCAGCCATGGCTTTGTATTCCCAGAGCTTGAGAACAATCAGGCAAGACATCAATAATAGTAGATATAATTGACTCTATTTCTTTTAACGCACCATGAAGCACTCAAGAAGCTTCCACTTAGAGCTCTCGAACAAATTAGAATGTAATTTAAGGGAAGGCAGCTCATTCAAGAAAGATACTGCAAATGAGAGTATTCAGTTAATTTTGTTATCAGAACGGGGGGAGGGGAGTTGAAGGTTAGAAACTGGTTTGCATTGAGGAGGGCACTTTTGAGCTGGATTCCCCAATTACAGGAGGGAGTGCTGTGAATTAATGCTCCTGTTGACACCTCTTGAGCATCAGTCATGTCATGTTGGGGATATAATGATCGTGATTGGCATTGGGTAACTAACTTGTTGAATGTGAAGTATGCAGAAATGCAAATCCATGATTCATAAAAGCTGGGCTATCATGGAGTGCTCAAATCCTCTGTAATGTATCCTGAAGGAAAAAAAAATCAAAGTGTTACCCTATTGACTCCCTGGTCTGCACATGTTAGGGAAGCCCCATGATGGAGCCCTGACTGGTGCTGTGTTACCATATCCAGTTATGGGAGTGAGGTGCTGGTGGGACGGATTTGCAACTGACCTCCATGGGAGAGCGAGAAAGAAAATAAACCTCCACTATGTTTCACCTCATGATCAACATTCAGTAGCTCTCACTGTAAAATGCATATGTATTAATACCAGGCAATGGCTAAACTGGCTACTGGTCCACTAGCTCTTACTGTATATACTTTGAACTGGAGCATTGTGTTTAGTTCTGGGCACTACACTTTAGCAAGAGTGTCAAAGCCTTGGAAAGCTTGCGGTGGAGATTTATTAAAATGTTATGGTGTCAGGAATGGGTGGCTCCAGTTATTTGGAGAGACTGCGGAAGCTGGGATTATTCTGCTCAGAGCCGTAAAGGTTAAGAGATGATGAGATAGAAGTGTTCAAAATTGTGAAGTGTTTTGGAAGACCGATAAAGGAAAATTGTCTCCAGTGGCAGGAGAACTGATAACCTGAAGAAAATAATTATTACACAGCGAGTTGGTGTGACCTGGGATACATATTCTGAAATGGTGATGTAAGCAGATTCGATAAAACTTTCAAAAGGCAATTGAATGAATGCATGAAAGGATGCAATGATTTTACATGTAAGAATGACAACCCAATGATTTATTGTAAGGTTGCTGCTGCTGTTGCTAGAATTCCCCCTACCATGAGAGCAAGGTTAAGAGAAAATAAAAGTATTTCTTTGATTTTTATCTACATGGTACTGTACCTGAAGATGTAAAGGCTCCAAAATGTGACTCTGTATCCTGGTTTTCCAACATTACAAGTGACTACTGCTTGCAAAATAGAACCAGAGGTGTACGTGAATACTGATGCTGCTGGTCACATATGATGCCATTTTGGTGAGGGTGTTAGCACACAGCAGAAATACGCAGTGTCAATGGGTAGTAATCCCAGTCAGCATGTAGAGCTGATTTGATATCATCGCTGTCATTTTGGAGCTCAATCTTCCATCTAGTGTCATCTCTTAAACCTGCATGGCTGAAAACATATTCAGAAGTAGGAAGCTTTGTTCCCACCAGTGCTTTTTTAAAAGATCATCAATTGTTTTTTCGTCAGTTGCTGATTGTAGAAGTGCTTTGGGGTTTCCAAAGTTGTGTAAAGTTCCTGAAGCTGGCAGGGAGGTGAAGTGGCAAGACTTTGTCCTGACTTCAAGGATTTTGCAAAAAAACAGTTACTTGCAGTGATCTGTATATCTGTGTATATATACAAGGGGTCAATGTAGATGCAATACAGCTGAGCAAGCACAAGAGGGAGCACGGGAGAGGTATAAATAGACACAGACAGGAAGTTAGAGGGATTTCACAGGGATGGCAGCTAGTGAGCAGGACACAGATAGGCAGCTCTGATGTAACATAGTATAAGGGCCGAGAGAACAAACTCAAAATAAAGCATCTACTTCAACTGTAAGACTGTGAGCTTTATTCAGACACAAGGAACAGCACATGGTACTAGGAGACTTCAGAACGTTTACTATAAGATTACACAAGATGCAGACAAAAAAAGACCAAGTGGCAAGAAAACTCCGACCGGACATTCGACGTGGGAAGACTTCACTAATTTGATGATCTTTGTTGGAACCCCACCGCAGCTGAACACAACTGATAATTTAAGTAACAACTGGAAAAGATTTAAACAAATGTTCGATATATCATAGCAAATGATTTAGAAGCAGCCTCAGAAGAAATGGAAATAGCACTGCTCATCACAGGACATGAAGCTAGAGAAATATATAATTGCTTTAAATACTTGAAAGGTGAAGACAGCACCAAATTAGAAGTAATATTGAAAACAATTGAAGAGTACTGTATGGAATTTGAAGAGTACTGTATGCTCAAAGACCAAATTGCCAGGGAATGAGTGATGCAAAACTCAATCATTACCAGAACAGAAAGGGTTCAGTCTAGAAATTGGAATTGAAAAGTCAAGATCAAAAGAAAAAAGTAACTTTAACCTTTTACAAAGGAAATACGCTGAAATCCACTGTAAAATGGCAGGTGAGCACATTTTACAGTCTCCGGGGAACAAAAGATGAAACTCTGTATCTGCACATGCGCAGGAAACAGAAGCCACGCATGCACAGTTAAAATCAGCCATTTTGCGTTCTGCACCATTGCGATTGCACCATTCAAAGATGGTTCTGTGCATGTGCAAGCCACAAAGGTTGCAAAGTTCAACACGACTCTACTTATGGTAGATGAATTCAGTACCATGATGCCATGGCAGATCATCGATACATTGGATGACAGCGACCTGTCCAATAACAAAGAAGAAAATGAAGACACACAGAAAGTACAGAACAACTCCGTTGAGAGAGCACAGATCGACTCCACAGAGAGAACACTGAACGACTCCACAGAGAGAGGGATGAAAGGCTCCACAGAGAGAACACTGAATGACTCCACAGAGAGAGGGATGAAAGGCTCCACAGAGAGAGCGATGCACGCCTCCACAGAGAGAGGGATGAAAGGCTCCACAGAGAGAGCGATGCAAGCCTCCACAGACAGCTCATTGACAGACTCCAAAATGGAAGCAAGCAAACATTCCATAGCGAACGCCATGCATGAACAAGAACATGAAGGTCTACCCACCACATCTGAGCAACCAGAAGCTGACTATGAAAGTACCAAGCTCACATAATCAACAAGAAGACAATGTAAGGCTACCCACTGTATGTGAAAACAGTGAAAATGTGATCACAATCGACATACAGGATGTGCAGGATCACAGCAAGACTGACAGAATTCAGCTTGTCTGTACAGAAGCACGCAACAATCAGAGTAGGGCTACTCATGAGTCCAGAGAGACCACGTCAATAGAAATCTTGAAGATTTTGACTTCAGAAGAGGAGCACCAAGACCCACAAGAGAATGAAATCCTGAAGATTTTGACTCCAGAAGAGGAGCACCAAGACCAACAAGAAAATGAAATTGCAAAGATTTTGACTCCAGAAGAGGTGCACCAAGAAAACAAAGACGAGGAATCAAATCCACCACAAGTGAATGATGTCACCATCATCAATGCACCATCAGATCATTCTCACCATTCTCTAGAAGAAACACTCAATGCAACATATACTACAAAGGACATTCACACCAATAACTGTGACAATTACTCAAATTATCCACACGGTACACTCATTGAGCACAACAAGAACAACAAAAACGGCAAGAAGCACAGCAGAAACAAGAACAACAACAAAAACCACAAGAAGCATAGAACATAGAACAGTACAGCACAGAACAGGCCCTTTGGCCCTCGATGTTGTGCCAAGCAATGATCACCCTACTCAAACCCACATATCCACCCTATACCCGTAACCCAACAAACCCCCCCCCCCCTCCTAACCTTACTTTTTAGGACACTACGGGCAATTTAGCATGGCCAATCCACCTAACCCGCACATCTTTGGACTTTATTCCTATTGATTTTCATTCTGCGCTGTTTGACTTTAAAACCAGCTTTGAGAAGTAAATTTTAAGTGTACTCCTCTGATTAGTATTTATAGGAAATGCAATTATATGTACTCCTAGTTTTGAAACACAACCTTCGGTTATCAACTTTCACCTTTATTTGATTTTATATTTCAATATATGCTGTATTGAAATACCAGCAAGTCACATTCTTTTTGTGAGTTAATAGAAATTTGCTTCTTTTCTTTTTTCCCCCCAGATAATCATACAGACACCATCATCACAATCAAGGCAGAATGAATCACATGTGAACAAATTCAAAGCAAACTGAACTTGGGCAGAGTAAAGATTAAGGTGCTCAAACATTTGGGTACGAGCAGCTTAAAGGTTCCCAACAATTACTGCAGTGTTAAGCATTTATAACTGTAGCTGGTAGAATCCAACTCACTGTAACATTGAACACTGCAACAACAAAAACTACAAGAAGCACTGCAACAACAAAAACTACAAGAACAACAACAAAAACAACAAGAAAAACAACAAGAACAACAACAAAAACAGAAACAACAAGCATGACAAAAACAACAACGAGAATGACAACAACGAGAACAACAACGAAAACAACAAAGACAGAAACGACAGAAACAACAACCTGTACAACATGGTACAGCTTTGCACATGAAGGACAATGCCACAGCACACTGCAAAACAATGAAAAGACTACAAACATGCCATGGCATGACAAAGAATCTCAGGGATTCACATCCCCTCCAGAACAAGCAAGCACACCAGCTTTCAAGGCAGATGACACACTAAATCAATACCACAAGCACAGAAAAAAAAGTCCACGTCAGTCAACATCGGTGGTTCGACCATTCAAACACCTCGGGATGACTTGTTGGTTACTTAACACACAAGAACACTGACGACAATCACAAAAGAGTTGCAATACCAATATCATCACGTCAACAACAACAAAAAAATTGAAAAACTCACCGAACAAATTCATAAAGTTTGGACTCATAAATGTTTTTATTCAGATTGGACTCATAAATATCAATTGACTTTGTATAATAACCAATATCATCACCACTTGTACGGATATACATATAATAAGTAATCTAACTGTTGTACAATTTTCTATACCATTGTACAGAAAATATGAAAAAGAAAAAAAGGGTTAATGTAGATGAAATACAACTGAGCAAGCACTAGAGGGAGCACGGGAGAGGCATAAATAGAGACAGACAGGAGGTTAGAGGGACTTCACAGGGATGGTAGCTGGTGAGCAGGACACAGACAGGCTGCTCAGATGTAACATAGTATAAATATTGGAGAGAGAACAAACTCAAAATAAAGCATCTACTTCAAATGCAAGACTACGAGCTTTATTCAGACACAAGGAACAACACATTACTCACAGAGAGTTTGCAGTAAATTTCATCCCTCTTTGAATACAGCATGACAGAGAATGAGCAGTTGGTATCACATTTACATAAAAGGGAAAAGATCATGCTATGAATATGTAACTAACTTCCAGACAGAAGTGTTCAACTCTGCAGCAGAAAAATGATAAACAAAGAGGCCATCCAACTCCATAATAGGTTAATATCTGGTCAGATAAGAGTGTTTCAGAATGGATCTTGATTGAGTTACCCTGGCTGAACAGGAGTAACATGTTTATTCCTATTAATGAGTTTAAGTCTGGATGGGACAATAGAACACAGGCCAGGTGTGGGTATGTACCCTATGACTCAGTGCTAGCATAACCGATATAAAAGAAGGAACATGGAACACATCGTCAGCGGCAACCTGGGAGTCCACCCCCCACCCCCACCCCTGGCACAACCATCGCAAAAAGAAGAGCTCAGAGAGGAAGATATCCATGTTGAGTTATTGTAGCCTGGCCAGCCTTCTTCACTAAGTGCGGATAATACCTAGAGCTGAGTTGGGAGTCATATTCTGTCTGAGTGATGATGAAGCTTGTAATACCCAAATAAAATTGAGTTACAGTAAAAGATTCGGAGAATCGTGAATAAAATTGGGTTAACCCATGAACCTGTTTTTGTCCTTTGTTCATCTTGTAAGTAAGGGCACCTGAGTAAACATTATAATAATAATAATCTTCATTAGTGTCATATTAGGCTTACATTAAAACTTCAATGAAGTTACTGTGAAAATCCTCTAGTTGCCACACTATGACGTCTGTTCGGGTACACTGAGGGAGAATTCAGAATGTCCAATTAACCTAACAAGCACGTCTTTCGGGACTTGTGGGAGGAAACCAGAGCACCTGAAGGAAACCCACGCAGCCAGGGGGAGAACGTACAGGCTCCGCACGGACAGTGACCCAAGCCAGGAATCGAACCCGGGTCCCTGGCGCTGTGAAGCAACAGTGCTAACCAATGTGCGACCGTGCCATCCATTGGTCATAGTGGCTGATAATTCACCAGACAGCAGGGAGGAGAGCTTTCTGAAGGAGGCTGTACCTATCTGGTTACTAAGAGTGCAATTCTCCTATCTGAATGTTAGTTTCACTGAGGCCATCCTCATTGGAATCTTCCAAGTGCTGCAACCTAACAGCAGGGTAGGAACTGCATTGTTAGTGAACACGAAGGTGTCTGTTATGTATATAGCTTCGTCTATGCTGGAGGAGGTGACATTTGTCACATAATCTTGTTATGTCCACTGTTACATACACTGAAGCTCTGTATTTCAAAACAACTGAAGATTTTTCAACAGATGGCTGCGTGAGGAACACTAGGTGTTCCCATGGTTCAGGGTGCCATTCGGGGCTCATATACTGATTTATGGGCATCGCATATCAACCCTGGAATGTGTCACAATGAGGGGAGTCTCCATTCCCACAACATCCAACTACTCACAGCTCATCATGCTAGTCAGTGTTCGGTACCCTGGCAGCTGGCATGGTGCCTTCATTCTGTTACAGTCTGCTGCACCATCTGCGTTGGAGCCACCACGCCAAAACAGAAGGTAGTCACTGGGTGAGAAGGTCTATCTGCTAATCACAAGGCCCATGGCTTCAGTGAGCAACGCACGGATGAATAACCAAAGCCACACTGTCACATGAAACGAGATAGAGCAGACCGCAGGGATATTTCAACAACGTTCGCTGCCTGGAACACTTTGGAATAGCCTTGCAGTACTCAGTAGAATGGGTGTCAAGATTCATGATGGTCTGCTCCAACCTCACCATCAGGAAGGTACTGTTTTTGCCACCAGCTACAAAGTAACCAGCTAGGGAGATGCAGAAGAGGAGAAGGATGAAGGGAGGAAACAGGAGGAAGGGAGGAAACAACCAGCCACATGTTGATACTTGTTGGAGGTGAGTGTGCAGGAGACAGGAGAGGTCAGCCAAAATGCATTGCAATAGTCAGGTCTCGTGGTAACAAAGGCATCAGTGAGGGTTTCAACAAGAGATAAGTTGAAAAAAGAGTGGAGTTGGGTGATGCTATGGAGGTTGAAATATGCAGTCTTTGTGACATGAGGAGAATGTGCAAACTCCACACGGGCAGTGACCCAGGGCCGGGATCGAACCCAGGTCCTCAGCATCATGAGTCAGCAGTGCTAATTACTGCGCCACCCGTGCCGCCTGGAAAATCCCTCCTAATAGCTTCTGTCTTCTCTGTTGGAGAAGAGTTTAGTTGGCGGAAATATTTGGTTACCTAGTACCAGTTGTCGGACAAGCAATCTGAAAGCTTAAAGTCAGTGGAGGAGCCAGGTAAGGCAATGGTGAGATAGAGCTGGATGTCCTCAGAGTGCATGTGGAAATCACATGTGTGTTTTGATATTCTCACTGAGGGGGGAAGCATACAAATGAGAAAACGGAGGGGCTCAAAGATTGATCCTTGGGTGATTCCATAGGTCACAGTGCGGGAGTAGGACGAGAAGTCATTGCAGGTGATTCTCTGGCTAATAATGGGAAATAATGGAACCAGACATCATTGAACAATGGGGGTGTGAAGCAGAACTAAGTGGTCAACCATGCCAAAGGTTGCAGAAGGTTTGAGAAGGGTGAGGAGGAATAGGTAACCCCTGACACAGTCAAATTCAGAGACATAGTACATTATTTGTACATTATTTGATACATGATCCTAGCAGTTACATACCCTGAGAATCTTAGAGCCCTGTGCATTTTGGTGCAGTTACTTACTAATATTATTGTGGCCATTCCTTTACAGGTTCACTAAGGTTCAAAGTCCCTTTTTGAAGAGACACTTGATGTTGACTTTCTCTTTATGCTGAAATTTGTACGACAACTATTGGACAAATATAATATTGTTCTTTTAGGGAGAAATGCATTTAAAGAATTTATAAGTAACCTGATCTGAATTCACCTAAACAAACCCCACTAGTATAGCCTCCTGAAATGCCACATTTGCACCTAGAGACAATGATTGATTTGTACTGACTCCTCTGGTATATCAGTAATGTCCCAAATGCTCATTAATGTGGTGACCTCTTATTTACTTAACATACTTGTCACAGTGCTGAGTGAGACAGTACAAAGCTGTATCTAATTAGAGGTACAATTGATGTTCTGAGAAGCATATTTTCATTCGGTAGTCTCCAAATCAGAAGCATCTTTGAACACAGTCAAAACACAAATTGGTCTCACTTACTCAGCCACACCTGTCATCACATAAAAAAATATGCTGCAAATGAAATTCTTGCATTCAATGAGCACAAACTCGCAGTCAAATGCTGCTGAAAAATTACTTCAAAACCAGAAATCTTCCTTCTTTCATGGTTGCAGTGTCTACATTGTATGGACTATGCAGGTCATTGTAAAGATTCAACAATAGCATCTTCATTGTACTGTTAACTTGATTTCGGGTTAACTGAACCCAGCACTAATTCTTGTTGACTTCTTTGGCATCCAAGGAGCAACATTTGCCTTTGATATATTGTTACACGAGATCAAGATTTGAGGACTCTAAGGCCAGAGTTTTCCAGCCCTGCCCACTGACGGAATCTTCTGATCCCACCAAAGTCAATGGTGTTTTAACTGGCTTGCGCATTCCCTGTGGGGTAACCCACCATGGCGGGATTGGATAATTCTATCCTAAATTGCAGTATTCATTGTCCTGTGTTTCATTCTGTGGCTTGTTTACTATTGGTGTTCGCTGTGCTTGATTGGTTAAATCTGGCTGTGGACTCAGAGCAAAGTAAATAAACTGTGAAAAGAGCTGGAAGCCTGGGTTTTACGCACGGAGTGGACATTTCAAATGCATTGCGAATGAAATCTCAGACAGGGCGTCGCATAGATAATCTTTCCTACACACCCACTTGGGTGGGCTGCATTATGGTCACATAACTGCCATCAGTGATTCGCAGCACTGAACGTAACGCTTACAGCTCAGTGAAAATAGGCAGCCATGTTACCACCCTACTGCTATTCAATGGAAAAGATTTAAGATGGCCATTTGCTCGATCTATCTGTAGGCAGATATATGACTGACGCTCCAGATGGCGTTAATTATGTTAATTAGATTAACATAATCTAATAACATTCAGATTATGTTAATCTGAAAGGAGGTGATGGCTGGAGAGTTGATGAAGGAGGTGATGATGGTTGCTTATTGCGTATGCCAAGCCCATAGTGGAGGTTAGTTGTGAGTGTCCTCAAAACAAGTGGTAGACGTGTGCCACTGCCCCCTGCTGACTGAAAACCTGCAGAAGCACTTGCTTTTGTCAGTCACAGACAATTCTAATATGTTGGCAGTTGTGGGAAGTCTGACTCTGATATCAACCGTCTTTAATTCTCCTTATCCTCAACCATGAATATAGCTGAAACATATAGTTGGGGTTTTACAAGGGCAAAGTTATTTTTGTCCTTATCTCTTGGGTGACAAACTTTTGGGTTGATGATCTTCCCATTGAGGATTGAGAGACAGTGAGAGCAGGCCAGTAAGGCAGCTGAAGGAAGGAAACTGTTCTGATTGACTGTTGAATTGATGCTGAATTATGTCAAAATGGCGTTCACAGGCAGTGAATGAGCTTTTCTGTTATCCAAATAAGCCAAATGTTTTTGATAGAAGGAAACTTGTTGCCACCCAGATTGGACTTAAACCAAGTTGTGGAGTAATGCGAAGAAGTGAGTCATGGAAATAGTTGAAGTTACTTGTTTTGAAAACATTTTTATTGAGCTTTTTACATTTTATATCACAAATTCACAAAGCCAAACAAAACCAACACATATATCAACAAAAGATGAAGTTCCAACCGACCATTGCAACATTAGCCCCCCTAAATAAATTACTTCTCTTGTGGGCTTGACATTGCCGGACTTTACAGTAGATTATGCACAGTGTGGTTCAAGTTTTAATTTGCCAGCAAATTGGTCTCTTGTAGCTTCCCTCCCTTCTGCCTGTTCCCTGTGTTCCACTTGGGTGCATTCGCCCCTCCGCCCCACTTGCCCCTCCTCCTTCCTTGTTCTGTGACTTGCTCTGTGTCCCCAGCCCCTCCCTATTCTATTGTTTGCTGGCTACGAACTGGTCTTGAAACAAGTTTTATTGTACCTTCCATGCTGGCCAGGGAGTTTCAGATGTAGAGGAGCAGGTCATCTGCACTGAGTGAGACTATGCTCTCTGACTCCCTTTTGGACACCTCTCTACCCCTTCTCTGCTCTGAGAGCGATCACCAGTGGCTAAATTGCCAGAGCAAAGAGCAGCATGGACAATGGGCATCCCTGCCTCGTGCCTCTGTGCAGTGGGAAGTATCCGGAGTTGGTGTTTCTCCTACACTCGCCATGGGAGCGTTGACAGTAGTCCACCCAGAAGGTGAATCCTGGCCCAAACCCAAACTGCTTCAGTACCTCTATGAGGTATTTCCATTCAACTCTGTCGAAGGTCTTTTCTGCGTCCAGGGAGATGATCATTTCTGGTGTTCTCTTCATGGATGGGGTCATGATCATGTTCAGCAGGTACCTGATGTTCGCTGTTAGCTGCCAGCCCTTGACAAAGCCCGTTTGATCTTCAGCGATGACCTCTGGCACATGGCTCTCCAGCCGCCTTGCCAAGGCCTTCTTCCAAGTCCTTACATTGGTGTTAAGGAGTGAGATGAGTCTGTAGAATCTGCACTCCGTTGGTCTTTGTCTTTTTTGGGGATCAGTGATATTGAGGCCTGAGCCAGTGTTGGTGGAAGGGTTCCACTTGCTAGTGAATCTGCCAACATCTCCCACAGATGTGGGGCAGCGCTGCCGCAAATTGTTTGTAGAAGTCTGCCTGGAATCCATCCACCCCCAACACCTTCCCCGTTTTCATGGAGTCAATGGTCTCCATGACTTCCTGCAGTTCTACTAGTACTTTCAGGCCTCATTCCCTATTTTCCCCCAACACTGGCATGCCCAGTCCATCGAGGAACTGCTTTATCTTTGAGTCCCCTGGGTCGCCATCAACCTTGCCACCCCTGACTCCAATGAGGCGGTCCGGTTGCTTTGGTCCGATGCTGCCTTCTCCAACTCCCTAATGGTTGCCTCCTGTGCCTCCAGTCATTGCTCCGTCTTTTCCAGTGCCACATTGAAGAGGGCCTGGGAGTCTGTGACTGCCGTCTTCACCGTTGCCATCATCTCTAGCTTGATGGTGTCTCTGTGCTTTAGGACCTCCTGCATTAGGAGGTCCATCCACTTGCTTATCAGGGGATAGTCTGGCATCTGCCTCAGCAGCTCGGCCTGTTTGGGTACAGCCAGCTCCGTCCCAATCAGCGTGCTCGTCATCGCCCCATCCTTATTTTCCAGGGTCTTACTTATCCTGCCGTCTTTTCAGGCAGGATCAGTAAGAGCCTGTTTGCGGGAATTTTCTGGCAGTTATTGTGATCTTGAAGGAGGGTGAGGGGGGGGGGGGGGGGGGGTTGCAAAATTAGTGGCCTATTTTGGGGTTAAAAGTGTCAAATTTCAACTTCCAGGAGGAGAGCCATCTTTTCTGCACATCCCTGTCACCGGAAGTCAAGTATGAAGGAGCCAAACCAGGAATGAGGATCAAAGAACATTGGGCAGAATTCTCCAATCCCAACAGTGGTGGCATTGGTGGCATGCAGTTGCGGAGAATCCAGCGGGAAGCAAAAGGTCAGAAATCTGTCTGGCGTAAAATCACATTGCCATTCTCCCAATGATGGGTTAATGGCGGGTCGGTCTTCCCACTAGCTGGAATGCAATTTGCATTCGTTTGCATTTCATGAATGCTCATTAAAAGAGCTGGTGTCACATCAAGCCTTTCAATCTTACATCACACCAGAGTGAAATTATATCGGTCTCAAACTTGATTACTAAAGCGCGACATGCACAAGATGGTCCTCAGTTTGCAAGAGATTTTGAGGTGAATGAAACAAGTTTCTTCCATAATGCTGCACTGCCTTGATGTGCTGTTTACCACTCTGCCAGGACAGACTGGTTCCTGCACTTCATCTCCATGCTGAGCTGGTTTTCATGGACAGCGCCATGCTGCTGGACCCACGGACCCCCCTATGTCATTAAGTGATGTCCGGCCAGGCTGGGGCATTGGGAAGGACTTTCATTACATAATCACTGTTACTGGTGTTTAAATAAGGCACAGTTTGACCCGTCTTATGGGAGGGATGTTGGCACAAACTTTCCACCTCACTGAATGAAAAAACAGGCATGTCCCCAGTCGATTAGGCGCTCCCAATTTCCCAGCCCTCCTTCGCCAACTCGTAACCAATGGCAGGAGCTCAGTGCACCTGCGTAAAAGACAAAGATACAACGGTGCACAGACGCTCTCAAGAAATGCAGGACAAATGGCAGGCCAGGGAGCCATGAAGCAGGACATGGGACAAACGGTGAAATCAGTGAAACGTATGGGACAGTTGGTCACCGGGAACTTGGTTGATGACTGAACAGTGGAGTGTAGAGCAAAAGAAGCAGGGGCTCAACATCACCCTCAGAAGAACACAGATTATGACCATAACACAAGGCAGAGTATGTGTGGGGTCAAGCAGCCAGTGGAAGATGGATAATGGAAGTGATGACCAGGTTACATATGTCCAGGCGGCCAGCAGCATTGTCCAGGAGATTAGTCTTTAGTTGTTCCAGGCCTGGAAGAATAACGCTCTCTGTTCTGAATGGAGGGGTGGAGGTGTGGAGGATGGCGGGCTGGTCGGGGTAGGGTTGTGGGGTCGATGATGTGACGGCGCATCTTGTCTTGCAAATCAACATTCTCAGCAATGACTCTGATTAATTCAAAGTCTGTTTGCAACTGCTGAACTGTGAGCTAGCAGCTCCAGCCTCCTTTCACGGCGCCAAATGGGCGACGCGCCAACCTGCGCATGTGCAGGGGACTTTTTTAGCAAGCTGGCCCCGACTCAACATGGCGTCGGTGTTCAGGGGCCGGCCGCGCATGGAATTGGCCCGGGGTGGGCGGGGGGAGATGGCGGCCCGCCGATCGGTGGGCCCCGATCGCGGGCCAGATCTGATCGGAGGCCACCCCTCCCCCGACCATTCGCGCAGAGTTCCCGCCGGCAGCGACCAGGGATGAATGGCGCCAGCGGGACTCTGTCGTATCCGCTCGGCCCATGCGGGCCGGAGAATCGCCGATCCTAGCGGTCTGTGGCTGGCGCCGCGCCAAACGCGCCAGCGCGAATGGTGCAAATTCTCCGCACCTCGGAGAATTGCGAGCCGGCATCGGGGCCTCGTGGCGCGGTTGCGGCGATTCTCCAGCCTGGCATGGGGCTCGGAGAATCGCCCCCGTGCTGTTCCTGGTAAATACATCTAGAATTCCAAACACTGATGAAAGGGAAAAATTGCAAGTTGCATGATGGTAGATGTTTGTTCCGTAAATAGATGCATAAAGCACAGTTATCTGCAGTGTTTGTAAGGTATTTTCTTCTCAAACTATTGATTGTGGCTGAGACATCGCTACACCTGTTGATGATCAGAGATTTCTATTAGCTAAACCTCACAATTACCCTTGAATACACTTCAACCTAGTCATTGTTCTATTAGCTCAGCTGGCTGACAGCTGATTTATGATGCAGAATAAGACCAACAGTGCAGGTTTCATTCCCATACTGCCTGAGGTTATTCATGAAGATAAAAGCCGATTATTGTGCTTTGCTAGAATCTGAAAAATCCCCCAGAAAATGCTGCGTGATCTCAGTAGGTCTGACAGCAGCATCTATGGAGAGCGAAGGGCCTTGCCTTCTCAACCTTGCCTGAGGTGTGATGATCCTCAGGATAAAGAACCACAAGTCAGCTCTCCCCTCTCAAAGAGGAAAGCTGCCGATGGTCGTCTGGGACTCTGCCAACTTTGCTTTTGTACAAAGTCACTGTTTTGTTTCTAATTTGTATTCACTCGTAGGTATGTTTTGCCTTGATTCAGTCTGTTGAGGAGGTTATACAAGTGATGAGAGACTGCATTTTATAGTTTTATGTCCTCTCAATCTCTTGGCCTATCTTCAGGGAACAAATGCAAAACACTGGGAATTAATGTGTCTTATAATGTTAACAGGGTTATCATTTCACTTCTTCCTCTGTTACCCCGCCTCCAAGAGACAGCAGCAATGATTGTGCTGTGTATTTTGATTGTTGAATGAAGCTATATTTCTATTGCTACTGGGTGTGAACTTGTTGAAGTGAGAATGTCTACTGTGGAGGAGCCTCATGTAGCTCAAGGTCTGCAATTTCAAATTCTGGAATCGCACGTAGGTTGCTGTTGGCAGGAAAGAAAAACGATCACCTGCTGTGTTTAGGGTCGTTTTGTGAGTTGATAACTCTTTCTCTGGGTTGCGACACCTCCTACAGGGAAAAGCTGTTGCATCCTGAGTCTTTCACACCCCCAGGCTGTTTACATTTGTCAGCCAATTAGAGGGTTGCTACGGTTTATTGAATAAGTCATGAAGGGAGCTTTTTGCATTTTAAAGATTAAGTGAAGTAACTGATTTAATTCTGCGCCTTCACTGTGCTAATATGTCTGTGTGCAGTTTTGTGTATAGTTGTCCATCAAGGCACATAGTTAGCAATGCGAACTCCAACCAGCAGGTGGCGATAGATATCTACCATATGACCCGAGACATCCGCCAGTTGGTAGTAAGTCGTACAAGAGGATAGTCTCACTAAGAGTAGCTCCAGGAGAATTCACTGAATTCATTTATCTCGTTACTGTCTGTATTATAATTAGTTAATTATCTTTCCATATGTTTGTTAATTAATCATTCTACTAGTTAAAGAACTAGATTTTCTGTGTGCATCTGTACTCTGACCACAACACAGAACATAACACTTTACCAATCCATTTTCTTTACTGGAATATTTTATTTTTCTTATTCATTCATGGGATGTGGGCGTTGCTGGCTCGGCCAACATTTATGCCCATTGCTAATTACCCTTGAGAAGGTGCTGATAAACTGCATTCTTGAACTGCTGCTGTCCAGGTGGTGTAGGTGCAACCACGGGGCTGTAAGGGAGGCATTTCCAGGATCTTGCTCCAGCAACAGCGAAGGAACAACAAAAAATGTCCAAGTCAGGATGGTGTGTGACTTGAAAGAGAACCTCCAGATGGTGAAGCTCCCAGATATCTGCTGTCCTTGTCCTACTAGATTGCAGCAGTCATGGGTTTGGAAGGTGCTGCCAAAGGAGCCATGCTGTATTCCTGCAGTGCATCTTGTAGATGGCACGCATTGCTGCCAGTGTACAGTGGTGGTGGAAGGAGCGAATTTTTGTGGCTGGGGTGCCAATGAAGCGGGCTACTTTGTCCGAAAAGATATCAAGCTTCTAAAGTGCAGCTGTAATTATATGGCTAGTCCAGTTCAGTGTCTGCTCAATAGTAATCTCCAGGAAGTTGATCGGAGGGGATTCAGCATTGAATTACATTGAATTTCAAGGGGCGATGTCTAGATTCTCTCTTGTTGGAGATGAAGCCTGGATGTTGACGAGGTCTTTCTGCATTTGGGCATGAACTGCTTCAGTGTCTGAGGAATTGTGAATGGTGGTGAACATTGTGCAAACATCCACCAATATCTCCACTTCTGACCTTCAGCTGGATGGAAGGTCATTGATGAAGCAGCTGAAGGTGGTTGCGCCTAGCACATTACTCTGATAAACTCCTGCAGTAATTTCCTGGAACTGAGACGATTCACCTCCAATAAACACAATCATCTTCCTTTCTGTTGGGTGTGAATCCAATCAGTGGAGGGTTTCCCCTGATTCCCACATTCTAAATTCTCCCTCTGTGTACCCGAACAGGCATCATAGTGTGTTGACTGGGGGATTTTCACAGTAACTTCATCGCAGTGTTAATGTAAGCCTACTTGTGACACTAATAAAGATTATCACGTCACACTTGGTCAAATGCTGCCTTGATGTCAAGAGCAGTCACTCTCATATCAACTCTCGAGTCCGCTCTTTTGCCTATGTTTGACCCAAGGCTGTAATGAGCTGAGTCACCCAGGAGGAACCCAAACTGAGCATCTATGAGCAGCTATTAAAAGGGTGTCAGGTAGGGCAGCATGGTGGCGCAGTGTGTTAGCCCTGCTGCCTCACAGCGCCGAGGTCCCAGGTTCGATCCCGGCTCTGGGTCACTGTCTGTGTGGAGTTTGCACATTCTCATCGTGTTTGCGTGGGTTTCGCCCCTACAACCTAAAGATGTGCAGGGTAGGTGGATTGGCCACACTAAATTGCCCCTTAATTGGAAACAAATAATTGAGTAAAAGGGTATAGCTAGGGATTATATGGGACTGGAAAACAGTACTGCCCACAGTATGATATGGGGGTGATTTTCAGCCCACTTCACCATCAGAGGAAGCTGTGGAAAATCCAACCAGAATCGGGAAATGCGATTCTCTCCAGAGAGGTTGGGCGGGATTCTCTGTTTCTGAGACGATAAGTGTTGATGCCAACTCAAAAGTCGTGGACTTTTATGACAGCAAAACTGGCCCCCACGTGGACCGATTCAGCACTGGTGCCACATGAAACAGAATCAATTGCAATGAGAAATAGTGCCGGATTCGCTGGCTTTGCGATTGACATTCAGGAGGCTGACAAGCTGCAGCCACATATACACACTTCACTCCCAACATGCATTATCCCAGCCAACAAGATGGCAGCAAGGAGAGTGGCACCAAGGTTTGTAGACGCAGAGCTTGACACCCTCTTGGACGTCGTGGAGGAGAGGAGGATGACCCTGTACCCCGGCCCAGGAAGGAGGCTGCCAGCTGCTGCCGTTTGCGTGCCTGGGCGCAGGTGTCGGCTGTGGGCAATGGCGTCCGGAATGGCCAGCAGTGTTGTAAATAACTGCACAACCTCCTCAGGGCGGCCAGGGTGAGTAGGCAGTTCTGTACTCCTGGCACTAGCCCCTGTCCCACACACACAAAACCCTACCCTTCTCCGCAACTGGAGGCCGGTCAAACCCCCATCCTGCACCACATGCCGGCACCCATACCGACCCACATCCTCCTCGTCTGACGAGGCGTGGTGTTGCAGCTCCAGCACGTCACCCCACTGCTGCATGATGTTGTGGAGGATGATGCAGACGACCCTCTCAGCATTGTGGTGATATGTTGGTAAATGACATTGTGCATAGTTAGTAATGCGATCAACTGGTGACGTCAGAGCTTGGTCACTTGACGTGACACACTCAGCAGTTGTTGACAGGACACACAACAGGACAGTCGCACTTAGAGTAGCTCCCAAGTAACTTTGTCTGTATATATAAATTTCTGTTAGTTATCCTTTCAAGTCTTTGACAATAAATCATCATGTTAGTTGAACACATATATGTTCTGTGTGTATCCTTATGAACGGTGGCACCACAGAACACAACATGGTACTACGAGTGTTGAACATTTAAAGGTGACTTTAAAAGACCAAGTAAAACCGCCTGAAGAACGAAATAAAAGCAAGATTCTTCAGCTGACCTGGTGAACTACAGCTAACTGCGACTCAACGCAGTAATGACAGTGAAGCTCGAGATGGAAGGTTTAAAGTCACCCCACCAGCTTCAAGACTCAGGTAACATAGACAAAAACTGGTGCGTTTTATACAGCAGTTTGAACTCTTTGGAACCTTTGGCCTCCAGGCGCAGCCTGACAAGAGGCATATTGCATTGCTGCTCAAGGTAGCAGGTCCTCAAGCAATTGCAATCTACAATACCTTTGCTTTTGATAATGACAAGGAAAGCAGGAGATACGATGAGGTGATGGATAATTTTGATCGGCATTGCTCTCCGAAAAAGAATGAAACGTTTCAAACATACCTACCTCTAACGCGCACCAAGAAGGCCGATGAATCAGTTGACAGTTATGCGCCGGATTTGAGGTTGAAGGCCCAATCTTGTAATTTTGATCACCTGCAGTCGTCGATGATCAGGAACCAAATAATATTTGGCACATCAAATAATGGGCTCCATGAAAGATTGTCGCGCGACGACAATTTCACACTCGAAAATGCCATCAAAGTCTGGCAGGTGAGTGAGGTGGCTGCGCAGCAGATCAGTAGGTTCAGTCTAAAAAATGTGGGTGCTAATCTCGAAGAAGATGCTGGTGCCATAAGCACTGTGATGCAGTCGAAGAAGAAATATGCTCTTAGTGCGGGTGGCCATTTTGAGCGCACCATTACACAAACTTACAAGAAACATGGTCTCGATGCGGGCGGTCATTTTGAGTGGCTGACCAGATCCGCCATTTTGTGCAAGTGCAGCAACAGACATTTCCCACAACAATGTCCTGCACTGGGAAAAGTTTGTTACGTGTATGGCAGGACAGCTCATTTTGTGAGGTGATGCACCATGTGTCCGATGGTTGACCGGACAAAATCGATGAGTTAGGTGCAGATAAATGCACCGGAGACCGGGCTGATGTGTGCCTGATTTCAAAAAGGGACACAAAGAGCTCAACCGGCCAAAGAAAAAAATGTTCTCTCAATATCTACAGTCACAGTGAGCTGAATGAGGGGACCATAGAGGACAGATGGACAATTCCGCTATTGATCAATGGCATACCATTCATTGTAATGTTGGAAATTGGGCTGTGCTTCTAAAATCATGAATGGACTGAATTTGCCCGTCATTATGACTTCAGACACCATTATCTCCAGCCCCCTATATCCCCAGTCAAACGGGAAGGTGGAAAAGGCTGTACATATTGTGAAGCAACTGCTAAAAAAGGCTATTAATAGTCAGGAGGTTATGTACTTGCCGTTTCTTAGCTATCGCTCAGCACCACTCGTCAATGGGCTATCGCCTGCACAGCTGCTCATGAACAGGCAGGTATGCACGACTTTACCATCCATGCTGTCTCCCCCCCATAAATCAACCTCTACGGAGCAAATTGCTTCTTCAGAGAAGGAGGCAGAAAGAGGTTTGTGACAGGGCTACTCGGAACCTCCAACCATTTAAGCCAGGGGACACTGTCAGGCTCGAGGATGCCAACGGGAATGGATAGCTGAAACTGGCCAAGGTTGTGCAACAGGTAGCTCCACAGTCATTCATGGTGATCACTGAAGATGGTTCAGTCCTGCAAAGGAACCAAAGGGATTTCTAAAAGTACAACAACCCTTTGTTCTGAATCCAGTGGAAGAGCTGGGGTGCAATACCAAATCTGAGGAAGAGATGATACACACAACAGAGCCAGTGATAAATGACCAATCCGCAGCAGCAAATGTATAAAGAGCAGAAACACCAGCACCAGATGAAGGTGGGGCACGTTCATCGAGTCAGCCAAAACTCAGAAGGTCGACCAGATTACGGCGCAAGTCGGATAGTCTGAATTCATAACAATATATGTTTAAACCATAATATGTTTGTAAATATCATTATAAATAATGTTTCTACATATAAATGTTAACTTCTCCAAACGAAGGCTGATGTGCTGGTATGTTGGTGAATGATACTGTACATAGTTAGTAATGCGACCTCCAACCAGCTGATGGCGTCAGACCTTGGTCACGTGACATGACAGTCAGCAGTTGGTGATAGGACGTACAACAGGATAGTCACACTTAGAGTAGCTCCTAAGTAACTATGTCTGCATAGAAATTTCTATTAATTATCCTTCCTCCGTGTTAGATGAACACATATATGTTCTGTGTGTATGCTTATGAACGATGGCACTACAGAACACAAGCATCATACTGGAGAGGCCCTCCAGAGCGGTCCAGGCACCTGAACCGCATTGTGTGGAGGCCGAAGCACCACTAGATCACGCCCCGGTCGCTGCATGGGCGTCATTGTAGCGGGTCTCCACGTTGCTATGTGGCCTCCGGATAGGTGTCATCAGCCACGACCGCAGTGGTTAACCTCTGTCGTGCAGGAGCCATGCCCCCAGCCAGCGGGCATCGTGAACATGTTAATAATCGTCAGTGTGCCAGGCTGGAGGTGTCATGCACACTGCCCGGATATCAGGCGCAGAGGTGTACGATGCGCATCTGGTGGTCACATATCAGCTGCACGTTCATTGAGTGATACCCCAATCATTGATGTAGAGCGGACTGCCATCTGCTGGTGCTCGTAGGGGGACATGCATCCCGCTGATCATGCCCTGGATCTGGGGCATCCCGTCGATGGCGGCGAACCCTGCTGCCCAGGCATCCTGGTGGGCTCGGTCCACAATGCTAACCACTGAAATGCCGTGCCATGCAAACACTCTCGCCATCTCTTTTCATGCAAGAAAAGTTGGCTCACAACAAAGTGAAAGACCCCAGACAGTTGGACGGATGCCAGCTCTGAAGGTCCTCATGGACTTTGAGGACAGAGTTATCCAGCTGGCCGGGGAGGACGTTGACCGTCCTATCCTGATGGTGAGGTCGGTGGCAATAGACTAATTGAGAATCCAGCACTGCATCATTCATCAGACAACAATGCTGTGAGTCATGTCTCCTGTTCCTAAATCTCCTGCCATGCACGAATAACCTGGCCCTTCTGTCGCAGGCACAGCTGGGCAGCAGCCCAGGAGCCAGCCGGGTCCTCGACTCAGCTCCGAGAAAAGTGCAGAGGAGGAACTCACAGATCCCCAACACTGAAGACCTTTTAAAGCACAGACCCACATCCTGCATCAGCAAAGAGGCACACACTTCGGTGATTCCAGTGCAGCCTCAGGATCATAATCTGGTAAGCACATCACACTTCCAGATCTCCAGCAGGTGGAGGCAGGGGCGCCCTAGGGTATTGGCACTTAGAGGATTTTTGGAGGCCAGGAATCTGCTGAGTCCCAGTCAGATGACGTGTCTCTGGACTCAGTCATACATCAGTTGTCGGAGCTCCAAAGGCAAACTCGGCAAAATCAGGAAGGGATGTCTCGCAAATCCTTGGATTGAAAGGCTGCTTGGAGGTGATTGGGCTGACACTGCAACACAATATGTTAACCACAACTAAGGTGGTCGCCACGGTGGAGACTTTGGTGCAAGACCTGTATCCTGCACGCCATGGTGCAGGCACTTGCTGGCTTCCTTCAGAGCCAATGTCAGAGGCCAGTGGGGCTCCTCGAGCGCAGTCCAGCTGCCCCTCTACTCCAGGGAGGAGGCCCAGGGCTCAGAAGTTTGCTGACGATACGACCATAGTGGGCCGGATCTCGAACAACGACGAGTCTTAATACAGGAGGGAGATAGAGAACTTAGTGGAGTGGTGCAACGACAACAATCTCTCCCTTAATGCCAGCAAAACTAAAGAGCTGGTCATCGACTTCAGGAAGCAAAGTACTGTACACACCCCTGTCAGCATCAACGGGGCCGAGGTGGAGGTGGTTAGCAGTTTCAAATTCCTAGGGGTGCACATCACCAAAAATCTATCCTGGTCCACTCATGTCGACGCTATCACCAAGAAAGCACAACAGCGCCTTTACTTCCTCAGGAAACTAAGGAAATTTGGCATGTCCACATTAACCCTTACCAACTTTTACAGATGCACTATAGAAAGCATCCTATCGGGCTGCATCACAGCCTGGTATGGCAACTGCTCGGCCCAGGACCGCAAGGAACTTCAGAGAGTCGTGAATACCGCCCAGTCCATCACACGAACCTGCCTCCCATCCATTGATTCCATCTACACCTCCCGCTGCCGGGGGAAAGCAGGCAGCATAATCAAGGATCCCTCCCACCCGGCTTACTCACTTTTCCAACTTCTTCCATCGGGCAGGAGATTCAGAAGTCTGAGAACACGGACAAACAGACTCAAAAACAGCTTCTTCCCCACTGTCACCAGACTCCTAAATGACCCTTTTATGGACTGTCCTCATTAACACTACACCCTGTCTGCTTCATCCGATGCCAATGCTTATAATGTATATCTTGTGTTGCCCTATTATGTATTCTCATGTATTTTCTTGAATTCTGTTCAATTCCCTTTTCTTCCCATGTACTGAATGATCTGTTGAGCTGCTTGCAGAAAAATACTTTTCACTGTACCTCGGTACACGTGACAATAAACAAAACCAATCCAATCCAGGGGCCCATGGACACCTAAAGGGAGGAGGATCAGCTGGTGCACACCCCAGAACCATCCACCTAGATGAGTGAGTGTCCTGCCCATCCAAATCCTCTCTTCCTGTGGCTGATTCAGCTCCATCTCCACAGATCAAGAAAGGTGGCACTGCCACACAGCAGGACCCCAAAAGCAGGCTGGTGCCCTCCAGGTCTCTGCCTTCCAGAGGATACCCTAATTGGTCACCATAAATAGACGACAAGACATGGCAGACTACCAGACTACCTCCACCTCCATTGTGGATGTTGTGGATGTACCAGGATGTAGCAGCAGGGTTGGAAAGATTAAAAAGCTCTAGATGCACAGAGTGGGCATGGGTCTTCAACACTTGTACATAACATTCACCTCTGTAAATAAACTCTTACTAATTGCACCTTGTGTATGGCTCCTTGTTCTGACAAGCTGTGTTCCTATAGTCTCTAACTGAAAACTGGTTTGCTGCACCAGAAAAAGGCTTAGTCCATGGCGTCCTCCATGTGATTTGTGCAAAGTTTCCAGCACATTAGTGGCACCCCTTCACTGTGACTTAATACAATATCTACACCTCAGGGACTGCAGCGGTTCAAAAAGGCAGCTCACAACAACCTTCTCAAGGGCAACTAGGGATGGACAATAAATACTGGCCTCGTCAGTGACACCAACATCTCATAAATTAATTTAGAAAAACATCAGTCACACCTGTATCTTGTAGGGAATGAGATTGTTTCTCACAATTGACAGGGCTAGTGTCACATATTCTGGTCACTGCCAATGTCTGCACTCAGCTTCTTTGAGCTGCAGCCCCCCCCCCCCCCCCCCCCCATCATCCTATATGCGTCTACCTTTTGTGATACTGAACCTCAAGGGTACAGCTCATGAAGGCTGGCATTAGATCAAGAGGGCTGAAACTTTCCCAGCTGCATCACCATGATGTGATCCTAGTGTTGAGAGAAAGTGAGCTGCCATCAGCCAGACAGGAGTCAGGCATTCATAGAAGCTCTGTGAGTATCTATGCACTATCCCCACTCTGAGTCATCATCATCCTCCTGCTATGTAGAAATAATGTCCCCATGACAGGGGCCTTATCACCAACAGTATGTGGGTTGCCATCAGTCGGACAGAGAACAATGCTCACATTAGCCAGGCAAAGATAATGGGATCTCCTCACAGTTTATCCTCATCACACTCCATGAAGTTAGTGACGATGAGCACATCCTGAGCTTGCCTGCCGCGTATGGACATTGTCCCATGACTGACATCCTCTCCCTTGAGGACGTCCTCGTCTCGTACCCTTCGACATCCTTTTCATCAGAGGAAATGTGCCACTCTTCTATTCCTCCTCAGGCAGTTTCTCCCCCCGTTGCAATACCAGGTTGTGCAGGGCAGACCAAATGACGACAATGCATGATGCCCTCTGCAGATTGTATTGCAAGGTCCACCAGACCAGTCCAGACTTTGGAACATCATCTTCAGTATCCCTAATGGTCTGCTCCACCAAAGCGTGAGTTGCAGCTGCACTCTGAAGCCGCCACACGGGCATCATCAGCCACATCCTCAGTGGGTAGCCCTGTTCCTTGAGGAGCTAACCTTGCAGCCACTGTGAATGATGAAACGTGTCATGGATCTAAGAGTGGCTCAGAATGTAGGGGTCATGCACACTCCCTGGGAATTGAGCACACATTAGGAGGATGGGTTTGGTGTGGCCGCAGGCCAGCTGAACATTCTGCGAATGGAAGCCCTTGCGGTTCATGTAGTTCACTGCTTGATGCCTCAGAGATCTGAGTGCCACATGAGTGAAGTCGGTGGCACCCCACACCTGTGGAAAACCAGAGATCTGCGCAAAGCCAATCACCCTTGCAACCTGGCTTGCCAGATCCAGTTAAAATGGACAAAGTTGTGTGCCCTTGCAAAGGTGACGTCCATCATCTCCTGGATGCACTTGTGAGCGGAGGCTTGTGAAATCCCGTAGAGGTTACCTGTGGAGCTCTGGAAGGAGCCACTGGTGAAAACATTGAGCGCTGCTGTAACTTCCGGTGACGCTGGCAGTGGATGCCTTCCAAGGCTCTTTGGTGCCAAATCCTGCAGCAGGTGGCAGATGTGACCAACCAGTTTCCTGGATACGCGTAGTCTTTGGCGACACAAGTGTTCGGACAGCCGCAGGTATGTTAGGTACTGTCTGTACACCCTGGGTCTAGCGAGGTGGCTCTCAGGTACATCATCTGCATGTGGAGCAGGTCCTGCCATCCTTTCCTCTTGATGGTTCTGCTCCTGCCTTTGGTGAGCCAGACACCTCCATTGCTATCTTGTTCTTCTCTCCAGAATATGAGTGAGAAGAATGATTGCAGGTTCACCAGGTTCCATGTTCTTGACTGTCTCCTCACTGCAGTATCAAAGAGAGAGACTTGGCCGTTAGGTTCTGTCTGCTAATGACCACTCTTTTCTCTTTCATTATTTGAAACTGCCTCTCAAAGTCCATTGACTCATGTCCTAGACACCACACTGGTGCCAAGACCTTCATCTGGCGAGGCTGGATGTCACACCACCCATGCTCCACACCACTTGACTGAGTGGCCACAGCATTCGACACTCTACTGCATCCTGAGCTCTCCTCTCAGCTGCAGGCCTTGCAAACAAACTGGTCTACGGGGGACACTTATCAATACGCACCTCAGCATGCAACTAAGGGTTAGGAGTGCTCTCAGACAATATGCTGTTGCCAATTCCCTAAGGCAATGTAGGTTCAATCACACCATAGCAGTTAACAATTTTGGAAGTCAGTGTACCCAGGGTTAACTGCTGAGCAGTAATCAGTGTCACTCAGGGGCTGGTTTAGCTCACTCAGCTAAATCGCTGGCTTTTAAAGCAGACCAAGCAGGCCAGCAGCATGGCTCGATTCCCGTACCAGCCTCCCCGGACAGGCGCCGGAATGTGGCGACTAGGGGTTTTTCACAGTAACTTCATTGAAGCCTATTCGTGACAATAAGCGATTTTCATTTTCATTTTTCATTTCATAAACACAAGTGATGCTTGAGTGGGTATAATTGCGTGAGTAGTTAGACTCCAGGTATGTCAATTGAGTTACAGCTGAATTGGCTCAGCTGCAACAGGGTAATGATCACTGACATGTCTTCCCATTAGCCTTACCCTTATCAACATCTCACCTCCAGAAGAACCCCCCCACCTCCAGATTTGATTGGAACCGTCAGCCTGAGTGGACTGCCCACCCACCAACTACACTGCCCAAGGCTCAAGAAGCTCAGCAGGAGAAGGCAACCTCAGGAATTATGCTTTCCACACTTGATAGTCTTTTCCTCCATTCTCCCCCAAGTCAACCTCTTAATTTCCCCCAGGTATTGACCCCCCCTGTATCCTGGAGTCGTCCCCAGTAATTTGGGATCTTCTCCCCTCGTATCTTGGAGTCTTTCCCCCCCCCCCCCCATTGCCCTGGAGTCTTTCCCCAGTAATAATAATAATTAAAAAAGTATATTTTTATTGTCACAAGTAGGCTTAAATTAACACTGCAATGAAGTTACTGTGAAAAGCCCCTAGTCACCAC
Source organism: Scyliorhinus canicula (assembly GCF_902713615.1). Classification (NCBI taxonomy): domain Eukaryota; kingdom Metazoa; phylum Chordata; class Chondrichthyes; order Carcharhiniformes; family Scyliorhinidae; genus Scyliorhinus; species Scyliorhinus canicula. The sequence goes on along the minus strand of NC_052149.1, from coordinate 150,479,800 downwards.
ATTCCGGCACCTGTTTGGATACACGGAAGGATAATTCAGAATTCTCAGCTGGTAAGGGAATTGAACCCACGCTTCTGGCCTTGTTCTGCATCAGAAACCAGCTGTCTAGCCCACTGAGCTAAACCAGTAACCTGGGGTCTTACGCCCTGTACACTGGAGGGTTCCCCCCATTGCCCAGGGGTTTTCTCTCCGGTAGATGGAGTCTTCCCCCCATTTCCCTGGAGTCTTTTACCCTGGCATCCTGAAGTCTTTCCTTTCATTGCCCTGGGATCCATCCCTCCCCAGTATCCTGGGATCTGCCCCTCGGTACCTTCACCTTGTTACCCTGGAGTCTTCACCCTGGTATCCTGGAGTGTTCCCTCCATTTCCCTGGGGTCTTCCCCACGGTACCTTATTTTTGTCAGCATGGTTTTATGAAGGGTAAGTCATGTTTGACAGATTTGCTTGAGTTCTTTGAGGATGTAACCAGCAAGGTGGATAATGGGGAACTTGTGGTTGTGGAATATCTAGACTTCCAGAAGGCATTTGACAAAGTGCCAGATAAAAGATATATCCAGAAGGTGGTTTTGCAGGGGATTGGGTGTAGAGCACTAGACTGGATTGAGTATTGGCTGACTGACAAAAGGCAGAGGGTCAGGATAAATGGGTCCTTCTCAGGCTAGCGAAATGTAACTAGTGGGGTGGTGCAAGCGTCAATCCTTGGAATGCAATTGTTGACAATCTATATAAATAATCTGCAAGCAGGGAAGAGTGTAACATACCAAAATTGCGGATGAAACAAAATTAAGTGAAGAAGCAGACAGTGAAGTATAGGTACAGATTTTACAGTCAGATATAGATATGCTATGAGATTGGGCCAAAATTTGGCAGATGGAGTTTAATGTGGAAAAGTGTTAAACATAGAACATAGAACAGTACAGCACAGAACAGGCCCTTCGGCCCTCGATGTTGTGCCGAGCAATGATCACCCTACTCAAACCCACATATCCACCCTATACCCGTAACCCAACAATCCCCCCCCCCCCCCCCCCTTAACCTTTAGGACACTACGGGCAATTTAGCATGGCCAATCCACCTAACCCGCACATCTTTGGACTGTGGGAATAAACCGGAGCACCCGGAGGAAACCCACGCACACACGGGGAGGACGTGCAGACTCCGCACAGACAGTGACCCAGCCGGGAATCGAACCTGGGACCCTGGAGCTGTGAAGCATTTATGCTAACCACCATGCTACCGTGCTGCCCCGAAGTTATCCATTTTGGCCAAAAAATAGAAAGGCAAATTATTATCTAAATAGAAAGCAAATTCAAAATGCATCTGGGCAGAGGGATCTGGGTGTCTTTGTTCATGAATCACAGAAAGTCAATGTGCAGGTGCAGTGTGTGTTAAATAAGGTAAGAAGTCTTACAACACCAGGTTAAAGTCCAACAGGTTTGTTTCAAACACGAGCTTTCGGAGCACGGCTCCTTCTTCAGGTGAATGGAAAGGCTTGTTCCAGAAATGTTTATATAGACACAGTCAGAGATGCCCCGGAATGCGAGCACCTGCAGGCAATCAAATCATCAAAGATGCAGAGAGAGAGGTAACTCCAGGTTAAAGAGGTGTGAATTGTCCCAAGCCAGTTCAGTCGGTAGGCCTCTGCAAGTCCAGGCTTGTTGGTGAGGGCCGAATGTAATGCGACATGAATCCCAGATCCCGGTTGAGTCCGCATTCATGCGTGCGGAACTTAGCTATAAGTTTTTGCTCAGCAATTTTGCGTTGTCGCGTCTCCTGAAGGCCTCCTTGTAGAATGCTGACCCGGAGATCAGAGGCTGAATGTCCTTGACTGCTGAAGTGATCCCCAACTGGAAGGGAACAGTCCCTTCTGCTCAGACAAGGAGGAGCGCAACAGACACCTACAGATGCTGAAAGATGCCCTCGTACGAACGGGATATGGCGCTCGACTCATTGATCGACAGTTCCACCGCGCCACAGCAAAAAACCGCACCGATCTCCTCAGAAGACAAACACGGGACACCACTGACAGAGTACCCTTCGTCGTCCAGTACTTTCCTGGGGCGGAGAAACTACGACATCTTCTTCGCAGCCTCCAACACATCATCAGCGAGGATGGACATCTTGCCAAGGTCATCCCCACACCCCCACTACTGGCCTTCAAACAACCGCGCAACCTCAAACAAACCATTGTTTGCAGCAAATTACCCAGCCTTCAGAACAGCAACCACAACACCACAAAACCCTGCCAGGGTAATCTCTGCAAGACATGCCAGATCATCGACATGGACACCACCATTACACGTGGAAACACCACCCACCAGGTACGCGGCGCATACTCGTGCGACTCGACCAATGTAGTCTACCTCATACGCTGCAGGAAAGGATGTCCCGAAGCGTGGTACATTGGCGAGACCATGCAGACACTGCGACAACGAATAAACGGGCATCGTGCGACTATCAACAGGCAGGACTGTTCCCTTCCAGTTGGGGATCACTTCAGCAGTCAAGGACATTCAGCCTCTGATCTCCGGGTCAGCATTCTACAAGGAGGCCTTCAGGAGACGCGACAACGCAAAATTGCTGAGCAAAAACTTATAGCTAAGTTCCGCACGCATGAATGCGGACTCAACCGGGATCTGGGATTCATGTCGCATTACATTCGGCCCTCACCAACAAGCCTGGACTTGCAGAGGCCTACCGACTGAACTGGCTTGGGACAATTCACACCTCTTTAACCTGGAGTTACCTCTCTCTCTGCATCTTTGATGATTTGATTGCCTGCAGGTGCTCGCATTCCGGGGCATCTCTGACTGTGTCTATATAAACATTTCTGGAACAAGCCTTTCCATTCACCTGAAGAAGGAGCCGTGCTCCGAAAGCTCGTGTTTGAAACAAACCTGTTGGACTTTAACCTGGTGTTGTAAGACTTCTTACTGTGCTCACCCCAGTCCAACGCCGGCATCTCCACATCATGTTAAATAAGGCAAATGGAATGTTAACGTTTATTGCGAAAGGACTGGAGTATAAAAGTAGAGAAGTGTTGTGGGCAATCTAGAATGAAATGTCACAGATATTGGTTGAGCGGCATCAAATTTAAAACTGAGATGAGCAGGAACTACTTATCTCAGAAGGCGGCGGATTTGTGGAACTCGCTGCCCCACGGTGTGATGGAATCTGAATCATTCAATGGCTTCAAGGAGATAGATATAGTTCTGATACAAAAAAGGGTTAATGGGATATGGAGAATAGTCAGGGAGGCGGGTTTGAGACCAGGAAGAGATCAGCCATGACCTGATTGAATGGCGGAGCAGGCTCAAGGGCTGAATTGCCTATTTCTGCTCATAATTCTTAAGTTCCTATGTGCCCTGAAATATCTCCCCCCCCCCCCCCCATTACCCTGGTATCCTGGAGCCTCCCCTTTTGCCCTGGAGTCTACCACTCCATCCCCCCCCCCCCCCCACTCCCCACCAAAAAAAAATCCTGCAGTCTTCTCCTGGTATACTGGCATCTTCCCCTCATTTCCCTGGGGTCTCTCCCATCCACCCCATTTTACCTGAGGCGTTCTCCCCAGTATCCCTGGAGTCTTCCCTTTGGTATTCTGGACTCCCCCGTCCCCCCCATTGTACTGGTGTCTTACCCCCGGTAGCCTGGAGTCAACCCCTGGTCTCCTTCGATGAGGCCCCTGTACCTGGCCAGTGTTACCTAGGTCTCACTCCAGTGTTATCCCGGTCTCCCTCAAAGGCTTGTTGCCCCGAGTCAAAAGCTAGTCACACCAGTCAAACCGAGTACCCGTGAGCCAGCTCCCTTAATACAGGGAGCTGCTCCGTGTTAACTGCGCTCACCTCTGAGTTCCCCTCAGAGGGGTACTCCCCAGGTGCATGGATTTTGGAGCCAGTCATAATTTCTGCTTTTCTGACATCACCACACCGTCGATAGATACTTTGACTGGGTGATGTATGATTCCAGCATATTGGCCCGATAATGAGATGCAAATTATTCAAATGAGGCTCCTGTCGTTGAACAGCAGGAAACATGGCCCACCACTGATGGGGGAGGGGACGATCATGACAAGCTTTCACTCTGACGTTAAATGTGACTTTAGCTTTCTCGCGATATTTTCCGCTCCTTTCGTTAAACCCACCCGCTGCTAACATGGGCGGAAAATCCCTGCCCACGGTGTCCATGTCATCAGGAGATTTGCTAAAACGATTTGTTATTTTTGTTTTGTCCATCTTGGTCAGGCACCTCAGACTAGATGCAGAGTAAAGCTCCCTTTACCTTGGGGCATTAGGGACCATCAAGTCAGACCCAGCAACAGTTCGATGAAGAGTAAAGCATCCACTCTGCTGATCCACTTAGTACTGGATCTTTTTATATTGCATCACTGATATGCCTGAAGCCCAATCTCAGAAAAACATTTCTCACAACATTTATCTCGGTAATGTATGCAGTGAGGTGAATGGGGGCAGGGTGGTTGGGGGGGGGGGGGGGGGAATCAGAAGAGTGGATTGGATTATAAACATCACGAGAGGAATGCAATGGCAGTTGCTGCTGCTCGGAGGAACTTGTATTTTAAGAAACAAATTTTCAGAAACATTTGCAGAACTAATACAAAGGATTATAGCAAGCAGTTGTTGATATTTAATTCATTGTGAGTTGAAAACAAAGCTGTGAAAACCAGAACAACAAGCACGTCATCGAACATTTATATAACTGAATGGTGCAACGTTTTGCCATGCTGTTACAAGCAAGCCAATGACTGGTGTCGTGTAAGCTTTTCAATTATCCACAATAAAATGGATTGAGTGGAGATTCTAAAAAGATATATCATGCTGTTAAAATTCATGAAAATGTCATTTTGATAAATCCTTGCTTTCAAGTGGAGAATCTCAAGAAATTACAACTTTTACAGTTTATATTTCATGAAAATATTGCATCCACTTGGCTAATACTCAGATACCATAGAATCTTGACAGTGCAGAAAGAGGCCATTCGGCCCATCGAGTTTGCTCCGACCCTCTGAAAGAGCACTCTACCGAGGCCCACTCCCCCGCCCTATCCCCGTAAGCCCGCGCATTGATCACCCACCTAATCTGCACATCTTTGGACATTAAGGGACAATTTAGCCTGGCCAATCCATTTAACCTGCACATCTTTGGACTGTGGGAGGGAACTGGAGCACCCGGGAGGAAACCCACACATACATGGGGAAAGCATGGAAAGTCCACACAGTCACCCAAGGCCGGAAATGAATTTGGGTTTCTGCCACTGTGAGCCAGCAGTGCTAATCACTGTGCCACCATGCTGCCCTGATAATGTGGATTGCATCCCCATTTACAGCTGTAGGGGTGTGTCACCTTGGAAATGAAACCTTATCGGACAAAACTGAACGGAATCCAAATAAAAACTATCAAACACACTATGGGCATTAAGATTACCAATATATTTACGGAATCCCTACAGTGCAGAAGGAGGCTATTTGACCCATCGAGCCACCACACTACCAGAAGGATGTGAAGGCGTTGGAGAGGGTGCAGAGGAGGTTTACCAGAACGTTGCCTGGTCTGGAGGGTGTTAGATCTGCGGAGAGGCTGAATAGACTCGGACTGTTTTCATTAAAAAGACGGAGGTTGAGGGGTGACTTGATAGAGGTCTACAAGATTATGAAGGGTATGGCGAGAGTGGATGGGCAGGCACACTTTCCCAGGGTGGAGGGGTCAGCCACTAGGGGGCATAGGTTTAATGTTCCTGGGGCAAAGTTTAGAGGAGAAATGCGAGGATGTTTTTTTACACAGATGGTGGTGAGTGCCTGGAACGCGTTTCTAGGGGAGGTTGTGGAAGCAGATACATTAACGGTGCTCTAAAGGCATCTTGACAAATACATAGACAGGATGGGTATAGAGGGACTAGGAGTTGCTGAGGATTTTGGCCAAGGGAAGTATCATGACTGGTTCAGGCTTGGAGGCCGAAGGGCCTGTTTCTGTGCTGTATTGTTCTTTGTTTTTTGCTCTGACCCTGTGAAAGAGCATTCTACTCAAGCCCATTTGGGGCAGCACGGTAGCATTGTGGATAGCACAAATGCTTCACAGCGCCAGGGTCCCAGGTTCGATTCCCCGCTGGGTCACTGTCTGTGTGGAGTCTGCACGTTCTCCCCGTGTGTGCGTGGGTTTCCTCCGGGTGCTCCGGTTTCCTCCCACAGTCCAAATATGTGCAGGTTAGGTGGATTGGCCATGATAAATTGCCCCTTAGTGTTAGGTGGGGTTTCTGGGTTATGGGGATAGGGTGGAGGTAGGGGCTTGGGTAGGGTGCTCTTTCCAAGAGCCAGTGCAGACTCGATGGGCCGAATGGCCTCCTTCTGCACTGTAAATTCTATGAAAATTTCCCCACTCTATTCCAATAACCTCTGAACCTAACCTTCACAGCCCTGGACACTAAGAGGCAATTTAGCATGGCCAATCCACCTAACCTGCACATCTTTGGACTGTGGGAGGAAACCAGAGCACCCGAAGAAAACCCACGCAGACACAGGAAAAACGTGTAAACACCACACAGACAGTGACCAAAGGCCAGAATTGAACCCAGGTCCCTGGAGCTGTGACGCAGCAGTGTTAACCACTGTGCCACTGTGTTGCCCTGGGAACACAGCATTATATTGAAATAATAAAAATGTCCTGGGCACGACAATGATTAAATCTATCAATGCATATTATCAACAAATGTCAGAATGATTTTTCACAGAGAAACATGAAGCACAATCAATCAGAGGATTAACAAAATCAACATGAAGCCTCAGCTGGGAATAGAGACAAGATTACACATTTGAGATCTTCAGCTAAAGGCAACTTTACAATGAAGAATGATCACTTTTCAAATATATTACCGACAGATAGAGGCTCCAGATAAACATAGATGCTGTAAGAAGTACACAGGGGACTAGATGAGGTACTTTTTAAAATACAGAACTTTTGTTACTGGGAGCAGAATTCAAATTCATCTGAACCTATTAGGCTGAAAACCTCCTTGATATTTTGATTCTAAGGCTTTTGTGGCACGTGTATTAAGGCAGTTTTAGTTAAGATGCTCATTAGCAAAGTCCACAATATGCAAATTTTAAAACTAATCCGCAACCTGACACAAAAAAATCAGCAAAGGCTCTGGGTCCCGACAATGACCCAGCTTTAGTGCAAAGATCTGTGCTCCAGAACCAACTGTGCTAACCATGAGCTGTTGTCATGCAGCTAAATAGGTCAGCACGGTAGCATAGTGGTTAGCACAATTGCTTCACAGCTCCAGGGTCCCATGTTCGATTCCTGGCTTGGGTCACTGTCTGTACGGAGTCTGCATATTCTCACCATGTGTGCTTGTGTTTCTTCCGGGTGCTCCGGTTTCCTCCCACAGTCCAAAGATGTGCAGGTTAGGTGGATTGGCCATGCCTCTTAGTGTCCAAAATTTCCCTTAGTGTTGGATGGGGTTACTGGGTTATGGGGATAGGGTGGAGGTGTGGGCTTGGGTAGGGTGCTCTTTCCAAGAGCCGGTGCAGACTTGATGGGCCGAATGGCCTCCTTCTGCACTGTAAATGCTATGATCTAATTTACTGGCATCTACTCGACAAAAGATGTGCGAGTTAGGTGGATTGCCTATGCTAAATTGCCCTTAGTGTCCTAAAAAATAAGGTTAATGGGGGGGGGGGGGCCGAAGGGCCTGTTCTGTGCTGTACTGTTCTATGTTCTAAAGTGGAAAATGGCCCAGGTATGTCCACAAAAAGCAGGATAAATCCAATCTTGCCATTTAGCACAGGGCTAAATCGCTGGCTTTGAAAGCACACCAAGCAGGCTAGCAGCATGGTTCAATTCCCGTAACAGCCTCCACGAACAGGCGCCTGAATGTGGCGACTAGGGGCTTTTCACAGTAACTTAATTGAAGCCGACTCGTGACAATAAGTGATTTTCATTTTTTTTTAATCTGTCGACTCTCAATGGAAGGTGCCAGTGACAGTGCTGTCAAGTGACTCAGGTTCAACGAGCTGTTCATTGACGCCCAGCTAGGGTTCTGCCAGGAACTGATCTCATTACAACCCCTTAATCCAAACATGGCCAAAATGGCTGAATTCCTGAACTGAGGTGTGAGTGACTGTCCACATCACCATGAGAGCATCTGGTCGACTGTGGTATCGAAGAGCCCTAGAGAAACTGAAGACAATTGGAATTGAGGAGAAAGAACTCTTCATTGGCCCATAGGGTTTGTTGCAGGATGTACCAAAACATTTCGCAAAGAAATAACAGCAGAATGTGCTGGAAAATCTGTCAGTCTGACAGCAGCTTTGGAGAGAGAGACAGAGTTAAAGTTTTGATTCCAATATAACTCTTCTTTGGAACTGAAGCGAGGTAAGGGGATGGAGGTCTGAAATGAAAACAAAAAGTGTCGGAAACAGCCAGCTTTCCGGCCGCATCTGCGGAAAGGGAAACAGACGCTTCTGCAGGACTGAAGAGAGACAGAGTAAGGGTGAGATGGGTTTTAAGCTATTGAAAAAGTCTGGTTGCTGGAGGGGGGGGGGGGGGGGGGGGGAGGGGCGGCATGTGGAGCAAAAGAGAAGGTCAGGATAGGATAAAGAATAGGGGAGATTAAATGATAAAGATATCGAACATCATCAAGGCAAAGGGAGTGGTAATGATAGTATTAAAAATATAAAGCATTGTCCAGAATAGGTGTCAAAAGTAGAATAAAAGTCAGCAGTGTCTGAAAGCAAAATGACAGAATGTGTGAAGAGCAGAATAAAGGTCAGTGTTATATTACCATTCATGGCAATATGTTATATTCTTTGTTCTTTGTTCCAGAATGATCCGATGTGTTGTTGACAAAGAATTCACCAATCAAAAGATTGAAACAAAACTAATTTATTGTAACACTATTAAGTAAATGAAGTTCGAACACTCTACTGAGCTACAGATGATAATTAAGTAATATTGAATCTGTCTTGCAGTACTCAATAATCTAAGTAGTCACTAACGACACTATGATCCAATCTTGTGTTAACTCTGTCTAATCTAATCTCCTTCTAATGCTATCACCATGCTTTCTCCTTATGCTATACCCAGAATTCCCTCAGGGTCTGACTTAAATACAGAGAAGTGGTAGCACCCTCTAGTGTTTGATTTACACAGAGATGTAATTATTAACCCTTCACTAACCTGACTATATATATATCATTACAGTCAGCACATTTGCTCTCAGATAGTGCTGCTATTAACATCTACTCTGACCCAATGTTTTGAGTCTTTAATATTATCATTACCTCTCTCTTTGCCTGTGTTCCATTACATCTTTGTTATTTAATCTCTCCTACCCTCTGACCTATTCCTGACCTCTTTTGTTCCACCTGCCCACTCCTCCCTTTTTCAACCGCATAAAACCCACCACACCCCTATCCTGTTTCTCGTCAGTACAGAAGAAGAGTCGGTTTTCCTCTCCGCAGATGCTGCTGGACCGGCTGAGTGTTTTCAGCACTTTTTGTGTTCACTTCAGGCCTCCAGCTTCTGCAGTACTTTCCTTTAATTTCACAAAGAAACTCTGGCCCCTGAGCTTCGAATTGTTGTGGGAGCTTGCTCACCAAATTTCCCACCTCTCTCTGGGGAGACTTGCTCAGTCTTCACTTGCCCCAAACATTGTGCTAGCCCTTTTGGGACTAGTTGCTTAATTTGTGCATTTTGGGAGTTATCTGGGAGACAGGCAGGGGGGAAATGTAGTTGATGTTTGAATCAGCAGCGCACCATTTGGCAGCCCAGCATGTTATGGAACAAACAGTAGTTTCACCGGCCGACTATTTCTTTGTGCTTATATAATCTATCACACTATTATAATTCAAATTAATTATTCCAACAACTTTGCTTGTCTTGAATGATATGGGTAATGATTCTTAAATACTCGGCTGCCTGATTCAGCCTTCTGTGTTGTTGAATCAATCATTTTGCATTCACAGTGCTGAGCTTCAATAAGAATTAAATCAATCTGGCTGTACTTGACATTCGAAGTAATAATACAAGTATGACAAATACATCCAGGAGATTGCCTAGCTTTGTACCTCAAGTGGCTGGACACTGGACTTCCAATACAAATCTAATGAGACACCTAAACTCATGTGGGGGAAGGGTTTTCCAGCATAAAGCATCTGTTCTATTAACCTTTTGAACATCAGCAAAAGCCACAATTACTGGAGACGCTGCCGCATAAATTTGTTTTGACTCATTTGAATAGGCGGTGTGGTGAGAGTGGTACGGTGGCGCACTGCCGCCTCATGGCTCCCAGGCCCTGGGTTTGATCCCGGCCCCGGGGCACTGTCACTGCGGAGTTTGCACATTCTCCTCGTGTCTGCATGGTCTCACCCCCACAACCCAAAGATGTGAAGGTAGGTGGATTGACAACGCTAAATTGCCCTTTAATTTGGAAAAAAAAATTGGATACTCTAAATTTTTTTTTAAATGAGTTGGCGGTGTGGAGGAAGTGTGCGCCAGACATCTGAGATTGAACTCTCAACCATAATTGGGTCTCGGGCCTCATTAGCATATAATATAATCTTTATTAGTGTCTCAAACATTAACACTGCAATGAAGTTACTTTGAAAATCCCCTAGTCGCCCACCTCTGGCACCTGTTCAGGTACACAGGGAGAATTCAGAATGTCCAATTCATCTAACAGCAGGTCTGTTGGGACTTGTAGGAGGAAACCGGATCACCCAGAGAAAACCCACGCAGACACAGGGAGAACGTGCAGACTCCACATAGACAGTGATCCAAGCCGGGAATTGAACCTTGGACCCTGGCGCTGTGAAGCAACAGTGCTAACCACTGTGCTACCATATTGCCGATGAGTTGCAGACATCAATCAAGCAGATCGCCAGTTCCATGAGGATAAAGTTGAAATGGTTGCCTTCCTGGGAGTGACATTCAAGGAGCCATTGGGCGGCAAGGTGGCACAGTGGTTAGCATTGCAGCCTCACAGCTCCAGGGTCCCGGATTCAACCAGCCTCGGGTGACAGTCTGTGCAGAGTTTGCACTTTCTCCCCTTGCCTGCGTGGGTTTCCTCTGGGTACTCCGGTTTCCTCCCACAGTCCAAAGATATGCAGGTTAGGTGGGTTGGCTGTGCTAAATTGCCACTTAAAAGTAAGGTGGGGTTACTGGGCTGCTGGGATGGGGTGGAGCCTTGCGCTTAAGTGGGGTGCTCTTTCCAAGGGCCGGTGCAGACTCAATGGGCCGATTGACGTTCTTCTGCACTGTAAATTCTATTATCTATGAGCCCCAGGAGGAACAGGGGAAGTGGTGAAAATGGAAGGGCAGTAGCAATCAGAAATGTTGTGGTTGGAATGCATGTCAATTGAGAGGGAGTGGGGTGCGGGTGCAATTTGAAAGAGGTGAAGGAAAATAACGGGGAGATTGGGGGGAGGGGGGCAAACAATGGCCTATAAAGCTGTTTAGAACATGTAAGTTATTTTTTAAAAACACCTCTTCTTGGTGATGACCTGTAGAGGTCACTTTAGGGAATACTTGTTTGGCTGCACCTCTAGGTTATTGTCTTGAAAGCAGTACGATAGTGTTCTCAAACAGGCTTTAGACATTCTTTTTGTATATGCAAAGAACCTTGAATGATATACAGGTGCATTTGCCTATATACCAATTGACGCACTTCCAGCAGAATATGTGGCACATTTTTGCATACCTTATTGAACATTTAGGTGGATGATGTGCCAAGGACTATCTCGGCCGCATTTCCTTTTGACAAGTTTCCTTGAAAGCTGGTTCATTCTCCAGAACTCCCTGCCCAAACACCTAACTGCTCTCCGACTATCTTAAAAAAAACTTCTCAAAATCCAACTTTTCAAAAAGCTTTCAGTCAAGCCCCAATTTCTCATCCTTGTTTCTTTCTTCATTTATTTCTACTCTCTGAAGTGCCTTGAGACTTTCTTTTTCCACTTTAAAAGATAATCAAGCAACTAATGAGCTGCAATGGAAAATAATACAGTTTCCACTTGGACAATCAAAGAGCCCACAATTGGGAGTTGACCATGGCTCTCCAATTAAAATTGCAATCATTGGCCTCTCCTGATAGCTCACATGGCTTCTGTTGTAAGTAGTTGGAACACACAGACCAGTTCAAAGACTAACGCATAGAGCCGGCATAATGGCAGGGAGCATTTGACATGGCCAAGGTGTGTTGGACTTGAGGCAAGTAGCTCGTACTGAATAACAAATAGTCTGGCAGGGTAGCAAAGTGAGAATGGGAAACAGCTATACAGACAAAACAACAGTTCGGAATCATTTCAGGTCACTTTATATAAAAACACGGTATACAGTGGAAAAAATCCCAAACTCTGTTTGGTGTCCAGTTGGAATTCGGCATCCATTAGGAGAAGAAACTAAGTCCACACTAAAGATCATTGGATCATGGTGCGATTAAATTCCCCTGACCAACTCATAGCTGAATGCACAAGAGGGTTATTGCAGAGTGTAGGTTACTGTTTGTTTTCTACTTCCACTGGGAATGTATTCATCATTACAGGCAGCGCTAAACATTGAGTACCTTTCTCTAAACAATTAAAACTCCACAACACTGAGGTCTTTGAGCAGCAATAAGGTGTGATAAGACTTTGCGGTCTGGAGTAAACATCTTCCAGTATTCCCCTGCACAAAGCTAAGTTTTCGGAATTCTCTTTTGATTGGCCGGGGCATTGAGTATAAAAATTGGCAAGTCATGTTGCAGTTGTATAGAACCTTAGTTAGGCCACACTTGGAGTATAGTGTTCAATTCTGGTCGCCACACTACCAGAAGGATGTGGAGGCTTTAGAGAGGATGCAGAAGAGATTTACCAGGATGTTGCCTGGTATGGAGGGCATTAGCTATGAGGAGAGGTTGAATAAACTTGGTTTGTTCTCACTGGAATGAAGGCAGTTGAGGGATGACCTGATGGAGGTCTACAAAATTATGTGGGGCATAGACAGAGTGGATAGTCAGAGACTTTTTCCCAAGGTAGAGGGGTCAATTACTCGGGGGCATCGGTTTAAGGTGCGAGGGGCAAGGTTTAGAGGAGATGTACGAGGCACGTTTTTTGCACAGAAGGTAATAGATGCCTGGAACTCGCTGCCGGAGGAGGTGGTGGAAGCAACGACGATGGTGACGTTTAAGGGGCCTCTTGACAAATACATGAATAGGATGGGAATAGAGGGATACGGACCCTGGAAGTGTAGAAGATTTTAGTTTAGGCAGGCAGCATGGGTCGGCGCAGGCTTGGAGAACCAACGGGCCTGTTCCTGTGCTGTCCTTTTTTTTGTTCTTTGTTCTTTGATATTAGTTAGAGGACATTATATGGTGCTTCAGTCAGCCCTGTAACAATCAATAATCAACCTGACTCAATCTGTAGACGATAGCAAAATATTGGGATTCTGGACTTCCATTATTTCTAACTTCCCATTACTTTGTCATTTTGGTAATTTGTGACGAGTGGGCCAAAGAAACAAAAGATAATGGCACTGCTCCTGAAATTCCCTCCCAAATTTACCATGTGAGTGCAAGAGAGAAAAATATTCGCTTGTCGGGTGTATTCACCTTGCTGGAATTCCGATGGGCACACTGCACAGTACCTGTTTGGAGGTTGACGTACCCCCACATCAGGCAACTTGATTTGACACCTTTGTCAGTCAAGAGGCCAAATCGTCTTATTTAGCCAGGATTATGGGTTCAGACTGAGTTGGGAATGGTGATGAGGATTCACAAATACTAGTGATAATGTTGGTTAGGGCTTGTGATACTCATGACCTGGAGGTAGGGTTCTGTGCAGTGCTGTAGGGTTCCCTTATGTGGAGATCATTTCAAAGCATGAGGTCTAGATGCAGGGGGAGTTGCTCAGTTACATATTTTAATGTGGCTGTGTGCCTCAGATTTTTTTCTTTATTTCAGCTTTTATGCAGACTAATTTGGTTTCCTGGGCCTTGGGAAACCTGACAGCATAGGGAGGGGAAGATTTCTGCATGCAAGACATAAATGTTTTTCCAGCACTGCTTGTGGGCTTATTTACCCCATCTGTACTTATGCCAGGCACTCTCCTATATTGGATATGTAGAAAGATAAGGGGGATTGGATTAGCTTAGTTTCCTTTGCAAAGATCTGGCATGGACACGACAGGCCAAAATACCTCCTTCTGTGCAGGTACCACACTATGATTCTATGCTGCTAGTTGATTAATCCTAGCTTAATGGGGAGGGTAGGAGAACATATTGAGAATGGCCACAGGCACTAACAATGAAGTGCCAACCTGGTGAAGCTACAACAGATATGTTTTATGGATGGTATTAAGTGATCCCCAAACCAATAAATCAGATCAATGATTGGCAGTCCTGCCACATTCAATTATGAATGATGGTGGATAATTAAACAGCTAACGGGAGGAGAAGGCCCCATGAAAATTCTCATCTTTAATGATGGCTGAGTGCAAATGATAAGGCTGAAGTGTTCGCGGCCACCTTCAGCCAGAAGTGAATGATCCATCTTGGCCTCCTCCTGAGGTCCCTGCCATCACTCATGACATTCTTCAGTCAATTAGCTCCAGTCAGCACAAGTCAGGCAGGTGGTGGAATACTCCCGGATGAGTGCTGTTCCCAAAATACTTCAGAAGGCGGACAAAGCAGCTAATTTGGTTGGCATTTCATCCACCTCCTTATACATTCACTCCATCTGGCGAGGGGGAGGGGGGCGTTCAGTAGTATCATCTACAAGTTGCATTGCAGCCACTCGTTAAGTTTTCTTGGACAGCACCTCCCATACCCACAGTCCCCAGAGGGACAATGACAATGGATGCATGGGAATAGCACCACCTGCACTTCCTCTCCAAGTCAAAACCATCTTGAGTTCTTCTTAACTGTCACAGACATAGAAATTTGGAGTTTCCTCCCACGATATCACTGTGGGTGTACCTACACCACATGGACTGCAATAGTTCATGCAGGTGGATTACCAGCACCTTCTCAAGGGCAATTTGGCTTGGATAATAGGTGCTGGCCTCGTCAGGGCCACCCATAAACATATAAGTAAAATAAATCCCAGCACAGTAAATATCAGGGCTTAAATATTTGATAAATCCAAGGGTATAATATAAATACTATTAAAACATTTCTCATTTTATTTACCATTCTCATTTATAACACACTTCGGAAATTAGCTGCAGGTAGGCAGGAAAAAACAAAGTTTAAAAAGCTGAACGAGATTACATTCAGCTAACCTTTCTGTTTGTGATTAATTAAAAAGCAGACTGTCAAATGTTTTGTAGCTAATTATTACATGTAGATCTCCGCTGGGAGGATTAAATCTAATGTCAGAGATACTGAAGTAATCCAAATATTGGTTCTGGGTTGACAATCACCTCTTACACACCATTTTAAAAGTCCATAAATTCTTGAAAATTAAGAATTTAAAGAGGTGGATGTTTCTAAGGGGGTGGATTTTACTATGAAAATAACAGGGAGGCTAACAGCACTCTCTGTGCTTTATGTGTGAATTTGAGAGCAAATTTCAGTGAGGGAACATACACAAAAATTCGAAAGCTGCTGTCAAAGGCACTCCTCCGTAAACCGTAAAACTGGGAAAACCAACTTGTTTCACATTGAAGAGCATGGAACTCCTATATTGGCATCATCGGTATGGACTAAACTTGCCACAAGAGGTTAGGGCTTGCCCATTCCAGCTGAGGCACCCTTTAAAAGTAATGAAATGTCTTAATTACTGAAAAACAACCCCTCCACCACAGAAAATGAACTTACAGAGTTGGGTTTGCATTCCTTCAACTTTTGATTATTATTGGAGTTTATTTTTTAACTTTCTTTACTTTCCGTCACATTCACATTCCCGTAACAGCCTCCCCGAACAGGCGCCGGAATGTGGCGACTAGGGGCTTTTCACAGTAACTTCATTTGAAGCCTACTCGTGACAATAAGCGATTTTCATTTTTCATTTTCATTTACCACTCTATCTTTGTCTAATATTTATTTTCCTCTCTTTAGTTTGCTTTCTGCACCTGGTTTGACACTGAATTAACTATTCTAACTTACATTTTTTGCTTTAGACTCTGCGCTGCTCATTTATGACTCATCATTCTGATAAGGAGATATACAGATGATTTCTTTGTTCACACACATTCCAGGTGCCCTGAAGAGAGTGCTGCATTGTTTGGATGGTCCACTGATAGCAATATGCCCTGAAAAATGCCATTGAATGTCGATGGACAAGTACAAATGCAACAACACTGTTTGTTCACCATTCACAGAAGACCCAGCGCCAAACACAATCTGCTGATGTTATAGCAACATATTTGTTGCACTTTGGTTACATTTCACCTTCATATAAATCGCACAAGTTGAACCTTATGTTAAATTTTACCTTCTCTGAATTCCACAGAGTAAGTATAGCTACCTCCCAGCTTCTAATAAATATCTATCTCACAACAAAGCCGCAACAAATCCAGGCTTTGCAACAGAAACATATTTGCACCAGGTTGTCAGAATCTCAAGTACCGAGGGGAAATGACACACAACTAATTAAGCAAGTTTTAGTTAGCATGTTTTAATTACCGTGGGCGGAACATTTTCATGAAATAATTCTACACTGGGGAAGCTTGCTAAATGTCTCACCATCCGTTTGAACATGGGGACAGCTGATATTAAATAGACCCAAGGGAGTGAAAGATAGTTCAGAAATTGGAGTTGAGACATGCTGTTGGAACAGTGGAGCAGGAACTAATTCTGCACCTAATCAGTGTTACAGTTGGCCATGGGAAACTTTCTACATGGCACTGGAGGGGGGAGCTGTATTTTGAACTTAACCTGTGCTGTGCCTGATGGTTCGCGGAGAGGTAACTTGATTAAGCACCTTCCCTCTGCTGAACCTGACCTGGGGAGATTTTACACCAAGTAGAAAACCTGTACTGTTCCCCATTGTTGACAACATTCGCATTACCAAGCACAAAAATTGGCAAAGCCAAAAGTTATGTAAGGGATTGATGGCTGGAATTGTTCAAAATCGGATCCAAAAGGTTCAGGGAGATAAAATAACTGAAGGCTGACAATGGGCAGAGAGATTGTAAACCATACCCATTTGTGGTGATGCAAGCAGCAGACAAACTTCTTGCTGCCTGCTCAGCCTCATGATTGCTGAGTGCAGCTGGCACGAAGTGCATTGTTAAATGGCTACACACCTGACTTGGCTGAAAGGTTAACATGAGCTCAAGCTAGTAGGGGCTCTTAAAGGGAAGTTGCATTTTGGCAAGAACAGGTGCTGAAATTAATTTCCTAAGTGGCCTGGACTTGGAAAAACGCTGGAATGACACAACATAGCAGAGAGTGGGTTCCAAGGTTCCTAGTAGCCTTGCTGCAGGGGGTCAACTGGAGGAGTGGTCCTCAGTCCACAGGGGACCAGGAAACCCTGTAGACTAACCTCTCAGAAGGTAGTAGGAGCTAATAACTGTGTTGGTTATTGCCAGGAGTGTAACCTGAAGGACATGCATGTGGTGTGGGAAAAAGTTCAATGACCTCAGAAAAGTGGTTAAAGTTAGTTAGTGAGGGACTTCTGCTGGTGGCTATGAAGGAGTAAGTCACACATTTGGTGGCTCCCACCCGAGTCGGACTTTTGGACCTTTTCCCCCGATTTTTTACCGGACTTCATTTGAAAAATCGATGATAGAGGCAATTTTATACTAGATTCTCATATTGGTGCATGAAGAGGAGGACTAGGAGTGTTCGCAAAGACAGAAACAGACAGACAGAGAAGGCTTTGGCTGAAGCTGTAGTGGGAGAAAGCATGGCGGATGACCGGACCTCTGGCTTGTTTACCCAGCGGTCAATGGAGCAGCTGATGCAATTTATCCAGGAGGTCTTCGCCAAGCAGAAGCGGGACTGCTTGGACCCGATTAAAGAGTCAATTACGCGGCTGGAGCTTAGATTGGATGCCCAAAATCGGGCGATTCAGAAAGTAGAGAAAGCGCTGGCTGACTAGGAGGAACATCAAACTGCGGTGGAGTTGGAGATGGGGATGCTGATAGACCAGCAGAAAAGGCTCCTGGAGAAAGTGGAGGACCTCGAGAATAAGTCCCGCCGGCAGAACTTGAGGATTGTTGGGCTCCAGGAGGGGTCCGAAGGAGCAGACGCTGGGGCATACATAGCGGACATGTTCGAGACGCTACTGGGGGATGGGGCATTCTCCCAACCCTTGCAGGTGGACAGCGCTCACAGAGTGCTCGCGAGGAAGACGCGAATGGGAGATCCCCCGAGGACAATGGTGGTGAGATTCCACAGGTATTTGGATAAGGAGCGTATTTTACAGTGGGCCAAGCAGACACAGAGCTATAAATCGGAGAAGAGTATCCTACGGACCTATCAGGACCTGAGTGCGGAGGCGGCTAGGAGAAGAGCAGGGTTTAACCAGATCAGGTCAACACTTTTTAAGAAAAAGGTGAAGTTCGGACTGCTGTATCCGGCCCGTCTCTGCGTCACGTATGAGGAGCAACATTTTTATTCCGAGTCGCCTGAGGAAGCGCTGGACTTCGTGAAAAGGAAAGGGCTGGTGGCGGACTGAGAACTTTTGAGCTTTGCTGCAACGTTCATGTTTAAAAATGTTTCTCGTGGGACTATTTATGGGAGTTGCTGGGACGATTTGGGTTCGGGGAGGGCTTTACCGACTGGGTCAGACTGTTGTACCAGGCTCCGGAGGCTAGTGTAAGGATGAATAGGACAACGTCTGACTACTTTAGACTGTACCGAGGGACAGGCAGGGGTGCCCCCTCTCCCCACTGCTGTTTGCGCTAGCAACAGAGCCGCTGGCAATTTCCCTGAGAGCTTCTAGGGGTTGGAAGGGGCTGGTACGGCGGGGTGGGGGGTGGGGTGGAACACAGAGTTTTGTTGTACGCCGACGACCTGCTCGTATACATCACGGATCCGGTGGCTGGGATGGATGAAATCATGGGAATCCTGAGGGAATTCGGCCGGTTCTCGGGGTATAAACTGAACATGGCAAAAAGTGAGTTGTTTGTAGTCCAGGCGAGGGGCCAGGAGGGTCGGCTGAAGGGGCTGCCGTTTAAGTTAGTAGGGGACAGTTTTAGATACTTAGGGAGACAGGTGGCGTGGGACTGGGGTCGGTTTAACAGGTTGAACTTATTTTGGTTGGTGGAGCAAATGAGGGTCGAGTTCCGGAGGTGGGATGTGCTCCCACAGACACGAGCGGGGAGAGTGCAAACGGTTAAAATGACGATCCTCCCGAGATTCCTGTTTGTATTCCAGTGTTTCCCCATTTTCATTCCGTGGTCTTTTTTCAAGAAGGTCAATAAAATTATTATGGGATTTGTGTGGGCGGGAAAGTCCCCGCGGGTGAGGAGATTGATGCTCGAGAGGAACCGAAGGGAAGCGGGGCTGGCGCTGCCAAACTTTAGTAATTACTACTGGGCGACCAACATAGCTATGATAAGGAAGTGGGTGGTGGGTGCGGGGCTGGTTTGGGGTGGATGGAGGCCACTTCGGCAGGGGCACCAGTTTGCCAGCCCTGGTTACGGCGCCGCTGCCGCTCTCGCCGGCACGGTACTCCACCAGCCCTCTAGTGGTGGCGAATGGAGAAGGCATGTGGGGGGAGTGACAGCATCAGTTTGGTCCCCAATTTGCGACAATCACCTGTTTCCCCCGGGGAATATGGACGGCGGGTTCCGAACATGGCGGAGGGCTGCGATTGAGAGGATGGGGGATCTGTTCTTGGAAGGGAGCTTCCCGAGCATGAGGGCGCTAGAGGAGAAATTTGGCGAGAGGGAATGATTTCAGGTACTTGTAGGTGCGGGACTTTCTATGCAGGGAGATTCCATCCTTCCCACGCCTGCCACTTTAGGGGGATCCAGTACAGGGTAGTGTCCAGTGGATGGGTGGGGGCAGGGAGGGTCTCAGATATATACATGGAACTTATGGGGGCAGAGGAGTCGCAGATCGAGGAGCTGAAGCTTCAGTGGGAAGAGGAGCTCGGAGGTGAGATAGAAGAGGGCTTATGGGCGGAGGTGTTGAGCAGGGTTAACGCAACCGCAACATGCGCTAGGCTCAGCTTGATTCAATTCAAGGTCATCCACCAGGCCCGCATGACAGTGGCCCAGATGAGTAAATTCTTTGGATTGGAGGACAGGTACGCCAGATGTTCGGGAGGACCAGCGAATCATGTCCACATGTTCTGGGCATATCCAAAACTCGGGTGGGGGGGGGGGGGGGGGGGGGGGGGGTGGCTATCGGATATGGCGAGCTTTCTCGGTCTGGAGAAAATTAAGTTCGCTCTGAGAGGTTCACTGTCAGGGTTCGCCCGGAGGTGGCAACCATTTATCGACTTCTTCGCAGAAAATTAATCGTCAGCGGAGGGGTGGAGGGGTGGGGGGGGGGGGGGGGCGAATTAGGGCTACGTAGTTTAGGGGAGTAGTTAGGCGGATCCTTGGAGGAGGGGAGCTGGTTTTTGCACTCTGTTGATTGTTCTTTGCACACAGTTTTGTATTGTTGTTGTTTACTATGCCAAAATGCCTCAATAAAAATGTTTATCAAAAAAAAGGTGTCTCATTTTTTGTTTTGTGGACGCTATTTATAATGCCTTCTGTATTGGTTTGAGGCCAGTTGCAGAGCTGAGTGAGTTAAAGTTTTCATTTGCACTGTTGAGGGATGGAGGTGTGTTTGTTTAGATGCTGGATCTCTTGCTTGATCTCTGTTTAGCGTTTTTTTCCTGTCGGGCAATTATGTTGGGATTGTTTGTCATTTGAATATGTGTGTATGAACGGGGGAAGGGTGGGGAGGGAACAATAGGTGGGAGAATGTCTGGCGTCAGGAGTGGGGGCCACCAAGCTAGCTGGGTGGGCTAGCTCATGGAAACGTAGTGGGGGGTGAGCAGATGTTAGGCTTACCAAAGGGGTTGATTTACATAGCGCTGTTACAAGGGGGGGAGGGGGAAAATGTTCTATTGACAAGGGAGGGACTGTTGCTGAGGGACAGAGAGGAGGTCGGGTGCGGAGGCTGCCTGGGGGTGGGCCGGTGCAGGCGTGGGGCGCGGGCTGGAAACTGGCCGAAGAAAGGTGATGGCTTATCGGCGAAGGGTGGGGGCAATGAGCCCCCCAACTAGGCTGATGACCTGGAATGTACGAGGGCTAAATGGGCCGGTCAAGAGGGGACGTGTGTTCACGCATTTGAGAGGAGTGAAGGTGGATGTGGTAATGCTGCAGGAGACGCACCTTAGAGTAGCTGACCAGATTAGACTAAGGTAAGGTTGGGTCGGACAGGTCTTTCATTTGGGACTGGACTCGAAGACTAGAGGGGTCGCGATCCTGATCAACAAGCGAGTGGTGTTTGAGGCGGGAACAATAGTTTCGGATGTGGGAGGCCGGGACATTATGGTCAGTGGGAAATTGGAGGGGGTGCAGGTAGGACTAGTAAATGTGTATGCGCCAAATTGGGACGATGTGAAGTTTATAAAGAGGATGCTGGGGAAGATACGGGACCTGGATTCGCATAAGTTGGTCATGGGAGGGGACTACACAGTTATTGACCCTGACTTAGACTTGTCAAACTCAAAAACGGGCAGGGTGCCAGCAATGGAACTAAAATGGTTCATGGAGCAGTTGGGGGGGTGGACCCATGGAGATTTGGGCAGCCAAGGGTGAAGGAGTTCTCCTTCTACTCACACATGCATAAAGTGTATTCCCGGATTGATTTCTTTATTCTGAGCAGGGCTTTACTGACGGGGGTGGTGGACACGGGGTACTTGGTGATCACAATCTCAGACCATTCCCCGCACCGGGTTGACCTACAGGTTAGTAAAGGCAGTAACCAGCGCCCGCACGGGAGGTTAGACGTGGGTCTTTTAGCTGACAAAGAGGTGACAGCGGGCAGCTGAGGAAATGTATTCAGAACCACCTGGACGTCAACGACACGAGGGAAATTTAGGCAGCGGTGGTCTGGGAAGCATTGAAGGTGGTGGTTAGAGGGGAGCTGATACGGGCCCACAGGGAGAAGGTAGACAGGACAGAGACGGACCGACTGGTCAAGGAGATATTACAGGTCGACAGGAGGTATTTGGAGGCCCCAGAGGCAGGACTTTTAAGGGAACGGCGGCGGCTACAGGGGGAGATCGGCTTGATAACCACAGTGACGGTGGTGGAGCAGCTGAGAAAGGCGAGGGGGGTTATTTCTGAGTATGGCGAGGCCAGCAGAATGCTTGCACAGCAGCTTAGAAAGAGGGAGGCAGCCAGGGAGATAGGGAAAGTAAAGGACGGGGATGGGAACCTGGTTGGAGACACAGCAGGGGTGAATAAGGCTGTATGGGTTGGAACCCCCAGCTGGACCGGAGGGGATGAGGCACTTCCTAGGGGGGCTGAATTTCCCGAAGGTGGATGGGGAGCTGGTAGAAGGGCTGGGGACTCCTATCGGGATCGAAGAGATAGCGGAGGGCCTGAAGGTCATGCAGTCGGGTAAAGCCAGGGCCGGCTCAAGGCACCGGCAACTCGGGCAGTCGCCCGGGGCGCCATGTGCTAGGGGGCGCCAGAGACTCGGGTCCCGCGCATGCGCAGTTGGGCCGGTGCTAACCAGCGCATGCGCGGTGGCCGCCCTCCCCCGCGGTGGCCGCCCTACCCCAGGGCGGCCCCCCCCGGTCCGCCCCCTCGGTCCGACCCCCGCTCGGTCCGCTCCCCCCGCCCCCCCTCAGGTCCGCCCCCCCCGCCCCCCCTCGGGTCCGCCCCCCCCACCCCGCCTCCTCGGCCCCGCCCCCCCCTCCTCGGCCCCCCCCTCGGCCCCCCCCCCCTGCCCCCCCCCGGCCCCGACCCCCCCTCTGCCCCCCCCTCTGCCCCCCCCCTCTGCCCACCCCTCCGGCCCCCCCCCTCGGCCCCCCCCTCGGCCCCGCCCCCTCGGCCCCCCCCTCGGCCCCGCCCCCCCTCGGCCCCCCCCCCCCCCCCCCCACCAAGGGCGCCGAAGTTCAGCTTGCCCGGGGCGCCAGCAACCCTAGGACCGGCGCTGGGTAAAGCCCCGGGGCCAGACATTCAATGAAGTAAGGGAGAGAGGGGTGCTTCCTTCGATCATGTCACAGGCCACGATTTCGTTGATCCTGAAGCGGGACAAGAACCCGGAGCTATGCGGGTCCTACAGGCCGATGTCCCTGTTGATTGTGGACGCCAAACTTCTGTCCAAAATTTTGTCCTCTAGGATTGAGGATTGTGTTCCGGACGTTATTGGGGTGGACCAGACGGGGTTTGTTCCGGGAAGGCAGTTGGTGGCCTATGTAAGAAGGCTATTAAACATGATCATGATGCCCCTGGAAGGTGGGGGAGGTGGAGGTGGTGGTCGCAATGGACGCAGAGAAGGCTTTTGATCGAGTAGAATGGGATTATCTGTGGGAGGTACTGGGATGGGTCGGATTTGGGCGGGGCTTTATTGACTGGGTCAGGTTGCTGTATCAGGCTCCTGTGGCGAGCGTACGGATGAATAGGACAACGTCGGACTATTTTAGGCTGCATCGGGGGAAAGAGACAGGGATGCCCCCTCCCCCGCTGTTGTTCACGTTAGCCATAGAGCCGCTGGCAATTGCACTGAGAGCCTCAAGGGGCTGGAGGGGGCTGGTCCAGGGTGTGGCGGGGTGGGGGGGGGGGGGGGGGGCAGTTGGAGCACAGAGTCTCACTTTACGCAGACAACCTGCTCCTGTACATATCAGACCCAGCAGAGGGGATGGAAGAAATCATGAGGATTCTGGGGGAATTTGGCCGGTTTTCGGGGTATAAACTAAATATGAGGAAAAGTGAGATCTTTGCGGTCCAGGTGAGGGGATAGGAGAGTCAGCTGGGGAACTGCAGTTTAGATTGGTAGGGGGAAGCCTTCAGTATCTAGGCATCCAGGTGGTGCGGGAATGGGAACGGATGCACAAACTAAATCTGGCCTGACTAGTAGACCAAATGAAGGTCGATTTTCGGAGGTGGGACCCGCTCCCGTTGTCACTGGCTGGGAGGGTGCAGATGGTGAAGGTGACGGTCCTCCCGAGATTCCTGTTTGTGTTTCAGTGTCTCCCCATCTTTATTCCGCGGTCCTTTTTGAATGGGTCAACAACGTGATCACTGGCTTTGTATAGGCGGGCAAGACCCCGCGAGTAAAGAGGGGGATGCGTGAGCGGAGTCGGGAAGTGGGCGGGCTGGCGCTGGCAAACTTCAGTAACTACTATTGGGTGGCGAATATAGCTATGATCAGTGGGTGGTGGGGGAGGGTTGTCATGGGAACGTATGGAGGCGGCTTCATGTAAGGGCACAAGCTTAGGGGCGTTGATAACGGCGCCTCTGCCGTTCCCGCCGGCATGGTACTCCACCAGCCCCGTGGTGGTGGCGGCCCTAAGAGTCTGGGAGCAATGGAGGAGGCATGTGGGACCGGAGGGAGCATCGGTCTGGTCTCCAATTTGTAATAATCATCGGTTTGACCCGGGAGGATCGACGGGGGGTTTCGGAGATGGCAGAGAGCAGGGATTGAAAGGATGAGCTTTTCTAGCTTGAGGGAGCTGGAGGAGAAATTTGGATTGGCGAGGGAAAATAAATTCAGGTACCTGCAGGTGCGGGACTTCCTACGTAGACAGGTTTCAACATTCCCGCTTCTACCACCAAAGGGAATACAGGACAGGGTAGTTTCCAGAGGGTGGGTGGGAGAAGGGAGGGTCTCTGACATTTACAGGGAACTTATGGGGTCAGAGGAGATGCAGACTGAGTTGCTGAAGTGGAAGTGGGAAGAGGAGTTAGGAGGAGAGATAGAGGATGGTCTATGGGTGGACGTGTTGACTAGAGACTAGAGTCAACGCGTCCACATGTGCCAGGCTCAGCCTGATACAATTCAAGGTCGTTCACCGGGCTCACATGACAGTGGCCCGGATGAGCAGGTTCTTTGGGGTAGAAGATACGTTGCAAAGTGTGCGGGAGGGCCAGCGAACTATGACCACATGTTCTGGACATGTCCAAAGTTTAGGGGATTCTGGCAGGGGTTTGCAGATGTCCACAGTGTTAAAAACAAGGGTGGCACCGAGTCCAGAGGTGGCGATTTTCAGAGTGACGGGAGATCCGGGAATCCAGGAGGAGAAAGAGGCAGACGTTATGGCCTTTCTGTCCCTGGTAGCCCGGAGACGGATATTATTAGCTTGAGGGACTTAAAGTCCCTGGAGTCGGGGACCTGGCTATCGGACATGGCTAGCTTTCTCTGTTTGGAGAAAATCAAGTTAGCCTTGAGGGAGTCAATGTTAGGGTTCGCCCGGAGGTGGCAACCGTTCGTCGACTTCTTCAGAAGGGGGGGGGGGTTTGTTTAGCTTAGAGTGGGGGGTTAATAAAGGTGGGACCTGTAAGGGAGGGAGACTGCTTTTGCACTATGTTCATAGGTTCATTTGCATTGTTTATTTTGTTGTTGTTGTAAATCCAAAAAATACCTCAATAAAATGTTTATTAAAAAAACGGTTAGTGAGTGACTGCATTTGCAACTGTTAGATCCCACCAATTGCAATAGCAACCATCACAACTATTCAAAGCACCAAACTCCCATCATTCACCGACCAACAATCTCCATCAGCCGTGCGCCATACCATACAACTGAAGCTCCGCCTCACCCTCACTCATTGCTGCAAGCCTCACACCAACAACTCATAACCAGCACACTGGCAACTATTCAACCATGATGACCACATCACCTAAATAAATTACACCCGACTCACTGATTTGGTCTCCCTTGCAAGACAAGGTGTTATACACTGAAAGGCCGAATCAGCTAGCCAGTGGCAGTTGGGCACAGTTGCATGTTTTTACCTCTATGGAGGAGGCTGTGCTAACCATCATCCGAATAGGCCTGAATGAGGCCATGGACAGCAGCATGACTGAAAGGGTTGAAGATGACAGTATGTTCTGACTTAATTAAAAAAAAAAAAATTTAGAGTATATTTTTAAAATGAAGGGGCAATTTAGAGTGGCCAATCCACCCACCCTGCACATCTTTGGGTTGTGGGGGTGAGACCCACACAGACACGGGGAGAATGTGCAAACTCCACTCGGACAGTGACCCTGGGTCGGAATTGAATCCGGGTCCTCAGTGCCATGAGGCAGCAGTGCTAACCACTGCGCCATTGTGCCACCCCTTACATTCTGACTTGATCCTCCTTCGTACACACCAGTTTCCCTTCACTTCACAGTTTTTACCCATTTACTAGCTGCAGCGGGTGTAAGCTTGCAATTCTTGCTTTCTCCCACCAGCTCAGATACTGGTACAATTCCTAATTTAAAGGGTAGCATAGAGGCAGGGTGGGTCACTGGACATGAGTGACCTGCAGTTAGAACTGAGGGAAGAGGGTCGTGCAGACACCAGCTTCCCAGAGGCCAAGGCCACTCAACCGTTCTGCTGCAGACGATTCAAGTGAAGGTTTCAATCGGGCAGCATACAGTCAAAGGCTGACGGGCAGGCACAGTCAAATGGTTGGTGCATCGGCCAGGCTGTCAGAAAGCCTGTTGCCAATGTCAAGGAGCATGGAGGAGTCTGGCACCAACTTGCCACAGGGATTTGCTCAGAGCTTGGAGCCACCCTTTCCAGTGCGGGAGTGGAGGCCAACTCCATGCGAACATTTTTGGACACGACGATGACACATTGAATGGTGATTTATCAGCTTCCATTGCAGAACAGGCAGGGGTCACCCAACTTCGACTGCTGCAATGGAAGCTCAGATTGAAGTCACCAAATTTCAGCTTGTTGCCGTGCAAACTCAGATTTCTACCATCATAACTGTGAATCTGCGTGCTCAAAGGAACTCACAGGGCCTCACAGCAGTCCAGCAGCCTGTGCTCCAACAAGAATTGGCAATGTGCCACTCTGGGAAAGTGGTTGTGGCTCAATATTATCGCACTTGCTGTCCTCTGTTAGGATGACAGTGATGCGACCATCAATTCACTTGAGACGTGAGTAGAAGTAAACTGTGGCTTTAATTAACTTAGAACAGTGCCTGCCTGCAACTGAACCAATGCTGAGAACTGCTGCAGGTCAACTGCTCTTTATACCTCCCTTCAAGGGGAAGAGCCATGGGCAGAGCCCATACATGCCCCAACATGTTCCCCTATGGATAGTGCCATACAATGGCCCATAGGAGAAGTCCACAAGGGCAACAGCATAGCACAGATACTAACACAAGTGCAACAGCACAGATACAAATACGCTGGTGGATTATTGATATAATACATTCACCACAGACAGCATTCATGTTCCCACCACTCTGCCAGACCCCTTTCTGTTGCCTGTCAACTAACCAGTCAAGAAGTTGCTGTCATCCTTGCGAAGGTGATGCTTTGTGAAGCTAAGCCTCCTCGTGACGGCCGCTCAACGACTTCCTTCAAGGGCATCTGCAATCCCCCTCACTGAAAATCAGGAACATTTCACCAGCCATGTTGCAGCCAATGGGATAACACCGCATCGGGTCACTAGTCCAGGCAAAGACACCCTCAAGACAGGATCTAAAGGAATGTACCACCGTGATCTGTTGACTTTTGAATGGAATATTGGATGGTTTGTTGGTTGAAGTTTGTATAGAATGGTTGTCTTGTGATGGCTTTCATTGCAGCGTTGACTTTTGAATGGAATATTGGATGGTTTGTTGGTTGAAGTTTGTATAGAATGGTTGTCTTGTGATGGCTTTCATTGCAGCTTTGTGGCCAAGAGGATGCTGAGTTTGTCCATAACAGAGGGATGATAAAGTGCTTGATGGGTTTTTGGCGTCATGTTCAATGGAATGAGGCAACGGCGGGCAGCCTGGCTGGAATAGGCATGTGGGCCGGGATTCTCCCCTACCCGGCTGGGCGGGGGGTCCCGGCGTAGCGGAGTGGCGCCAACCACTCCGGCGTCAGGCCTTCCCAAAAGGTGCAGAATTCTCCGCACCTTTACGGGCTAGGCCCGCGCCAAAGTGGTTGGCGCCATGCCGACTGGTGCCAAAACCGGCGCCAACGGCCTTTGACGCCTGCCGCCCGGCGTCGGGACTGGCCGAAAGACCTTCGCCGGTTCGCGTATGCGCCGGTGCATCAGCAACTGCTGACGTCACCACTGGCGCATGCTCGGTAGGGGGTTCTCTTCCGCCTCCACCATGGTGGAGGCCGTGGCGGCGGCAGAAGAAAAAGAGTGCCCCCACGGCACTGGCCCGCCCGTCGATTGGTGGGCCCCAATCGCGGGCCAGGCCACCGTGGGGACACCCCCGGGGTCCGATTGCCCCGCGCCCCCCCCCCCCCCAGGGCCCTGGGGGCCCGCTCACGCCGCCAATCCCGCCGCCACCAGAGGTGGTTGAAACAACGTCGGGGGGAGAGGCCGCTCAGCGGTGGGACTTCGGCCCATCGCGGGCCAGAGAATCCCCGCGGGGGCACGCCGATCGGCACGGTGGGCCCGCCGATCAGCATGGTGCGATTCCTGCCTCCGCCAATTCCCGGGTGCTGGAGAATTCCGGCCACGGCGGGGGTGGGATTTACAACGGCCCCGGGCGATTCTACGACCCTGCAGGGGGTCGGAGAATTTTGCCCGTGATGTCTGCCTCCACCTTCCCACCACCTGCTCCTCCTCATCTTCCTCCTGCTGAATGGCTGGTCATGTCCCTGGTGACCAGGGCTGTGACCTCACGAGCGTCACATTGTTGAGGATGCAGCTGCTGACTGCAAATCAGGAAACACACTCTGGCAAGTCATCCATTATCCCTGTACCAAAGAAAAGCCAAGCAGCGTGCCTTAATGACTATCGTCCAGTGGCTCTGACATCCATCATTATGAAGTGCTTTGAAAGGTTAGTCATGGCACGAATCAACTCCAGCCTCTCGGATTGCCTTGATCCACTATTGTTTGCCTATCGCTGCAACAGGTCCACAGCAGACACCATCTCCCTGGCCCTGCACTCAACCCTGGAACACCGAGATAACAAAGACACCTATGTCACACTCCTATTTATTGACTACAGCTCAGTCTTCAACACTATTATTCCTACGAAACTCATCTTCAAACTCCGTGGCCTTGGCCTCGGCTCCTACCTCTGCGACTGGATCCTGAACTTCCTAACCCACAGGCCACAGTCAGTAAGGATAGGCAACAAAACCTCCTCCACGATCATCCTCAACAC
This sequence comes from Scyliorhinus canicula, assembly GCF_902713615.1. Classification (NCBI taxonomy): domain Eukaryota; kingdom Metazoa; phylum Chordata; class Chondrichthyes; order Carcharhiniformes; family Scyliorhinidae; genus Scyliorhinus; species Scyliorhinus canicula. The sequence continues at coordinate 150,450,635 of NC_052149.1, read as the reverse complement.
CGATGCCCCATAAAGCTGCGTCCTCAGCCCCCTACTCCTTACACACCTATGACTGTGTGGACAAATTCCCCTCCAACTCGATATTCAAATTTGCTGCTAACACCACTGTAGTGGGTTGGATCTCAAACAATGACAAGACAGAGTACAGGAATGTGATAGAGAATCTGGTGAACAGGTGCGAGGACGATAATCTCTCCATCAATGTCAACGAACCGAAGGAGATTGTCATCGACGTCAGGAACTCTCTAGCCGCTGCACAATTATCTGTCTACTTTACAATCTCAACGACTTTCATCTGGTTCACAAATGTCCTTTACAGAAGGAAATCTGCCATCCTTACCTAGTCTGGCCTACATGTGACTCCAGATCTACAGTAATGTGGTTGACTCTTAACTGCCATGTGAAATGGCCCAGCAAGCTACACAGTTCAGTTCAAGGACATTTAGGGGTGGGCAATAAAAGTTGGCCCAGGCAGCGATGCCCACACCCCATGAATGAATGAATAAAATAAAAACAGTTTAAACTGGGCTGTGTATCTGTCGGAACTATGCTGCCATTTTAGAGAGTGGGGTTGGCAGGAACGCAGTGAGGTGGTGGCTTTGACATCGCATGTTGACTAGCACAAACACAAAAAACTGAACAACACCTTCAATGGGGTGCTATCTAAGATTCTATCAATGAATATGTTTGCACCAGCGCGAGTTTGAATTTGGCAGTGGGCCCGTCAGGGTGAGTTTGACTTTGGCAGTGAGCGCGTGGTAAGTACAAAGAGTTTGGATCATCCTGTTTTCTTTTGAATTATCCGGTTCTTCTTTGAAAACCACAATTAAATCTGCCTCCACCACAATCTCAGGCACTGTCAAGCTGACATTTTTTGTGTACTGCCGATCAGGCCGGGGATGCCCTGTGTGGGTGTTGCGGGACCTCCCACAGTGCATTGGGGCTTGGGGAGATCGGGGGTTGCATTGAGGGCCTCGGAGATTGGGATGCCATTTAAAAATGGCATCTCAATCTCGATATACTGAGAGGTTCCGGCGAGTGGAGCTCCTCAGTGTAGAAAATGGGGTTATGTGCAGCTTCAGCAATGTGTTTCCCGCTGAAGCCCCTTATTTAATGCGAGTGGCATTTTATAGCCGCGGGCGCTGGGAAACAGGCGGCAAAATGTGCATGCTATGGGATTTTGTTCCCATTTAATTAAATTGCATTCAAGTTTAAGAGAGGGCATTAGCTGCAGTAACGAAGTTGCAAACGGCAGTGCTGGTATCAAATCAGTGGTACACGCTGACTGACACCATGGTCTTCCTGGTATGCATACTTCCAATTCTCCCTCCTAATGTTAGCAGTAATACCCTCATCTAGTTGACACCTTGGCAGAGACTGTGTTGGATGTGCATCCACCCATGGCACACCATCTGTTAAGCAACAGTACCCCACTACAATTTTGAGATTTCACTCTTTTTCTTTCCTATCTTAGCTTTAGGATTCTTGCATCAATTATTGTGCAAACTTAAAGCATAGCTGTAGAATTGTGCAATTCATAATCTCCACACTAACTTTGTCTTCAGCTTCATGTCCTTTTTAACTATATTATACACAAAGCTCCTTGTAAATGTGCTTTTGCTATTCTTCCCCCCACTGCAGCTCTTAATTGTCTCTGCCACACAGCTTATGTATCTTAACGTCCTTCCTGTTAACACTGCCAACAGGTCAAAGGTCCCCAAGTCACATAGACCAGTTTTTCTTATTATCCAAGATAAGCTCAAGTGACCCCTTTGCTTAACCTACTCCTAACTTGTATGTTCTCTTACACATCGCAGCCAATTGAAAATAAAACCAGACTGCTCATTTCTGCTCAAATCACGGCACCAAACATCCGCTGCCTCCAGCTCATATCTTGACAAGTTAAACAGCTTGCCTGATATTGTATCTTTAGTTGTCTGCTCTTCTCTACAGTAGAAACAAAGGATGAAAAGTATGCTGCACCGTAGGTTACTTAACCAGCTGGTCAGACCAGAGAAGTGTCGCTTGCTCACAGTCAAGATGGAAGAAAAGGGAACATCTCCCAAGTGCCTCTGATGATGCAATCATGTGACACACGACACAAAGATGCATTGGTTTACAGAAGTGTTACATTTCTTTGTTGCCGCAGAGGGAAAATGTATGGAGGTGCCCACACTCTGGATTTTTGTCAAACACGATGAGAGGTTTATTGAGAGATGTTGCTCAATACAATCAAGATGGTGAACTCCCCAAAGCCCGCACAAACACTCTGTTCACGTTACGACACATCATGTGATGCAGAACCAGCAAGAATGTATTCCCAGAATGTATTCCCAGACACATAACACCCCTCTCTCTTTACTTCATTAGTGCAACGACAACAGATCACATTTATGTTGTGTTATGTACTTTGGCATAACACAGGCTGCAACTGGATGCAGCTTTAACCAAAAGATACTCCAGACTTTGAAGGCCTCAAAAACAAAATCTGAGCTTGTCTCTTCATCTGGCCTCTGTTACAAAGTATCGCTGTCCAAGGGAAATACATCTCGTGATTTCACTTGGTGAAGCTAGTAGCTGGTCAGCACAACATCGTCAAACATTTTAATCATCTGTCTGTATGGGCTATGATATTGGATCTGTCATTGCTGGGATCACAGCAGGTACCCTTTCTCATTGGTGGTGTAGCTTCTGGCTAGCACTTGTTCACCTTCATTGAATACTCGCTTTTTAGAGTCTAGCAATCTGTGCTTTTTGTTGTTATTTGACAATCTCTGAAGTATCAGCTGGTGGTAACAAATCAAACCTTGTTCACAGTTTTCTCCTGAACTGTCGCCTAGCCAGTGAACTCTGTGCTGATGCGTGTGCGGTGTTCTGGTAAGATATTAAGAATTTGGTTACTCCTCTTGGTACTTCGACTCCTTGATGGCATGTTTCAATGTTTGAACCTTGCAAATATTTTGTCTAGCTTCTCAATGGTTTGTTTGGTCGTTGTATATTTAATGATAATGACTTCCGGCCAGTTAGAGCATGTATCCACAATCACTAGGATTGTGACCCTCCACTAGACGGGAATAGTCTCTGTGTATTCTCTGCCATGGCTATGTTGGCCATTCTCATGGATATAATGGTTGTACTGGTGGACTGTTTCTTAGTTTTGTACAGGACTGACATCGCCCCACATTCTCTCCGATTTGAGCATCTAATGAGCATGCTGGCCACCAAAAATAACTGTGTTCCAGTTCCTTCATCCTCACCACCACAGGATGTCTCTCATGCAGTTTGTCAAGGACTTTAGTATGCAAGCATGAAGGAATAATCACTCTGATTCCGCATACTAAAACACCAGTCTGAACTGTCAACTCAAGCCTTTGTGTGATGTAGGGCTTGAGGTCTGGATTTTTCCTATGAACAGATGACATTGTCTCTTTGTGGACCAAGTCCATCAACCTCACCATCACAGGATGTGTACCTCTGTACTTGAGATGAAATCACAGGTACATTATCCACAAGTAAGAAATACAGGACTTGACAAAATGTTCTGAGTCATGCTAAACTTGTATTGGCAGTCTTTATAAAGCATCAGAGTTAGCACATTGCTCTGACTTATAATATTGAATATAGTATGTGGGTGCCCATAATATAAAAGATCACCTTTGTACCCTACTAGCTGCTAAAGAAAGAATAGTTTTATACGCCCCCCACAATTGCCGTAACGGGTTGATAATCCATCAAAAGAGTAAAATCACATCCATAACGGTAGTGGTGCCACCTTCTTACCCTGAAAATGATCCTTAAAGCCTCTTTCTCAAGCTGAACATAATTCATTTCACGACCAATAAGCAAATGCTATTGTTGTTATAAGGCAACCACACCAACCTCAAAGGATGACATATTGCAAGCAAATTGTAATTTCAGTTTGGGATTGTAGTGAATTAACAGTTCTGACTTCTCATTGTGCACTTTTGCATTCTTCTGACCAGTGCCACGCCTGTTTGGCACATTAAAAAATGTGTAAAGTCTTCAATGATGGTACTGAATTCGGCATGAATTTTCCATAATAATCGATCAAGTCTAAAAATAACCTTAGTTGTGTCAGATTAGGCTGTGAAGCTTCTAAGAATGGTGTCATTTTCTTTGATTCCTTGTGTAAGCTATCTGTATCGATGATGCGACCCAGATAATTTATGGCTGTCTTGAAAAAGTTGCATTTTCCCCTTTAAGTCTGGGACTATGGGTTTGGTGGACACTTCCAAGTTCTTCAATTGTTCCAGTTCACTCACACCGGTGATGAGAATGTAATCTAAATAATATCGCACCCAAATTAGCTCACAGAGAATTTTACCCATGGACTTCTGAAAAAGTGCAGGATGTTATTCCAAAAGTCTTCTGATAGTGAATAGCGGCTATGATTTTACAGCCACATTCATTTGTAAATCCATTTGTGATAAATCAATTTTTCTGAATTTCTATCCTCCAGACAGTCCAGCAAACAAGTCTTCAATCAACGGCAGTGGATAGTGATCAGCGCACAATTCTGGTTTAATGGCTCTTCTAAAATCTCCACATATTCTCACTGAGCCATCACATTTCAGTGCAGGAATTATTGGTGTTGTTCAATGACTCACAGCAACTCGTTCAATGACTCCTATTTGTCTTGTTATGCTCTAGGCATAACATAAGCGGCTTCCTTGTGGTGCACTTGACAAAGGAAAGTTCAGACGTGGAGATAACTTCAACACATTTATTAAACTATTAACACTTCTCCTACTCGGGTTTGCCACTACTGTTAATCCTTCTGTAGCTACTCAGACTGACTAACCAGTCTGCTACAATCCACGTGGTGGGAGTGATATTAAATCAACCCTGTGTCTGTACTCACTGACTGCCTCTACTGGAAAGAGGAAGATCATGTGTGTTGTGTCTTTTATATATGGGTTGGTGTAATGCCCTCCTGTGGTAGTGTCAGCTCTGTGTGTATCGTGAATGCCCATTGGTCATGTCCTATCTAACTGTTCTATTGGTTGAGTGCTTGTGTGTCATGTCTCTGGTGCTCCCTCTAGTGTCTAGTTAGTCTACATGTATTTACATTAACCCCTTGTGTATTTACAGTGATGCACATCACCACATCCCCCCCTTTTGTACATGTTACATATTTTCTGTACACTTAAAGAAAATTGAACAAAAAAAAAGGTAAATAAGTTATGGTATGTATAAGTCATGAGAACAGTGATTAAACAATAAGTCCAAATCATATGTGTGAGTCCAAAAACCACCAATCATCATGGTCAAATGTCTCTCTTGGTGGGTTGGTGAATTTGATGGTGGCATGTCCTTATGAACGCTATCAATGTCCCTGTGCAACAGGAACCAAGACGTGGTCAAATCACTTTGCTGTCTGATTTGGAGTCTTTCTTTTTCGATGTTTGTGATGGTGATGTTGGATGGCATCTTGTAGCTGATAAGTTGTTGACGTTGAAGAGGTACCATCAACAGTATCATTCAAGGTCATGTATGTGCCATATATTGACGTTGGATAATACTGTGCATACTGGTTTTGGCAAATGCTGTGTCGGAAGGGGAATCCTGATGAGAACTGCTGAAGCTTGTCGAATTGGAAACAGAATTGCTGCTCGCATAAACACCGGGTGATGGTGTGAAACTAGAACCTTGCATCTGATAGGAATATACCGTCTGGCCAGGCTGGGGTGCAGCAAATCCTGGGCTGTAACTAAGGCATCCAGTCTGCAGTGCAGATTGTGCTTGCGGTAGTCCTCCTTTGGTCTTATTTCCATAAGTGGGCAATCCGTAGTGCTGGATTGTTTGAGAATATGCTGCATAGACTGCTGGCTGCTGCATTCCTGAATACTTGGGTTGTCCAGCATAAGCTGTCATTGACTGCACTGCTGGTGTGGAAAGAATGTGTGGGTATGGCTTGGAAGGATATAGCTGTGGTGAATATTGGTGTATTCCTCTTGGACTGTAGCCACTACTTGTTATTACTGACCAAGTGTAATTGTCAAGTGATCCATCGCCTGTCGTTGTGGCATCTGCTGTCACCCTGAGCGTGCCGTCACTGAGTTCGCGGCGCTCCCTGTCTGGAGTAAAGTCCGGCTTACGTGAATCAGAGTTGGCGTTTGGTTGCTCTCCACCTGGAGTCTGGTCTGTTTCACCTGAGTCAGTTGTGGTGTGTCGGTGCTCCCCGTCCGGAGTCTTAGCAGGTTCACTGGAGTCAGCTGAGATTTTTTGAAGCTGCACGTCTGGAGTCAGAACATGCAGGAATGCATTGATTTGTGGAGAGGTTCGAGTGAATGAGGTTGGAAGTAACGTGGTGTCACCGGAGTCACCAGTGGTCTCACAGTGATTGTCGAGTGCCTCTGTACACACTAGCTGAGGTCTGTCACATTGCACATCTTGTATGAGAAGTGGGATGCTGTTGTCACTTGTCTCACATACAGTGGGTAGAGCCTCAGTGTCTTCTTGTTGTTCACTTGGGCTGGGTATACTGTCAGAGTCTTCTCCTTGTGGTTCAGACAATGTGGGTGGACTGTCATAGTCGCTTTGTTGTTCATTTGGGCTTGGACTGTCATAGTCGCTTTGTTCTTCACTGGAGCATGATAGACCGTACCTTTAGAAAGATGGCAGCCAATCAAAATTGTTCTCTGCTCCGGGACCTCAGCCTCGTGGTGAGTACTGGCGCTTCTCTTACTGTTTCTTGCAGGTTGGAGTGTGTTTTCCTCACAGTATTTACCGAATTTGTCCAGGACTGCCTGGAAGTTGCTCCTGTTTTGCCTTTTGGAGAACTTGTACGTTTTAAAGATTTCTTCTGCTCTGGTACCAGCGATGGTGAGCAGAAGCTCTGTCTTTTCAGCATCGGCCATGTCTTGTAGGTCGGCTGCTACCAGGAAGATTTCAAACCTTTGCCGGAATGCCCGCCAGTTTTCGCGGAGATCGCCGTGGCACTGGAGCCGCTGCGGAACCGGGATCTCAAACATCTTGCCTGGGTATTGTTGCTGGTTGTCACTGTACGCTGAGTTATGGCTGTATGGATTGAAACAATGCATTCTGGTACCATGTCTTGTTATGCTCTAGGCGTAGCCTAAGCGGCTTCCTTGTGGAAATAACTTCAACACGTTTATTAAACTATTTACACTTCTCCTACTCGGGTTCGCCACTACTTTTAATCCTTCTATAGCTACTCAGACTGACTAACCAGTCTGCTACGATCCACGTGGTGGGAGTGATATTGAATCAACCCTGTGTCTGTACTCACTGACTGTCTCCACTGGAAAGAGGAAGATCATGTGTGTTGTGTCCTTTATATATGGGTTGGTGTAATGCCCTCCTGTGGTGGTGTCACCTCTGTGTGTATCGTGAATGCCCATTGGTCGTGTCCTATCTAACTGTTCTGTTGGTTGAGTGTCTGTGTGTCATGTCTCTGGTGCTCCCTCTAGTGTCTAGCTAGTCTACATGTATTTACATTAACCCCTTGTATATTTACAGTGATGCATATCACCACACTATTTGCACTAGCCTTTCTATTTCCTCTTCAGCTTTTGGCCTGATGGTGTATGGTACGGTCCTAGCTTTGAGACATTTTGGTGTTCTGTTTTGTTTATTTTTAATTGTACTTCAACTCCAGTAATGTAGCCTAGTGAATCTTCAAATCCCTTCTCATATTTCTCTAGGGTTTTTTGGAGGTTGTTTTTGGACTCCGCTAGTTGATTTATTGCTCTACAGTTGAGTTTATGTTTTGCTAGTCATGCTCTACCAAATAAAGCAGGAAAATTCCCACGGACAACGTGGAGACAACTCCATGGTCTGACTATTTGTCTATTTGCTTCTACTTTCACCATAATGCATTCTTTTAATGGTACAACCTCTTCTATTTACATCCTTAGGATCCCATATGATGGATTTAAAGGCAGATACTTCAACTTTTGATTATAAATTGTCTCGAGTGTTAATGATACAGCTCTGCCTGTATCCACTTACATCTTAATTTGATGCCCATCAAGTTTTGGAAATGCCCAAAAACGTTGTTGATCACCCTGCAGAGTCCACAAAACAGCCTATCACGAAGAGTTTCACCAAGTGTTATTTTGCTAAACTTCTCAAAGTCGTTACAGATTGTAAAATGCTTTCGCGTTCTTCCTGACTATGGCAGTGGAACCGAAATGTCTCTGCAATTAACAACAGTCGAGATGAGAAGTGTTCTTCCAACATCTTCATTAGTTCGATATAGGACTTATATAGAAACATAGAAACCTCAATAATAGGACCAGGACAAGACCATTCGGCCCTTCAAACCTCCTCCACCATTCATTATGATCATGGCTGATCATCTAACTCAATCGCCTGATCCCACCTTCCCACATATACTTTGATCCCTTTTCCCCAAGTGCTACATCTAACTGCTTCTTTTTGGCTTCAATTGTTTCTGTGTTACTTTGCATCAATCTTCACGGTGGAAGACACCAGTGGGATGCCAGAGCTCCAAGCGAATCAGGGGTCAGAGGTGAATGCAGTGTCCATCACTAAGGAGAAGGTTCTGGGGAAACTGAAATGTCTGGAGGTGGATAAGTCACCTGGACCGGATGGACTACACCCCAGGGTCATAAAAGAGATAGCTGAGGAAGTTGTGGAAGCATTGGTGATGATCTTTCATGAATCACTGGAGACAGGAAGGGTCCCAGAGGACTGGAAAGTGGCTAATATAACAGCACTGTTTAAGAAGGGAAGGAGGCAGAAGATGGGAAATTATAGGCCGGTTAGCCTGACTTTGATCATTGGTAAGATTTTAGAGTCTGTTATTAAAGATGAGTTCACGGAGTACTTGGAAGTGCATGGTAAAATAGGACTGAGTCAGTACGGCTTTGTCAAAGGGAGGTTGTGTCTGACAAATCTGTTAGAGTTATTTCAGGAGGTAACAAGGATGTTAGACAAAGGAGAACCAGTGGATGTGATTTATTTACATTTCCAGAAGGCCTTTGACAAGATGCCGCATTGGAGACTGTTAAATAAGTTAAGAGCCCATGGTGTTAAGGGTACGATCCTGGCATGGATGGAGGATTGACTGACTGGCAGAAGGCAGAGAGTGAGAATAAAGGGGTCTTTTTCATGATGGCAGCCGGTGACTAGTGGTGTATCTCAGGGGTCTGTGCTGGAACCACAACTTTTCACAATATACATTAATGATCTGGAAGAAGGAACTGAAGGCACTGTTGCTAAGTTTGCAGGTGATACAAAGATCAGTAGAGGGACAGGTAGTATTGAGGAAGCAAGGGGGCTGAAGAAGGATTTGGACAAGTTCGGAGAGTGGGCAATGAAGTGGCAAATGAAATACAATGTGGAAAAGTGTGAGGTCATGCACTTTGGAAGGAGGAATTTAGGCATAGACTATTTTCTAAATGGGGAAATGCTTAGGAAATCAGAAGCACAAAGGGACTTGGGAGTCCTTGTTCACGATTCTCTTAAGGTTAACTTGCAGGTTCAGTTGGCAGTAAAGAAGGCAAATGCAATGTTAGCATTCATGTCAAGAGGGCTAGAATACAGGACCAGGGATGTACTTCTCAGGCTGTATAAGGCTCTGGTCAGACCCCATTTGGAGTACTGTGAGCAGTTATGGGCCTAGTATCTCAGGAAGGATGTGCTGACTGTGGAAAGGGTCCAGAGGAGGTTCACAAAAATGATCTCTGGAATGAAGAACTTGTGGAATGAGGAACGGTTGAGGACTCTGGATCTGTACTCGTTGGAATTTAGAAGGATGAGGGGGGGATCTTATTGAAACTTACAGGATACTGCGAGGCCTGGATAGAGTGGACGTGGAGAGGATGTTTCTGAAGTGTTATCTGTGTTGATCGAACATCAACTGCAACTGGATGCAGTAATACGAGAAACAGGCTTCCGACACAGGAGATGGTCCAACACTGTTTTATTGAACTTGTTGATTACTGTAAATAATCTGCTGTGGTTTGACACTCTATTAACCTAACTCTTAACATCCTACTGCTTGACCAGACTAGCTCTCTATCACATGGTGATGCTGTACATTGGCCTGTGCACTGCGACTATCTCTGTAGCCGTGTCCTGTGAGAGAGGGAGAGCCTTAATGCCCTGTGGGCTTTATAGTGGTGGTGTCCTGTCTGGTGATTGGTTGTTCTGTGTCCTATGCGTTCATTGGTTATCCTGTGTGTCAATCACTGCCTGTCTGCATCTCATGATATACATGAGTGGATATTATGACAGGTTCCACTTGTCGGAAAAACTAGACGATCCTTTAAAACAGAGATGAGGAGGAATTTGTTCAGCCAGAGGGTGGTAAATCTGTGGAACTCTTTGCCGCAGAATGCTGTGGAGGCCAAATCACTGAGTGTCTCAGATAGATGGGTTCTTGATTAATAAGGGGATCAGGGGTTATTGGAGAAGGCAGGAGAATGGGGGTGAGAAAATATCAGCCACGATTGAATGGCGGAGCAGACTCGAATGGGCCAAGTGGCCTAATTCTGCTCCGATGTCTGATGGTCTTATGGTAGTGAATTTCACTGGTCAACCACTCTCTGGGTGACAAAATTTCTCCTCATGTCTGTCTTAAATGGTCTATCCTGTATCCTCAGACTTGGCTCCTGGTTCTGGACACTGCCCACCATCAGGCCCAAGCCTGAATATTGCTCAGGCCTTGCTGCATTCGGACATGGACTGCTTCAGTATCTGAGGGGTCACAAAAGATGCTGAACATTGTGCAAATGTACTCACCTCTGACCTTTTGATGGAAGGAAGGTCATTGATGAAGCAGCTGAAGATGGTTGGGCCTTGAACGCTACCCTGAGGAACTCCTGTAGTGATGTTTGTGGATTGAGATGATTGACCTCCGACAATTCCTTTGCACCAGGTACGACTCTAACCAATGGAGAGTTTCCTCCCAATTCCCATTGACTTCAGTTTTGTTAGGGCTCCTTGATGACATACTGGGTCAAATACTGCCTTGATGTCAAGGACAGCCACTCTCATCTCACCTCTTGAATTCAGCTCTTTTGTCCATATTTGGATCAAGGCTGTAATGAGGTGAGGAATTGAGTGGCCCTGGTGTCACCCAAACTGAGCATGAGTGAGCAGGTTATTGCTGACTAAATGCTGCTTGATAGCACTGTTGGCAACACTTTCCATCACTTTGCTGCTGTTTGAAAGTAGACTGATGGGCGATAATTGCCTGGGTTGGATTTGTCCTTTTTTTGTGGATATACTTGGGTAAGTTTTCACATTGCCGGATAGATGCCAGTGTAGCTGTGCTGGAACAGTATGGCTGGGGGCACGGCTAACTGTGAAGCAGAAGTCTGCAGTGCTATTGCCGAAATATTGTCAGGGCTGATAGCCTTTGCAGTATCCAGTGTCGTCAGCTATTCCTTAATATCACATGGAGTGAATCAACTTGGCTGAAGGCTGGCATCTGAGAAGCTGGGGACCTCCATAGGAGCTAAAATGGATCCCGCGCCCGGCATTTCTGGCTGAAGATGGTTGCAAATATTTCAGCCTTATCTTTTGTACTGATATGCTCGACTTCCCTATCTTTGACAATGGGGATATTTATGGAGTTTTCTCCTCCTGTTGGTTTTTTATTGTCCACTAGCATCCTGTATGTGGCAGGACTGCATGCTTAGATCTGATCCATTGGTTGTGGGGTCACTTAGCTCTGTCTGAAGTCTGTCCATTGTTTGGCATACAAGGAGTTCTGTGTCGTAGCTTCACCATGTTGACACCTAATTTTTTGGAATGCCTGGTGCTGCTCCTAGTATGTCCTCCTGCTCTCTTTATTGAACCAGGGTTGATCCCCTGGCTTGGTGGTAACTGTAGAGTGGAGAATATGCTGGGCCATAAGGTTACAGATTGTGGTTGAATACAATTCTATTACTGCTAACAACCCACAGAGCCTCATGGCAGCTTAGTTTTGAGTGGCTGGCTATGTTCTGAACGTCTACCATTCAGCACGGTGGTAGTGCCACACAACACGATGGAGGGTATCCATGCGATGAAAAGGAGGCTGTTTCTCCACAAGGACTGTGCAGTGGTCACCCTTACCGATACTGTCAGGACAGATGCGTTTACGACCTGAATATAAAAAGGATAATTTCTTTCCGTCACAGTACACATTGAAGATGGGGCCGACACTTATGGAAAGAAAACTCTGATGGTTTTTTTAACACCTAGCTAAAAAGTATTGGCTTGACCACTAGCTGAAGGCAACTGCAGTTGTGGAAAACATTTGTTCTGTCTTTCCTTCTGCTCTTTTTCCGTGTGATTCAAGATTCCACAGCTGTTTGGCATTCTATAGATGATTCAGCTCAAAGGTAAGTCAATGCTGTGCTTACAAAATAAACAAGAGCAGCATTGGGATATTGAGGCTCAAAACAGAGCTGCCCCCAAAATTAAAAGTACAGGTTGGCAACATTAAATTTATTCTGAATTGAAAAGGAGCAAAACAAAAATCATGCCCAATAGGAATAAATCAAAATCCCGTCACAGTCCGGTTGCCATACCAACACATTGATTCATTAAAAAAATTTGATTTAAAAATGAATTTGATTTAAAAATAAAGTAATTTAATAAATTCGATTTCCCTGTATACCTGCATGGGGAAATTGCTCCAGAGATTTGACGACATCGCCCATGATAATCTGAAGAGAAGGAGTAAGAAACCAGTGGAGGTGATTGTAGGATCTCTCTTCTGAGTGGAAAATCTGTGCTTGAATGCAGCACAGGACAGATATTGCACTAGAATACAATATGGGGATTTTAACTCCTTGCCATAGTAACAGTGGTAGTAACTGTGTTAAAATGGATGTGTAGTCGCGCGGCCCCTTTAAGAGGTGATCCTTCATGGGGCCATCTGACTGGCCTAGAGCGTATGGGGACAGTGCGTGCAAACGTTAGCCTATCAGGTGTTTAGGCGCAGACCCAACTGTTGGGGTATGGTCAGGGTATGCTTGTGCGTCAAGGGACTAGACCTGTGTAGTTTAATAAATGCGGGCAAGCATGTGGAACTAATTTAATAGCCTTTCAAAGAGCTGACACATAGTCAATGAGCTAGGTGGCTTCGTTCCGTTCTATAATTTTATTGGTGTATGCCATTCCATTCACCCTCCAGGTAACACCGACTAGCTGCTGCTTTGTTAAGTCTCTGTGACTATTTGACAGTGTTTTAAAAAATGCATTCAAGGAATGTGAGCATCACTGGCTAGGCCAGGCTAGCTTTTATTGCCCATCCCTAATTACCCTTGAGAAGGTGGTGGTGAGCTGTCTTCTTGAACCACTGCAATCCATTTGATGTAGGTATACCCACAGTGGGGTTAGGGAGCGAGTTCCAGGATTTTGGCAGTCATCGGCAGTGAAGGAAGGGTGATATATTTCCAAGACAGGATGGGGACTGACTTGGAGGGGAACCTCCAGGCGGTAGTGTGTTCTCATGTGTCCGCTGCCTTGTCATTCTAGATGGTAGTGGCTGTGGGTTTGGAAGGTGCTGCCAAAAGAAACTTGGTGAGCTCCTGTAGTGCTTTTTCCTGCTCCGACTGTGTGTCAGTGGTGGAGACAGTGAATGTTTGTGGATGGATACCAATCAAGTGGGCTGCTTTGTCCTGGATGGTGTTGAGCTTCTTGAGTGTTGTTGGAGTTGCATTCATCAACGCAAATAAAGAATATTCCATCACACTCCTGACTTGTGCCTTGTAGATTGAGGACAGGCTTTGGGAGTCAGGTAGTGAATTACTCTCCACAGGATTCTGAGCATTTAACCTGCTCTAGCAGCCGCAGTATTTATATGGCTAGTCCAGTTCAGTTTCTGGTCAATAGTAACCTCCAGGGTGTTGATGGGGTGGGAGGGGTTAGCATTTAGCGTATTGTAAAGGCTGACAGAGGTCAACTTTCATAATACCAGCCACTTTGATGATCCAGTTACAATATTCTTTCTATTTAATCACATTTGCTGACATCAACAGGTCAACCGACTGTGACAGACTTGGGAATCTCGTACCCAATTGGGGTTTTCCAGTAATCTCCAGGAGACAACTGTTGGTTGATTAGCTGAAATATAAATTGATATAATCAAAATAAAAAGATGGGTTAGTGTGAAGCGATTTAATTGCACATGAAAGCTTGATAATCTGCCAAAGAATGTCATGTGGATTTGTAGATGGATAAACATGTAAATTAAAGTACATTAACTTCTACGACTATACAGTAGATGATGTTCACTAAGTATAATTTATCAACATCACACATAATTATCCAGTCACTATCAGCAAGGCTAATCAAGTACTGGTAATACAGCAGATGGGCACAAGCACTAATGGAAATCTATTAGTGCAACCATTTATTACTGTCAGCTCAATGACAGAACTCCAATTTTCCCATGACATAACGCCTTCTTGGCCAGAAGTCATGGAATCAAGGGCCACTCCAGAGGCCTGAGCAGATCAGTAAGGGTGGCACTTCATTATGGTATTGATGGGATCTCAGAGCTCCTGTCCTTCAGATTATGCGAAAACCAAGTTCCTCTTCTGCCCTGTGGAAAGGACCTCTTACGGTATTCTGGCAAATATTATTTCCTCAAACATTATCACTGAACATATTATCTAGATGTTTACCTCACTGCAGCTTGTGGGACCATGTGTCACCATCTTGGTTGCCATACTTGTCTGCAGGACAACAGTGACTACATTTCAAAAAGAGACAAGTTGAGTGCTTTGGGACATCATCAGGGTGTGAAATGTGCCATGTAAAATGTGGGTGCACTCATTTTGTCCTATCTTTACTGATGAGGACTTGCAATATTTGACTGCTTGAGGTAGTTCAAAGTCATTTTCAGAAGGAGCTGATGATTCAAGTTCCCTTTGATCTTGCGGTAAGATAAACATTTTTAAAATTGCATACATGCGATGTCAACCACAATTCCCATTTATCAACGAGTTGAGCAAACTAACAGTATACATGTTGCATTAAAATCTGGAGTTTTGTTTGTTAATCTACAGTCTTCATACAGAAATGTCTTTTTATGTAGGGACGTGTTGCTTCTAATATATTTGTTTTGACATTTTCCATTGAACGAGTAATTGAATAAGGATAGATCTAAGATTTTAGTTGGGTTCATTTGCATCTGAATTTTAGTCAAGTTTGGTTGGAAACTGACTAACAGCATGCTGTTTTGTACAGTTGTGAGTATCACATCCTAGGATTCGGTGATAGAGAACTTCATATTGTGTATATCAGTCTCATCAGAATGACCATCAAGTTTGGAGCTTGACCCATGGGTGAATACCACTGTTCTGAAGTAATGAAAGTCCCCTGCCTACATTCAGTACTCACTGCATTTTAAATGATTAGTTTGCCATGTACAGCACAGATCCAAAGGATGCACAACAGAATTGGGAGCAGCTGAATGTAAAAACAAAAACAACACATCATACAACCTGACCTACTGGTTGTTCATCTTTTCTCTTCTGTATTTTGCACATTGGCTAATTTTATTCATTTAAATTTTGAAATAAATAAATATTGAAATGACACCTTGCATGCCCTCAGTTCCAGCCTAAATGACGAGGTAGAGTAATCCAGAAAGTGACAACTTCTGCAGACTGGATTAGCAGCATGGCAGCAGTGTAAATATCTGGGGCTGGATTCTCCAGTGTCAGGATTCTCTGTTACGCCGGCAGTGCACCCATGCCCGGGGATTTCCCAACAGCGTGCGGCTGCCCACAATGGGAAATCCCATTGGCTGGCTGGCAGGACAGAGAATCCCGCTGTCGGCAGGGGTGCACCACACCAGAAAACTAGTGCAGCGGGACAAAGAATTCCGCCCATGGAAAACTGAGAGAGTGCGTAGATCCAAAGGACCTCATTGAAGCTTTGAAGAGATCTCACTACCCCTTGCCAACTATTGACGGAATGGTAAAAGCTCCCTAGATGCTTCACAGGAGTGTTATTGGACACAATCTGACACACAGTTGAAAAAGGAGACATTAAGACAGCTGCTAAGTCCAATGTATCTTACCAAAAGCTCGCTCAAAGAATTAAGTTTCAAAAAAAGGATTTTTAGGCATGAGAGGACATGGTAAGATTTAGGAAGGAAGTTCCAGAGGTTGACTGAACATCTGGAAGCACGGTAGCATAATGGTAGGACAGTTACTTCACAGCTCTAGGGTCCCAAGTTCGATTCCCAGCTTGGGTCACTGACTATGCGGAGTCTGTACATTCTCCCCGTATCTACATGGGTTTCCTCTGGGTGTTCCGGTTTCCTTCCATAGTGCAAAGATGTGCAGGTAAGGTGGATTGGCCATACTAAATTTCCCTTAGTGTTCAAAACGTTTTGGTGGGTTTACTGGGTTACGGGGAGGATGGGGATGAGGGCTTGGGTAGGGTGCTCTTTCCAAGGGCTGGTGCAGACTCGATGGGCCGAATGGCCTCCTTCTGCACTGTAAATTCTATGAAAAATCTGGCTTCCAATGGTGAGGCGAAGGAGGAGTGGAACACACAAGAGAATTTTTTCTTAAAGTTCAGGAACTTCTGCACCTGAATTGGAGAATTGTACATGGATTCAAACACAGATGAAAGATGATAGACATCAGAGATGGAGACATCAGAGAGGACGGGCATGGGGGCATGACAGCAACCAGTTTAGGATTGGACAGTCCTATTTTGAAAGTCTTCTTCCAAGCTTTTGAAGAAGTGGACTGGACAGCTTTGTTAAAATGATAGTTTTTGATGTCTCTACATCTGAGCAGATGGATTTTCTGCACCGACCCTCCAAAAGAGCACCTACCTAGGGCCACTCTCCACCCTATCCCTGAAACCCCACCTAACCATCACATCTTTGGACACTAAAGGGCAATTTAGCATGGCCAATCTACATAACCTACACATCTTTGGACTGTGGGAGGAAGCCTGAGAAAACCTACGCAAAAAGGGGAGAATGAGCAAACTCCGCACAGACAGTCATCCCAGGCGAAATTAAATCTGGGTCCCTGGCGCTGTGAGGCAGCAGTGCCACCATGCCGCCCGTTACGTCGGGGCAAGGGAGATATGGACAAATTTGTCCTAGACATGAGACAAAGAGGAGTGTTAATGGTGCTATTAAGGAATGAAGATTGCTTTTAGTGGCAAAAGGTGAGAATTATTAAGAAAGTCTTAACAATGCACCTAGAAAATCATTGTATGATCAGACAAAGTCAAAATAGTTTAATGAAAGGAAACTTTAATAGCGATTTTTGAGGAGATTATTACTGGATAAAGGGAACCAGGATATGTACAATACTCAGATTTCCAAAAAATACTTTCAATAAGGTGCCATTGAAAAAGTAAGCACTCATGGAATTGGGGGCGATAATATTAGCATGCAAGGAGGATCGTTTAACCGACAAGAAACAGAAAGTGTCAACCAATGAGCATTTTTAAATGGGCAGGCAGTGACTAGTGGAGTGCCTCAAGGATTAGTGCTGGAGCTATTTACAATCTATATTAATGACTTAGACAAATGAAACCAAGAGTAATGTATCTAAACTTGCTGATGATATAGGGTTATGGGTGAATATAAACTGTGAGGTGGACACAAAGAGGCTGCAAAGAGATATGGACAGGGCAAGAGAGTGCCCAACAAGGTGGCAAATGTAATGTGGTGAAGTGTAAAGCTATTCATTTTTGGTCATAAGGATAGAAACGCATTCTTTTTAAAGGTGAGAAACTTTTAAATGTTGATGTTCAGAGGGTCTTGAGTATACTCATACGAGGAACATAGAAGGTTAGCATGCTGCTACAACAAGCAATTAGGAAGTCAAATGGCATGTTTTCAATGCAAGGGGATTGGTGTACAATAATTTTAAAAAATGTATAGTTTTATTCAAAATTTTAAACATGTTAACATTTTTACAACTACATACAGCCCCCCCCCCCCCCCCCCCCCCCCCTCCCCCCCAACACCATCCCTCTTGACAGCAACCAGGTCATCAAAATGTAAAACAAACAAACCCCATCTCTGGTGGAACCCCTCATTTCCACTATCAGAGCAAATTTCACCTTCTCCAAATACAGGAACTCCATTAGATCCCCCAGCCACGCCAAGGCACGTGGGGGGGAGAAGCTGACGTCCATTCCAACAGGACCCACCTGTGAGTGATCAATGAGGCGAAGACTAAAATGTCCGCCCCTGCCCGCCCCTGCAGCTCTGGCAAGTTTTACACCCCTATTATGGCCACAAGGGGACCCGGCTCCAATGCCATACACAGAACCTCGGACATGGTGCTGAAAAACAACCCCCTCAATATTTCTCCAACTTTGGCAGGACTAGAACATATGGACATCATTCACTGGGCCCCTCCCACATCACTTGCAACTGTCTTCCACCCACTCAAACAATCGGCTCATCCTTGCCTTCGTTAAGTGTGCCCTATACACCACTTTTAACTGAAACAACCCCAGACCGCACACAAAGTAGAGGCATTGACCCTTTGCAACACTTCCCACCATAATCCTTCTTCCAGCCCCATCCCCAACTCTTCCTCCCACTTGGCCATAATCCTCTCCATGGATTCCATGCCCGATATGGCAACCCTTCCACCCCCAGCCGTGCACCTGGAGAAGGCACCACAAAATACTCACTCTTCCCTAAACTCAATTTATATCCCGAAAATGGCCGATATTTCCCCAGCAGCCCCATTATGCCCCTTGCCGATGAACCCGGGTCCAAAATGTCCAACAGCAGATCACCTGCGAAGAGAGACATCCTGTGCTCCACCTCCCCCCTCAATATCACCCTCCATAAGTCTGAACCCCTCAGCGCAATAGCCAAGGGTCAATCGCCAATCCAAACAGAAGGGGGGGACATGCGGCTTTTCTGCCTCGTTCCCTGGAATAGTGGGAAGTGCCCCGAATTTGTAACGTTCCTCCGCATACATGCTATCGGATCCTCGTATAACAGTTCCACCCAAGCCACAAACTTAGTTCCAATCCCAAATTTCTCTCGCACCGCCAACAAATAACTCCACTCCACTCTGTCAAACACCTTCTTCACATTTCATGCCACCAAAACCGCCAACTCCCTCCCTTCTGCTGGAGAAAGCACCACATTCAGCAGCCGCTTCACGTTCGATAACAGCCACCTACCCTTGACGAACCCCGTCAGATCCTCCCCTACCACCTTCGGACGAAACTCCTCCAGTCTCACTGCCAACACCTTCACCAGTATCTTGGCATCCACGTTCTGTAGAGAAATGGGTGATACGACCCACACTGCACTTTTCCTTTTTAAGTAATAATAAAATGGATGCCTGTCTCATTGTCTCTGCCAACGCTCCCCCTACCATCACATCATCAAACATTTCCAACATCAGGGGCACCAATTTATCCTTAAACCTTTGATGCGACCATCAATTCACACGAGACAGAGAGTTGAAGTGAACAGTGGTTTTAATCAGCTAGAACTGTGCCTGCCTGCGACTGCTGTGCACTGAGAGCCGCCTACAGGGCAGCAGATCTATATACCTCCCCCGAGGGGGTGGAGCCAGGGGCGGAGCCCACAAGAGCACCAACATGATACAATGCGGTGTAATACATACAATGGTCCATAGGTGGAGCCCACAAGGGCAACAACATAGTACAACGCAATACAGTGGTTAATGGGTGCCATAATACATTCGCCACAACCTTTTATAAAACTCCATCGGGAACCCATCCTGCCCCGGTGCCTTGCCCAACTGCATCTTCCCTATTGCTGCCTGCAGTTCCTGCACCCTCAATGGCTCCTGAAATGGAAAATGAAAATTGCTTATTGTCACAAGTAGGCTTCAAATGAAGTTACTGTGAAAAGGCCCTAGTCACCACATTCCGGCACCTGTTTGGGGAGGCTGGTACGGGAATTGAACCATGCTGCTGGCCTGTCTTGGTCTGCTTTCAAAGCCAGCTCTTTAAAATCCTCTAATCCGGTCCTCTCCTCCTCTCTCACCTCCGGCAACTCCAGTCACTCCAGAAACTCCCTCATCTCCGACTCATCCTCTGGCAGTACTGCCTTATTCAAACCCCTGTAAAACTCCACAAACACCTCATTCACCTGCCTTGGCACCACTACCACTCCACCCATTCTATCTCTAACCTGCACAATCTCCCTTGCAGCTGCCTGCTAATGGAGCTGGCCCGCCAGCAATCAACTGGCCTTCTCATCATATTCATACACTACCTCCATGCTTGCCTCAACTGCCGAACTGCCCTCCCTGTGGACAGGAGATCAAATTTTGCCTGCAACTCCTTCCTCCTCACCAATAGCCCGGCTCCAGGTCCTCCACATATCTTCCATCAACCTCCAAAATCTCTTTCAGCCACTGCTGCTCCTCCTGTACCTCCCTATCCACCTTTGCCTTGAATGAGCTGACCTTACCCTCACTACTGCCTTCAATGCCTCCCAAACTACCGGCATTGAGACCTCCCCATTTCGGTTAAACTCCACATACTCCTCAATCACCTTCCCCATCTTGATGCAAAAATTCAAGTCCGCCAACAATCCCACATCTAGCATCCATACTGGCCGGAGCCTTCAAGACACATCCGCTCAGTGTGGAGCATGGTCCGAAAGCACGATCGCCGATTCACCCCAGCCAGCAGTGCCTTCCTGACCACAAAATTCATTCCTTGAGTAAACCTTATGCACCGGTGAAAAGAAAAAATGTTCCCTATCCCGCAGGTGCAGAAACCACCATGGATCCACACCCCATCTCCTCCATGAATCCAGCTTATACCGCCCCCCCGCCCCACTCTCCGAAGGGACCAATGTGCATGACCAGGACCTGCCTATCTTTGGGTCCTACACCATGTTCCAATCAACTCCAG
The DNA here is from genome assembly GCF_902713615.1 of Scyliorhinus canicula. Taxonomy (NCBI): domain Eukaryota; kingdom Metazoa; phylum Chordata; class Chondrichthyes; order Carcharhiniformes; family Scyliorhinidae; genus Scyliorhinus; species Scyliorhinus canicula. The sequence continues at coordinate 150,429,776 of NC_052149.1, read as the reverse complement.
TATCAACTGGTGAGTATCCAAGTTCAGTATGGTCGCTAACATATTCCTCACAGACCCAGTGTCATCCCAGTTTGGGGCATATACACTAACCAACATCACTCACCACCCTTCCAACACACCCATCACTATCATGTACCTGACCTCCTGATTCGCCACCACCTTCTCCACCTGGAACCTCACCCATTTACCCACCAATATTGCCACCCTCAGAGCTCTACTGTCAAAGCCCAAATGGAACACTTGGTTCACCCAACCCTTCCTTAGCTTCATCTGGTCCTTTATCTTCAGGTGGGTCTCCTGTAACAGCACCACATCTGCTTTCAGGCCCTCTTCATCGGTCTCCCCTACCCTTGCATGTTTCACATTACCACTCTTACTGGGAGTCTCACATTGCCCCCTGCCCTTCCTACCTGCCATGACAATCCTCCCAGGTCCCGCCTAGCCAGCAGGGCCCAGCCTCAGCCTGAGTCAGTGTCACTTCCCCCGCTCCCTCCCATCCCAGCAACCCCTCTACCAGTTCCTCTTGAAAAGATCTTACCCAGTATCGTCTCCATTTCCCCATCGTTCACATCTCCCAAGCCCATCAAAACCTGTCCATACAGGTTCCAATGACCATGGCTCCTCCCCCAACTTGCTTCTGTTCACTAGCCAACAATACATTTGTTAGTGTGTTGGCCCGTGCCAGAGCCCCCTCCGCCACCTTGAAACAGAAAACACCTCAACTTCAATGCCCCCCCCACACCCACCCCCCTTCCAAACTCCCCATACCCTGCATCAGAACAAATCCCCCAAACCCCAACAACCATAAATACCAAACCACCTCAGCCCAGACCCCATTACACCAAAACGTTAACCATAACAACCATACAAGGAAAAACAAAACAAGATAATTAAAAAAAAAGAAATTTAGTCAAAAATCGCCAAAGTCCAAATTCAGTCCGGACCCAGTCCTTCTGCCTTCACAAACACCTCCGCCTCCATCTGAAAGGTTCTTTCACCTTCTGGGACACAGGTGCACAGGGTCAGGATGAATGGCTGTTGATTTAAGACTGAGATGAGGAGAAACTGCTTCATCCAGAGGATTGTGAATCATTACAAATGTTGATCTCAGAGGATTGTGGATGCTTCACCATTGAGTCTCTTTAAGACTTAGATCAATAAATTCTTGCTCTCTCAGGGAATCAAGCGATGTGGGAAGCAGGCAGGAAATTGGAGTTGAGGCAGAAAATCAGTCATGACTGTATTGAATTGCGGAGAAGTTTTGAAGGGCAAAATGGTCTATCCGTGCTCATTTTTTATGTTCTTATACTCTGATAACGTTCAAAACACAGCAAATCAAAATGCTTAGTGAATTCTGCGGCATGGTGGCACAATGGTTAGCACTGCTGCCTTACAGCGCCAGGGACCCAGGCTCAATTCACACCTTGGGTTACTGTCTGTGTGGAGTTTGCACTTTCTCCTCGTATCTGCGTAGGTTTCCTCCGGGTGCTCCGGTTTCTGCCCACAGCCCACAGATGTGCAGGTTAGGTGAATTGGACTTGCTAAATTGCCCCTTAGAGGTTGCAGGGTGGGGGATTGGGCCTATGTAGAGTGGTCTTTCAAAGAGTCAGCACAGACTTGATGGGCGGAATGATCTCTTTCCGTAATGTAGGGATTCTATGATTCTTGTGTTGAAAGAACAAAGCGCAGTGACATTGTGGTGCATGGCAGCTACAACAGCAGCACCTTAACAGCACTTGTTAAAACTGAAAAACCCTCCTATGTGTTGTTCCTCCTGGAAAAAAATCTAACAAGCACAGGTTTGCAGAACACTTCACCATGGAGGAAAATTGCATAATCCACTGGGAAAATCTGAATGTGATTTGCAGCCAGTCAGTTTATAAATATTCTAATGTGGAATCAAATCTGTCAACATTATTTATGCGCATCTGATGGAGTTGCTGATGAGATTACTTTTTTTCCCCATTTGCTTTGGCATGTTTGCACACTGAGGTATAAAAGAGCACTGTGGAGAAGGAGATTTAAACATTACAGAAATAGCAAGTGAACAAACAAAGAAATACTCTTTCTACAATATAGTTTGGGATGCAAGAATGCACAAGTGATTGTGAAGAGGAACATTCTTTACACTGTTCAATAATGGGAAAGGCAAATGTCTGCTTCATAAACTTCATAAATGTCTGCTTCATAAACAGAAAGGCTGAGCTACATACACAAGATATATACAACAAAACAACCAAGTTTTGACTGTTTGCTATTCAAATTACCACACTCTCCACTTGCCTGGATGAGCGCAGCTCCAATACTACTGATGAAGCTCGACACAATCAAGGTCAAAGCAGCATGACTGCTACCCCTTCCACAAATATTTACTCCTTCCACCACCGACAAACAATAGCAGCAGCGTATATATTTAATAGCTTATGCATTGAATATTGGAAGGATTTTATACCAGAGAAGCCATCACAACAAGAACAACTCTGTCCTAATCCGGAATCCATATGCAAACTTTCAATCAGGAATGGGAATCCAGACAAATTTTTGCTTCCTGCTTGTAGCATCCAAAGCACTGCCTGGTTGAGATGAACAGTTTTGATATGGATAGCACAATGGGCCAGTACTACAGCTGGAGCTGAGAGATTCCTAATCTGTATGAGGCTTGAGGCCCTGAGGCTTTTTCCCGAAGTGGGGGGTCAATTACTGGGGGGCATAGGTTTAATGTGCGAGGAGCAAGATTTAGAGGAGACGTACGAGGCAAGCTTTTTACACAGAGGGTAGTGGTTGCCTGGAACTCGCTGACGGAGGAGGTGGTGGAAGCAGGGACGATAGTGACATTTAAGGGGCATCTTGACAAATACATGAATAGGATGGGAATAGAGGATATGGACCCAGGAAGTGTGGAAGATTTTAGTTTAGACGGGCAGCATGGTCGGCACGGGCTTGGAGGGCCGAAGGGCCTGTTCCTGTGCTGTACTTTTCTTTGTTTGTTTTTTGTATACCACCTACAAGTTGCACTTCAGGAACTCACCAAGGTTGATAAGATGCACTTTCCAAACCCATGACCACTACCATCTAGAAGGACATGAGCAGCAGATATCTAGGAACGTCATCACCACTCATCATCCTGACTTGGAGATATATCGCTGCTCCTTCACTAACCCGATGTCTAAATCCTAAAATTCCCTCATTCATTAACTGCACAGTGGTTCAAGAAAGCAGCTTACCACCACATTCTTAAGGGAAACTTAGGGATGAGCAATGAATGCTGACCCAGCCAGTGATGCGCACATCCCATAAATCAGTTTAAAAAAAACTTCCAATGTTAGATAGCTCCAAAAGAAATCTAGATAGTTGCCCTGATATGAATGTAAAGGCAGTTCTGAACAGAATGGAGGGTGTATGTGCAAAGGGTGGCATGGAACTGTGTTGGTAAAACTCGGAAATAAGTCAGTGTGTAGAATTCTCTGATTTCAGCTGGATTGAGGCATTAAACTTTGACTTCTGGGTTTTGCATCTTCAAGCAGCTTAGTGAACATGGTATGCACTTGCCTAGATGATCTCAAGTTCACTATTCAAAAGCCAATGCAGAAATGAAATTTGGAGAAGCCAGGAGGTGTTTCAGAGAAGTGCACTAGGATTTATGGTGCATTTATGGTGCTTCCTTGGAAACACTGCTGGGTGAGGTCAGGAGTAAGAGGAACACACCTTTCCTCAGCAATGTGAGGAAGATGTTCATGGCTCTCACCAGCCGTGCACTGATAGAATGATATTCTTTGCAGTTGATAAAAACTCGTCATTTTTGTGGCGGCATTCGATTTCCATGTACAGATGCAATCAATATCTCCCTGTATTGGTGGGAATTTAGCCAGAGAAGTGAATGTGAGGATCAGCTTATTGTCATCACTGGGAAAGTTTGTAGAACTCCCAGATCTGGAAAACAATCCATTCTTTCTGCATTTTACTTGCAGCAGACTGCAAAACCCTGGAAGGAATCAAAGGCAAGACAGTGGTGAATTTTACATCCACTGATAATGCAGGACTGCCAGGTCCAGCAGATAGCAGGTCTTCGTTTGGAAGGTAACAGATGTCTGCAATGTCTGACATTGCAATTCCCACCTTCCAAAATCTGAAGGAATCTGAGTCCCTGTAATTGGTACTGCAACATCATTATCCCATTTCAGGTGGGCAGCCAGCAAACTTGCCTATTCATTAACTACATGCCCATTTGAGGGAGGAAGGATGGGAAATTGGGCATCACTGCTGAGCCAGCACCTCATAAAAAGGAGATACATTTAATGGCTGACAACAGAGAAACACTTTTAACACAAAAATGGCTGGAAGGAGTAAAGAGTGGGCACCCATGTTTCATGATGCCACCTTGCAGGCCCTGGTCCAGGAGGAGGAGAGATATCATGTTCTCTATTCTCAATCCCATGACTGCCGATAGAAATTCCAGGGAGGTTAATGCCAGGGCCTTAGCTCCGTGGAAAGGGCTGCAATGCTGAAAGGAGTTCCATGTCATCATCAAAGCTGTCAAGATAAGAACATTGCTTTCTTAATCTCTGCTCACACCTCCATCCATCATCTCCCTTTTCCTGCTTCTCTTGGCTCTCTGATTCACACTCTATCGTTTGACTTGCCTCATTATCTGTGGGCACACCAATTTGGACATTGAGGGAAATGCCTCCTGTTGAGGAATGGCCAGGGTGGTGTCAGGAAGCAGGCAAGGAAAGTGGTCCACTCTGTGTCACCTTGACTCTGCAGATGTTTGAGATGTTGCAATGCCTAGTGTTCTTCCATCCTGACTTTTCTTTTTGGTTGGGAAAGGGAAGTAGATGCATTACATTATATTACTGTTATATTAGAGAGTCTTCTGAGACTTTTCTATTGCAACAATAGACTGCAAACTGGGTAATGTCAATTCTGCAGCCTGGTAGGAGCTTGTTCCATTAGAGTTAAGGATTAGGGCCACCTTGACAGTTACAAGCTATTTGACAGAAAAATCCAAGTACTCAAGACCCCCTCTGGGAATGGTCACCCGCAGCATGAACACAACCTCTCTCTACTTGCAGATGCTCCTGTGAGTCTTCTTAACTTTCCTGCTGTTCCGCATTCCTCAGCCCAAAAATTAGCCCCAGGTCACCCATGACTCCAGGAAAGGCCGTTTTATGAGGCAGCCAAAGTCAGAACAGCCAAAACGTGTTCTCAGAAGTTAGAAGTAAGTTTTATAAGTCATTAACATGGCCAGGAAATGTCAACCATTAACTTGGGGTCTAAAAGGAGAAACCAGCAACTGGCCTTTCTAAATAGAGGCAAAGTGCACAGAAACCATGCAGTTGAGCTAAACATGAAAATGAAAATGAAATGAAAATTGCTTATTGTCACGAGTAGGTTTCAATGAAGTTACTGTCAAAAGCCCCTAGTCGGCACATTCCGGCGCCTGTTCGGGGAGGCTGGTCATCAGTCCCAGCAGGAGTATTGTATTCAATTCTAGGCCATCATGTGTTAGGAAAGAGGTGAAGACTTTGGAGAGAATGCAGAAGAGATTTACCGGAAATATTCCAGGGATGAGGGATTACAGTTACATGTATAGACTGGAAAAGCTCGAGTTGTTCTCCTTCAAGCAAAGAAGAGCTATAACAGAGTTATAAAAGTCATGAGGAGGTTTAGATTGGGTAATCGAATGGCTGTTTCCAATGGCTGTAGTGGTGATCAGTGCTGTCATGATATGCAAACATGCAGCTAATGAACACATAGAATAGGACTCGACCAATGAGCAGTCAGGACACTCAGGGGTGATATCTCACTATAAAAGGGATGAGGCACTTACACCCCGCCTCTTTCCATAGACCAACATCTACAGAGTGAGACAGGGTGTATCCTCAACATCACACCCCAGCACGTGGCTTAGAGCAAGGCTGGTTCAGTTAGACTGAGTTAATACATTTAGATTAGCAGAGTCAAACTCATTGAGAACTGTGCTAATAGTTCAACAAAACACACTGGGTGCGATTCTCCGCCCCCCACGCTGGGTTGGAGAATAGCGGGAGGGCCTCCCGACATTTTTCACGCCCTCCCGCTATTCTCCCCCCCACGCCCGACCCACGGCATGAATCGCTGCTCGCCGTTTTTTACGGTGAGTGGCGATTTTCCGAGGCCGATGGGCCGAGCGGCCAGCCCTTCACACCCGTTTCCCCACGGCAGCAAACACACCTGCTCGCTGCCATCGTGAAACGGGCGCCAGATGCCCGTTTGGGGCATCGAGAGGCCCGATTGGCATGGGAGCACCACGGCTATGCTCGGGAGGGGACAGGCCCGCGATCGGTGCCCACCGATCGTCGGGCCAGCGTCCAAAACAGATGCACTCTTTCCCCTCCGCTGCCCGGCAAGATCAAGATGCCACGTCTTGCCGGGCGGCAGAGGAGAAAGACGCCAACTGCGCATGCACGGGTTGGCGTTGTCCAACCTGCGCATGCGCGGCTGACGTCATCAGCCACGTCAGCCGCCGTGACGCTTGACGTGCGGCCTTGACGACTGTCGTCAAGGCCGTGACGCACGGGGCCGGGCTCCTAGCCCCGCCTGGGGGGTAAAATCGGCCCCGGAAGTGGCTGTGAAGACTGCCGTGGGTCACGGCTTGTCCCACGGCAGCCTTTACGATTCTCCGCATTTGCGGAGAATCTCGCCCACTGAACTCACTTCAAAGTCTGGAGCATCTTTTACTCAAAACTGCATTAAGTGGCAGCTTGCTTTATTCCAAATTACATAACACAAGTGCAGGGCATGGATTTAAGGTAATTGGTAAAAGAACCAGAGCTGACATGAGCAAAAAATCTTTTTTATGCAATTAGCGGTTAGTGTTTGGAATACATTGCCTGATAGGACAATGGAAACATAGTCAATGATATCCTTCAAAGGGGGATTGTATCAATGTTTGATGGATAATAGGTTTCTGGGATTACGGAGGATGAGCTGGGGAATGTGACCAACCGGACTGCTCTTTGAAAAACCCAGTGCAATCCTGATGGACTGAATGGCCTCATTCTGTGCTACTCTGCGACTCTCCAACATGTAAATAGCACTGTGGCAGTGACCATCCACCTCGTGTTCCGTGTTCAGATGTTGGGTCAGATCAGTACCGCAAAGGAATCTGGCTGCCAGGGTGGGACACTTGTTGAAGTATTATATTTGTCATTGTGAAAACTTCTGACTTGTGTCCTGGATGTCCTGAACCGGCCGTTCAAACCCCGGAGCAATATGAGCAGGTGAGTGTCTCTCGCCCCATTGGGTACCAGTGCTGAACCTGAAAATGTGCCGTGACACCAATGTAGTAACCTAGCAAGGCCTAGATTTAGTCCCGATTAAAATTGGGTATTTTAAATTAAAGAATTTGCCTGATTAAATTGTATATCCTAAATGGAAAAACTGGGCATTTTAAAATCATACTGCAGTCAAACTTCAGGCTGGCTGTTGGAATTTAAACTTGACCAAAGTCAAATATACAACCAATAAAGAAGTTGCCAGAACATATCTGGGCCTGTCCCATCAATCACCCATCAAAGATCATCGCACCCTACTGAGACCCAGCAGGAGATCGTCGCACCCCATTGAAATGCACCGACGTATAGTTAGAAGCCCAGAGCAGGTCAGACTTTCTATCACCTACAGTTCCAGCCGTTACCTTAAATGGCAACAGCCATTCAAGCAACACCGTGGAGATGGATACCTGGGGTCGGGCCCCGGTGTCCTGTCAGGCAGATATCAAGAAACCCACTGGGTATTGGGACCCCCTCCCGAGACCTCATTGGCTGGAAGCCAGAGATGTTTCTGGAAAGGTGGGAGAGAGGGGGATAATGGTACTCATCTCAGACACACCAGCAGCAAAGACTTGGATGTGCAATGTGATCTTGACCAGACCAGAAGGAAGGAAGGAAGCAAGGAAGACACCGCCAGCGAGAACCACCTTTGTGAAGATGGGCCAGAGGAACTCCAGTGATCAGATCCACAGCCTACCAAGCTATCTTTGCGGATAGTATACTTGAATCTGGGGTATCCTCTTGTTTTATGTGGGTAATTTAAGGGTTAATGGTATTATTAATAAACGTATTAAACCTTTACTTAGTATTTGTCCTTTGTCCATCTTGCGCCTGGGTAAAACTTTGATTGATATGCTGGTCAAAGTATCTGAGATTTAGCAGATACAACACCAATGACTCTCTTGGCCGACATGGTATGCAGCCTACACCTCAATGCTAACAGTAAATTTGCCTGTGCAATACAATCCAAGCCACAACAGCTCAAACTAATCAGGTTTACTAACTATCTGGAGCTAGTCGATGACTGTAGCAACATTTTTACTGCCAAATAAAATGAACAAACACCTCAACTCAATGTCACTGACATGAAATATAAAACTATAAATGTCATTTCCAAGAATAAATCTAATTGAGATACCTACAGTAAAATGATTAAGGATGTCAACAGTTCCAGTGATGACAGCGATGGAATTTTCCCCAAAAATGACAAAAGTGTAATTTCCAGCCTGAAAACCTGTGTGAATCCCGCTGACCCTGGCAGCGCGACCTGGATTGCAATCTTTCGGCACTTGGAATTATCTTTTTACCCCCACGTGAAAAACTCTGCACCTGAGGCACAAAGGGTGTTATTCTCCATTGGCTGATGCTGAAATCGAAATATGGGATTGGGTGGAGGATAGGTTCCGATGCTAAATTTGCGGCGGACACCGATTTAACGGCAAATCGCAATTCACCATCACCTGGACAGCGGCATCAATGCGGTCCGGAGTGCACGTAGAGTAAAAACCATTTGCATATCATTAGCGAGCCTGACCGGGTATTCTCCAGTGCCTCAGAGATTCTGCGCCTCCAATGAACCGAGTTCCCAACGGCGAGGTTCACTTATGCTTTTAAAAATCATGAAACTGGCGTCATGGCTGATGAGGGAGAAAGAGGAGGTAGGACACAGAGAGGAGCGACTGTGGGCTGCCCGTCCTGACACTGGCTAGGCTGGATGGGGTGAGGGGCCCTGCCAGGACCAGGGGAGGGTGGAGGGGAGTGATGGGGGAACAGGCCTAGTGGCCGGGGTGACCCCCCACGGACTGGGGCGGTGTTCAATTGCAGACCGCCATTTCCACTATCTGCATGGCAGACATCTTGCTGTACACCCCACTGACCACATACCTTGGCATTTGATGCTGCAGAGTGACACTGACTGTATCGGTATGCCACCCCCCCCCCCCCCTCCCCACCCAACCATCCACAATACCAGTCCCACCCAGCCACCAGCCGTCCAGACAGGGCAATGGCCACAGTAGGCCCTGTGGGGGTGCTAGGTAGGGGCCACGGAGCGCACTGCTGGCAAGGGCAGTGCAAGCCAACAGTACCTCTGGCAGCAGGAATGGGGGCCAGGGCCAGAGGCCCCCACGGTGCCTGCCACCTACAGGGCAAGGGGTGTGGAGACAAGTGGGGGCAGAGCCCGCAGTGCCAACCGGGCCAACATGTAGCCCATTGGACTTGGTTGGGCACGGGGTGGGGGGTTGGAGGTACGCACCATGCTGACATGCCCCAGGTCCAGGGAGTGATTGATGGATGCATGTCCCCCTACGAGCACCTGCAGTTGACAGGCCAATCTACACTAACCAAAAGGAGTTCCATTCGATGAATGTGCTGATGCCCTATGATCATCGGCTGTGCACCATTCACGTCTGCGCCCGATACCCGGGCATTGTGCACGATGCCTTCATCCTGGTACAGTGGACGGTTCCTGACATGTTCAAGATGACCCCCCCCTCCCCCCCACCCCCGACTGGGGGTTGGCTCATGGGTGACAGGGGCTTTCCACTGCGGTCATGGCTAGTCACACTTATCTGGTGGTCCGAGATCGACACGGGAGACCCGCTGCAAATACTCCATACAGCAACCAGGAGTGTGATTGAGCAGTGCTTTGGCCTCCTGAAGATGCGATGATTCAGGTGCCTGAACCGCTCCCGAGGGGCGCTCCAGTATGATGCTTAGAGGGCCCCCCGCATCGTGGCGGCCAGCTGCATCCTCCACAACATTGTGCAGCAGAGGGTCGATGTGTTGGAGGAGGAACTCCAGCCTCGTCTGATGAGTAGGATGTGGGGGAGGGGAGGATGGGCAGGACATGGAGTCCAGGCAGTCAAGGTAGGCCGCACGACATGTGTGCCAGGGCTAACCAACTAGGGGGCTGGGTGGGGGTGGGGGGATAGGGGAACTTGTCAGAGGCAGGGACACCGCATCGCACCCCAACAATCCTTCCTCCCCCTCGCCTGCAACCCCGTCTGTGATACATACCTGCTGCACCACTGGGTGTGGGCCCTGGGTTGGCCGTAACACCGGGCCTGGTCAATGGGATGGAGGATGATGACAACCCGCTCTGCGATGAACTCTGGTACTTCACACTGTATGACAAAGCCTGCCTCCTGCCCACGGTAGCACTTTACACCGTCCACCTGAGAGATCCTTGCATGCGAGCTGACCATTCCATCGAATCCCTGAGGTGATGGTGGTAAAGACGGTCGAGGGGGTGTGGGGAGCCCAGGCCACCCACAAAATCTGCCCACTGCCCCCCCTCCTTCTGGCTAGCCCAGACCAGCCCACCCCTCACACCCATCTGGCAGATCACCGAGGCAGGTTGTAACAGTGTGAACAGGTGTTTAATGTGACAGCATATATACAGATTTGTTGCCCTAGCCCCTATAACTAAACTGTGCCCTGTACCGGTGTCAACTTAACGAATGTCTAACTTTCTGGCCTTACGGGCTATGAAGCTACATCTTGTGGTTTCCCAGACGGTACAGCAGGAGTGGAGGCAGCCTACTGTAATTCCCGCTCTATGACCTGGGTCCACGTTGGCAGCTGTCTTCTGGGGAGCTGGCCTGGGTGGGCCCGGCTGCTGCTCGGGTGTCCCAGATGGCATAGTGCCACCCTGTTCTGCCCACTGCCCACCAGATGGGCAGGGACAGGAGGGGTGGAGCCCGAGGTGCTAGTGGTGTTCTGGTACCTCCTCTGCGGGAATCACGAGCACAGGCCCCATCACCTCTTGCTCCCACGGAGCTATCCTCTGAGGCTCCCCCGCCACCTGGTGCTGCCAGTCCTGGAGGTCTTGACCAGGGTCTGCATAATCAGAGTCGTGGAGCACAGAGAGTGGACAAAAGTCAACTGGGACTCCACCGCATCACCATCAAAAGTCAACTGGGACACTATCACCAACCTTCTTGGTTTGTATCACACCAGCCAGTGACTTCATCATCTTCCTAAGGGACTGGGCCCCCTCCCTCAGTGTCTGTGCCATGTCGGCCAGTGCCTGGGCAATGCGCCGACATTCCCAGCCATGGCATGCTGTGAATTGGCCATGCTCAGGAGCGCCGCTGCGATTTCCAGGTTGCTCTGGCACTTGGATGCCTGTTAGGTGGCAACCCTGTTCTGGGCCTTGGCCAGCGTCTGCACAAAATTCACAAGGCCTTGGACATACTGATCCAAAGCCAAAACCATTGTCCCCACTGCCTCCACCGCAGATGCCACCTATGCAGTGTTGGCCTGGGTGGCACACATAGACAGCACCACCACCCCCTCCTGCACCCGGTTGGATTCCTCCACCTGCATCTGCAGGTACTGGATGATCGCTGACAACCCCTCATGCAGTCCCTGGCTCTGCGACTGCATCTCCACAACCGATGGGTTGTCTGGTCTAGAAGTCCAAACCCCTTCTGGATGGCAGCTAGTTCCTTGGGTTAGTGTGCCCTCTGACCATCAGCCCCCTCGGGTGTTCTTACCTCTACCTGATATACCAGATCAGCTGTGTGCTCCACATCAGATGGTGTCCCAAGAGACTCTTCACTGAAGTGGCCAACCCAGGTGAATGTCTCTGTGATGGTGGACGGTGTTCGAGACAGCTGTGACGGGAAATGAGTGTCATCCTCAGACTCAAGCTCTGGGTGACCTGCATCTCGGGTGGAGTGCTGGTGTCCGAGCTGCTCTCAGCATCGGTGCTTCGCTCATGGGAGGGGCTGCGTCCATGGCATTGGCTGTGAATGGGGACACTAAATTGACCTGCCACCTTATCCGGTGGCTGGCACTCACTCACATGTCTGATGCCCTTCCAACTTCATCGCATTAACCAGCCTAGGTCAATGCGCTTGCCCCTTCAGAGTTACCTGTAGCCTCCCTTCTGATTGTCTCCTCCCTATACATCACTTGGGGTTGTGAAAGGCTGTTTCAATGGTTGGCCAACCCTACGGGCAGGGTCAACTGAATGCTTATGTATACCTGGAGGGCTAATGGAACCTCCATGGCAGACTCTGGGGTCCTGCAATTATGCTTAAACATCCCCTCTTGATCCCCTGCACCAACCTTTTATCATTGGAACATGAGTTTTCACCCATATCCTTGACTTGAGAATGTAGACAGCTAACATTGTTAAGGGTTAACTCCTCATGACCAATTAGTTTAATGAGCAGGAGTCTCAGAAATGTAGCTCTCCGCATCAGGAATGGACAGGACTGACGCACTGTTCTTACTCAAGCTGCATCATCCCATGATCTCATTGCTGCCAGGTCTTTACACTTCAGAATCCAGGACAGCCAGTCCATGACTTTTAAATGCTTGCCTGCACTCTGCAACAGGGCAGCGGGAACTGTCCGCTTGTACACCCAGGTACAAGCTGAAGAGAGGTGCTCACCTCCTTCCTTCCTCACAGTGACCATGGCACCTGGTCCTCATTTTTAAAATCCAGTAGTAATTTGCGCCATGAGAGATCAAGCTGGTGGTGGGAAGAATCAATGAGGTCCGAAGATTCGACTCCCTAATTAGATCAAAATGTATTCACATTCATTAAAATCAGGTTCTTGCCCTTCCTGGCTGTGAACCTGAACAAATCATCAGGGAGGGCCCGGAAATATCGCGTTCTGAAATCTTGCCGATGCAAATTCCATTTTTGGCCTCTCGCAATATTTTGCAGCCATTATGGGATTTGCGCCCGCGACTGACAGACCTGCAAAATGGCATCCAGCATGTTGGAACATTAGTGCAGACTGACAATGAGGTTGTGTGGAAGGAATACTTGACGGCCTCACTGCTTATCTCCTGCTGTCAGCAATGCGTGTGAAATACTGAGTGGTTGAGTTCACATCTGTATTGACAGAAGGCTGGAGCAGGCAGCTGGTGATGGATACAGTTGAGAAACCAGGGAAGGGGATGGTAGACAACTGGAAAATAGAGTGAGTCCTAATCTCAACTTTCAGCAATAACGGTATCATCAACAGGCCAGAAAATGATGTTAAACATCTTCGGGTGTTTAGTGCTCAAGGATTCACTCCCCACCAGACAGACTGTAGGAAGGGAATTCAGGGGACGTGAGGAAGAACATTTTTATGCAGCGGGTGGTAAATTACCTGGAATTCATTGGGAGAGGGTGGAACTGGAGACAAATGCTGATTTCAAATGAAGATTGGAAGGTCACTTGAGGGAAATAAGCTTTCAGGACTACAGAATCGAGCTGGAGAATGGGACAAGGGAGCTAACGTGGATTTGATGGGCTGAATGGCCTCCTTCTCTGTTGTAATGACTCTGTGAATGATATGTTCCAGCTTAGTGAGGAAATAAAAATATGAAATGGATTGACATATCACATGGGAACTGACAGTTCCAGTCATGTCTGACTGACGCTTATGGCAATTTATCAAATGCCATTTGGGAATCTATGTACGTCATGTCAACAGCATTACCTCCATCAACATTATGTTCCCTCATCTAGTTAGTTAAACATGATTTCCCCTCAACAAGTAAGTACTGGCTTTTCTGATTTAATCCATATTTGTCCAAGTGACTGGGAATTTTTTCTGAGATTATTATCGTTTTTTAAAAGTTTTCCCAACACCGAGGTAAAACTGACTGGTCCACACAAAGAACAAAGAAAAGTACAGCACAGGAACAGGCCCTTTGACCTTCCAAGCCTGCACCAACCATGCTGCCCATCTAACCTAAATTCTTCTCCACTTCTGGGGTCCGTATCCCTCTATTCCCATCCTATTCATGTATTTGTCAAGATGCGCCTTAAACGCCAATATTGTCCCTGCTTCTACCACCTCCTCCGGCAGCGAGTACCAGGCACCCACTACCCTCTGTGTAAAAAAACTTGCCTCGTACATCTCCTCTAAACCTCGCCCCTCACACCTTAAACCTATGCCCCCGAATAATTGAGCCCTCTACCCTGGGAAAACGTCTCTGACTATCCACCCTGTCTATGCCCCTGATAATTTTGTAGACCTCCATCAGGTCGCCCCTCAACCTCCATTGTTCCAGTGAGAACAAACCGAGTTTATTCAACCTCTCCTCATAGCTAATGCCCTCCATACCAGGCAAAATCCCGGTAAATCTCTTCTGCACCCTCTCTAAAGCCTCCACATCCTTCTGGTAGTGTGGCGACCAGAATTGAACACTATACTCCAAGTGTGGCCTAACTAAGGTTCAAGACAGCTGCAATATGACTTGCCAATTTTTATACTCAATACCCCGGCCAATGAAGGCAAGCATGCCATATCCTATAGTTAGTGGGCTTATCATTACACCCTTTTTTGAACAAGGATGCAATATTTGCAATTCTTCAATCTCCTGGCATCACCTTTGAGCCTGCGGAGAGTTGGAAGATTATGGCCAGTGGCTCAGCAAGCATCACCCTTGCTTCTCTCAATCTCATTAATTGCATCTGATTCAGTCTTGGTGACTCATCAACTTTAAGTACAGATGGATTTGCTAAAAGCACCTCTTTATCAATTGAACAGTAATAACAGCAAGAGCATACAGAGAGTTACAGTATTGTACAGAACTTATCAAAATATGGAAGATATTAGCTTCATCTCCTGTGCTAAAACTCAAGATGTACAATTGGACTTCAAACAAGGCCAATGTCTGTAACTTTACGGAGGACTCACGCTGTTAACCTTTGACCGAGCCTCTTTATCAGAAGAATTGCTGACATAAGCCTTTGAAGTGACAATACTGACAAAATCGGGGCAGCACGGTAGCATTGTGGATACCACAATTGCTTCACAGCTCCAGGGTCCCAGGTTCGATTCCGGCTTGGGTCACTGTCTGTCTGGAGTCTGCACATCCTCCCTGTGTGTGCGTGGGTTTCCTCCCACAGACCAAAGATGTGCAGGTTAGGTGGATTGGCCATGATAAATTGCCCTTAGTGTCCAAAATTACCCTTAGTGTTGGGTGGGGTTACTGGGTTATGGGGATAGGGTGGAGGTGTTGGCCTTGGGTAGGGTGCTCGTTCCAAGAGCTGGTGGAGACTCGATGGGCCTCCTGCACTGTAAATTCTATGAAAATCATTGCATTTATCTGCTTGATTATATTAGGCTGCCAAATACAGTCAGAAAGTTACAGGTAATAGGTTGAACTTACAATTTTGTCTTTTAGGTGTTAACCTGTGTGGTGAATATATTCACCTAATGCATGAGCTGTCTGTATGATACTGTAACCTATGACCTGGAAGCGGTGCTATGAGCTACTTCCAGGTCCTGTACTGTAACCCTGGTGGGCTCAGCCTCTGGCTCTGCCCTCACCGGGGCCATATATAGACTGGCCACGTGTGGGTGGCATTCATTTGTACAACCGACTCTGGCTAGGCAAGTTCATGATTAATAAAGCCTAATGTTCACTCGCTCTCTCAGTCTCTCGGTGAATTGACGGTACATCAATTTATTAATCATCGACAGCACCATGGAAGCCGCTCTAAAGCTAGACAAGCTCGAACTCGACGCGTGCGCGTGTCGGAAGCCAAAGAGATATTCGAACATTGGCTTCGATGCTTTGAGGCCTACCTCGACTCCTCCACAACGCCTCCCATGGAGACCCTCAAACTGCGACTCCTCCATGCTTGGGTGAGCCATCGAATCTCAGTAATGATTGAGAAAGCGGCCACGTACGCGGCGGCAGTTGCAGCACTCAAGGCTAATTTTGTAAAGCCCGTAAATGAGGTGTTCGCCCGACATCTTCTCACTACTCACTATCAACGTGCCGGAGAATCGCTGGACGAGTATCTGGAAACCCTGACTCTATTCGCGAGGAACTGCAGCTATCGAGATGTGATGGCGGAGGAACATATGAACTTACAGATCCGGGACACCTACGTGGCTAGGGTCCGCTCGAACTAAGTCAGGCAACGCCTGCTGGAAAACGGGACCTCTGACCTGCGGGACACGGTAAAGCTAGCTATCTCATTAGGGGTGGCCTACCAGAGCCTCAGTGTGTCCCCCGCGAGCCCGGCGAACCCCTCGTGGACACCATCGTCGCGGCCCCGTCGGACCCCACGACGTCACAGGCCTGTGCTGCGCGCCTGCCAGTCCAGCCCGGGGAACCGCAGTGCTACATCTGTGGCCATGGTCAACACCCCAGGCAGCGCTGTGCAACGACTGTGGGAAAAAGGGGCACTTCGCTAGAGTCTATCTGGGCTGACCAAAGGCCCAGAAATCGAAAACGCACCAGGCCCAACCCATAGACTCGCGCCGGAGCGGTTGGCACCACGCCGACTGGCACCAAAACTGGCACCAGCGGCCTTTGACGCCCGCCGCCCGGCGCAGGGGCTGGCCGAAAGGCCTTCGCCGGTTCGCGCATGCGCCGGTGGTGACGTCAGCGGCAGCTGCCGCTGACGTCACCACCGGCGCATGCGCACTGGGGGATTCTCTTCCGCGTCCGCCATGGTGGAGGCCGTGGCGGCGGCGGAAGGGAAAGAGTGCCCTGCCGGCATTGGCCCGCCGGCCGATCGGTGGGCCCTGATCGTGGGCCTGGCCACCGTTGGGGCACCCCTTGGGGTCCGATCGCCCTGCGCCCCCCCCAGGACCCCGGGGGCCCGCTCGCGCTGCCGGTCCCGCCGCCACCAGAGGTGGTTCAAACCTCGGTGGCGGGAGAGGCCTCTCAGCGGCGGGACTTCGGCCCATCGCGGGCCGGTGAATCGCCGCAGGGGGCTCGCCGCTCGGTGCGGTGCGTTTCCCGCCCCCGCCAATTCCCGGGTGGCGGAGAATTTCTGCCACGGCGGGGGCGGGATTTCCGGCGGCCCCGGGCGATTCTCCGACCCTGCTGGGGGTCGGACAATTTCACCCAAGGTCTCGGTCTTTCAGACAATGATGGACCGAATGGTGGAGCAGTACGGTTTGCGGGCTACATACCCGTACTTGGACAATGTGACCATCTGCGACCATGATCAGCAGCACCATGACGCCAACCGTCAGGGGTTCCTGCAGGCCGCCCAATCCCTCAACCTTACATACAACAAAGAAAAGTGCGTCTTTCGCACTACCCGACTGGCCATCCTCGGCTACATCGTGGAGAATGGAGTCCTGGGGCCCGACCCGACCGTATGCGCCCCGATTCTCCCTCTGTCCACCCGAACAGATGCTGGAGTGTGCCGACTAGGGGATTTTCCCAGTATCTTCATTGCAGTGTTAATGTAAGTCTACTTGTAACAGTAAAACATATTATTATCATTTAAAAATCACGATGTTGCTGAACCAGGAGGCAATGTAGGTCAGCAATTCCAGTGCTGATGGTTTGCAGGTAAAGTAAAGTCACCATAGTCTTAGATGACCATAGGCTGCTTTCCCCTTTGAGGGAGAAAACTGACCAGTTGTGGTTTAACTGGAGGATCATCAGAAGGTTGAGAAGGATTCCATGAATAACCTCAGCTAGTGCAGGAATTGAACCCGTGCTGTTGGCCTCCCTCTGCAGCGTACACCAGCTGTCCAGCCCAACCAAGCTAAACTGGACATCCAAGGTTTGAATGGGCTTAAGTTCATGGAAGGAAAAAGATGGGAATGAATTGGAATAGTTAAGTTTAAAGGTAACAATAATGGACAGGAAACGACTCGCTAATCGACCCAGATTGCCCCACGTAACTGTGATGCCTTGTGCAGCAGACCTGTACAGTCCCCACTCTACCCGAAAACGCTCTCCTGTGAGAGACAAAACAAAGATTATAAATCATCAATTAGAGAGAAAGCAATCTGGAAAATGTCACTCTGTTGCTCTTAGACAATCAGAACTAGTTCTCCTTGTGGCCGTAATTAATGTCATGAAGTATCTTAAATGAGGTAATTGCCACCTCAGGGAGAATCATGTACAGAACTCACTTCAAGGAATCCAGTAAATCAACATGCACCACACCCGTCAGCAGCCTGTACCACAGGTTCACTATTCTCAGAAAAAGAACACATTCCAGTCTGGCCTGGTTTTGGCCTTACATAATTTGAAATTGTGATCTCTGGTCCTTTCTAACTGATTTAATTTGAACAAATTAGCGACACAAACACACACTGAGGTGCATTTTCGACTCTTTTAATCACATTTGGCCGGATTCCGCCGCATTCTCCATTTCTGAGACTTAGTGTTGACCCCGGGGCAGTATTCAAGG
The DNA here is from genome assembly GCF_902713615.1 of Scyliorhinus canicula. Classification (NCBI taxonomy): domain Eukaryota; kingdom Metazoa; phylum Chordata; class Chondrichthyes; order Carcharhiniformes; family Scyliorhinidae; genus Scyliorhinus; species Scyliorhinus canicula. The sequence goes on along the minus strand of NC_052149.1, from coordinate 150,411,329 downwards.
ACTTCTACAACAACAAAACTGACACCGCACCTGGACTGATTCAGTGACCATTGAGGGTCTAGCACCGCGCCACATGGAACACAATCTACACAGGCGGGAGCACTCGTCCCGAATCCCAGGACGCCCCAGAGCTCGAGTTCAGGGATGACACTGATTTCCTGTCACAGCTGTCTCCAACACCCTCCACCATCCCAGAGACACTCACCTCGGCTGGGCACTTTAGTGAAAAGGCACCTGGGACATTATCTGGTGTGCACCACACTATGTGCTGTGGTACATCAGGTGGAGGTAGGAATCCCTGAGGGGGTGGAGGGTCGAAGGGCAGGCCACCCCCAGGGACGAGCTGCCATCCAGATGGGTTTCGGGCCTCTTGAATGGACAGTCCCATCAATCGTGACGATGCAGTCGCAGAGACAAGGACTACATGAGTCGCTGTCGGCCAGCATCCAGCACCTGCAGGTGCAGTTCAGGACTGTTTTTTACTTTGATGCAGCATCCCTTTAAGGAACTGCATTTTTAATTCATCCAACAATCTGTAAGACACACACACACATACGCCATCATTTTATTAACCTCAATCAACTGAACCGCTTTAAAGTACTGAGTCCCAGCTCTATGAGCCTAGTTTTCAAAGTGGGAAACAATCTTGTGTGCCCACCCACCACACCCCAAAATCTCAATGACACTCACCATATGAGGAAATCAAAACTAGGTCAGTATTTTAACTGAGGCTAAGCAAAGTCTTTCACAAGGACAAAATAATTTGCTTCGTCTTACAGTCAATTGTCCAATAAGTACACCCTATTCATTCCAGCTGTTACTTTAATGAATATAAATTAATGTACATATTAATGTCTCCCTGATATCTGGAAAGATATATTGAGATGGGTGGCCTAGCTGCCCAGTGGTTTTGAGGGCTGTACCACATTAGCATCGGCATGGTGGGCTGGGTCTGGAGATTAAGTGTCCTGGGACAGGTCATCAGTTCCACATCTCCAGGTTCTGCCAGCTTCTGGTAGGGAAAGGGTAGATATTGGGGGCTGGAAGTGCCCTGATGCCTTAAGTGAGGGGAGATAGAGTGGCAGCGGCCCAGATTGGACTTGCGGAGCTTGGAGGATCATACCTTCGGGAGATTCCTTGACTTAACTGGTAAGTGATATTGATTGAACGGCATATGGGGAAAGCTCTGGTCAGTTCTCTCCAACAATGGACCAACAGGATCCTATATATGTCATTTATATAAGCTTATCATCTTAGGTACATTTCGAGCACTAAAGGTGTCAAGAGGTAATAGGAGAGAGCAGAGCATGACGTTGAGATAAAGAATCAACCATGATCACACTGAATGGCATAGCAGGCTTGATGGGCCAAATGGCCTACTCCTGCTCCTATTTTCCATGTTTCTATGACTTCAGGGCTGCTCAGATTGTCCAACGGTAAACCTGGGGAATATCACCCCTCCCCTATTCTCTCACATCCACTCCTATCCAAAACGATAACCATTCTTCTGTTGCCTCGTGGTTTGCTGTAGCCAACTTTGGAGGTCTTTCATCCTTGTTTCTTCAAAAACCCCACCATCATGAAAATAATTCAGTAGGTTGTTTATTGATCCACACAAGGACCTGCTCACCATTCACCCTTGCCCAAACGATTGAATCTGTATCTCTTGTCCTCATTTTCAAACCCTTGCATGAATATTACCTTGCCCCACCTTCAAAGAAAGAAATAACTTGTATTGATTTAGCCCTTTTCATCATTTCATTATGTCCCAAGGCCCTTTATAGTCCATTCATTACTTTTGAACCATAGTTACAGTGATAACATGGGAGACACAGCAGCTAACTGTGCACAGCTGGGCCCTGCCAATAGAAATGGCCAGATAATCTGTGAGTATGCATTGGTTGAGGAATGCAAAAGAGACAGGACATCAAAGAAAACTCCCCGAACCATTTTAAAAATAGTGCTTTGAGATCCTTTCTATCTAAGAGGTAGACAAGGTATCGGTTTGAAGCCTCATCTGGAGGGCGACATGTTGGACAGTGCAACGCTGATTGTACTAAAATATCTGGACCAGGCTTCAACCAGCAACCTCTGACTGGGAGGCAGAAGTGGGATCGCTGAGCTATGGTGGACGAGTACAAAGCCACACTTGCAGTCTATGGTCTTCAGGGGCGGGATTCTCTCACCCCGGGGCCGAGCTGGAGAATCGCCGGGACCGGCACGAATCGCGCCACACTGCCCCGGCGCTGGTCCGCCGATTCTCCGGAGAGCGGAGTGCCGGTCGTGGGGCCGCTCTACGGGGCCCCCCCAGCGATTCTCGGCCTGGGATGGGCCGAGCGACCGCGCTAAAAAAGACGGGTCCCGCCAGCGCCGTCCACACCTCCTCTTACCCGGCGAGATCTTGGCGTGGATGCATCTGGGGGCGGCCTTGTGGGGAGGGAGGAGGGTCCGACCCGGTTGGGGGGGGGGGGGGGGGGGCTCCGCTGTGGCCTGGCCCGCAATCGGGGCCCACCAACCGGCGGGCCTGCCCCTCAGGCTGGGGGCTTCTTTATTTCCGCGCTGACTCTTGTCGCCCTGTTGCGTCGGGGCGCATTGGCGCTGGCCCCACTGCGCATGCGCAGACCTGCGGCGCCCATCTGACGCCAGGGATCGGTAGCTGGAGTGGCGTGGTTCACACCAGTGCCGTGCTGGCTCCTTGTAGGGGTCAGAATTGCTGCTCCTGAGGCCATGTTGATGTTTCCGACGGCGTCAACACTTAGCCTCAGGATCAGAGAATCCCGCCCCTGATTCTGGCCTTCGTTTTGTCCCCTATTAGGGCCAAAAGCTTCAGCTGCCTTGGCTCTATTCTCCTGATCAAATATCTCAAATCATGGCCTTTGCCTTTAAAAGCTTTCTTCAAACCTACCTTTTCAAATATGATCTCGATTGCTTCTTCTGAAGTTCCCACTGTCCATTCCTTAATGTCTCTTTAAAATGGTGGTATTTTTATTCTGAGTTGAAGGCACTCTATAAATTCAATTTGTGGCTTATACAAAAGCAAACAAATGCTGTATGGAGGAAAATATAGTTATTCACATTCACATCTTGTTTCCTTCACACCACTGATAGTTTATGCTCCTAACAGCTCCATTCCGATTCCATTTACAATCAGTAATACATCCCATGCACTCAAGAGCACTTTCATAAAACTCAGTACTCTGTATTTAAATTGATAGCAGATTGAATGGTTTTGCAGGGAGCAATTGCCTATCCGGCATCTCCTGTATCTTTCAAAATTTTATCAGCAAATCATTCAGTTGCTGGGTCAGGCCTGTCAGTTCATTTCAGAAGATGACAGTTTCTTCGCATGATGTTTTGGGGCCACGACCTCTCAAATGGCAGTAAGAAAAACTACTCCTCGTAATGAATCAAATATTCCTCAGCTATCCTCAACAGCTCTTCCGATTCTCACGGCACCTTCCCATGCTACCACAGGGCATTTGACATCTGCCATGTTACCTTCTCCCTAATTCTGACCACCCAAAGCCCCCACTCAGCGGAACAATGCAGGAATAGATCGGGGTGCCATTTTGAAATGGTGCCCTGATCTCCGAACCCCTGATGAGACCTTCAGACTGCCCCAATGCACCCGTTGGGGGTTCCTCAAGCCCCCCTCACCCTACCTCACATGGGCAGGGCACCCCTGCGCCCGGTTCCCGCTACCCGGGCACCCTTGCATTGTCAGGCTGGCCCCCAAGTGGCACTGCCAGGATGCAGTGACGCAATGCCTCTCTGCTCAGATACCAGCCACCCGGGGCTTTTGTTCACCTGAGTGAATTCCCCCCGTCCCCCCCCGCCCAATGCCGTTCCACCTGGTCCCTGTTTGTGGGGATCAGTGCTAAATGGGGCCTGGCTGGGATCCCCTCGCGAGGCTGGTAGATCCATCTTGTTTCAGGAGTGTGATGATATGATCTGCATACTCGTCTGCCATTGGGCCAGAACGTCGGCTTACCATTGGCCCTGGTCGGTCATGTGCCTCTCGACCGATTGGCCGAGAGGCTGAGTTAACCACGCCTCTATCAACGAGGTATAAATGCTCAGAAGCCTGACGATCGTTCCTTTCCACTGTAGACGATCGCCAGGCTGTGTTCTAGTTAATTAAAGCCTGACATTGGTAAATCACTCGCCTCGCGTGCAATCGATGGTGCATCAATTTAATTAACTACAACTTTGAAGATGGAGTTCCGCATCAAGCCCGAATGCCTCCGCATCAGCCCGCAAACTCCGAACTCTACAGAACTTTTCAAACTCTGGCTGACTTGCCTCGAAGGGTTCCTGGCATCTACAACCACCCCCCCCACCGGGGCACAGAAGCTGCACGTCCTCCACTCCAGCGTGGGTATTGCCGCTTACTCAATAATCGAAGACGAAACAGATTATGACGACGCTATATGGAAGCTAAAAGGACAATTCCTCAAACCGATCAACAGGGTATTCGCTCGACATCTGCTGGCCACCAGAAAGCAGGTCCCCGGTGAGTCTCTAGACCAATACGCCCGGGCCCTCTGTGCCCTGGGGAGAGGTTGCGCCTGTGAAGCGGTGTCCGCTACAGAGCACATGGAGCTACTCGTCAGAGACGCTTACGTGGCTGGGATGCTGTCCCCCGTGATCCACCAGCGGATGCTGGAAAGAGACAAACTCAGTTTAACGGAGACACTGACTCTCTCCGCCTCCCTGGAGGTCGCAGATCAAAGCGCTCGCACCTATGACCCTGGCCAGGCCGCCTCCTAGCACGCTTCCCACCAGCTACCCACCGCTCCCGGCCTCCCTCAGGCTTGTGCCGCGGGGCGCCCCGATAAATCCGCGGGGCCCCGCTGCTACTTTTGTGGGTACGCTAAGCACCCTCGCTCGCGCTGCCCAGCCCGCTCCGCCCTCTGTAAGAGCTGCGGGAAGAAGGGCCACTACTCCACGGTCTGCCAGGCCAAATCGCTGGCTGCAGCGCTTCTGGAAGCTGCACAGCACTCTCCCCCCCTCCCCCAGGCCTCTGCAAACGGCCTGTGTGCCTCTCTCTCTCCTCCAGGGCCGCCCCAGCTGCTCCCGACTCGCGCCCCGCCGGCCGACATGCGCACCTCCCCGGCCCCTCCAGGCCTCTGCCTGCCCGCCGCGCACGTTTCTCCCCCCCGCCCCCGGGCCCCGGCGCCCGACCGGCTCGCCTCTCCGGGCCCCCCTGGTCCCTGCCTGCCCGCAGCGGCCCTGCTTCCCTCGCTCCCGGACCCCGGCTCCCCCCCCCCCCGGGCCCCGCCGCCCGACCGGCTCGCCTCTCCGGGCCCCCCGGTCCCTGCCTGCCCGCAGCGCGACTCGGCTCCCCCCCGCCCCCGGCCCCCCGCACCCGGCCCGCGCGCCTTACCTCCGCCCACAGCTGATGCACCTAGCCGGCGTCCTGGAGCCGGCTTCCGCATCCCCACAGCTGATGCACCTAGCCGGCGTCCTGGAGCCGGCTTCCGCATCCCCACAGCTGATGCACCTAGCCGGCGTCCTGGAGCCGGCTTCCGCATCCCCACAGCTGATGCACCTAGCCGGCGTCCTGGAGCCGGCTTCCGCATCCCCACAGCTGATGCACCTAGCCGGCGTCCTGGAGCCGGCTTGTGCATCCCCGCAGCTGATGCCGGTCACTCACCTCTTGGAGCCGGCCTGCGCGCCTCTCCGCTCACAGCGCCGGCAACGCTAGCTCCGCCTCCAGCGGCCACAAGGGCTTCCTGGGCGCCGCCATCTTGGGGTGCCGACCCCACGTGCGGGTCCTGGGCGCCGCCATCTTGGGGCCCCTACCCCACGTGTGGGTCCTGGGCGCCGCCATCTTGGGGAACAGACCTCACCTGGGGATCCTGGCCACCGGCTTCCACATCTGCCACGCAAGGTCCCTCCAGCATGGAATCGGACAGCGACGACGGATTTTCTCCACGGCTCGCTGGCGTTCACCCCACATATGGATCCTGGCCACCGACTTCCACATCTGCCACGCAAGGTCCCTCCAGCATGGAATCGGACAGCGACGACGGATTTTCTCCACGGCTCGCTGCCGTTCACCCCACATATGGATCCTGGCCACCGACTTCCACATCTGCCACGCAAGGTCCCTCCAGCATGGAATCGGACAGCGACGACGGATTTTCTCCACGGCTCGCGGCCGTTCAACTCGACCAGTCTCATCCACGCACGCTCGCCAAAACGACTACGCTGATCCACCTCAACGGCCACAAGACGGACTGCCTGCTGGACTCCGGGAGCACGGAAAGCTTCGTTCACCCTGACACGGTAAGACGCTGCGCGCTCCCTGTCCATCCCGTAACACGCAAAATCGGTTTAGCCTCAGGTTCGCACTCCGTCCACATCACCGGGTGCTGCATCGCGGACCTCACGGTCCAAGGGAAGGTTTTTAAAAATTATAAATTCCTTGTCCTCCCTGACCTTTGCGCACCGGCACTCCTAGGACTGGACTTCCAGTGCAACCTGCAGAGCTTGACTTTTCAATTCGGCGGCCCTATACCCCCCCTCACTGTCTGCAGCCTCGCGTCCCTCAAAGTGGACCCTCCCTCCCTGTTTGCTAACCTCACCCCCGATTGCAAACCCGTCGCCACACGGAGCAGACGGTACAGCGCCCAGGACCGATCCTTCATCAGGTCCGAGGTCCAGAGGTTGCTGACGGAAGGGGTCATCGAGGCCAGCAACAGTCCCTGGCGAGCCCAAGTGCTGGTGGTCCGGACGGGGGAGAAAAACCGGATGGTCATCGATTATAGCCAAACCATCAATCGGTTTACGCAACTGGACGCGTATCCTCTCCCCCGTATCGCTACCATGGTAAACGAGATCGCGACATACAAGGTCTTCTCCACTGTGGACCTTAAGTCCGCTTACCACCAGCTCCCCATCCGCGCGAGTGACCGACTGTACACCGCGTTCGAGGCTGACGGGCGCCTCTACCACTTCCTTAGGGTTCCATTCGGTGTCACGAATGGGGTCTCGGTCTTCCAACGGGAGATGGACCGAATGGTCGACAAGTACGGATTACAGGCTACCTTCCCGGACCTTGATAATGTCACCATCTGCGGCCACGACCAGCAGGACCATGACGCCAACGTCCAGAAATTCCTCCAAACCGCAAAACTCCTTAACCTCACGTACAATAAGGATAAATGCGTGTTTAGCACCGACCGCCTAGCCATCCTCAGCTACGTAGTGCGTAACGGAGTGATAGGCCCCGACCCCGAACGCATGCGCCCCCTGATGGAACTCCCTCTCCCCAATACCCCCAAATCCCTCAGACGCTGCCTAGGGTTTTTCGCATACTACGCCCAATGGGTTCCCAACTACGCGGACAAGGCCCGTCCCCTCATGCAAACCACGACCTTCCCGCCGTCGACGGAGGCCTGCCAGGCCTTTAGCCGCATCAAAGCGGACATCGCAAAGGCCACGATGCGTGCCATCGACGAGGCCCTCCCCTTCCAGGTCGAGAGCGACGCTTCAGAAGTAGCTCTGGCGGCCACCCTGAACCAAGCGGGCAGACCCGTGGCCTTCTTCTCCAGAACTCTCCAGGCTTCCGAACTCCGCCACCCATCTGTGGAAAAGGAAGCCCAGGCCATAGTCAAAGCCGTGCGACATTGGAGGCACTATTTGGCCGGCAGGAGGTTTACCCTCCTCACAGACCAACGGTCAGTAGCCTTCATGTTTGATAATGCACAAAGGGGCAAGATCAAAAATGACAAGATTTTACGGTGGCGGATCGAGTTGTCCACGTACAACTATGATATCTTGTATCGTCCTGGGAAGCTCAATGAGCCTCCTGATGCCTGTCCCGCGGTACCTGCGCCAGCGCGCAGATAGACCGCCTCCGCTCCCTCCACGCAGACCTCTGCCATCCAGGGGTGACCCGCCTACACCACTTCATTAAGGCCCGCAACCTGCCCTACTCCATCGAGGAAGTCAGGTCAGTAACCCGTGACTGCCACATCTGCGCCGAGTGCAAACCGCACTTCTACCGCCCCGAGCGCGCACACCTGATCAAAGCATCCCGCCCCTTCGAACGTCTTAGCATTGACTTCAAGGGGCCCCTTCCCTCTAACAACCGCAACATTTACTTCCTGGCGGTTATCGACGAACACTCCCGCTTCCCCTTCGCCATTCCCTGTCCCGACATGACCACATCGACTGTCATTAAGGCCCTACTCTCCATCTTCTCACTGTTCGGCTACCCCGCGTACATTCACAGCGATCGGGGGTCCTCATTTATGAGCGACGAGCTGCGTCAATTCCTGCTCGACAGGGGCATCGCCTCTAGCAGGACGACCAGCTATAACCCCCGGGGTAACGGACAGGTCGAGCGGGAGAATGGTACCATCTGGAAGACCATACTACTAGCCCTCCGGTCTAGAAATCTCCCTATTTCCCGATGGCAAGAGGTGCTCCCCGATGCACTGCACTCTATCCGCTCACTCCTCTGTACTGCAACTAATCAGACGCCTCATGAGCGTCTTCTTGTTTTCCCCAGGAAGTCGTCCTCCGGATCCCCTCTCCCGACGTGGCTGGTCACCCCCGGACCCATCTTGCTCCGGAAGCATGTGCGGGTGCACAAGTCCGATCCGTTGGTGGAGCATGTCCAGTTACTCCACGCTAACCCGCAGTATGCGTATGTGGAGTACCCCGACGGTCGGCAGGACACGGTCTCCCTCCGGGACCTGGCACCCGCCGGCGTGCAGCCCCCCCCCACCACAGACCCCCCCTCCCCTTTTTCACCCCAGCACCCCACTCAGCTTCCCCATCCCTCATCCATGGCGTCTCCGCGGCCAGCTCAGGTGACGGAGACTACTCGAAGTCTATCGCTCCCGGACTCCAGGACATCAGCAGGACCATCAGCCAATCCGACGACACCTCCTCCACTACGGCGCTCGGCCAGGACGTCAAGGACCACCAAATGACTGATCGAATCCATCTAGAGTTCTACGGTCCCATGGACTTCCTTTTGTAAATATTGTTATGTCTGGGCCAGTGGCAAGCCCCCAAATTCGACAAGGGTACGGAGAGAAAATTATTCTCCCGACGGCTACTCATATCATCAGTTCTTCCCCCCCCCCCCCCGGGTCTCGTTCACACCCCCCCCCCCCCCCCTTCCTTCTCCGTAAGGGGTGAATGTGATTATATGATCTGCATACTCGTCTGCCATTGGGCCAGAACGTCGGCTTACCATTGGCCCTGGTCGGTCATGTGCCTCTCGACCGATTGGCCGAGAGGCTGAGTTAACCACGCCTCTATCAACGAGGTATAAATGCTCAGAAGCCTGACGATCGTTCCTTTCCACTGTAGACGATCGCCAGGCTGTGTTCTAGTTAATTAAAGCCTGACATTGGTAAATCACTCGCCTCGCGTGCAATCGATGGTGCATCAAGGAGGGTTTTTTTTTTTAAAATTTCACTTAAGGGTAATTTAGCGTGGCCAATCCACCTATCCTGCACATCTTTTGGGTTGTGGGGGTGAGACACACGCAGACATGGGGAGAATGTGCAAACGGCACATGGACGGTGACCCGGGGCCGGGATCGAACCCAGGTCCTCGACGCTACAAGGCAGCAGTGCTAACCACTGTGCCACCCTGGCATCAGCAATGTTAAGAGGGCTTTTAAACTCACTTAACTCTGCAAGTCTGGACCCCACCCATTGTGGGAGGGATCCAGATCACGACATCTGATGAGATCCCATAAGATCTCTTGAGGTATGAGGACAGTCGGGGATCCCCGATGAGGCCACTCGTGGGATCTACCGGCCACATCCCATCCTGATTCTGGCGGAACACAGCGGTAAATTGTGCCCAATGTTTTGTGCTGCTGAGAAGATATTTTTAAAAATGTTTCTCCACAGTAGTTTTACAAGATGTTGGGTGACAAACTCCCTCAATGCAGCATGAGAGGCTCTTATCACACCTATGTCAATCCTGGCTCTTCAATTGGAATGATTTGCTCCACTCTACAGATAACAACAGCAATCTATGAGTTTACAGGTAAACAATTTTTTAAAAATGTATTTATTGGATGTGAGTGTCACTGGCTGGGCCAACATTCATTGCCCATCCCTGAGGGCATTTAAGATTCGACCACTTTACTGTGGATCTGGTCGGTCAGACCGGGCAAAGGCAACAGGTTTCTTCTCTGAAGGATATTAGTGAACCAGATGGGTTAAATCGACAATGGTTTCATGGTCATCATTTGACTTTTAATTCCAGAATTCATTTTTTGAATTCGTCATCATCTGCCATGGTGGATTTCAAACCTACGCCTCTAGAGTATTACCCTGGATCTCTGGATTACTAGCCCAGCAACAATACCACTACACCACTGCCTCCCTTATCATGACTTTCGTTCAGACTTTTCATAGGAATGCAAATGGAAATCGGAAACCACAGGAAAGTTCCTTGATTTAAAAAATATATATTTTTATTGGCATTTTGTCAACTGTAAATGTCCCCAACATTCCCCTTCTCCCTACTGTACGTACCCAGTAGTTCCTCCAGCAAATTGCCGGAGCTCCTGTCCTTTCTGTAGCACCAGTTCTTCCGTTAGTTCGTCTAGGGTTGCAAGACTGTCCCCAATGTAAAAGTCCCTGACCGTTAGCATCCCCTAGTCCTGTCTTCACTTCTTAAAGGTAGCGTCTGTCATAATATACACCAGTATGTCATGGTGCAGACACACATACAGATAGATACACACTAGGGCCAATCAACATGCAGAACACTGCATCCAATCACCAGCTAGAGCACACTCACTATAAAGACAGAGGGTACCAGTTTTCCTGTTCATTCTGGATGCAGCTTTTCACTAGAGCAGAGCTCATGACTCTCAGCACACAACCTCACCATGTGCTGAGCAACTACGCTGGTTAGGATAGGTACAGGTCTTAAGTTAAAACCTAACATCATGTAAACCCACAGTAAGCGGATGTTTGACAGTCTGTAGTTAATAAAATAGTGTTGTACTATTTTACGTGTTGGCAGCCTGTCTGTGTCTCAAGAATACACAACACCCAACACATCATGGTACCAGAAGTTGAGGGATGTTAGAACGTCTTAGGCCTACCTGCAAGTGATCTGCCTTCCAACAGCATACAGCCATCCTGCAACATGGACAGTGTCCGCCTGCTGCCGCCGCTCTGCAATACCGGCAACCTGGGATCCAACTGGAAGCTATTCAAGCAACGCTTCCAACTGTACCTTGAAGCCACGAACCTGGAAGATGCCTCCGACACTCGGAAGATTGCTCTATTCCTCTCCACGGCCGGTGATCATGCCATGCACATTTTCAATTCACTCGCCTTCGCCGACAGAGAAGACAAGTCCAAATTCAAGACAGTACTCCTCAAGTTCGACAGTCATTGCAACATCGAAGTAAACAAAAGTTTTGAGCGCTATGTCTTCCAGCAGCGTTTACAAGGTAAGGATGAACCTTTCCAGTCCTTTCTTACCGACCTCCGCACCCTTGCGCAGTCCTGTAACTACGGGTCGACCTCCGACTCCATGATACGCGACCAGATAGTTTTCGGTGTTCAGACTCCATACGCCAGCAGCTCCTCAAAGTGAAGCAATTAACTCTGGCGATTGCCATTGAAACCTGCGTGCTCCATGAGCATGCCGCCTGTCGATACTCCCACATCCAGGTGGCTGAAACGTCACGGCAGGCTCCCCATGAAACGGACGGGTCCAAACGATCAAACAGCTCCAGGGCCTCAACCTGGATGAGGGCGGCCATTTTGCATGCTTTTTGCGAACTCCCATGCTTGGACGTAATGACCGAGGGGTCGGCGACGTCGACGAATGTACTGCACAGGTGCGCACCACGCACGATTGTACTGCGCATGCGCGGTGGCGCAGCGAACGAAATGACACAACGACGTGCGGCAACTGTGGCTCCACCCACTTAAAGCGACAGTGCCCTGCCAAATCTCGGTGATGCCTCCAGTGTGGCAAACGTGGCCACTGTGCTGCCCTCTGCTGATCCACGCAACTTGTTGGCTTTCTTCGCTCAGGCCAGCCTTGCAGGGATGTCTGGGTCATTCAACCCACAGTCAACGAGCCTGATCCTGACCTTTCACTGGACTTCGACACCGAGGACCCTAAGGCGCCCTTTCAAGTCGGCATCATGACGAAGGACAGGCTGTCCCCGCAGCATAAAGTCAAGCCGCTGCCGTTACGCAGCGTTGATCCAGATGATGAGTGGTGTGCCACCCTCATGGTCAACCGATCCCCCATACGTTTCTGCCTTGACACCGGGGCATCCGCCAATCTCATTGCGTGGTCTGACCTTCAAAGCCTCCGGGTCAAGCCAGCCATCCTGCCATCAGCCTGTCAATTGTTGGACTACAATGGCAATGCCATTGCTGCCAGCGGCTCGTGCCAGCTCGAAGTGATACACCATTCACGCACTGCCATTTTGCTGTTCGAGATTGTGGTCTCCTCTAAAGCCTCCCTGCTTGGCACGCAGCCATGCAAGCTTCTGCACCTCGTTCAGAGGATTCACTCTCTCTCTCCCACTGACGTGTCAGTTCTCCCGGACGCCGATTTCAGGGCGCAGCTCGATGCGATGATCCACCAGTACCACGACGTCTTCCAGGGCATGGCACGCTCCCATACACCTATAGAATTCTGCTCAAGCCAAACGCCATATCTGTGGTACACGCACCTCGCAGGGTCCTGGCGCCCCTCAAGGACCGCCTCAAGCCGCAGCTCCAAGACCTTCAGGACCAAGGAGTGATCTCCCAAGTCACTGAGCCGACTGACTGGGCCAGTTCCATGGTATGCGTCAAGAAGCCTTCCGGCGAATTGAGGATCTGCATCGATCCAAAAGACCTCAATCGCAACATCATGAGGGGACATTACCCAGTCCCCAAGCGTGAGGAGATCACGTGTGAGATGGCTCACGCCAAATTTTTTACAAAACCCGATGCCTCAAAAGACTTTTGGCAGATCCAACTTGACGAATCTAGCAGAAAGCTCTGCACATTCAATACCCCCTTAGGAAAGTTTTGCTACAACAGGATGCCGTTTGGGATCATCTCTGCGTCGGAGGTGTTTTATAGAATCATGGAACAGATGATGGGTTGGTTTAGCACACTGGGCTAAATTGCTGGCTTTTAAAGCAGACCAAGGCAGGCCAGCAGCACGGTTCAATTCCCATACCAGCCTCCCCGGATAGGCGCCGGAATGTGGCGACTAAGGGCTTTTCACAGTAACTTCATTGAAGCCTACTCGTGACAATAAGCGATTTTCATATCATGGAAGGGATCGAAGGTGTTTGTGTTTATGTCGATGACATAATCATCTGGTCCACCACCCCCCAGGAGCACGTAAATCGCCTCCGGCGCGTCTTCAAACGTATACATGAGAATGGCCTCCGCCTCAACAGAGCCAAGTGCTCTTTCGGGCAGACAGACATCAAGTTCCTGGGAGATCACATCTCCCAATCGGACGTGCAACCGGATGCAGAGAAGGTGGCCGCCATCGCAGCCATGAGAAAGCCGGAAGACAAGAAGGCTGTCCTCCGGTTTCTCGGGATGGTGAATTTTTTGGGAAGGTTTATCCTGAACCCCGCTTCTCACACCACGGCTCTCAGAGACCTGGTCCGGAAAACAACTGACTTCCAGTGGCTCCCTGCCCGCGAATATGAATGGAAGGAACTAAAAGCCAAGTTAACCACGGCCCCGGTTCTGGCCTTCTTCGATCCGGCGAAAGAAACCAAAAATCTCGACGGATGCCAACCAGTCCGGCATTGGAGCTGTACTCCTGCAACATGATGCGGCCTCACCATGGGCCCCCATTGCGTATGTGTCACGAGCAATGACCCCCATGGAGCTGCGCTACGTGCAGATCGAGAAAGAATGCCTAGGTCTTCTCACCGGTGTCGTGAAATTTCACGACTACGTATATGGACTTCCGCAATTCGCTGTTGAGATTGACCATCACCCACTGGTTAACATCATCCAGTAGGATCTGAATGATATGACGCCCTGCCTTCCACGCATTCTCCTTAAGCTGCGAAGGTACAATTTTCAACTCGTTTATACACCAGGCAAGGACCTCATCGTGGTGGATGCTCTCTCCAGGTCGGTCAGCACTCCATTTGACCCGGCGGGGTTCGTCTGCCAGGTGGATGCCCAGGTGGCGTTCGCATCCGCCAATTTACCAGCCTCCGATGAACGCCTCATTCAAATCCGTCGTAAAACAGCGGCTGACCCTTTGCTACAGCGTGCCATGCACCACCTGACGGACGGGTGGCTCAAGGGCTAGTGCCCTCAGTTCTATAACGTCAGGAATGACCTGGCGGTTATTGATGGGGTTCTCCTGAAGCAAGGCCGCATCGTGATTCCACACAGCATGCGCCAGCTTCTCCTGGAGCAGTTACATGAAGGACACCTGGGCGTGGAGAAGTATCGTCGGCGGGCCCGAGAGGCTGTGTACTGGCCGGGCATCAACAACGATATTGTGAATACAGTGCTCAACTGCCCTCTCACAGGCAGCAATGCGCCAGAGCCAACATGACATTGCCGGCGCGCTACGGGCCCTGGCCGAGTCTCACCAGGCCATGGCCCAGTTCCAGCACACCATGGCACAGTCCCGGCAGGCCATGGCACCAGCCGGCGCCGAAGGGACTGCGCAACTCCGCGCATGCGGCAAAAGGCCGGCGTGATCTTGCGCATTCGGCGTGTTTTGACGCATGCACAGGGGATTCTTTTCTCTGTGTCGGCCGTGGCGGAGCACTACAGGGGCCAGCGCGAAAGGAAGGAGTGGCCCCACGGCACAGGCCCACCCGCAGATTGGTGGGCCCCTATCGCGGGCCAGGCCACCGAAGGGTGGCCCCCCGGGGTCGGATCCCCCCCGTGCCCCTCCTGAAGACCGCCCCAGCCGACTTACCTGCCAGGTTCTGCCGTGTGGGACCATGCGTAACCCACGCCAATGGGACTGGGCAAAAATGGACGATCGCTCGGCCCATCGAGGCCTGGAGAATTTGCTCCCCCCCCCCGGGATTCTCCGACCCGGCGGAGGGTTGGATAATCCCGGCCAATTGCTTTCCATTCGTGGATTTAGGTAACACTAAATATTGATGGAAATCTTCAATATTTCTCTGTAACATTAATGAGACTTGGATTCTCCAATAGAAACATGATTATACTTATTCTTCTGAGAACAACCAAAGTTGCAATCACCATCAAAGTAAATTGCATGCTTGGTTTTCTAATAAACGTTGCAATAATTTAGAAAGTATATTGTCTCATATTGTCTTCTGTATCCAAACTTGAAACCCATCCCCATACATGCTTCAGTGGAGAGGTACATTGTTGAGGAGAGATCCCAATAACTTTATAATATCCCTGTTGTATAATTTGGCTAAAACGTGTTTTAAGGCTATCTGATAGTTCCTTTCCCTCGAGGAGAGTTAAATCAGTCCTCAGACCCATTTAAATGTCTGTGAGGCCTGTCTTTCCCAGCCTGAAGTGAAAGCAATCATCCGAGTGGTAGGCTTGATCTAGAATAGTCCAAAATCCAAAAACGGACTAGAATTATAATCCACTTCACTGTCCTCTCACTGTGTCATATAGCTTTTCCTCTTGTCGCATTGATTTCTTTGACAATCACCCTAAATCCATGTTTTCTGGTTCCTGATACATCAGACAATGGAAACAGTTTATTTCTCTATTCATTCTATCCATGACCTCTTATGCTTTCGCACATTTCTATTAAATCTCCTCTCAACTTTCTTCTCTAAAGTGGACAATCATGGCTTCTCCAGTCTATCCGTGTAACTGAAGTAACCAGTCCCCTGTCCAAGCAGGGTTGGAAGGTTTTGGATGGTGCCTCCACAATTGTCATCCTTTCTACATTCAATATCCTCAGATGTTCACATTCAGTCCTAGTGATTGATCAGCTTTAAGTACATCCAGACTTTCCAGCACTGCCTATTTTTCAATGTTTAGCCCATCCAGCATGCCAACCGTCTCCTTTACCCATCTGAGACTTTGATGGTATACTCCTGCTCAGTAACAACAGATGCCAAGTACTCATTTAGTATCTCAGCCATTCCCTCTGCTTCTTGGCTATACTGTTATAACCTGCCTGCATCCTATTGTCTAGGGACAATTCATAGAATTCATAGAATTTACAGTGCAGAAGGAGGCCATTCAGCCCATCAAGTCTGCACCGGCTCCTGGAAAGAGCACCCTACCCAAGGTTAACACCTCCACCCTATCACCATAACCCAGTAACCCCACCCAATACTAAGGGAAATTTTGGACACTAAGGGCAATTTATCATGGCCAATCCACCTAACCTGCACATCTTTGGACTGTGGGAGGAAACCGGAGCACCCGGAGGAAACCCACGCATAACCCAGTAAGCCCACCCAACACTAAGGGCAATTTTGGACACTAAGGGCAATTTATCATGGCCAATCCACCTAACCTGCACATCTTTGGACTGTGGGAGGAAACCGGAGCACCCGGAGGAAACCCACGCACACACGGGGAGGATGTGCAGACTCCACACATACAGTGACCCAAGCCGGAAGCGAACCTGGGACCCTGGAGCTGTGAAGCGATTGTGCTATCCACAATGCTACCGTGCTGCCATTGGTTACCCCATGACTCTAGAAGAATATGAGCTCCCCCAATGAGTGGGGGAATGAGACAATCATTAACATTTCAGCTGTATAAATACAGCTGGTCAGTGCGGTACCGGCTAGAGAGAGAGAACCAGAAGTGAACTGCTGGTTAATATTGTTGTAAAATACGTTACTTTCTGTTTAACTCTACAAACTCGTGCTGGTCTCTTTGTAGCCCTCACAAAACGTACCTATAGAAACCTATAGATCCTCAGAGCTTCCCAGGGTTCTGCCATTCATCATGTAGTCCCTTGGCTTGTTTGTCCTGCCCAAGTGCATCACCTCACATTTATCCGGAATGAATTTCATTTGCCTCTGGTCAACCCAGCTGTTCAGCCCATCTATATCCTCCTGTAATCTAAGGCTATCCTCCTTACTATTTACTACCCCATCAATTTTCGTATCATCTGCGAGTTTATTGATCAACCAGCCTACATTCATGTCTAAATCATTTATATAAACCACAAACAGTAAGGGCCCCAATACTTATCACTGCAGGACCCCATTGGACATAAGCTTCTAGTCGAAAAACTCGACCAACACCCTCTGCTTCCTGCCACTCAGCCAGTTCGAGATCCAATTTGCCAAATTTCCTTGGATCCCAGGGCTCTTACCTTCGCTATCAATCTCCCGTGTGGGACCTTATCAAAAGCCTCGCTGAAGTCCAAGTAGATTACGTAATTTCTCTCATCTACACAGCTGGTTACCTCTTCGAAAAATCAATCAGGTTGGTCAGACATGACCTCTCCGAACAAAATCATTGTTCTCCATCAATTCCTGCCCCTCCGAATCCAGATTAATTCTGTCTGTCAGAATTGCTTCCAATAGCTTCCCCACCACTAAGGTTAGACTGACTGGCCTGCATTTTCTTGGTTTATACCTTCTTGAATAATGTACCACATTGGCTATCCTCCAGTCCTTTGGCACCTTGCCTGTGGCCAGACAGGTACTGAAAATTATTAGCAGCGCCCCAACTATTTTCACCCTTGCCTCACTCAACAGTCTGGGATACATTTCATCTGGCCCTGGAGATTTGTCTATTTTTAAGCTTGCCGGATCACTCAGGACCTCCTCTCTGCTTATTATCAATCTTTTTAATTTTATCACAGTCCCTCTCCCTGATTTCTATATCCACACCTCTCTCATGAGTGAACACCTACACAAAGTATTCATTAAGAACTCTACCTTTGACCTCCGGCTCCACACATAAATACCACTGTGATCCTTAATGGGCCCTACTCTTTCCCTCATTATCCTTTTACCCTTAATCTACTTGTGAAACAATTTAGGATTTTCCTTTATTTTACCTGTGAGTATCCTTTCATAGCCCCCTTTTCTCTCTTAATTTCCTTTTTAAGCTCCCTTTAGCACATTCTATACGCCTCTAGGGCTTCTGCTGTCTTGAGCCCCCAATATCTGCCATAAACCTCCTTTTTTCTCTTCATCTGATGCTATATTTCCCTTGATATCCAAGGTTCACTGGATTTGTTGGTCCCACCATGATTGGAACATGTTGGACCTCTCCTCTCCCTATCTCCATCTTGAATGCGTCCCACAATTCTGTCATATATTCACCGAAACTTATCTGCTCCCAGTCCACTCTGGTCAAATCATGGGTGGGATTCTCCGTCGACGGAATCCTCTGCTTCACTGGCAGTGCACTCATGCCTGCGGATTTCCCAATGGCGTGGGGGTGGCCACAATGGGAAAAGCCCATTGGCCAGCTGCTGGATCAGAGGATCCTGCCCATATCTTTTGCTTTCTGTCTTCTTCCTTTCTTGAATAATTTTCCAATCCAGAATCTAAGGAATTTTGGAAAAATACAACCAATGCCTGTCCCATTTTTGCTGTTACTCTTAATACCGTAGAATGAAGGCTACCGGGTACTGGAGAATAGTAAGCCTTTAGGTCGAATAGTTTGCTCAGTACCACTGTACTGGTGGTGGTGATTGTTTTAAGTTCGGTCCTCCCTCCCTTTCACATCTTGATTTCAATAATCTTTGGCAAGTTTTCTAAGTTTTCTACAGTGAAAATGGACAAAAAGTATCTGTTCAATGCTTCCGCCATTTCCCTGTTTCCACTATGAATTCCTAAGATTGAGTCTGAGTCTAGAGGGACAACACTCACTTTCCTTACTCTTTAAATACTTGTAGAAACTTTTCCTATCTGTTTTAATATATCCAGTTTTCTTTTGCACTCTGATTTTTCCTCTTTGTTACTTTTGTTTCTCATTTTCTCATTTTCTGCTGGCTCTTAAAATCTGTCCGATCTTTTGACGACCGAGAATCTTCTCATGTTTGCACAGTGTTCCTTTCAATTTGATATTATCCGTAACTCTTTATTTCGCCACACATCACTATATGAATGATGGGCACAAAACGTAAACACTGCCACAACAGGGGAGGGTTTTGATCGATCGGCTTCTGGGCTGGGAACCCAACACACTTCCACTGAACCACTCAGTTAACTTCAACACTGCAGTCACTCTGAATTGCCATTCTTCCTTTGCTTTATCTTTCACTGAAAGTCACCTTTCCTTCCAAATCGATTGTGGCTAGTCACATACGACTCGTGCCAACATGTCATCTTTCTAATGGTACTCCCAGCGTTCATTCGTTGCTTCTGCACAACAATTTACTCACTCATCTACAAATATATTGCTAACATTTCCTTCAAATGGGACTTCCAGAGGCTCCATAAGTTCTTGGAGAAAGAGAAGATTCTGCAGTGTGCCAGGGAGAAGTGCAATTGTGAATGGGAGGGGAACAAGGTCCGAATATACCAGAACATTGGAGCCTAGCTGGCAAAATTGAATGTGGGGTTCAACAAAACCAAGGCGGTGCTACATCGATGGCAGATCAGGGGCTGGATTCTCCCCTACCCGGCGTGACGGAGGGTGCCGGCGTAGGGGAGTGGCGCCAACCACTCAGGGGTCGCGCCTCCCCAAAGGTGGGGAATTCTCCCCACCTTTGGGGGCCAGCCCCGCGCCGG
The DNA here is from genome assembly GCF_902713615.1 of Scyliorhinus canicula. Taxonomy (NCBI): domain Eukaryota; kingdom Metazoa; phylum Chordata; class Chondrichthyes; order Carcharhiniformes; family Scyliorhinidae; genus Scyliorhinus; species Scyliorhinus canicula. Next base: position 150,391,672 of record NC_052149.1, on the reverse strand, counting down.
AGCAGTTTGCACCAGACGACTGGCGCAAACACCCGGCGCAGTCGGAAGCGGGGCTGGCCGAAAGGCTTTCGGCGGTCGGCGCATGCGCCGGCAGTGACGTCAGCGGCAGCTGGCCGCTGACGTCACTGCCGGCGCATGCGCGATGCGGGGTTCTCCTCCGCGTCCGCCATGGCGGAGGCCGTGGCGGCGCGGAAGGAGAAAGAGTGCCCCCACGGCACTGCCCCGCGGAGTGAGCGGGGGGCCCCGATCGCGGGCCAGGCCTCCGTGGGGGCACCCCCCCGGGTCCGATCGCCCCCCGCCCCCCCAGGACCCCGGGGGCCTGCTCGCGCCGCTGAGCCCGCCGTTCCAGAGGTGGTTTAAACCTCGGCGGCGGGAGAAGGCCTCCCAGTGGCGGGACTTCGGCCCATCCGGGCCGGAGATTTGAGGTAAGTTTAAAAAAAATGAAATCCCGCCGGCGCCAGCTGTTTTCACAGGCTGCCGGCGGGATTTGCACAACACCGGTTTATGACCGGCGGGAGAATTCAAAAACCTGCGGGAGCGGAAATAACGCCGCTTCCCGCCAATTCTCCGACCCTGCGTGGGGTCGGAGAATTTCGCCCCAGGTTTGGGGTGTTTTGTTATGCTCTTGACATAGCATAAGCTGCTTCCTTGATGTGCTCTCTGACAAAGGAAGGTTCAGACTTGGAGATAGCTTTAACACATTTATTAATCTGTTAACGATTCTCCTACTTGGATTCGACTCTCCTGTTAATCCTGCTATAGCTACTTAGACTAACTAACCAGTCTGCTACAATCCACATGGTGGGTGTGATGTGTTTTAATCAACCCTGTGTACTCACTAAGTGTCTCCACTGGAAAGAGGAAGATAATGTGTGCTGTGTCCTTTTATATGGGTTGGTGTAATGCCCTCCTGTGGTAGTGTCACATCTGTGCGTGTCTTGAATGCCCATTCATCTTGTCCTATCTTACTGACCTATTGGTTGACTGTCTGCGTGTCATGATGTCTCTGGTGCTCCCTCTAGTGTCTAGCTAGGTGTAGTGTCTTCACATTAACCCCTTGTGTATTTACAATGTCCTAGTGTATCGACATTAACCCCTTGTGTATTTACAGTGATGCATATCGCCACATGGGGTGCTCTACCCGGTGACGCTTTGGGTGACGTATCAAGGCCAGGAGTACTACTCTGAGACCACAGAAGCGGCCAATGACTTTATCAAGAAGCATAAACTGGGGGAGAACTGAACTGAACAAATCTGAGGGACTGAGTTGCTGCCACTTTGAAGTAATTGGGAATACAGGTAGAGTGGGGGTTGGAGGGAGTGGGGGGGGGGGGGTTCTTTTCCTCTGATCTGGAGGTTTTTAAATTGTTGGATTGATAAAGGGAGGCGGGGGGAAACGTTTGTCAGGGACGGCTGTCCCCATCTCCCCTCCTGCTGCCTGGGGCTGTGTGGTTTCTTTTCTGTTTGTTTGTTCTTGGAGAAGGTGACCTGTGGTTCGAGATGTGTCTTTGTTTGGGTGGGGGAGGGGGAGGTCAGCAGGGAGCATTCTTCACAGAAGCGAGAGGTGAGGTCAGGGGATGAGTGGGGGGTCACCGGGAGAAGCCTTTCTGCAGGAGTTGCCACGCTGGCAGGCAATGCTGGTGAACAGAAGTGAGGTGGGGGAGAAGGCTGATAGGGGTGGCTGTACGAGGGGAGGGCTGAGTGGATGGGAGAAGGGGGAGGGTGGGGGGGGGGATGGGAGGGTAATGAGATGAGGCAAGGTTGAAGCAGAAACATGGGGCGGGATTCTCAAGCACTTGGCGGGATGGCCCTAAGCCAGCTCCAAGAGCGGTGCGAACCACTCCGGCATCGGGCCGCCCGGATGTTGCGGAATCCTCAGCACTTCCTGGGGATAGGCCGACACTGGAGGCGTGTCTCCGCCGGCGTGTTTCCTGCGCATGCGCAGGGGGTTTCTTCTCCGCGCCGGCCAGGGCAGAGCCTTACAGAGGCCAGCGCGGCACTGGCCCGCCCGCAGATCGGTGGGCCCCGATCACGGGCTACGCCACCGTTGGGGTCCCTTCCCGAGGACTCTACCAGCCGCCCTCCAAGGTAGGTCCCACCAGGATGGACCATGTCTATTTCACGCCGGCGGTCTGGCCGAAAATGGGGGGCTGCTCGGCCCATCGGGGCCCGGAGAATTACCGGGGGGGGGGGGGGGCAGCTGCTAACGGCCCCCGACTGGCGTGGCGTGATCCCCGCCCCCACCTCCGCCCGCAAACTGGCGCCGGAGAATTCGGCAGCCAGCGTTTGAGCGGCGGGGCAGGATTCATGCTGCTCATGGTCAGGGGCTGAGAAATGGGTCACCTTGGATGAGCCAGGTATAGGGTGAAATCAACGGGGTAGAGCCAAAAGGGGAGGATGGCGGACAGTAGAGGGGAATGGAGGCGTAAGCCCCGGTAAGGCTGATAACATGGAACGTGCAAGGGCTCAATGGACCAGTCAAATGATCTTGAGTCTTTGCGCACCTTAGAAGCTTGAAAATGGAGGTGGTCTTTCTGTGGGAGACGCACCTTCACATGAAGGACCAGGTTAGGCTAAGGAAGGTGTAGGTGGGTCAAGTTTTCCATTCGGGGTTTGATTCATAGTCGCGGAGAGTGGCAATTTTGATGAGTAAGAAAACGGGGGTTTGTGAGCATACAGGAAGTGAGGGACCCGGGTGGGAGATATGTGATTGTGAGTGGGGTATTAGAAGGGACGCCAGTGGTGTTGGTGAATGTGAATGTACAGAATTGGGATGATGTAGTTTTTAAGAGGGGGTTGTTGGCAGCAATCCCGGACTTTACCATGCACCAGTTGATTATGGGAGGAGGTTTTAATTGTGTCCCAGAGCCAAGGGTAGATAGATTGAGCCCCAGGTCAATGCATAGGATATGAATGGCAAAGGAGCTGGGTGGGTTTATGGAGAAGATGGGTATGATGGACCTGTGTCGCTTCCAGAACCCAGGGGAAGGGAATATTCTTTTTTTTCGCATGTGTACAGGGTTATATTCCAGAATTGACTTTTTTGTGAGATGAGCTAGGAGATTTTGGTTGGGGTGGAGGGGGCAGAGTATGCGGGGATAGTGATCTCGGACCATGCACCCCCACTGGCTGGTGATTCGGCTTAATTCGGGATGGGAGCAGAGGCCAGGGTGGAGGTTCGATTTGAGTTGTTGGCAGACAGAGTTTTGTGACAATGTGTGGGCTGTGATTAAAGATTATGTAGACTTGAACCAAAACGATGAAGTCTCAGCAGCTACTTTTTGGGAGGTACTAAAAGTGGTGGTCCGAGGGGAGATTATCTCATTCAAGGCTCATGAGGATAGGAAAAGGAGGGAGGAATATGAACCTCAATGAGCCAGATAGTGGAGGTAGATAGGGAGTACTTGAGGGTGCCCACCACAAAGGGATTGGCGGGGAGGAAAATTTACAGGGGCAATTTGATAGGCTGACAACGGGGAGGGCAGTCGGACAGCTGCGTAGGGCAAGAGGGGTGCAGTATGAATATGGAGAAAAGGCGAGTCGAACGCTAGCGCATCAGCTGCGGAAGCAGGCTGCATTCAAGGAAATATTGAAGATATGGACTGGGACAGGGGATGTGGTTTCGCAGCCGGGGAAGATAAATGAGACATTTAGGGATTATTATAAGGAGCTGTACAGGGTGGACCAGGGGTGAAGAGAAGGACATGGGACTGTTCTTGGATGAACTGGAGTTTCCACAGCCTGAGGAAGTGAAGAGACAGGCGCTAGAGGAGCCCATGGGGCTGAGAGAGATATTAGACAGTATAAGGGGTATGAAGTCAGGGAAGGCCCCAGGGCCTGATGACTACCCGGCGGATTTTTATAAGGAGTTTGCGATGGACTTGGCACCACATCTCTTGGGGGCATTTAATGAAGCGTTGGAGAAGGGGGAGCAGCCAGAGATGATAACGCAGGCAACGACCACGTTAATACCAAAAAAGGGGAAGGACTCATTGGAATGTGGGTCGTATGGACCTATATCGCAGTTTAATACAGACGTGAAAGTGCTGGCTCAGTTCGAGGAGGGAAGGATGGAGTGTTGTGTCCCAGGGGTGGTTGCAGAGGACCAAACAGGCTTTGTGAAGGACAAGGAGCTTCCTAGTAATACAAGGAAGCTGTTAGATGTCATTGTGATTCCGTCGGGAGCTCAGGTACCGGAGTATTGGTGTCCATGGATGCGGAGAAGGCATTTGACTGGGTGGAGTGGCGGGACCTGTCTGAGGTCCTGGGTAGGTACAGGTTTGGGCCAAAGTTTGTGGGGGCATGGGTGCACCTGTTATATGTGGCACTAAGGACGAGTGTGCGAACCGATGACATGGACTCATGGAACTTTGAACTATACAGGGGAACAAGGCAGTGGTGCCCGTTGTCCCAGCTGTTGTTTGTGCTGGCTATAGAGCCTCTGGCTCTTAGGGGGTCGGCAGAGTGGCAAGGGATTACGAAGGGACAAAAGGGAGCATCGGGTTTTGCTCCATGTCAACGGCCTACTATTGTATGTTTCGGACACGCTGGAGAGCATGGAGAGGATCCCATGGGCCTGTTGGGGCATTCTTGGGATACAAGTTAAATGTAGGGAAAAGCGAAGTGTTCCCGTTCAATGAGCTGGGTCGGCGAGCCAATTTAGAGGGGGTGTCATTTAAGGTGGCTCGAGACAGGTTTAGATACCTGGGGATTCAGGTAGCAAGGGAATGGGCAATGCTTCACAAATGGAATTTAAGAAAACTGGTAGAGGCGGCGAGGGAGGAAATCAAGAGGTGGGATACACTGTACTTGACTTTGGCAGGGATGGTCCAAGTGGTGAAGATCAACATTCTGCCCAGGTTCCTGTTCATATTCCAGACACTGCTGATCTTTATACCGAAGGTCTTCTTTCGGAAACTGCACATAATTATTTCGGACTTTGAGTGGGCAGGGAAGGTGCCAAGGGTTAAGAGTATTTATAGATATCTCTATATTATAGAGATAGAGGCAGGAGGGAGGGTTGGCGTTGTCAAACCTGCTTCATTAATATTGGGCGGCGAATGTGGAGAAGGTGAGGCGATGGTGGGAAGGAGATGGGGTAGAATGGGTTTGGATCAAGGAGGAATCCTGTAGGGGATCAAGCTTAAGGGCTATGGTGATGGCAGCATAGCCAATGGCGCCGAGCAGATACTCAGGGAGCTCAGTGATGCAGTCCACAGTGAAGATCTGGGACCATCTAAGGAGGCACTTTAGGATAGAGGGGATGTCGGTGTTAACGCCGTTGTGCGAAAACCACGGTTTTGAACTGGGGAGATAGAAAGCACGTATAGGAAGCGGAAGGAAGTGGGGCTGGTTAAGGCGAGGGATTTGTATTTGGAGGAAGGGTTTGATCGTATAGGTGAATTGAAGGAGAGGGCAGAGCTTCCAAGAGGAAGTGAGTTTAGGTACCTGCAGCTAGAGGATTTTGCTCGCAAGGTTTGGAAAGCGTTGCCCAGGCTGCCGAGGTACACCCTTCTGGAACGACTGCTGCTTCCGGATGTGGAAGGGGAGGCCAAGGTCAGAGTCACATGCAATTGGCTCGAAGAACAGGGAAGATTAAGAAGAAGTGGGAGAGGGAGCTGGATGGGGAGATAAACTGGGGAGTATGAGTGAAGCGCTACGAAGGGTAAATGCTGCCCCCTCGTGTGCAGGGATGAGCCGGATACAGTTCAAGGTCGTACACAGGGTACACATGACATGGGCAAGAAAGAGTGTGTTTTTTCAGGGGGTTGCAGATGAGTGTGAAAAGTGTGGGCGGGCACCAGCGCACCACGTACATATGTTCTGGGGCTACGAAAGTTTGGAGAGATTCTGGGCGGGAGTGCTCGCGGTGCTAGCAAGGATACTGGGGGAGTAGGTGGAGCCGGATCCTTTGGTGGCAATATTTGTGATATAGGAGAAGCCTGGAGCTGATGGAGGGGAGGAAGGCCGATGTTGTGGTCTCTCTGATCGCCTGATGGCGAATCTTATTGGCGTGGTGGTCGGCATTGCCACCGGGGGTAGTGGCCAGGCTGGGTGACTTCTATGACTTTCCTTGGCTGGAAAAGATCAAATACAAGTTAAGGGGTTCAGCGGAGGGTTTCAAGGCAAGGTGGGGGATGTGAGAGGAGTTGTTCGTCGCGGGGGGGTGAGGGGGTGAGGGCAAAAAAAGGGGAAAAATTTGTACAAACTATATAGTCGTGTGTTGGTAAGTTTGTTTCCCGAATTGTTGATGTGTCGTAACTTTCATATACGTTTGGAATAAAATACATTTCAAAACAATATTTCCTTCAAATATGCTTTTCATCAAATCTTCTGGCAGACATTTATCACCGTAAAAAACATAGCACCGTGCAAAGCTAACACAACTATCTTCTTTGTGAAATTAGAATATTTCCTTCATTGTCGACACCAATTTTCAAAATTACACAGAACAAATACTTAGAAAAAGCTCACTTGACCACAGGCAGACACTAATTTCACTCCGTTCACTGCTGTGCTATGGATGATGTCTGCTGCATCACTGTTATAGGCAAAGTTGTCTTCTTTAAGCCCTCCACCTGCTTTGTGCAACATTCACTCCCCCATCTTTTACATTCAAATGGTCCCATCAAGTTAATTTCACAAAATTGAAACAGCCATTCCACATAGAATGAATTATAGAATAGTTACAGCATAGGGCAGAGAATTCAGCTCATTATGTTCTTGCCAGCTCGCTGTTTGAGAAACTCAGCTAGCATTTTCTAACACTATCCCCGTAGCTCTGTAAATTATTTTTTCAGCTGTTTATCCAATTTTCTTTTGAACGTGCCTCCACCACACTCTCAGGTTTTGCTATTTTTTTTCTATACCCTCGCTGAGTAGAATGGCATTTCCTTATGTTGCCATTGCTTCCTTTGCCAATCAATTTAAATGATTGTGCTCTATTTCTCACCCCATCCATCAATGGTGTAAGGATCCTTCCTGTTGATTCCCTTATTTCCCATTTCTTTTACTTTGTCATTATCATTTTTGATCCCTGAATGTTTAATGGACATATACTTTAAGTTGAGCAGAGGAAGTGCGGAACTCAAAAGTTGCAAAATAGTACACTGTGCTACGAAGATTTAGATTTTGAATGGAAGAACTCAGACTCTATGGAACCTGAGAGATCGACAAGATTTGGTTTGATTGGTTGGCAGGTGGCCAATGGATTGGCTAGTATTCTTCCCGGCACCAGACAGTGATTGGCTTCAGTCATATGGGAGGTTTTCAGAGGACCCAAGAAAGAAACAGAACATTCCTGGACTCCGAGAGAAGATGTGATATGCTCTCTCCCTCCCTCTCTCTCTCTTTCTCCAAAATGGTTCTGGCCTGCTGTTTTTGAAACTGCAGAGAAGTCTTGAGATTCTGATGAATCTACTGTGAAAACCATTACAGACTGAAAGCAGGAATCTCCAACTGAATGCCTAGAGAAAAAGATATACTGGAAGATGTCATCTGAAATAGAGACTTTTAACATTTTTACTTTTCGTATAATTTTCCTTTACACCGTCTTTCCCCTCTGTTTTTGTCTGTCCTGTGAGTTTGTAGAGCGCGGGGAAAGTTAAAGAATGGGGTTAGTAATTAGAAACTATTTAACCAGTTGTATTTGATGCCTATCTAATTATAGTTATTGTTACTACTAAAAATTAATTGTGTTCAAACTTACAAACCTGGTGACCGTGGTTATTGGGTAGTCAAAGACCAAACACTTGGGTATTTTCTAAAAATTAATAGTTAATTTCAATTGTGTTGCGACTCTGGGTCAAGTGGGGCTGGAATTGACTGCGCACTAGCCCAGGGGGCATAACAATGAGAACAGTTTTCTATCCGCTCTGTCCAGACCTCACAAACCTCTGCTTGACCTTCTCTTCTCTCAGGAGAACAACCCAGCTTCTCCAATCTATCCATATCACTGAACTGCTCCACTTCCAGTCCTCTTTCACCATGACTTTGGTAACATCTTCTCCTTTGGCAGAGATAAATGCAAAGTTTTAATTTCTAACCTCAATTATGTCATCTGCCACCAGGTCACCTGCCAACATCTGCCCTCCTCTTTTAGTGGGTGAGAGAAATTTTGCTAGTGGACTACAGTTCCACTGGCAAACTCTGAATGACAGAATTGTCACGGCACAGAAGGTGGCCACTTGACTGCACGGGCTCTCCTTTTCCCTTGTGACCCTGAGCATTGTTTCTATTTAAACAATCATCTAATGTTCTCTCGAATACCTCGGCTCAAAACAGTGTTGCAGAACTGATGAGGAATTGAGCTTGAGTGTCAAGGCTGACTCCAGGTTGCGAAAAATCCACCTAGCCAGCAATTTCCTCTGAGTGTCCGGGTAAGCCTGCATGTACGTTAGAAACAGAGGATTGACATTATCCATCCCACCTGTTGCCAGAATTTCACTTTTTACTGTGTATCTCTCATCTTTGTTACATTTATTGTGCAGTGGAATAATCTACAGGAATAGTCAACATTACCAGAGCAGAAAACTGTCTCGATCTATTGACCGTTAGGTTATGGGGCAAGCGCTTCCAGAATGTCACTCGCTGCAGCAGCCTTGCTGCTTAGAGCTGCAAGTCATGTGTGCCTGTCTTTCTTTTTCACTTGAAGATATCTTTTCTTCCAAACTAATCATGGGAAGTCACATACAACTCAAGCCAGCATGTCAACCGTCTAATATCACTTCCTCCATTGCTTCTCCACAATAATAAAAAAAAATATATAAATCTTTTTATTCTCCTCATTTTCAACATTGTCATCAATAAACAACCAAAGAAGAAACAAACAGAAACAAATACAATAACAACCGCCACACACAAAACGCCCCCGCTCAATATATAGACCAAAGCATTCATCCGTACATTCTAGGTCAAGAAAAAACACAAATTAACAATCAATCCGTAAACAGTGTAACCAAAGACAACACTATGGGTAGCACGGTAGCATTGTGGATAGCACAATGGCTTCACAGCTCCAGGGTAGGGTCCCAGGTTCGATTCCCGGCTTGGGTCACTGTCTGTGCGGAGTTTGCACATCCTCCCCGTGTGTGCGTGGGTTTCCTCTGGGTGCTCCGGTTTCCTCCCACAGTCCAAAGATGTGCATGTTAGGTGGATTGGCCATGATAAATTGCCTTAGTGTCCAAAATTGCCCTTATTGTTGGGTGGGGGTGGGGTTACTGGGTTATGGGGATGGAGTGGAGGTGTTAACCTTGGGTAGGGTGCTCTTTCCAGGAGCCGGTGCAGACTCGATGGGCCGAATGGCCTCCTTCTGCACTGTAAATTCTATGACTATCGCCAACACCCTCCCCCCCTAACCGCCCCCCCCCCGCAATCTTCCATGGCAACCAATTCTCGGGAGTGCATAATAAACTCCCCATGATTTGATAAACCCTTCCTTCATCCCCTTCAGCTGAAGCTTCACCTTCCCGAGAGTCAAAGAAATTCAAGTAGGTCCCCCCCCCCCGCCAAGCCGTGTCACAGGATGGAGAAGCTAACCTCCACCCAACAGGACTCACCCCTGGGCAATCAACGAGGCAAAGGCTAACATCTGCCCCAGCACCCCCCCTGCCTTCCGAGCTGGTCTGATCCCACAAAGGCTTCATGGGACCCTGGTTCCAAGTTCACGAGTACTACCCCCGAGATGACCCTGAAAAACCTCCCTCCAACAAACCCCTCACATCCCATGTAACTATCCTAACCGGGGGGGGTCTCTCAATCCTCCTCCCCTCCGATCCACCATCCTTATAACTCCAGGCCCTGCCCACTGGGCTTGGCCCACCCTGTCCAATTGTTACCATCGAACTCCTCCACCCCCTCCCAGAATCCTCCCATCCACTTCCTCTCGAAAACATCTCACCCAGGAATAGTCCATTCTCTCAACTTTTCACACCTCCGAGGCCCATCTAAACCTCTTCTACCAGGCTCTGATGGCTGCAGCCCCTCCTCCCACCGCACTCCCGTTCACTGGCTAGCTTGAGCTAGCCAGTGTGGAGACCCATGCCCAGGATTCACTCCCCTCTAATCCCCTCCCCCGGTCCCGGTCCCAGGAAAACAAATAAATTCCCTTCAACACACAACCCCAGTGTAAACACACAAACCCCGAAGACCCATCATTGCAAAAGAAAATCACAACTCTTACCTTGTCGAAATAGGCAACTTCAACTCATTTAGCATATCTAACAACATGCAGTGAAAAATAGAGCTACATATAGATGCACTATCAATTACGACGATACGAGAGTAGAGGCTAATCGAGGCTTTATTAAGCAGACATGTCTGGCCTCCTGCAGCTGCTACCAGAATGGGAGCAGCTCGGTGTGCACACTCATTTACACTCCGCCTACTGGGCGGAGCCAGCAGGAAGGGATCTACCCCTGTACCTGTAATACAGGAGCCTTACCGTATTACCTCTATTATACAGTTAGTGGTGACTACCACACATACATACCTCCACCCCCCCCCCCCCCCCCCCACCCTCAGTCCAAGACCAATCCTCAGTCCCATTTCTCACTTCTGCCCAGGCCTTCACAAATGCCTCCGCCGTTTCCACTATCTCAAAATAAAAGTCTTTGGAGTTAGAGGTCACCCTTAACTTAGCTGGGTACACTACGCCGAACCGCACTCTGCTGTTAAACAGTGCTGTTTTCACGCGGACGAAGGCCACCCGCCTCCTAGCAAACTCCACAGTAAAGTCCTGGTATATACGTATACCAGCTCCAGCCCACTGCACCTCCTGCTTATGCTTTGCCCAACACAGGACTTTCTCCTTCATGCTGTACCTACGGAAACAAATAATCACTGTTCTTGGCGGCTCATTCGCCTTTAGTTTAGGCCTCCAAGCCCTATGAGCCTGATCCAGTTCACACCAGGAGGGATCTGCCCCCTCCCTCAACAGCTCCGCCAACATTTTGACAAAATACCCCGTCAGCCTCGGGCCTGCCACCTCTTCGGGCAGGTCCACGATCCTCACATTTTGCCTCCTAGATCTGTTTTCCAGGTCCTCCACTTTGGCTCGCAGACCCTTGTTGGCCTCCACCACCCTCTGCAGCTCCTCACCCATCGAGGTGAGTTGATCACTGTGTTGTGACAAGGCCTCTTCCACTCCCTTCTGTTTCTCGCCTGCTCCTGCACCTCGGCCGATGTCCTCGACACTGCCGTCTTCACCGGGCCAATCGCCTCCTCCACCAGCACTTTTAATGCTGCCATCATCTTCCTCATCGCCTCCATGTGCTTTGTGAACTGTTTTTCAAGCTCCACAACCATCACCTCGGTCATCTTTTCTGCCGTGAACAGTGCGGCCCCACCCAGCGACCCAGCTTCCGCCATCCTTCCTGTTGCTGAGCAGACCCTTCCACTCATCAGTGAACCTTCACTCACTCCTTCTTCATGGCAGCTTTCCTTTGGGTTTTGGACATCCTTCTTCCTTATGTCTTCCTGCACTTATTTAACCAAAATTGCCCCTCGGACCGGGCATTAAATTCTAAAAAATCAAGCCTCGAGCAGAAGCCACCCAACGTGCGACCTCCTCCTACCTGCTGTTACCGGAAGTCCTTCTCAACAATAATTTACTCACTGGTCTGTAAATCTACAGCTAATATTGCCCTGGATCATGCTTCTCATGATACTTTCAGAAAGACATTTTCATCATAAACTTCACAATGCCCTGCAAAGCGAACATCACTGTTTTCCCTTTGAATTAGAACATTTCCTTTGCTTTAGACACCAATTCTCAAAATGACACTGAACAAATAGAACATAGAACATAGAACAGTACAGCACAGAACAGGCCCTTCGGCCCTCGATGTTGTGCCGAGCAATGATAAATATTTAGAAAAGCCTCACCTGACTACAGGCAGACAACAATTTTACGCTTTGTGCTGCTGATTGGATGTATGGCTGGTACCTCGACAATTGTCACCCTTACTTTCTGCACTATTCTCACATTCATCCCATCGGCTCCTGGTGTCTTATCAACTTTAAATAAATACCGTCGGTCTTTCTTATCTCTCTGCTTTATCAGATTTTAGCGCAACAGGTATCTTAACCGGCTCCTCTTTCACCACGACTTTGGCAACATATTCTGCTTTGCGAGAGATAATAGGAAAGTATTAATTTCCAACCTCAACCATGTCCTCTGCCACTGTGGCACCTGCCAACTAATACCTTCCTATTTTCGTGGTTGAGAGAAATTTTGCCAGCTGACTGTACTTCCACTGAGAAAATCTGTTCACAAAAACACATGTTGCAGAGCCAGTGAAGAATTGAACCTGAGTGTCAAAACTGACTCTAGGTTGTGAAAAATCAACCTGACCAGGGATTTCCTCTGAGTCCCAGGTATGATTATATGTACATTAGAATCAGAGGACTCACATTATCCATCTCACCTCTGCCATTACTTCATTACTTCACCCTTTGTTTCATTTCACCTTTACTGTATTTTACTGGGCGGCACAGTAGCACAGTGGTTGGCACTGTTGCCTCACAGCGCCAGAGTCCCAGATTTAATTCCCGGCTTGAGTCACTGTCTGCGCGGAGTCTGCACGTTGTCTATTTGTCTGCGTGGGTTTCCTCCAGGTCCTCAGGTTTCCTCCCACAAGTCCCAAAAGACGTGCTTGTTAGGTGAAGTGGACATTCTGAATTCTCCCTCTGTGTACCCGAACAGGCGCCTTAGTGTGGCGATGAGGGGATTTTCACAGTAACTTCATTGCAGTGTTAATGTAAGCCTACTTGTGACAATAAAGATTATTATAATTTCCTACATTAGGGTTAGGGTTAGGGTTAGGCACCTCCACATTGTAATGTACTCTGAAGTGGAATGAATAGTTGGTTTACAGGAAAAATCAACATTATTGTTGACTGATCTCTGGATCGTGGGACCCAATCAATCCTGCGCCTTTTCTGCTTTGCAATTCATCCTTTATGTCTGTCTTCCCTTTCCCTTATTGTTATCTTTCTTCCTAAACTGACCATGTGCAGGTGCGTACAACAAGTCCAACATATGTCTCCCGGCCTTCCTCCACAACAATCTCTCCAACAAAATTTACTCACCCATCTACAAATATACTGCTAATACTACCTTCAAATGTGCTTCTCATTAAATTTTAAGATGTTTTTGCTACAAAGCACTCAATTCCCTGCAAAGCTAACAAAACTGTTTTCTCTTTGGTCCTTCAAGCACTAATTCTCAAAACAACCCTAAACAAGTAAATGGAAAAAATCCCAAATGACTACAGGCAGACAATAGTTACATAGCATGCACTGCTGGGCTATGGGTGACAACATCTGCATCACTGTGATTCCCAAAATTGTCTTCTTGAAGACCTCCAGCTGCTATGTGCAGTATTCACTCGGCCAACTCTTACGTTGAAGACATCACATTAAATTATTTGGACTTCATAAATTGATATAGTCATTACGTAATGAATGAATTGTAATGTGGTTGCAGCACAGAATGAGAACATTTTGCTAACTATGTTCGTGCCACCTCGCTGCTCAGGCAACACAGCTAACCGCACTGCCAGGCTCTTTCCATGTAGCTCTGCAAAGCATTTCACTTCAGGCATTGATACAATCCCCTTTTGAAAGTCCAAATTCTACCTGCCTCGCACACTCCCAGGTTCTGCACTTCAGACAGTATTCCCATCACTGAACTCTTCCAATTCCAATCCATATCTAAGGAGGATTAGAAATTTTGGCTGGTGCCCCCACAGTTGTCACCCTTATGTCCTTCACCACCTGGAACGCGATGCCAGGGGAGGTAATGGAAGCAGATACATTAACAGCGTTCAAAAGGCATCTTGACAAAAACATGGATAGGATGGGTATAGAGGGATACGGCACAAGGAAGTGCTGAGAGTTTTGGCAAAGGTTAGTATCATGACCGGTACAGGCTTGGAGGGCCGAAGGGCTGTATTTCTCTTTGTTCTTTGTTCTTTTAAGTCGCCCAGCCAGGTTAGTGTTTGCTAGTGCTGTTGGGGAGGGTTTAAACTAATCTGGCAGGGGGATGGGAACCGATGCAGGAGGTCGGAGGGAAGTAAAACGGGGCCAGAAACAAAAAGCAGTCAGGGGCAAAGTGTAAGGCAGAGAAGCCATAGTCAAAAATCAAAAAGGGCCACAGTACAGGGCACAGTGACTGAGGAGAATGTGAAAAGGGAGGTGGCCAATGCAGGATTGAGGGTGTTGAACCTAAATGCGCGCAGTATACGGAACAAGGTAAATGAGCTTGTTGCGCACATTGAAATTGGTCGGCACGATGTCGTGGGCAGCACAGAGGCGTGGCTGCAAGAGAATCAGGGCTGGGATCTAAATATCCAAGGATTAATGTCCTATCGATAGGATAGGCAGATGGGCAAACGGGGAGGGGTTGCATTGTTAGTAAGGAATGAAGTTAAATCGATAGCAAGGAGAGATATAGGATCAGAAGGCATAGAATCTCTGTGGGTAGAGTTGAGGAATCACAAAGGTAAAAAGACTTATGTACATGTCCCCTAGCAGTAGTCAGGATGTGGGGCAGAAAATAAATCAGGAGATAGAAAAGGCATGTAAAAAAGGCAACATTACGATAATCATGGGGGACTTCAATTTGCAGGTGGACTGGGAAAATCAGGTTGGTAGTTGATCCCAATAAAAGGAATTTGTGGAATGCCTAAGAGATGGATTTTTTCGAGCTGCTTGTGACAGAGCCTACTAGGGAACAGGCAATTCTGGATTTGGTGATGTGTAATGACGCAGACTTGATTAGTGAACTTAAGCTGAAGAAACTCTGCCGTTTGAGAGGGAGAAGCTGCAATCAGATGTAATGGTATTACAATTAAATGAGAGTAACCACAAAGACATGGGCTTGAGTAGGGTGATCATTGCTCGGCACAACATCGAGGGCCGAAGGGCCTGTTCTGTGCTGTACTGTTCTATGTTCTATGTTCTATGAGGGAGGAGCTGGCCAGAGTTGATTGGAGAAGGAGTCTAGCAGGGAAGACAGTGGAACAGCAAGGCAGAGTTTTTTTGGGGTTATTAGGGAGGCACAACAGAAATTCATCTCAAGTAGGAGGAAACATGCTAAGGCAAGGACAAGGCATCCATGGCTGATAAGGGATTTCAAGGACAGCATAAAAGCAAAAGCATACAAAGTGGAGAGGATTAGTGGGAAGCAAGAGGATTAGGAAGCCTTTAAAAGTGAGCAGGGGACAACTAAAAAAAGCAATAAGGGGGGAGAATTTGAAGTATGAGTGCAAGCTATCTAGTAATATAAAGGAAGATAGGAAGAGTTTTTTCAATATATAAAAAGTAAGAGAAAGGCAAAAATAGACATTGGATCACTGGAAAATGTGGCTGGAGAAGTAATAATAGGAAACAAAGAAATGACAGACAAACTGAATAGTTACTTTGCAACAGTCTTCAGGGTGGAAGACACCAGTGGGATGCCAGAGCTCCAGGAGAACCAGGGGGCAGAGGTGAATGCAGTGACCATTACTAAGGAGAAGGTTCTGGGGAAACTGAAAGGTCTGAAGGTGGATAAATCACCTGGACTGGATGGACTACCACCCCAGGGTCCTAAAAGAGATCTTTCAGGAATCATTGGAGGCAGAAAGGGTCCCAGAAGACAAGAAAGTGGCTAATGTAATGCCCCTGTTTAAGAAAGGAGGGAGGCAGAAGACAGGGAATTATAGGCCGGTTAGCCTGACTTTGGTCATTGGTAAGATTTTAGAGTCTGTTATTAAAGATGAGATTGTGAAGTACTTGGAAGTGCATGGTAAAATAGGACTGAGTCAGCACGGCTTTGTCAAAGGGAGGTCATGTCTGACAAATCTGTTAGAGTTCTTTGAGGAGGTAACAAGGAAGTTAGATAAAGGAGAACCAGTGGACGTGATTTCTTTAGATTTCCAGAAGGCATTTGACAAGGTGCTGCATAGGAGACTGTTAAATAAGTTAAGAGTCCATGGTGTTAAGGGTAAGATCCTGGCATGGATAGAGGATTGGCTGACAGGCAGAAGGCAGAGAGTGGGGATAAAGGAGTCTTTTTCAGGATGGTGGCCGGTGACTAGTGGTGTGCCTCAGGGGTCTGTGCTAGGATGACAACGTTTCACAATTTACATTAATGATCTGGAAGAAGGTACTAAGGCACTTTTGCTACGTTTACAGATGATACAAAGATCTGTAGAGGAACAGATACCACTGAGGAAGCAAGGGGGCTGCAGAAGGATTTGGACAAGCTAGGAGAGTGCCAATAAAATGGCAAATTAAATACAATGTGGAAAAGTGTGAGGTTATGCACTTTGGAAAGAGGAATTTTGGCAAAGACTATCTTCTAAATGGGGAAATGCTTCAGAAATTAGAAACACAAAGAGACTTGGGTGTCCTTGTTCACGATTCTCTTGAGGTTAACGTGCATATTCAGTCAGCAGTTGAGAAGGCAAATAGGCTAGAATACAAGACCATGGATTTTATTCTGAGGTTGCATTAGGCTCTGGTCAGACCCCATTTGGAGTATTGTGCCAGTTTGGGCCCCGTATCTAAGGAAGGATGTGCTGGCCTTGGAAAGGGTCTAGAGAAGGTCCACAAGAATGATCCTTGGAATGAAGAACTTGTGGAATGAGGAACGGTTGAAAACTCTGGGTCTGTAATCGTTGGAGTTTAGAAAGATGGGGGGGGGGGGGGGGTATCTTATTGAAACTTACAGGATACTGCAAGGCCTGGACAGAGTGGACGTGGAGAGGATGTTTCCACTTATAGAAAAACTAGAACCAGAGGACAGTATCTCAGACTAAAGGGACGATCCTTTAAAACTGAGATGAGGAGGAATTTCTTCAGCCAGATGATGGTGAATCTAGAACATAGAACATAGAACAGTACAGCACAGAACAGGCCCTTCGGCCCTCGATGTTGTGCCGAGCAATGATCACCCTACTTAAACCCACATACCCGTAACCCAACAATCCCCCCATTAACCTTACACTACGGGCAATTTAGCATGGCCAATCCACCTAACCCGCACATCTTTGGACTGTGGGAGGAAACCGGAGCACCCGGAGGAAACCCACGCACACACAGGGAGGACGTGCAGACTCCACACAGACAGTGACCCAGCCGGGAATCGAACCTGGGACCCTGGAGCTGTGAAGCATTGATGCTAACCACCATGCTACCGTGGAACTCTTTACCGCAGAAGGCTGTGGAGGCCAAATCATTGAGTGTCTTTAAGACAGAGTTAGATAGGCTCTTGATTAATAAGGAGATCAGGGGTTATGGGGAAAAGGCAGGAGAATAGGGATGAGAAAATATCAGCCATGATTGGATGGCAGAGCAGACTCGATGGGCCAAGTATATGGCAGTGGAGAGAACTGGGCTGGTTTAAGTGAGGGATCTGTACCTGGAAGAGGGGCTTGCCAATATAAAGGCACTGAAGCAGAGGGTATAGCTCCCAAGAAGAAATGAATTTAGGTACCTGCAGATAAGGGACTTTACGTGGAAAGTTTGGAACGTGTTCCCCAGGTTACTGAGGTGTACCCTGTTGGATCGATTGCTGCTTCCGGATGCGGAAGGAGAGGATCAGGCTCATATACAGGTAGCTGGGAGAGCAGGGAGGTGAACAGGTAGTGAGGATTAAGGAGAAGTGAGAGGGTAAGCTGGGAGGGGAGATAAAGTGGGGAGTATGGAGTGAGGCACTACATAAGGTAAATGCGACCTCCTCATGCGTAAGGATGAGCCTGATACAGTTCAGGTCGTACAAAGGGTACACATGACGCGGGCAAGAATGAGTGGGCCTAATTCTGCTCCTATGTCTTATGGTCTGACCCTGGTGGGGTTGCTGACCGCCATTCCAGTAAAGTTCTTCATTGGCCAATCAGAGAGGCAAAGGCCACAACGTTTGCCTTCCTCCCCTCCATCAGACCAACTTCTCCGATATCCAAAATATCGCCACCAAAGGGTCCGACTCAGCATCCTTGCATCCTCCACCAGTATCCTCGTTAGTGCCGCGAACATCCCCCCCCCCCCCCACTCCAAAACCTCTCCAACTTTTCACACCCCCAGAACATATGTGCGTGATACACTGGTCCCTCCCCACACTTCTCACGCTCATCTTCCACCCCCTGGAAGAACCCACTCATTCTTTCCCGCGTCATGTGTACCCTTTGTACGACCCTGAACTGTATCAGGCTCATCCTTATGCACGATGAAGTCACATTTACCCATTGTAGTGCCTCACTCCATACTTCCCACTTTATCTCCCCCCCAGCTTACCCTCTAACTTCTCCTTAATCCTCACTACCTGTTCACCTCCCTGCTCTCCCAGCCACCTGTATATGAGCCTGATCCTCCCATCCGCATCCGGAAGCAGCAATCGGCCCAACAGGGTACACCTCAGTAACCTGGGGAACACTTTCCAAACCTTCCATGTGAAGTCCCTTATCTCCAGGTACCTAAATTCATGTCTTCTTGGGAGTTATACCCTCTCCTTCAGTTCCTCTATATTGGCAAGCCCCTCTTCCAGGTACAGATCCCGCACTTAAACCAGCCCAGTTCTCTCCACTGCCTATATACCGTCTATCCCCGCCCAGTTGAAAAACATGGTTTTCGCTCAGCGGCGCCAACACCATCATCCCTTCCATCTTGAAATGCCTCCTCAGCTGGTTCCAGAACTTTACTATCAACTGTACCACCGGGCTCTCCGCATCATAGAATCATAGACTTTTCAGCACAGAAGGAGGCCATTCAGCCCATCACGACTGCACCAGCCCTTATCTGCCAATAACCCCGAATCGAGCCTGCACTTTGTTCCCTTCCCGATCTCAGCCGAATCTCCAACCAATGGGGCGCATGGTCCAAGATTCGTATCCAAGTGTACTCTGCCCATCCTCCCCAACCAAAACCTCGCGGCTTACTCTGAAAAAGTAGCTTGTTGAATACACCCTGTGAACATGTGAGAAAAAGGAACACTCCCTTCTCCATGGGTTCTTAAAATGCCACGGATCCACCATACTCATCTTTTCCATAAGCCCTCTTAGCTCCTTTGCCATTCGTATCCTCCATTGACCTGGGGCTCGATCTATCTATCCTCGGCTCTAGGATTTATGATAGTGTCCCTTTAAGAAAGAGTTTTGTCTTATCACGTGGCTTCAGTGATGTTATTGTGTGAGTGGAGCTGGGCTGTGGCTCTGTAAGCTGTTTTTGGTTTTGCTTTCACATTTGACTGCTGTGGACTCAGACAGGAGAAAGAAGTGTTTTGGCCTGTCTCTCTCTAGTTTCATTTTAAACATCTGTTCCAGTAAAAATCACCTGAGTGGTGACTTTTAAGATACTGTTTGCTTTCTGGAAGGGTTTAAATCTGCTGGAGAGACAGGGTCAGAATCTTAGGGAAAGCCAGTCTTATTCAAGTGAGAATTCAGGGTGCTGGGCCACGCCCTTGAAAAGGGGTTTTTGGTTTATGGGATTTTGTTTTTGAATTGGAACAGTTAAGGGGAATTCATTAAGGGTTATACATTGATTACTGTACCTGTGTGGGGTTTTTATGTTTGTAATTGTTAAAACTTCTTGCTGTGTGTGTTTTTGGGGTGCAGAAGGTCAGGTGAAGTACCTTACAAATGGAGTTTAAAAAAAGGCTTTTAGATTTGGCAAAAACATTGCAGTTAGCATTGCCTGACAAAATACGAAAAGAAGAGGTAATTGCTGCAGTAGCTGAGCATTTAAAATTGCCTGAGATACAGTCAGAATCATTGGAAATGGCAAGAATTCAATCACAGATCAAGCAGCTTGAACACGAAAAAGAACTAAAGCAGCTTGAACATGAAAAGAATTAAAGCAGCTTGAATTTGAAATGAGGGAAATAGGAAGAATAGCCCTAGCAGAACAAAAAGCAAGAGAAAGGGAGGTAAGATCAGGGAAAAAGAAAAGGAAAGAGAGAGCAAAGGTAAAAAGAATGACTAGCCGTAGCAGAACAAAATGCGATAGAAAGGAAGGTACACCATGGCTGCCACCGGAATCAGTGAGGCAGCAGTGCTAACCACTGTGCCACCATGCCACCCTAGCCATAGCATCATCTTACAAAATGGTGGAGCAGGCTCGAAGGGCTAAATAGTCTACTGCTGTTCCTTATGGTTTTGAACCATTGATCTCTGGTTTATGATCCCAGCACAGTGCACAGCTCTATTATTTCACATAGCCTGCCTTCGGTGCCTTGCAATTCATCCCCTCTGACTGTCTTACTCTGCCACTTAAAGTCCTCTTTCCTTCCCATTTGATCATGAACAGTCATGTGCAACTTGTGCCAGCTTCCCATTGGTCGAGTGTCACTCTTGACCTTCTTCCATTACTTTTCCTCATTAATTTGCTCACTCATCTACAAATATATTGCTAATATTTCCCTAAGAATGTGCTTCTTAGAAACTTTTCTGATACACGTTTTCACCACAAAGAGCACAAATTTCTGCTAAGGTAACACTACTGTCTTCAGTTTGAAGTTAGTACATTTTCTTTGCTTTAAACACCAATTTTCAAAATTACACTGAACAAATCCTAAAGAAAGTCACACCTCCCTGGAGGTAAACAATAGTTTAACGCGATACATGGCTGTGTAATGGAAGATTACTTCTGTAGCACTATGATTCCCAACACTGTCCATTTTAAGCCCTCCAGCTGTTGTGTGCAGCATTCACTCAGGCAGATCTTATATTGATGACATTCCATCTAGTTATATTCACATTGTAAATTTACAGGTATTACACAAAGAGTGAATCATAATGTGCTTACACCATAGATCGAGTGAATTTGACTGTTCATGTGTGTACATGCTGGCTTGCTGCTAAAGCAACTCAGCTAGTCCCCCCTGCCCCATGCTTTCCCGGTGGGCCTGAAAAATATTTTTCTTCAGGGATTAATACTTTAGAAAGTCCAAATTAAATCCACCTCCACCATATTCTCAGGTTGTGTGTTTCAGACCCTGCTTTTCACAAGATTTAAGAATAATTTTGATGAGAATTTGAAATGTCATCATATACAAGGCTATGGACCAAGTGCTGGAAAATGGGATGAGAATAAATGGGTGCCTGATGGCCGGCACAGACTATTACAATTCCGGACCAGACCCCAAACGTTACTAGGATACCAGACAGAAACTCTAATATTTAATTTAATTTGTCAGATTCCAGGAGTGATTTCACGCACAAATAGGGATCTGGTGTATTAAGACAAACTTTATTACTAACACAGTTTTAAAACTAACTTTAGCATCATCAAGAAAATACCATAGAATTACCAGTTAAACAATGCTTAACAATGAAATGAAACACTAATCCTGACTGCTATGTTTATCTCCACTCAAGCAAAATCCATCACAGGTCAAAATTCACTTTTAGGTACAATTAGCAGTCCCAGGAACACTTGCTGTCAAGAGGTGTCTTGGATAAGCTGCTTTGAGAGAGAAAATCATCAGGCAACAGTTGCAGATTTTTGCTGGGGTCAAACTACTGTTTAATCTGCCAGCCTTTTCAGACACTGCTGTTCTGTTCACAGGCAAAATATTTTTTAACTAAACTGATTTGAGACAAACTGCCAGTTTGTTCACAGGCATATCAAAACTGACCCCCAAAACTCAACACCTGACTGCTTCAGCTCCTGGCTCTTCCCATTAACGACATAATGTTATTGAAGCTGAACACAAAATCTCTCCAATCATCTACTGCCCAGGGAATCTTCTTTATATACACAAACTCCAGTGGCAGGTAAGCAATATACATGATGGAATGAACGATGATTTAATTTTTATGGTGCTTTAATTGCATCTCTGAAGCCTAAGTGTCTGCTGGACTTGTGAATCAAGATTTTTTAAAACAATACTGCAGTAGTCATACACAAACTAACCAAAGCCTTTAATTCTTACTGCACCAAATATACATAATACAATGTACATCTGAAATTCCTACATTAATCACAAGACACAAGCGGCTGACGGGCCTCTTTCTGTGCTGTAAAACTCTATGATTCCAAACAGCTTTTCTTTTTGCTACAATTGTGAATTATATTAAATGGGTGTGCTCAGGTACTAAACTCTTCTGCCAACAGGAGCAGTTTATCTTTCTTTACACTCTGTCCAGACCCCTCAAATGTCTTTTCAACTTTCTCTTCTCTGTAAGAACAATTCTTGCTTATCCACGTAACTAAACTCCTCAAGCACTAGTGCCAGGTGACACCATTGACAAAATCTGCTCAAAAATGCAGAACTGGTAAGCAAATCAGCCTGAGTAACCCTCGGTTGTGGAAAAGAAACATGTGCTCATTATTTACTCCTGACTGTGCATGTAAGACTGTTTGTACTTCAGAAGCAGAGACGTTGGGCGGGATTCTCCGACCCCCCGCCGGGTGGGAGAATCGCCGGGGGTCGGCGTGAATCCTGCCCCCGCCGCCCTCCTAATTCTCCCGCCCCTCCAATAATTGCCCCGGCGTGAGTCACGCCGCCCGCCTCGGAGAATGGCGTGGTCCGGCGCGACTCAATGGGCCCCGGGGCTACCCAAATTCTCCAGTTCGCGATGGGCCAAAGTCCCACCTGTTCTTTGCCGGTCCCGCTGGTGTAAATTAGAGTAGGTCCCATATCGGCGGGACCTGGCGCAGCGGGCGGATCCGTGGTTCTTGGGGGATCGCGGGGGGATCTGACCCCGGGAGGTGCCCCCACAGTGGCCTGGCCTGCGGTCGGAGCCTACCGATCCGTGGGCGGGCCTGTGCCGCGGGGGTACTCTATTGTTCCGCACCGGAGGCCGTGGTCCTCCGCCATTCCCGGTACAGAAGCGATTCCCTCTGCGCATGCGCGGGGTTGACGGCAGCACGCGCTGGTGCTCCCGCGCATGCGCTGACTCACGCCGGCCAGCGGAGGCCCTGCTGCGCTGGCTGGCGTGGCGCAAAGCCACTTTCCCACCGGCCGGCGGTGCGTCAACCACTCCGGGGCGGGCCTTGCCCCTGAAGGTGCGGACCTCCGCACCTTTGGGGTGGCCCGACGCCGGAGTGGTTCACGCCACTCCATCTCGCCGGGACCCCCCACCCCGCTGGGTACGGGAGAATCCCGCCCCTTGAATTCACCTATTGTCATTCTTGGTGTGGTACCAGTTAGGGGCATATATAATCACAAGCATTACCAAGGGCCCTTCCAGGATTCCGTTAACCATCACATACTTTGGTCCGTCACCGTGTTTGTCTCTGTAAAGGCTGTCCTTTTGTTAAACAAAATGGCTACCACCCTTGTCCTTGCATCAAAGTACACCTGATACATCCGTCCCACCCAACGTTTCCTTACTCTCAGTCGCTCCTTCTCCCTCAGTTGTGTCTCCTGCAGGAAGATTATGTCGACCCTCAGGCTTTTTAGATGGGTGAAGACTCTGGATATTTTCACCGCCTATTAAGTCCTGTGATGTCCTGTGACTATTCTGATGATCTCCCTTCCTGTGGGTCAGCAATACTTAACTCTTGGATGTGCCCCTGCACGCCGGGTTTTCATTTGTTCGTGGGCCATCCAAGATGACCATCATCGCCTTCCTCGTTCCTTTTATTTAGCATTAATAAAAACTTCCAATTAAGGGGCAATGTAGCATGGCGAATCCACTTTCCCTTCACATCTTAGGGTTGTCGGTAAGAACCATGCAGACACAGGGAGAATGTGCAAACTCCACATGGACAGTCACCTGGGGCTGGGATCAAACCGGGGTCCTCAATGCTATGAGGCAACAGTGCCGACCACTGTGCCACCATGCCACACTGCCTTCCTTTTTCCAGCCGTCTCCATGTTGTAACCAGCATTCTACCCTCCCCTCCCACATCTAATCCTCGATCCAGCCCCAAGTCCACCTGCCCTTGCAATAAGTGTGTGATTTCCAAGTGTGTGAGTGATTTTCAAGCGTGTGGGTGAATTTCAGTGTTTGTGTGATTTTTGAGTGTGTGATTTTCAATGCATATGATTTTCAATGTGCGCGATTTACAATGCATATGCGATTTTCAATGCATGTGTTATTTTCAATATGTATGTGTGTATTTCAAGTGTGTGTGATTTTCAATGTGTGTGTGATTGTCAATATGTGTGTGTGAAATTCATGTGTGTGTGTGTGAATTTCAAGTGTGTCTGTGATTTTTCAGTGTCTGTGATTTTCAATGTGTGTGTGAATTTCATGTGTGTGTGTGAATTTAAATGTATGTGATTTTCAATGTGTGGGATTTTCAATATGTGTGCGATTTACAATGCATGTGTGATTTTCAATGCACGCGTGATTTTCAATATGTATGTGTGAATTTCAAGTGTGCATGATTTTCAATGTATGTATGATTGTCAATATGTGTATGTGTGAATCTCATGGGTGTGTATGAATTTCAAGTGTGCATGATTTTCAATGTATGTGCGATTGGCAATATGTGTATGTGTGAATTTCATGGGTGTATATGAATTTCAAGTCTGTGTGATTTTCAATGCATGTACAATTTTCAATGTGTGTGTGTGAATTTTGTGTGTGATTTTCAATGTGTGTGTGAATTTCACATGTGTGATTTTCAATGTGTGTGTGAATTTCACATGTGTGATTTTCAATGTGTGTGATTTTCAAGTGTGTGTGATTTGCAAGTGTGTGTGTGAATTTCAAGTGTATGTGATTTTCAATGTATGTGATTTTCAATGCATGTGTGATTTTCAATATGTGTGTGTGAATTTCAAGTGTGTGGGATTTTCAATGTGTGTGTGATTGTCAATATGTGCGTGTGTGAATTTCATGTGTGTGTGGATTTCAAGTGTGTGTGTGATTTTCAATGCGTATGATTTTCAATGTGTGTGTGAATTTCATGTGTGTGTGTGAATTTAAGTGTATGTGATTTTCAATGTGTGGGATTTTCAATATGTGTGCGATTTACAATGCATGTGCGATTTTCAATGCATGTGTGATTTTCAATATGTGTGTGAATTTCAAGTGTGCGTGATTTTCAATGTATGTATGATTGTCAATATGTGTATGTGTGAATCTCATGGGTGTGTATGAATTTCAAGTATGCATGATTTTCAATGTATGTGTGATTGGCATTATGTGTATGTGTGAATTTCATGGGTGTGTACGAATTTCAAGTGTGTGTGATTTTCAATGCATGTATGATTTTCAATGTGTGTGTGCGAATTTTGTGTGTGTGATTTTCAAGTGTGTGATTTTCAATATGTGTGTGAATTTCATGTGTGTGATTTTCAATGTGTGTGATTTTCAATGTGTGTGTGAATTTCACGTGTGTGATTTTCAATGGGTGTGTGATTTTCAATGTGTGTGATTTGCAAGTGTGTGTGTGAATTTCAAGTGTATGCGATTTTCAATGTATGTGATTTTCAATGCATGTGTTATTGTCAATATGTGTGGGTGTGAATTTCATGTGTGTGAGTGTGAATTTCAAGTGTGTGTTGATTTCTGAGTGTGTGATTTTCAATGCGTATGATTTTCAATGTGCGTGATTTACAATGCATGTGCGATTTTCAATGCATGTGTGATTTTCAATATGTATGTGTGTATTTCAAGTGTGTGTGATTTTCAATGTGTGTGTGATTGTCAATATGTGTGTGTGAAATTCATGTGTGTGTGTGTGAATTTCAAGTGTGTGTGTGATTTTTCAGTGTCTGTGATTTTCAATGCGTATGATTTTCAATGTGTGTGTGAATTTCATGTGCATGTGTGAATTTAAGTGTATGTGATTTTCAATGTGTGGGATTTTCAATATGTGTGCGATTTACAATGCATGTGCGATTTTCAATGCACGTGTGATTTTCAATATGTATGTGCGAATTTCAAGTGTGCGTGATTTTCAATGTATGTATGATTGTCAATATGTGTATGTGTGAATCTCATGGGTGTGTATGAATTTCAAGTGTGCATGATTTTCAATGTATGTGTGATTGGCAATATGTGTATGTGTGAATTTCATGGGTGTGTATGAATTTCAAGTGTGTGTGATTTTCAATGCATGTACGATTTTCAATGTGTGTGTGTGATTTTCAAGTGTGTGATTTTCAATATGTGTGTGAATTTCACGTGTGTGATTTTCAATGTGTGTGTGAGATTTTCAATGTGTGTGTGAATTTCACGTGTGTGATTTTCAATGTGTGTGATTTTCAATGTGTGTGTGAATTTCACGTGTGTGATTTTCAATGTGTGTGTGATTTTCAAGTGTGTGTGATTTGCAAGTGTGTGTGTGAATTTCAAGTGTATGTGATTTTCAATGTATGTGATTTTCAATGCATGTGTGGTTTTCAATATGTATGTGTGAATTTCAAGCGTGTGTGATTTTCAATGTGTGTGATTATCAATATGTGTGGGTGTGAATTTCATGTATGTGAGTGTGAATTTCAAGTGTGTGTTAATTTTTGAGTGTGTGATTTTCAATGCGTATGATTTTCAATGTGCGTGATTTACAATGCATGTGCGATTTTCAATGCATGTGTGATTTTCAATATGTATGTGTGATTTTCAAGTGTGTGTGATTTTCAATGTGTGTGTGATTGTCAATATATGTGTGTGAATTTTTCTGTGTGTGATTTTCAATGCGTATGATTTTCAACGTGTGTGTGAATTTCATGTGTGTCTGTGAATTTAAGTGTATGTGATTTTCAATGTGTGGGATTTTCAATATGTGTGTGATTTACAATGCATGTGCGATTTTCAATGCACGCGTGATTTTCAATATATATGTGTGAATTTCAAGTGTGCGTGATTTTCAATGTATGTATGATTGTCAATATGTGTATGTGTGAATCTCATGAGTGTGTATGAACTTTAAGTGTGCATGATATTCAATGTATGTGTGATTGTCAGTATGTCTATGTGTGAATTTCATGGGTGTGTATGAATTTCAAGTGTGTGTGATTTTCAATGCATGTACGATTTTCAATGTGTGTGTGTAAATTTTGTGTGCAAGATTTTCACGTGTGTGATTTTCAATGTGTGTGTGAATTTCACGTGTGTGATTTGCAAGTGTATGTGTGAATTTAAGTGTATGTGATTTTCAATGTGTGGGATTTTCAATATGTGTGCGATTTACAATGCATGTGCGATTTTCAATGCACGCGTGATTTTCTATATGTATGTGTGAATTTCAAGTGTGCGTGATTTTCAATGTATGTATGATTGTCAATATGTGTATGTGTGAATCTCATGAGTGTGTATGAATATTATGTGTGCATGATATTCAATGTATGTGTGATTGTCAGTATGTCTATGCGTGAATTTCATGGGTGTGTATGAATTTCAAGTGTGTGTGATTTTCAATGCATGTACGATTTTCAATGTGTGTGTGTGTAAATTTTGTGTGCGAGATTTTCAAGTGTGTGATTTTCAATGTGTGTGTGAATTTCACGTGTGTGATTTGCAAGTGTATGTGTGAATTTAAGTGTATGTGATTTTCAATGTGTGGGATTTTAGGGGCAGCACGGTGGCACAGTGGTTAGCATTGCTGCCTACGGCACTGAGGACCTGGGTTGGAATCCCGGCCCTGGGTCACTGTCCGTGTGGAGTTTGCACATTCTCCCCGTGTCTGCGTGGGTTTCGCCCCCACAACCCAAAGATGTGCAGGTTAGGCGAATTGGCCACGCTAAATTGCCCCTTAATTAAAAAATAATGTGTGGGATTTTCAATATGTGTGCGATTTACAATGCATGTGCGATTTTCAATGCACGCGTGATTTTCAATATGTATGTGTGAATTTCAAGAGTGAGTGATTTTCAATGTATGTATGATTGTCAATATGTTTATGTGTGAATCTCATGGGTGTGTATGAATTTCAAGTATGCATGATTTTCAATGTATGTGTGATTGGCATTATGTGTATGTGTGAATTTCATGGGTGTGTATGAATTTCAAGTGTGTGTGATTTTCAATGCAAGTATGATTTTCAATGTGTGTGTGCGAATTTTGTGTGTGTGATTTTCAAGAGTGTGATTTTCAATATGTGTGTGAATTTCACGTGTGTGATTTTCAATGTGTGTGTGATTTTCAATGTGTGTGTGAATTTCACGTGTGTGATTTTCAATGTGTGTGTGATTTTCAAGTGTGTGTGATTTGCAAGTGTGTGTGTGAATTTCAAGTGTATGCGATTTTCAATGTATGTGATTTTCAATGCATGTGTGATTGTCAATATGTGTGGGTGTGAATTTCATGTGTGTGAGTGTGAATTTCAAGTGTGTGTTGATTTCTGAGTGTGTGATTTTCAATGCGTATGATTTTCAATGTGCATGATTTTCAATGCATGTACGATTTTCAATGCGTATGATTTTCAATGTGTGTGTGAATTTCATGTGCGTGTGTGAATTTAAGTGTATGTGATTTTCAATGTGTGGGATTTTCAATATGTGTGCGATTTACAATGCATGTGCGATTTTCAATGCACGCGTGATTTTCAATATGTATTTGTGAATTTCAAGTGTGCATGATTTTCAATGTATGTATGATTGTCAATATGTTCATGTGTGAATCTCATGGGTGTGTATGAATTTCAAGTGTGCATGATTTTCAATGTATGTGTGATTGGCAATATGTGTATGTGTGAATTTCATGGGTGTATATGAATTTCAAGTGTGTGTGATTTTCAATGCATGTACAATTTTCAATGTGTGTGTGTGAATTTTGTGTGAGTGATTTTCAAGTGTGTGATTTTCAATGTGTGTGTGAATTTCACATGTGTGATTTTCAATGTGTGTGTGAATTTCACATGTGTGATTTTCAATGTGTGTGATTTTCAAGTGTGTGTGATTTGCAAGTGTGTGTGAATTTCAAGTGTATGTGATTTTCAATGTATGTGATTTTCAATGCATGTGTGATTTTCAATATGTGTGTGTGAATTTCAAGTGTGTGGGATTTTCAATGTGTGTGTGATTGTCAATATGTGTGTGTGTGTGAATTTCATGTGTGTGTGGATTTCAAGTGTGTGTGTGAATTTTGAGTGTCTGTGATTTTCAATGCGTATGATTTTCAATGTGTGTGTGAATTTCATGTGTGTGTGTGAATTTAAGTGTATGTGATTTTCAATGTGTGGGATTTTCAATATGTGTGCGATTTACAATGCATGTGCGATTTTCAATGCATGTGTGATTTTCAATATGTGTGTGTGAATTTCAAGTGTGCGTGATTTTCAATGTATGTGTGAATCTCATGGGTGTGTATGAATTTCAAGTATGCATGATTTTCAATGTATGTGTGATTGGCATTATGTGTATGTGTGAATTTCATGGGTGTGTGTGAATTTCATGGGTGCGTATGAATTTCAAGTGTGTGTGATTTTCAATGCAAGTATGCTTTTCAATGTGTGTGTGCGAATTTTGTGTGTGTGATTTTCAAGTGTGTGATTTTCAATATGTGTGTGAATTTCA
Source organism: Scyliorhinus canicula (assembly GCF_902713615.1). Taxonomy (NCBI): domain Eukaryota; kingdom Metazoa; phylum Chordata; class Chondrichthyes; order Carcharhiniformes; family Scyliorhinidae; genus Scyliorhinus; species Scyliorhinus canicula. Next base: position 150,362,277 of record NC_052149.1, on the reverse strand, counting down.
CGTGTGTGATTTTCAATGTGTGTGTGATTTTCCATGTGTGTGTGATTTTCCATGTGTGTGTGATTTTCAAGTGTGCGTGCTTTGCAAGTGTGTGTGTGAATTTCAAGTGTATGCGATTTTCAATGTATGTGATTTTCAATGCATGTGTGATTGTCAATATGTGTGGGTGTGAATTTAATGTGTGTGAGTGTGAATTTCAAGTGTGTGTTGATTTCTGAGTGTGTGATTTTCAATGCGTATGATTTTCAATGTGCGTGATTTACAATGCATGTGCGATTTTCAATGCATGTTTTATTTTCAATATGTATGTGTCTATTTCAAGTGTGTGTGATTTTCAATGTGTGTGTGATTGTCAATATGTGTGTGTGAAATTCATGTGTGTGTGTGTGAATTTCAAGTGTGTGTGTGATTTTTCAGTGTCTGTGATTTTCAATGTGTATGATTTTCAATGTGTGTGTGAATTTCATGTGCGTGTGTGAATTTAAGTGTATGTGATTTTCAATGTGTGGGATTTTCAATATGTGTGCGATTTACAATGCATGTGCGATTTTCAATGCACGCGTGATTTTCAATATGTATGTGCGAATTTCAAGTGTGCGTGATTTTCAATGTATGTATGATTGTCAATATGTGTATGTGTGAATCTCATGGGTGTGTATGAATTTCAAGTATGCATGATTTTCAATGTATGTGTGATTGGCATTATGTGTATGTGTGAATTTCATGGGTGTGTGTGAATTTCATGGGTGTGTATGAATTTCAAGTGTGTGTGATTTTCAATGCAAGTATGCTTTTCAATGTGTGTGTGCAAATTTTGTGTGTGTGATTTTCAAGTGTGTGATTTTCAATATGTGTGTGAATTTCACGTGTGTGATTTTCAATGTGTGTGTGATTTTCAATGTGTGTGTGATTTTCCATGTATGTGTGATTTTCCATGTGTGTGTGATTTTCAAGTGTGTGTGATTTGCAAGTGTGTGTGTGAATTTCAAGTGTATGCGATTTTCAATGTATGTGATTTTCAATGCATGTGTGATTGTCAATATGTGTGGGTGTGAATTTCATGTGTGTGAGTGTGAATTTCAAGTGTGTGTTGATTTCTGAGTGTGTGATTTTCAATGCGTATGATTTTCAATGTGCGTGATTTACAATGCATGTGCGATTTTCAATGCATGTGTGATTTTCAATATGTATGTGTGTATTTCAAGTGTGTGTGATTTTCAATGTGTGTGTGATTGTCAATATGTGTGTGTGAAATTCATGTGTGTGTGTGAATTTCAAGTGTGTGAGTGATTTTTCAGTGTCTGTGATTTTCAATGCGTATGATTTTCAATGTGTGTGTGAATTTCATGTGCGTGTGTGAATTTAAGTGTATGTGATTTTCAATGTGTGGGATTTTCAATATGTGTGCGATTTACAATGCATGTGCGATTTTCAATGCACGCGTGATTTTCAATATGTATGTGTGAATTTCAAGTGTGCATGATTTTCAATGTATGTATGATTGTCAATATGTGTATGTGTGAATCTCATGGGTGTGTATGAATTTCAAGTGTGCATGATTTTCAATGTATGTGTGATTGGCAATATGTGTATGTGTGAATTTCATGGGTGTATATGAATTTCAAGTGTGTGTGATTTTCAATGCATGTACAATTTTCAATGTGTGTGTGTGAATTTTGTGTGTGTGATTTTCAATGTGTGTGTGAATTTCACATGTGTGATTTTCAATGTGTGTGATTTTCAAGTGTGTGTGATTTGCAAGTGTATGTGTGAATTTCAAGTGTATGTGATTTTCAATGTATGTGATTTTCAATGCATGTGTGATTTTCAATATGTGTGTGTGAATTTCAAGTGTGTGTGATTTTCAATGTGTGTGTGATTGACAATATGTGTGTGTGTGAATTTCATGTGTGTGTGAATTTCAAGTGTGTGTGTGATTTTTGAGTGTGTGATTTTCAATGCGTATGATTTTCAATGTATGTATGATTGTCAATATGTGTATGTGTGAATCTCATGGGTGTGTATGAATTTCAAGTGTGCATGATTTTCAATGTATGTGTGATTGGCAATATGTGTATGTGTGAATTTAATGGGTGTATATGAATTTCAAGTGTGTGTGATTTTCAATGCATGTACAATTTTCAATGTGTGTGTGTGAATTTTGTGTGTGTGATTTTCAATGTGTGTGTGAATTTCACATGTGTGATTTTCAATGTGTGTGATTTTCAAGTGTGTGTGATTTGCAAGTGTGTGTGTGAATTTCAAGTGTATGTGATTTTCAATGTATGTGATTTTCAATGCATGTGTGATTTTCAATATGTGTGTGTGAATTTCAAGTGTGTGTGATTTTCAATGTGTGTGTGATTGACAATATGTGTGTGTGTGAATTTCATGTGTGTGTGAATTTCAAGTGTGTGTGATTTTTGAGTGTGTGATTTTCAATGCGTATGATTTTCAATGTGTGTGTGAATTTCATGTGCGTGTGTGAATTTAAGTGTATGTGATTTTCAATGTGTGGGATTTTCAATATGTGTGCGATTTACAATGCATGTGTGATTTTCAATGCACGCGTGATTTTCAATATGTATGTGCGAATTTCAAGTGTGCATGATTTTCAATGTATGTGTGATTGGCAATATGTGTATGTGTGAATTTCATGGGTGTGTATGAATTTCAAGTGTGTGTGATTTTCAATGCATGTACGATTTTCAATGTGTGTGTGATTTTCAAGTGTGTGATTTTCAATATGTGTGTGAATTTCACGTGTGTGATTTTCAATGTGTGTGTGATTTTCAATGTGTGTGTGAATTTCACCTGTGTGATTTTCAATGTGTGTGTGATTTTCAAGTGTGTGTGATTTGCAAGTGTGTGTGTGAATTTCAAGTGTATGTGATTTTCAATGTATGTGATTTTCAATGCATGTGTGATTTTCAATATGTATGTGTGAATTTCAAGTGCGTGTGATTTTCAATGTGTGTGTGATTATCAATATCTGTGGGTGTGAATTTCATGTATGTGAGTGTGAATTTCAAGTGTGTGTTAATTTTTGAGTGTGTGATTTCCAATGCGTATGATTTTCAATGTGCGTGATTTACAATGCATGTGCGATTTTCAATGCATGTGTGATTTTCAATATGTATGTGTGATTTTCAAGTGTGTGTGATTTTCAATGTGTGTGTGATTGTCAATATATGTGTGTGAATTTTTCTGTGTGTGATTTTCAATGCGTATGATTTTCAATGTGTGTGTGAATTTCATGTGTGTCTGTGAATTTAAGTGTATGTGATTTTCAATGTGTGGGATTTTCAATATGTGTGCGATTTACAATGCATGTGCGATTTTCAATGCACGCGTGATTTTCAATATATATGTGTGAATTTCAAGTGTGTGTGATTTTCAATGTATGTATGATTGTCAATATGTTCATGTGTGAATCTCATGGGTGTGTATGAATTTCAAGTGTGCATGATTTTCAATGTATGTGTGATTGGCAATATGTGTATGTGTGAATTTCATGGGTGTATATGAATTTCAAGTGTGTGTGATTTTCAATGCATGTACAATTTTCAATGTGTGTGTGTGAATTTTGTGTGTGATTTTCAATATGTGTGTGAATTTCATGAGTGTGATTTTCAATGTGTGTGTGATTTTCCATGTGTGTGTGATTTTCCATGTGTGTGTGATTTTCAAGTGTGCGTGCTTTGCAAGTGTGTGTGTGAATTTCAAGTGTATGCGATTTTCAATGTATGTGATTTTCAATGCATTTGTGATTGTCAATATGTGTGGGTGTGAATTTAATGTGTGTGAGTGTGAATTTCAAGTGTGTGTTGATTTCTGAGTGTGTGATTTTCAATGCGTATGATTTTCAATGTGCGTGATTTACAATGCATGTGCGATTTTCAATGCATGTTTTATTTTCAATATGTATGTGTGTATTTCAAGTGTGTGTGATTTTCAATGTGTGTGTGATTGTCAATATGTGTGTGTGAAATTCATGTGTGTGTGTGTGAATTTCAAGTGTGTGTGTGATTTTTCAGTGTCTGTGATTTTCAATGTGTATGATTTTCAATGTGTGTGTGAATTTCATGTGCGTGTGTGAATTTAAGTGTATGTGATTTTCAATGTGTGGGATTTTCAATATGTGTGCGATTTACAATGCATGTGCGATTTTCAATGCACGCGTGATTTTCAATATGTATGTGCGAATTTCAAGTGTGCGTGATTTTCAATGTATGTATGATTGTCAATATGTGTATGTGTGAATCTCATGGGTGTGTATGAATTTCAAGTATGCATGATTTTCAATGTATGTGTGATTGGCATTATGTGTATGTGTGAATTTCATGGGTGTGTGTGAATTTCATGGGTGTGTATGAATTTCAAGTGTGTGTGATTTTCAATGCAAGTATGCTTTTCAATGTGTGTGTGCAAATTTTGTGTGTGTGATTTTCAAGTGTGTGATTTTCAATATGTGTGTGAATTTCACGTGTGTGATTTTCAATGTGTGTGTGATTTTCAATGTGTGTGTGATTTTCCATGTATGTGTGATTTTCCATGTGTGTGTGATTTTCAAGTGTGTGTGATTTGCAAGTGTGTGTGTGAATTTCAAGTGTATGCGATTTTCAATGTATGTGATTTTCAATGCATGTGTGATTGTCAATATGTGTGGGTGTGAATTTCATGTGTGTGAGTGTGAATTTCAAGTGTGTGTTGATTTCTGAGTGTGTGATTTTCAATGCGTATGATTTTCAATGTGCGTGATTTACAATGCATGTGCGATTTTCAATGCATGTGTGATTTTCAATATGTATGTGTGTATTTCAAGTGTGTGTGATTTTCAATGTGTGTGTGATTGTCAATATGTGTGTGTGAAATTCATGTGTGTGTGTGTGAATTTCAAGTGTGTGAGTGATTTTTCAGTGTCTGTGATTTTCAATGCGTATGATTTTCAATGTGTGTGTGAATTTCATGTGCGTGTGTGAATTTAAGTGTATGTGATTTTCAATGTGTGGGATTTTCAATATGTGTGCGATTTACAATGCATGTGCGATTTTCAATGCACGCGTGATTTTCAATATGTATGTGTGAATTTCAAGTGTGCATGATTTTCAATGTATGTATGATTGTCAATATGTGTATGTGTGAATCTCATGGGTGTGTATGAATTTCAAGTGTGCATGATTTTCAATGTATGTGTGATTGGCAATATGTGTATGTGTGAATTTCATGGGTGTATATGAATTTCAAGTGTGTGTGATTTTCAATGCATGTACAATTTTCAATGTGTGTGTGTGAATTTTGTGTGTGTGATTTTCAATGTGTGTGTGAATTTCACATGTGTGATTTTCAATGTGTGTGATTTTCAAGTGTGTGTGATTTGCAAGTGTGTGTGTGAATTTCAAGTGTATGTGATTTTCAATGTATGTGATTTTCAATGCATGTGTGATTTTCAATATGTGTGTGTGAATTTCAAGTGTGTGTGATTTTCAATGTGTGTGTGATTGACAATATGTGTGTGTGTGAATTTCATGTGTGTGTGAATTTCAAGTGTGTGTGTGATTTTTGAGTGTGTGATTTTCAATGCGTATGATTTTCAATGTATGTATGATTGTCAATATGTGTATGTGTGAATCTCATGGGTGTGTATGAATTTCAAGTGTGCATGATTTTCAATGTATGTGTGATTGGCAATATGTGTATGTGTGAATTTAATGGGTGTATATGAATTTCAAGTGTGTGTGATTTTCAATGCATGTACAATTTTCAATGTGTGTGTGTGAATTTTGTGTGTGTGATTTTCAATGTGTGTGTGAATTTCACATGTGTGATTTTCAATGTGTGTGATTTTCAAGTGTGTGTGATTTGCAAGTGTGTGTGTGAATTTCAAGTGTATGTGATTTTCAATGTATGTGATTTTCAATGCATGTGTGATTTTCAATATGTGTGTGTGAATTTCAAGTGTGTGTGATTTTCAATGTGTGTGTGATTGACAATATGTGTGTGTGTGAATTTCATGTGTGTGTGAATTTCAAGTGTGTGTGATTTTTGAGTGTGTGATTTTCAATGCGTATGATTTTCAATGTGTGTGTGAATTTCATGTGCGTGTGTGAATTTAAGTGTATGTGATTTTCAATGTGTGGGATTTTCAATATGTGTGCGATTTACAATGCATGTGTGATTTTCAATGCACGCGTGATTTTCAATATGTATGTGCGAATTTCAAGTGTGCATGATTTTCAATGTATGTGTGATTGGCAATATGTGTATGTGTGAATTTCATGGGTGTGTATGAATTTCAAGTGTGTGTGATTTTCAATGCATGTACGATTTTCAATGTGTGTGTGATTTTCAAGTGTGTGATTTTCAATATGTGTGTGAATTTCACGTGTGTGATTTTCAATGTGTGTGTGATTTTCAATGTGTGTGTGAATTTCACCTGTGTGATTTTCAATGTGTGTGTGATTTTCAAGTGTGTGTGATTTGCAAGTGTGTGTGTGAATTTCAAGTGTATGTGATTTTCAATGTATGTGATTTTCAATGCATGTGTGATTTTCAATATGTATGTGTGAATTTCAAGTGCGTGTGATTTTCAATGTGTGTGTGATTATCAATATCTGTGGGTGTGAATTTCATGTATGTGAGTGTGAATTTCAAGTGTGTGTTAATTTTTGAGTGTGTGATTTCCAATGCGTATGATTTTCAATGTGCGTGATTTACAATGCATGTGCGATTTTCAATGCATGTGTGATTTTCAATATGTATGTGTGATTTTCAAGTGTGTGTGATTTTCAATGTGTGTGTGATTGTCAATATATGTGTGTGAATTTTTCTGTGTGTGATTTTCAATGCGTATGATTTTCAATGTGTGTGTGAATTTCATGTGTGTCTGTGAATTTAAGTGTATGTGATTTTCAATGTGTGGGATTTTCAATATGTGTGCGATTTACAATGCATGTGCGATTTTCAATGCACGCGTGATTTTCAATATATATGTGTGAATTTCAAGTGTGTGTGATTTTCAATGTATGTATGATTGTCAATATGTTCATGTGTGAATCTCATGGGTGTGTATGAATTTCAAGTGTGCATGATTTTCAATGTATGTGTGATTGGCAATATGTGTATGTGTGAATTTCATGGGTGTATATGAATTTCAAGTGTGTGTGATTTTCAATGCATGTACAATTTTCAATGTGTGTGTGTGAATTTTGTGTGTGATTTTCAATATGTGTGTGAATTTCATGAGTGTGATTTTCAATGTGTGTGTGATTTTCCATGTGTGTGTGATTTTCCATGTGTGTGTGATTTTCAAGTGTGCGTGCTTTGCAAGTGTGTGTGTGAATTTCAAGTGTATGCGATTTTCAATGTATGTGATTTTCAATGCATTTGTGATTGTCAATATGTGTGGGTGTGAATTTAATGTGTGTGAGTGTGAATTTCAAGTGTGTGTTGATTTCTGAGTGTGTGATTTTCAATGCGTATGATTTTCAATGTGCGTGATTTACAATGCATGTGCGATTTTCAATGCATGTTTTATTTTCAATATGTATGTGTGTATTTCAAGTGTGTGTGATTTTCAATGTGTGTGTGATTGTCAATATGTGTGTGTGAAATTCATGTGTGTGTGTGTGAATTTCAAGTGTGTGTGTGATTTTTCAGTGTCTGTGATTTTCAATGTGTATGATTTTCAATGTGTGTGTGAATTTCATGTGCGTGTGTGAATTTAAGTGTATGTGATTTTCAATGTGTGGGATTTTCAATATGTGTGCGATTTACAATGCATGTGCGATTTTCAATGCACGCGTGATTTTCAATATGTATGTGCGAATTTCAAGTGTGCGTGATTTTCAATGTATGTATGATTGTCAATATGTGTATGTGTGAATCTCATGGGTGTGTATGAATTTCAAGTATGCATGATTTTCAATGTATGTGTGATTGGCATTATGTGTATGTGTGAATTTCATGGGTGTGTGTGAATTTCATGGGTGTGTATGAATTTCAAGTGTGTGTGATTTTCAATGCAAGTATGCTTTTCAATGTGTGTGTGCAAATTTTGTGTGTGTGATTTTCAAGTGTGTGATTTTCAATATGTGTGTGAATTTCACGTGTGTGATTTTCAATGTGTGTGTGATTTTCAATGTGTGTGTGATTTTCCATGTATGTGTGATTTTCCATGTGTGTGTGATTTTCAAGTGTGTGTGATTTGCAAGTGTGTGTGTGAATTTCAAGTGTATGCGATTTTCAATGTATGTGATTTTCAATGCATGTGTGATTGTCAATATGTGTGGGTGTGAATTTCATGTGTGTGAGTGTGAATTTCAAGTGTGTGTTGATTTCTGAGTGTGTGATTTTCAATGCGTATGATTTTCAATGTGCGTGATTTACAATGCATGTGCGATTTTCAATGCATGTGTGATTTTCAATATGTATGTGTGTATTTCAAGTGTGTGTGATTTTCAATGTGTGTGTGATTGTCAATATGTGTGTGTGAAATTCATGTGTGTGTGTGTGAATTTCAAGTGTGTGAGTGATTTTTCAGTGTCTGTGATTTTCAATGCGTATGATTTTCAATGTGTGTGTGAATTTCATGTGCGTGTGTGAATTTAAGTGTATGTGATTTTCAATGTGTGGGATTTTCAATATGTGTGCGATTTACAATGCATGTGTGATTTTCAATGCACGCGTGATTTTCAATATGTATGTGTGAATTTCAAGTGTGCATGATTTTCAATGTATGTATGATTGTCAATATGTGTATGTGTGAATCTCATGGGTGTGTATGAATTTCAAGTGTGCATGATTTTCAATGTATGTGTGATTGGCAATATGTGTATGTGTGAATTTCATGGGTGTATATGAATTTCAAGTGTGTGTGATTTTCAATGCATGTACAATTTTCAATGTGTGTGTGTGTGAATTTTGTGTGTGTGATTTTCAATGTGTGTGTGAATTTCACATGTGTGATTTTCAATGTGTGTGATTTTCAAGTGTGTGTGATTTGCAAGTGTGTGTGTGAATTTCAAGTGTATGTGATTTTCAATGTATGTGATTTTCAATGCATGTGTGATTTTCAATATGTGTGTGTGAATTTCAAGTGTGTGTGATTTTCAATGTGTGTGTGATTGACAATATGTGTGTGTGTGAATTTCATGTGTGTGTGAATTTCAAGTGTGTGTGTGATTTTTGAGTGTGTGATTTTCAATGCGTATGATTTTCAATGTATGTATGATTGTCAATATGTGTATGTGTGAATCTCATGGGTGTGTATGAATTTCAAGTGTGCATGATTTTCAATGTATGTGTGATTGGCAATATGTGTATGTGTGAATTTAATGGGTGTATATGAATTTCAAGTGTGTGTGATTTTCAATGCATGTACAATTTTCAATGTGTGTGTGTGAATTTTGTGTGTGTGATTTTCAATGTGTGTGTGAATTTCACATGTGTGATTTTCAACGTGTGTGATTTTCAAGTGTGTGTGATTTGCAAGTGTGTGTGTGAATTTCAAGTGTATGTGATTTTCAATGTATGTGATTTTCAATGCATGTGTGATTTTCAATATGTGTGTGTGAATTTCAAGTGTGTGTGATTTTCAATGTGTGTGTGATTGACAATATGTGTGTGTGTGAATTTCATGTGTGTGTGAATTTCAAGTGTGTGTGATTTTTGAGTGTGTGATTTTCAATGCGTATGATTTTCAATGTGTGTGTGAATTTCATGTGCGTGTGTGAATTTAAGTGTATGTGATTTTCAATGTGTGGGATTTTCAATATGTGTGCGATTTACAATGCATGTGTGATTTTCAATGCACGCGTGATTTTCAATATGTATGTGCGAATTTCAAGTGTGCATGATTTTCAATGTATGTGTGATTGGCAATATGTGTATGTGTGAATTTCATGGGTGTGTATGAATTTCAAGTGTGTGTGATTTTCAATGCATGTACGATTTTCAATGTGTGTGTGATTTTCAAGTGTGTGATTTTCAATATGTGTGTGAATTTCACGTGTGTGATTTTCAATGTGTGTGTGATTTTCAATGTGTGTGTGAATTTCACCTGTGTGATTTTCAATGTGTGTGTGATTTTCAAGTGTGTGTGATTTGCAAGTGTGTGTGTGAATTTCAAGTGTATGTGATTTTCAATGTATGTGATTTTCAATGCATGTGTGATTTTCAATATGTATGTGTGAATTTCAAGTGCGTGTGATTTTCAATGTGTGTGTGATTATCAATATGTGTGGGTGTGAATTTCATGTATGTGAGTGTGAATTTCAAGTGTGTGTTAATTTTTGAGTGTGTGATTTCCAATGCGTATGATTTTCAATGTGCGTGATTTACAATGCATGTGCGATTTTCAATGCATGTGTGATTTTCAATATGTATGTGTGATTTTCAAGTGTGTGTGATTTTCAATGTGTGTGTGATTGTCAATATATGTGTGTGAATTTTTCTGTGTGTGGTTTTCAATGCGTATGATTTTCAATGTGTGTGTGAATTTCATGTGTGTCTGTGAATTTAAGTGTATGTGATTTTCAATGTGTGGGATTTTCAATATGTGTGCGATTTACAATGCATGTGCGATTTTCAATGCACGTGTGATTTTCAATATATATGTGTGAATTTCAAGTGTGTGTGATTTTCAATGTATGTATGATTGTCAATATGTGTATGTGTGAATCTCATGAGTGTGTATGAATTTTAAGTGTGCATGATATTCAATGTATGTGTGATTGTCAGTATGTCTATGTGTGAATTTCATGGGTGTGTATGAATTTCAAGTGTGTGTGATTTTCAATGCATGTACGATTTTCAATGTGTGTGTGTGTAAATTTTGTGTGCGAGATTTTCAAGTGTGTGATTTTCAATGTGTGTGAATTTCACGTGTGTGATTTGCAAGTGTATGTGTGAATTTAAGTGTATGTGATTTTCAATGTGTGGGATTTTAGGGGCAGCACGGTGGCACAGTGGTTAGCATTGCTGCCTACGGCACTGAGGACCTGGGTTGGAATCCCGGCCCTGGGTCACTGTCCGTGTGGAGTTTGCACATTCTCCCCGTGTCTGCGTGGGTTTCGCCCCCACAACCCAAAGATGTGCAGGTTAGGCGAATTGGCCACGCTAAATTGCCCCTTAATTAAAAAAAATGTGTGGGATTTTCAATATGTGTGCGATTTACAATGCATGTGCGATTTTTAATACACGCGTGATTTTCAATATGTATGTGTGATTGTCAATATGTGTATGTGTGAATTTCATGGGTGTGTATGAATTTCAAGTGTGTGTGATTTTCAATGCAATGACGAGTTTCAATGTGTGTGTGTGAATTTTGTGTGTGTGATTTGCACGTGTGTGATTTTTAATGTGTGTGTGAATTTCACGTGTGTGATTTTCAATGTGTATGTGATTTTCAATGTGTGTGTGAATTGCACGTGTGTGATTTTCAAGGTGTGTGTGATTTTCAAGTGTGCGTGGTTTGCAAGTGTGTGTGTGAATTTCAAGTGTATGTGATTTTCAATGTATGTGTGATTTTCAATATGTATGTGTGAATTTCAAGTGTGTGTGATTTTCAATGTGTGTGATTGTCAATATGTGTGGGTGTGAATTTCATGTGTGTGAGTGTGAATTTCAAGTGCGTGTTGAATTTTGAGTGTGTGATTTTCAATGCGTATGATTTTCAATGTGCGCGATTTACAATGCATGTGCGATTTTCAATGCATGTGTGATTTTCAATATGTATGTGTGAATTTCAAGTGTGTGTGATTTTCAATGTGTGTGATTGTCAATATGTGTGTGTGAAATTCATGTGTGTGTGTGTGAATTTCAAGTGTGTGTGTGATTTTTCAGTGTCTGTGATTTTCAATGCGTATGATTTTCAATGTGTGTGTGAAATTCATGTCTGTGTGTGAATTTAAGTGTATGTGATTTTCAATGTGTGGGATTTTCAATATGTGTGCGATTTACAATGCATGTGCGATTTTCAATGCACGCGTGATTTTCAATATGTATGTGTGAATTTCAAGTGTGCGTGATTTTCAATGTATGTATGATTGTCAATATGTGTATGTGTGAATCTCATGGGTGTGTATGCATTTCAAGTGTGCATGATTTTCAATGCATGTACGATTTTCAATGCGTATGATTTTCAATGTGTGTGTGAATTTCATGTGCGTGTGTGAATTTAAGTGTATGTGATTTTCAATGTGTGGGATTTACAATGTATGTGCGATTTTCAATGCACGCGTGATTTTCAATATGTATGTGTGAATTTCAAGTGTGCGTGATTTTCAATGTATGTATGATTGTCAATATGTGTATGTGTGAATCTCATGGGTGTGTATGAATTTCAAGTGTGCATGATTTTCAATGTATGTGTGATTGGCAATATGTGTATGTGTGAATTTCATGGGTGTGTATGATTTTCAATGTGTGTGTGATTTTCAAGTGTGTGATTTTCAATATGTGTGTGAATTTCACGTGTGTGATTTTCAATGTGTGTGTGATTTTCAATGTGTGTGTGAATTTCACGTGTGAGTTTCAATGTGTGTGTGATTTCAAGTGTGTGTGATTTGCAAGTGTGTGTGTGAATTTCAAGTGTATGCGATTTTCAATGTATGTGACTTTCAATGCATGTGTGATTTTCAATATGTATGTGTGAATTTCAAGTGTGTGTCATTTTCAATGTGTGTGATTGTCAATATGTGTGGGTGTGAATTTCAAGTGTGTGTTGATTTTTGAGTGTGTGATTTTCAATGCGTATGATTTTCAATGTGCGTGATTTACAATGCATGTGCGATTTTCAATGCATGTGTGATTTTCAATATGTATGTGTGTATTTCAAGTGTGTGTGATTTTCAATGTGTGTGTGATTGTCAATGTGTGTGTGTGAATTTCAAGTGTGTGTGTGTGATTTTCAATGCGTATGATTTTCAATGTGTGTGTGAATTTCCTGTGTGTGTGTGAATTTAAGTGTATGTGATTTTCAATGTGTGGGATTTTCAATATGTGTGCGATTTACAATGCATGTGCGATTTTCAATGCACGCGTGATTTTCAATATGTATGTGTGAATTTCAAGTGTGCGTGATTTTCAATGTATGTATGATTGTCAATATGTGTATGTGTGAATCTCATGGGTGTGTATGAATTTCAAGTATGCATGATTTTCAATGTATGTGTGATTGTCAATATGTCTATGTGTGAATTTCATGGGTGTGTATGAATTTCAAGTGTGTGAGATTTTCAACGCATGTACGATTTTCAATGTGTGTGTGTGAATTTTGTGTGTGATTTTCAATGCATGTGTGATTTTCAATATCTATGTGTGAATTTCAAGTGTGTGTGATTTTCAATGTGTGTGATTGTCAATATGTGTGGGTGTGAATTTCATGTGTGTGAGTGTGAATTTCAAGTGTATGTTGATTTTTGAGTGTCTGTGATTTTCAATGCATATAATTTTCACTGTGTGAATTTCATGTGCGTGTGTGTGAATTTCAAGTGTATGTGATTTTCAATGTGTGTACGATTTTCAATGCATGTGTGATTTTCAATGTGTGTGTGTGAATTTCACATGTGTGTGATGTGCATGTGTTTGTGTGTGATTTTCAAGTGTGTGTGAATTTCAAATGTATGTATGATTTTCAAGTGTGTGTGCGGATTTTCAATGCCTGTGTGTGGAATTTTCAAGTGTGTATGTGATTTCCAAGTGTGTTTGATTTTCAATGAGTGTGTGTGATTTTCAATGTCAATGTGATTTTCAAGTGTGTGTGAGTTGCTGAAATAGTCTCTTGTATTTACCTGGATTGTTTTTTCTTACTGTACTATAACAAACCCTTTCCTCTCAGCATAGAAACAGTTAATTACACACTGAATTGTCAAGTACATCCTTTTAAATTGCAAAACCGTGTCATGCCCGAGGAATGGGAATGGAGGGAAGCCATTCGATGCCCTCCTCACCTGGGTGTAACACCTGAAATGTGTCCTCGGGTTCTCAACCCTTCCATCCGTGGAAAAAGTTTGCCACTCTATTCTCTATGTGTGTGGGTCTGTGTGTGAATTTCAAGTGTGTATGTGATTTTTGAGTATGTGTGATTTTCAATGTGTGTGATTTTCAATGGGTGTGACCCCTCATGATTTTGGACACTTCTATCAAATGGCCCCGCAACTTTCTCTAAGGAGAACAGCCCTAGCTTCTACAATCTTTCTGTGTAGTTGAGGTCTTCAGGCATCAACTGCACATCTAAGGAGAGCTGGAATATTATGGCCTCACAGGACTATGTCGGGCAGATCTGGCCCTTGGACAGAACCATTTCAGAATTTACAGCAGTTATCTGGAATGGCTAGAGGCAACAGCAAGGGCACTGAGATTGGCTGCAGTGGGAGCATGAAGATTGTCGTCCTGAGAGAGTACAACAGGTGAGCCAGTGTCCCTCCCCTGACGCGGCATCTCAGCAACACCCGTAATCTGCTGGAGCACAGATTGCTGAATTGAGGTCAAGGGCTGCGTAGCCCTGGCGGTATGCAAACTGAACAAAGTGAGCAGTTATTGCTGAGCAACTACCACTTGATGGCACTGTGGATGACCCCTTCCAACACTTCGCTGATGGTCGAGAATAGACTGATGGGCAGTAAATGCTGGCTTGGATTTGTCCTGCCTTTTGTGGACAGGGCACACTTGTGGAATATTGTTGGATAAAAACCAGAGTTGGAGCTGTACTGGAACAGCTTGGCTAGGGGTGCAACTAATTGTGGAGTCTTCAGTACTATTGGCAGAACATTGTGAGGGCCATAGCCTTTGGAATATCCAGTGCCTTCAGCCATTTCTTGGTATTTCGTAGAGTGAATCGAATTGGCTGAAGGCTGGTAATTGTGGTGTTCTGGACTTCAGGAGGCGGATCTTCCACTTTGCACTACTGGCTGAAGATGGTTGCAAAGGCTTCTCTTTTCTACAGATGTGCTGGGCTCCTCCATTATTGCTGATAGGGACATTTGTGGACACGCCTCCTCCGGTTAGTTGTTTAATTGTTTGATTCTGTGGCGATTAACACACTTCTTGCCTTCCAAAAACCTGTTCATTATCTATAAGGCATAAGCCAGGAGTGTGATGGAATACTCTCCACTTGCCTAGATGTGTGCATTTCAAAAAACACTGAATAAGGTCAACACTATCTAGGACAAAGCAGCCTGCATGATTGGAACCATGCCCACCATTTTAAACATTCACTCCCTCCATAACTTGTGTGCAGTGACAGCAGTGTGTATCATCCACAAGTTTCACTGCAGCAACGTATCAAGCATTTTTCGACAAAACCTTCTAAGACCACATTCTCTACCACCTGGAGCGATAAGGAAAATAAGTGTATGGGAACAGTTTCCCATTAAGTCACATACCATCCTAACTCGGAACTATACTGCCATTCCTTCATTGTTGCTGGGTCAAATTCTTTCAACATCCGCTACCCCCCCTCCCCACCCCCTCCCTGACATAATTCTGGATGTACCCACAACATAGACTTCAGCAGTTCAAGAAAGCTCTTCACCACCAAATTGTCAAGGTCAATTAAGGATGAGACCGTTCCAAAGATGCTCACGCCTAATGATTGAATTTAAAAAATTGACTACTGGTGCAATAATGAAGAATATCATCTTCTCCAAGGGTGAGGCAGGGGGTGTTAGGCGAGGTAGGCTTACCTGACCAGTTCTCTGCTGCTTACTTCCTTTCTTTATGGTGTTCCTTGCAAAAGAGCATAAAGAGTGCCATTGGGTGAGGTGTACTGTGTTTGTGTGATGTGCCTTTCATTGCTGAATAGTTACAAGTATGTGGAAAATGTGCGATGTGCATGTGAGGCTGGCAGCACTGTTGAGTGGGTGAAGATGAGGTACCCCATTTGACTGTTTAGCAAGAGTCCTGGTTACTGATTGGTGACTGATAGAGCTGTGATATATTGAGCAGCATGGACGGATGGTGGTGCAGTGGATACGAGATGTAATTTGAAGATGCGTTCGCTGACCATGTCTACACCTGTATGGGCATTGAACAATAGCTGCATGGCAATCGGGTGCGTGGCTCAAGATTCCTCTAATTCACCTCGTATTCAACTGCTTCCATTACCTTCTGGCTCCTTGCAGAGACATCACCTGTCCTCATTTTGACTCCTGCATTGAGTCCTCCATTGTCGCAACAGAGAACCTCGGGGCACTCTCTCTGAGCTGAGGCGTCTTTGCTATACTTCTTCCTTTTGTCATATCATGCGCAAACCATTCCATCAGTTGCTACTTCCTGAATGCCCCTCCCCTTTCAGAGGGACAGGCTGCCTTTAAGAAGTGCAGGTTAACTGCTAGTCATGTTAGTTTTACACAGTCCAAGCCCCAGTCAATAGCGTGTTTTGTGCCACAATCATTCACATATTTAGACAGGTTGACATTTGTCTGCTTGCTGTGGGACTTTGGCTGGTGCCTCATCTCGCGCCAAACCCTATTTCCCTATCACCCCGTGCTCATTATTTTCCATTGGTCCCCAATCAAGCAAGGCTTGCTTTTAAGATTCTCATTCTTGTTTTGAAATCTTTCCTTGGCCTCACGCTGGCTTAGCTCTGCAATCTCTTCAGCCCCACGACCCTTTGCGATAGTTGCACACCTCTAATTCCAGCCTCTGGAGCACCCCCGTTTTAATCTCTCCACTGTCTGTGGCTGTGCCTTCAGTTGTCTGGGCCCCAAACTCTGGCATTATCTCCCTCCATCTCTCTGTATCACTTTCCTCCTCGAAGACATTCCATAAAACTCTTTGATCAAGCCTTTGGTCATCAGAACTAATATCACCTTATGTGTCTTGGTGTCGCACTTTGTGTTATAACACTCCTGTGAATGTCATGGGGCATTTTGCTCAGTAAAAGATGTTTTATAAACATAGGGGTAAATTTCCCAATCCTGCCCACCACTGGAATCGCCGTGGATGTGACGGAAAATTTGACAGACCGTTTAAAGATCCATTGACCTCAGGCGGGGATTTCCGGCTTTGGGGAGGGTGTGACCGGAAAATTCCATTCACAAGTTTTTGTTTCAGTTGGGATAAGTTAGCTAAGTGTTAAAGGAATCCTCCAAGTGCTGCACTTTTTGCATAGTTTCAAGGAGGTTGTCACACATTGAACCTAAAGCAAAAGCACTGCGTGACTGTCAACCCTGAGCTATCACTAAACAAACCACCCACATAATTTGCAAATGCAGTTTGGATGGTGGCATTACTGAAAGGGGCATGAGGTTTGTTTTAAATTTCTATGCATTGAAGATGGCACATACATTGTCAGTGTGACAGCTTAAACTATCAGGGCCTTGATCACTGATGACCTCCCATTGTTTTAATCTGCATACACAAATTGAATGCCAAAACCAATTGTAAACTTGTCAGACTACAAATGACACAAAAAGGGAGAGCAGTAGAAACAGAGAGATAGGAAGGAATGTGGGGTTATTATTCCCACACTAAACCTGAGGCACAAGTCCCATAAAAAATTGATACTTAGGTGGATTTGAAAAGATAGGATGCCCGCCCTTTGTCATTGGCGGGATGGGTTCAGACGGTTAAGACGAGCATTCTTCCAAGGTTCTTGCTTAAGGCGGCAGAGTAGCACAGTGGTTAGCACTGTTGCTTCACAGCACCAGGGACCCGGGGTTGATTCTTGGCTTGGGTCACTGGCTGTGCAGAGTCTACACGTTGTCTGTGTGGGGTTTCTCCAGGTGCTCCGGTTTCCTCCCAGAAGTCCACTGGAAGTGCTTGTTAGCTGAATTGTACATTCTGAATTCTCCCTCAGTTTACCCAAACAGGATAATGTAAACCTACTTTTCATTTCATTTCACTTGAGGCACGAGTAAAGATTATTATTATTGTGTTTCAGTGTCTTTCAATTTTTCTGCCTAAATTGTTTTCTAGTAGGATTCACAAGCTCATTTTGACCTTTGTTTGGGCAGGTAAGCCCCTCCCCCCTCCCCCCCCCCCCTCCACCCACCAGGTTCAGAGGGTGTTCCTGCAGAAGGATTGACAGTCATGGGTGTGGGGGTGTTGATATTACCTAATTTGATGTACTATTACGAAATAGCAAACAATGAGAAGGTGTGGGGGTGGTTTGAGGACTTGGAGTCGGTTTGGGGGTGGATGGAGGAGGCTTCTTGTATCGGTTCGAGTCTGAGGGCACTTGTTACTTCTCCTCTTTTGTTCTCTCCGCTAGGCGCTCTGCGAGCTCAGAGGTAAAAGCTTCTCTGAGAATATGGAACCAATTCAGACAGCACTTTAAATTAGAATGTTGCTACTGGCGTTGCCAGTCCGTCGGAATCATAAATTTATACCAGTTGGGATGGATTTGTTGCATAAGATCTGGGAGAGGGAGAGGGCCGAGATGTTTGGGGATTTGTTCATGAGGGTAGGTTTGCTGGGCTGAAGGAGTTGGTGGAGAAGTTCCTGCTCCCGGGGGGGAATGTTTTTTAGATATTTGCGGGTACAGGACTCTTCATTTCCTCGGTTTCCGGCCCCCTCTCTTGTGGATAAAGTGCTGTCCCTGGATGAGATAGTGGAAGGGAGGATATCAGATATTTATGGGCACTATATAGACAGGGAGAGGGGCTTTGCAAGAGGAAATAAAGGCAAAAATGGGAGGAAGAGTTGGGTTGTGCTTTTGAGGGAGGAGTGTGTGGAGTGAGGTTCTGCATAGGGTTAATACTACCTCCTTGACAGCAAGACTGAGTTAATTCAGTTTAAAGTGTTAAATAGGGCGCACATGACGAAGGCACGTATGAGTGGGTTATTTCTGGTGTTGAGGATAATAGATGTGAGCGTTGTTCAATAGCAAACTATTCATATATGTTCTGGTCTTGCCCTGAGGTTAAATTCTGGGCTTCCTTCTTTGACACAATGTTGGAGATTTTGGGAGTTAGAGATCGCCACCGTGCCCAAGGGTGGCGATCTTTGGAGCGTCGGAATTGCCTGGGCTGCAGGATGGGAGGAAGGCTGCCATCTTGGCCTTTGCCTCTCAGATAGCCCGAAAGCGGGCCTTGCTCGGATAGGCGTCTGCATGGTTTGGGGTTTGGAAAAAATTAAGTAGGCTGTTAGGAGATCGAGGACGGTTTCTACTCAAGGTGGATGGCATTCATTACCTTCTTTAATGAGCTCATTGTCTTTAGCAAATAGTGGGGGGAGGGTATGGGGTGCTGCTGGGGGGGGGGGGGGGCAGGGGGGAGGGTTCTAGATAAATATGAGAAATGTGGGGCTGGGTGGTGGGGGTAGTTTCATAAAAATTGTATAAATCTGTTTGACCTTTTTGTTCGTGGTAAAATTGAAAAATTCTTGATTAAAAATATATAGGGGGCAGGATTCTCCATCCTGCCGTGTTTTCCGGTGTGATGCTCCTCCGCCGGCAGCGGGATTATCTGTTCCCGCAGCTGACCATGGGCTTTCCCATTGTGGGCCACCCCACGCCATCAGGAAATGCACGGGTTTGGGTGCACTGCCGACGTGGCGGAAGATCCCACTGACAGTGAAATTGTTATTTGAGCCTAATCTGCACGTCTGGATAAAGCTGCCGGCACCACTCACATTTCCACCTCTTTCCTTCCTCGCTCCATGAGAACTGATTAAAAAAAAATTAAACATGCCTTTAGTTGGCAGTCCTGAGTTTTGAAGTTTTGAATGAGGTGACTCATTTTGTAAAATAAATCTTCGACAGGTAATTAGGTGCCTCATTAATATATTCAAAGGTTGTAGTTCAGATCTCTGTCCCGGACACCGAAGAATTGCCTCCACAAATTTTAGCAGTATTACCCATGTTTGTGCAAATTGTATAAAGGCCGTACTGATAAACTGCAAGGAATGGGAAAAACGCACCACATTTCTTTTCCTCCAGGCTTTGTAGTTCAAGATTTATAGAAGGATTTAGATCAGTTAAGCAAGTGGGCAGATCAATAGCAAAGGAAGCTTAATGCTGAGAAATATGAAGATTCTTTGTATTTCAGACCATCGGTGTACTGATTCTAAAATAGCTCTGACTGAATACAGAAGAGAATTTTTGTTTCCTTTGTGAAGTGGAGAGTGCAAAAGGGGACTATAATGGAATTAAAGTTTGAGGGAAGGGATTGTAAAAGGACAGAAGTGTAGGAACAGAATGCATAGTGAGAGACAGAATTAGTCTAGCATGGAGAGAGAGAGAGAATACAAAAGTGGGTAAATTACTATCTAGCCTGCCAAAGTTTGGCAGGATTGATTACTGCCATTGTCCTTTGATGGAGACACATATAATACTGAAAGTATTCAGAATATAGCATTAATTTAAACAAAAGAATTGCATTTATAGAGCCGTCACAACCTTCGGACATTCAAGAACACTTTATCAGCAATGAAGCACTTTGAAGTGTTACTGCTGTTGTAATATAGACAACACCGTAGCTAATTAGAGCACAACAGGCTCCCGCAAACAACAGCAGGGTTATCAGATTATCTGTTATTGTAATGTTGATTGAGGGATGAATATTGGTCAGGTCAACAATGATAACACCCCCGTTCTTCCAAATTACAGGCAGCGGGATTCTCTTTTGGCGGATCCGGGATCCTCCAGTCTGCCGGCAGCGCCCCTACACCCGAGGGTTTCCCGATGGCATGAAGTGGCCACAATGGGAAACCCCATTGGCTGGCTGCAGGAACGGAGAATCCTATTGCTGGCGGGACATGCCACGCCGGAAAATGAAGCTGGCAGACCGGAGAATCCTGCCCAGGCTCCTTCATGGTCACCTTTTAGGGCAGATGGGCTTCTGTCTCGTCCAAAACACCGACAGTGCAGCACTCCCTTGGAACTGTTAACAGTGTCAGCTTTGATATTTGTGCTTAAGTCTTTGGAATGAGATTTGTTCCCAGAGAGTGGTTAGGGTGTGGAATGGACTGTCTGCTGTGATAGTGGAGTCAGACACTTTAGGAACTTTCAAGCGGTTATTGGATAGGCACATGGAGCACACCAGAATGACAGGAAGTGAGATAGCTTGATCTTGGTTTCGGACAATGCTCGGCACAACATCAAGGGCCGAAGGGCCTTTTCTGTGCTGTACTGTTCTATGTTCTATAACAGTGGAGACAAGTAGAGAAAGAGAAAAGGGCACAGAATGCGAGAACGTGAGTCAAAGAGGATGAAATGGGCCAAATGGACCCTTGCGTCCGCTCTGTCGTTCCAAAAATCATTGTTGAACATCTACATCAACACCACAGCCTCTCAGCGTGGACTTTGCCAAAACCTCTGAAATGCTGAGATGGCCTCCCATTCTTCCGAACACCAGAGAATACAGACCCGTTCTTCTCAATCTCCCCTCACAGGAAATCCCTTTCATCCCTGTAACCAACCCAGTGAGTCTTTATTGCACCTTATGTGAGTGAAGTGTATCCTTCCTAACATAAGGAGTCCAAAACTATATGCAGCACTCCCCAAAGTCCAATATAATTGCAGTAAGATTTCTTACTCTATACTACACACAACTTGCAATGAAGGCTAAGTACTACATGCCTTCCTAAATGCTTGCTCACCTCCCACATTTGTCTGAATAGGTGGGATTTTCCAGCCCTCTGCGGTATATTTCACAGTGGTGAAGGCGGCTGGCGATTGGCCAGCGGCAGGATCAGAATATTCAGCCGTTGTCAACGGGGTTTCCTATTCTATGCACCCCTGCCACCGGGGAATGCGTGACGGGGGTTCGCCATCTGTGGGACTGAAATAACCTGCAGCGAGAACCGCCAGAAATTCTGGCCTTAGTCTCTCACCTTCTAAAACATATTCTCCTTTTCCATTCTTCTTACCATAATGGATATTTTCACACTTGCCCACATAATGTTCGATTTGAAATCTCTTGTCCCATCAATTGACTGATCTGAATCCCTTTGCAGCCTCTTTGCTTCCTCCTCGATACTTACCTTTCCATTCTAATGTTGCATCATCGGCAAATTTGGAAATATTATGTTCCGTTTACTCATCAAAGTCATTGATATTTTGTCCTTCATTGCTAGAGGGATGGAATTTAAGACTAGGGAGGTTATGCTGCAATTGTATAAGGTGTTAGTGAGGCCACACCTGGAGTACTGTGTTCAGTTTTGGTCTCCTTACTTGAGAAAGGACATACTGGCGCTGGAGGGTGTGCAGAGGAGATTCACTAGGTTAATCCCAGAGCTGAAGGGGTTGGATTATGAGGAGAGGTTGAGTAGACTGGGACTGTACTCATTGGAATTTAGAAGGATGCGGGGGGGATCTTATAGAAACATATAAAATTATGAAGGGAATAGATAGGCTAGATGTGGGCAGGTTGTTTCCACTGGCGGGTGAAAGCAGAGCTAGGGAGCGTAGCCTCAAAATAAGGGGAAGTAGATTTAGGACTGAGTTTAGGAGGAACTTCTTCACCCAAAGGGTTGTGAATCTATGGAATTCCTTGCCCAGTGAAGCAGTTGAGGCTCCTTCATTAAATGTTTTTAAGGTAAAGATAGATAGTTTTTTGAAGAATAAAGGGATTAAGGGTTTTGGTGTTCGGGCCAGAAAGTGGAGTTGAGTCCACAAAAGATCAGCCATGATCTAATTGAATGGCGGAGCAGGCTCGAGGGGCTAGATGGCCTACTCCTGCTCCTAGTTCTAATGTTCTTATGTTCTTATATTGACTGTACAAAGCTGATGTCCGCACCACTGACCCTTGTGATACTCTTCTAGTCATATGCTGCTATTCCAATGTTATTGACTGAAGAGGAGAGATAAACTGACCCCCACCCCCCCCCCCCCCACCCCCCACACCAATGCTCTCCCCTTCTGCCAATGGTGAGTGTGGTCTATTTTTGAAACAGTTGATGTGTGTGTTTCTAAACCCCTATTAATGTTTGGTCAATTTCAAAAGTACCAGCAGCAAATCTTTGTAGATTTGAACAAAGAGAAATATTTATTCACATATTCACCCTGAAAAATATACGCTACGTCAGTCACACACCCACATTCCTGAAGGTTACAATTAAAGAGACAGTGCACTTCAACAAGTATAAATCAAAACCATTTGTCTTTGAGAGTCTAGTTGAAGAAGGAAACTTATTCCAATTCTTGAGTTGTAGTTTGGATATGTTCAGACTGGGATGTGAATATCAGGATTAATCAATCATGGAAACCTTACAGTGCAGAAGGAGGCCATTTGGCCCATCGAGTCTGGCCCGGCTCTCTGAAAGAGCACCCCACCCAGACCCACTCCCCCACCCTATCCCCGTAATGCCACCTAACCTTTGTACACTACGGGGCACTTTAACATGGCCAAACCACCTAACCTGCACATCATTGGTCCATGGGAGGAAACTGTAACACCCGGAGGAAACCCATGCAGACACGGGGAGAACATGCAAACTCCACACAGTCAACCCAAGGCCGGAGTTCAACCCGGGTCGTTGGAACTGTGAGGCAGCAGTGCTAACCACTATGACACTGTGCCGCCCTACTTTGAAGAGAAGAATGTTCAGCAGGTCATGAAGCCAGACTGTCATGGCTGTAGCATCAGGGGTCTAATTTCTTTACAGGTAAACTTGGAGATTTGGAAACAGGCTGGGTGTCCTTAGTTTAAAATACTTTGAAGCCTCTTGGTTCTTAAAGGGCAACGGTGACACAGTCTTTTCTTGCAGCTGTTATTTTGTTGGTGTTATTCTCCAGGTCGCTTCTAAGATTTGGTATAGAAGGATTTCAGTATCAGAGGACTCGTTTCAGTTACCTGGTCAATGACCATTGGTATACAATAGAAGGGCAGATAGTGGTCTTTCCTACCTAAATGGTGAATAACTGGGGCAAAATTCTCCGACCCCCCGCAGGGTCGGAGAATCGCCCGGGGCCGGCGAAAATCCCGCCCCCGCCGTGGCCGGAATTCTCCGCCACCCGGGAATTGTCAGAGGCGGGAATCGCGCCGCGCCGATCGGCGGGCCCCCGCGGCGATTCTCCGGCCCGCGATGGGCCGAAGTCCCGCCGCTGAGAGGCCAATCCCGCCGCTGTGGTTTCAACCACCTCTGATGCACCGGCGCATGCACGAACCGGCGAAGGCCTTTCGGCCAGCCCCGACGCCGGGGGTCGGGCGTCAAAGGCCGTTGGCACCAGTTTTGGCGCCAGTCGGCCACTCCGGCGTGGGCCTAGCCCCCAAAGGTATGGAGAATTCCGCATCTTTGGGGAGGCCCAACACCGGAGTGGTTGGCGCCACTCCGCTACGCCGGGACCCCCCGCCCCGCCGGGTAGGGGAGAATCCCGGCCCTGGTCTCGACTGCATTTTTTTGTTAAAGTGCTAACTTGGAGACAGAGAATCTAGGAGTTCATTGACTGTATTTTGGAGTAAGTTTCGAACAATGGCAGAAGTGAATTCCACAAAGGAGTGTTGCTTAGGCAATGTCCATTCAAGGTGGAGACCTCTCCAGTATGATTCAATTCAGAACTTTCCAGAAGCTTGATTGCCCGTGTTGAAGTTGCAAAGGTCACCTGACACCCTTGGCAGCTATCTAATTAGTTCATCAGTGTCCATTTAAAAATAAATAGAGGCAGTCCCTGAGTTTCCATATGAGCACAATCCATATTTAAAGTTACAAGTTTGACATCTTTTACTGGCCATGACACCAAAAAAGTAAAGTACTTTCTGTTTTCTATCTGTTAATCGATCCTAAATCCATGCTGATCGAATCCCCATAGAATAGAATCAATACAATGCAGAAGGAGGCAATTTGACCCATCGAGTCTTCACCGGCCCTTGGAAAGAGCACACTTTAATGTATTACTCCCAATCCCATTATTAAATATACCATACCTACTCAATCTCTCGCAACCTTCAAAATCTCTGATAGCTTTGCCAAACATGGTTTGCCTTTCATAATTTCCTGTCAACTCATATTTTGATTTTTCAATTGCACTGTTACCATGTCCTTAATGATAGATTCCAGCATTTTCCTTATTACCAATGTCAGGCTAAATGATCTATTGTTCCCTCTTTTTGGTCTTCTTCCTGTCTTGAGCAGTGGGGTGACTGATGCAGCCTTCCAATGCACAGGCACCATTCTAGAATCTCAGGAATTCTGGAAGATCAAAACCAAAGCACCTTTTATCTCTGCTGTTCTGCCATGTGTTTGGGGTCTCGGTGGGGTTTTTCAGTGTTTGTGTCTATTTTCCTTAAGTAGGTTACTCAAGACTAGTTTGTTAGAACCATTATTACTTTTTTACAACTCTGTGCACATCTAAGGAACTCTGCACACGATTGGTCTTCTCGTTCCTGCAGATAGAACATAGAACATAGACCATTACAGCGCAGTACAGGCCCTTCGGCCCACGATGTTGCACCGTCCTGTGATACCCTTCTAAAGTCCCTCTACACTATTCCCTTATCGTCCATATGCCTATCCAATGACCATTTGAATGCGTTTAGTGTTGGCGAGTCCACTACTGTTGCAGGCAGGGCATTCCACGCCCTTACTACTCTCTGAGTAAAGAACCTACCTCTGACATCTGTCCTATATCTATCTCCCCTCAATTTAAAACTATGTCCCCTCGTGCTGGACATCACCATCCGAGGAAAAAGGCTCTCGATGTCCACCCTATGTAATCCTCTGATCATCTTGCATGCCTCAATTAAGTCACCTCTTAACCTTCTTCTCTCTAACGAAAACAGCCTCAAGTCCTTCAGCCTTTCCTCATATGATCTTCCCTCCATACCAGGCAACATTCTTGTAAATCTCCTCTGTACCCTTTCCAATGCTTCCACAGCCTTCCTATAATGTGGCGACCAGAACTGCACACAATACTCCAAATGCGGCCGCACCAGAGTTTTGTACAACTGCAACATGACCTCATAGCTCTGAAACTCAATTCCTCTACCAATAAAAGCTAACACACCGTACGCCTTCTTAACAACCCTCTCAACCTGGGTGGCAACTTTCAGAGATCTATGGACATGGACACCGAGATCTCTCTGCTCGTCCACGCTACCAAGAATCTTACCATTAGCCCAGTACTCTGCCTTCCTGTTATTCCTTCCAAAATGAATCACCTCACACTTTTCTGCATTAAACTCCATTTGCCACCTGTCAGCCCAGCTCTGCAGCTTATCTATGTCCCTCTGTAACTTGTAACATCCTTCTGCACTGTCCATAACTCCACCGACTTTAGTGTCATCTTCAAATTTACTCACCCATCCTTCTACGCCCTCCTCCAGGTCATTTATAAAAATGACAAACAGCAACGGCCCAAAAACAGATCCTTGTGGTACACCACTAGTAACTGGACACCAGTCAGAGCATTTCCCATTAACCACCACTCTTTGTCTTCTATCAGCTAGCCAATTTCTGATCCAAACTGCTAAATCACCCTGAATCCCATGCCTCTGTATTTTCTGCAATAGCCTACCGTGGGGAACCTTATCAAAAGATCTCTTTTGCTTATTCATGTGATGTTATATCATGGTTATATCAGCATCAGGTGCTTCTGATGTTAATCCTTTCCTCTAAATCTCCCCCCTCCCAAGTCCTTTAATCAACTATAAACATCCTCCTACGCCTCTCTCCAAAGTCTGAAACTTCAGATGGTTAGCTCCAGAAGATGCCTTGATGAATCGACCTGAACCTATTCTGATCTCTTTCTGAGGTGGAGGACATTCTGCAATCACCCTTTGTTTTATCTGAATGTTCTTCACCTGGATAGGTGAAGGGCTTTGTTTCTTTGTCCTTATCTCCATCCTGATCTGAGTAGTATGCCCAAGTTTCTTTCTTTCCAAGTATATTAAGGTACTATGGTTTCTCCTGACAGTTCCATGGTTTGCCTCAACCCTGTAAGATCTTGGCTGCAGATCTCTTTCTATAATTTTGCCTTCTTTCTGTTGGTTTCACATCCATACTCTCTCTCTGGATTTCAGCACTGATACGTTTCATGTTCTATGCCTGAAGTTAAAGCTCTGAGCCTGGTTGTTTCTCTCTTCTTCCTCGCTTATCCTCTCGTGGTCATTCAAGGCACTATTAGGGTATAGTTTCTGTTACACAGATGGAAGTTATGTTTTCAATCTCCTTCCCATTACTAACTCTTGTGGTGTTCTTTGTTCTTCTGTTATCGGGATGGATGTTGTAGTGTTCACAAAGAGCACAGAAGCTAAGTTCATTAGCAAAGCTAGCTTTTATTTACACTACTTATTAAAGCTCAACCACTTACTCCTATAGTAAACAATAATCTCGTAATCTACACTCTACTAACACTAGTCTCTGCATTCCATCTCTAACTGTACTCTACACTCCTCTCCAGCTTTCTCCAGCTCTCTCCCAGAAGCCTGTGAGTAAGTGCTTTATATAGTTCTGCATCTAGCTCCATCTAATGGTTATTTATGATATGACATTAACTCTTGGTGTTATGAACATTTTTGTCACAACTCTAATGGTGAGAAGCCATTTTACAGCAGTGAGGTTCGGTAACACAGAAGGGCTATATTAAGATCTTAATCCTTCAAGTCTTTAATGGTTAGTATACCTCCCTCAGTTTCTCTATTAGCCTGAGGATAATTAGGTGATCTGGTTACGTGAATTAATCTATTTTCCTTTGCAAACTTGTGGAATAAGTTACTCGCAAATTGTGGGGCATTGCCTGACACCACCATGTCCAGAATGCCAGCTGTTGCATAGATTATGGAATAAGTTACTCGCAAATTGTGGGGCATTGCCTGACACCACCATGTCCAGAATGCCAGCTGTTGCATAGATTAATTTCAGTGATTGAATGACTGCTTCTACTGAGATAGAGTGCAATCTGTTCACTTCAATGCACCTTGAATATTAATCAATAAAATAAGGAATATCTTGCCTTCAAAATCAAATAAATCCATTCCCAGTTACTCCCATGGCCTTGATGGAAATGTAGACGGCGATAGTGGTTCATTTTGCACTTTGCTGCTCACTGTACACACATAAGGCAATTAGAAATCAATTCTTCAATAGAATAAATAATGCCTGACCCTCAAACTAATGGCTGGGTTCTTGCTCGACATTTTGTGATTCATGTGTGACCCTGGTGAATTCTTTGAAGATTATCAAGCCGCAGTGTTTTTGGAATGACTTTTCTGTTATTAAAAAGCCAGGAGATTTTCAATGATTGTGAGGTATTTTCTCTGTCCGAAGTACTGTCATAGTAGTAGCTTGTTACGAATGTAGTCTCTGACCATCCTTCCAGACAGTATTCCTTTATCTGAACATATTAATCATCTTGTTATTGTGCTTGTTTGATCTCATGAAGCTTTTTTGCAGTAGCCAATAGGTGTTTAGCAATGTGTGATGCACTTTTCCACGTCCTTGATGAAATTCAAATCTTCCATGTCGACTTCTTCAACTGCTATTCCTGACAGTTTATCTGCCGTTGTTTGGTACTTATACTCAATTACTGAATCATACCTCATTAGTCCCAGTCCGAAGCGTTGACTTCTCGAGGGCATCTTTGCAATCGCCTGCCTGTTCACAAGCTTGACCAAAGGCTTATGGTTGTGATCAATTTTAAACTACAATTCCAGCATGTAGTCTGAGAACATCTTGCATGCCCAAGTTGCTGCCAATGCGTCCTTTTCAATCACAATGTACCTTTATCTGCATTTGCCAGTGATTTAAAAAAATAAATAAATGTAGAGTACCCAATTCATTTTTTCCAATTAAGGGGCAATTTAGTGTGGTCAATCCACCTACCTGCACATCTTTGGGTTGTGGGGGCGAAACCCACGCAAACACGGGGAGAATGTGCAAACTCCACACGGACAGTGACCCAGAGCCGGGATCGAACCTGGGACCTCGGCGCCGTGAGGCAGCAGGGCTAACCCACTGCGCCACCGTGCTGCCCTATTTGCCAGTGATCTTAAGGCATAATAAATGGGTCTCCATTTACCATTGCTTTGTACTTGGATAAAACTGCACCCAGACATGTGGACGATGCATCTGCTGCTATTATTGTTGGCAGTTCTGGGTTATAGTGCACTAAATCAGTGTTCTTCAAACATTTTTTCCGGGGACCCATTTTTACAACCGGCCAACCTTCGGGACCCAATCCGGCCGACCTTCGCAACCCACGCCGACCGACTTGTACGACCCACCATTTTCTCTTACCTTGTTTGCTGATGACAAAATGGAGGAAATGGTTTTGGGTCCCTTTGTCCCTCGTACACGCTCCTCCAATGGAACCTGTTGGATGAAGGTGAAGCCTTCTGGTGTCGGAAAGTATGGAGTCTCCATCTGTCCAAAGTTCTGAATTGTTTTCCTGTAAAATGTTATCAAATTACCCCCCCCCACCGAACTTGTAAAAAAAAAGAGTAAAATAAATGAAAAAAATGAATAAACCCCCCCGAACTTGTAAAAAAAATAAAATGAATAAAATAAATTTTTAAAAAAATTAAATTAATAAAATTAATGAATAAAAACCACTACAGAACTTGTGAAACAAAAAGCTGCATTAAAAAAATAGCGGCTGCATTGCGCATGCGCGCACGATGATCACGCACGTTTTACATGTTCGTGGCTGCTTGTAGCCGGCGTTATGAAAAGCCGGCTGCTGGCAAGGATTTGCGCAATCTGGAGCACCGCGGACAATGGCTCCGCGACCTTCCCGACACCCGCCCGCAACCCACCCGCGTGCCCCCGACTTTGAAGAACACTGCGCTAAATTTTTTACAGAAATTGAAAGACTTTTTATCTTCTCAAAAGCATTTTGTTGGCCCACACTCCAGCACTACCTTTCACCTAACAGCCGTCTTTGTGGTTTAAAAATTTTTTTTTGAGTACCCAATTTTATTTTTTTCCAATTAAGGTGGGCAGCACGGTGGCCTAGTGATTAGAACAACCGCCTCACGGCGCTGAGGTCCCAGGTTCGATCCCGGCTCTGGGTCACTGTCCGTGTGGAGTTTGCACATTCTTCCCGTGTCTGCGTGGGTTTCGCCCCCACAACCCAAAAATGTGCAGAGTAGGTGGATTGGCCACGCTAAATTGCCCCTTAATAGAAAAAATAATTGGTCAATCCACCTTACCTGCACATCTTTGGGTTGTGGGAGTGAAACCCATGCAGACACAGGGAGGATGCGCAAACGCCGCATGGATAGTGACCCAGGGCCGGGATTATCAGATTTGGTCGAAGCATGTGGCGCAGTAGTTAGCACTGCTGGCTACGGCGCTGAAGACCCGGGTTTGAATGCAGGAATTCAGATATATATTATATTTTAAGTATTTGGTGCAGTCAGGGTTAAAAGCCTGGGTTAGTGTGTATGACTGCTGCAGAATTTTTTTAAAATCCTGGTTTAAAAGACACACTTTGGCTACAAGAGGTGCAATTAAAGCATCTTAAAAGTTGGGATAATGGCATTTTGATTATAACAAGAATGTTTCCTGACAGCCGTGACTGGGACACTTTGCCAAGATGACACTTAGTGCTGGTTTCAACAAATATGGACCAGTTGGAATGGCACATGGGGTGTGGGGGGGGGGGGCGTCTCCCAGGCCATTTGAGACCTCAGGGTTGTTGGGGACAGGGCAGGGTGACATTCTGGACTCCCTCTGGAACCAAGGCACCTTGGCACTACCAGCCTACCATCCTGACAGTGCCAATGTGGCACTGCCAGGGTTCTAGGGTGGCATTGCCAGGCAGGCAGGGGCACTGCCAGGCAGCCCGGGTGCCAGGTTGACACCTCCAGAGATCATGCCCGGTGGACCTTACTGGGTGGAGGGGGATGTTCCTGGGGGCTACCCCGAGGT
The DNA here is from genome assembly GCF_902713615.1 of Scyliorhinus canicula. Lineage (NCBI taxonomy): Eukaryota > Metazoa > Chordata > Chondrichthyes > Carcharhiniformes > Scyliorhinidae > Scyliorhinus > Scyliorhinus canicula. The sequence goes on along the minus strand of NC_052149.1, from coordinate 150,331,521 downwards.
TGGGGAAAGGGGGGGCATATCCGGGAGGACTAAAATGGGGGGGAGGAATATCAGGGCAGCCAGACAAAATGGTACCCCAATTTATGAGGAGCCTTTCCTGTTAGGTTTGCCAGTAGGAAATGACTCAAGTGCAGTCTCGGCAGAGAGAAACTACCTGAGGCCAAAACAAAAACAGCAAAGTGCTGTTGAAAGTGCTGCAGCCGCCGAGAAGCACCCCGCTAAATGGGCCCAAAACCGAACATAGATTATTTTCCCATTGAATTACGCCCATTGTGTTTAGTTTAGTGAGATGGTGTAGTTAGAGGAGAAGCCAGGGGCTGAAGCAGTCAGGTGTTGAGTTCAGTTTAGATCTGTCTGTCAACAGACTAACAGTTCTGGAGAAACAGTCAGTTAAAGGTTTGACTGTGGACTGACCAGCAGTTTCTCTCAATGCAGTTTAGTTACAAAGATTTTGCCTGTGAACAGAACAGCAAATTCTGAAAAGACTGACATATTAAACAGTAGTTTGTAACAGGCAATAATCTACAAGCTGGCTCCTGGAGGGTCTCTCTCTCAAAGTGGTTTATCCAAGACATCTATTTACAGCAAGTATTCCTGGTTTGGGGAACTGTATTTAAAAGTGGATTTTGACCTGAGATGGGTTTTGCTTGAGTGGAGATAAAAGATAGTAGTTATGAGTTAATGTTTCATTGTCATTGCTAAGCATTGTTTAACTGGTACTAATAACCTATTTTCTTTATGATGTTAAAATTGGTAATGACGTTTATTTTAATATACCATACCTAGTTGTGCATGGAATCACTCCTGGAGAGAAGTATCCTCCCCCCCCCCCCACCCCCGAAATACAAATCAAATGCTTAGAGGACCTTCTCATAAAAGCTTGAAGTCTCATCAACTCCCTGTCTCACCATTATGTCATTGGCAATAGTTGTAATTGCATAAAGTACTGATCTGATCCTTTTATTCCTTTTTGTGCCAATCAGAAGTGGTTCTATACCTGGAAAACCTCTTTCTCCAGTTGTCCCAATACTGAGCTTGTTGTGAGTCTTCAGCACTTCAGAAAGGTTCTAGGAGTGGCAGTGTAGATTCCAGGCTTGTGCGAAGCTCTGGACTTGCGCTGACTCATTGGTATTGTTTGCTGGTTCTGGTCTATGCTCACTGCTGTTCGGACTCTGGGTCTGTGGCTTAGCTTGAACCTACTGCACATGTGATGCTCTGACTTTCTGGTAAGTCTGTTAATATGTTCCTCTTGTATTTTTAATGATTTCTTCATTTATCAGGTCTGTAGCTGCTTCTTGGAAGGTTTTTTTGGATCATTTACTTGCTCTCGGCTACAACGTTTGATTGTGTGTTGAGGGTCTAGATATAGTTCCACAAGGTTTATCTACTTTCCTTATGTATATCTTAGGAACTCTATACAAGGTTGCAATGCTCCACCTTTCATGTCTCTGTTACTTAGCCATGTAAAGTTACATTATATAGTACATCAGCATCTGGTGATTCTGATGTTAACCCGTTACTCTACACCTTCCCCAGATCGTTATTGCAATTATATATAACCTCCTACCTCTGCAATCGCCTCTTCTAAAACCACAGAATGTTGGTGCTGTATTGCGAGATGAAGCGACGAGGCAGTGTTAAATCACAATGGTGATTTATCTAACTATATAGAACTTTATACACAGATCAGTACAACTACTACGCAGGTCAAGTCCCTCGACTCCCAAGCATACTCTGACCAAACCCCAACAACCAGGTCCATGCCTAAACACCTGATAGGCTAATGTTTGCACATTCCATCCTGAATGCGTAGCCCCTGAAGGATCGCCCCTTAAAGTGGCCACACTACCACATTTGGTCACGTGTCCAGGGGATTTGTCAGCTTTTAATTTTAGTAAATTATTTACCAATGTTAATTACTTTAGGTTCCTCACTTTCATTATATCCCTGGTTCCCCACAATTTCTGGTATTCTCTTCTGCTGTGAATGCAGACATACTGAACAACTCTGCTATTTCCTTATTTCCCATTGTAATTTCACCATTCTCTGGCCATAAAATTCAGTTGAATGGTTATGTGTCCACTGGCTTTGGAAGCCGCAAACTCAAACAATGCTGGCTGCAACACTGATGCGGTGCATGATCTGCCATTTTGGGGTGTCAATGTCTCAGTCATGCCCTCTCTTAATCATTCCAAATTGAGTATATGTTCAGCCGCCTGAGAGAACGGTGGCACAGTGCTTAGCACTGCTGTCTCACAGCGCCAGGAACCCGGTTTGATTATGGCCTTGGGTGACTGTGTGGAGTTTGCACGTTCTCCACCGTCTGCGTGGGTCTCCTCCGGGCGCTGTGGTTTCCTCCCACAGTCCAAAGTTGTGCAGGTTAGCTCGATTGGTCAGCAAGAGGTATGCCCGAGGCTGGCAGCATTGGTAACCATGTGAGGGTGAGCTGGAGAACCTGGATTTTAGGCATGAGTCCTAATTGTTTAGTATTGCTGATGGGTGAAAAGGCTTCGGGAGAAGGTAGAGGACGTGGAGAATAAGTCCCGTTGGCAGAACTTAAGAATTGTCGGGCTCCCGGAGGGGGCTGAGGGAGCGGATGCTGGGGCATATGTAGCGGGTATGTTCGAAAAGCTGTTGGGGGAGGGGGCATTCTCCCGACCCTTGGAGGTGGACAGGGTGTATAGAGCACTTGCGAGGAGGCCGCGAGCGGGAGATCCTCCGAGGGAAATGGTGGTGAGCTTCCACAGGTTCCTGGATAAGGAATGTATTCTTCGGTGGGCCTAGGGTACGTGGAGCTGCAAGTGGGACAACAGTATCCTGCGGGTGTACCAGGACCCGAGTGTGGAGGTGTCTAGGAAAAGGGCAGACTTCAACCAAGTTAAGTCCATCTTCTTCAAGAAACAGGTGAAGTTTGGACTGCTGTATTCGGCTCATCACATATGAGGACCAGCATAATTATTTTGAGTTACCCGAAGATATGCTGGACTTTGCTAAAAGAAAAGGACTGGTGTGGGGCTGAGAACTCTCGAACTTTGAGGCAACTTGTTGGCCTATATTGGGCCCGTTTCTTTTTTAAATTTGTTTTTCCTCCTCTTATTTTTTCTCTTATGATTTTGAGTTCTGTTTAAGAAGGTGGGGGGGGGGGGGAAGTTTTTCCGTTTTTGGGTTTTTTTTTCGAAGGCAATTTATTTTTCGTTGATGTGCACTTTTGTGGGGTGGAGACGTGCTTGTTTGGGTTTCGGTAGGTGGTGTTTTTTTTTGCACCTGGATGATTGTGTAGGGATTGTTAGATGAGGGAATTTGTTTCTACGAGTGGGGGTGGGGGGGAGGGGACGGGAGTGAGGGACCAATAGGTGGGAGACATTTTGGCGCCGGGGGCAGGGGCCACCAAGCTAGCTGGGTGAGCTAGCTCACGGAAGCGCCGGGGGGTGGGGGTGGGGGGGTGGGTGGGTGGTGGTGTGCATATGTTTAGTTTGCTATATGGGTTAGGTTTTAGAGAAGTGTTGCTAGGGGGGAGTGGTCCTGCTGATGAGGGAGGGACCTCGGTGGAGAGACAGTGAGGAGCTCGGTGACGGGGGCTGCCGGGGGGCAGACCGGAGGAGGTGTGGCGCAGGGGCTGGAGGCGGGCCCAAGGGGAAGGCTAATCGGCGGAGGGGGGGGGGGGGGCACGTTGCCCCCTAACTAGGCTGATCACCTGGAATGTTCGAGGGTTAAATGGGCCGGTTAAGAGGGCACGTGTGTTCATGCATTTTTGGGGACTGAAGCCAGATATGGTAATATTGCAGGAGATGCCCCTTAGAGTAGTGGACCAGGTTAGATTGAGGAAAGGCTGGGTCAGTCAGGTTTTCCACTCAGGGCAGGATACAAAGAATAGAGGGGTTGCGATCTTGATTTATAAGCGGGTGATATTTGAGGTGGGTAGAATAGTTTCAGATGTGGGGGGTCGATATATTATGGTTAGTGGTAAACTGGAGCGGGTGAAGGTAGTGCTGGTTAATGTATATGCGCCAAATTGGGATGACGTGGAATTTATAAAGAGGATGTTGGGGAAGATACCGGACCTGGACTCGCACTAGCTGATCATGCGGGGAGGGACTTTAATATAGTTATTGATCCTGGCCTAGATCGGTCATGCTCGAAAACAGGCAGGGTGCCAGCAATGGCAAAGGAACTGAAAGGATTCATGGAGCAGATGAGGGGGTTGGATCGATGGAGATTTAGGCACCGGAGGGTAAAGGAGTTTTCCTTCTGCTCCCACATACATAAGGTATACTCTCAGATCGATTTATTTGCTTTGGGTAGGGCCTTGCTAGCAGGGGTTGTGGACATGGGGTATTCGGCGATTACGATCTCGGACCAATGTTCCATACTGGGTTGACCTGCAGGTTAGTACAGATAGCAATCAGCGCCCGGAATGGAGGTTAGATGTAGGGCTATTGGCGGACGAAGCGGTGTGCGAGAGGCTGAGGAGATGCATGCTGAATTACCTGCAGGCAAATGATACGGGGGAGGTCTCAGCAGCGGTGGTCTGGAAGGCGCTGAAGACAGTGGTGAGAGGAGAGCTGATCTTGATCCGGGCTCACAGGGACAGGACGGATAGGGCAGAATCGGACCGACTGGTGAAAGAGATTCTACAAGTCGACAGGAGATACGCGGAGACTCCAGAGATTGGGCTTTTAAGGGAACGGCGAAGGCTACAGGCGGAGTTTGGCTTGTTAATCACAGGGAGGGCAGTGGAACAGCTCAAAAAGGCGATGGGGGCAATATATAAGCACGGTGAGAAGGCCAGCAGGATGCTTGCATAGCAGCTCAAAAGGAGGTAGGCAGCTAGGGAAATAGGGAAAGTTATTGACTGGGATGGGAACTTAGTGGGGGACTCGGCAGGGTGAGTAAGGCGTTTCGGGATTTTTACAGCAAGTTGTACAGGTCGGAACCCCCTGCGGGGGCTGAGGGGATGAGGCACTTCCTGGAGGGCTGATTTTCCCGAAGGTGGATGAGGAGTTGGTAGTAGGACTGGGGGCCCCTATCGGGCTGGAAGAGATAGTGGAGGGCTTGAAGGCCATGCAGTCGGGTAAGGCCCCGGGACTGGACGGGTACCCAGCAGAGTTCTATCAAAAGTTCTCCGGGATATTGGGACCAGTGTTGATGAAGGTCTTTAACGAGGCTAGAGAAAGGGGGGTTCTGCCCCAGACGATGTCACAGGCCATGATTCCGCTTATCCTGAAGCGGGACAAGAACCCTGAGCTATGTGGGTCTGACAGGCCGATTTCCCTGTTGAACGTAGACACCAAACTGCTGGCCAAAATTTTGTCCCCTAGGATTGAGGATTGTTTGCCGAATGTCATTGTGGAGGATCAGATGGGGCTCGTTAAGGGCAGGCGGCTGGCGGCCAATGTAAGAAGGCTGTTAAACGTGATCATGATGCCCCCGGAGAGTAGGGAGGTGGAGTTGTGGTCGCGATGGATATGGAGAAAGCTTTTGATCGGGTTGAGTGGGATTATTTATGGGAGGTTCTGGAGCGGTTCGGATTTGGGAGGGGCTTTATTGACTGGGTCAGATTGCTGTACCAGGCTGCTGTGGCAAGTCTACGGACGAACAGGACGACTTCGGACTATTTTAGACTGCACCGGGGGACGAGACAGGGATGCCCTCTCGCCCCACTGCTGTTGGCGCTGGCTATAGAGCCGAAATTGCTCTGAGGGCCTCAAGTTGCTGGAGGGGGCTGGTCCGGCGGGGGGTGGGGGTTTGGAGCACAGAGTCTCGCTGTATGTGGACGACTGGCTTTTATATGTTTCGGATCCGATTGAGGGGATGGAAGAAATTTTTGGGGAATTCAGCCGGTTTTCAGGGTATAAGCTTAATATGGGGAAGAGCGAGATGTTTGTGGTCCAGGCGAGGGGTCATGAGAGGCGACTGGGGGAATTGCCGTTTTGAGTGGTAGGGGACAGTTTCAGGTACCGAGGTATCCAAGTGGCGCAGGATTGGGACTGGCTACATAAATTGAACTTGGCCCGGTTGGTGGATCAGATGAAGGAGGATTTCCGGAGATGGGATGCGCTCCCGTTGTCCCTGGCAGGCAGAGTTCAAACGGTGAAAATGAGGGTCCTCCCGAGTTTGTTTTTCAATGTCTCCCCATCTTCATACCCCGGTCCTTTTTTTAAGCGGGTCAATAAAGTTATCGCGGGCTTTGTATTGGGGGGGTGGGCTGGCGCTGCCGAACTTTAGCAATTATTACTGGGCAACCAATATAGCATGGTTAGGAAGTGGCTGATGGGGGTGGGGGGGGGGGGGGGGTTGGTCGGCATGGGTGCGTGTGGAGGTGGCTTTAACAGGGGCACAAGTCTGGGGGCACTGGTAACTGCGCCTCTGCCGTTCCCGCCGGCGCGGTACTCTACCAGCCCCATAGTGGTGGTGGCCTTGAGAGTGTGGGGGCAGTGGAGGAGATATGTGGGAGAAGTGGCAGCATCGTCTAGTCCCCAATCTACGATAATCACCGGTTTGCCCCGGGGAGGATGGACGGGGGGGGGGGGGGGGGGGGTTACCAATTTGGCGGAGAGTGGGGATTGAGAGGATGGGGGACTTGTTTATAGAGGGGAGCTTTCCGAGCATGAGGGCTTTGGAGGAGAAGTTTTCATTGGCGGGGGGAAATGAATTTCGCTATCTGCAGGTGTGGGACTTGCTGCATAGACAGGTACCAACCTTCCCACTCCTGCTGCTAAGGGGGATTCAGGATAGGGTGGTTTCTAGAGGATGAATAGGAGAGGGGAGCGTTTCTGACATTTACAAGGAACTTATTGGATCAGAGGAGACGCAGACTGAGGAGCTGAAGAAAAGTGGGAGGAGGAGCTGGGGAGAGTGGTAGAGGAGGCCTTTGGGCGGAGGCGTTGAGTAGAATCAACGCGACCATGACGTGTGTCAGGCTCAGCCTGATTCAATTCCAGGGCGTGCACCAGGCTCACATCACAGTGGCCTGGATGAGCAGATTCTTTGGGTGGAGGACAGGTGCCCAAAATGTGCGGGAGGACCGGCGAACCATGTTCACATGTTTTGGAAATGTCCAAAGCTCAGGGGATTTTGGCAGGGGTTTGCGGACGTCATGTCCAAGGTATTAAATACAAGGGTGGCATTGCGTCCAGAGGTGGCGATTTTCGGGGTGTCGCAGGACCCAGGAATCCAGGAGGAGAAAGAGGCAGACGTTCTGGCCTTTGCTTCCCTGATATCCTGGAGGTGGATATTACTAGCATGGAGGGACTCAATGCCCCCGAAGTCGGAGACCTGGCTATCAGACATGGCTGGCTTTCTCTGCCTGGAGAAAATTAAGTTTGCCATGAGAGGGTCATTGTTCGGGTTCACCCAGAGGTGGCAACCATTCATCGACTTCTTCGCAGAGAATTAATCGTCAGCATAAGGAAGGGGGAGGGGGGCAGGTTAGCGTAGAGTAGGGGGTTAAGTTATGGTGGGACCTTTGGGGGAGGGAGGTGGTATATGCACTATGTTTACATTTTTATGTACATTGTTTATATTGCTGCTGTTACAATGCAATAAAAAACCTCAATAAAATGTTTATTAAAAAAAAGAAGATACATTAGCTGACTTTTAAAAAAAATTGAGAGTACCAAATTCATTTTTTCAATTAAGGGGCAATTTATTGTGGCCAATTCATCAACCCTGCGTATCCTTTTGGGAGTGAGGCCCACACAAACACGGGGAGAATGTGCATAGTCCACATGGACAATGACCCAGGACTGGGTCCTCGGTGTAGTGAGGTAGCAGTGCTAACCACTGTGCCACCGTGCTGCCCACATTAGCTGACCTTGACCACTTGTTTAAAATCATGTAACTTTTTCTGCCATTGCTACCAGCTCCTTAGGGTTCTGTGTATTGACCTCCCTGGCCTCTTGCACATATTCCTCGAGGGCCTCCTGACATCCCTCCTCCTTTTGATATGCTTTACTAACGCCTCTAATAATTTTAAATAATCTTTATTGTCACAAGTAGGATTACATTAACACTGCAATGAAGTAGCTGTGAAAAGCCCCGAGTCGCCACAGGAAAGGCGAATTCAGAATGTCCAAATGATCTAACAGCACGTCTTTCGGGACAGATGAGAGGAAACCAAAGAACCTGGAGGAAACATGGGGAGAATGTGCAGAGTCCACACAGACAGTGACCCAAGCCGGGAATCGAAGCGGGGACCCTGGAGCTGTGAAGCAACTGTGCTAACCACTGTGCTACCATGCTGCCCTTATATCTAATATCATGTTCAATGAATTACAGCACTTCTCTCTGCCCTGTTATTCCATTTGTTGTCCTATTCCTACTGCCAAAGCCTTCCTCAAACTGTTCAAGGAGCTCCTTTGCCATGAGTGCAGCTTCCGTTTAAGAGGGACAGATTGCCTTTCAGAGGTGCAAGATGAGGTCCCCTGCTGAGCTTTCAGCCAGCCAAAAGTGCATTCAGCACTGTCCTGCAAACCACAATCAGCAGTCAATACAAAGTTTGCATGTTGCCAGCCTCGACATCAATGGCAAATGTATCAAAAAGTCATGGAATGCATTTGATTCTCACATGCAGTCTCAGGCCTAAAGCCATTTTCCCTGCTCTGCCTCTAAGTTTTGTTATTTTATTCCTCTTTACATACTTGTAAAAGCTCTTAAAATGTATTTTGTTATATTTCATGGTAGTTTATTCTCATATTCTACTTTCTCCCTGTATATCAATTTTCTGTCAATCCTTTTTTGAATTTTGAGATCCTCCCAATCCTCAGGGTGAAGACATATTTTGGAATCATTAGGAAGTCTTTGATTTTAATCTAATACTATGCTAACTTCAGTGGTTAGCCATGACAGTGCCACTTTTCCAGTGGAGTTTTTATCCTTCAACCAAATTAATGTTTATTATATCCTGATTTTTAAAAACTGTTTGCCATTGCTTATCTAGTATCATATTTTTAAATCTAATTTCCCAACCTACTTCCTGCCTCCATAAATGACTTTGACATAATTTACATCCCTAGTGTCTGATTTAACTTCAATACTCTCAAACTTAATATGAAATTTTATCTTATAATTCTGCTTCCTCAGAGGACACAGTACACGGTTAGTTATTGACACTGTTTCTTTACACAATACTGCATCTAAAATAGCCTGTTTCCCAGTTGGTTCTTTGACACATTGCTTTAGAAAATTGTCTCGGATGCTTTTCAAAAACTCACTGAGGTATTTTTTGTCAATTTCATCTACCTAGTCATAACTGAAGATTAAAGTCCTAAGTGATTATTGCACTACCACTGTAATATGTGGCATGGTATCACAGTGGTTAGCACTGTTGCTTCATAGCGCCAGGGTCCCAGGTTCAATTCCCGGCTTGGATCACTGTCTGTGCGACGTCTGCACATTCTCCCTGTGTCTCCTTGGGTTTTCTCTGGGTGCTCTGGTTTTGTGGCCAATTAATAATGATGCTCTTCAGAGTCATTAGATATCAAAAGATACCACCCACAAGGCTTTACGGATATCAATCAAAGGACCACAAAACCAGTTAGTCAGTTCAAGTTCAAACATGGTTTATTTACACACAAGGATTACTTCGACATGCAAGACAAAACACTGCAAGTTAAACTACACCTAACAACTACAATAACCTATACTTAACTTTAGGGCAACTGGCTCTGTGCAGATGAACAAGGCCTTTGTTCGGATCTTGCGTGGCTGGGTGGAAGAAGTGGCTCTGTTTCTGCTGGGCTCATCCATCTGGCAGCGATCGTTGGTCTTGAACTTGTCTGTCTGGTTGTTATGCTGCACTTGGGTTGGCATAGGCCGGATCCAAGAGAGACCGAGCACATGGTTGTGTCGCTTCTTATCCCTCTAGGATTTCGTGCTCTTTGGGGCGGTCCTTAACTTGGACCCAATAATTCGACAGGCTTCGATCACTGCCTTCGATTTTGGCCAATAAAGGGGTGGGTGCCTTGATGGCTGTGCATGTCCTTAGCGGTCATTGACCTTGGCTGTTTGGGCTCCATGAGTAAAGGGAGTGGCGCCGATTAGTCTGTATCTGTATCGGTTACCTGAGTAGAGTTCTTTTGTTCTGGGGAAATGGGCCATTAGAACACAAACGAGCAGGGGTTTTGATTGTGTCTAGCTATCTGGGTTTCAAATACACACACAAGCTCTGAGTCTGTCTGAGTCCTAGGTTGGCCATAATTCCCATGGTCCTTTGCAGGTGGCCATCTGAGATGGAATTTAACGTGCTGGAAGGTGGCAGGTGAAGGTGGTGGGACCATGAAGGGGGTGGGGGGGGGGGAGTGGTACCTTCCCAGCTCGACTCAGTTAAGCTCGAGGTGGGAAGGGTCCAGGATGGCCTTTTTGACCAAAGCCAATTGAGGCCCCTAATGCCATGGTAAAGGATGATTAGTGTCTTCCACCGGGTCCCTTCCATGATGCTAGTGCATGCCCTAAACTATAGGCATGCCTCTAAACTATAGGCATGCCAGCCACAGTTTACCTGGCGGCTTGCGTATATTGCATGGCCTCCATCCACCACAGGTGGCGCACTGAACCCCCTAAACTGACACCTCACCTCCCATCTCACCGGGCCTCCCTGACATGGCCCAGTGATTCTGTTCCTCTCACCTTTGTCCGGGGCTCCAGTGATGATGCTCCTCTTCAGGCACATTGCAGTACCATCAGTGGCTACCACTCTCAATTATACCAGTACTGGATAGCTGCCAGCCTCTGATTACCACTGGTGGAGCTGAGAACCCCACCACCAACCAATGGAACTCCCAGAAATGGCTGCAGACGTGTTTCCACTGGTCCTTCTTCAATGGCATGGCCATTGAATTCTGTCCATTATCTGATCATTGTCCCAGTCCAGATTTTATGGTCAGTGGTGAAGAATGGGTGCCCAAGAATGGGCAGCACGGTGGTGTAGTGGGTTCGCCCTGCTGCCTCACGGCGCCGAGGTCCCAGGTTCGATCCCGGCTCTGGGTCACTGTCCATGTGGAGTTTGCACATTCTTCCCGTGTTTGTGTGGGTTTCGCTCCCACAATCCAAAGATGTGTAGGCTAGGGCAGCAGGGTAGCATGGTGGTTAGCATAAATGCTTCACAGCTCCAGGGTCCCAGGTTCGATTCCCGGCTGGGTCACTGTCTGTGTGGAGTCTGCATGTCCTCCCCCTGTGTGCGTGGGTTTCCTCCGGGTGCTCCGGTTTCCTCCCACAGTCCAAAGATGTGCGGGTTAGGTGGATTGGCCATGCTAAATTGCCCGTAGTGTCCTAATAAAAGTAAGGTTAAGGGGGGGTTGTTGGGTTACGGGTGTGGGTTTGAGTAGGGTGATCATGGCACGGCACAACATTGAGGGCCGAAGGGCCTGTTCTGTGCTGTACTGTTCTATGTTCTATGTTCTATCCCTGACCTCAAAGATAGCCTTGGTGAGGGATCCAATGATATCTATGGTTAGAATTTTTAAAATCTTGATATGCAGTTGATTGTGGCGTAGTTTACTGGGATTCCCAGCGTGGAGCTGCAGTGATGTCATCAAGCTGTCCAACTAACCAATTACATTAAACAATTCCCACAGACAGCCAACCAGGAAATTAAAAGCACTGATAATTAAATCAGTACTCCAACATTTACAGAGAACAAAATAAAGATTCAGACATACACAATGGATTGAGGCATGTGCTGAAATACCAGAACAAACTACATTTCTTTAAAATATTAGAAAATTGTAGTTTTAAAAAATCTAGTAATTAATTATAATGGAGTCAGACATTTAGCAACGTTCCACAATGTATTTATTTAGTTCCAGTTTTGTTGTTCATTAAGTTATTCAGATCATGGTTAAAACCATTTATGTCTCATCCAAAAAGGCTTAGACTTTTATGGGATTTCTAACAGTGATTGGAGTATGGAAAAGGCCAGGATCTGGCCAAATAATTGTTGGGGGGAGAGTGGGGGAATTGTCCATAGTGTAGCCCAGGCATATTCAAAGTGGGGGTCGCGACCCACAGGTGGGTCATGGGCAGGTGTCGGGTGGGTTGCAGAGCCAGCCATCGTGGCATTCCTGATCGCGGGAATTACTTTAACAATGCCGGCTGCGAGCGGCTTTAAAAATGGCAGCCGCGGCCAGCTAATAAAAATGATGGCACACTGTGCATGGGTGCCTGCCCATTAGTGCGCATGCGGACCGGGAGCGTTGGGACCTGAACCCAGGGTCAAAGTGCGATAGCGCCATGGCAGCGGCTGCCTGCATGCAACTTCATCAACTCCGGGATAGCCTGGTCCAGAGGCTCAGCACCTACAGGGACTCAGCCAGATCCTGGGGTTCACTGGACGTTCCTGCCTCCACCTAATGAGCATCTGCAACTATGTGGTGCTCATCTCCGCTACTTTTGCGCCGACCAGGTGTGTGCCTCTGCACTGGCAGAGGTCAGGGATGACAGTCATGATGCATCGATGGTGGCATCCTTGGATCTCTCCTCCGTAGAGTTCTCATGGGAGATGGGGATGGGGCCACACCGGATGAGCCGAAGCCATCAGATGGAGATCCTGCGGGAGAATGGACATGTGATCAGAGGGAGGGAAGGATCGTAATCAGTGGCGGACTGGGTCTAAAAATATTGGTTGCCAGGAGACAAAGGGGGCCCACCCACAACTACAATGCTATCATTTAATTTTCATAACGAATAAATAAAATTTTCAAAAAATACGTATGGAAAAAAGGGTACAATTAAACTTTTTGTGGAAAAAATGTGTATTTCTTAGTAATTACAGTGTACATGTACTGTACATATTACTGGCAGTAGATACCAAATGTAAATACAGAATGTTATAATTGAATTTTTTATTTTATTTGTTAAAATTTTAAGTAATTTGTTGATATTTTTAAATAGTTTACTGCACAATTTACACATTAACAGATAGTTCAAACGCACAATAGAGCATTGCATGCAGTCCACTATATTAAGAGCAATCGTTTGTGTTCACTAGATGATTGTGCGAATCTGCCAATAATTGCTTCTGCATCCAATTCATCTAACAATTCCTTTTCAATGGATAGCAACATGTATGATTCCAAATTCTCCTCAGACAGCGAATTTCTTAACCTTGTCTTTATGATCTTTAGCTTTGAAAATGTCCTCTCACATTGGACTTGAGTAACTGATAGTGTGCAGATGACTTTATAAAGTTCATAAAGGTTATCATATGCCTTGTCATGAAGTCTGTTGGATGCCAGAATTTTTAGTACACACGATGGGCAAGTGCTTCAAATTTTACAATTGTTGCAACTGGAATCCATATTCTCACCATCATTAAGCAATAGCTTTAATACATCAAAGTTTGAAGCAAAAGAAAACAATTCCAATATTACTTGATCTTTGCTGATTTGTGGAAACAGCTTAATAATACCTTCCAATGCTTTATCTTCAAGGCCCTTCTCTGCAATAGTTTTAAACTTTGCTGGGTCCAAGCAGGACAAATCTTTATACAACTGTTTGTGTTGTACAAAGCGTGATTCTAGTGACTGGACAATGCGATCCATTATTAGGTTAAACACATTTACTCGAAAATCAGCTAGAGAATCTGAGGAATTTCTTTCATCATCAATAAGCTCATCTGCCATTCTTTTCTTCTTCCTCTTCCTCTTCCTCTTCCTCTTAACTGGCAATGCTGTTTCCAACGCATCAATTTCCAATGTTTGATTTTCATCCATATTCATCTGTGAAATCCTGTCATTACATTTATTTACAAATTCCAAAGCCTTGCTGTGAACGTTATCAAATGTTCTTTTCTGTTCCTTCAACTTTGTTGTAGCTGAATCTACCAAACTCCATGCAGTAAACATATCTAAACCACTTGTCTGTAGATAACTTGATAACGGGGTTGTAGTTTCAAATATATACAAGTAAGTAAATGCTGTCAATATGGTTCCAAACTTTAGAAGACTTTGAAGTAAAACATTTGCTTCATGTTTTGTTTTTGCACCAAACTTTTCTGAATCTTGTATCATTGATAAGCATGTCAATAGATTTACGAAAGTACTGGCAGCGGCATCATCAAAACGTCCAAATATGGTTGTTGCTGCATTGGATTTTTCTGACCATCTGGTCTCACCAATTAGCTTTAATCGTTTAATTTTTTCTTGTCCTAGATGTTTTCCAACAACTTCTATCCATACAGCCATTCTCTTGTATGATGCTTTCACAAAAGTTGCTATATTCTGGAGCAAATTGAAAAAAGAAACTGCAGGCACACAACATTTTGTTGTTTCAGTTATCACCAAATTCAAGACATGGGCATAGCACCATATATGAACATGTTGATCAGCCACATCAGCAATTTTACTTTGTAAACCATTATACTGGCCATGGTAGCTTGCATCACCATCTGTGCTATCAGATAAACATTTTTGGGGGTCACTTTTAAGATGCTGTAATGTTTTAATCAATAGATCAAAAAGTCCCTGTCCTGTACCATCATTACTTGGCACAACTGAAAGTAGTCGCTCACAGATAATACCTTTAAGCACATACCGAATAATAATGCTAAACTGATCGATGGATGAATTATCTTGTGTTGAATCAATCTTAATAGAATAATATTTTGCTTGAGAAACTTCTTGTCTAATTCTTTCTTGTATCATATTCTTCATAATTTTGATTAACATGTTTATAGTTGTTTTACTCAGGTATGTAACAAGTCCACCACGGCCTTTACTTTGAGCCTTTCCTTGTTGCTCTAATCGTTTGATTCTTTGTTTAGACTTGTTTTGCACTGCAGAAACGTGAGCTGCCATAATGGGGTCATATTTTGCCATCAACTGCACTGTAGCTAAAAAATTGCCATGATTCAGAACCTCATTATCTAGAGTGTAGGCCGATTCATTTCTGTGACCTCGAAAAGGAAGTGCTTGCTTGCCTAACATCTTTATGATGTCTATAATCCTCATGACAATACTTCTCTGCTTCAATAATTCTTCTTTCCTTTTAATTAGTGATGCTGCAAAAAATGTATCTAAGGTGCCATCATTAACCACACTGATATATTGCTGAGCATTTCTGACATGTGTTGTTGTTGATTCATGTAAAGTCAAGCTCTGGCTAATACGCCTGTAGTCACTAAAGCCACATACAAAGGGTGATGGATTACAAGTGTTGGGAAACTCAAAGGCTAAGCAGTATGAACAATATAAGCATCTATTTTCTTTGTTATATGTTAGCCATTTTCTTGGGACTGAGTCATTCATAATTTTCCTCTCATACAAACGAGCATCAAATGGCAGATCATCAAGTGGCTGAAGTGGATGTTCAGCAAAAAACTGTTTTAGCTTTGCTCGTGATGGATTTTGGAAGATTCCAGTAATTGATCTTTCATTTTCTTGCGTAGGTTCATTTACAGGATGTGCTTCAGAAACCAAGTCATTTATGCTTGAAGGAATATCTGATTCCCTGTCACTAGTTGAAGCTATGTGTTCAGATGTTGCAACTACAGGCAGCACAGATACCGGAACAAGGAAGCCAGAAGAAATATTGGGCCTGGGTTGATTAGTAATGGGTGCACTTGTATTTGTCTCTACATTCAAAGTAGCTCTTCTCTGTTCTTGTAACTCGCATGTCATTGCATCATCACCATGAGCATTGTTTCTTGCTTCTTGATTATTTGTTGCAGAACTGGATATTGATGTGGATTGTGCTTGTGGTATTATAAACTCTATAATAGGCCTGCATCGCTTGGCTGATTCCTTCCTTTCTGCTTCTTTTTATTCTTTGCGTTTTAGTGACCCAGATTTATGCTTTTTCTTTTCCATGCTGGTAGGGGTAATATTCCTGAAATAAAAACTTAATAAAAAATAGCCCACATTGGGAAAAATGAATTTTGATGATTGCAAGAATAACTTGAAGGAACGCCAGATAAACCCCTACTTGATAAAAAATATAAAATAACTTACTTACACTTCAATAGGCTATGTTCATTAATCAATACCATTGTGGCCTATGCAGCTTCAGAAGAGGAGGTAATCCACTGCCCAGTGTTCACACCAGCAAGCAACTGAGACAACTGTTGAAACTTAGACGTTTGGTCCGACTATAGTAAGACATTAAGAATGGTCCCACGACCAAAGTTAACATGTCCAGTTTGATACCAGTGTAGTGTTACAAGTCGCAACCCTTTGAGTTTACCGATCATGGCTTATCACTTCAATATCTTTGACCTCATGATTCACAGTCAAAGGTACCGCTTCTCTTTTTGGTGACCTCACGACCCTATGTACTGCTTGATATCCTTTCAAGTTGCCGACCATCTCAAATCACAAACTGTAACTTTATCTTTAAATTCACACACTCTTGCTGAAAACGTGGATTTCCAACTATGTCCGACCCGGGTGAACCAGCCCCCCCCCCCCCCCCCCCCCCACCCCCACTCCTTTTCACATCTGTTTAACCCTGCTTTGTTCCTTCATACACTGAGTGATTATTTGTTTGTTTCTTTATTGCATTTTTTTTGGTATTGCTCTTTTTAAAAACAATTATAGTTTATTAAGTTAGAATACAAATCTCAGGAAAGACGTTGGAGATTTATTTATCTAATTAACTATAATTTTTAAGGGCCCTTCAGAGATTCAAGGACCCCTTCTTTGCTCTCCGAGCCCCGGACCGATGTACCGGCTGAACCAAGACTACTGCTTGATATCCTTTGAAGTTGCCGACCATCTCAAATCACGAATTGTAACTTTATCTTTAAATTCATACACTCTTGCTGAAAACATGGAATTTCCTTAATTATGCCCGACCCCAGCCCCCCTATTCCACATCCTTCCACTACCTCCCCTGCTTCGTTCCTTTTCATGCACTGCTTATTTGTGTCCTGTTCTCTTTTTTCTTATTCCTTTTTATTACTAAAACAGTTGTCTGTGTTTGTTTCTTTATTGCATTTTTATTTGATATAGGGGGCCCACTTCATCAGGGGCCCACTTGCCATCGGGCAAGCTGACACCCTGGACAGTCCGCCACTGAATCCTGGCATGAACAGCTCAGGCGTGCTAGATCATCTTGGGTGGGGGCCAATGGATACTCACCTCTGCGGTGGTGGCCATTCTCAATGTCGGTGACCAATCTGTCCTCCACTTCCAACACTTCTCTTTCCACTCTCTGCTTTGAGATTCTGAGTGTGGGAGGGGGGGGGGGGGGGGCAGTCAGTCAGACTTCTGTCTCAAGCACCTCATTGCAACAACAAAAAACAGCTACAAACCACTTGACAAAAGTGCCGCCAGGACCTCTCAGAAGCAGTCGTCCTGCCCTGACGGACGGATTTGATCAGCAGCCCCCTTCACCACCTCATCCACTCCAGGAAGATAAAACAAGCGGCAGCGACTTCCCCCAGACTCGTGTCACTCGCAAAGTCTTTCCAGTGGGAAAGGCAGCGCAGGGATCCCTCACACAGAGGCTGGTAAATGTGAGGGATGCGCCGTTCCACACGATTGGAGCAGGCGTTGTGTTTCAGTTTCTGAAGCTGACCCCAGGACTTGATTTCGGAGAGGGTTTGGAATCTCCCTCCCATCTCCTCTGGAGCGCTGGGACATGGAGAGCTGGAACCGAACCGGCGGAGGGAGCTGGCCGCCGGGCGCCGCTGGCGGCTGGGGGAGCGCGCCCAACCTGTCCTCGGAGCAGGGCGCCGGGCAGCTGCTGGACAACACCACCGTCATGCACATCCTGCCCTCGGTCTACGGCGTCCTGTGCATCGTCGGCGTGGGGGCGAACAGCCTGGTCATTTACACGCTGCTGGCCTGCAAGAGCAAAGGGGTGTCCGACATCTACGTGCTGAGCCTGGCCACCGCCGACCTGCTCTTCCTGTTGGGGATGCCCTTCACCATCCACCAGCTGATCAGGGACAGGCAGTGGGTCTTCGGCCAGTTCATGTGCAAGGCGGTGACGGTCCTGGATGTCACCAACCAGTTCACCACGGTGGGCATCGTTACCGTCCTGTGTGTGGACAGGTAAGAAAACTGGGACGAGGTGGGGGGGGGGGGGGGGGGGGGGTTCAAGTTTCAGATGATCCCCAAATCTTCCAAGTTTCTGAACCAGCGTTTGAAGTTTAATTGGAGAGTTTTATTGGACGAGAAGCAGTGTTTCTGTTCATCCTGTGGTGTGAAACGTATGTGGACAGGAACGAACAGAATGTCTAATTCAGGATTAATATCATCTTTCCCAACAACACATTTATATTCACCGTTTATTTTGTATTATTGTTGGATAGGGTTGGGGTATTGCACCTAGAGCCACCCGGGCTGCAGAGATCCCTGGAGCTTGTTTGGGATGACATGGGCTGAGACCTGGACACCGCTTTCTCAAAAGCAGGCTGCCTGTTTCGGTCTCTGAATCTGTGCAACACAGTGAAGCTCAGCAGTGAACAGGGTCAAAGTGAAGATTTTACTGTCCAGGAGCAAGAAAGAAACTTGCCTCTGCTGATCGAATTGGGATCCTCAAGCAGTTTCTTTACCAGGGAATCTCATGGTTGGGGGAGGGGGGCGGGGTAAATTAAGGCCGGATTCTCTGTCTCTCATCGGGCTTCTTTCTTATTTTGTTTTGATTTACGAAGGAGTAATGTCGGCTGCTGTATACCGGATGCGAACTTTTTGCAGTCAATTCTCTGCTCGGCTGCGTGGTCTCCTCCTGGCTGATACTTGCAGAATTTAAGATGTGGCGATGCAGGCGTTAAAGTCCAACAGCTTTATTTGGAATCACTGGCTTTAGGAGCATAGCTCCTTCATCAATAAACCTGTTGGACTTTGGCAGCAAGGTAGCACAGTGGTTAGCACTGTTGCTTCACAGTGCCAGGGACCCAGGTTCAATTCCCAGCTTGGGTCACTGTCTGTGCGAAGTCTGCACCTTCTCCCTGTGTCTGCGTGGGTTTCCTCCCACAAGTCCCAAAAGACGTGCTTGTTAGGTATATTGGACATTCTGAATTCTGCCTCTGTGTACCTGAACAGGACCGGAGTGTGGCGACTAAGGGCTTTTCACAGTAACTTCATTGTAGTGTTAATGCAAGCCTACTTGTGACAATAATAAAGAATATTATTAACCTGCTGTTGTAAGACTTCTTACTGTGCCCAGAATTTATGGAAGGGATCCTTGGAAGTGTGCCAACATTTGCCGTGGGACTCCGAGAAAGCACCGATACAATCACAGAAGGGTCACAGCGCTGAAGGGGCCACTCGGCCCATCATGTCAGTACTGGTTCTCTGAATGAACGATTCACTTAGTACCACTCTCCTGCCTTCTCCACCTCAACCCTGCACATTCTTCCTTTTCTGGTATCTGTCTAATTCCCCATTGAATGCCTCCATTCAACCTGCCTCCATCACTCTCTCAGGCAGTTTTTCCTCATGTTGTTTTTGTTTTTTTGCCAGTTCCTTTAAATCTGTGCTGTCTCATTCTGGATCCTTTCATGAGCGGGAACAATTTGTCCCTGTCTACTCTGTCTAGACCCCTCATGATTTTTTAAGGAGGTGACTGGGTGGGTAGATGAGGATAGCGCTGTTGATGTCGTCTACATGGACTTTAGTAGGGCTTTCGACAAGGTCTCGCATGGGAGACTGGTCAAGAAGGTAAGAGCCCATGGGATCCAGGGAAATTTGGCAAATTGGATCCAAGATTAGCTTAGTGGCTGGAGGCAGAGGATGATGATCAAAAGCTGCTGTTGTGACTGGAAGCCTGGTCCAGTGGTGTTCTGCAGGGATTGGTGCTGGGACACTTGCTGTCTGTAGTGTACATTGATGATCTGAACGTGAATATAGGAGGCATGATCAGTAATTTTGCAGATGACACAAAAATTGGTGGTGTGGTAAATAGTGAGAAAGAAAGATTTAGATTGCAGGATGATATGGATGGGCGGAACAGTGGCAAATGGAATTTAACCATGTAAAGCGTGAGGTAATGCCTTTTGGGAGTATTAAGAAGGCAAAGAAATATACAATGAATGGTAGGACCCTCCAAAGGATCAGAGGGACTTTAGGGTGCATGTCCATAGATTACTGAAGACAGTTTGGCAGTGTGCCAACGTTTGCCAGGGGACCCCAGGAACCTGCCGCTGGAGTCATGACTTTGGGCTGTATTAGAGTGGGAGTATGCTATCTGAGGGTAACTATGGGTTCATTTCTATCTAAAGTTTAGTCTTTATTTAGTAAATTAACTTAAAAGTTGCTGTTTGGGTTGGACCTTTTATATGGTCTTACTACTCTAATTTAACAGGGGAAAAGAAAAAATATTTTTGTTTCTGTGTTTTGTCTTTTTTTATTTTTTTTTGTTTTTTGTGGTGTTTTTTTGGTGAAATGACAACCTGTACATTTATTTACACGTACAGGATTGAAGCCAGCATCCGCCACTGACACTGGTGTGATGCTGAGTATGACAACCAAGAAAAAGAACGTAAAGTAACTGATGGATAAAACAAAAGAGGGGAGTGCCCCAAAACAACGAGTGGAGCACAGCCCAAAAAGAACGAGAAAGGAAACAAAAACTTATCAAAAATCCGTCAAATTAAAGTGCGAAAATCGAGGTCGATAAGGTAATCCAACCCCTGCGGTGCCCACCGAGCTCCCGCTTCAGGGACACCTGACCGCGAACGAGGCCGCGGAAGATGGGCAGACAGTCAGCTGGATGACCCCCTCGGTCGCCCGCTACCTGGACCTATAAATGGCAAGTTTGGCCATGCCCAGGAGCAGGTTCACGAGGAGGTCCTCCGCCCTCCCCGCCCCCCTCCGCACCTGATGTCTGTAGATCAGGAGTGTGGGGCTGAAGTGCAAAGAAAACCTCAACAACAACGTTGTCAAGAAACCAAAAAGGGAGTGCAGCCTAGGACAGACAACATATACATGCTCCACAGTCTCCACCAGGCCGCAAAAGTGGCAGGTCTCTGGCAAAGCCGTGAAGTGGTTCAAATGATGGCTGCACGGCATTGCCATGTGCAGCACCCTCCACCCCCAGTCCCCTAGTTTTATGGGGAGGACACCTCCTTAGAAGGACCTCCAGTGGGGACCTCCGCCGCCGGACGGCACCGAGGCATGCCAAGGCGTGTCCGGGCGGCAGGCGAGGACAAGGAGGTGGAAGGTATGCAACAGCAGGCCATACAGGAAACCCCTCCGCGTAGTGCGAAAAGGCACAAAGGATATTTCTGCGAGGCGACTGGGGCTGTGGGGCACCAGCAATCCATTGGCCCAGAAGAACCGAAGCAGGGTTCTTTGGATGCGTGTGACAAAGTCAGGGTGGGGGGGGGGGGGGGGGAGTGGGGGGGGGGGGGGGGGGTCAAAGTGACCAGCCGGTACCACAGCACGGAGGCAATCAGCTGGTTTATGATGAGACCAAAGAGTGCAGCTGACTGGAAGCAGAGCCAGAGGGCAGAGCTCCAGCCGGTGAGTAAACTGACCTCAGGTGAAAAATACTTAAAAAGTGACATCACAGGAATGCTGTGACCTTATTGGCTGGGAGGGAATCTGCGCTCAATTTGAAAATAAAACATTGCTAAAACTAGTTAAATCTAATTAAGTAATTACTTAATCAAAAGTAGAGGGGTATCTAAACCAGAGGCAGGAGATTACTCTGTTTAGCTTTTTACATTTATATTAGAAATATAGTGCTATTAAGCATCTAGTTTACTATAACTTATTTTAGTTGAATAAGTATTTATTTTTAAATTAATTTATTAATTAGTTCTAGAAATGGCAGTTAGAGAGGTAAAATGCTTCACTTGTGAGATGTGGGAGGTCCGTGGAAGCTGCCAGCATTCTGGACAACTAAATCAGCAGGGTTTGCGTCCAGGGCAGCATGGTAGCACAGAGGGTAGCCCAGTTGCTTCACAGCTCCAGCGTCCCAGGTTCGATTCCCGGCTTGGGTGACTGTCTATGTGGAGTTTACGCGTTCTTCCCGTGTCTGTGTGGGTTTCCTCCGGGTGCTCCGGTTTCCTCCCACAGTCCAAAGACGTGCAGGTTAGGTGGATTGGCCATGCTAAATTGCCCTTAGTGTCCAAAAAGGTTAACTGGGGTTACTGGGTTACGGAGATAAGGTGGAGGTGTAGGCTTGAGTCGGGTGCTCTTTCCAAGTGCCGGTGCAGACTCAATGGGCCGAATGGCCTCATTCTGCACTGTAAATTCTATGAAATTGCAGCTCCTCACAGACCGCAAGGATTGTTTGGAGCAGCAGGTGGATGCACGTGGGAGCCTGCAGGTGGTGGAAAGCATCATAGACAGGGGTTTTAGAGGCATGGTTACACCCTAGGTGTAGAAAGATAGATGGGTATCGACAGAAGGGGTAAGCAGTCAGTGTGGGAATCCCCTGCGACTGTCTTCCTCTCTAACAAGTATATCCCCCTGAGCCGGTATATCCCAGGAGGCTGGTGAATATTGCGTAAGTTTGCCGAAGTCGCTTTTAAACCGACTTTGTGCGTGTTGTTTGGTCCCCTTTTGGGTGGGATCCTGGCTCAGACGCCTCACGAGACTTGAAGGCCACCAGTACCCCTGCGTGAGACTTCTCCCGGGATTCACCAGCCGTACCACACTCGAGCTAGAGTGCCACGTGGCTGGTAGATCGTGCACTTTGTTCTTTTTGGGTATCAGCAATATTGAGGCTTGTACCAGTGTTGGTGGCAGACTAGCGAGTCTGCGACCATCTCCTGCAGGTGCGGGGCCAATGCTGGTTTTGTAGAATCCATCTTGCCCCGGCGCCTTCCCTGCCTGCCTGGCGTTGATACACTCCATGACGTCTCCCAGTTTTAATGGCGCTTCCAGTCCCCATCTCCTCTTCCCCCACAACTGGCATATCTGTTTCGTCCCTGAGCCCCTCTCGGGGGACCGGAGGTGAACAGCCCCCTGGTAGAAGGTTGCGAAAGCTTCATTGACCCTCTCTGGCATGGCAACTAGCTTAATGCTGCCATCTCAAGTGGCTGCCTGCTTTCTCAGCTGGTGAACCAGCAGGCGGTTGGCTTTGTCTCCATGTATGTAAAAGGTCCCTCTGTCTGACTGAGCTAGTGCGCTGCTTTCCCAGTGGAGAGCAGTCACTGTCTATCTGTAGCTTTTTCTTTCCGCCAGTAGTTCCGCAGCCGTTGTCAAGGAGTACCGCCGGTCTATCTCCAGTATGCAGTAGACCAGCTGTTGCCTGGCCGCACTCTCCTTTCTAAATTTTCTTTGCACGCCTTGTATGCAACAATTTCCCACTTATCACCGCCTCAGTGCCTCCCAGAATGTGGAGGGTTAGACCTCTCCATTCTGGTTGTTGGTAACATACCCATCTATGGTCTGTGATATCCGTTCGACGAATGCCTTATCGGTCAGGAGGGCCTTGACCTGCCTCTAAGGAGATGGGGGAGTTCTGCCCGGCCCATCTCCAACGTCACATCTGCGTAGCATGGAGCGTGGTGGGGAATTGCGATTGCGCAGTACTCCGCCCCTAATATCCCCGGAAGCACCGCTTTCGCAACTACAGAAAAGTTGATTCTAGTATATACCCTGTGTACCTGGGAGAAGAAGGATAACTCCTCCTTCCCTGGGTGTGTGAACCTCCAAGGGTCCACTGACCCCATCTGTTCCAAGAAAACATTCAATTCCTTTCAATTATTTTTTTCCCAGACTTGGGTTTGATCTGTCTATCCATGCCTCCTGTACGCAGTTATTTAAGGCTCCCCCTCACCCCACGATGAGTCGGTGAGTGTCTATGTCGGGGATTTACGGCATGGGTTTCTTCATCAATTCTGTGTCATCCCAGTTGTGACCGTACACTGGTGCCCCTCCCAGGACACCACTAACTATGATGTCCTGTCCTCCTTGGTCCGTAACCGTCCTCGGCGCTGTAAATGCTGCCCTCTTATTGAGCAGTATGGCCACTCCCCTAACCCTCATCCCGTAGTACAATTGGTCGGTCTGTCCCATGCAGCTGTTTCTTACCCATAGTCCTTTTCCCTCAGATAGTCTTCCTCCAGGAGACCTATGTCGGCTCTTGAACATTTCATTTGGGCGACAACTCTGGATCTTTCCACTTGGCTGTTACGTCCCCTGATGTTCTAGGTGACTATTCCTGAGAGGTAGGTTTCAATCCCCCCCCCCGCCTTCACGGGTTCAACCATACGTACATTGTGGATGTGCCACTGCACTCTGAGGTTTCCCTTTATTTGTGGTAACTGTACTCACTATGTGGCTGTGCCTCCATGCTCTGGGGTTTTCTTTGTCCAGGGGCCAACCAAGCACATTCGCTAGTATGGTGCTTTCCCCCCCTCCCGGGATCAATCCACGCCTCCCACGACCATTGCATTTCTCTCTTAACGCCCATCCCCACTCCCTGCTGCGTCCTACTGCTCCCACCCTCCTTTTTGAGATGCATGGTCAGATTGAAGACGAGGCAGATCAGTCCTGCGCTAATAGTCTCTCCTTTTTGTAACCGATGAGAGACTGGAGGTCTCACCAATGGTGTCATTTCCTTCCCAGCCTGTGCTTGGGCATGAATTTGTCTGCTTCTGCCGATGCGGTGAAGTAGTACTCCCTACCCTGGATAGTCACCCAGAGTTTGAGGGGCTGGTGCGGTACAGCTTCCTGAACCGCACATTGTTCTTCTAAAAGGCCGCCTTTGAAATGTTAAATTCTGCTCGGCGCTTGGCCAGGTCTGCCCCAATGTCCTGGTACTCATGAATCGAGTGCCTGTCCCATTTACAGGACCGTGTGTCTTGCACAATTCAAGATCTTTTCCCGGTCTTGGTACTGGTGTAGTTTTGTGATGATTGCCCGTGATTTCACCTCGGCCTGGCTGGAGTGACCTGTGGGCTCTGTCTACTTCTGGTTGCTTGTGGAAGCTTTCCCCTCCAATAAGTTTGCCTAGAATCTGGGCCATATACTCCATAGGGTTCTTGTCCTCGGTACCCTCCGTTAGGCCCACAATGTGGAGGTTTGGGCAGCATGACCGATTTTCTTGGTCCTTGCCCTTAGTGTCCCTTGCATCGCACACAACGTGCCCTCTCCCTCTCCAGTGAGGCCATCAGGTCGCTCTGGTCAATCGGGGCCTTCACCAACTCTCTGATTATCACCTTCTGTGTCTCGAGGCGTCGCTCCCTCTTTTCCAGTGCTGCTTGAAGGGGACTAGCACCTCTGCCACTGCCACTTTCACCATTGCCATCATTTTGAGTTTGAAGGCATCTTTGAGCACTTGGAGCTCCTCAGTTAGGAGATCCCTTCATTTATTCTGGCATATGTCCTGGCAGCCCATCCCATTCAGGTGTGACCAGATCCTCATCGCTCTGTGTGTATCACACATAGCCTCAGTTTTCCTCTCCAGGCTTTTACTGGCTCTGCTGTTTTCTCGGTCCCTCATGTTGTTGCCTGTCATGCCTCCTTCATTGTGGTGGTGTTGGAGGAGGGTGGAAGTTTTTTTTCCGGGTTTAATGGTCCATTTTTGGACTAAAAGTGCCTAATTTCAAGTTTCCAGGAGGAGAGCCACCTTTCGTGTGTCTACTCAGCATATCCCCGTCACAGGAAGTGCCAGGTTTAGACATCTTGCGTGCGAAATGCGGGTTCTGGCAAATCACGCTCAATGAAGAATCCTTGAAACTGACTACGCTCATGTCTCCTGTAGGCAAATACCATTTTCACCGCATGCACAATGGGATCTCCAGTGACATCGGCTTACAGTAACACTGCAATGAAGTGACTGTTCAAATCCCCTAGTCTCCACATTCAGGTTCCTGTTCGATACACTGAGGGAGAATTCAGAATGTCCAGTTCACCTAACAAGCTTGTCTTTTGGGACCGGAGCACTCGGAGGAAACTCACGCAGACACGGGGAGAACGTGCAGACTCTGTACAGACAGTGACCCACGCCGAGAATCAAACCCATAAAAGATTATTATTATTATTATTACAGACACATAATGGGCAAAGGGCTGTTTCTGCATTGTAAAAATTATGAGCCTACTGTATGCTTTATTAAATGCCCTCCTGTCACCTTCAGTGACTTATGCGCATATATAATCAAATCTCTCTTCTCTAGCATCCCCTTTCGAATTACAACCTTTGTTTTATATAATCCTTCCACATTCTTCCTACCAAAATGAATCAATTTACATTTTTCTGCACAACGAACTTCATCTTCATCAATTTAGACTTGGTGTACAGGACACAATGTCAAATTTGAGAATCAAATGAAACTTTGAAGCATTGTGAATTGAGTGGGACAATGTAGAACTTCAACAGGACATAGAACAATTGTAGAATGGGCAGACAGTTTGCAGATTGAGAGTGTGATTACTAAAGCATGTAGTATTGTCACCTTAATTAATAGGGACCTAGAGGGCAAGGAGGTTTTACAGAATGTGTATAAAGCACTAGTTTAGCTGCAGTTGGAGTATTGAATCCAGTTCTGGGTATTGGACTTTAGGAAGGGTGTAAAGGCATTGGAGAGAGTGAGGAAAAGATTCATTAGGATGGTTCCAGGGATGCAGAACTTCAGATTTGAAGGCATTAGTACTGTTTTCTTTGGAGTAAAGAAGGCTGAGAGGAGATTTGATGGCGATATTCACGATGTAATGGATTAGATCCATTCTCATCCCATTGAAGTTGGCTTCCCCCCGGTTAATTATTCTTGTGCTAGATTGCTCTTTGTCCTTCTCCATAGCAAACCTGAATCTTATGATACAATGGTCACTGTTTCCGAATCATGGTTCTATTTATTTGATCCACTTGGCTCACCTCATTCCTGAGAATCAGGTCTAGCTATGCCTCTTCCCTGCCTTGTTGGGCTGGAAACATACTGCCGTAGAAACTCCAAGGACCTCTTTCCCCATCCGTCCTTTACACTATTACTATCCCAGTCTATATTTGCATTATTAACCTCCCCCATTTTAACTGCTCTATAATTCTTGCAACTCTCTGTAATTTCCTTGCAGATTTATTCCTCTACATCCTTTCCACTAGTTGGTGGTCTATTTACCATGTTGAGCAATGTAACTGCATCTTTTTTGTACCTTAGCTCTAGCCTGATAGATTCTGTCCTTGGGATGAAATGAAATGAAAATGAAAATGAAAATCGCTTATTGTCATGAGTAGGCTTCAATGAAGTTACTGTGAAAAGCCCCTAGTCGCCATATTCCGGTGCCTGTCCGGGGAGGCTGGTACGGGAATCGAACCGTGCTGCTGGCCTGCTTGGTCTGCTTTAAAAGCCAGTGATTTAGCCCAGTGTGCTAAATAAGAGCTTGATAGGGCAGCACAGTACCCCAGTGAATAGCACTGATGCCTCATGGCGCTGAGGTCCCAGGTACGATCCCGGGTCTGGGTCACTGTCCGTGTGGAGTTTGCATATTCTCCCCGTGTTTGTGTGGGTTTCGCCTCCAGCAACCAAAGATGTGTGTTAGGTGGATTGACCCTTAAATAAAGATAAGAGCTTGATGGTCGGCGCAGACAAGATGGACTGATGGAACTCTTTCGGTACTGTATGATTGTGGGATATCCTCTCTTTTCAGCACTGCACTGCTCTTCTTAACCAATACCTCTACCCACCCCCGCCCCCCCCCCATATATTTCTGCGCCAACTTTCCTGAACACCCTGTACAGAGAAATATTTAACACTCAATTCTGCCCTTCTTTGAGCCAGGTTCCTAGTATCATATTTTCACATGTCAACCTGTTCCTGTAACTCATCATAGAATTTACAGTGCAGAAGGAGGCCATTCAGCCCATCGAGTGTGTAAGGGCAATTTTGGACACTGAGGGCAATTTAGCATGGCTAATCCACCTAACCTGCACATCTTTGGACTGTGGGAGGAAACCGGAGCACCCGGATGAAACCCACGCATACATGGGGAGAACGTGCAGGCTCCGCACAGACGGTGACCGAAGCCGGGAATCGAACCCAGGACCCTGGAGCTGTGAAGAAATTGTGCTAACCACTATGCCATCGTGCTGCCCACAATCATCAATCATAATTAGCCCGCTCATTCGCAAACATGCACAAAAACCTCGATTTAGACTTTTATTACTTTCTCCTTCACTTTGATGCCACCATCATAAATTACTACTCCCTACTCCAGTACTATCTATTTCTCCCAATATTCCGTCCCTTGGTACTCCTCTCTGATATTAACTCCCGGTTCCCACACCCCTGCCAAGTTAGGTTAAATGCTCCCCAGTAGCATAAGCAAAACATCCTGCAAAGAACTCAGTGGCCTGGACTGGTCCCATCTCTGCCAGAGCCAAGGTTTTCAAGGGGATTTTAGGGAATGTCCTGAAGAGAGAGAGAAATATATACGTGTATAAGCATACTGCTGAACTCAGAGACCAGTCAAGATGTTCAGAATTTTACCAACAGTAACTTCCATTATTGCATCCAAATCCCAAGATAATACTTTCTTCTTTTGGATCAGAAATCTGACATAAAAGGAGGCCAGTCATCTCATCCTGCTTGTGCTGGCTGAAAAAGAGCTATCCAGTCGAATCTTACGTTTCATCTCTTGGACTGTAGCCCTGTAGGTCAGAGCACTTCAAGTGTACATTCAAGTAGTTTTTAATGTGATGAGGCTTTCAGTCTCTGTAACACTTTAGGCACCGTCCTCTGTGTCTCCTTCTCCCTCTGATCCTTCTGTTTATTACTTTAAATATATTCTCCACTGGTTATTGACCGCTCTGTACAAGAAACTGATCCTTTAAATTCACGCTATCTAGATCCCCCACAACTGTATACACCTCAGTTAAATGTACTCAGCCTCTGTTCCAAAGAAAACAAATACAGCCTATCCAGTCCCTCATAGCCAGTTTTCCAGTCCTAATAATACCCTCAAAACTTTAGTCTGTACCCTATCGAGGGCTGAACAATAATATATTTCTCTCATCACAAAGATGTGCCGCTTAATTGGGTTGGCTATGCTAAATTGCCCCTCAGTGTCCAAAGATGTGGGTGATGTGTTACAGGGATAGGGCAGGGTAGTGGGCCTAGGTAGGGTACTCTTTCAGAATGTGGGTGCAGGCTTGATGGGCCCAATGGCCTCTTTCTGCACTGTAGGAATTCTATTCTATTCCAAGTCACACCAATCTCCAGTAACCCCTAATGCCTATTATGACTTTGTTTGGGTTACATGTTACAATAGTGTATCAGATGAAGTTTCTCATTTATTACTATCTTCCATGAATGACACACGTGACTAGCTGGGGGAAAGGCAAGGAATTTGCTAAATATGCATTAATTATCTCGACAAGAGCTCCATCTCTATGTGCTATATATTGGAACAGAAACTTGGAATTGTGTTCAGAAAGGTGATACATTACAGAACTGACATAATTTTGATAAGCTACTCGAGTTCCTTTGTCATGGATCATTTTTTAATTTAATTTTGTCAGCACTTACACAAGATTTAAAGTATATTCCTTGCTCATCGTATATAAGCCAGCAAAATATTAGCAGCAAGACCAGCAGAAATACCCAACAGTGCCAATTACTGAGTGTCAGGCAGCTGAAGGAATGGGAACTAAGGTGAGGAATCTTTATGCCAAGGGGGAATTCAGCAAGAAATGAGAAAGTAAAGAACTGAGAAATCCGTCCAAAAGGAATTGATCAGGAAGAATGAGGAATATCAAGTTGAGAGAGAGTGTGAAGCAAACAGGTGAATAACACACAAGGTTAGACTTTGCTTCCATAGCTTTAGTTGCTGCAGTTTTATTTTGTAATAATAACTCTTTTGTCATTCTTTTATGATTCCTTTGGCTGTCTGACACTGTGAGATCAGCAGTCTGGTTGGCACGCAGCTCAATGTACACAGCTCCCTGCTAATTGCGATAGTGCAACCTCTGCGGTCAATATGCTTGGCTCTTCTTGTCACATGGCATAATTTCAGTCAGCCGGGAGCATCATGAGTTGCCAAGTAGATTGTCATTACATCATGTTAATTCGTTGTCAGCAGAAGACAAATAATTAAAAACACACTGCACTGCTGTGTTCAGTAAGTGACCCAGGTGGGCTTTTTTGTTGGCTGGGATCACTCATCAGTCTTTACCCAACACAAGCTGCCACTGACAGTCTTTCCAATATTAGATTTGAGCTGGTAAAGTGCCTTCAGGCAACATACATAAATGTTAAAGCTTTTATAAGATGATTTAAAAGCCTACCACTGACTTATCCCCAGCATGCAGTAAATTGAGTTCTCCAGGATGACAAGTTTGCCAAATCCAGAACTAATGATGACTAGATTGTAAAGAGCTGGCACGCAAAGATCAGAATGTACTCCTCCCCATTTCAATCCCTCTCTTCCTTCCAGCTGCCATCCCTCTGCTTCATTTCCAATCTTCTACCTTCAGGTCCCGATTAGCCCATATCTCTATTCAACATATTTTCCACTCTTTTTCTTTTCCCTCTGTGTTCCAAATCTCTATCCTGCAATGATTTCCTATTTTCTCTTTCTGCCTAGTTAGTTTCCCATTCTATTCTTTTAGTCAGTGCATCTTATTTTTTCCCTCCTACGCACAATACAAGCAAAGCCCGTGAAGATTTTTCTGGGATGAGATTTGTGGCTTCCCAAGCAGGACATAGGCATCCTGCTGTGCCGCATTTCTGTCAGCAGAGATGAGATCCAGGAATTTCTGTGTCCTGGGATGCATGCTCTATATCATTCCTTACCCTTTAAGAAATGGCACTTGTAGGAGGGACAAAGTGGTGAGGAGAGAATGTTTGAAGTGTGCAGTGCTGCCAATGGCTCAGTTAATAAATGCATGACCTTATGTGGTACTGAGTGCAGATACCAGGAATGATCTATGTGGCACTGAGTCCAGAGACCAGGATGAATGTTAAACTTGGGGTGGTGGTTCCTCCCTCTCATGTAAAAGTGTGGGGGTGGGGAAGGGGGGTGAGCCAATTCTTCTCGACTGGCTTGCCCCGCAACTAGTATACGGCTGACCACTTTTTAACTGGCATGAGGTAGGATGGCTGCCCCTCACCAAAAGGGAGTTCCAACTCTAAGAGCAGCTGGTCGATGGGAAGGCCAATAGCTCTCATGCCCCAGTACCACCAGAGGGCGTGGGACCGCAGCAAGGCTGAGAGGAAGATGTTCAATGTGGGAGCTGAGGTGGATAGTGATTCTGGGGCCAGATTGGTAGAGCCTAATGAGGGTTTGAGGGGATGTGTGGGGCATGAAAGGGCAAGTGGGGGGATTTTTTTTAGAATTAGAACAGTACAGCACAGAACAGGCCCTTCGGCCCGCGATGTTGTGCCAAGCAATGAGCACCCTACTCAAGCCCACGTATCCACCCTATACTAGTAACCCAACAACCCCCATTAACCTTATTTTTTTTTAGGACACTATGGGCAATTTAGCCTGGCCAATCCACCTAACCCGCACATCTTTGGACTGTGGGAGAAAACCGGAGCACCCGGAGGAAACCCACGCACACACGGGGAGGACGTGCAGACTCCGCACAGACAGTGACCCAGCCGGAAATCGAACCTGGGACCCTGGAGCTGTGAAGCATTGATGCTAACTACCATGCTACCGTGCTGCCCCAATAGTGACCTTGAAACTGCTGGGTTGTGAAACAATGTCGGGTGAACTCATGTCCGTCAGGGAAGGGAATCCCTCGTTCTAACACAGTCTGTCATCTGTGTGACTCCAGATCCACAGCAATGTGGTTAACTCTAAACGGCCCGCTTGAACGGGGATGTTTCATACCTCTGGGATTCATGGTCTTACAATGGGTGGGATCCTACCAGCGTGACTCCAAGATTCACCAGGGTTTACTCTCCTGCAATTTGTCAGATTGCAGTGGAGATGGAAGGTAGCAGGTAGGCACCAGGAATGGAACTGCTGGCCAATTTTACAGCCACCCCACCTACCAATCTTGCCTTCAGGGTGATGTGGGTGTGTGTGTAAAATCCCTCCTTATGTCGCTACGGCCGGGATTCTCTGATGCGATGCCGGGTTGGAGAATTGCCGGGGGAGCGCGCGAATCCCGCCACGCTGCTCCGACGCTGGCACTCCGATGCTCCGACCAGGGAAAAACCTCGACGGATGGGCCGAAGTCCCGTCGACGTGACCTCAGATCATGTTGGCGTAAATCAAACATGTTTTTTAACGGCGTCAACCAGTCATGCTGGCTGATGCTGACGAAGAAGGAGGTAGGGGTCTGTGTGGGGGGGCCGCTACATGTCGAGATGGCTGGGCCGTGGCTGGGGATGGTGTGCGTTTGGCGGGGATGGAGGCCGCCTAGGGCCGGGGGTGCCGGGCGGTGTAGGAGTTGGTGTCTGGGAAGAGTGGGAGTGGGGTGGGGGGTGTCGGGGATGGGGTCTGGGGGTGGGGTGGGGAGTGCCAGGGATGGGGGTTGGGGGTGGGGTGGGGAGTGCCGGTGATGGGAGGGGGGGGTTTGCGTGGCCAGGTATGTGCAACAATGATATGTTATGTACCCCCACCCCCTGCAGACCATTATGTTTGGCCATCACCCAGCGATGTTAGCCGCCATGGTGGGGCCACTGCCCTGCATGTAGCCCTACAGGAGCTGGAGCAGGGGCGTGTCAGGGAGGTGGCGGAGGCTGCCGCAGAGGAGCGTGCCGCAGAGAGGCAGGTGGCAGCCACCCAGGCTGGAGGGCTGCCCGCACGACAGTACAATCAGAGGAGGAGGAGGAGCAGCCACGATGACGGAGGCGCCTAATGAGACCCCGTGAATATCAGCGCCGCATGTCCTACCAGGACCTCATGGGCAGGGGGAGACTCCGGATGAGGCTGGAAACTGTCACCCATATCTGCCACCTGATGCCACACATGGCACCGCATGGGACTGGGGGTGGAATACCCTCTCCTGGTGGCCATCAAGGCGACGGTCGCCCTGAACTTTTATGCCACGGGGTCTTTCCAGTCGCCGAGTGGGGACCTGTCCGGCATCTCCCAGACATCGGTGCACAGGTGCATCCGTGCAGTGACTGACGCCCTGTACGACATCGCGGACTGCTACATCCCAGTTCTCTGTGGACCGCGCCTACCAGGATGCCCAGGCAGTAGGCTTTGCCGCGGTTGCCAGGATTCCCATGGTCCAGGGTGCGAGCGATGGGGTGCACATCGCCATGCAGTCACTAGCGTATAACAGGGCCATGTTCAAGCTGAGACTGGGCCATGGCCTGTTGAGACCGGGCCACGGCTTTGTGCGCCTCTGCGATCTGCAGTTGGCAGTCGCTCATTGCTGCCTATGAGAGGGCAGCCATGACGTGGGCCAAGAATGCCGCCTGCATGGAAAGCTCCAGGCCTTGCATACCACTACATATATCCAACACCACGGGCGCCACACGTGTGGTTTCGGCCTGGGTGGCACGCATGAATGGGATGGGCAGGCAGGGGGGATCTCACTCGGTGGTGCGCCCCCGATCTCTGCATCCGCAACCTTCCGGTCCTCGGGTCTGCCTGCGAGGTCCAGGGCCCTCTGTTCATGAACGGTGAGGGGGCGCAATTCAGGTGGATCCCCTCCGGTCCTGGCACGCTCCCAGTTGTTATAGGCGCACGTCTCCTGGATGGGGGGTTGGGCGGGAGAAGAGAGAAAGATCATTGTTAGGCGGACATATACTTGCAGTCCAGTTGGGTGTCTGTTGGCATAGGTTCAGGGGCCATCCTGCCAATGCAGCTTGCATGGGTGGGTAGAGCCATGTGGGTCTCAGCTAGGGCTGTACTGCCCATCATACGGAGTGGGGGGCCGTGCCACATTTTGGGGGGGGGGGGTTGGTGCCATAGGCACAGTGGGGGGTACTCACCCTGGTTGCCCTGACAGGTCATTGACATTCTTGTGGCACTGGCTGCCTGTCCCGGGGGTTATCCCTACGGCGCTGACAGCTTCTTCCACCTCCCTCCACAGGCGTAGGCTGGTGTCGACTACGACACTGTGGCCATGTCCAGGGTACAGGGCCTCCCTCCTCCACTCCATGGCGTCCAGAAGCGCCTTGATGTCCCGGTCCTGGATCCTCGGCGCTGCACTGTGCGGCGGGCGGCCATCCTTCCGCGTTGCTCGGTGTCTCTGCTGTTGCCGTCCATTATGCCTCACGCGTCTGTGACGCTGTTCCGGGTCGTGCTTCCTGTGATGCCTGTGCTGGACCCTTCCGTGGCGCAGAATATGCGCACTTTGCTGGCCTCGACGCCGGAGTCGTTCGCGTTGCTTTTGACGCTAGCATCAGAACGTGGCCGCGGGATTGGAGAATCCCGGTTAATGTCTGTAATACTGAACCCTTAAGGTTACACTCGCTAACATTAGGTGCACTCATTTGTCTAAGTACTTTTGGATATTGGAGGGGGAAGGGCAGCATGGTGGCACAATGGGTAGCACTGTTTTTTAAAAATAAATTTAGAGTACCCAATTAATCTTTTTTCAAATTAAGGGGCAATTTAGCGTGGCCAATCCACCTAATGTACACATCTTTGGGTTGTAGGGATGAAACCCACGCAGACACGGAGAGAATGTGCAAACTACACAGGGACAGTGACCCAGGGCCAGGATTGAACCCGGGTCCTCAGCGCTGTCGGTTGCAGTGCTAACCATTGTGCCACGTACCGCCCTGTGGGTAGCACTGTTACTTCACAGCTCGAGGGTCCCAGGTCGATTCTGGACTTGGGTCACTATCTGTGCGGAGTTTGCACGTTCTCCCGTGTCTGCGTGGGTTTCCTCCGGGTGCTCCGGTTTCTTCCCACAAGTCCCGAAAGACGTGCTGTTAGGTAATTTGGAATTTCTGAATTCTCCCGCTGTGCACCCGGACAGGCGCTGGAATGTGGCGACTAGGGGCTTTTCACAGTAATTTCATTGCAGTGTTAATGTAAGCCAACTTGTGACAATAAAGATTATTATTAAATATAAAATCAGCAAAGGATTCTTCACAAAGCACGATCCAATAACTGTAGCTGGAAAGTGTGTACTTTGTGGATAATAGTTGAGGGCTGGGTCAGTCCTATGCTCTGCTGAACACACATTTGAAACAGGAGGTGAGAAAACTGGGGGAGGACAGAAAACTAACGTGAGCAGCCATGTATATTATATAATTGTATAATTATAACAAAGAGACAACAAAAAGATAAAGAGAGAAGAAAGGCAAACTAACAGATACTGTTAATCTGCTGTTGGAGTATATTGGCCGGTATTGTCTTGTGAACAATTTCAAGTACCCCGTTATAGGAAATAAATGAAAGAAATTGGAATGTTACAGTATAGTTGCGTTACTTTAAATGAAAATTTACAATTATGAAGAGATACTTGAGAGGCTAACACCTATTCGATGGGAACTGTCAAAGATCTTCAGGATTGTGAAACAGGATAACAGACTATTTCTGCAGATTGACAAGATGGTAATAGTTAAGGCAATCACAAAGAATGGGTAGACACAAAAATTCATTATAGACCGTGATGGATTTCTGGATTTCTCTGCCACAAACTGTTGTTGAAGCAAAACTCATTGTCTTATAAAGTAAAATTATATGGTTGCTTAAAGGTGATTGTTAAGGATACTTGTTTTTATTCATTCAAGGGTCATGGATTTTGCTTCCTAGGCCAGCATTTATTGCCCATCCCAAATTGACCTTGAGAAGCCAAGATAGTACGTGGCTTGGAGAGGAGTTTCCAGGTAGTGGGGTTCCCATGTATCTGCTGCCCTTGTCCTGTGTGGGTTGGAAAGGTGCTGTCTAAGGAGCTTTGGTGAGTTTCTGTAGTGCATCTTGTAGCTGGTACTGTGCATCGGTGGTGGAGGGAGCGAATGTTTGTGCATGAGGTGCCAAACAAGTGGGCTGTTTTGTCCTGGATGGTATCAAGCATTTTTGAGCAATGTTGGAGTTGCATTCATCCAGGCAAGGAGAGAGTATTCAATCACACTCCTGACTTGCGACTTGTAATTTGTGGACAGGGTTTAGGGTGTCAGGACGCAGGTTGGTCTCCACAGGATTCCTAGTGTCTGACCTGTTCTTGTAGCCGCAGCATTTATTTGGCTAGTCCAGTTCAGTTCCCGGTCAATGGTAACCACCAAGATGTTGACTGTGGGGGAGATTCAGTGATGGTAATGCCATTCAATGTCAAGGGGAAATGTTTAGATTTTCTCTTGTTGGAGATGGTCATTGCTTGGCACTTGTGTGGCACAAATAAGAATATGGGGAGCAAACAGAAGAGTGCGGTTAGTTTTGGTGGCTCTTAGGGAGAAAGGTAACTTCCTGATGGGCTGAATGGCTTATTTCTTTGAATATAAAAAAGGAAAAAGATTGTTCGCCCATCCAGTCTATCCCATTCAGCTGTGTTGCAAATAAACATTCTGTGCTGTAAAATTCTCTGATTCTGTCATAAGATTGCATAAAGATGTGAAGCCATGGACTGATTCTGGTTTTAGCCAATTGGCATGGTTTTGTGGAGAATGAAAAGCACAAATGAAGTGAAGGTACAGCAGCAACATGCTCATGGTCACAGAGGTTTGTATAGGTCAACCTGACTTTAAAACTAAACGATGAGTGGTTTTGTGTTCATTTCTGTGAGGTGCAATAAAAGCAACTGCATCGCACGTCAGCTGTCACCAGAGGAAAATGAAATTGAAGTAGATCAGAGCTTGGTGAAGACATGCTGACAGAATGCTAAAATGTGACAATCATATTAACTACACTGATGGGATCTGTGGAAGTAACGCAGTGACTGATAAATAAAGTGATCTTTTGCACCAACAAATTGGACAATTCTACCGTGCTAATTCAGATTAATAGAATAACTGTTACTTAAAGAAAGTTTGGATTGGATAAGCAGAGGTGTTATTTTTCCTTATACTGAGTTGCACAGACCAGAAAGGTTACAGTTCTCGCCAGTACTTTCCACCAGAAATGATAATGGAGTAGAATTGAGGCCAGGGAAGGGGCCCATATTTGTACATAGGGCAGCTGGCTCATTGCCTCCCAGACCATAATCTTCTTATCCTGGTCAATATTTATCCATCACATGCTCTAAAACTGATGATCTGATTGTTATTACATTGCTGTTTGTAGAACCTAGTTGTGTACAAATTGCCTACTGGATTTCCAACATTAAATGTTCTTAATTGGCTGTAAAGCACCGTGCAAAATTTCTGAGGTTGTGAAAGGGCTGTATAACTGAATTATCTTTTTTCTTTGACTTGGATTTCATTCAACTCCTCCAAATAACTTGCATTGCTGGAGGAGCCTGCATGGTTCCTATTTATACTTTCCTTTTTGTGGGACATGTGGAACATTCTTTGCCCTGATCCAATTCAGGTCCCCTTCCTCACCTTTTTTTCCCCACTATAGCATTGGTGTCATAACCTGTTCTTGTTCCCAACTGGGAATTTGACCAACTTTCCTTCCAATTTCTACTCTTCCCTCACCCCTCTCCAATTCTTCCCTTTCTTAATATCTCCATCTCCCTGGGGCTGCATGGCCAGTGGGGCTGGCAGCTCACAGTCACTCCACTCTATGTCCTACTTCCTCTCCCTCTCTCTCAGGAGGCACGACACCAGGATCACGATTTTTGAGACCACAAGTGAACCCACCATTGGGAACTCGGCCCATCGGAGCCGGTGAATCACGAAGGCACCGGAGAATAGAGGATTAGGCCTGCCAATGATATGCCAATGGTGTTTAAACGTCGCGAGGCGAGCAATGCATTTACGCCATTTTTGGGGTGCCAGAGGATCTCGATTTAACGTCAAACTGGCGCTGACCGCGATTTTGGTATCGGAGGCTATTCTCTGCCCAACCGCATTTCGTGATTTTGCCGTTGGCCAATGGTGAATCCCGCCCTGTATCTTTTCTATGGTATTTGCCCCATATCTCTTTTCTTTATCCCTCTTTTATTGAATGAATATACAAGGTGCCATTTTCCTCTCGTGTTTTGAGTGTGTAAAATTAACTAACCCTGTGATGTTACCCTATCTTGAGTTTGCTGTTGAGCTGATAGAATTTGGAACTCCAAAACAGAGGGTTGGGGAAAATACACCAACACTTACAAAGGGGGAAATAAAAATCAAAACACCTTTTTGTTTCCGGAAGATAGTGAGCGGATTGTTTAAATTAAACCCCCTCCTGTTTGTCACACCAATCAATCAGAGTTCTCTTCTCGCAGTATAAATTGTTGTTGCCTTTACTATTGATATTCTTGTGAACAATCCCGATGAGTGCAAGAAGAAAACCTTTGACATAGTCTCTCTTTTTGCAGCAATACTGAACTGAGAGTTGTTTGGTTCAGACAGGATGCAGATAATTTTAACTGTTAGCGATGGTGTTTAGCGGGAAGTATTGCATTCACCACTTGCTATATGCCTCTGCTGATTTTCTTTTCAATAACTGCATGAGATAGAA
The DNA here is from genome assembly GCF_902713615.1 of Scyliorhinus canicula. NCBI lineage: Eukaryota > Metazoa > Chordata > Chondrichthyes > Carcharhiniformes > Scyliorhinidae > Scyliorhinus > Scyliorhinus canicula. The sequence continues at coordinate 150,293,216 of NC_052149.1, read as the reverse complement.
GGTGGGGCAGGGTGGAACTTGGCAATATCTTCTGTTCTTTATCATGGTTGAAATGACCTCCAGCGAGACTCTTTAAACAGATCAAAGGAGCTGAACATCACATAAGAAATCATCACTCCTTTATATTACAACTTTAATTTTGTAATAATCATTCTTGGCATTTATATGTGGGAATTTATATGTGGTTCTATCATGTGAAAATGCCTCAAAGCGTTTTACACAATGAATTATTCAGTGAAATGACTGTTGCTATGTAGTGAAGATGTTCTGCATCAATAATGACTTACAAACACCAATGAGATAAATGATGAACTCCTCCAGAGTCAGTAAGGCTTCTGAATAGAATCAGACAACTACAGAATGGTTTCAGCTCAGAAAGAGGCCATTCGGCCCATTGGAGCCTATGCTGGCTGTCACAGTTAGTCCCACTCCTTTTCTCTTTCGTGCTTATCTAGTTTTTGAAAGCCATGACTGACTCTTCCTCCACCATTCTCTCAGCAGGGTATTCCAGAGTGTGTAACCACTTGCTACATACAAAAGCGTCTCGGGTTCTTTTATCAATTGTTTTAAAACTTTGTCCTTTTATTTAACCCTCCCACTATTGGGAACAGTTTCTCCCTTTCTCCTCTGCCTAGGCCCCTCATGTTTTTTGAACTCCCCTATCAAATCTCCTCCTCTTTAACCTTCTTATCTTCAGGAAGGACAAGCCCAGCTTCACAAATCTTTCCATGTAATTGAGGTCTCTCCTCCCTGGAACCATTTTCTTCTGCATCCTCTCCAAAGCCTTCATATCCTTTCAAAAGATTCAAGCTTGGACATGTTGCTAATGTGATCTCCGAAACTGTTTTCATTCTTCTGAGGGGATTGGAGTGTAATTGGCCAAAACCTTTTTCTTATATTATCCTTGTTTGTTTTTCCAATGTTCTCCCCTCTCCTAAGGGATTACAGAGATTGTAAGAAAGTGTGTAGAGGTTGGAAATATGGAGCCCTGTTTCTCTGGGCATCAGGTGTGTGGGGTAAATTGATGACCTTTCCTTTTCTGAAAATTTCATTAGTTTGCTACTGTAGCTCCTTCAGGATGAATCCCTTAGTGTTTATGGTCCGCATATCCCCCGGCTCTGGTCTTAGATCCATTGTACACATACACAGTTGGAGCTAGTTGCTACAAAATGAAATGTATGCAATCATGTTCCAATAATTTCTGATTATAAGTGCGATACAAACTGAGATATGCTTTTAGGAGATGCAAGTTAAAGGAGCCAGCCATTAGCTTTAATTTTAGTTCCAGTTGGGAAATTGTGGTAATTTTCAGTTGCTTAACTTGATGAAAAACTTTGAAAGAAGCGATTAGAAAATGTTGAAGTGTTGGTAATTTCTGGCAATAACTCCAACCCGAGTGACCCCTTTCAATCAGTGGGGCTGCTGAAAGGATGGGAAATCTGATTATAAACATAGAGAAGCAGATGATTCGCTCACAATTTCCCACATCAAGCTCACCTATGGCAAGGCACAAATAATTGTTTCAAATTGAACCCTATGCTAAGTGGCTTCTGAGTCTGTGCTAACTTGGCAGCTCTTTGCCTGGGTATAAGCAATCAATGGAGAGGCAAAACACAGATCAGGTTTCTTAGTCCTGATTACTATCTGGATTTAATTCACAGCATCACAGAATGACAGAATTGTTACAGCACAGAAGGATGCCATTCAGCCTGTCCTTTCTGCGCACGCCGCACCATATCCCGAATTTCACCCCACAGCCCAGCAGATATTTCCTTCTCAGATAATAATCCAATTCCTTCTTGAAAGCCTCGACGGAACCTGCCACTACCACAATCTCAGGCTGTGCGTTCCAGAAATTAACCACGTATTTATTTGTCTGTAGATAGCAAATGAAGATAGGATTGGACTATGAAAAAATTGCCTCAATCTATTAGCAATTGCCTGCTAATTGCCTTTGGCAATTTCATTGTTAGGCCGGGATTCTTTATTGCTAGCGAGGGCGGAGAATTTGGCGTTCAGCCAAATATCCCATTCACTGCTGCAGGATCAAGATTCCCGCTGCTACAAATGGACGGAGAATGGGGGGGCGGCGGGGGGGCGGGGGCGGGGGGGGACGGGGGGGCGGGGCGGGCGGGGCGGGGGGGGGGTGCGGGGCGGGGGCGGGGGCGGGGCGGGGGTGCGGGGCGGGGGCGGGGGCGGGGCGGGGGGGCGGGGCGGGGGGCGGGCGGGGCGGGGCGGGGCGGGGGACCATACGGGGATTGTAATTCTACTGAGCTGTATGAAGAACAAACTTGCTGAAGGTATTATTTCTTCCCCATATGCTATCAATGATCTAAATCAAGGTTCCCAAGCTGGGATCAGTGCGCCGTTGGTGGTCTGCAAAGGGCTTTCAGGGGATCTGTGAAGCTGGTGGTTGCCATGTAAGCAGCAAAGGCTGATTTAAGCTCAGGAGCACCTGGTCATCCTATCAGCATCCACTGCTCTGAGAGGCCTTGATCTGATTGGCTTGTTTGATTTCTTCCATCTCTCTGTTGCTGGGCAGAAAAACCTGTGGCCTACAGCGAGGGTTAGATGGGCATTGGCAGAGAGGAGTTAGAGAGAAGCGAAAAGAGCTGAGAGCTGGGGAGAGGCAACAGCCTGGTCTACAGGTGGCAGCAAGTCCTGGGAAGGGTGGGGGGTGGAGGATTTGGGTCTCGGAGAGAGGGATGTGTGTGAAGGGGATGGGTTTGCGGGTGTGTGATTGTGGAGGGGGGGGGGTGTGTGTGGGTGTGCGCATGAGAGGGGTGTGGGTGTGTGAGAGGGTTACATAGATACATAGAAGATAGGAGCAGGAGGAAGCCTTTTGGCCCTTCAAGCCTGATCCACCATTCATCACGATCACAGCTAATCATCCAACGCAATAGCCTAATCCTGCTTTCCACCCACAGCCTTTGATCCCATTTTCCAAAATTTTATAAGTCTCGATGATTCCCCCCTCATTCTTCTGAACTCCAGCGAGAACAATCCCAATCTAATCAATCTCTCCTCATATGACAGTCCTGCCATCCCTGGAATCAGTCTGGTAAACCTTCGCTGCACTCCCTCGAGTGCAAGAACATCCTTCCTCAGAGAAGGAGACCAAAACTGCACACAATACTCCAGGTGTGGCCTCACCAAGGCCCTGTATAATTGCCGCAACACATACCTGCTTCTATACTTGAAACCTCTTGCAATGAAGGCCAACATGCTATTAGCCTTCTTCACTGCCTGCTGCAACTGCATGATTACCTTCAGCGATTCGTGCACAAGGACACCCAGGTCCCACTGCACACTTCCCTCTCCCAATTTACAACCATTCAGGTAGTAAACTGCCTTCCTGTTTTTGCTTCCAAAGTGAATAACCTCACACTTATCCAAATTATACTCCATCTGCCATTGGTTTGCCCACTCGTCCAACCTGTCCTCGTCCTCGTCACAATTTACCCTCCCACCTAACTTGGTATCATCTGCAAACTTTGAGGTGTTCCCTCATTCAAATCATTAATATATATTGTGAATAGCTGGGGTCCAGCACCGATTCCTATGGTACCACACTAGTTACTGCCTGCCAATTTGAAAAGGACCCATTAATCCCTACTCTTTGTTTCTTCTCTGTCAACCAGTTTTCTATCCACCTTAATACATTTCCCCCAATCCCATGCGCTTTAGTTTTGCACAACAATCTCTTATGCGGGACTTTGTCAAAGACCTTCTGAAAGTCCAAATATACCACATCGACTGGCTTTCCCTTGTCAACTGTACTGGTTACATCTTCAAAGAATTCCAACAGATTTGTCAAGCATGATTTTCCCTTCATAAATCCATGCTGAATCTGACTGATTCTGCCACTGCGTTCTAAATGTTCCGCTACGAAGTCCTTGATAATGGATTCAAGTATTTTCCCCACTACCGATGTGAGGCTTACTGGTCTATAATTCTCTGCTTTCTCTCTACCTTTCTTTTTGAATATTGGAGTGGCAGTAGCTACCCTCCAATCTGCAGGGATAGTTCCAAAATCTATAGAATCCCAGAAGATGACCACCAATGCATCCACTATTTCCAGAGCCACCTCCTTAAGCATTCTGGGATACAGATTCTCAGGCTCTGGGGATTAATCCGCCTTCAATCCCATCAGATTTCCCAGCACCATTTCTCTACTAATGTTGATCTCCCTCAGGTCTTCCCTCTCACTAAACCTTTCATTCTCCAGCATTTCTGGTATCTGATTTGTGTCCTCTATTGTGAAGACTATTGGGCAGCACGGTAGCAAAGGGGCAGCACGGTAGCATAGTGGTTAGCACAAATGCTTCACTGCTCCAGGGTCCCAGGTTCGAATCCCGGCTTGGGTCACTGTCTGTGTGGAGTCTGCACATCCTCCCCGTGTGTGCGTGGGTTTCCTCCGGCTGCTCCGGTTTCCTCCCACAGTCCAAAGATGTGCAGGTTAGGTGGATTGGCCATGATAAATTGCCCTTAAGGTCCAAATTGCCCTTAGTGTTAGGTGGGGCTTCTGGGTTATGGGGATTGGGTATAGGCTTGGGTAGGGTGCCGAATGGCCTCCTTCTGCACTGTAAATTCTATGATAAGACAGAACCAAAGTATGTATTCAATTGCTCAGCCATTTATTTGTCCCTTATTATGCATTCCCCTGTCTGTAGGGGGCCCACATTCTCTTTACCAATCTCTTTATCTTCACATATCTATAAAAACTCTTAGTGCCAGTCTTTATGTTCCCTGCAAGCTTCCTTTCATACTGTGCTTTCCCCTTCTTAATCAATCTCTTTGTCCTTCTTTGATGAATTCTAAACTGCTCCCAATCCTCAGACTTATTATTTTCCTTGGACAATCTGTATGCTTCTTCTGTTGATCGAATACTATTTCTAATTTCCTTTGTTAGCCATGGATTAGCCCTCTTACCCCGTTTGCTTTTCTGCCAGGCAGGAATGAACAGTTGCTGTAGTTCTCCCATGCGTTCCTTCAATGTTTGCCATTTTCTGTCCACTGTCATCCCTTTAAGTATCTCTCCCCAATCTATCATGACCAACTTACGTCTCATATCTTCATAGTTTCCTTTATTAAGATTTAACACCCTAGTCTCCGAATCAACTACTTCACTCTCCACCTTGATAAAAAAATTCTATCATGTTATGGTCACTCATCCCCAAGGGGGTCTCTAATAGCCAGATTGGCAATGATTCTCTTCTCATTACACAATACCCAGTCTAAGATGGCCTGCTCTCTAGTTGGTTCCTCCACATATTGGTCAAGAAAACCATCCCGTTTACATTTCAAGAATTACTCCTCTACGGCATAGTGGATAATTTGATTTGCTCAATCTATGTGAAGATTAAATCACCCAAGATCACCAAAATTCCCTTTTTACATGCATCTCTAATTTTGTGTTTAACGCCATTCCCAACCTCACTACTGCAGTTTGGGCGTCTATATGACACCCACTAATGTTTTTTGCCCCATGGTGTTTCTCAACTCTACCCATACAGATTCCCCATTGTCAGAGCCACTATCCTTTCTCGCTGCTGTGTTAATTTCCTCTTTAACCAGCAGTGCCACACCACCACCTTTTCTTTTATGCCTGCCCTTCCTAAATACTGAAAACCCTGGGACATTCAGTTCCCATCCTTGGACACCTTGCAGCTATGTCTCCGTAATCCCAATTACATCAGACCCATTTATATCTATCTGCGCAATTAGTTCATCCACGTGACTTTAAGTTTATCTTTTTCACTTTGTTTGTCTTGCTCCCAATATTTTTCTCTATTGCCCTGTTTGAATTTTGCCCTTGGTTTCTCCACCTATCCCTTTTCTTATTCACTTTTTTACCTTTTGTGTTTGTCCTTGCTCCCTCTTTCTCGGACTCTGTGCATAGGTTCCCACCACCCTGTCATATTAGTTTAAACCCTCCCCAACTGCTCTGGCAAATAGCCCCCCTTGGACATCAGTTCCAGTCCTGCCCAGCTGTAACCCGTCCAGTTTGTACAGGGGTGTGGGTGTGAGAGGGGTGTGGGTGTATGAAAGGGGTGCGGGTGTGTGTGAGAGGAATGTGGGTGAGAAGGGTGTAGGTGTGGGTGAAGGTGTGTGAGAGAGAGGGGTGTATGTGTGTGAGAGAGGGGTGTGTGTGTGAGAGGGGTGTGTGTATGTGTATGTGTGTGTGAGAGAGAGGGGTGTGTGTGAGGGAGAGGGGTGTGTGTGTGTGAGAGAGGGGTGTGTGTGTGAGAGAGAGGGGGGTGTGTGTGAGAGAGGGGTGTGTGTGTGAGAGAGGGGTGTGTGTGTGTGAGAGAGGGGTGTGTGTGTGAGAGAGGGGTGTGTGTGTGAGAGAGGGGTGTGTGTGTGAGAGAGGGATGTGTGTGGGAGAGGCGTGTGTGTGTGTGAGAGAGGGGTGTGTGAGAGAGAGAGGGGTGTGTGTGTGGGAGAGGTGTGTGTGTGGGAGAGGGGTGTGTGTGTGAGAGAGAGGGGTGTGTGTGAGAGAGAGGGGTGTGTGTGAGAGAGGGGTGTGTGTGTGTGGGAGAGGGGTGTGTGTGAGAGAGGGGTGTGTGTGAGAGAGAGGGGTGTGTGTGTGTGTGGGAGAGGGGTGTGTGTGTGAGAGAGAGTTGTGTGTGGGAGAGGGGTGTGTTTGTGTGAGAGAGGGGTGTGTGTGTGTGTGAGAGAAGGGTGTGTGTGTGTGGGAGAGGGGCATGTGTGTGGGAGAGGGGTGTGTGTGGGAGAGGGGTGTGTGTGTGAGAGAGGGGTGTGTGTGAGAGAGGGGGGTGTGTGGGAGAGGGGTGTGTGTGTGAGAGAGGGGTGTGTGTGTGTGAGAGAGGGGTGCGTGTGTGAGAGAGGGGTGTGTGTGTGAGAGAGGGGTGTGTGTGTGAGAGAGGGATGTGTGTGGGAGAGGGGTGTGTGTGTGTGAGAGAGGGGTGTGTGAGAGAGAGAGGGGTGTGTGTGTGGGAGAGGTGTGTGTGTGGGAGAGGGGTGTGTGTGAGAGAGAGGGGTGTGTGTGCGAGAGAGGGGTGTGTGTGAGAGAGGGGTGTGTGTGTGTGGGAGAGGGGTGTGTGTGAGAGAGGGTGTGTGTGAGAGAGAGGGGTGTGTGTGTGTGTGGGAGAGGGGTGTGTGTGAGAGAGAGTTGTGTGTGGGAGAGGGGTGTGTTTGTGTGAGAGAGGGGTGTGTGTGTGTGAGAGAGAAGGGTGTGTGTGTGTGGGAGAGGGGCATGTGTGTGGGAGAGGGGTGTGTGTGGGAGAGGGGTGTGTGTGTGAGAGAGGGGTGTGTGTGAGAGAGGGGGGTGTGTGGGAGAGGAGTGTGTGTGTGAGAGAGAGGGCTGTGTGTGTGTGAGAGAGAGGGCTGTGTGTGTGGGAGAGAGGGGTGTGTGAGTGAGAGGGGTGTGTGTGTGTGGGAGAGGTGTGTGTGTGTGAGAGAGGTGTGTGTGTGGGAGAGAGGTGTGTGTGGGAGAGAGGGGTGTGTGTGTGTGAGAGAGGGGTGTGTGTGGGAGAGGGGTGTGTGTGGGAGAGAGGGGTGTGTATGTGTATGTGTGTGTGAGAGAGAGGGGTGTGTGTGAGGGAGAGGGGTGTGTGTGTGAGAGAGGGGTGTGTGTGTGTGGGAGAGGGTTGTGTGTGTGTGAGAGAGGGCTGTGTGTGTGAGAGAGGGTGTGTGGTGTGAGAGAGGGGTGTGTGTGTGAGAGAGGGATGTGTGTGAGAGAGGGGTGTGTGAGAGAGAGGGGTGTGTGTGTGGTTGGGAGAGGGGTGTGTGTGTGAGAGAGAGTTGTGTGTGGGAGAGGGGTGTGTTTGTGTGAGAGAGGGGTGTGTGTGTGTGAGAGAGAAGGGTGTGTGTGTGTGGGAGAGGGGCATGTGTGTGGGAGAGGGGTGTGTGTGGGAGAGGGGGTGTGTGTGAGAGAGAGTTGTGTGTGGGAGAGGGGTGTGTTTGTGTGAGAGAGGGGTGTGTGTGTGTGTGAGAGAAGGGTGTGTGTGTGTGGGAGAGGGGCATGTGTGTGGGAGAGGGTGTGTGTGGGAGAGGGGTGTGTGTGTGAGAGAGGGGTGTGTGTGAGAGAGGGGGGTGTGTGGGAGAGGGGTGTGTGTGTGAGAGAGGGGTGTGTGTGTGTGAGAGAGGGGTGTGTGTGTGAGAGAGGGGTGTGTGTGTGAGAGAGGGGTGTGTGTGTGAGAGAGGGATGTGTGTGGGAGAGGGGTGTGTGTGTGTGAGAGAGGGGTGTGTGAGAGAGAGAGGGGTGTGTGTGTGGGAGAGGTGTGTGTGTGGGAGAGGGGTGTGTGTGAGAGAGAGGGGTGTGTGTGAGAGAGAGGGGTGTGTGTGAGAGAGGGGTGTGTGTGTGTGGGAGAGGGGTGTGTGTGAGAGAGGGGTGTGTGTGAGAGAGAGGGGTGTGTGTGTGTGTGGGAGAGGGGTGTGTGTGAGAGAGAGTTGTGTGTGGGAGAGGGGTGTGTTTGTGTGAGAGAGGGGTGTGTGTGTGTGAGAGAGAAGGGTGTGTGTGTGTGGGAGAGGGGCATGTGTGTGGGAGAGGGGTGTGTGTGGGAGAGGGGTGTGTGTGTGAGAGAGGGGTGTGTGTGAGAGAGGGGGGTGTGTGGGAGAGGAGTGTGTGTGTGAGAGAGAGGGCTGTGTGTGTGTGAGAGAGAGGGCTGTGTGTGTGGGAGAGAGGGGTGTGTGAGTGAGAGGGGTGTGTGTGTGTGGGAGAGGTGTGTGTGTGTGAGAGAGGTGTGTGTGTGGGAGAGAGGTGTGTGTGGGAGAGAGGGGTGTGTGTGTGTGAGAGAGGGGTGTGTGTGGGAGAGGGGTGTGTGTGGGAGAGAGGGGTGTGTATGTGTATGTGTGTGTGAGAGAGAGGGGTGTGTGTGAGGGAGAGGGGTGTGTGTGTGAGAGAGGGGTGTGTGTGTGTGGGAGAGGGTTGTGTGTGTGTGAGAGAGGGCTGTGTGTGTGAGAGAGGGGTGTGTGTGTGAGAGAGGGGTGTGTGTGTGAGAGAGGGATGTGTGTGAGAGAGGGGTGTGTGAGAGAGAGGGGTGTGTGTGTGTTTGGGAGAGGGGTGTGTGTGTGAGAGAGAGTTGTGTGTGGGAGAGGGGTGTGTTTGTGTGAGAGAGGGGTGTGTGTGTGTGTGAGAGAAGGGTATGTGTGTGTGGGAGAGGGGTGTGTGTGTGGGAGAGGGGTGTGTGTGGGAGAGGGGTGTGTGTGTGAGAGAGGGGTGTGTGTGAGAGAGGGGTGTGTGTGGGAGAGGAGTGTGTGTGTGAGAGAGAGGGCTGTGTGTGTGTGAGAGAGAGGGCTGTGTGTGTGGGAGAGAGGGGTGTGTGAGTGAGGGGTGTGTGTGTGTGGGAGAGGTGTGTGTGTGTGTGAGAGAGAGGTGTGTGTGGGAGAGAGGTGTGTGTGTGGGAGAGAGGGGTGTGTGTGTGTGAGAGAGGGGTGTGTGTGGGAGAGGGGTGTGTGTGGGAGAGGGGGGTGTGTATGTGTAAGTGTGTGTGAGAGAGAGGGGTGTGTGTGAGGGAGAGGGGTGTGTGTGAGAGAGGGGTGTGTGTGTGTGGGAGAGGGTTGTGTGTGTGAGAAAGGGGTGTGTGTGTGGGAGAGGAGTGTGTGTGTGAGAGAGGGGTGTGTGTGTGAGAGAGGGGTGTGTGTGAGAGAGGGGCGTGCGTGAGAGAGGGGTGTGTGTGTGGGAGAGGGGTGTGTGTGTGTGAGAGGGGCGTGTGTGTGTGAGAGAGAGGGCTGTGTGTGGGAGAGGGCTGTGTGTGGGAGAGGGCTGTGTGTGTGTGAGAAAGAGGGCTGTGTGTGTGTGTGTGAGAGAGAGGGCTGTGTGTGTGAGAGAGAGGGCTGTGTGGGAGAGGGGTGTGTGTGTGAGAGAGAGAGGGGAGTGTGAGAGAGGGGTGTGTGTGTGAGAGAGAGGGGTGTGTGTGTGTGGGAGAGGTGTGTGTGTGGGAGAGAGGTGTGTGTGTGGGAGAGAGGGGTGTGTGTGTGTGAGAGAGAGGGGTGTGTGTGGGAGAGGTGTGTGTGTGGGAGAGAGGTGTGTGTGTGGGAGAGAGGGGTGTGTGTGTGTGAGAGAGAGGGGTGTGTGTGGGAGAGGGCTGTGTGTGGGAGAGGGCTGTGTGTGTGTGAGAGAGAGGGCTGTGTGTGTGAGAGAGAGGGCTGTGTGTGTGAGAGAGAGGGGTGTGTGTGAGAGAGGGGTGTGTGTGTGAGAGGGGTGTGTGTGAGAGAGAGGGGTGTGTGTGGGAGAGGGGTGTGTGTGTGAGAGAGGGGTGTGTGTGAGAGAGGTGTGTGTGTGTGGGAGAGGGGTGTGTGTGTGAGAGAGGGGTGTGTGCGTGTGAGAGAGGGGTGTGTGAGAGAGGGGTGTGTGTGTGTGAGAGAGGGGTGTGTGTGTGTGAGAAAGAGAGGGCTGTGCGTGTGAGAGAGGTGTGTGTGTGTGTGTGAGAGGGCTGTGTGTGTGAGAGAGAGATAGAGGTATGTGTGTGTGTGTGTGTGTGTGTGTGGAAGAGGGGTTTGGGTGCGTGTGAGAGAAAGGGTTGTCTGTGTGAGAGATTGGTGTGTGTTCCCAATCAGAGAATCAGGTTTCCAGCATCACTCCTTCCATTAAGAATGACAAAATGTACAGATTAAGTATTTTTTTAATAAGTAAGCTTTTTAGTTATTACCAATTACCAAAAGTGGGTACAGCTTTCAGGGGTTAATATTAAGGGGCCATGAGAGGGTGGCTTGGCCAGAGGGCTATGTAGCTGATGAATATATTTGTGACTGGGAGGTGGATGGTTTTGAGGAATATGCAAATTGAACTTTGGTAAGTTGCTGCACAGGATCCAATGAATAATGTTTACAGTAGCCATAGTTCACTGATAGTGGAGGGAGTGGATGTTTAAACTCACTGGTAATGCATTGATGAACTAGATTGCTTTTGCATGTGTGGTGAATGTGATTCACACTATATATAGTTGCCAATATCACTCCATGTATATATGTTCGTTATCTACTCGTTGTAAGATCAATGCTGTGTGAGAGAGGGGTGTGTGTGGGAGAGGAGTGTGTGTGTGAGAGAGAGGGCTGTGTGTGTGTGAGAGAGAGGGCTGTGTGTGTGGGAGAGAGGGGTGTGTGAGTGAGGGGTGTGTGTGTGTGGGAGAGGTGTGTGTGTGTGTGAGAGAGAGGTGTGTGTGGGAGAGAGGTGTGTGTGTGGGAGAGAGGGGTGTGTGTGTGTGAGAGAGGGGTGTGTGTGGGAGAGGGGTGTGTGTGGGAGAGGGGGGTGTGTATGTGTAAGTGTGTGTGAGAGAGAGGGGTATGTGTGAGGGAGAGGGGTGTGTGTGAGAGAGGGGTGTGTGTGTGTGGGAGAGGGTTGTGTGTGTGAGAAAGGGGTGTGTGTGTGGGAGAGGAGTGTGTGTGTGAGAGAGGGGTGTGTGTGTGAGAGAGGGGTGTGTGTGAGAGAGGGGCGTGCGTGAGAGAGGGGTGTGTGTGTGGGAGAGGGGTGTGTGTGTGTGAGAGGGGCGTGTGTGTGTGAGAGAGAGGGCTGTGTGTGGGAGAGGGCTGTGTGTGGGAGAGGGCTGTGTGTGTGTGAGAAAGAGGGCTGTGTGTGTGTGTGTGAGAGAGAGGGCTGTGTGTGTGAGAGAGAGGGCTGTGTGGGAGAGGGGTGTGTGTGTGAGAGAGAGAGGGGAGTGTGAGAGAGGGGTGTGTGTGTGAGAGAGAGGGGTGTGTGTGTGTGGGAGAGGTGTGTGTGTGGGAGAGAGGTGTGTGTGTGGGAGAGAGGGGTGTGTGTGTGTGAGAGAGAGGGGTGTGTGTGGGAGAGGGCTTTGTGTGGGAGAGAGAGAGGGCTGTGTGTGTGAGAGAGAGGGCTGTGTGTGTGAGAGAGAGGGGTGTGTGGGAGAGAGGGGTGGGTGTGTGAGAGAGAGAGGGGTGTGTGAGAGAGGAGTGTGTGTGTGGGAGAGGTGTGTGTGTGTGAGAGAGAGGTGTGTGTGCGAGAGAGGTGTGTGTGTGGGAGAGAGGGGTGTGTGTGTGAGAGAGGGGTGTGTGTGGGAGAGGGGTGTGTGTGGGAGAGAGGGGTGTGTGGGAGAGGTGTGTGTGTGAGAGAGGGGTGTGTGTGTGAGAGGGGTGTGTGGGGGGGGGGAGGAGTGTGTGTGTGTGAGAGGGGTGTGTGTGAGAGGGGCGTGTGTGAGAGAGGGGTGTGTGTGTGGGAGAGGGGTGTGTGTGTGTGAGAGGGGCGTGTGTGTGTGAGAGAGAGGGGTGTGTGTGGGAGAGGGCTCTGTATGGGAGAGGGCTGTCTGTGAGTGATAGAGAGGGCTGTGTGTGTGTGAGAGAGAGGGCTGTGTGTGTGAGAGAGAGGGCTGTGTGTGGGAGAGGGGTGTGTGTGTGAGAGAGAGGGGTGTGTGAGAGAGGGGTGTGTGTGTGAGAGAGAGGGGTGTGTGTGTGTGGGAGAGGTGTGTGTGTGGGAGAGAGGTGTGTGTGTGGGAGAGAGGGGTGTGTGTGTGTGAGAGAGAGGGGTGTGTGTGGGAGAGGGCTGTGTGTGGGAGAGGGCTGTGTGTGTGTGAGAGAGAGGGCTGTGTGTGTGAGAGAGAGGGCTGTGTGTGTGAGAGAGAGGGGTGTGTGTGAGAGAGGGGTGTGTGTGTGAGAGGGGTGTGTGTGAGAGAGAGGGGTGTGTGTGGGAGAGGAGTGTGTGTGTGAGAGAGGGGTGTGTGTGAGAGAGGTGTGTGTGTGTGGGAGAGGGGTGTGTGTGTGAGAGAGGGGTGTGTGCGTGTGAGAGAGGGGTGTGTGAGAGAGGGGTGTGTGTGTGTGAGAGAGGGGTGTGTGTGTGAGAAAGAGAGGGCTGTGCGTGTGAGAGAGGTGTGTGTGTGTGTGTGAGAGGGCTGTGTGTGTGAGAGAGAGATAGAGGTATGTGTGTGTGTGTGTGTGTGTGTGTGTGGAAGAGGGGTTTGGGTGCGTGTGAGAGAAAGGGTTGTCTGTGTGAGAGATTGGTGTGTGTTCCCAATCAGAGAATCAGGTTTCCAGCATCACTCCTTCCATTAAGAATGACAAAATGTACAGATTAAGTATTTTTTTAATAAGTAAGCTTTTTAGTTATTACCAATTACCAAAAGTGGGTACAGCTTTCAGGGGTTAATATTAAGGGGCCATGAGAGGGTGGCTTGGCCAGAGGGCTATGTAGCTGATGAATATATTTGTGACTGGGAGGTGGATGGTTTTGAGGAATATGCAAATTGAACTTTGGTAAGTTGCTGCACAGGATCCAATGAATAATGTTTACAGTAGCCATAGTTCACTGATAGTGGAGGGAGTGGATGTTTAAACTCACTGGTAATGCATTGATGAACTAGATTGCTTTTGCATGTGTGGTGAATGTGATTCACACTATATATAGTTGCCAATATCACTCCATGTATATATGTTCGTTATCTACTCGTTGTAAGATCAATGCTGTATATAGTTGCCAATATAACTCCGTTTATATATGTTCACTATCCACCATTGTAAGTGCAGTTGCACTATCCGACCACCAGGGGGAGTCGCTCTGGGAGTATGCGAGAGTTTGTACTGGGCTCCTCCCTTGGCTCCGCCCAGGACTCCTCCCCCTGGGACCGATGTATAAAGATCGGTGCCTTAGAGACAGCCTGCAGTTCATCTGGAGTTCAATGATGAATAGGCTGGCTCTGTTGTAAGTGTATTAACGCCTCTGTTCAGATCCAACTACATGTGTTCGCTGAATTGATGGTTCCATCAGTATGAATGGTACTGGGATTCTTGACTGTTGCTGGATCTACACATATCAAGTGGAAAGTAGCTGGAGCTGGTTAACTGTGCAAATGGTTTAATCCAGTTTCCAAAGCATTGCTATGAGGCCTATAAAAAGGGAAGCCACTCAATGCTGCTTGCCTGAACCATGAGTGATATTTGGCTAAACAAGAATTGGATGGTTTTGTGAGGGCCACGAAGAATCCAGCACGAGTTTTCAGGATACAAAGCAATAACATTTATTTACAATAACATATATATATATATATATACACAGCAGCAACAACAACTTCCTTTGCTGCCAATTCCTCTCCCTCTGGTTCCAAATTGGCCAGCTCTACTTATGCAGGGAGTCTGCTAATGATTTCTCCGCCCCCCTTATTGGGGAAACTCATACTCCCACAGGATTGTGGGATTGTCATTAGTCCCCAGCCAATGGTAAGCAGGCAGGTTATAACATCCCTCCCCCCCAAAAGTCCAAGGAATCCACCGAAGACCCTGGCGAAGGAGGGCGTCGGACTCGTTTTGCCGCAGGCCGGACACCATTTGCAGAAGGCGCTGGATCGGGCGGCGTGTAACGAGATGGAGACCGGCGCTTCCGTGATGAACGGCGTAACGGCTGTACATCCACGGCCCGTGGGCGAGAGGATTCCCCCTCTGAGGTGTCTTGTGTCTCCATCTCGGAGTCAGAGTCTGCTGCCTCCATCATCTCGATGTCCTTATCTCCACGAGGTTCTGTCACGACCTGCGCAGGCTTTGAGTGAGGCACCAGAGGAAGATTGTGAAGAATACTTTCCATTGTGTCTGGTCTCTGCGGCTGTAGAAATGAGCTCATGGGGCGGGGAATCTTTGGCAGGGATAGTCTTCTGGACCGAACATGGTCTACATGTTTGCGCTGGAGACGTCCTTGGGATTGTAACTGGTAAGAGATAGGGCCCGTTTGGCGAAAGATAATGCCAGGGACCCATTGGGCACCACCAGCAAAATTCTGAACGAACACTGGGTCACCGAGCGTAAACTGCCGAATCGGCCGATGCCGAGAAAAACCATGTCCCTGCCGTTCTTGTGTACGGCGTATTTTTGCGCCAATGTCCGGGAAAACCATGCTAAGGCGGGTGCAAAGTCTCCGGCCCATTAGGAGTTCTGCGGGAGCTACCCCAGTCACCGCATGGGGGGTGGTCCTATATGAAAACAAAAACTGAGCCAGTCTCGTGTCCATCGACCCGGAAGACTGCTTCTTTAGGCCTCGTTTGAATGTCTGCACTGCGCGCTCCGCCAACCCATTTGAAGCCGGGTGGTAAGGGGCAGTGCGGATATGGCAAATGCCGTACATCCTCAGGAACCTTGCAAACTCCTGACTTGTGAACGGAGTGCCATTGTCCGTGACCAGCATCTGGGGGAGGCCATGCGTACTGAAAGACAAACGCATCTTCTCGATTGTTGCGCAGGACGTTGTGCCTCCCATCTTATGCACCTCTAGCCATTTAGACTGGGCGTCGATTAATAGCAGGAACATGGATCCTTGAAAAGGGCCGGCAAAATCCGCATGCAAGCGCGCCCAAGGCCGCCTTGGCCATTCCCAGTGATGTAGGGGCGCGGCCGGCGGAAGCTTCTGATGCTCCTCGGTGTCGAGGCCTGGCCACCAGACATAACTCCGGGCCAACATTTTCATTTTGGTCACACCTGGATGCCCATTGTGCAAGTCTCTCAGTATCAGCTCCTGTCCTTTTTCCGGGACAATCACACGCGTCCCCCACAAAAGGATGCCGTCTTCCACGTTGAATTCGGACAGCTTGGAGGAAAATGCCCGCAACTCGCCTGGGAGCTGTCTATGCTGCCCAACATACAGGACTATGTGCCGAACCTTTGACAGGACTGGCTCCGTCTGGGTCCACTCACAGATCTGTGATGCCGTGACAGGCAAGGTGTCCATAAAATTTAGGGTTGCAAGCACCTAACCGGTCATGGGGGTCGACATGGGGCCAGTCGATAAAGGCAATCGGCTCAGTGTGTCGGCATTCCCTATCTGGGTTCCTGGTTTGTGCTCCAGAGAATATCCTCTCTGAAAAGTCCCAGCAGAGGCTTATGATCAGTCATGATAGTGAATTGGCAGCCATATACGTACTGGTGGAAACGTTTCACCGCAAAGACCACTGCCAGGCCCTCCTTCTCGATCTGCGCGTACTTTTTTTCCGCTGCAGTCAATGTGCGGGCGGCGATAGCAAACGGCCCGTTCTCCATCTTGTGGGACAGGACGGCCCCAATACCATACGGGGATGCATCACATGTGACGAGCAAAGGCTTTCCAGGATCATAGTGGGTTAGTAACCCAGACGACGACAATTGTTGTTTTACCCGCCGGAAAGCGGTTTCTTGCGGCTGACCCCAAACCCAGGTGTGATTCTTCTTTAGCAGAAGGTGCAATGGGGCCAGCGTAGTTGCCAGATTGGGGAGGAACTTTCCGTAATAGTTTACGAGGCCGAGAAACAAATGAAGACCAAAGTGTCAGTCGGGGCGGGGGCCTGTTGAATCGCGCGCACTCTCTGCGACGGGGTGCAAACCTTCGCGGTCCACCTGATAACCCAGGTAGACTACTTCCTTCGCCAGAAAAACGCACTTTGTGCGACGTAAACGGACTCCAGCCTCCGAAAAGCGTCCAAGGACAGCCTCCAAATTTTCCAAATGTTCCTGCTCCGACGTCCCTGTGATCAAAACGGCATCTAAGTAAACAGCAACACGCGGTAAACCTCTCAAAATGCCCTCCATAATGCGTTGAAAAATAGCGCAGGTAGAGGATACTCCAAAGGGCAAACGTGTATATTCATACAGGCCCCGGTGTGTATTAATCGTTACATATGGCCGGGAGGCATGGTCCAGCTCCAACTGTAGGTAGGCGTGACTCATATCTAATTTTGTGAATGAGAGTCCGCCTGCAAGCTTCGCGTAGAGATCCTCTATGCGAGGCATTGGGTATCGGTCAAGTCAGGAAGCCGTATTCACTGTAAGTTTATAGTCGCCACACAAGCGAACTGTGGCATCTGACTTCATTACAGGTACAATTGGTGCTGCCCAGTCAGCGAAACGGACGGGCCTGATGATACCCAAAGTCTCCAAATGAGTGAGCTCCCCTTCTACCTTCTCGAGCAAGGCGTAAGACATCGGGCGCGCCCGGAAATAGCGCAGCGTGGCTCCTGGTTTGACTTGGATACGGGCTACAGCCCCTTTTATTTTCCCCAAACCGGGCTGGAATACATCTGGGTATCGTCCTAGCACCTCAGTCAACCCTCCAGAAACTGTTTGGAGGATGTGCTGCCACTGTAACCGCAAATGGCGCAACCAGTCCCGACCCAACAGGCTGGGCCCATGGCCGTGCACCACGATAAGTAGGAAACTCCCCTCCTGGCGTCCATAAACAACAGAAGTCATCGTAGTTCCTGCAATGTCCAATGGTTCCCCCGTATAGGTGGCCAACCTGGCCTGTGTGTCGGTTAATGTAAGGGTCTGTATACCCTGCTTGATGTGGTCAAATGTCCTCTGGGCGATCACGGAGACCGCTGCGCCAGTGTCCAACTCCATCTCAAGCGGTTGACCATTGACCCGTACTTTCACTTTAATGGGGGCCACACGGGGAGCTGCCACACAATACAGCCACAGGCAGTCATCCTCCGTCTCCACGTCCTCGGGAGTAGTCGCCGCAGGTTCATCCAAATGAAAGGTACAGCCCCTGGGCTGTTCCCTGTTTCGGTCGGAACGACGGCGCCTCTGGCACACCCAGGACCGGCGTCCGCGACGGGGTCGGCGCCTACAAGTCTGATACGAACGTGGCTCCTCATCCATTGGTTCTGGAGAAGGCTCCCTTCGGGGAAGAATGTCTGACGGCCACTGGCGTTGATTCGGACGTCGCCTCGCCCAAGATACCGCAGGGGTGCGGGGGTATGCTTTCGGACGGAAGGGGTTGCGCCTCAAGGCATGACCTCCATTCCCTGTAGCTCCTGCACTCCTCGTTCTGCGCTCTCTCGGGATAATACTATTTGAATGGCCTGTTGAAAAGTCAATGTTGCCTCGGCTAACAACTTTCTCTGGGTGGCCGCATTGTTAATACCGCAAACCAAACGGTCACGTAACATTTCTGACAAGGTCTCACCATCGTCACAGTGCTCCGCAATCCTGCGTAGCCTGGATTGAAAGTCGGCAAGGGATTCTCCTGGGGTCCTCTCAGCGGTATTAAACCGGTAACGTTGGCCTATCGTGGATGGGGTTGGGTTAAAATGTTGCCCCATTAAGTTCACAAGTTCATCAAACGTTTTGGTGTCCGGCGCAGCTGGGTACATAAGGCTCTTAATCACCCCAAACGTATGCGGGCCACAGGCGGTGAGCAATATGACCACCTGGCGCTCGTTTTCGGTGATGTTGTTTGCCTGGGAATAGTAACACATCCTTTGTGCGTACAGGTTTCAACTTTCCAGCGCAGCATCAAAAACATCCAAACGTCCATACAGAGGCATGGTGTAATAGAAAACAACTTCCAACCTGTGTCCAACAAAAATCCAGGGAGGTGGCTTCAGCAGTGTAGACAGCTATTCACTTTAACCCTCATCGCCAGTTTTGTCAGGGCCATGAAGAATCCAGCACAAGTTTTCAGGATACAAAGAAATAACATTTATTTCCAATATAATATATACACACAACAACTTCCTTTGCTGCCAACTCCTCTCCCTTTGGTTCCAAACTGGCCAGCTCTATTTATGCAGGGAGTTTGCTAATAATTTCTCCGCCCCCCTCATTGGGGAAGCTCATACTCCCACAGGATTGTGGGATTGTCATTAGTCCCCAGCCACAGCAGGCAGGTTATAACAGATGGAAAACAGGGAGTTCTGTGAATGCTTTTGGAAATTGAGTGGAAAACAGGAAGTTCAAGTAAGCTGAAAGTTGAAAGGTGAATGTTGTAATTAAAAATTTCAAACTAAATTTGTTCTTTAATCTACAAATAAAAGCTGCTCTTTTGATTATTGTAGTTCAGCTGCATTTGTGAAACAGGGGTCAGCTGAGTCACACTCAGCTGCAGCTGGTTAACTGTGCAACTAGTTGAATCCAGTTTCCAAAGCATTCGCTTTGAGGCCTATAAAAAGTGAAGCCACTCAGTGCTCCTTGACTGCAATGTGAGTATTACTCAGTGAAACTAGAGTGTTTTTGGAGTTGGGGGAAACAACCAGGGAGTTCAGTGAAGCTGGAAGAAGACGAGGCTAAAAAGACTTAAGAGTGCTGAGCACTTAAGAGTCTTAGTCAGGGCCGGAACAGAGCATAGCTGAGTTTCATAAACACAAATGTCAGATACCTGTTCTCATTGACTTTGCAGTGAAGCAGTTGAAAAAGGTTTTTTTTGGAAAGGATGAACTGAGAAACAGCACAAATAAATAAGTAAAAGTCAGGGTTATTATAATAAAGTAAAATAAATAAACAAAGTTGGATATGGGAAGTAAAGTTAGTGTAAGAGAGGTAAATAAATATTCTTGTGTAGCATAACTTTTTGTTCAAAACATAGTAAATAAGGGGCTTTAGGGTAGTCATGGCAGAAGAGCTTGCACCCATGATAAGCTCCTTCTGTGCTATGTGGCAAATCATGTAGGCTTCAGTTGTTCTGGTGGCCATGTGGGCAGGAAGTGTGTTGAACTGCAGCTACTGGCTAATTATATCTTGGAGCATGAAATGTGCCCAAGTGCAGCTACTGGCTAACCATATTTCAGGGCTGGAGCTGAGGGCGGATTCACTGTGGAGCATGTATGATGCTGAGAAAGTCTTGGATAGCTTGTGCAGTGAGATGATCACACTGCAGGTGAAGATTGAACAGGTTGAAAGGACATTGGCGACCATAGGCAGGAATGCAGAGTGCGGACATCCCATTGTTGGGTGAGATGATTGTGCAGAGGAAAACAGTGGCAGCCAATTTCACGGCACCATGGGTAGGTCTGCTGCACAAGAGAGGAGGAGGAAGACCATCAGGGCTATAATGGTAGGGGATTCAATTGTCAGGGGAACAGACGGGTGTTTCTGTGGCTGCAAAAGAGGCTCCAGGATGGTATGTTGCCTCTCTGGTACCAGGGTCAGGAATGTCACTGAATGGTTGCAGGGCATACTGAAGGGGGAGGGCAAATGGACAGATATTGTGGTACACACTGGGACCAATGATAGAGACAGAAAAAGGGTTTGAGTTCCTGCAAGCAGAATTTAGAGAGCTGGAAAGTAGATTTTAAAAACGGGACCCAGAAGGTAGTAATCTCTGGATTCCTTTTGGTGCCATGAGTGTAGAAATAGTGGGTTAGACCGGATGAATGTGTGGCTGGAGAGATGGTGCAGGAGGGAGGGCTGTAGATTTCTGGGACATTGGGACTGATTTTGGGCAGACAGTTTGCACCGGAATCAAAATGGGATGAGTGTCTACGCAGGCAGGTTTGCCACTGCTGTTGAAGAGGGTTTAAACTAACTTGGCAGGGGCCTGGAATCCTCAGAGATGTTTCAGCAGGGTTAGATGCACAGCTAAAATTAGGAGACATCAAGTGAGTCAAGTTGGCATAGAATTTTGAGACCAGTTAAATCACAAGGGAATTTGCATGATTGGATGCCATTTTAATGCACGGATCCTAACTCGGGGCAGATGAATTGAGGGCACAAATGAAAACATATGATGTCAGTGCTGTCACTGAGACATGGTTGAGAGAGGGGCAGGATTGGCAGCTCAATATTCCATGATACAGGATCTTCAGGCAAGATGGGAAAGAAGGTAAAAGAGGAAGGGGTTTTTAATTTGATTAGGGAATCAATTACAGCAATAAGGAGGGACAATATCTTAGAAGGCTCGACAACTGAAGCCATATGAGTAGAACTTGAAACCAAAAAGGAACAATCACATTGTGGGGAGTGTTCTATAGGCCCCTGAACAGTCCAAGGGAAATGGAAGAACAAATATGAAGGCACATTTCAGAGAGGTGTAAAAATAATAGAATAGTGATAATGGGGAACTTTAACTTCTCTAACATTATCTGGGGTAGCCGGGTAGCCGATTGTAAAAGGTTTACTGTGAGTGGCATTTTTGAAATGCATCTAGGAGAACATTTTGAGCCAGTAGGTAGAAGATTCTACAAGAGGTCCTGGACTGTAGCAAAGCCGGGCAAGTGGTTGAGCGGCGAGTGTACCGGGTGTGAGCTGGGCCCGGAGAAGAGCAGATCTTTGGGCAGCACGGTAGCATTGTGGATAGCACAAATGCTTCACAGCTCCAGGGTCCCAGGTTCGATTCCGGCTTGGGTCACTGTCTGTGCGGAGTCTGCACATCCTCCCCGTGTGTGCGTGGGTTTCCTCCGGGTCCTCCGGTTTCCTCCCACAGTCCAAAGATGTGCAGGTTAGGTGGATTGGCCATGATAAATTGCCCTTAGTGTTGGGTGGGGTTACTGGGTTATGGGAATAGGGTGGAGGTGTTGACCTTGGGTAGGGTGCTCTATCCAAGAGCCGGTGCAGACTCGATGGGCCGAATGGCCTCCTTCTGCACTGTAAATTCTATGAAAGGTTGAAATATCAGTGGGGGAGCATTTTGCAGACAGCGATCATAACTCTGTTAGATTCAAGATTTTTATGGAAAAGAACAAGGATGGGCCTGAAATTCAACTTTTAAACTGGGGGAAGGCTGATTTTTTTAATAGATCAGCTATGATTTGGCCAGAGTGTACTGTGAGCAGACACTTCTGGGTAAATCTGTGACAGAACAGTGGAACGCATTCAAGAAGGAAATGGGGAGAGTACAGGACCAACATGTTCCAATCAAGAAAAAGGGCAGGACCAACAAATCCAGTGAACCCTAAATATCGAGGGATATGCAGCATTGAATGAGAGGGAAAGAAGGAGGCTTATGACAAATATCGAGGACTCACTACAGCAGATGTTGCAGAGGCATATAGAATGTGCAAAAGGGAACTTAAAAAGGAAATTAGGAGGACAAAAAGGGGACTTGAAAGGATACTGGCAGGTAAAATAAAGAAAAATCCTGAATTGTTTGACAAGTACATTAAGGGTAAAAGGATGACTAGGAAAAGAGTGGGGCTCATTGAGGACCACAGTGGTA
The DNA here is from genome assembly GCF_902713615.1 of Scyliorhinus canicula. Lineage (NCBI taxonomy): Eukaryota > Metazoa > Chordata > Chondrichthyes > Carcharhiniformes > Scyliorhinidae > Scyliorhinus > Scyliorhinus canicula. Next base: position 150,271,417 of record NC_052149.1, on the reverse strand, counting down.
ATTGTTCTTTCCCAAGTCAGCGCAGAAGGTTTTTTGTTTAGTTAGGGCATCATGATTGGCACAGGCTTGGAGGGCCGAAGGGTCTGTTCCTGTGCTGTACCTTTCTTTGTTCTGATTTGTGTGTGGATGGAGGCAGGGTTCTAAATGAATACTTTGTATCAGTGTTCACTGAGAGGGACGGTGTGGGTATAGAAAGTGGGAAGAAGGAATGTGATAAAATTAAAGCGATTAACATAGACAGAGAGGAGGTTCTGAATGGCCTGTCTGCTTTAAAAAGTAGACAGATATCCAGGGTCAGATGAAATGTATCCCAGGTTGTTGGTTGAGGCAAGGGAGGAAATGGCAAGGGGGCTGGCAATAATTTTCAATTCCTCTTTGGACACCGGGGTGGTGCCGGAGGACTGGAGCATAGCCAATGTGGTACCATTATTCACAAAGGGAGGAAGGGATAAACTAGGAAACTACAAGCCAGTCAGTCTGTGGTGGGGAAACTGAAGCAATTCTGAGACAGAATTACATGCATTTGGAGTGGCAGGGATTAATCGAGAACAGTCAGCATGGTTGCGTGAAAGGGAGGTCATGTCTGACCAACTTGATTGAATTTTCTGAAGAAGTGTCCAGCTGTGCAGGTGAGGGGAAAGCATTTGGTGTAGTCTACTTAGACTTCAGTAGGCTTTTGATAAGGTCCCACATGGGAGACTGATTTTGAAGGTAAGAGCCCCTGAGATCCAAGTTACTTTGGCAAATTGTACCCAGTGTTGACGAAGGAACCTTAGTGAGTTACTGCAGTGAATCTTGTGGGTGGTACACATGGCTGCCACTGTTCTTTGGTGGTGGAGTATTTGAATGTTTGTGGAAGGGGGAGTAATCAAGTGGGCTGCTTTGTCCTGGATGGTGTTGAGCTTATTTAGTGTTGTTGGAGCTGCACGTATCCAGGTTGTTATGGGCCAGGGTTTAGAGAATACCAAAGTGTATCATGAGTTCACCTGACCCACAATTGGTGGTATGGGGAGCACACAGCTCACTCGACAGGTATGGTTTAGCAGAAAATGGACCAGTGTTTTTTTAAAAACAAAACAATGTTTATTAAATGAACTCAAGTTAACCTTTTTTAAAACAAACAGTGAATATCTTAGCAACCAGTAAATAAAATACACCCCCCAAAGAATACAACACTAAACAACCTGTATGCTGTCCTTTTAATATCCAAAAACTTAACAAACCTCTAAACAGGAGCACATTAGGGTTTACATTCAAGACTGAAAACATTTTATAATTCTTCTGAATTCACCAAATGATTAAGAGATAGTCCTTCATGGCAGCGATCAACAGTAGTGCAGCTCTCACACATCCAAGCTTTCTCAAACTGAAACTAAAAAAAGCAGAAGTGGAGTTCAGCTCCACCCACACTCTGACATCACTCCAGTAACATGAGCAGCTCCATTTCTTAAAGGTACATTTCTTAGACACCCATTTCTTAAAGGGTACTCTCGTATGACAAGGTAAGTGGAGAGTACTCCATTACACTCCTGACTTGTGCCTTGTAGGTGGTGGACAGGCTTTGGGGGTCATGAGCGGAGTTACCTGTCGTATGATTCCAAGTCTTTGACCTGCCCTGGTAGCCAGTGTTAATGTGGCTAGTTCAGTTTCTGATCGTTGGTAACCCCCAGGATGTTGATTGTGGGGGATTCAGCAATCGTAATACCATCGAATGTCAAGGGGCAGTGGTCATTGCCTGGCACTTGTGTGGCACGAATGTAACTTGCCACTTGTCAGCCCAAGCCTGGATACTGTCCAGGTCTTGCTGCATTTGGACATGGACTGCTTCATTGTCTGAGGAGTTGCGAATGGTGCTGAACATTGTGCAGTCATCCGCAAACATCCACAGTTCTGATCTTATGATGGACAGGCGGTCATTGATGAAGCAGCCGAAGATGGTTGGGCCTAGGACACGTCCCTGAGGAACTCCTGCAGTGATATCCTGGAGTTGAGATGATAGACCTCCAACCATCACAACCATATTCCTTTGTGCCAGGTATGACTCCAACCAGCAGAGAATTTTCCCCCTGATTCCAATTGACACCACTTTAGCGAGGGCTCCTTGAAGAAGGGCAGCACGGTAGCATAGTGGTTAGCATCAATGCTTCACAGCTCCAGGGTCCCAGGTTCGGTTCCCGGCTGGGTCACTGTCTGTGCGGAGTCTGCACGTCCTCCCCGTGTGTGCGTGGGTTTCCTCCGGGTGCTCCGGTTTCCTCCCACAGTCCAAAGATGTGCGGGTTAGGTGGATTGGCCATGCTAAATTGCCCGTAGTGTCCTAAAAAGTAAGGTTAAGGGGGAGTTGTTGGGTTACGGGTATAGGGTGGATACGTGAGTTTGAGTAGGGTGATCATTGCTCGGCGCAACATCGAGGGCCGAAGGGCCTGTTCTGTGCTGTACTGTTCTAAATTCTAAATTCTAAAATGAAATGAAAAGATTGTTACAAATGTCTCAGCCTTGTCTTTTGCACGCATGTGCTGGGCTCCTCCATCATTGAGGATGGGGATATTTGTGGAGTCTCCTCCTCCTCTAGTGAGTTGTTTAATTGTCCATGACCATTCATGGCTGGATGCAGCAGGACTAGAGAGTTTAGATCTGATGCGTTCATTGTGGAACTGCTTAATTCTGTCTGTTATTTGCTGCCTATGCTGTTGGCACACAAGTAGTCCTGTCCAGCTCCACCAGGATGACACCTCATTTTTCAGTATGCCTGATGTTGCTCCTGCATGCTCGCCTGCAGTCTTCATTGATCCAGGGTCAATCCCCTGGCTTGGTGGTAATGGTAGAGTGGCCATGAGATTACATATTGTGATTGAATACAATTCTGTTGATGGCCCACAGTGCCTCATGGATGCAGTCTTGAGTTGCTAGATCTGTTCGAACATCATCCCATTTAGGACGGTGGGTTTCCTCAATGTAAAGATGGGACTTTGTCTCCACAAGGTCTGAGCGGTGGTCACGTCTCCTGATACTGTCATGGGCAGATGCATCTGCAGCAGGCTGATTGGTGCGGATGAAGTCAAATATGGTTTTCCATCTTGTTGGTTCCCTCACCACCTGCTGCAGTCCCAGTCTAGCAGCTATGTCCTCTTGGACCTGCCAACTCTGTCTGTGATGGGACTGCCAAGCCACTCTTGGTGATGGGTCTTCCACCCAGAGTATATTCTGTGCCCTTGCCACGCTCAGTGCTTCCTCTAAGTGGTGTCAACATCGAGGAATACTGTTGTCAGCAGGTTTCCTTGCCCATGTTTAACCTGAAGCCATGAGAGTTCATGGGGTCCAGAATCTATGTTGAGGACTCCCAGGGCAACTCCCTCCCAACTGTATACCACTGTACCGCCAGCTCTGCTGAGTCTGTCCTGCCGGTGAGACAGGGCATACCCAGGAACAGTGATGGTGGTGTCTGGGACATTGTCTAAGTTATGATTCTGTGATGACTGTCCGGCTGTTGCTTAACTAGTCTGTGAGACAGCTCTCCCAACTTTGGCACAATCCCCCAGATGTTAGTAAGGAGAACTTTGTAGCTTCGGCAGGGCTGGGTTTGCCGTTGTTGTTTGCGGTTCCTGGTTCGATGCCGGGTGATCCATCCAGTTTCGTTCCTTTTGTGATTTCATAGAGGTTGAATACAACAGTAGCTTGCTCGGCCATTTTTAGAGGGCATTTAAGAGTTAACCACATTGCTATGGGTCTGGAGTCACATGTAGGCCAGACAAGGTAAGGATGGTAGATTTTTTTTTTCCCCCTAAAAGGACATTAGTGAACCAGATGTGTTTTTACAACAATCGACAATGGTTTCATGGTCATCATTAGACTTTTAATTACAGATATTTTAAATTCCATCACCTGCCAAGGGATTCAAACCTGGGTCGCCAGATCATTATGCTGGATCTCTGGATCACTAGTCTAGTAACAATACCACTACGCCATCACCTCCTCTTATGAATGTACGAGGGTTGATCAGTATATTTATCTGATATGAAAATTGGTAGGGTGGTAAATAGAGAGGATAGCCTCAGCTTACAAGAGGAAATAGATGGGCTGGTCAGATGGGCTGAACAGTGGCACATGGAATTCATTCCAGGTAAATGTGAGATGGTGCACTTGGGCTGGAAAACAAGGCAAGGGAATACGAGATAAATGGCAAGGCAGGACCCTGGGAAGCATGAGTATCAGAGGTACCTTGGTATACAGGTACACTGGTCCCTTAAGGTAGCAGGACAGGTAGATACAGTGGTTAAGAAGGCATATGGTATACCTGCCTTTATTAGCCGAGGCATAGAGTTTGCAGGGAGGTTTTGCTGGAACTGTATAATACGTTGGTTAGGCCACAGCTAGAGTATTGTGTGCAGTTCAAGGCTGTGGTTGTTTTCCTTGGAGAGGGAGGGCCTAAGGGGGGGACATGATTGGGATGTATAAAATTCTGAAGTGTATTAATAGAGTAGACAGGAAGAAACCTTTCCTCTTGGTGGAGGGATCAATGACCAGGGGGCATAAAGTGGGATGTGAGGAGAAACCTTTTCAATCAGAGGGTGGTGGGAGTATGAAACTCGCAGCTTGAAAAGGTTGGTGGAGGCAGAGACTCTCATAATATTTAAGAAGTATTTACATGTGCTCTTGCGATGCCAAGGCATACAGGCTATGGGCCAAGTGCTGCAAAATGGAATTAGAATTGTTAGGTAGTTGTTTTTGGCCAGCACAGACATGATGGGCCAAAGGGCCTTTCCGGATTTGTAGGCTGTAGACTAGCTTTGTGAGGTCAGGAGGTGAACCACTAATCGTAGAATACTTATCGCATCCTCTGACCTGCTTTAGTTGTCTCAGTATTTATGTAGCTGCTCCAACTCTGTTTCACTTGTATGGAAAACCCTAGGATGGTGGTGGACTCAGTGATGCTCATGTCATATAATGTAAAAGAGGGGTGGTTATACTCTCTCTTGATGCTTGCATGGTGTGGTGCTACACTTGCTCTTTCTCAGCCTAAGTCTCAATATTATCTAAGTCTTACTGCAAGTGGACATAAAACAAAGAACAAAGAAAATTACAGCACAGGAACAGGCCCTTCGGCCCTCCCAGTCTGCGCCGATCCAGATCCTTTATCTAAACCTGTCGCCTATTTTCCAAGAATCTACTTCCCTCTGTTTCCCGCCCATTCATATATCTGTCTAGATGCATCTTAAATGATGTTATCGTGCCCGCCTCTACCACCTCCACTGGCAAAGTGTTCCAGGCACCCACCACCCTCTGCGTAAAAAAACCTTTCCACGCACAACTCCCTTAAACTTTCCCCCTCTCACGTTGAAATCGTGACCCCTTGTAATTGACACCCCAACTCTTGGAAAAAGCTTGTTGCTATCCACCCTGTCCATAACCTCTCATAATTTTGTAGACCTCAATCAGGTCCCCCCTCAATCTCCGTCTTTCCAACGAAAACAATCCTAATCTACTCAACCTTTCTTCATAGCTAGCACCCTCCATACCAGGCAACATGAACCGCTTAATTTTCCTCACTCATCAGGGAACAGCTCTACTTCTAACTTATTGGTGGAGGGAAAGTCATTAATGAAGCAGCTGCAGATGGTTAGGCTTAGAATACTGTCCTGAGGAACTTCAGCTGTGATATTCTGGGATTGAGGTTTGCATCCAATGACCACAAAATACTTCCTTCTGAGGTATGGCCCCAGCCTCCCGATGCCAAATGACTTCAGTTTACATGGTGTCACACTTGGCCAAATGCTGCCTTGATGTTAAGGAGAATCACCCTCTATGCATCTTAGTTAAAATGTAATTCTTCATTCATTGTTTAGGTTCAAACAATGGTTCCTTGGATGATATACCAGAAGACTTTTAGCCAAACTCCAGTGTGAGTCTTGGCACCCTGAAGATTGTCGACAAGGGAGAAGATGAAGAAGAATAGATAAAGTATCTCTTGCTAACATTGCCCAATCAAGAACTCAAATTGTTTAGTGTGAAAATTATGTGAAGTGCTCCAGGTTACAACTTACTGAATGCAGCTCTCTGCATAATGAGCATACGGATACTGTAGGAACTCCTAGCACAGATCGTGACAGATTTTTTCATATGAAAGAAAGATCACCAGGCAAGGTGCAGGGAACAACCAATTGCGAGAACTTAAATGAGCCACGGGGAAAAGAACGATTTACATCAGAGTCATCATTGGTTCATCTTAGTTCGCTAGACATGATTTGTACTTCTTTTGTGGTAAACAGTCTACCAGATCACACTTATATCCACAGGTAGATATGAAGGCAGGCAAATTGAAAGTACAAGTTCGCTCCTATCTGGATAATTGAAGGAGTGTCATAACTGCTGAGAAGTGCGTGAGGTAAATGTTTTAATGGCATATGTCTACACAATGCAAATGAGATCGCTCCCACTAGGGAGCATGGCTGTTGAACAAGAAAACAAAGGAAGAACATTTATCTGTCTTTGTGACTAAATTGATACTGATACTGCAGTGTGGGCTGAGGCTTACTGTTGCTTGTTCTGGGTGAGTGTGCTTTACACTCAATTGGCTCTGTTTTATTCCTTAGCTCTAGAGTCGCCAGGTATCTTTATACTGCCACAAGATTCAAGTTCAAGTTCAGATCAATGACTCAATACACCAGTTAGTAAGTTCAAACAAGACAAGTTTATTATTACACAGTTATTTACTACTCATGTACACAATATACTAAGACTAAACTGTTCCTACCACTACTAGGCCAATACTTATCTGGAATAAGGGAACTGCCAGATCAGGGAACAATGGCCTCTTGCTTTGTCCTGGATCCGCAGGCTTCCAGTTGGTGTGGACTAAAGGGGTCAGGAGTGTCTACTCTCATAGCGTGCGTTGTATGACACTTACTTGTCGGTGTGGTAATTGGCCAGGCCTCTCCTTCTCGCGTCCAAGTTCCTGGAGAGCTGCTGCAAAGGTGTTCTGCTGGGAGGGCTGGCTGAGAGCGAGGAGGGCTGGCTGAGAGCGAGGAGGGCTGGCTAAGAGAGCGGAGGGCTGGCTAAGAGAGAGAGCTGGGGTCGGGGTCTCTGTCTTATACTGTTTTGGGTTTCGCGCCCATCTGGGCGGACCCTCTATAAACTTGCAATCAATTGGGTTTCTTCCCAATCGATTGATTTGAATTTCCCCAATAACGGGGCTGTTCCTCGATCACTGGGCGGTTCTTTCTACCTTATTTGTGTCCTTTTGTTTCAGACTCCACTGGCGCTGGGATGTCTGACCTGCTATAGAATGTTTCAATCTCTTCTAATTGTTGTGTCCATTGTGCCCGGGAATCACCAGGAATCGCTCAATTAATATGCGCAGCTTGTTAGTTTCTATGCTGTCTGGTTTCTTCACAGACGGAATCCACAGAGAAGTTCTGCAACCTGCTTGCCTCTCTGTCATTGTCCAATTTTCCCTGCATGCAACTCAGTGTTCCATTTTATGTCGGGAAGTGGCCAGCTTCGGTGGCTACATTACTAACTATTGAAGTACCGGAAGCAATTTCTGGGCTGATATCAACCAGCTGGCAGTGGCTCAAGGTTGAATGTCCTATTTGTTGAATGTCCTATTCGCTGTCCGTATGTTCCTATGTTTAACCAGGGTAACAGTATAGACATTTGGACATTATTCTTGGTCCAGGACTAGGGAGGAGGAAATTGATTTAAGTCTCCTGTTCTTGATCATTGTTCAATGGCCCCCTGTTCTTGATCATTGTTCAATGGCCCCCTATTGTAAGTTCAATTGTAGGTTTGTTAAGTATTTAAACTTTGATGGAGCCATTAGTGATTTTGTCATCTGTGCCATTCTCAGCAGAATGGAGATGAAAAGTGTCTCTGGCAGTGCCATAAAGCGGCACTTACTCAGCAATAACCTGCTCACTGATGTCCAGTTTGGGTTCTGCCAGGGTCACTTAGCTCCTCACCTCATTACAGCCTTGATTCAAACATGGACAAAAGAGCTCAACTAAGAGGTGACGTGGAGTCTTGACATCAAGGCAGCATTTGACCAAGTGTGGCATAAAGGAGCCTTGGCAAAACTGGAGTCGGTGGGAATCGGGGAAAATACTCTCTGTAATATGTATATAGGTATACCAGTGAAGGGTAAATTATTACATTTCAATGTAATTCAAACACTAGAGGGCACCACTGGTTCCCAGTATAAATATCAGATCTCAGGGAATCTTGGGTAGTGTTAGGAGAGGAGAGGAATTGATCACAGCTCAAGGAATAGTTTAGATTAGAGAAAGAAGTAGCATGGATAAATTAGTTAATATTAGATTATAGATTACTGTATTAATAGTTATAGCTCTGTAGAGTGTGCAAACTCTATTTAATTTCATCGTTATTCAATATATCAGTTTTGCTTCAGCATAAAGATTGCTGGTTTCTTTATCATCTACTCATCAAACCATTCTGGATCACAAGACAAGTGTAATATAACATTCTTCACCGGGGTTTGATTCATACCTGGCACAAAGGAAGACTGTTCTTGTTCTTCTTCTTGTTCTTCTATCTCAGTTCCAGGACATCACTGCAGGAGTTCCTCAAGGTAGTGTCCTCGTCCCAGCCACCTTCGGCTGCGTCATCATGCAGGCTAGAAATGGAGATGTTTGCCAATTGAATGTTCAGCACCATTTGTTACTCATCAGATACTGAAACTCAGTGCAGAAAGACATGAACAATATCCAGGCTGAGGCTGAGAAGTGGCAAGTAACATCATGCCACAAGTGCGCAGACAATGACCATTTCCAACAAGGGAGAATCTAACCATCTCTCTTTAATATTTAATGGCATTGCTGTCGCTGAATCGCCCATTGTCAACATCTTGGGGGTTACCATTGACCAAAAACTGGACTGAACATGCCATATAAATACTGTGAATGCAATAGCAGGTCACAGGCTGGGAAATCAATGGTGGTAACTCTCATTGACTCCCCAGAGCCTATTCGCTATCTACAAGACACAAGTCAAGAGTGTGATGGAATACCCTCCACTTGCCTGGATAAATACAGCTCCAACGAAACTCGAGCAGCTTATTATAAAAGAAAATCATGAGATGTGGGATTTCCTGGCTAGGCCAGCATTTATTGACCATCCCTAGTTGTACTGGAGAAGGTGATGGTGAGCTGCCTTCCTGAACTTGCATTTGCATTTGGACACCGACTGTTTCAATATCTGAGGAGTTGAGTGTAAGGTGCTGAATATTGTACAATCGCCAGTCAATATCCCCATTTCTGACCTTATGATGGAAGGAAGTTCATTGATGAAGCAGTTGAAGATGGTTGGGTGTAGGCCACTCCCCTGAGGAACTTCTGCAGTGATGTCTTGGAGCTGAGATGTTTGACCTCCAACCACCACAACCATCATTCTTTGTGCTACATGTATTGCCCCTGATTCCCATTGACTCAAGTCACATGGTTTGTCACTTTGATTAAAACTCTTTTGGTACTTTCAGGGGCAGAAACCTGATTTGAAGGATATGTAGAGTTTGGGAAAGATGGGAATGAATTTGCAGGGGTGACTACACAAACACTGGGTGTAATTCTCTTATCCAGCCCATGGCTTGTTTCATGGTGGGTGGGAGCAGAGAATCTAGCAGAAGTCAGAAATGCACCGCTGTAAAGACCGGTTGAAACTTTCCCAATGGCGGGTGAATCGCAGGTCAGTCATCCCACTGGCTGGGGGTGTGAACACCACTTGCATCGCATGAATGCTCATTGAACCAGCTGTTTGCTAAAATCTCCCATGCTGTCCAATCCTGCCAGCGGGAAATCACATTGGCCCATAAGTAGTGGAGTGCACAAGGTGGATCTCAATTCGTGCAAGACTTGAGGTGACTGCGACATACATAGTCTACCTGCCAAAAGGGCTGCGCTGCTCTTGTGCTGAACACCACAGTGCTGGGGCATTTATGCTATCCAGCTCCATGCCGATATTGTCTCTTAGGACAGCATTGTGCAGTGGGACTCATGCACCCTCCACTTCGACTGACCGTGACTAGTACTACACCCGGTGTTGTGGACTGCAGGGCTCTTCTGCTCCCAGTGCCTGACGCCTTTGTCTGTATGGAGAGTGCTCTGCTGTGGCACTCATGTAGCCTCCACTTTGTGACACCGTTGATGTCCGACTGGGGTGTATGGTCTGAGGTGAGTGTGGGGCAGATGAAGGGGGGGGGGGGGCATGTGGGAGGTGGCAAACAGAAGTGTGTCATGTTGGAAGAGGGGCAAGGAGGTGGAGAGGATGACCAATAACGAAGGCACAGGGAAGATGAGGGGCGGGAAGTCTGACCTTGACAAGCATGCACAGAATGCAGACAAACAAGGGGGTCAAAGGGATATTGCATAGTTCACTAGAAAGGGATGCATGCAGACTCCAAAAATGTTGGAGGGTGTAGGTGCTTGTGAATCATAGTAGGCTTTTGAGAAAGGCCAATCTCCCGTTCACCACAGAAGTGCTCCCTATCCTTCTGAGCAAGGTTGGCTACAGCCTCGGTGAGGGCGAGTATCGCTACCATTCTTTTCCCATACGATTATTGTATGCCAGCTTGGTCTGTGTGAAGGTCAAAGAAAGGCATGAGAACAGAGGGATGGAGAGCAGAGGGTGGGTTAAATGCCTGTATGTGGCGAACCATCCCCAGAATGGCCAGAGAATGGAATGTGAGCAACATGATAGATGGGTTGGTGGTGATCTGAAGATAATGTGTGTTGATGTATGCCCTTCTAATGAATCTGCAAGAAGACAGTAGCCTTTTCAGTGCATGGTACCAGGTTGAATGTTTTATAGTGGAGGGAGCTGACTTACCCTAGTCAAGTGGATGAGATAATTCATCTGCTTCCTGCACTGTGGGACACTTCGGCCCCGGTTGCCAGCCGGGCTGACCTTCTGGGCAATGGCTTCCGAAGCTGGAGAACTTACATTCTGGTACTTCTTGGCGTGATCCCACAGGTAGAGGACATGACTCTGTGCCCGAACTCCACCGACTAAGACCTCGATGGCCTGGTGGCTGAAGCAGGGTGCTGCCTTCTTCTTGATGCTGGTAGCCTTCCTCTTCGGGCTGGATGCCATCTTTAGCAGTGGGCTGGAGAGAGTGGAATGTAGGTATTGGGCTGGCATTTAAATATGATGATGCTGGGACATTTGAACCAGTGGGTGGACGAATTTGCTCCTGACCTACCAGGTGATTCGGAGGGATACTCACCTGTGCATAATTAACCAGGCTCCAAGCGCACACTCGGGCGCGTGTTCCCGCCATTTTGGACAGCGGGGAACAGCGCCAATGGAAACGCCAGACTCCTCAATTAGACAAAAAAAATGGAGAATTCTGGACAATGACTGGAGAGGAGAGGGAGGTTGGAGATGGGATAGTAAGTTTTCAAGACCAGAGGGGCAGAGAGGGACAATAACCGAAAGGGGAAAACTGTTTACAATATCAGCTAATACGGGGAACAGGACGAGAAGTTGGATAATGAGCTATATTTATCTTTCCCTTCGCATTCCCGCAATGTGAAAATTAAGATTAATTGCACAGCCGCCCACTCTGAGCTATTCTTTCCCAGGAACTGTGAAGACGATCATCTCCCTCGGTCACATCTTCCCACGCTATCATATTCAGGCTTTTTCAATTGCAATCTTGCCGTCACCTATCATTTGTTCCTGACTCCGCTCTGCCTTTCTGCTCAACTCTCGTCACTGGTGGTGGGGGTTTGTGTCCCACATTCTGGGACGTGGCCTTCCAACTCAGATCCTCGGTCAAACAAAGAAAAAAAAATTGCAAGCTTTGAATATGTACAGTTGTAAAAAGCTGGGCCAGAGAGAGAGTGAGAAAGGATTGACATTTCTATAGCCGCAGTTTTGAGTTCAGCCTATCCTCAGTCAGACTATAATGCCGATGACAGCCACTGTTTAATTTGGAGCCAGACAGTAAGACTCCATCCAGAGATGGATATCAGTGTGCTGTTCCAATTAATATTGGAGCAGGGCATAATAATGATGGATTAGGAGAACCCCTGTCCTCCACTTTGTCACTTCCTTGCCTTTCTCTGTAACCTTTGCGTGACACAGAGGCACAGGTGGATGTTGCTGGGTACAGGAAGAGCAGCTGGTGAAGCACGACTATGTTTTATCTGTGCTTGCCTGGAAGTGAAAACCAAGAAGCTTACTTTTGTTTCTTTTGATTTGACTTAATTTCACATTCCTCCTTAAGTTTATTCAAAAAATACAGATGCCTGATTTGAAGAAGCACTCTTTGCACAAGGGAGTGCTTTATGTCAAAATCAAAGAGGGCTCTCCCACTTCAGTGCTTTAGCGCACTTTGCTTCTCAAGCTACACAGTGCTTTGGAAACAATAAATATCAATGTGCTTTGTAAATGGATTTCACTGTGAAGGGCTGCTATTTACACAGCGAGCAGCAGAAGCTGGAGATGAATTACCGTACGTCATTGTAGGATCCAGGCAAGAGACCACGAGGAAGTGATATTGGATATGGAGCGAAAAGGTTCAACACAATAACAAGTTACACTCAACACGCCGACCTACACTTGGGTTGGGGTTTTTATGTCCACAAGGCTTCCCGGTTAAGGGCTCAGCCCCGCCCCCTCATCAGGGGAGGTCATATTCCGAGGGAGGCCACAGGGTGCCTAATGGTCCAGACCCCGTGACCTCCATTCAGGCTAATTGCCTCTCAGGTGATGGCATCGGCGGCAGTGCCAAAGGGAATAGAACATGGAACTGTACAGCACAGTACCGGCCCTTCGGCCCACAATGTTGTGCCCAACTAGTCTGAAACTAAGATCAAATCAACCTGCTCCCAATCATTCTAGTGCACTCCATATGCCTATCCAATAACCACTTGAAAGTTCCTAAAGTGTCCGACTCCACTACCATAGCTGGGAGTGCGTTTCATGCCCCAACCACTCTGAGTAAAGAACCTGCCTCTGACTATTGGCCGTGGAACTTGCAGGCAGTTATTGAGCACCTCCTGGTTGTGGCCGTGGATGTGGTCCATGTGCTAGTTCGACTCCCTGCCTTGCGCCTGTACTGAGTTGGAGACTGGTCCAGTCTGTTGTACCACAACCCCCAAAATCCACAAAGCTCCATCAGCAAAATTTCGAACACAGACCACAGCGACTGCGGAGAATTCTCTAACCAGCGTACATCTGCCTGAATCCGCGCTGGAGCAGTCCTGTCCACTGCGGATCTTCCCTCCAATGATGGGCAACACGAGGCTCATTGGAGTGTGCCACTGTTGCCCCATCAACAGCTCGGACCGCACCAACCCAGATGTGGCATGGTAAAGAAGGACCAAGCAGGTCTCCATGGAACAAGTGGTCTGCTTCCATAATGTTTGCACCGCCCATTCGCCCAAACCATTTGACTCCTGCTCCATTGAGCTTTGTGTTGCCCATCATTGGAGGGAAGATCCGCAGGGGGCAGGGCTGCTCCAACACGGATCCAGGCAGGTGTATGCTGGTTAGAGAATTCTCCGCAGTTGATGCGGTCTGTGGAGGAAAATTTGCAAGTGACGGATGCCGTTCGAATGCAGGAAGTCATCAAATTCCATGCTTGTGAAAACCTTACCATAGTCTGAGACCAAGACCTCCGGGATTCCGTGGATGCAGAATGTTTAGCGGAGCTTCTCGACCATGGCCCACGACATAGTGGATACCAAGCGGTTGATGTCCAACCACTGGAGTGTGCATCCATGATGATGTGGAACATAGAGCCCTTAAAAGGCTCTGCGAAATCGACATCTAGTCTCGATCATAGCCTGTCTGGCCATTCCCGGGTTGGAGAGATGCTGATGGCAGCTGCTTTTGGTGCTCCTGGTACACTGTTTTGCCAGCGTTTCAATGTCTGTATCGACGTCAGGCCCCCATACGTAGCTGCAGGCCAGCATTTTCATCTTTGAGACCCCAGTGGCCATTGTGCAGGTCCTCAGAATGGGCCCATGCCCTTTCTCGGCCAGGCCACTTGCAACCCCCATAGCAGGAACCTGTCTTCGACATTGAGCTCTGCTGATTTCATCGTGAACGTCCTTGGGTCGCCTGGCAGCACAGAATGCTCAATGCCATACTGTACGATATGACGGATCCGGGCCAATACTGGGTCCGTCTGGATCCAGGCATTGATTTGGACTGTCGGAACAGGCAGAGCCATGAAATGCAAGGCCGCTATCACTTTGTTAGAATAAGCAGCCGCCGGCAGCTTGGTTGGCAACGGAAGGCGACTGAGGCGTCCGCATGGAGAAACTTAATCCCTGATCTGTGTTCCAGGATGTATTTGACGGCCGTAAATATAAATGCCCAATGCATTCCAACAGGAGGAGATGAGGACGTACCCGCGAACACCGCGACAGTTGCTACGAGAAGAATTACTGGGCACACCCATTCTAGGCTGAGGGAATTGTAGCGACATGTACGAATGACTGATGGAGAGGGCCAACACTGTACTGGATGCGATGAGGAAGATATGGGAGGACGACTTGAGGTTCGAAATAGAATGGGAACTCTGGAGCGAAGCACTTCATAGAGTGAACTCTGCAGAGTCAATTCCACATCCACATGCACAGGACTCAACCTAATGCAACTAAAAGTGGTGCATAGAACCCAGTTAACAAGAACCCAAATGAGTAGGTTCTTCCCGGAGGTGGAGGACAGATGTGAACGGTGCCAAGGAGGCCCGGCCAGAATGTCCAATTCACCTAATAAGCACGTCTTTCGGGACTTGTGGGCGGAAACCGGAGCACCCGGAGGAAACCCACGCAGACACGGGGAGAATGCGCAGACTCCGCACAGACAGTGACACAAGTGGGGAATCGAATCTGAGACCCAGGCGCTGCGAAACAACAGTGCTAACCACTGTGTTAGGTCCAGTTTCTCGGACAACTGCCCCGTACAAGTTGCCAAACGTGCGTCCAACTGCTGGATTCTGAACTGGATGCGATCGAACGTGTCCCAACTCGCCACAGAAATGGCCTCTCTAGTATCCAGTTGCATCAGGATCAGGGAACCATTCACAGTGACACAAATTGGTGCCCCTCTCGGTGCTGCAATGCAGTGCAAGCATTGACGGTCATCAGCATCATTGTCTACAAAATGTGTCCTAACTCAGGGTCTGCCAATTCAGGTGGGTCTCAGCTAACAGATTCTTTTGGGTGACCTTATCCTGGAAGCCGCACACCAACCTGTCCTTAGTGTTTTGGCATGTGCCGCCCGAAAAATTCGGCAAGCATTTTCGGGCGGGCCAGAAAATCGGTCACCGATTCCCCTTGGTGTTTGGTGGCGGTGTGAAATTGAAAACGCCTTACTATAATGGTGGTTTTGGATTAAAATGTCCACCCACCAATGTAACCAGCTCCGGCCAAAACCGCATATCAGGTGCATCTGGGTGGGTTAAGCTATTTATGATGATGCTGCATGTGGCGGCCCTGCGTATGATGATGCTGCATGTGGCGGCCCTGCGTATGATGATGCTGCATGTGGCGGCCCTGCGTATGATGATGCTGCATGTGGCGGCCCTGCGTATGATGATGCTGCATGTGGCGGCCCTGCGTATGATGATGCTGCATGTGGCGGCCCTGCGTATGATGATGCTGCATGTGGCGGCCCTGCGTATGATGATGCTGCATGTGGCGGCCCTGCGTATGATGATGCTGCATGTGGCGGCCCTGCGTATGATGATGCTGCATGTGGCGGCCCTGCGTATGATGATGCTGCATGTGGCGGCCCTGCGTATGATGATGCTGCATGTGGCGGCCCTGCGTATGATGATGCTGCATGTGGCGGCCCTGCGTATGATGATGCTGCATGTGGCGGCCCTGCGTATGGTGATGCTGCATGTGGCGGCCCTGCGTATGATGATGCTGCATGTGGCGGCCCTGCGTATGATGATGCTGCATGTGGCGGCCCTGCGTATGATGATGCTGCATGTGGCGGCCCTGCGTATGATGATGCTGCATGTGGCGGCCCTGCGTATGGTGATGCTGCATGTGGCGGCCCTGCGTATGATGATGCTGCATGTGGCGGCCCTGCGTATGATGATGCTGCATGTGGCGGCCCTGCGTATGGTGATGCTGCATGTGGCGGCCCTGCGTATGATGATGCAGCATGTGGCGGCCCTGCGTATGATGATGCTGCATGTGGCGGCCCTGCGTATGATGATGCTGCATGTGGCGGCCCTGCGTATGATGATGCTGCATGTGGCGGCCCTGCGTATGATGATGCTACATGTGCCGGCCCTGAAAATCGTGAGGAGGGTAACTGTCTGCCTTTTGTTCCCAATGATGAAATGAAGTGAAATGAAAATCGCTTATTGTCACAAGTAGGCTTCAAATGAAGTTACTGTGAAAAGCCGCTAGTCGCCACATTCCGGCCCCTGTTCGGGGAGGCTGGTACGGGAATTGAACCGTGCTGCTGGCCTGCCTTGGTCTGCTTTAAAAGCCAGCTATTTAGCCCAGTGTGTTAAACCAGCCCCCAAATGAAAAATTATACTGCACCCGCTCTATGTACTGGTTCCAATTACCCGTATAGATGTCAAATGCCTCTGACGTCTCTGTGTGGCATACCGTTTGCCTGGCCGGCCGCCTTCTGATGCATTTGCGAAGTGGGCCAGGTTTGGAGCAAATGGTGTCTCCAGCAGCTCCACTTGATCCTCGTTGCCAGTGTAGGATCCAGGCAAGCGGCCTCGAGGAAGCGATGCAAAAACAGAAAATACTGGACAATCTCAGCAGGTCTGACAGCATCTGTGGCGAGTAAAGAGAACTGACATTTTGAGTCTGGGTGACTTATCAAAGCTAGAGAGAACTGGGAATGGGTCAGATTTATGCTGTAATGGGGGGATGCAGCAGTGGGGCTGGATATGCAGGGCCATTGTTGAGGACAGAAGACAAAAGGGATGTAAATGGAGGTAATTAAGGCTAAGAAGGGTGCTGACAGTGGCACAGAAGAGATTAGAATGTGTGAGGGGCAGAAAAAAAGTGAAGTGTGTAAAGGGCAACCAGGAACAGTTTTCCCAAGTTCCGTGAGGGAAGGGGAATATTGGTGAGAGGAAATCAGATCAATGGAAGAAATAAAAATAAAAATAAATTGATAGAAATAAAAATGGGGTGAAGGTGGAGGAGAGAGTTCACAGTCTGAAGTTGTGAACTCAATGTTAAGTCTGGAAGACTGTAACGTGCCTAATTGGAAGGTGAGGTGATGTTCCTCCAGTTTGCGCTGGGCTTCACGCAGCAGGCCAAGGGCGGACATGGGAGCAGGACCATGAAGCGCCGCCTCACTTGAAAAGGACCTGAGATGGTGACCAGGGAGGAGGTAAAGGCGCAGGTGTTACACCTTCTGGGATTGCCTTAGGCAGGTGAGTTAGAAAGGGGGTGAGGTGTTGGGGGCGATGGAGGAGTGGACCAGGGTATCCGGAGGGAACGGTCCCTGCGAAATGATGACTGGGGGAGCGAGGGAGAGATGTAGATATGAAAAAAAAGGTACAATACATCGTTTACAGTCACCATTCCCTGAAGGGTCACCCACTCTGATCCACACTTAAGTGGGGGAGATCGTATTCCAGTGATTGTATTCCAGTATTCCAGTGAGGCCATGGGGAACCTAATGATGAAGACCGTGTGACCTCCGTTCGGCTTATAACGGTCATCAAGGCTTTTGGATGCTTTATATATAGGCATTGTGATAATACGACGAGACTAGTAATCCAGAGGCCTTGGGGACATGTAGCAAATTCCACTGTGACAGCAGGTACTATTTAAATCAAATAACTGTAAAACTAGTCTCGGTAATGGTAGCCATGATGATTACTGCATCATCGATTGTTGAAAACCCAGCTTGTTCACTGGATCGTGAGGATCTTCCAGTCCTGCCGAAGATTCCTGTCCCATTCTGTCCTGTCCCGCCGTGGCAGGCTCCCCAGCGGCGTGGCCGGCGAGCAACCCAAATGGACATCGACTTTGGCGGCACCGGAAGATCTGCCAGCAGCCAATGGCGAGACGCCTCTGCTGCTGGTAAACCCGCTGGGGGAGGGAGGGGGGAGGGTGGGGTGCGGGGACAGACGAACTATAAATCAAAATCTGATGGATTCAGCCAGTGGCATAGCCAACAATTTGAACTCTTCCTGACCTTTGGATGATATGTTGAAGCGCACGGTTATGCTGTTGTCGAGCTGAGATAAAATAATAGGTGTATTGGGCGCGTATAAATTGTACATCCTTGAATTCAAAGAGATTATATATGGAACAATGGACATCTGGGAACAGGCCAGAATCTAATTCTTCAGGTGATGGTTAAGAGAAATGACATGGAGGATACTAGATACTTTTAAGGGGAGTTTCAGGTTGACACCTATCGAGGAATTCAGGTGTTCTATGTATAACAGATTCCTGGAGTGAGTTTCAGCTGGAATTTAATCGAGGGGCTAAGAGCATTTCTATACAGAAGATGCAATACCTGGGAGTGTATTTCAGGCTACAATCAGATTGAGGGGCTCAGATGTTTTATGTACAGAAACAGCCTGGAATATAGTTGAAGGATTCAGACGGTTTACATACAGCTCTGTTTTCTCTTTGACTTCTTTATTCCTCCCGGGCGCTCCGGTTTCCTCCCACAAGTCCCAAAAGGTGTGCTGCTGGCAAGTTTGGACATTCTGAAATCTCATTCAGTGTACCCGAACAGGCGCCGGAGTATGGCAACGAGGGGATTTTCACAGTAACTTCATTGCTTTGTTAATGTAAACCTATTTGTGACAATAATAAAGATTATTATTATTATATCTACTTTCTCTCTTTTTTTGTTCTGTCATTCAATCTGTCTCTGATGGCTAGTTGTAATCACAATCAATTAGGAAACAGCCCATCCAGTACTTTGAGATCTCCAAGCAGTAAGCATAACTTTAATTCCAAATGAGCTGAGTGATGATTGGCCATTTTTGAATTCCTCGTGTGAAGGATCTTTGAATCGAATTTCTGATTTAAAAAAAAGCAACGAACATGCAAGTAGGGAGTCTACAGGTGACCTGGTGGAAGTGCAGTATTCTGAGTTTCAGCTTGTGGGCAGAGGGTGGTTGATTACTGGTGCTTGAGTAGGGAGGGGGTGGGGGAGGTGGTGAAGGGAGGAATGGGGCTGGATTAATTGATTGTCAAGCTATATCCTGACGCCGGTATTGGAACAGTGGCGTTTTACGACCGAGAATTGGTGCAAAACGACCACCGATCCTCGATTTGGTGGGGGGCTAGCAGGCAGGCAGTGTAGAGCATCCAGCTCTAGTAGCTGACACAGCCAGGTCCGTGGCCATGCATGCGCACAGCGGCGGCCTGCAATGTGGCGTCTGCCGCGTGTGTCGAACCGGCGTGCCAAATAGTGCCCCCCCCCTTGGCGGACTCGCGACCCTTGGACTACCCCTCAACAGTACCCCCAGCCCCAGCCAAAGTCTTTCTTGCCCGTGGATCAGCTCTCCCCCGACTGTGGTGTCACTGTACTGAACCTGCAGCCGCCACGCCGAGTTCCTGACAAATAATAACACGCACAGCCGATCCCGTCAGGAACACGGCCTTTTGGGGGTGGAGCATTGGGAGAGAGGATTTCGGGCATATCCCGAGTATGCCACTTTGGGGGGTGGAACATAGCAAAAGCGGCGGCGCCCCCGGTTTTGGTGCAAACATTGATCTTCCGGCCGCTCGTAGAACGCAATTTTGGTGTCGGCAACTGGAGCTTGATCTCCGGTTCTGGAGTGGAGGTTCCATTTCTGTTCAGGGAGAAAAGAGACATTCTGATGATGTGAATGAAAGCTGGAAGGTTTAATGGGCTGAGAAGCATCCTCTCTAGCTGCATCACAGCCTAGTATGGCAACTGCTCGGCCCAAGACAGCAAGAAACTTCAGAGTCGTGAACACAGCCCAATCCGTCACACAAAACTGCCCCCCATTCCTTGACTCCATCTACACCTCCCGCTACCTGGGGAAAGCGGGCAGCATAATCAAATACCCCTCCCACTCGGCTTACTCACTCTTCCAACTACTTCCATCGGGCAGTGTCATGTGAGAGTGCCGTTAAAAATTGGATGTTTAAGAAATGTACCTTTAAGAAATAAAGCTGATCATATTAGTGAAGTGATGTCACGGGGGGGGAGCTGAGCTCACTTCTGCTTTTTGGGGAGTTTTAGTTTCAGTTTGGAGAAAGCTTGGGTGTGGCTGTGAACTGCATTGCTGGTTATCTCTGCCATGAAGGACTATCTTTTAATTCTTTGGTGAAATCGGAATTGTAAAAAGGTCTCAGTATTGAATATAAATATAATATGCTTTTATTTGAAGGATTTGTTAAGTCTTATGGATGTGTAAAGGAAGTTTGCAGGACAGTGTTGTATTATTGTCGGGGTTATCTTTGAAGTAAGGGGTGTTAAGAGATCCAATGTTTATTTAAAAGTTTAATTTGAGTTCATGGAATAAACATTGTTTTGTTTTAAAAACCAGGTGTCCATAATTGTAGTACTACACCTGGGGAACAAGCTGTGTGCTTCAAAAGCAACAATCCATTAAAGGCAGGGGTTGGTTGAACTCCATGATACATTTTGGGGTTCAGAAAACACCTCTCCCATAACAGGCAGGAGGCTGAGAACACGCACAAACAGACTCAAAAACAGCTTCTTCCCCACTGTTACCAGACTCCTAAATTACCCTCTTATGGACTGATCTCATTAACACTACACCCCCGAATGCTTCACCCGATGCCAGTGTTATGTAGTTACATTGTGTGCCTTGTGTTGCCCTATTATGTATTTTCTTTTATTTCCTTTTCCTTTCATGTACTTAATGATCTGTTGAGCTGCTCGCAGCAAAATATCTTTCACTGTACCTTGGTACACCTGACAATAAACAAAATCCAAATCCAAAAGATATATTCCCACTCTACCTGGCCCACAAACAGTGCTGTAAACTTA
This sequence comes from Scyliorhinus canicula, assembly GCF_902713615.1. Lineage (NCBI taxonomy): Eukaryota > Metazoa > Chordata > Chondrichthyes > Carcharhiniformes > Scyliorhinidae > Scyliorhinus > Scyliorhinus canicula. The sequence goes on along the minus strand of NC_052149.1, from coordinate 150,250,453 downwards.
CCATGGTTACATTTGAGACACTCTGTCTCGTTAGGATATTTAAATTACTAACCTGCATCCTGGGAGTGTTACCTTCCTGTCTAGCCTTTTTTGGGGAGATTAAAATTCCCCTTCATTGAGTTTGACAACAGAATGGAGTTGGATTAACATCAAGAAAGATACGAGCATAAATGCCTCAGTTGCTCTGGCCAACTTTGCCAGAGAGAAACAGGTGGCGAAGAGGAACATGTGGCTAGGCCAGAGAAGTGGGCAGAGGTTTCTCTCACTGGGTCTTTGTTTGATTGTGAGATCGTTGAGGACCACTTTCTTTTTGCCACCGTCCACGAAATCTAGGATATTTTCTGCACATTTACGGTGAAACTATCTGCAATTGAAACATCGAATTGGAAGAGATTTAAGAAATGGGAAAATGGGAAAAAAGGAAACCCTTCCAGTACAACATTTACTCGACTCTGCAGAGCAACTTAACATTTAAATACAAACTACAGATTCATGTGGTGGTTGACAAGCCAAATTAAAATCAATAATGGGCATTGGCTTTAGAACACCCTATTTCATGGTTGAAGTGGTACAAGATGAAAAGAAAATGTCCTAGAAACCATAGCGACATTAGAGGCAGACTGGGCATACCACCATTATGTGGGCAATCATATCTGCAGGCCATTGCATTTTCTTAGTCCTAACATTCAGTTAAGGCCTGAAACTGAGGTTCCATCTGCCTCCTCACCTGGAGGTAAAAGATTCCATAGTAGTATTTTGAAGAACAGCTCAGCAGTTCTGCCCATTGTCCTGGCCAATATCAATCTCTCGAACCTGGTCATAATTAAGTTGATGTTTATGGGGGTCTTTCTGTGCATTAAAGTAGTTGCTGTGTTTCCTACAATACAATAGCAAATATGCTTCATTGGCTGTAATGGGTGTTGATGGGTGAGGAAGTGGGTATTAGGGATGGGGCTATATTAGTGCTTTGGTGGGCTAGGGGTATGGGGGAGGGGGTATATCAATCTAGCTCTTCTCCTGTGGCACATCTACCTAGTGCGTGAAGGGAATTGCCTCTGCAGGTTCTGCACGGTAGAGACAGACAGCTAGTTATGTCATCTGTTGCAAGGATAGCTACAGCCAAGCTGGTGGATGGCACTGACAGTTCACCAGCACTTTTCTGCTTCCACCTCTTTACGCCTTAGCAGGGAGGCCATTTGCAATGTCAAACATTGTGCCACTCATGTCGGTGGCTCAACAGGTGACTGATGCATTGCCAAGCATTTCCAGTCGTTCAGCTGCTTTCCGACTGACAGCGGAGGGAGTGTCCCAGGTGCCTGTTCTCAAAAACTTTCACACAACTCCAAACACTACGGTGCTTCTCAAGGTAACATGAATCTTGATGCAGGCTAATGGAGTGAGAGAGCTGGATTAACAGCAATAGAGATACAGTCAGTAACACAGAGAATTGCAATTTAATCCAGCAGGTTCAGTTAATTTCCTCACTGTCACACTCCCAGCACCTGCCTAAACCACTTATAGCAATCACCTTGGCATTCACTGTCCAAACAAATTCCAAAATGCCACTGGAAATGATTCTCTGTCACAGAATGTTCCTGTCCCTTCTCAACTGGCTGATGAATCTAGCTTTAATTAACTCTGCAATGTAAAGAAGGTGAATTCCAAAGCACCATTTCTGTACTATAAATGCAGCCCCATGGTGGGCTAGCTCAGCATAAATCTACATTTGTAAAACCCTGCAGGCTTTACAAATAGGGGCTTTTAGTGGCTGGTTTAGCACAGGGCTAAATCGCTGGCTTTGAAAGCAGACCAAGGCACCCCAGCAGCACAGTTCAGTTCCCGTTTCAGCCTCCCCGAACAGGCGCCGGAATGTGGCGACTAGGGGCCTTTCACAGTAACTTCATTTGAAGCCTACTTGTGACAATAAGCGATTTTCATTTTCATTTTCAAATTAGGGCATAATTACAGCAGTAATCCCAACACACTTTACCACAAGGAGCGTGTTGCTGTAGTACTTTACCATTAAGGCTCCTTCGGCAGCCCTTCCCGAACCTGCAAACCCTCCCATCTAGAAGGACAAAAGCAGCAGATACCGAGGAATACCCACCGCCTGGGCGTTCCCCTCCAAGTCACTCATCATCCCGACTTGGAAATATATCGCCGTACCTTCACTGCCGTCGGGTCAAAGTCTCTTCAAAGTCTCCCTTCCAAACAGCACTGTGAGTGTGCCCACACCTTAGGGACTGCAGCGGTACAAGAAGGCAGCTCACCACCACCTTCTCTAGGGCAATTCAAGCAATAAACGTGACACCGACATCCCAAAAATGAACTTTTAAACAAATACTGCCAGCACAGGCTCACATCAGTTATTAGCAACAGAATTGTACCATCAACACAGTGCTACTACATTAAAGCCAGCATAGCAGCATCAGAAGGATAATGTTACAGCACTTAACTCCAGCATAACTCCACCAACGGAATTGTGTTACTACAGTAATCCCAGCATATCGGTAACATCAGATTCCAGCAGGCCGGCAGAATGTCACTGTATTAATCTGGCAAGCTATGTATGGTAGATTAACTCTAACCAACAACTTATTTTTTTCTTCAACAGGTATATCGCAATAGTCCATCCCACTACGGAGAAAAGGACCATCTGCCGGACAGTGGTTGTGAACGTTCTCGTGTGGCTGGGCAGCTTGTTGCTGACAGTCCCAGTCATGTTATATTCCAGGACTATTCAGATGGGAGGCTCTGAAATATGTGTTCTGGACCTGCCTTCCGGACCGAAGGATATGTACTGGTACACCCTCTATCAGTCCGTACTAGGATTTATCATTCCCCTCATTATTATCAGCACTTTCTACTCGATGACTCTCTTTCATGTCTTTAAGTCGCTCCGGCGAGTGGGCAGGAAGCAATCAGTGCAGGCAAAGAGGGCGACTAAGACTGTTCTTATGGTGATAGCTGTCTTTCTGGTGTGTTGGTTGCCTTTTCATGTGATGCAGGTGCTCAACCTGACCTCCCTGACCCCCACCTCACTCTTCCATTACATCTACCATGTCAGCATCTGTCTGAGCTATGCCCACAGCTGCATCAACCCTCTTCTGCTCCTGTTCTTCACAAAGAATTTCCAAGAGCGCTTGTGTGGTGCGGTAAAAAAGAGAAACCTCTCCTCGAATGTCAAGTTGACCACCACCAGGAAAGGTGGAACCTGCGAAAGTGTTGAAATAGAGTGTAAAAGCTCAGTGTAAGAGTTCCCTGACAAAATGGCACACTCTGAACACCAAGGAGACATTTTCAGATCAGTGCTGTTCCCACTAATCCAAACAGAAAATATTTGTAACCCTCAGCAATTGTGGAGAGAGGAGCAGTGTTAACATATTGAATCAATGGCCTTTCTCTCTCCACCGATGCTGCCTGAATGTTACCAGCATTTTTTACTTTTTGTTCCAGGTTTCCATCATCAACAGTATTTTGCTTTATTAACAACCCATTTCCAATAAGTAAACTTATTCCGGTGTAAATTTGGTGTTCATCAAACTGAAGGATTTTCAGCCCTTACAATGGAATTCTGCCTCTCCCAGGCACCCTGAGCTCAGGTAGTGGGCTGTTGGATCCAGATTAAAGCACCTTCTATTTTGCCCCAGCACATACCTGGAATTCTGATAAATAAAGCTGCTGTGAGATATTTCACTCTCTCTCGGTATCAGCTATCCAACTGAGATAACCGATTTGGTGATACATTGAACAACAGCTTTTGCACCTGCTAGGAACAGATTGACACTGCCCAAACCAACTTCACATAGGACCACTTTGGAATCAATGGCTCAAGTGACACTGGTCTCCCATTTTATGTAGGACCCTCTCAGCCAGCAGATAGTGACTTTCCTTTCATTGGTTGAGACATGAAATAGATATTACCAGCAGGGACATGTTTAGCACAGTGGGCTAAAGAGCTGACTTGTAATGCAGAACAATGCCAGCAGCGCGGGTTCAATTCCCGTACCGGCCTCCCCGAACAGGTGCTGGAATATGGCGACTAGGGGCTTTTCACAGTAACTTTATTGAAGCCTACTTGTGACAAGAAGCGATTATTATTATGCATAAAATGGACAACAGGTAGAACACTTCACTATCCAATGCCACACTTCTTGTCCAATCTGTATTAGCAGGAATGAGTACAAAAGAATCAATCAAGACTTGGGCCTGCTACGAACGTCAGACAGTTTATTGTTTTAACATCAGCAGGGAGCAGGTCGCTGGGCACACCATGTGCTTCTCCACTGAACAAGGGAAATCGCTACATTTTATACAGTTACTCAGCCTATTTTGGCTGGACACAATCCAATCACAATGATTATAGATTACATATATTACTTTTAGATCCAATTAAATTTGTTTCTAGGCATGATGTGGCGGCAGATAGAGGTTCCCTCATGATGTTTTCTAAACTCCTTATCAGCTGTCTTTGGGTCTTCCTTATACATCACAAGCTTGAGACTCCCTTATCTTAACCGTATTAAATTGATTCCATTGGTAACAATTATTCAGAAGCAGCTGCCTGGGAAATTCTGGTGGGAGATTCTGGTTTAAGGGAGGTTCTGCTGAATGAGCCATTTCTGTGTGTCTATGTGAACTGGCCCTTTACAAAGAATGTGGCCAAGTCAGCTAGTTAACCATATGATGCCTCACAATCTGCTACACTTCATTTTTAACTAGGATTGTACATTGTTAGTGTGTACCTAGAAAATAATATGTATTCACTATAGTATGCATTCAACATACATATATATATTGCAGATGCTTCTGCTCTGGGCCCCCTTCAACAGGTACTACAGTGTGTTATGGGGGCATTTTACCCACCTATATATCTGCCTAAGTTCAAAAACAAAAATTTCCCATTGTATTCCCATGTCGTGGCTCAGTGAGAAAGTGGATGTGTGTAAACAGTCAAGAAAGAATGGTGAAAAGGGGGAACAGTTTCCTTTTGCTACTTTCTCCATCTCTGGTAAACTATAAATGAAGCACTGAGGAGAGTGAACGACATTCACTGAAACTAACTGGGAAAGGCAGAGAGACTGGGCAAGGCAATTCTTAACAGGAAATAGACTTGGAAGAGAGGTTAGGGAGGGAAATTCAAGAAATTTCAAGGAAAAATAGGAAAAGAAAGGAAGAAAATCTCAATGCTGAATGCTGAACCAGGGATGTACATCTGAGGCTGTGTAAGGCTCTAGTCAGACCCCATTTGGACTATGTATCTGTATCTAAGGAAGGATGTGCTGGCCTTGGAAAGGGTCCAGAGGAGGTTCACAAGAATAGGAGGTTCCAGGAGGTTCCCTGGAATGAAGAACTTGTCATATGAGGAATGGTTGAGGACTCTGGGCCTGTACTCGTTAGAGTTTAGCAGGATGAGGTGGGATCTTATTGAAACTTACAGGATACTGTGAGGCCTGGATAGAGTGGACGTGGAGAGGATGTTTCCACTTGTAGGAAAAACTAGAAGCAGAGGACACCATTTCAGAATAAAGGGACGATCCTTTAAAACTGAGATGAGGAGGAATTTCTTCAGCCAGAGGGTGGCGAATCTGTGGAACTCTTTACCGCAGAAGGCTGAGGAGGCCAAATCCTTGAGTGTCTTTAAGACAGAGTTTGATAGGTTCTTGATTAATAAGAGGATCAGGGGTTATGGGGAGAAGGCAGAAGAATGAGGATGAGAAAATATCAGCCATTATTGAATGGCGGAGCAAACTCGATGGGCCGAGTGGCCTAATTCTGCTCCTTATGGTTTTATGGAATGGCTTGAAAGTTGAAGTAAGTTATTGAAAAATAGGGCAGCATGGTGGTGTAGTGGTTAGCATTGCTGCCTCACAGCGCTCAGGTCCCAGGTTCGATCCTGGCTCTGGGTCGCCGTCCGTATGGAGTTTGCACATTCTCCCCGTGTCTGCGTGGGTTTCACCCCCACAACTCAAAGATGTGCAGGATAGGTTGATTGGCTACGCTAAATTGCCCTTTAATTGGAAAAAATGAATTGGGTACTCTAAATTTATTTTAAAAAATAAGTAATTGGAAAATGAAAAGACTGGCACAAGATAGAGAAGATTGGATAAAACTATGAACCCAGGACATGCCTTTCAGGTGGGGTACACATGATAATGCAGATGAGTTAAATTATTTCCAAATGTTTCCCCACCAAACAGAAAAACACGTCCATGAATACACCATTCAAAAACAAGAAGAATTAATATAGCTTTGGTCAGAGGGGAGTATATTTTTAAATTGAAATCTGGGTGTAAAGAGGTGGGTCACCTGTTACTAAAAAAAAATGCCCAATTATCTTTTTCACTGAAACCAATGTGCAGTTTCTACAATGGGCGGTTAATCGCTATAACTCAGCTATCAAGTTGAAAATTTACCCCAAGACAACTGAGAGCTTGACATAATTGCACCTGATGTCAGGATATGATTCTTTGCATGATTGTCTCTAATTTCGCTGTTTTTTTTGGTGAAAGCACAACACTGATTTTAAAAACATTCTCCAACATTGGAGAGGGATTTTAGACCAATGCTGTAAAATGGTGTAATTTCAAGCTCGAGTTCATTAGTTAGTGACCAGGGAATAAGTCCACTTGCAGAGATCTTGAGCGAAGATAAAAGTGGACTCCATTCTAACTCAGTAGCCTGTCTGACTTCACACATGAAAGATGGTGACTATTTGAGAGCAGTCAGCACTTGAGGAGCTGTCTCCCAGCAGAAGCTGTTACCTTCAGAGTAAGTAGAAAAAAATCAGTGATGAAGAAAAAATGCCAGCTCCACATAACTCCACCAAATTGAAATGTTCATTTGTTCTTCCCTGTCTGCTGACAAGTGGCTACTTTCCTGCAGAACAGGAGGCAGTACTCTGAGGGAAAGGGTTGCAGCATTCCCTCACGAGTGTGAGTTTTGTACTGAAAGTCAGTGTGGATATCTCTTTGGTAAGAGGAGACATTTTCTTTCACTGGAGGGTTTCCAGTGCTGGTAGAACCAGAACCCAGGAAGAGTCAGTGTCTTCAAAGGATAACTTTGAGAAGAAAGAGACACAAGCAACCTACAGTAACCTCAAACTGGTCTCAACACCAGTACAATGCCTAATTGTGAGGTTCACACTCAAAAGGTCAGAAAACGTCATAGGAACAAGAGTAGGCGATTCAGCCCTTTTGTCTGAGCTACCAATCAATTAGATATAACTAATCTGTAGCTGAGCCTCGTTTATCTGCCTTTGACCCTGATCCCTTGATATCTGTACAGAAGTCCATTATGACCAGTCTTGAAAATGTTCTGCTCCAGCCTCTACGGCCCTTTCGAGGAGCAAGTGTCAGATTTCCACAACTCCTGATTTCACTCATTGCTTTCTCCATTTTCCCTCCGGTACACACCACTTAGTGAAGTGGATCGTTTTGCACGTGCACTTTGTTAGTACTAAGGATGTCGTAATTTTTCTGTGAGCGTTTATTGACTGCATTGTTCATGTTTGATAATTATCATATTAATCATTCGCAATCTATTGCCATAAATGATCAACTCCTTAATGTGTACACTTGTCTGTATATTTATTCATCAGATGGGCCACATGCTGGCTTAAAGAATCATGTACTTTAGTTTGTGTAAACTTGTTCAACTTCTGCTGTGACTGCAAAATGTTTTATTTCCATTAAAAGTTCGATCAATTTAAATAAAACATTTTTTAGGAAGGCAAGGATGTGTTGGCAATGGTTGATTTTATCTGCATTCGGCTGTGTTTACATATCGATAAATAGTACTTCTTACAGGACAAATGCAATTGTGGGCAGCATTTTATGGCCTTTCTTGCCGGTAGAAAAAGGCAACCCCCACACACCCCTGCAGCAGGTTCCCGGCAGCACAGCCGGCGAGTAATGCAAATGCCCATTGACCTCAGTGGATTAATAGTGGGTCGGGTATCCTGCAAAGTAACGACGTGAACATTTGCATTCATTACCAGGTCATGGATGCTCATTAAATTAGCTTCTCACTGGAATCTCATGCCGCTTTCCAATCTTGCATCATGCCAGTGCCATGTCAGCCTGAATCTCATTTGAAAAAGAGTGGTGTGCACCTGTTGGACTTTGAGGTGAGTGCAACATCTACAGCCTACTTGCCACAACACTGCACTGGTCTTGTAGCAATGCCAGTGGAACGCCACACTGGTGGGGGTGTAATGTTGGTCTGTCTCTGTAATCACATGGACATCACTGTGCAGCGGTGCTCAAGCAGGGCTCAACACTCAGACAGAGACCAGTATTGTGACCGGGGGATGTGTAGGTTTGGTCTGCTCCAGGCGGGTGCCACCATGACCTGAAGAACACAACTGTGCAATGAAAATGGACAGGGTGGAACACTCAGTGACCAGCATTTCGACCGTATTGGGAGGGGGGGGGGGGGGGGAAGCAAAACAAATAGACTGGGGGAAAAGGGGCAGGAAGATGATGTAATGGGTGTTGGGGTGGCGAGATTAACAGCCACACTGAAGGCATATTAGGGGCAGGAAGGCTTTGCAAGAGGTTGGGTGGAGGGGGAATCATGCAAGGAAGAAGAGCAGATCATCTTTGCAAGGGGTTTGGGGGAGATGGGTAATGATGGCAGGCAAGGGGGAGATCGAGGAATGGAAAGTTGGAGCCTGCGTCTTGCAGGACCTGCTGGTGATGGGCTGGTCTGTCCGGTGTCTCCGCCTCCAGTCAGTGCCACAGCCTGAGCGGCCCCCCGTGAGCCGAGCAGTGACGAGGAGAGCAGCAGCTCGGACGGCAGCCCTTGACCCAAGGCTCAGGAGACCCCGGACCGGCTCCAGTCTGAGAATGACCCAGATTTCCCATCTCAGTTGTCTCCAACAACCTCCACCAACCCAGAGACACTTGGGCACTTTAGTGAAGAAGCTCCTGGGGCACAATTTGGTTCGCACCAGGCAACTGATCCAGTACGTCAGGTGGAGGTATGAACGCCAAAGATGGGTGGATGGTAGGAGGTCAAGCCGACCCCAGGACCTAGCTGCCGTCCAGACGGGTTTTGGGCTTCTGGAACGGACAGTCCCATTGATTGTGGAGATGCAGTCGCCGGGCCACAAACTGCATGAGGTGTTGTCGGCTAGCATCCAGCACCTGCAGCTTCAGTTGGAGGGGTCCAACTGCGTGTAAGAGCAGGAGGTGGTGCCAACCATGTGTGCCACCCAGGCCAACACCGCACGGGTGGCATCCATGGAAGAGGCATTGGGGTGCGACGGGTTCGGCTATGGATCAGCATGTCCAAGGCCTGGGGCATTCTGTGCAGACGCTGGCCGAAGCCCAGGACAAGGTTGCCGCCTCACAGGTAGCGATAGCTATCTGGAAATTGCAGCAGCGCTCCTGAGCATGGCACAGCAGGCCATGGCTGGGAATATTGGCGGCAGTGCCCAGGCGCTGGCCAATGTGGCACAGACACAGAGGGAGGTAGCCCAGTCCCAGAGGGAGATGGTGCAATCACTAGCTGATGTGACACAGACACAGTCGATGAATGATGATGTGGCGCAGTCAAGACGGAGGTGATCCACACCCTGTGCTCCATGGCCAAGAGCATGCAGACCCTGGTCAAGACCAGAGCCGGCCTCCAGGACTGGGAGCGCCAGGTGGCGAGGGAGCCTCAGGAGTTAGCTCAGCTTGCGCTCCCCTCCCCCGGTGAAGCCCGGGGGGCCATCGGGCACCCCAAAGGAGGAGGAGGTGATGGGCCATTGCCAGTCACTCTCACAGGGGAGGTGCTGGAACACTGCAGCACCTCGGACTCACTTCCCCCCAACTCCTGCCCCCGGTGCATCTGGTGGGCAGAGGGCTGAACAGGGAGGCACCATGCCACCTGGGACACACGGGAAGCAGCCAGGCCATCCAGATCTGGTCGCCCCAGAAGACAGCCGCCAACGGCACCCAGCTCGCAGGACGGGAATCACAGCAGGCCGCCTCCACTCCTGATGTACCACCTGGGGATCCACCTAGGCGTAACTTTAGGGCCCATAAGGCCAGAAAGTTAGACAGCAGTTAAGTTGACACAAATGCAAGGCACAGTTTAGTTATAAGGGCTCAGGCACAAATCTGTATATACATTGTCACATTAGACAACTGTTCACACTTTTACAACCTGCCTTAGTGCTCTGTCAGATGGGTGTAAGGGGTGGGCTGGCCAGAGAGGGGTGCCAGGGGCGGGGGATGGGTAGACGTTGTGGGTGGCCTGGGCCCATCACCGTTGCTCCGACCGTCCCCACCACCTTCACCTCAGGGATTTGATGGCATAATATGATGCAATGGCCAGCTCACTTGCAGGGATCACCCAGATGGACGGTGGAAGTGGGGAGGAGTCAGATGTTATCATCCAATGCGGAGCACCAGAGCTCGTCGCAGCGCGGGTTGTCATCATCCTCCATCCCATGGACCAGACCTGGTGGTACTGCCAACCCAGGGTCTGCACCTTGTAGTGCGGCAGGTATGTATCATGGAGGGGGTTACAGGAGAGAGGGGAGTGGCATACGATATCTGTGTCCCTGGACAGTTCCCACCCCCCTAAGTCGGTGAAGCTGGAGATGATCGATGCGTTCCCTACATGCACACATTGTGCGGGCCCCCTGGGCCCCATGTCCTGTTCATCTTCCCCCTCCCCCACATTCTCCTCACCGGCAAGGCCTGGTGTTCATCCTCCTCCTCCAGCAGGTCACACCCTCTGCTGCGCGATGTTGTGAAGGATGCAGCAGGCCGCCACGATGTGGGCGACCCTCTCAGCGAGGTACTGGAGAGCCCTTCCAGAGTGGTCCAGGCACCTGAACTGCATGTTCAGGAGGCCGTGGCACAGCTCAACCACGCTCCTGGTTGCTGCATGGGTATTGTTGTAGCAGATCTCGGTGTTGGTCAGTGGCCTCCGGACAGGTGTGATCAGCCACAACCACAGTGGATAATCCCTGTCATCCAGGAGCCAAACCTTCAGCCCGTCTCGAACATGTCAGGAATCGTCGAGTGTGCCAGGATGAAGGCATCGTGCACACTGCCCGGGTATTGGATGTAGACGTGCATGATGCGCATCTGATGGTCACATATCAGTTGCATTTCATCGAGTGGAACGTCTTTTGGTTGGTGTAGAGAGGCCTGTATCTGCAGGGGTCTGTAGGGGGACATGCATCCCGTCGATCATCCCCTGGACCCAAGGCATCTCGGCTGTCAGAGAACCCCGCTGCCTCGGTATCCTGGTGGGCTTGGTCCACATTGAAGTGGATGTATTGTGCCGACTGGGCATATAGGGCCTCCATGACGACAAGGATGCACCTGTGCACCGAGGTCTGTGAGATCCTGGACAGGTCCCCACTCGGCGCCCAGAAGGACCCCTTGGCGTAAAAGTTCAGGATGACCATCATCTTGACGGCCACCAGAGAGGGTATCCTCCCCCATACCCCCATGGTGAAAGATGTGCCATCACCTGGTAATTATGTCACACTGTCTCTCTGCTGAGCCGGAGTCTTCGGCAAGTCCTTGAATGACAGGCGGTACTGGTACACGGAAGGCTTCATGCAGAGCCTCCTTGGCACCTCCTCCTCCTCGGCCTGTTGGGCAGCCAGCTCTTCATCCTGGGTGGCTGCCTCCTGCTCCTCTGCGGCATGCTCCGCTGCTGCAGCTCCCTCCTCCTTGAGCAGCACCAGCTTGTACAGCCGCAGGGCATCCCCATGGATGAGGGACGAGCAGGAAGGCCTCCATTGCTGGTTGAATTCCAATATCCATTGTCTGCAGGGGGTGAAAGGCTGACATATTAGCATGGTGGTTACCCCGTGCCCAACCAGGCCCAACAGGCTACATGGTGGCCCGGGTTAGAGCACTGCGGACTCTGCCCCCGAATGTCCCCCACCCCCATCTCCGCACGGTGACCGGCACCGTGGGGGCCTCTGGCGCTCATCCCTGATGCCAGGGGCATCATCGGCTGATGCTGCACTTGCCAGCGGTATGCTCTGCAGCCTCCGGCTGGCGACTTCATGGGGGAGACAGTGGGTATTGCCCTGGGGGGGGGGGGCTGCCTGCTGCCTGTCCAGTGGTGATGGAGTGGGGGGGGGAGGGGGGGTATGGTGGAGGGTAGGGTGCGGGGGTGGGTGGGTGCATGTGCATGGGGAGACCTATATGGTCGGTGTCACTCTGCAGAACCAGGGGCCAAGGTGGGTGGTCAGTGGGGTGTGCAGTAAATGGCTGCCTTGCAGGCTGCGGTCATGGCAGTCCATGCCTTGACACCATCCCAGTCCCGTGGTGAATCACCCCGGCCACTCAGCCTGTTTCCCCATCACAGCCCCCCTCGTCCTGGCAGTGCCCCTCCACCATAGGGGTAGTGTCCGACCTGGCAGCCCACAGTCGCGCCTCTCTGTGTCCTACCTCTGCTCTCTCCCTCATCAGCCACAACGCCGGTTTCACAATTTTTAAAGCATAATTGATCCGCACCTTCAGGAACTCGGAGGTGGAGAATCGTGGGGGCCCCAGAGTATCACCGGGTCAGGCCTGCTATTGATATGGAAACGGTGTTCACTATATGTGCGTTCTGGACCGCATTGACGCTGTTGTCAGGGTGACGGGGAATTGCGATTTGGTGTCAAATCGGCGCCCATCATGATTTCGGCGTCAGAACTTATTCTCCGCCCAATCGCGTTTCCCGACTTGGACGTCAGCCAATGGAGAATCCCGCCCTTTGTGTCAACATTTCAGAAAGCAGTGATATTTTTGCCTGCACCCTGGCCAACATATATTTCCTCAACCAACAGTGCGAAAGAATAGATTCTCTGCTAATTATCACATTGCTGGCCATGGGATCTTGCTGTGCGTTAATTGGCTGCAACATCTCCTACATTACAGCTGTAGCTGCACCTCAAAAAGTGCTGAATTAGCTGTCGAATGCTTTGGGGTTATGAAAAGTGCTCCACAAATTCTATTTATTTACTTTAAAAAAAAATCTTTTTATTGTCATTTCCCATTACAAATTTTCTTTTTGACATTAACTGGATGTACCCTGCAGCAGTAATGAGCTCTCAGAATCACAACTGGATACTATTGAGCAACTGCATCTCTGCAGCTATTTTGCTGCTATTGCAGGTGGGCGAACAATCCACCCTGCAATGTACTGCAAGGAATTCCAAAGAATCATTTCTGTATCAGTAACACAAATCACAGCGAATTGGTTCAGTATGAATCATAATCGTCTTGGAGCTGAGATGCAGTTGGCTCTATATTTATAAGAGCTGTTAAGGTGATAAATTTGCTGTTTGCAGGTTTGGATGATCTATTATTATTGTTTACAGAATTCTGCTTTTGGATGATCTGTTAATGAGTTTCTGATTCTGTGGTGTAATGACACAGCACGATTTCGGCCAATGAGTCATCAACTAATGAACACTACATTGTTGAAAGAAGCCTTTAGAATTCATCAACTGTGTGAAATTACAGATGTCAGAACATCACTAACTGTAAGGTTAAGGTTTCTGGCTGCGATTTGCCGGTCCATTGTTTTGACCTGAATCAGCTGATAGGTATGATTTGCTACACCAAGCCTTTTGCTACCATCATTTCAGTGCAGGATCAGCACAAACTTTAAAGAAACCATGCCGAGTGTCTACTTTGGCCACATATGCTGCTTCTTTAAGGTGACTTGCATTGAAGTTGAAGTGGGCAATTGGGAGAACTGTAAAGTGATAAATATGCAACTAATTTTTGCAACCTGTATATTTGGCCAAATCAAATTTTAGAACTCACCGCTGAGGATGATCGCGCATATGGACATTGACATTAAATTTCTACGAGGAAGGAGCAGTACTCCGAAAGCTAGTGTTTGAAACAAACCTGTTGGACTTTAACCTGGTGTTGTAAGACTTCTTACTGTGCTCGCCCTAGTCCAACGCCGGCATCTCCACATGATGAAAATAAGCCCTGTTGCATTAGGTATCCACCCCCCCCCCCCCCCCCCCCACCAAATATACTTTGTTCATAAAATTTTCAAAAGGGGTTATACAAGATTTCGACTTAAAAATTGCAGCAAGTGCAAAGAAATTCAACTTGCTCTACTCTGAGCTGCCTCAATACGATTATAATACTCTGGAACCGTAAGAGAAAATGCTGCAAAATCTCAGCAGGTCTGGCAGCATCTGTAGGGAGCAAAAAGAGCTAACGTTTCGAGTCCAGATGGCAAAAGACTTAGGAAGTGAGAAATATTTATACTGTGGTGTGAGAGAATGAAAGAAGAGTCATAGCCACAGAAACCAAGGGAACAGAGTGCTAATAACCACAGAAACCAAGGGAACGAGTGCTAATGGCAGTCCCCAGAGAAAACAAAAGGTGCGAAAGGCTAAACACCAGAGAAAGTAACATCAGAGGGTAAACTATGATGTGGAGATGCGGCGTTGGACTGGGGTGGGCACAGTAAAAAATCTTAGAACACCAAGTTAAAGTCCAACAGGTTTGTTTAGAATCACTAGCTCTCGGAGCACAGCTCCTTCCTCAGGTGAATGACATTTTCATTTTAACTGTCTTTTACCATTTCTTTCTTTCTTGTCTTTCTTTATATATATTTCCCCCCTATCTTATCTCCCCTTTCCTTACCTTTTCTTTCCTTTGCTTCCTCTTCTCTTCCCCCCACATCTGCATCTGTCACAGATGTTACATCTGATGTTACTTTCTCTGCTGTTTGGCCTTTCACATCTTTTGATCTGTCTGGAGACTGCCATTAGCACTCATTCCACTTGGTTTCTGTGGCTATTAGCACTCTATTCCCTTGGTTTCTGTGGCTGCGACTTCTCTTTCATTCTCTCACCCCACAGTATAATTATTCCCCACCTTCTAAGTCTTTTTACTTTGACCAAGGGTCATCTGGACTCGAAATCTTAGCTCTGTTCTCTTCCTACAGATGCTGCCAGATCTGCTGAGATTTTCCAGCATTTTCTCTTTGGTTTCAGATTCCAGCATTCACAGTAATTTGCTTTTAGTATAATACTCTTGATATTTACAACACATATTACATGTCAAGCATGCAGCCTGTGGGCAAAACGGTTTCACGTAGAAGATTATAAAAAGTAATAGATTTTGATGCTGTGGATGTCATTTAAGGTGCAAAATGTCATCCTTGTCTGACTGATGACCTCTGGTGCCTATGCCGATTGCCACCTTGGTGAGGGTGATAAGATGGGTGTTATCTGAGAAATAGGCAAATTATGAGATCAGTTCGCACCAAATTCTGACTTGATGCCTGACCTGCCATCTTTGAGCCCACTGCTCCGGTTAGCCCCCTCTCTTAAACACCCATAGTGTGGGAGGAAACTCCGAGCAATGCTATTTACAAGTATCACCATTCAACTTGCAGGTCAGTTGCTCAACACTGTTTACTGTCTCTTGCTGAGTTGGTGGGACTACTGGGCTGTTGGAAAAGTTGAGAAAGTTTTGTAAAGTCTGCAGGAAGCATTGCTAAATTGAGAAGACATTGGTTGTTATGTTATCATCGAGCACTTAGATAAGTTCAAGTTAATCAAGCAGAGTCAACATGGTTTTGTGAAAGGGAAATCATGTTCAACCAATTTATTGGAGTTCTTTGAAGAAGTAACAGATACTGTGGATAAAGGGGTACTGGAAGATGTACTGTACGAGATGTTCAGAAGGCATTGATAAGATGTCTCACAAATGTTATTATGGAAAGTAGAAGCTCATAGTGTAGGGGTAAAATGATGGAATATTTGCTAGTTAGCAGGAAACAGAGTAGCCATAAATGGGTCATTTTCTGGTCAGCATGATATGATGAGTGGTGTGCCACGGGAATCAGTACCTCAGATCTGTGCAATTTATACAAATGATTTGGCTGAAGGGACTGATGGTATGATTGCTAAATTTGTTGATAACACAAAGATAGATAGGAAAGTAAGGTGTGAAGAGGACATAAGGAGGCTACTAAAGGATTTGGTTGGTTAGATGAGTGGGCAAAGATCCGGTAAGTGGAGTATAATGTGGGAAAATGTGAAGTTCTCCATTTTGACAACACAAATAAAAAAGAAGTTTATGGTCTAAATGGTGAGAGATTTCAGAGGTCTGAATTTTTTCTTATTCATTCAAGCTGATGTGGGATTCGCTGGCTCAGCCAGCATTTATTGCCAATCCATAATTGCCCTTGAGAAGGTGGTAATGAGCTGTCTTCTTGAACTGAATCATAACCCCCAGGATGTTGATGAAGAGGGATCTGGTTGTCCTTCTGCATGAATCACAAAAGGCTAACATGCTTGTACAGCAAGTAATTAGCAAAGCTAATAGAATGTTATCATTCATTACAAGGGGAATTGAATATAAGAGAAGGGAGGTTATGCTTCACTTAGACAGGGCATTGGCGAGCCCACATGTGGATAGAGTACTGTCAACAGAGTATTGGTCACCTTATTAAAAAAAAATATATTGGCAACAGTTCAGAGAAGGTTTACTTGACTGCAATGTGCAAGTTGTCTTTTGAGGAAAGGTTGGACTGTTCGACTTGTATTCACTGTAGTTTCAGAGAGTAAGGCGATTTATTTTAAATATAAGATTCTGAGAGGTATTGACAGGATGGATGCGAAGAGGATGTTTCCATTTATGGCAGAATCTAGAACTGGGGGTTACTGTTTAAAAATATGAAAGATGAGGGGTGTGAGGCTTTGGAATTCTCTTCCTCTAAAGGTGGCTGAGACTGAGGGCAGAATTCTCCCATTTGAAGTCTAAGTGCCGTGATGGGGTTGGGAACATGGAATGTCTCCCGCTGTAGTGGCTAGCAAGGAAATAGGCTAAATCTTCCCTCCCCGACCTTACTAATCATGCACCCGGATGTTTCATGCCATATTCAGTGGTGGAGCAGGCCTGGATGATGTATCGTCTGCTGTTGTGTCCGGGTGCCATATTGAAAATGTGTCTAACATCACTGACCCACTATTGAAGAAAAACGATCGACCTCCTGTTATGACACCCTGGGCCAGTGCACAGCCCCACAGGCCATGGAGTCCCAACACAAGTAAATTAACCAACAATTTGTATATTTTCCTGAGATCTCTGACTCTTAACTGCTCCAAAGACTTACAGGCACCAGATTTGTAAGGAAAACGTAATAACTGTTTATCTATAACAGGAAAAGAGATAAACATGTAATAGCAATAATAGAACAATGGTCTGCTGATCTAATTATTCCCCTAACAACGTCCCACTCTCCACCTACATACGCACACAAGACAGACACACAGTGGGGGTAGGGAAGGATCAAAATAACGGGGATAAAACTGGGAATGAGAGATGAGTATCTTCACTGCTGAGGTTGCAGTCTTTGTAGGCAGTGATCTTCTTGGGATGCAAATGAGGTTTGCGCCAGTCTCTGTTATCTGATCTTCCATGGCAGAGACCAGCTGAATTTCCTCCTGTAAATTCACAATGGTGTGAAAATGATTTCTGGGCCTCCCGCCATATTCTCTCACCATTCCCGCCATCGAACCAGCCAGAGGGGGCTTGGGAGAATTCTGGCCTCGAGGCTTTGACTATCTTTAAGGCAGAAGTAGATAGCTCCCTGATAAGCAAGGGGGTGAAAAGTTATCGGGAGGTAGGCAGGAATGTGCAGTTGAAGTTAAAATGAGATCAGCCATGAACTTATTGAACAATGGTGAAGATTCGAGAGGCTGAGTGGCCTACTCCTGCTCCTAATTTGTACGTTTGAATGTATATGTTTATTACTGAAATAGAACATGTTCTCAGACATGGTCGCTATAGTTTCCACCTGCACTGCAGCACCAGAGGGAGATGCAGGAGAGGAGGATAAGAGGCTCGCAGAGCGAAGAGGAGAATGGTTCTCATCAAGAGATTTCCCCCACTTCGGATCTTCAGAATACACTTCTCCTGTACCTAGGCCAGGAGCCGTGTGTTCAGCGGCTGTGCTGCACCAAGAACTTGGTCACAGGACTAATGCTGCCTCTTTGAATCAAACCTGTAGCCTCACAGCAGGGTATGGATGGCACTGCCAGTGGTGATCACTGTGGCCATTGTGCTGAAATTCTTTTGACAGCTGGTCTGTCCAGGCTGGGACTGGGAATATGGCAAATATCTCACTGTTCACCATCACTCACTGCAAATGAGAGGTCACAGAGGCTCTGTATGCTAGAAAGAAGCATGAGGAATGTGCATGCATGACTATGTCGAATAGCGGATTTCCACATGGTGCAAGGAGTCTTTGACTGCATACATATGGCTTTGTGATCGATGCTGCAACCACAAAGGATACAATTCACTCGATGTTGGTGCACACCTTGTGAATGCCTGTTATCCTGGCAGCTGTCTGCCATTCCAGAAATATTTTAATTGTCACATTCATCCAGCGGGTGTGCGCTCTGCTATCCATTGTGCTCCTGGCTGATGACCGTGCTCTCCAACTGGACCACCGAGAGCTAACTTTCATACAATGAGAGCCATGCTACCATGAAGAATATCATCGGTAGACCATCGAGGTGCTAAAGCAATGGCTTTGCTCATTGGACCATTTGGGAACAGTCCCTCAGTGTTCACCAGAGCAGATGTCCCAATTGATGTTGGCCTCAAAAAACATAGCTATAAAGTGGCATAGGCCTTCCTCTCATGGTTTTGAAGTGGATGTGCAATCCCTCTACACCTCCATCCCACATCAGGATGGCCAGAGAGCTATTTGCTTCTATCTTGAAAAGAGGCTTGGACAATTCCCATCCACCATCACTCTCCTCTGCCTGGCTGAACTCGTTTTAACAAAAGACCCTGCTCCCATGCCCACATGTCTGTTCCTGGCCTGCAGCAATGTTCCAGTGAAGCTCAACGCAAACTGGAGGAACAACATCTCATCTTCTGGTTAGGCACACTACAGCCTTCAGGCCTGAACATCGAATTCAACAACTTCAGATGATCAGCTCTACCCCACCTCGACCCATTTAGTTTTAATTTCATTTTAACTGTCCTTTACCATTTCTTTCTTTCTTAATATATATTTATTTCCCCCCTAATCTTATCCACCTTTCCTTCACCTTTCTCCTCCTTGCTTCTCCCTTCCCCTCCCCCCACATCTACAGTTCATCCTTTGATGTTAGTTTCCCTGCTGATTGACCTTTCACATCTTTTGTCCTCTCTGGGGACTGCCATTAGCACGCTTTCCCCTTTGTTTCTGTGGCTATTAGCACCTGGTTTCCCTGGGTTTCTGTGGCTATGACTCATCTTTCATTCTCACTCCACAGTATAAATATTTCCCACTTTCTGTCTGTTAGCTTTGACAAAGAGTGATTGGACTCAAAACGCTAGCGCTTTTCTCTCCCGACAGATGCTGCCAGACTTGCTGAGATTTTCCAGCATTTTCTCTTTCGTTAGTTTTGAAGTGGGGTTACTTCAATGATTTCATGTCAAGGTTAACATCAAGACATGCATTAATAGCTTTCGAAAAGACAGTAGTTATGGGAGCTCTTTCTATGTGTGATGGGAAAAATAGCTCTGTAGCCAGAGTCCAGCTAATATTCACAAGTTATAAAACTTAATGTCTTTCATAGTGAAGTGATATGCATCACTGTATATACACAAGGGGTTAATGTTAATACACTGCAACTAAGTAACCACTAGCGATGCATATAATAGACAGACAGGAAGTCAGGGGGGATCTCTTCACAGGAACGGCAGCTAGTGAGCAGGACACAGGCAGACAGCTCTCATGTAACATCTAGTATAAGCGCTGGAGAGAGAACAAACTTACACAATAAAGCATCTCCTTCAACTGTAAGACTATGAGCTTTATTCAGACACAAGGAATAATACATGGTAGCAGGAGACTCCAGGAATGCTTACTAGTCAGATTACACAAGATGCAGACAAAGAGATCGAAAACAAGGAAACTCGTACTGGACATTCGACGTGGGGAGACTTCGCTGATTCAATAGAACTCGCTGGAACTCCACCGCAGCTGAAAACAACCGGTAATTTAAGTCATAGATGGAAATTTTTAAACAAATGTTTGAAATATATCTCATAGCTAATGATTTGAGCACAGCCTCTGAAGAAACAAAAATAGCACTGCTACTAGCAGGACATGAAGCTGGAGGAATATATAACTGCTTTAATTACTTGAAAGGTGAAGACAACACCAAATTAGGGGTGGGCACGCCGATCGGCGCGGCGCGATTCCTGCCCCCGCCAATTCCCGGGTGGCGGAGAATTCTGGCCACAGTGGGGGCGGGATTTTCGCCGGTCCCGGGCTATTTTCAGACGCTGTGGGGGGTCGGAGAATTTCGCCTCAGATCATTCACACATACCTCAAGTCAAAAAGCTCAATGAAACATCAGGTACCACAAAGGACACAGATACCAATAACTTGGAGAATGACTCAAATTATCCACATGGAACAGTCATTGAGCACAACGCAAACAACAAGAACAACGCCAAGAACAACGACAAGAACAACGACAAGAACAACAAGAACAACAACAACAATGAAACACCAACCTGTACAGCATGGTACAACCCTGCACATGAAGGACAATAGAACATAGAACATAGAACAGTACAGCACAGAACAGGCCCTTCGGCCCTCGATGTTGTGCCGAGCAATGATCACCCTACTCAAACCCACGTATCCACCCTATACCCGTAACCCAACAACCCCCCCCCTTAACCTTACTTTTAAGGGCACTACGGGCAATTTAGCATGGCCAATCTACCTAACCCGCACATCTTTGGACTGTGGGAGGAAACCGGAGCACCCATAGGAAACCCACGCACACACGGGGAGGACGTGCAGACTCCACACAGACAGTGACCCAGCCGGGAATTGAACCTGGGACCCTGGAGCTGTGAAGCATTTATGCTAACCACCATGCTACCGTGCTGACAATGTTACAGAACAGTCCAAAACAATGGCAAGAGTTCAAACATACCATGGACATTGTTCACACAAAACAAATGTCATGACAATGAATTTCACAAGTTCATACTTGCTCCAAAACAAAGAAGTAACACAATGTCTAAGGCAGTTGACACATTAAATCGATACCACAAGCACAGAAAAAAGTCCACGTCAGTCAACATAAGCAACCATTCGAACACCTTTTGATGACTTGTTGGTTACTTAAACACAAGAACACTGATGACATTCACAAAGAAATTGCAATATCAACATCACCATGCCAACAACTGAAGAAGAAAAAAAACTCAACCGAATAAATTCATAAAGTTGGACTCATAATTTTTTTATACTAACATCGGACTCATAAATATTAATTGGCTTTGTATAATCAAAATATCATCACAACGTGTACATAGCATCATTTATCTACCTGTTTTGTACAATTTTCTTTAACAAAGTACAGAAAATATGTAAAAAGAAAAAAGGGGGATGTAATGATATGCATCACTGTATATACACAAGGGGTTAATGTAAATACACTCCAACTAAGTAACCACTAGAGGGAGCACCAGAGATGTATATAATAGACAGACAAGAAGTCAGGGGAGCACTCTTTACAGGAACGGCAGCTAGTAAGCAGGACGCAGGCAGACAGCTCTCATGTAACATCTAGTATAAGCACTGGAGAGAGAACAAACTTACACAATAAAGCATCTACTTCAACTGTAAGACTACGAGATTTATTCAGACACAAGGAATAATACACATAGGATGGGTAAAAATGTTTTTGAGAAATAAAAGCACAGATTGGGAGATGCTAAGTCTGAGGCATTCACAGCCTCCCATTGAGACAACAGAGAACATCTGCAGCCTGAATAATTCCACTCATTCAGTGTTTCACTGGAGGATGTACGAGACAGTAAAGCGAAATGTGATAATTAAAAGATATAAATATGTTACACAGCTTCGGATCGGAGAGCGAGAGAGACACCCTGTAGAATCAGGCTGTGTTCCACTCGGCTTATTTGCTTGCAATAAAGTCCTTGCTTGCTTGAATCTCACAAGACTCAAGAGTGGTATGTTTTTCACCACAATAGCTTTGGCAACCAACAGAGGAAGTGATGGAATAGGAAGAGAAGAAGATGATGAGGGAAGCGAGAAAATAGCTGGCACAACGGCGTTTCAGATGATCTGTCCCATGAGTGCAACGCTAGTTTTTGTTTCCTGGAATTAATTCCAGGGGCTCATTGCTTTCCCACCTCACCATCCTCATGCCCAAAACTCTGACATAAAAACACCATTACACAACCATTCTGTACCAAATTTATCCAATAACACATTCTTTTTTTTTGTTAAATAATTTTTATTAGGATCTTCAAAAACATATCAAAAACATAAAATAACAGCAGGAAAATCGTCTTAACAACAACAAAGAAATAACACAATAACCCCCACAACCAACCCCCCCCCCCCCCCCCCCCCCCCCCCAGTAACTACAAAAAGAAGAAATAGATAAGCACCCGGCATATTCAATAAACACATATACACATTTCTCCCATCCCCCCCTCCCCCCCACCCACCCCCCCCACCCCTCCACCCCCACCCCCGGGTTGCTGCTGCTGCCGGCCTATTTTCCTACCGTTCTGCCAGGAAGTCCAGGAAAGGCTGCCACCGCCTAACGAACCCCTGTACTGATCCCCTCAGGGCAAATTTCACCGTCTCCAATTTTATGAACCCCGCCATATCATTGATCTAGGCCTCCACGCTTAGGGGCCTCACATCCTTCCATTGAAGCAAGATCCTCCGCCGGGCTACTAGGGACGCAAAGGCCAGAACACCGGCCTCTTTCGCCTCCTGCCCTCCCGGCTCCACTGCAACGCCAAAAATTGCGAGTCCCCAGCCTGGCTTGACCCTGGATCCTACCACCCTCGACACCGTCCTTGCTACCCCCTTCCAAAACTCCCCCAGCGCTGGGCATGCCCAGAACATATGGGCATGGTTCGCTGGGCTCCCCGAGCACCTAGCACACCCGTCTTTGCCCCTGAAAAACCTACTCATCCTCGTCCCGGTCATGTGGGCCCTGTGCAGCACCTTGAACTGTATGAGGCTAAGCCTTGCACAGGAAGAGGAGGAATTCACTCTCTCCAGGGCATCCGCCCACGTCCCCTCCTCAATCTCCTCACCCAGCTCCTCTTCCCATTTACCCTTCAGCTCCCCCACCGAAGCCTCATCCACCTCCTGCATGACGTGGTACACGTCCAAAATACTCCCCCCTCCAACCCACACCCCCGAGAGCGCCCTGTCCCGTACCCCACATGGGGGCAGTAGAGGGAACCCATCCACCTGCCGCCTGGCAAACGCCCTAACTGCATGTACCTAAATATGTTCCCCGGGGGAGCCCAAACTTCCCCTCTAACTCACCCAGGCTCGCAAACCTCCCATCCATAAACAGGTCCCTCAATCTCCTAATGCCTCACCTATGCCAGCCAAGAAACCCACCATCGATGCTCCCTGGAATAAACAGGTGGTTCCCCCCGTATCGGGGACTCCATTGAGCCCCCCACCTCCCCCCTATGCCGTCTCCATTGCCCCCAAATTTTGAGGGTGGCCGCCACCACCGTGCTTGTGGTATACCTCGTTGGAGGGAGCGGCAACGGCGCCGTTACCAGCGCCTCGAGGCTCGTGTCCATGCAGGACGCCATCTCCATCCTCTTCCATGCTGCCCCTGCCCCGTCCATTACCCACTTACGCACCATCGCTGTGTTGGCAGCCTAATAGTACCCACAGAGGTTGGGCAGCGCCAGACCCCCCCTATCCCTGCCCCGCTCCAAAAACACCCTTCTCACCCTCGGAGTCCCATGCGCCCATACAAATCCCGTGATACTCCTGTTGACCCTCCTAAAAAAGGCCTTCAGGATAAGGATGGGAAGGCACTGGAACAGAAACAAAAACCTCGGGAGCACCGTCATCTTGATGGACTGCACCCTGCCCGCCAGCGACAGCGGCAACATGTCCCATCTTTTAAACTCTTCCTCCATTTGCTCCACCAGCTTAGTGAGGTTAAGTTTGTGAAGCCCCCCCCCCCCCCCCCCAAGCTCCTAGCCACCTGGACTCCCAGGTACCGAAAGCTCCTCCCTGACCTTTTCAGTGGTAGCCTACCAATCCCCTCCTCCTGATCCCCCGGGTGCACGACGAACAGCTCACTCTTACCCAGGTTGAGCTTGTACCCAGAAAAGCCCACAAATTCCCTAAGGATCGTCATCACCTCCGGCATTCCCCCCACTGGGTCCGCCACATATAGCAACAAGTCATCTGTGTATAATGACACTCAGTGCTCCCCCCCCGCACCAGGCCCCTCCAATTCCTCGACTCCCTCAACGCCATGGCCAGGGGCTCAATTGCCAACGCAAAGAGCAAGGGGGACAGGGGACACCCCTGTCTCATCCCCCGGTACAACCGAAAGTACTCCGATCTCCTCCTATTCGTGGCTATGCTCGCCTCATATAACAGCCTCATCCAATTGACAAACCCCTCCCCGAACCCAAACCTTTCCAGCACCTCCCACAAGTACCCCCACTCAACCCTATCAAAGGCCTTCTCCGCGTCTAATGCTACCACTATCTCCGCCTCCCCTGCTACCGCCGGCATCATTATAACATTCAGAAGCCTTTGTATGTTGGTGTTCAGCTGCCTTCCCTTCACAAACCCCATCTGGTCCTCATGAATGACCCCCGGCACACAGTCCTCTATCCTTGTGGCCAAGATCTTCGCCAACAGCTTGGCATCCACATTTAACAACGAGATCGACCAATATGATCGACACTGCAGGGGGTCCTTGTCCCGTTTAAGGATCAAGGAAATCAGCGCCCGTGACATAGTCGGGGGCAAAGCCCCCCCCCCCCCCCCCCCCTTGCCTCGTTAAAGGTCCTAACCAACAGTGGGCCCAACAGGTCTGCATACATCTTGTAAAATTCGACCGGAAACCCATCTGGCCCTGGCGCCTTCCCTGACTGCATGCTGCCTATCCCTTTGACCAGCTCCTCCAGCTCAATCGGCGCCCCCAGCCCCTCGACCTGTCCCTCCTCCACCTTCGGAAATCTCAGCCTATCCAAAAAAGCGCCCCCCCCCCGTCCCCCCCCCCCCCCCCCCCCCCACACCCCCTCCACCGGGGGCTCGGACCAGTACAGTTCCCCATAAAAGTTCCTGAAGACCCCATTAATGTCCACCCCCCTTCGCACCACATTGCCTCCCCTATCCGTCACTCCACCAATCTCCCTGCCCACGTCACGCTTACGAAGCTGATGTGCCAGCATTCTACTCACCTTCTCCCCATATTCGTACACCGCTCCCTGTGCCTTCCTCCACTGAGCTTCCGCCTTTCCGGTGGTCAGCAAGTCGAACCTGGCCTGAAGGTTACGTCGCTCCCTCAACAGTCCCTCCTCTGGAGCCTCCGTGTATCTCCTGTCCACCCTCACCATCTCCCCCACCAACCTCTCCCTCTCTCTTTGCTCTCCCCTCTCTCTATGGGCTCGGATGGAAATCAACTCCCCTCTGACCACCGCCTTCAATGCTTCCCAAACCGTCCCCACCCGGACCTCCCCATTATCGTTGGCCTCTAAGAACCTCTTGATATACCCCCGAACCCGCCCGCCCACCTTCTCATCCGCCAGCAGTCCTACCTCCAGCCGCCAGAGCGGGCGCTGGTCCCTCTCCTCCCCCAGCCCAAGGTCTACCCAGTGCGGGGCGTGGTCCGAAATGACTATGGCCGAACACTCGGCATCCTCCACCCTCGAAATCAGCCCACTGCTCAGGACAAAAAAATCGATCCGGAAATGGCTTTATGCACGTGGGAAAAAAATGAATACTGTCTGGCCCTCGGCCTCGCGAACCTCCAAGGATCCACCCCTCCCATCTGGTCCATAAACCCCCTCAACACCTTAAGGACATGGATCGATCCAATGGGGGATCCAGAACTGTGTTAAAGTCCCCCCCCAGTATCAGGCCCCCCGTCTCTAGATCTGGAATGCAGCCCAGCATACGCCGCATAAACGCCGCATCGTCCCAATTTGGGGCATAGACATTCACCAGCACCACCCGCTCCCCTTGCAACTTGCCGCTCACCATCACATACCTCCCTCCACTGTCAGCCACCACCTTTGACGCCTCAAACGACACCCTTTTTCCCACCAGAATCGCCACCCCCCGATTATTTGCATCCAGCCCCGAATGAAACACCTGGCCTACCCAGCCCTTCCTCAGTCTAAGCTGGTCCGCCACCTTCAGGTGCGTCTCCTGGAGCATAGCCACGTCCGCCTTCAGCCCCTTCAGGTGCGTAAACACCCGGGCCCGTTTGTCCGGCCCATTCAGCCCCCTCACATTCCAAGTTATCAGCCGGATCAGAGGGCTCCCTACCCCCCTCTCCTGCTGACTAGTCATAACCCATCCCCTGCCCGCCCCAGGCCAGCATCCCCCGCTCGGCCCGTTCCCCACAACGGCAAACCCCCACCCCGCCCCCCCCCTGCAGACTCCAGCTCCTTCCTGGCCATTTCAGCAGCAACCCGGTACCTCCACACACCCCCCCCCCCCCCCCCACCCACAGGCTACGACCCCTCCCAGCCGCGTTACTCCCTCCGTAGCGCTCCCGTGAGCCAGCTAACTTCTGCTGACCCTGGCAGCTCCCGACACACCTCCGACCCCTCCCAACGTGGAGCTACTCCTCCTCCCCCAGACCCATCAGCAGACCCTCCTCCCCCCCCCCTCCCGCTCTTGCGCGGGAAAAAAGCCCGTGCTTCTCAGCTCCGATCCCGCCCCCATCCACCCTCAGCGCGGGAAACAGAAGAAAAGCCCCGCGCTTTCCCTCTGCCCGACCCCGCCCCCGGAAAAAAAGACAGCACCCCACCCACCCTAGAAACAACACACAACCAGCTTAAAGCAGCATGAAACAGCATAAAACAGAGACCCTTCCCACCAAAAATTAACACAGTTCTTTACAAACCCCCGACCCTCAGTCAGAGTCCAACTTCTCGGCCTGCACAAAGGCCCACGCCTCCTACCGGGGACTCAAAATACAAGTGGCGGTCCTTGTAGGTGACCCACAGACGTGCCGGCTGCAACATGCCAATCTTCACACTCTTTCTGTGCAGCACCACCTTCGTCCGGTTGTACCCGGCCCTCCGCTTGGCCACCTCCGCACTCCAGTCCTGGTAGATCCGCACCACCGTGTTCTCCCACTTGCTGCTCCGCTCCTTCTTGGCCCACCTAAGCACACACTCTCGGTCAGCGAACCGGTGAAACCGCACCAGCACCGCCCGTGGCGGCTCATTCGGCCTGGGCCTCCTGGCCAGTATTCTGTGGGCCCCCTCCAGCTCCAGGGGCCCCGGGAAGGACCCAGCTCCCATCAGCGAGTTCAACAGAACGACCACATAGGCCCCCAGGTCTGACCCTTCCAGCCCCTTCGTGAGACCCAGGATCCGGAAATTTTTCCGCCTCGACCGGTTCTCCATCTCCTCGAACCGCTCCTGCCACTTCTTGTGGAGCGCCTCGTGCATCTCCACCTTTACCGTGAGGGCCGCGGCCTCATCCTCTCTTTCAGAGGCTTGTTGTCGGAGCTCACGGATTGCCACCCCCTGGGCTGTCTGCGTCGCCAGCAGCTTGTCCGTATTAGCCTTCAGCGAGTCCAGCAGCTCAACTTTGAGCTCCTGAAAACAGCGCTGGAGAGTCTCCTGCTGCACCTGTGCCCACTTCCTCCATTCCTCAAGGCCTCCACCGGCCGCCATCTTGATTCTCTTCCCCTGCTTTTTCTTAGGCGCTGCCACTGGTATTTTGCTGGCCCCACTCCTGGTCAAGATCATAGACCACTGGAGATCCGCTGCAGACACCTTCCCACGTTGGGAACCATCGAGCAAGTACCGCTGGGGGCCCTTAAAAGAGCCCAAAAGTCCGTTCCTGGCGGGAGCTGCCGAACGTGCAGCTTAGCTCCGCATAGCCGCAACTGAAAGTTCCAATAACACATTCAATGCCTCAGACAATACTGAACTCGTAGCGCCTGTCCTGTAGGTGCCTTTGTCTGGCCTAGAGCTGCTACAGAGTGATACCTAATAGGAGGTTTAATACTAATAATCTTTATTAGTGCCACAAGTAGGCTTACATTAACACTGCAATAAAATTACTGTGAAAAGCCCCTCGCCGCCACATTCCGGCGCCTGTTCGGGTACAAGGAGGGAGAATTTAGAATGCCCAATTCACCTAACAGCATGTCTTTCGGGACTTGTGGGAGGAAACCGGAGCATCCGGAGGAAACCCACACAGACACAGGGAGAACGTGCAGGTTTGTTGGAAGGCTGCTCACGTTCACTGGCATACTGCAGGTGGCCATGCAGAACTTCTTCAAGCAGCTCCAGAAGCAGAGGCACCTCATCATGGGCAGCAACAGTCTGCGCTGGCTGGCTGGCTTGACAGGTGGAGTGACAGCCATGGGAAGGCAAATGCTGTCATTCTGAGGGAAAGGACAGCTGGTTTGTACTTCATATAGAATCTGGCATTCCCTGGGGTAAACCTCAGCAACCCCCACAATCTGTTGGAGTACATGCTGTTAGACTGATAGAGATCAAGCAAGCTGTTTTGAGCGCTGAAACTTGCAGCTGTGACCGCAGCAGTCTGTGGATGGGGGGGGGGGGGGGGGGGGGGGGGGGAAACCAAGCTGGTCTTGCATGACAAAGGTCAGAGATTTGATGACCTCAGTTTGAACTTCGACTGCAGCACTCAGGCACTTGGTGGCTGCTGTCTCTAACGCAATGGACGTTGAGACATCGTCCACCGGATGCTGCATGCAGCTGGGTCTGAATGCGCTGTCATGGAGTTGGACACCATTTGGACATTGGAAAGGATGGGCTCCAAGCTCTTTGTGGAGCCCTGTGCCAAGTTAGAAGCAGGCTCCTCCATATTCCTTTAGGGTGACAAGAGGCTCTCTGCCAGGTGCACCAATGCACTGAGTATTTCTGTGTGCATGCCTATCAGCCATCACCATTCAAGTCCTCATGTGAGTCCTCTGCATTCTTACAGGGAGTTGGCACATAAGCTATTATTTCCCCCAGCTTGGCCGCTCCAAGACTCATCGTGTGCTGATCCTGTCTCTTTGCTGCCCTTTGAAGTCTGCACAATGCCAGGAATTGAGCTTGTGATGGTGATAAAGCTTTTCTCACTCCGTCTGTTCTTCCTCTAGGCCTTCAACCTCAGGCATCAGTGACAGATCAGGTGGCACTTCTTGGGTATCTGAAAGCACAGATGTACATGGCTGGAGGAGAAATAAGTAGAAGAGGTGGATATGGTAGGAAAAGTAAGAGGTGTATGCTCACACCCACTGTATCAAATAAGATTGCTGTTTGGAACAAAACGGCATTTGAGTAGGTGCATTGGCAAGGACATTCCATCATTCTCGATGACTTCAGAGATACCATTGGCCATGGCTTCAGTGACAGCACCTCCTATTATTCCAAATGGCTTCTCCTCCCTGGGCATTCAACGTATGCAGCCACGCTTGACCCCTACCAGTTTACTGCCATCTCCATGGGCCACCTTGTCCTGCAAGAGAGAGGAAAGTGCTGAAATATGTTTTGGTGTTTTGCCTGCCACAGTTGAATAGCTGCGAGATAGAGAGTGCAGAATCCAGCAGTGCTAAGTGTGTGAGGGTGAGGTGAAGCCTATGAATGTGAGGTTTGAGTCGCAGTTAATGTAGATGATTGATAGGCGAGGAAAGGGAGAATGGTAAAAGGAGCAATGAATGAGGCTAATGGTGCAGTTGGCAGGATTTGATATGTAAGGGATTGTCGGGGGACTGAGACCTCACACTTGGGTATTTTTATAAAACATATATAACAATTTCCCGACGGTTAATTTCTAAAATTTTAAAACCTCAAAATAGCTGAAGCTATGCCTTTCTGTGATCTGGAACAAAAGGAGCTATCAGGGTAATATAAAAGAAATTAGCACCTTGGTATCTCTGAAGAGGCCCTAATGAACTCCCTGTGGGCTGCAGAGACCAAATTTAAAGAGAATTATACAAAGCCCATCTGTATTTCAGAACCCAGGCTGGCCAATCAGAGTCTACTAGGACAAAGAACCCTGCAAACCTTCTTTGCAATGTTTAATGGCTGGGACATTCAACAATCCCAGTGACCCAGATGAGGAATACACATCCTACCAAAAGGTGCAATGGAGAGAAGAGAATCATGTGATCTGAACTATTAGCTGAGGGAACCAGTTGTACTGGTTTGCTGCACCGCAAATTCTGTTTGTTATTTTCACCATTGACAGGCAGCAGTACAAAAAGGGACCAAAACAGAAAATACTGGACAATCTCAGCGGGTCTGACAGCATCTGAGGAGAGAAAAGGGAGCTAATGTTCCGAGCCTGGATGACTCTTTGTCAAAAATGCTGTCGGACCTAGTGGGCATCAGGTAGCATGGTGGTTAGCATAAATGCTTCACAGCTCCAGGGTCCCAGGTCCCGGCTGGGTCACTGTTTGTGTGGAGTCTGCACGTCCTCCCCGTGTGTGCGTGGGTTTCCTCCGGGTGCTCCGGTTTCCTCCCACAGTCCAAAGATGTGCAGGTTAGGTGGATTGGCCATGCTAAATTGCCCGTAGTGTCCTAAAAAGTAAGGTTAAGGGGGGGTTGTTGGGTTACGGGTATCGGGTGGATACGTGGGTTTGAGTAGGGTGATCATTGCTCGGCACAACATCGAGGGCCGAAGGGCCTGTTCTGTGCTGTACTGTTCTATGTTCTATGTACCTGCTGAAATTGCTCAGACTTACCTTTCACCATTCTTCCTTCCATCGCCTACCAATCATCTACATTAACTGCGACTCAAACCTCACATTCATCGGCTTCAGACCTGCTGAAATTGCTCAGACTTTTGGTAGGGGTCAAGCGTGGCTGCATACGTTGAATGCCCAGGGAGGAGAAGACATTTGGAATAATAGGAGCTGCTGTCACTGAAGCCATGGCCAATGGTATCTGAAGCTTGCAATTTTATATGTTGCACTATACTTTTATAATGTCAGCTTTCCTTACTCCTTTAGATAATCCCAATTCCAATTTATCTACCAATTCAGTTAACTGACTTTTGATTACTTTCTGTAAACCTGTCAAAGTTATATCTTCCATCTTTAGGAAAGTCTGAGCAATTTCCAACCCCATTTTATATTCTGACCCATACAATATAGCTCACAGTAACTCCAGTACTTTTGATCAGTACCTCAATAAGCCACTTACTCATTTTGAGGATTCACAGATCCCACCATTTAACATTAAATGCCAGCTCAAGTTTTACTATTCAGCATAGTAGAAGATGATGTTTTGCTAGCCAGAACCAGAGTAATCCTACCCAAAACATTGCAGGAAGAACCTTTCCTTCAGATGTTACATGAAGGCCACATGGGAATAGATATGTGTAAGATCAGAGCCAGATCAGCTGTATACTGGATAGGCTTATATTAAGACATTGAAATATGCTGCGGGACTCTCCATTGGCAGGATCCACTGCTTCGCTAGCAGCTCACCCACGCCCCCGGATTTCCCTATTGGATGTCTGCAGGAACAGAGAATCCCGCTACCAGCGGGGCCACATCGCACCGGAGATCGGCACTGGCAGGACGGAGAATCTTGCCCATGGTCTCTACATACAATTTATGCCAGAAGTACAGAAACACTTGGCAGAAAGAGGAGATACAAATTGCCAGTAAAATACTGCTCAGGCTAGTGGTGGGCAACAGCGGTCCTGGGGCTATAAGAACATAAGCCCATAAGACATAGAAGCAGAATTAGGCCATTCAGCCCATTGAGTCTGCTCCGTCATAGAATCATGGCTGATATGTTTCTCATCCCCATTCCTTATCTCCATAACCCCGATCCCCTTATTAATCACAAACCATCTATCTCTGTCTTAAAGATACTCAGTGACTTGGCCTTCACAGCTTTCTGCATCTGAGTACTGAGTGCGACCCACAAGACATTCTGTTGGCTGTCGTCCATGAGCAGGTTTGCCACATTGCACTGATTCTGTCCAGCTGTTTTTTTTCCTTCCAATATGACTAAAGTGATACGCACATAAAGCAAAGGCAAGTGAAGTGAGACACATACTGATAACACACAACAGGTTATTCATGAAGACTCTACCTCCTCAATCTTGCCCCTCACCTGTGGTGGTGGTGATCCTCAGGTTAAATCACCACTAGTTAGCTCTCCCCCTCGAAGGAGAAAGCAGCCTATGGTCATCTGGGACTATGGTGACTTTACCTGACCTTACACACAACACTGACTGTGAGAGCCGTGTGCTCCCTCTGCACATAATCCAAAGTGTAAATATTTATTTTGTTTTTATCATTTGAAGTTAATGATGGTTCTATTCATACATAAATGATAAAGCATTTTCTATAACTCATTATAAAATATTTGGTGTGTATTTAATCTTATTCAAGGGCCATAGTTAGTGATCAAGCCTGATTTCAATCTTTCAGCCCATTGAGATAAAGGAGGGCCACTCATGCAGCCCACTCACTCGTCTAGGTTGCCCATCACTGACCCAGTTCATGGCAATCTGTGGGAGCTGATTTATTCACACACAATCAGGAATGGTATCTCATAGTCACAGACTATTAAAATTCCCTTTTATCTGGAAGATGCAAGACTTGAGACCCAAACTATCAACCCAGCAGTTCTAAAAGCTGAACACGAAATTTCTGAAAGATTAATATGCAATAATGGCACCCAGTTCACATCCAGGGAAGCTCTGAAATGCCTTGAACAGTATGATTTCAAAATCACCACACCATCACAACACTTCCCTCAAGGACACGGGTATATAGAACAACAAAAGTCAAAAGAGCCCTTGCAAAATGCCAAGAGACAAAAGAAGACCCAAATGTGCTGTTATTGTCACCCTGACCCACACCGCTCGAGGCTGACATAAAACCACCTGCATGGTTGTTGAATGGAAGTAAATATGACTGCTCTGTCAAGAAAAATGCATCCTCCAAGTGACCAGGAGGAGGTGAGACAACAACTCACTGAAACACAGGAAACAGGAGGTCAGCACTTCAACAAGCCAAATCCTGACCTGACCTGTTGAAAGGACGAAATGCATACATCCAGGATGCAACCCTGGAGCCCAGCAAAGGTTGTGGCTGAACTGAGACACCAAGGTCAAACATTACTGAGATCGAAACTGTCAAGCAAATGAGAACAAACAGAATATATCATTCAACCTATACCATAGCTGCGAAAAAAAAAAAAAAAAAACCATCAGCAACATCGGAAATACAAAAAACATTAATATCTAGCAAGACAACATTAACATCACCAGAAAATCATTCCACATTAGCAATGTCAAGCATGACTCCTGGAACACCAGATGTAACATACACAAGATCACCTGTATAGTGTGTTAACTCAACTCTAAGGGCAAAGAATGTAAAAGTTACAAGATGGAGGCACAATAGCTTACCACTTAAGCGATACTGTGAATAATGGCCGTGATTCAGCCACTGTGCTGCACCTCGTGTGGATCGGGAGGTACCAGATGAATAGCAGGAGAGTGCAAAATCAAGATCCTTGCCCGCCGCAAAATATTTTGCGATTCACCCGGTCCGTTCCCGATGGTGACTTACGGATCTTGCCCAGGAATGGTGAGATTGTCATTAAGATTGATTTGCATTCATTTCAATATCACTAATGAGTTTGAAGTCAAATGCAGCAGCCTCCCAGGAGTTACCTGACTCCCCATTGAGAATGCATGCGGGTACCGTTTAGTACTCTTTTACAAAAGAGTGAAGCAATGAAATGGCTACTGAGGGGAAGTGAGGAGGTGAGTATCTCTTTCCATTTACCGGCATGCAGCTCAAAGGCACTGGTACTGCTGCCCCAGTGCTTGGGGGGGGGGGGGGGGGGGGGAGTGGGGGGCCCTTCAGGGGATTGGGCCAGGTCAGGGGTTCACCCCTGGGCTGAAGGGTGAGGGGTTTTGTGTCTGTGAGGCCTTCACGCCATCTTTAAATATTGTGGAGACTCATAACAGGGGCAACCACAGCTGCAGCCTGTCTGTCCTACCAAACTCTCCCAGGACAGAGCCATGTTGCAGCTTCTATCCTGAAAGTTATTTTCACTCCTGAAGGGGGTTTACTATTTTCTGATCGGTACAAAGGCTATTTTAATATAAATATTAAAGCCCA
Organism: Scyliorhinus canicula; assembly: GCF_902713615.1. Classification (NCBI taxonomy): domain Eukaryota; kingdom Metazoa; phylum Chordata; class Chondrichthyes; order Carcharhiniformes; family Scyliorhinidae; genus Scyliorhinus; species Scyliorhinus canicula. The sequence goes on along the minus strand of NC_052149.1, from coordinate 150,216,318 downwards.
GTTTTAATACCCATTTTAAATTAAGGATTTCAGTACTCATAACCTTAAGCCATGACAAAACACATAACTTCAACAGAAGCACAAAAGTCTGACACGTGCATAAACTAATTGTAGATTAAAACAAAATTTTTGCTGACAAAATGAACAAGCTGTTGTTCTAATAAACAGATTTTCAAAGTCAGTTTGACATTAAGAAATAAGCTGTACCAGTAATCGAGATCAAGGTCGAAGTAAGCACCATAGTAATATGAAGGCACCATTGTCCAGAATATGGATAAAGCAAAGTCAACAGAAAACCAGTAAAAACCAGTCTTGATAATAGCACAAAATTGCATTCCATAGCATACACAAATATTCAAACATGAAACATTCAGAAGTTATGTTGCACATTGAGGATTGACAGTTAACCATCGAATCAAATGTATTTGATTCTCACCCAAACCAATTAAGACGACATAGAGGTGTAGACAGATGGTTTCAGACTGATAAAATGATCTTTAAACATGATGGTCCACACGGCCATCTTTATTCCAGGATCATTCTATACTATGATCTAACTATTCGCTATCTCTATTTTCATATTTCCACTTATCCACTCTACCTCTTGAAGTAAATGCAAGCTGTTTTGCCGTAAGCAAGAAACCATTTCTGTATTACTTTGAAAGTTAAATTGTTTAGAAGTTACTACGCTTTGAGTCCTTTGCTAGCTGGAGTTTATTGAGAATAGATTTAAGTTTCTCTCAATTGTAATCAAGTAGAGGCAATAAAAGATTCTTATTTGCATTCGAGACGTTTAACTCAAATTTCTACTGAGATTTTGTGTTGCAAGACTTCACCGGGTCTGCATGGTAGATCTCTACAACTCCCTTTGACCGTGAGCTGTCTCTAGCTTCACATCTGAAGGCTATTTCAAATGTGGAATTAGCCTTGTTGGTTGTGATAGCACTTCACGTTCCTGAACTCCAAAGTGCCTCCTCGAAGGCACAGGTGCAACGTCTCAGAGGATTATTAGTGCACTGCATGACAAGCAAACTTTGATGCCTGAACAATGTGACTGTACTCTAGGAGTGTCAGCAACATAGAGGCAGCTGCCAACAATTAAACACTAAAGAGTAGGGCTTCACCACTGAGGGCCCTCTTGCGGCCAAAAAGTAAATGTCAGGATGAGCGGAGGGACAGCTGAGAACGGCCTCCCTAATGTTGTTGGTAGAGGTCTGGTGTCTAGAGGCTCCTCGTCTGGCCAGGAGTCAGGCTCACTGGATGGCACTGTAAGGGAAGGTGGGACAGTCATGGTAAGGATGGGGTAGCCTGGGGGATTTGAAGGTCCCGGGATGGAAGCCCTAACTGATTGTCAGTCTCTCTCCTTTTCCAATTTCTCCCAGGAACAAAAATGTTTGCTGGTGTGGATCCCACAGAGGATGCCTTCACAGTGCTTGTGTGTGGCAGCCGAGGCGGACAGATGCCGTAGAAGGCAGCAATGCCAATGCAGGCTGGAAGTGGCACCACATGTGCAGGGGACCGCTGCACACCCTGAAGACCCGATGGCTGCAGAGGGGGCTAGAAGGGGAGGCCATCAATGGCCCAAGATGTACAGGCGTCTTTGGGTCTTTCATGAGTTGACGGATGGCACATGCTGCAGAAGACTCCGTCTCAACAGGGAAACAGCGTGGCATCTGTGCCACGTCCTCGCAGACCTGGCATTCCGTGGAGGAGAATGACAACCGCTCTCGGTGGCTGTGAGGGTCACTTCAGCACTAAACGTCTCTGTCACCAGATCATTCCAGGGCTCGAGCGGGGACCTGTGTGGCATCTTGCAGTTATCAGACCTGAGGTACATCCGAGAGGTGATGGATGCTGTCTATGCCCGGGCATCACACTATATCACCTTCGACGTGGACCAAACCTACTAAGATGTCCCGGTTGCAGGATTTGCCTCCATCGCCAGGATGCCACATCCAAGGCACGATCAATGGCATGCATGTCACTCTGCAAATTCCAGAGCATCGGAAAGTGCCTTATATTAACAGGAAGGGGTTCCACTCACTGAATGTTCAGATCATGTGCGACCACCGCCTCAGAATCATGTGCGTGTGTGTCGCTTACCCTGGGAGCGTGCATGACACCTACATCCTGGGGCACTCAGAGATTCCCAGTGTCTTTGAAGACCATTCCAGGATGACGGGTTGGCTCGTGAGGGACAAGGGATACCTGCTGAGGACATGGCTGATGATGCCAGTGTGGAGGCCTGAGACTGAGGAGGAGACCCGATATAATGAGGTCCAAGTTGCCACCTGTGCTGTCATTGAGCGGTGCATCGGGCTGCTCAAAATGTGATTCCGATGCCTTTACCGCTCTGCCCAGAGGATCTCCTGTTGTGTGGTGGTCCGAAGTGCCCTCCACAATCTGGCACAGCAACGGACGACATGCTGGAGGAGGAGAAGGATGATGATGAGGAGGGTTACGAGGATCGCCTGAGGAGGAGGAGGTGGACCAGGAGGGGCTGGAGGACAAAGCCGAGCAGGAGTTGGAGGATGGAGGACAGGCTATGGCAATGGTCCGATGTGCCAGGAGGACCAGGGAGGCCTTCACCGTCTCCAGATTTTCCTAAGATCAGCTGTGTCCATCAGCTCAAAAAGTCCCCTTCCCCCCATTCCCCCCACCCCCCCCAACCATTTGCCCCCCACTTCAACCCTATTCACCCCATTCCCTCCAAAACCCTCCCCCCATCACATTGCCTCTTCCCCGACAATCCTCTCCAAGGGTCTATGTAGCGTCATTCCAGAATGAAGGGCCTGTGCCGGCACTGTTAGTGGGTCAATATACAAGACAGGAGAGTGATGACCACCCACTGTGATGTAAGCACCGCTGCTGTTCAGTTACTGTAAAAGCTTGTCTCCTGTCTTTCTGCTCACACCCTTCCTCATGATCTTGGACAACTGTGCCGAGGTGGGGATGGGTGTTGCTCACAGGGGTGGGGGTTCGGGCAGGCCCGCTGTGAAGATCAACATGAGTGAGGCTTCACATGTATCAGGGATGGCACGTTTTAATAGTGAACATTGTACTGTGACAGATTTCTATTTCCGCTAGCTAGGGATCGTGACCTCACCAGTGCTCAGTCAGTGCTTCACATGCTTCATTGATCTTCCGTGGCCTAGTGCTGTGTATAGGTGTGTCCTCAGGATGCACAACAGAGGTTGAGGCAGCCTTCTGCCATCCAGGCCTTGTGGATATTGGTGTCCTTGGCAGACGTCCTGTGAAGGGCCTGGAGCCGGATTGCCTGACTTTTCGGTGTCACAGGTGGCGCTGTGCCACCCTGTTCTCCCCACTGACTGGAAATGCCCCGGTGTCAGGAGGGGACAATCAGAAAAATTGGAGACCTCCGTAGTCTCTGTGGTGGTAGGTCCCGGTTTCTCCTCAGTGATTGGACCATGCTCTGTAGTGCCTCAGCAATGTCCATCTACGTATGGGAGATGTCCCTTAGTGATTGGGCCATGATGTCAAGGCCCTCAGCTATGGATGTCACAGACTGAGCCGTGCCTTAGACACCACCACTCAAGACACGGACGTCGTGCTCCAGGTTTTCCATTGCGGTCACAACCCTAGCAGTGTTGGCCTTGATGCCACGCATTGTTGGAACCATCTCCTGCACCAGCTGCCTTTGGCATTCCTCCAATCAGCCTTGCAGTCACTGGAATGTCGCTGACACACCCTCCTGAATGACATGGCTGTGCCTATCATCTGTATCAGCTCTAGGAGAACCTTGCCGAAAGGCTCGGCATCTGGCTGGGACCCAGCTGTGTCCTGGGATCTAGCTGACTTCCAACTGCTGCCTCCCTTGGATGTTCCTACTTCACCCTGATCTGCATCAGCAACTATGTGGCGCTCACCAGATTGTGCCCCAGAAGTCTGTCCACTAATGTTGCCCACCAAGCTGTGTGTCTCACTGATGGAAGGTGCAGGTGATAGCTATGAAGCCTCAGAGCTCTCTTCTGAAGAGACCTCTTGGGAAGCAGTGGGGGAACAACTCTGGACGGCCTGGCCTCACCAGATGGAGGTCCTATGAGACAATGGACATGTGATTGATGAGTGGGCAGGATCATTTTGTCTGACTCACTACTCACTTGAGGCTGGTATTCTCGGTGAAGGGGAAGTGGATCCTCACCTCTCTGGCGCAGGCAATCTCACTGTTGGTGACTGCTCTGTCCTCAGACATGCTTGATGGTTCAGGGGGTCTATAGCAGTTGGCATGTGTGGGCACCATATTTGGTCATGCTGGGGTTGTGCTGGGTGGGTGCCAGGGGGTTCTGATGAACAAGCACAAAGATTGGGTATGAGGTGTCAGACGGTGAATTGGGGTTGGGAGTTTGAGGGGTGGCAGGAGGTATTGATGTCAGAGACATGGGGCGGGATTCTGCAGGAATCGGCGGGACGGGCAACTCCGGCGCGAAGGAATGGCGTGAACCACTCCGGCGTCGGGCCGCCCAGAAGGTGTGGAATCCTCCGCATGCCAACCGGCGCCGAAGGGCCTCCGTCGGCGGGCGCGAGTTGGCGCAAGCGCGGGAGCGCCAGTGTGTGGGGTTCATCTCCACACCGGCCATCGCGGAGGTCCACAGCAGCCAACGCAGAGGAATAGAGTGCCCCCATGGCATAGGCCCGCTTGGGGATCGATGGGCTCCGATTGCGGGCCAGTCCATCGTGGGGGCACCTCCCGGGGCCAGACCCCTCGCGCCCTCCCGAGGACCCCGGAGGCCGCCCATGCAACCACGTCCCGCTGGTAAGTACCTGTTGTAATTTACACCGGCGGGACCGGCCTAAAACGGGCGGCCAATCGGCCCATCGCGGGCCAGAGAATTGCCGGGGGGGGGGGGGGGGCGCCACTGCCAGTGGCCGCTGACCGGCATGGCCAATTCATGCCCCCGCCAAATCCCCCGGCGCCGGAGAATTCGGCAGCCAGCGGGAGCGGGATTCACGCCACCTCCCCGGCGATTCTCTGACCCGGCGGGGTTCGGAGAATCCCGCCCATGGTAACTTATCCTTGCAGCTCATTGGAGGTCATTTGTCTTCTTCCTATGTTGGACAGCGGTCCTCCATGTCATGTTGCCAGCACTGACAGCCACTGCCTCCCAGGCAGCATTGCTGACCCCTGCTTCTGGTCCTCTGACCCCCCGTCACGGGAACATGGTGGATTGCCTCTCATCCACAGCATCGAGAATCCTTGTGAGGTCACCATCCCCAAAGTGAGGAGCAGGTCTGCATGCTGCCATGCTTGTGTATTGACTGGGAGTGAGTGCTGAGGGAGCGTTGAAAAGTAGCTCCCACTTGTTGGCAACAAGCTGTTCAAGCTTGATTCGGGGGAATCAGATGGTGAGGGAGCCAGTAATGTCGAGAATCTCATCGGGGCTCATTTTTTCCACTGAGTAGCGTTGAGTACGGGCTGTCACAAGACACCCCGTCAAACACACTCAAAACGATGGTTTTAAATGTTTCTGTTGAATCGCACTTCTGTTTTGTTTTGTCATTTAAAAAAAAATTTCTCCTTACCAGATATAAAAATCTTGATTGGTGGAAATCAGAAATAAAAATAGAAAATGCTGGATCAACTTAGCAGGTCTGGTAGCATATGTGGAAAAAGAGCCAGAGTTAATGTTTTGATTCCGTAAGCACGGAAGATGCCAGACCTGCGAGTTGATCCAGCATTTTCTGTTTTTATTTCAGATTTCCATCATCCGCAGTATTTTGCTTTCATTTTAGTGGGTAATGAATCCTTTGCTTTCCAACTCTCCCGGGGGCAGAGGCAGTATGACACAAGGGTGTATGTGTTGGCTGATTAACGGCCGAAGCATGGGGCATATCATGTGACACAATCTCCAGGAACATAATTAATCACAGTTGGCAACCTTATTTGTAAGTTCCAAACGCAAGATGCTAAAGCCCCTACATTCAATTGCTTTTGATTCTTATAAGGAACCACAGCTGTGGTCTTGTTCTCAGTTCTTATCTTCATGCATACACTACAATATAGAGCATTGCTAAATGCAAGAAAACTAAAAGCAAATTGACTCTGCGCTGTGACCTTTGTATAAATTTGCACTTCATTTTCTATAAAACCGCATTCATTAATTTTTTCTATGCAAGCAAATGGCAAGTGGCTGTGTTTTACCTGAACTGAACTTATAAGCAATCCTTTCTATTTACTGAGAATTATGACTCTTGAAAATTAAGAACATGATTGAGATCATGAAAGTAGCTCTCACGCGGCTGGTTTGGCACACTGGGCTAAATTGCTGGCTTTGAAAGCAGACCAAGGCAGGCCAGCAGCACGGTTCAATTCCCGTACCAGCCTCCCCGAACAGGCGGCGGAATGTGGCGACTAGGGGCTTTTCACAGTAACTTCATTGAAGCCTACTTGTGACAATAAGCTATGAAAGTAGCTCTCACATGGCCAAATATCCTACAGATAGTTACTAGAATCCAAAGACTCCCTTTAGTGCAGAATGAGGCCATTCGGTCCTTCAAGTCTGCACTGATCCTCTGAAAGAGCACCATACCTAGACCCACTCCCCTGTCCTATGCCATAACCCATGCATTGATCATGGCCAATTGACCCAACCTGCACATCTTTGGACTGTTATTGTTGCATTCTTATGAAGAAAACACACACAGGCAAAGCATGTTGTAGAACTGTATCACAGCAACAAACTGGTAGCTTCTGGTCCACAACAGATGCTGTGAGTCTGTATTAGGAAGCTCCGCACTCAAAGCCTGTGGATTTCCAAGCCTGCTTGGAAAATCGCAGCTGAGAGAGTGCAGGATTTCCCAATGCGTGCTCCCGGGCACTACCAGGGACGCTGAAGTGGAAAACCCGAACCAATGTCTGCAGGAGAGGAGAGACAAGGAGCAAAAAATATATAGTAAAGAGAGCATTGAACACTAAAAGTAAAATGAAGAACTTCAAAGGCTCACATTCGATATGCAGAGCTTGCAGGGTTGGTAAATTCTCTAACTCCGCCATACTGTTGTGAAAAAGTGCTGTGCAGAGGCCAAGGGGGTTTCTAGTTGGATGCCTCTTCCTGTAGCCTGTTCAAAAGAAAAACTTACATTTATACAGCAATATTTTTTGATTTGCTTCCATTTGGAAGAGAAAGAAAATGAAAAAATAATTAGGAAGAAGAAGAAAAAGGAAAGAAGAAAAAGATGAATAAAAAAACCCTCCTAACCCCTTCCAAAACTAAGAAAATCAACAGCAATCATTTGACAGATATACTTTCAGATGGTATAATATATGCAACCTAATAAGGGTCAGTTATACAAAAGTAAAAAGCTGTAGTTCACAAAATAACCTTGGAAAGGTTGTCAATCCATCAGTGGAGCCTCTTACGACAAATTATTAGGACTCCTTCAACAAATTGGCTGTAAAGTGAACCCCAAAAAAGGCCCAGATTCTTCAGGAAAAAGTAGTTTACTTAGGAACAGTGATCACAAATGGCAAACGCGAGATCGAGCAGAAACAAATCGACTCGATCATCAAATCACACCTGCCCCATAATGACACTGATGTGTTAGGCAGGTTGGTTCGACGTTGACTGCAACTGGATGCAGGGAAGCTAGAAATAGACGTCTGATGCAGGAGATGATCCAACACTGTTTTATTTAACTAGTCGACTGCTGTACATGTTCAGCTGTGGGTTGACACTCTACTAATCTAACTGATGACCTCTTACTGGTTTGACCAGACTTACCAGCTACCGCATGGTGATAGTGCTCACTAGCTTGTGCACTCTGACTCTCTCAGTAGCTGGGTCATGAGAGAGGGAGAGTCTTAATGCCCTGTGGGCTTTATAGTGGTGTTGTCCTGTCTGGTGATTGGTTGTTCTGTGTTGTGTGTTCATTGGTCATCCTGCATGTCAATCACTGCCTGTCTGCATCTCATTATATACGTGAGTGGATATTATGACAGTCACGGCCCTCCGGTCATTTCTAGGACTGGTTGGCTACTGTAGGAATCACATTGACGGTTTTGCCACAAAGGCAGTGCCTCTATCCGACCTTCTCAAGTAGCAAGCACCATGGGAATGGCTTCCACAGCACACGGATGGCATGGATGCATTAAAAAGAGCCCTCAGCACAGCCCCCGCATTACAGGTCCCAGATCCACTCTCCCCATACGCAATTGAAGTTTCTAGCACCGACCAAACCCTTTCGGCCTTGCTCCTCCAAGAAAGACATGATCGTTTAGGCCCCGTGGCATACGCTGCATGAGTACTTGATCCAGTTGAGCAAGGATTTTCTGCCTGCGAAAGGCACCTGCTCGCAGTTTTTTGGGCAGTTCAATACTTCGCTTACATTACAGGACTCAACCCCATCACCATTTTAACTGAGCACACCCCAACACAACTCCTACTTGATGGTAGATTAAAGGACTGCTCAGTCATCTAAATTCACGCCGCCCGATGGACCCTTCTCTTACAGGGACAGGGCATGACCGTGAAGAGGCCAAAAACACACTTTCCTCGCTGATAATTAACACTATGCCAGCACCCCACATGAGTGGGAAATCATCTCCACCAAACACAACACAGGACCCTTTGTACCAAAGTCAGCTCCCCCGAAACCAGGAACGACACCCCAGAGACCCCAGCCCACAGACATAGTCGCACCTCTAAGGATTTATGTGGATGGCTCCTCCAGAGTTTTGAACAGAAAAAGGATTACCGGTTGTGGTATATATGTAGAGGATGCGCAGGGATGCGCAATAGAGGAGATATCCTTGAAATTGCCCAACATTTAGGCTCACACGCAGCAGAACTAGGAGCCGTAGCGTATATTGTAGAGCACCCCGACTCGCTCCCGACCCCAGCCGACATATATTCCGACAGTCTATATGTCTGTAATAGTTTGACAGAATTCCTACCCCTGTGGGAATCTTGAGGATTTGTTTCCGCAGATGGAAAACCCCTAACCTCAGCCCCATTACTCCAGCATAATCTAAGGACAGCTAAAGATCGGAAATATGGGATTATTAAAGCTCGTAGCCACCATCGTTCTTCCCCCCCTGGTAACGTTAAGGCAGACGCCCTAGCAAAGGCAGGTACCAGACACGGTCACTTTTGGAATCCTCCCGAGAGTTCAGGTCTCACAGACCAACATTCAGGATTTAGCTCAGGCCCAAAAAGAAGACGCACAGCTCAGGGAAGTTTTAAAAGGCAACTTCCCAGCCCCCTATGATAAATGCAGAAACACGTTGACAACACATGACGGTGTGATTTTAAAAGAAGGTATTTATGTAGTCCACAGTCAGGACAGAAACCAAATTATTTGTCAATTGCATGACAACCATGGACATCAAGGCATGGAAGCAACCCTTGCCCTCCTCAGACCTCTCTGCTGGTGGCCCGATTTAAAAGCCAATGTAATGCACTACATTGAAAACTGTTTAATCTGCGCCCAGAACAATCTGGACAGATACGCAAGGAAAAGTCAGGTTAGTCACACCCGCCCCGTTAATGGCCCCTGGACAAACTTGCAAATTGATTCTATAGGACCCCTACCCCCCTGCAGGAATGGTTTTAAGTGTGTGTTGGCGGTCTTCGACACCTTCACAAAATGGGTAGAAGCTTTTCCATCCAGAACAAACACAGCTAAAACGACAGCCAAAATCCTCACTCAGCACATCTTTACAAGATGGGGACTTCCACGCAGTATAGAGTGCGACCAAGGCTCCCATTTTACAGGACGGGTGATGAAAAACGTCCTTACAATTTTCGGAATCAAACAAAAATTCCACATTGCATACCACCCCCAGTCAAGCGGCACAGTAGAAAGAATGAACAGGACTTTAAAAGCAACCCTAAGAAAAATGGTGCAACAGCACAATAGCACCTGGGACACAGTTCTCCCCTTTGCATTAATGTTTATACGAAACATGGTATCCACGTCGACAGGATATACCCCCCCACACCCTCATGACCGGATGCCCCATGAAAGGGACAGAATATTTGTTGGGACTGGATTTGGCCAGCCCCGCAGTCACCGCCCTCACCCATGAGAAAGCAGCACAACAGATTATCGAGAATGTAAGAGCAGCCCAGCTCACTGCAGCTGTTAGGCTTGGGACACGCAAGAAGCAAAGCAAAGTTTGCTTTGGCAAGACAGTACACGCCACAGAATTTGTAGTAGGGCAGCAGGTCATGCTAGCCCTATACAACCCCAGTTCATTCCTCACCCCCAAATTTGCTGGACCGTACTCCATTTCTAATATAGTCAGCCCCTCCGTATATAAGATCACCTATCCCAATGGCATGTCTGCGTGGTTCCACATAAACCTGCTTAAGGCTCGCAGAACAACCATTCACACCACATCTCGCTTGCAGCAGCAGGTGAACACCCCCCCCCCCCCCCGCCCATGAATGACCTATTCCTACCCTCCCCTAACAGTCCAGCCCATCTTCACACACTATGTCGACTCCACTCCCGGAGGCACGCCTCCGCCTCTCCCTTCCTCCAACCAGCAGCGACAGCGATAGCGATAGCGACAGCCCCAGCACACTACGCCACGATTACACCCCTGCACCAGACCCACTCCCAGCGACTCTGAGCAAGATTCCAGCGACTCCTTCGAGACCACGTACATTAAAGCCCCTGATCCAGACCCACCGCCCGACGATTATGGATTGCCCCCCACCACCTCCAACCTTGACACGAAACACTGGCACTGAAGCAATTCATTCAGACTCATCCGGCTGATGAGGTGGACCCCAATTCGCCCCAAGCAGCTTTGGCACAACTACTCCAGTCGCGATTATGGCAACCGGGTGAAGATGATGACTTAAGAGTCTGACTCTCGCCAGACGAGCCCCTTTGCGACTCTGTTCGCTATAGAGCAATGAGGTGTCCAGATGATGGTAAAAAGGAACCGATGGAACTTTATGGTATCCTTTCTGATGGAACCTGCATGATTTCTGTTATGTTTGTATGTTACGTTAAATGTTTGTTATTGTGAATGTTAAATGTTGTTTGTGCACTTAAAGTTTTTTTCACGGCCCCACGCCACCACTCTTTTAACGCCCACTGGAAGTTAATGGTTTGTCCGCAGACAACTGATCATTGCCACTCTCCTGATTTGAAGGTAGCCACAAAATGCAACACCCACGACGATCACAAATTCTTACCGTTCTTGTCCGGTCACTCAGGCAGTGGAGAAACAGCACTGGTCCCCACCCTACCTGAGGACCCCCATCTGGTCAGCTACGCTCGGGTAGTGCACATACGTCCTACCCGGGGGACAGCTACCCGGGGATTCCATCCATTCTTACCCGCCACGGCCCATAAGTATCCCATTCAGAACTTTTGGTTAAAAACTCTTTCATTTGTTTTCAGGCAACCCTCCCCATATGCTATTTACATCCTCAAACACGGGGATGTCTTGTCCAAATATTTTGTTTAAAAAAAAATGAGGGAGTCACAGATGGTGACCAATTATAATGTGTAATTGGTAATAAAAGGGCAGACAGACAGACATACGAGATCTTAAGCAAGATAATAACAGATATTATGCTTGTGCCCACAGAAATCCAGAACCACAGAAGCCACAGGAAGACCACGAAAGAAAAAAGAGAACATGAAGACAGACATCATGGCCTACATTTGGATCTTAGCGGGATCCCTACAGTTGCGCACGGACGCGACCCCCCCTGACCCCTACCCCACAGGCCATGAATGTTTCCCATCCTGCCATACACTGTACCCAGAGATGGCAACTGATACGCCAACCTGGTGTGACAAGTTCATTACCTGGTATTCCCTGTCCTAAGTTGCAGAATCACTATTAGTAATCGCAATACTCTGCAGTGTCGTTCATACACTGAGACTTAAGAAATGGTGGAGGAAAGCCTCCCGCACTCCAGTACATACCTTCAGACCCCCTATTTTCAGACTTCAGCAAACCCCCACTCTCTTTAAGTGAATTAAAGTGCATCAGTTTTTTTGTTTGTTGCTTGTTCTAATAAAAATGTAAAACTCTGTGCTTGACTGCCAAGCCACAGAGCCCTGTGTTGCTGCTACTATATAGTTTAAAATGTTGTACATGCTTTTCATTGATTAACGATAGCTTAGATAAGGATAGTTAGAGGTTCCCGTGTTTTTATTTTGTAATGCATGCCTGAATGTCATAGCGCCAGGTCGAATTTTATAATGATGTGTGTATATAAAGTAATTTTGGGAAAGTTCCAATCCATAGGACAGAGTAGTGTAGAGCCTGTCCTTGCTTATGGCTGCTCGACTTAGGAGGAGAACAAAGAAGATTCAGTAATTTGATCCTTCACGCTTCGTTTTGAGGATCACAAGGAGGGAGTGTAGCCATCTGGGATGATCACTTCCAGAATACAAAATGGACACTCGCAAAAAATATAGGGAACTGTGGACAATGCTAGAAAACAAGCAGGCACAGTGCCTGAATGTATATTCGGGAAGCAGTTACCAGACGGAATCGAAACTCTGGGTCGATTAGCATATTGATGGCCCATCTCCAGGAAACAAAGGACTAACACTCAGGTAGTTGATACTGTTGCAGGCATCCCAACAAATAAAGCAAGGCCAATGGCCACCTAAGACACGCCCAGCCATCAGGGCGCCCACCCCTTTATTGGACAAGATCGATAGCAATGATCGAGAAGCGGCCCCATTAATTGGGGCCAAGTTTAAGGCCCGCCTAAAAGCGCGCGAAGCTACTCCGGGTATAAGAAGGAACCCCCACAGAGATTCACTCTCTTGGACTTGGCTTTTGAAGGGAAGAGACCTGTCCACCAGCATCCCCAGAAGCAAGTAAGTTCAAGGTCAACGCTCGCTACCAGACAGACGACCTTAGCTGTTCTCCTGTACCTCTTCGAACTCAACAACCTCAGATCCGAACAACGGCCATTGTTCCTCTGACTGAGTGGCACCCCAAGTTAAGTATAGGCATTAGCGTTTGAGATAGTTTAGTTTGTAGTACTTTGTGCATGTGTAGATCCTACTGTGTGTGTGAATAAATAGTATTGACTTTGAACTAACTAACTGGTGTATTGGCTCTTTGATCAGTATTCGGGTTTGAACCTTGTGGCGGTATCGAGAGATACCTGGCGACTCTAAAGCAAACATAATTAGGATTAAGGAAGGCAACCATATTGATTGCTATATTTATAGCAAGTAAACAGAGCAACATCTTCTTCGGTTTGATGTTCTGCATAAGATCACATGTCGCAAAATAGGGTGGGGCAGACTGCTTCCAATTTAATAGAATAAAGCATCAAGCCCATAATACTGAAAAGGTGAGTGCATCAGTCTGAATCTTTGTAAGAGCGATGCCATCCAGTTCCACTCCAAAGACTGCTGTAACAGGGCAAAGATTCAATGTTACTGCTAAAAATATGTGTGAGGGTGATGTACATTTTTTTGTCCAAAACAAAGCCAATTTAGGATATGACATGTACATACAAATTACATTTATCACAGGTTGTATTAAAAACTGGATAAATCTTAGATGATTTAACTTTGGATAGATGGATACAGTGTAAGATTTCAAATCATAGGAACCATGCCTTGCACATAAGGTCATTTGTACAGGAAAGAGAATAGATGTAGAGCCTTTCTTCACCTCAGGATCAGCCACATCGCTTTCCAACCAGTAATACTTTTGAAGTGTAACCATCGTTTTAATGTAGGGACCTCAGCAGCTAATTTGTGCACAGCAAACTGCTACAAACGCAATGTGACAATGGCCAAATAACCTGTTTGAGTGGTGTTGGTTGAGGAATAAATATTGACTAGTGCTCTGGAAAGAACTCCCCTCCTCTTCTTCAGAATAGCACCATAGGATCTTTTGCGCCCACCTGAGATGCCTTGGTTTCAGTCTCTTGCCTCTGACATACAGCACTCAGAACAGCACTGGAGTGTCAACCTGGATTTTGTGCTCAATCTCTCGGCTTAAAATTGCAACCTAGTGTTCTTTCACTGAACCAAGGCTGACGTAAACACCCTGATGGTTCCTGTTTGCACATGTAACTGATACTTGGAGAGAGGAGCAAAATGGATAGAGGCTACTTCAGATAAGATTTTAAGAAAAATGAGGAAGATTTCCAGTTACATCCTTATCCAGGGTCTGTGCTAATCACTCTCATACTTAGCTGCGCAGGATGTTGCCTGACAGTTCGCTAAGAAAAGGTGCATTGTCAGGATGCCCAGATTAGACAGATTGTTGATTATGATTCTTGTGGTGCACACATTGAACTAATAAGCCAGTGGGCTGCTACAGCTGCCTATCATTCTCAAGCAGATGTGACCTACCCCTATTTAGGAATAAAGGCTGGGGATAGAAATTCAGGACCACAGAAACACTCTGGAGTATGAATTATGGAGTTGTTCTCATTGAAATTCAGATTGAGCCACTCCACGTTGACACAGCTGCACAATGGTTTCAAAACTGGAGAATTGCTTATCTCTACAGAGCCCATTACAAACAAGAGAAGCGAAATGTGCGACTGGATTAATGCCCTTCATTTCAAACTCCCTTTCCTTTCTTCAGCACTCAATTAAAAATCTTTAGCATACATCTAAATCAGAGGCCAATTGCAAAAGGAGTGGTGAAATTAGCATTTAATCACGCCCAAACCACTTGTGGCCTGTCAATCAACTCAATCATTCCGGCAATCATTAAATCAGAACAAAAGGCAAAACATTGGAACTGCCGGATACAAACGCAGAAATGCTACTTAGACTGCTTTTGTCAAGAGAAATTAAAGAGGTTCTGGTCAAATTTGTAATTGCGCTCCAGTTACAGGGGAGGAACCAGAGGACTGGAGGACAGCTAATGTGGTTCCACTTTTCAAGAACTGTGGTAGAGACAGGCCAGGGAATTACAGACCAGACCATATCGGGGTAGGCAAACTGCTGGAGAAAATTCAGAAAGACAGAATCAATCTCCACTTGGAGTGGCAAGATTTTATTGTGTACATTCAGTATTGCTTTGTCAGAGGGAGGTCATTTGCCTAACAAACTTAATTGACATTTTTTTCTTCTTTTTAAAAAAATTTAGTGTATCCAATTCATTTTTTCCAATTAAGGGGCAATTTAGTGTGGCCAATCTACCTAGCCCGCACATCTTTGGGTTGTGGGGGCGAAACCCATGCAAACACGGGGAGAATGTGCAAACTCCACACAGACAGTGACCCAGAGCCGGGATCGAACCTGGGACCTCGGCGCCGTGAGGGTGCAGGGTTAACCCACTGCGCCATCGTGCTGCCCTATTGATTGACATTTTTGAGGAGATGACCAGGTGTGTAGATGAGCGTAGTGCAATTGATATAGTTTATAAGGATTTCAGCAAAGTCTTTGACATGTTACCACATAGAACAAAGAACAATACAGCACAGGAACAGGCCCTTCGGCCCTCCAAGCCTGTACCAGTTATGATATCAACCTTGGCCAATACCCTCAGCACTTCCTTGTGCTGTATCCCTCTATACCCATCCTATCCATGTATTTGTCAAGATGCCTTTTGAATGCTGCTAATGTATCTGCTTCCACAACCTCCCCTGGCACTCACCAAACTGTGTAAAAAAACCTGCCTCGCACATCTCCTCTAAATTTTGCCCCATGGACCTTAAACCTATGCACCCTGGTGACTGACCCTTCCACCCTGGGAAAGAGTGCCTGCCCATCCACTCTATCATGCCCCTCATAATCTTGCAGACCTCTATCTGGTCACCCCTCAACCTCTGTCATTCTAATGAAAACAGTCCAAGTCTATTCAGCCTCCAGACCAGGCAACATCCTGGTAAACCGCCTCTGCACCTTTTCCAAAGCCTCCACATTCTTCTGGTAGTGTTGCCACCAGAATTGTGCGCAATATTCCAAGTGCGGCCTTACCAAGGTTCTATACAACTGTAGCATGACTTGCCAGTTTTTATACTTGTGCCCCATCCAATGAAGGCAAGCATTCCGTATGCTTTCTTGACTACCTTGTCCACTTGTGCTACCACTTTGAAAGATCTGTGGACTTGTACACCTAGACCTTTCTGACTTTCTATATACCTAAGAGTTTTGCCATTTAGGGCATAGTTCCCATCTATGTTAGACATACCAAAATGCATTACCTCCCATTTGTCTGGATTAAATTCCATTTGCCATTTCATTGCCCAAGTCTCCAACCTATCTATGTCCTGCTGTATCCTCTGACAATCCTCAACATTATCTGCCACTCCACCAACCTTGGTGTCATCCGCAAACTTAGTAATCAGACCAGCTACATTTTCCTTCAAACCGTTTATGTATACTACAAACAACAGAGGTCCCAGCACAGATCCCTGTGGACTACCACCAGTCACAACCTTGCATTCAGAAAAACACCCTTCTACTGCTACCCTTTGCCTTCTGTGACCGGGCCAGTTCTGTATCCATCTTACCACTTCACCTTTGATCCTGTGTGACTTCACCTTTTGTATTGTCTGCCTTGAGGCACCTTGTCAAAGGCTTTACTGAAGTCCATGTAAACAACATCCACCACCCTCCCCTCATCAATCATCTTTGTTACTGCCTCAAAAAACTTGATCAAGTTAGCGAGGCATGACCTCCTCTTAACAAAACCATGCTGTCTATCGCTAATGAGTCTATTTGTTTCCAAATGGGTATAAATCATGTCCCTGAGAATTCTCTCCAATAATTTACCTACTATCGACGTGAGGCTCACCGGCCTATAGTTTACTGGATTATCCCTGCTACCTTTCTTAAATTAGCCATTCTCAAGTCCTCCGGAATCTCACTTGCAGCCAATTAGGATACAAAAATGTCAGTTAAGGCCCCAACAATTTCCTCCCTTGCTTCCCTCAGTATTAGGGGCAGCAGGGGCAGCAGGGTAGCATGGTGGTTAGCATAAATGCTTCACAGCTCCAGGGTTCCAGGTTCGATTCCCGGCTGGGTCACTGTCTGTGTGGAGTCTGCACGTCCTCCCCCTGTGTGCGTGGGTTTCCTCCGGGTGCTCCGGTTTCCTCCCACAGTCCAAAGATGTGCGGGTTAGGTGGATTGGCCATGCTAAATTGCCCGTAGTGTCCTAATAAAAGTAAGGTTAAGGGGGGTGTTGTTGGGTTACGGGTATAGGGTGGATACGTGGGTTTGAGTAGGGTGATCATGGCTCGGCACAACATTGAGGGCCGAAGGGCCTGTTCTGTGCTGTACTGTTCTATGTTCTAAAACCCATCCAGCCCAGGAGACGTATCTACCTTAATGTCTTTTAAAAGACCCAATACCTCCCCCAACACGGGGAAAACCTCAAGCATGGCAAGGGAACTCAGTTACTTTATGGAGCAGATGGGAGCAGTGGACCCCTGGAGGTTCGCCCACCTGGGGGAGAAAGAATTCTCCTTCTTCTCCCCAGTACACAACGTGTACACCAGAATTGACTTCTTTGTGGTGGGGAAAACGGTGCTTCCAGGGATAGACAAAGTGGAATACTCCGCAATTGTGATATCAGACCATGCTCCACGCTACATGGACGTGCGGCTAGAGACGGGAAGGGCCCAGCGCCCCACATGGAGGTTGGACGGTGCCTTACTAGCTGACAAGGCCTTCAGCGAAAGGATAGTGCGGGCCATAGCAGAGTACACGGAGAACAACCAAAACGGGGAGGTCTCACCCTCCACGTTCTGGGAAGCGCTAAAGGCCGTACTAAGAGGGGAAATCATTGCCTTCAAAGGGCAAAGAGATAGGGAGGAAAGGGTGGCTAGGCAGAAGCTGATCGACTCCATACTGGAGGTAGACCGTAAATATTCCGAGGCCCCGACCGTAGAGCTCCTGGCGGAGAGGAAAGAACTACAAAGGAACTTTGACCTGCTCTCCACCAGGAAAGCAGTGCACCAACTCCGCCAGGCACGCGGGACCCTGTACGAACACGGAGACAAAGCCAGCCGCCTGTTGGCACACCAGCTGAGAAAGCAGGCAGCCACCAGAGAAACTGCGCAAATCAGGGGTACCAGAGGCGCGTTGGAAACAGAACCAGAGAGGATTAACAAAACCTTCAAGGCCTTCTACCAAGAGCTGTGCACCTCAGAGCCTCCAACGGGGAAGGCTGGGATGAACCGGTTCTTTGATGGACTGGACATACCAGTCATGGGAGAGGGCAGAAAACGGGACCTGGAAGCGCCACTAGCACTGGGAGACGTCATGGACAGCATTAGCTCCATGCAGGTGGGGAAGGCGCCTGGACCGGACGGATTCCCGGCGGACTTCTACAAAAAACTTGCCACACGCTGGCCCCGCACCTGCGGGAGATGTTCACAAACTCGCTAGCTAGGGGCACACTGCCACCCACGTTAGCACAGGCCTCAATCTCGCTGATACCTAAGAAAAACAAAGACCCAACGGAATGTGGGTCATACAGACCCATATCTCTGCTGAACGCAGACGCCAAAATACTGGCCAAAATCCTAGCCAAAAGACGAGAAGACTGTGTACCTGAGGTGGTCACAGAGGACCAGACGGGCTTTGTCAAAGGTAGACAGCTTATCTCGAGCATCAGGTGCCTGCTGAGCATGATAATGACTCCCTCCGGGGAGAGAAGACAAGAGGTGATCGTCTCCCTGGACACAGAAAGGCCTTCGACAGAGTCGAATGGAAATACCTCATAGAGGTACTGGAGCGGTTCGGGCTTGGAACAGGGTTCACCGCTTGGGTAAAGCTCCTATACAACGCTCCCATGGCGAGTGTACGGACCAACAATACCAACTCCCAATACTTCCAGCTGCACAGGGCACCAGACAAGGATGCCCACTGTCCCCGCTGCTGTTCGCACTAGCAATCGAACCGCTAGCAATCGCGCTCAGGGCAGCAAAAAATTGGAGGGGGATCCGAAGGGGAGGCAGAGAGCACAGAGTCTCACTCTATGCAGATGATCTGCTCCTCTACATCTCGGACCCACAGAGCAGCATGGACGGAATCATCGCGCTCCTGAAAGAGTTTGGAGCCTTCTCGGGCTACAGACCCAACATGAGCAAAAGCAAGATCTTCCCAGTACATCTGCAAGGGCGGGGGGGGGGGGGGGGGGGGGGGGCAGCCCTAAAGGGGCTACCGTTCAAACAAGCCTGGCACAAATTCCGCTACCTGGGGATCCAAATAGCCCATGACTGGTAAGGGATCCACAAATGGAACCTCATCAGTCTGACGGAGGAAGTAAAAAAGGACCTGCAAAGGTGGAACACACTCCCACTCTCCCTCGCGGGGGGAGTCCAGATGATCAAAATGAACGTACTGCCCAGGTTCCTCTTCCTGTTTAGATCCATTCCGATCTACATCCTCAAGGCCTTTTTCAAAGCGCTGGACAAACTAATCATGGCGTTCGTATGGGGGGGGGGGGGGGGGGGGGGGGGGGGGGGGGGGGGGGGGGTAAAAATGCTAGGATCCCGAAGAAGGTCCTACAAAAAACAAAATCCGGGGGGAGCTAGCCCTCCCAAACCTACAATTCTACCACAGGAAGGCAACAGCCGAGCGAGTAATGGGATGGATCCAGGAGCCAGAGGCTGAGTGGGTGCACGCGGAGGTGGCCTCCTTCGTGGGGACTTCCCTCCGGGCCCTCGACACGGCAGCACTCCCATCCCCACCCAAAAAACACTCCAGCAGCCCAGTGGTGACAGCCACCCTCCAATCCTGGAACCAACTGTGGCAGCAATTTGGCCTGACCAAAATGTCAGACAAGGCTCCCATCTGCAACAACCATAGGTTCACACCAGCACTGACTGACGCCACCTTCCAAAGGTGGAGGCAGGACAGAGGGACGCTGACAGTCAGGGACCTATACACGGACGGCAGGATCGCAACACTGGATGAACTGACAGAGAAATTTTGGCTAGCCAGGGGGAACGAGCTACGTTATCTGCAGCTCAAAAACTTCTTACGAAAGGAGACAAGGACGTACCCACAACCGCCACGACAGACACTACTGGAAGACCTACTGGACGCAAGCATCCTAGTTAAAGGGAACTGAAGCGACATGTATGACCGACTGATAGAAAGGGACGGCACCGTACTGGACGCAACAAGAAAGAAATGGGAGGAGGACCTGGGGATTGAGATAGGGTGGCGACTCTGGAGCGAAGCACTGCATAGGGTCAACTCCACCTCCACGTGCGCAAGGCTCAGCCTGACGCAACTAAAAGTGGTACATAGAGCCCACTGAACAAGAATTCGTATGAGTAGGTTCTTCCCGGAGGTGGAGGACAGATGTGAACGGTGCCCACGCCCACATGTTCTGGTCTTGCCCCAGACTTGTGGAGTCCTGGACAGCCTTCTTCGAGGCTATGTCCAAAGTGGTGGTGGTGAGGGTGGAGCCATGCCCGATAGCGGTGGTCTTCGGAGTATCAGACCAGCCAGATCTATTCCTGGGGAGGAGGGCGGACGCCCTTGCCTTTGCCTCCTTGATCGCCCACTGTAGAATCCTGTTCGGCTGGTGGTCAGCAGCACCACCCAGAGCTGCAGACTGGCTGTCCAACCTCTCGGAATCTCTCCAAATGGAGAAAATAAAATTCGCCATCCGAGGGTCAGACGACGGCTTCCACAGACGTGGGAGCCATTCATGCAACTGTTCCGGGACCTGTTTGTGGCCAATGAACAAGAGGAAGAATAGCCGGGTGGCCAAGAATCAGGGGAAAATGGTCGGGAGTCGGGAGAAGGTAGCCGGGGCATGGAGGGGAGAAATTGACTGGGAGGGCGGGGGGGGACGGACGGCTAAGCCTGAGGAGGGAGGGGTGAACCACGGGGTGGGGGGGGGAGGGGGTGGGGGAGACAGCTAAACCTGGGACAGGGAGGCGAATCGTGGAGGAAGGAGGCAAGGAAGCGGGAGCCGGAGGGAGGACACGGGATGCCAAAACGCGCATGACATCTCTAGGAGCGGGGAATGAGGAAACTGGAGATGGAAGACGGGAGGAGCGGCAGAAGCGGGGGCGAGCGTGGGACGGCCGCAAGACCCGTCCGGGAAGGGCGGGCGACAGCAGCACACAGCACAGCCAAATATCGCACACTGTGATTTTCTCCCCGGCACCCAAAGGTGTGCTTGCCCCCCCAGTCCCCGCCCCCCCGCAGGCAGTTGCCTACTTCTGTGGGGTGGGTAGTTTTGCCAGATGTACAGAGATGCCGCTGTCGAGCGCAATACCCCACCAGTTACTCCATTGCATATGTTATTGTATTTTTTTTTATGTTGGGGTGTGCCCTTCTCCTCTAAATGTGTGTATATATATATATGTGTTTCTTATTCTGTGTACATAATGGTAATTATACCTTGCTCAAAAAAACCCAAGAAAAACATTTATAAAAAAAAACTCTACTCCGACAATCTCTATTCTCTTCAAGGGATCCTTTGATCCCAGCTACCTATGTCATATGCTGCCTTCTTCTTTTTGACCATGTGCTCAATATCCCAAGTCACCCAGTGTCCCCTACTTCTACCAGCCTTGCCGTTCACTTTAAAATGAATGTGCTTACCCTGAAACCTGGTTAACAGACTTTTGAAAGCCTCCCACTTACCAGCAATCTCTTTGCTTGCCAAATACTCCTCCAATCAACTTTTGAAAGTTCCTATCTAATACCATCAAAATTGGCCTTGCCCTGCCCCTGAGCAGGGGGACAGTGCAACATATCTGCCAGATTCTGGTACACCTGGCACTGCGGGGGGTATGGGGGAAGGACACCCCTGGCTCCTGGTGGCCATCAAGGTGACGAGTGGCTAGAACTTTTACGCCCTCTAGTTTTAGACTCCCCTATCTTTGGGAGAAGATGTTGACTCTCTACCTTATCTATGCTTCCTTATTTGGGTTCTTCCAGATGCCGAGTGGGGACCTATCCAAAATCTCACTGACCTTGGTGCACAGGGGCACCCGTGCCGCCACGGAGGCTCAATAAGCCTGGTCAGCACAATATATCAAATTCAATGTGGACTGAGCCCACCAAGTTGTCGGGCAGTGAGGTTAGCTGTCACCATTAAGCTGCTCCGGGTCCAGGGGGTGATGCATGTCGTCCTGTGAGCACCAGCCCATAATGACCCAGTCTTCACAAACTGAAAGCAGTTCCACTCAATGAGTCTGGTTTGGCAGTAACAGCCGGTCTGGTCCATGGAATGGAGATGGCGACAACCCGCTTTGCGATGAACTCTGGTGCTCCACACCGTTTGACAACGTCTGACTCCTGCCTATGGTAAATCTTTCCACTGT
The DNA here is from genome assembly GCF_902713615.1 of Scyliorhinus canicula. Classification (NCBI taxonomy): domain Eukaryota; kingdom Metazoa; phylum Chordata; class Chondrichthyes; order Carcharhiniformes; family Scyliorhinidae; genus Scyliorhinus; species Scyliorhinus canicula. The sequence continues at coordinate 150,194,095 of NC_052149.1, read as the reverse complement.
CCACCTGGGTGATCCCTGCATGCGAACTGGCCATTCCAAAACACGGTCCCACCAATCCCCTGGGATGGTGGTTCTGAAGACGGGCTGTGGAGGAAAATGGTAAAGGAGGGGAGGTGGGCGGTGGTATGGGGTGGAGAGAAATGGAGAGGTGGGGCACCAGAGCTGTGAGCGCTGGCGGAATTGGGGTCCCTGGCCCAAGCCCACCACCACCGTCCACTATCCCCACCCCGTCCCAAGTGCCCCCTCTGCAGCCTACCCAGCCCATCGCTCACACCCATCTGATAGAGTGCATGGGCTGGTTGAAACATTGTGAACAGGTGTTTATTGTGAAACGGTGAACATATATGCACAGGTCTGTGCCCTAGTCCCTATACTGTGTTGTCCCTGGACAGGTGCTCCAGGATATCTCGGGCTGTGGTTTGAAGACACCGTCACTGTCTTTCCCATTGCTATCCACTTGGGGTTGGGGTTGTGGTTGGGGTCGGAGGTGGGGAACACCCAAAGGGACTGCCTCATCACCAGAAGATCCTGCAAGACACAAGACATGACGCATGATTGGATCTCGGGTTAGGGTGAAGATGTGGTGGTGGCGGTGTAGGGGGGTTTGTGTGGTGTGGGGATGGGTGGTGTGGGTGTGGTGAGTTATAGGGGTGGTGATGATGGATGGGGTGTGGGTGTGGTGTGTGTTGGGGGTGGGGGAGGGTGGTGGGGGTGGTGATACATGTGCCTTGGGGAACCGCAAATCAGCACATTTGTGTGAAGCAGTTATGAACTGCAGCAAGCTGGGGACACCCCGGGGAGGCCATTGCATGGCGGGAGGCGGGTAGATCCTGGATAAGTGTTCTTCAGTAGGTTTAAAACCTACTTAAGTGCGCGTGGCTTGGCCCCCTCCATTGTAGGTGGGATTCTGGTTGCATTGCCTCATGGGACTTGGGTAGATCACACGAGGCATAGTGGCTGCAGGGAAGCCCACAGGAGGCCTCACCCGCCATCTACTGGCCACATCGCGCTCCCGGTCTGGCAGGTAGATCACGCGCGTGATCTCTCCGGCAAGAATCGCGTTTCTCAAGTCTCCTGGGATTTTGCGTGCTTCGCTGATTCCACGTACGGCTAGTATGGGCTCAAATTTTCCACCACTAACTCTCCACAGGTGGTGCCTGACATGCTGAGTACTTCCAACATGTTTTAACCTTTATTTTAGCACAAGTAGTAATTTGCTTTTGTATACATTAGTTTACTCCTGACCTTCCTATGATGTTGAGAAAACAGGAAGTATTTCCACAAATCAATCTTAATGTCTGCCATAAGGTGAAATCTCTAATATGCTGACGGAAAAGCATTGTTTTTCATGTTATATATTAAAGAAAGCATAAGTCACAACATAATGAGAATGGAAGAGTGGAGTGTGGGAGTGTGAGGTTAATTTTACTTTAATCTCCCCTCCTGGTGTGATCCCTTAAGAATACCAAAAACCAGCATATCACATTTCTCAATCCTCCCTCCAGCAGAACAAATATAATCCTCATACACTTTCATTCCACATAGCTCAATCACTCCATCTCTAGAATTATTCTAGATATTGGGTGGTATTCTCCGCTCCCGATAAAAATCGGGATGGCCGTTGTGAAACCGGCCGAGCTTCACGACGGCCCCGCTCCCGAGCTATTCACTCCCCGGAAATGGGCTAGGAGCGGGGCCGTGGGTGTCACGCGTCAAATGACATGAAAAGGCTGCGACTCCCGAATGACGCCACAATGACGCCCCTCCGCGTCGTAAAAAAGCGCGAGCACCCCCCCTCTCTCCCTCCTTCCCCCCTTCTCCTTCTCCCCCCACCCCTTCCCCCCCACTCCCTCTCTCTGTCTCCCTGTCCCTCCCCCTCTCTCTCTCTCCCCCTATCCCTCCCTCCCCCTTCTCCTTCTCCCTCCCCCTTCTCCTTCTCCCCCCTTCGCCCCCACTCCCTCTCCCTCTCTCCCTCCCTCTCTTTTCCCCTCTCCCTCCCTCCCCCTCTCCTTCCCCCCTTCTCCTTCTCCCCCCACCCCCTTCCCCCACTCCCTCTCCCTCCCTCTCTCTCTCCCTCCCTCCCCCCCTTCTCCTTCCCCCCTTCTCCTCATCCCCCCCACCCCCTTCCCCCCCACTCCCTCTCCCTCCCTCTCTCTCTCTTTCCCTCCCTCTCTCTCTCCCTCCCTCTCCCTCCCTCTCTCTCTCTCTCCCTCCGTCTCCCTCCCTCTCTCTCCCTCGCTCTCTCTTTCCCTCCCTCTCCCTCTTTCTCTCTCTCCCTCCCTCTCTCTCCCTCTATCTCTTTCTCCCTCTCCCTCCCTCTCCTCCTTCTTCTCCTTCTCCCCCCTCATTCTTCTCCCCCCCCCCCCCCCCAGCCCCACCCCTACTGTTCGCTGCGTTCTCCGGGATGCCAGCCCCGGTTTGCTCACAGTCCGGCGGTGTGTCAGCCGGCGTACTCAACTTGCATGCCGACGTCGGGACTTCGGCCCATCTGGGCCGGAGAATAGCGGGAGGCTGGTTTTGGCCGTTTCGGGCAATTTGACGGGGTTATTCGCGGGAAAGGCGGTCGTAAAAAGTTGCGCGTTGGGGAGAATAGCGGGAACGTGTCGGACCGCGTTGCGGGAAAAAATGGCGCGTCCCGCTATTCTCCGCACCGGCGTGGGGTCGGAGAATTCCGCCCATTATCTTTTAAATTCTTTCAAGAGCTGCTTTATCATTTTAATCCTGTTGCAATCAGGACTGTACAGTTCTCTAAGTATGGTCAATGATTTATAAAGTGGCAGGGCTACCTCATTACATTGGCTCAGTATTGACCCTTAAAGCGTGCCAAATTCTGACCTGCTTTACTCACTGCCAATGAGCCATTTTACAATAGCTTCAATTTATTGTCAATCAGCAGCCCCACATCTTTGTCATTTCCCTGAGATGATATGAATTTCCTTCAATAGCTTTAGCCTTCATGTAGTAGCAGTATCTTTACATTGGAAAATTACATACAGGTATGTCACCCTGTCATTTAATAAAAGTGAGAAATAGAAAGCAAGGAATTATACACCATTTAGCCTAGCATCTATGTCGGGGAATTATTAGAATCCATAATTATGGTTGAAAACCTTGAGCAGAATTCTTCCAAGCAATTTCTAAGTGTGATCTCTGTTTTCTGGATGAGGATGGCTTTGAAGTATCGTGTCTCACAAAGTACATCAAGCTATGTTTTGAACAAAGCTGGTTTATTAACACCAAAACTAAATAGATTCAAATTGCTTACTAAGATATAAAAGATGCTAAATAAACTAAACTATGATTCTATCTGCAGAGCTTCTGAAAACACGACTACTCTCTATCCCGCCTAATTAAAATCAAGGATACCACCTGATCCACCATCTTGATCACCACCTAGTGGTTGGATGCCTTTGTATTAAATTGTTAGCCCTTCATTTAGCTTACAATATGCATTATTCTTTGAAGTTGTTTGGATGCATACATAAACATATTTACATTACATGATTCATTTAGGCTATACATGGTTTCACTGTTATTGCCCAGAAGTTAACAATTTTTGAATATGCACGAGTTGAGTCAGTCTGGTTTCTTTCTTAGACGTGTAGATCTTCTCAGTTGTATTTGTTCCAATGCTGCTGTCATCACATTTGCTGCTGGAACAACATCTTGCTGCTGTGCTGTTGGAGTTGACCAAAGTAGAGCTGTGTCTATCGTTATATGTAGAAATGTGGGTTGAGCTGTCTTCACCTTATGAAGTGCTGTGTAGTTTCTCCTTAAGATTGAACCCACTTCCGTTACTACTATGTATGAATGTGGAGCTCCTGGCGAATTACATGTCCCATACGGGGCCGTCCACTTGGAAGTTGTACGCAGTAGAGTATCACCTTGCTCTAACGATGCTAGATTTTTCGCTGTCCTGTCATAGTAACGTTCCTGTTTCCATTTGTTCTGCTTGATTTTCTAGATTGCATCGCTTTTGTCAGGATTCGCTGTAGTCAGACACGGTAATGTGGTAGGTATCTGTTGATTCATTAACAACGATACTGGTAAGTATTTTGTCGCAAGTGGTGTCTCACTGCAGCTTAACAAAGCTAAGTTTGGATCGCTGTTGGAATCCCACGCTTTTTGAAGTAGTTTCTTGCCAAATGTACTCCTTTCTCAGCCTTTCCATTGGACTGTGAATGAAGTAGGCTGGACGTTACATGCTGGAAATCGTATTGGAGAACTCCGTCCATTTGTTGCTATCAAATCACAGTCCATTGTCATCCATTGTGGTGAATGGGATGCCAAGCCTTGCAAATATTTTCTTCATAACCTTGATGACTGCCTTTGAACTTGAGTTGGGTAGCTTGATTACCTCAGGATAGTTCGAAAAGTAGCCAATGACTAACAAATATTCATTGCCGTGGAAAAAACAGATTGACGCTTACTTTCGACCGTGGAGTTGTGACGATTTTGTGCAATATTAATGTCTTCTTCTGTTGATGGGACTGGTGCTTCTGACACATTTCACTTTGTGCAACTAGGTTGCTAATGTCATCATTGATTCCTGGCCAATACACAGACTCACGAGCTCTTCTTTTCCATTTTTCCATCCCCAGATGGCCTTCATGAACCTTGTTGAGGATTATGCTTCATAACGAAGTCGGTAATATGATACGATTTTGCCTGAGCAGGAACCCACTTACACTGCTTAGTTCTGCTTGTATGTTTCAGTCATTGGAACAAGTTCCTTTGGGCCAACCATCCTGCATGTACTTCAACACTCGTTGTATAGTTTCATCTTGATATGTTTCCTCTTCGATGATCTTCGACTTGTCGTCAGAGACAGGTAGGTTTTCTTCAATGAGGGTTGTTTGAGCTTCAATAATCTGCACAATGTCTGTTGTCCCTGGATCATCAGTTGCACGCGATAGTGCATCAGCTACCACTATCTCCTTTCCTGGTGTGTAGACTAGCTCAAAATCGTACCTTTAAAGTTTCATAACCATTCTCTGTGGTTGTGGAGACATGTTGTTCAAGTTCTTCTTTATAATGGAAATGAGGGGACGATGATCAGTTTCAACAGCGAATGTGAGTAACCCACACACATAGTTATGGAATTTGTCCATACCTGTGAGTAGACCCAAACACTCCTTTTCAACTTGCGTATAGTGCTGCTCAGTTGCTGTCATCTCTCTCGAGGCATATGCAACTGGTCACCATGGCCCTTCACTTGACTGCTGTAAAAGCACTGCGCCTATGTTGTCTTTGCTGGCATCTGTCGACATCTTTGTATTACTCTTGGGATTGAAGGACAGAATAGGTGCTGTGGGTGAGTGCTCTTTTCAGATCAGACCACTCTCTGTTGTGTTCATCACACCAAGTGAACGCGATGTTTTTCAGGATTAACTGTCTGAGTGCCGTGGCGCGTGATGCCAAGTTTAGTATGAATTTTTGTTTTTAGAACAGTACAGCACAGAACAGGCCCTTCGGCCCTCAATGTTGTGCCGAGCAATGATCACCCTACTCAAGCCCATGTATCCACCCTATATCAGTAACTCTACAACCCCCATTAACCTTTTTTTTTTTTTGGACACTAAGGCCAATTTAGCCTGGCCAATCCACCTAACCCGCACATCTTTGGACTGTGGGAGGAAACCGGAGCACCCGGAGGAAACCCACGCACACACGGGGAGGACGTGCAGACTCCGCACAGACAGTGACCCAGCCGGGAATTGAACCTGGGACCCTGGAGCTGTGAAGCATTTATGCTAACCACCATGCTACCGTGCTGCCGATCAATTTTCTCCAAAAATTGACATCGCCTAGCATTCGTAGTATTGCCTTTTTGTCTTTTGGACATGACATTCTGGTAATGGCGGCAATCTTTTCAGTGTCTGGCTGGACTCCTTGGGCTGATAGTTGATCATCCAAGAAAATTATTCTGGAGATACCAAATTGGCATTTGGCTCTGTCCCGTTTGAGGCCAAACTTTTCAATGTGCTTCATGACTTGCAGAAGTTGTGCATTATTTTCCTCTTCATTTGATGACCAAATGATGAAGTCATCCACGCACACTCGTACGCCTGCAATAACTTTAACCATCTGTTTCATCGTCCGATGAAAACTTTCGGAAGCTGAAATGATCCCGAAAGGCATTCTATTGAAGCAGTATCTCCCATATGGTGTGTTGAATGTCCAGCGTTTCTTACTTGCATCATCTAATTTTAGTTGCCAAAAACCCCTGGATGCATCTAGCTTGGTAAAGATCTTGGCACCTGACATCTCACTCGTGATTTCCTCTCTTTTCGGCATCATGTAGTGTTCCTGCTTAATATCCTGATTCCGATCCTTGGGATCGATACAGATTCTCAGCTCACCGTTGGCTTTCTTCACACAAACTATTGAACTGACCCAGTCAGTTGGTTCTTCCACTTTGGTGATTATTCCCAACTACTGCATACGTTCAAGTTCCACTTTTAAATGTTCCCTTAAAAGAGCCGGTACCCTCCTAGGTGGATGAATCACTGGTTTGGTATTCGCTCTTAGCTGGATTTTATATTCAAATGGTAGTGTTTCTATACCATGAAAAATGTGAGAAAATGTCTGAACAATCGCCTCAATCTGGATATTAGAATTGGATGAAACTCTGTCCACGCTATAAATGCATTTCACAAGTTGCAGAATCTCACATGCCTGAACACCCAGTAATGAAGATCTCTTAGATTCAGTGATCTCAAATTTAATTGGAATCTTTTTCCTTTTGACCTCGACAGTTAAATAGCCGATACCCATTGTGGTAATCAAATTGCATTTATAATCCTGCAGTTGACAGTCATTTTCATCAATCACTTGTTTAATTTTTATTTTGGCCATGTCTGTCTGATTAATGAGATTAGCTCTTGCTCCGGTATCCAATTTCATCTTTATGTTAGTTTCATTTATAATTAATGGAATCGTCCAATCACCAGTGTTTTGAATGATTGAAATCTGTTTTAAAATGTTCGAATTGGAAGTTTTCTGTTGTGCTTTCTCTATTTTTTACCCTGTTTCAACAAAGAAAGAATTCTCTAAGTTGAATACATCTTTCATTGAATCACATTTGATCGCTTGATTAACATGCTTTTTAATGCTTACTTCTTGCACAGCTCTTCCATTGTTCACTGCACTAAGCTTTTTAAACCGCAGCAAATTTGTTCCCGATCTGCACTGAGAAGCATAGTGGCTAACTTGTGACACTTCGCACAGGTTTTCCCAAACGCAGAGCATTTTTTTATTTGATGGGCGTTGCCACGGTGTTTACACATCATGACGCACGTGACATCATGTGCAAAATGACTGCCGTCTGGAGCACGTTTCTTTTCTAGGTGCGCCACAGCATTAATGGCGTCAGCCACATTGTTAGTTTTCATGCCACTTTCTCCGACCAAAATTTCTGAGAACTGATTCCTGGCAAGGCGCCAACCCCGGGACCCACCGCTGTTTGTCAGTCTAACAGGGAGGGGACCAGCTCCCATTCCAGGTAATGATATGTTTGGGTGTCAGGAATGCAAAGTCTGGAGTCAGGTAAACAGTGGGGGGGGGGGGGGGGGCTGCTGTGGCCAGATTGGTGGAGTTGTGGATAGTGAGGAGGGCTGTAGTCGGCTGCAAAGAGACATAGATAGGATGCAGAGCTGGGCTGAGCAGTGGCAGATGGAGTTTAACCCTAAAAAGTGTGAGGTTGTCCATTTTGGAAGGACAAATCTGAATGCGGAATACAGGGTTAATGGTAGGGTTCTTGGCAATGTGGAGGAGCAGAGAGATCTTGGCGTCTATGTTCATAGATCTTTGAAAGTTGCCACTCAAGTGGATAGAGCTGGGAAGAAGGCTTATTATGTGCTAGTGTTCATTAGCAGAGTGATTGAATTTAAGAGCCGTCAAGTGATGATGCAGCTGTACAAAACCTTGGTAAGGCCACATTTGGAGTACTGTGTTCAGTTCTGGTCGCTTCATTTTAGCAAGGGTGTGGAAGCTTTCGAAAAGGTGCAAAGGAGATTTTCCAGGATGTTGCCTGGAATGGAGAGTCAGTCTTACGAGGAAAGGTTGAGGGTGCTCGGCCTTTTCTCATTAGAATGGAGAAGGATGAAGGGCGACTTGATAGAGGTTTATAAGATGATCAGGGGAATAGATAGAGTAGACAGTCAGAGACTTTTTCCCCGGGTAGAACAAACCATTATAAGGGGACATAAATTTAAGGTGAATGGTGGAAGATATAGAGGGGATGTCAGAGGTAGGTTCTTTACCCAGAGAGTAGTGGGGGCATGGAATGCACTGCCTGTGGAAGTAGTTGAGTCGGAAACTTTAGGGACCTTCAAGCGGCTATTGGATAGGTACATGTATTACGATAGAATGATGGGGTGTCCATTAATTTGTTCTTAATCCAGGACAAAAGTTTGGCACAACATCATGGGCCGAAGGGCCTGTTCTGTGCTGTATTTTCAATTTTCTATGTTCTATGCGCAGGGTTAGGCATGGTGGGTGTGGGGGAGGGGTGGGAGAGTGGGAGAGGAGGAGAACAATGAGGGAATGGAGGGTTCCGGGGTAGGCACCACCGCTGTTTGTCAGTCTAACACCCTCTCCCTATTCCTTGCAGATAGTGAACGGTGTGGACAGTATTTCGGAACCCGCAGAACAGGTTCTAATGTTGCAGCTGATGGACCAGGCAGCCAGGTGCTGGAGACGGCGGCAGCAGCAGTAGTGTCTACAGAGGCTCGAGGCAGCGGCCCATGTGCCGGACCCCACCCCATATCCTGATGACATGGCCACCCATCAGGCCAGGGTAAGACTCAAAGGGATGGCACATGACAGCCCAAGGTGTACAGGCGTCAATGATCATTCGGGCAGATGACGGACAGCGTGGCTGCAGGAGGAGATGGTGCGGCACCTGTACCACGTCTTTGCGGACTTGGCACCACATGGAGAAGGTGGACACCTGCTCTTCATGGTCGTCAAAGTCACCGCAGCGCTGACCTTTTATACCTCGGCACCCTTCCGGGGCTTGAGCGAGTACCTGTGACTTATCCCACAGGCCACAACCCACAGGTGCATCTGAAAGGTCACAGTCAGAAACTATATAAACTTTGACATGGACCAATCCCAACAGCATGCTTGGGCAGCAGGATTCTCCGCCATCGACGGGATGCCCCAGGCCCAGGGCCTGATAGATTGCAGCATGGTAGCAGAAGTGGATAGCACTGTGGCTTAACAGCGCCAGGGTCCCAGGTTTGATTCCCCGCTGGGTCACTGTCTGTGCGGAGTTTGCACGTTCTCCCCGTGTCTGCGTTGGTTTCCTTTGGGTGCTCCGGTTTCCTCCCACAGTCCAAAGACGTGCAGGTTAGGTGGATTGGCCATGATAAATTGCCCCTTAGTATCCAAAAAGGTTGGGAGGGGTTATTGGGTTGCAGGGATAGGGTGGAAGTGGGGGCTTGGGTGGGTCGGTGCAGACTCGATGGGCCGAATGGCCTCCTACTGCAATGTATGTTCTCTGTGCTATGCCGCGTTGCGTGCACCAGGCCATCTGGAAGTACCCTATATCAACAATAATGGGTTCCACTCCCTGAATATCCAGCTTGTGTCCTACCACAGCATGCAAGTGTGTGCTCGCTTCCCAGGGAATGTGCACAACAGTTACATTCTAGGGCAGTCTGACATCCTTCGTCTCTTCGAGTACCACCCCAGGATGGCCGGCTGGCTCTTTGGGCACAAGGGATACCCCCTTCGGACCTGACTAATGACACCAATATGGAGGCCGTTGACTGTTGCAGAGATGTGATGCAACGAGGCCCAAGTGGCCGCCCTTGTTGACATTGTGCAGGGCATCGGACTGCTCAAAATGCAGTCCTGATGTCTCGACCGCTCCGGTTGTGCCCTGCAGTACACCCCCCACCCCCCCCACCCCGGAGGGTTGTCCGCTTTGTGGTGGTCTGTGTATCGTCCACAAACTGTCACAGCAGTACAGCAACATGCTGGAGTTGGGGGATGAGGAACATGTGACCATCTCGGAGGAGGAGGTGGAGGACAAGGATCATGAGGTGGCGCTTGACCAGCAAGGGCTGGAGGATGATGCTGGGGAAGTACTTGAGGACCAGTCAGCGGTTGCAGGACAGGCAGCAGCAGCAAATGTCTGTCAAGCCAGGAGGGCCAGGGAGGCCCTCACGTTGCCCACTTCACATAGGACATGGCCTGGTCCGTTAATTACATAGATTACATAGAATTTACAGTGCAGAAGGAGGCCATTCAGCCCATCGAGTCTGCACCGGCTTTTGGAAAGAGCACCCTACCGATGCCCATACCTCCACCCTACCCCCATAACCCAGTAACCCCACCCAACATTAAGGGCAATTTGGACCCTAAGGGCAATTTAGCATGGCCAATCCACCTGACCTGCAAGTCTTTGGACTGTGAGAGGAAACCGGAATACCCGGAGGAAACCCATGCACACACGGGGAGAACGTGCATACTCCACACAGACAGTGACCCAAGCCGGGATTCGAACCCGGGACCTTGGAGCTGTGAAGCTTTTGCGCTATCCACAATGCTACCGTGCTGCCTTAATGCTACCCTCTTTCAATTTCCCACCCTAGCAGGGTCTGTTCCATCACTCCGGAGCGATGGGACTGTGTCGGCACTGTCGGTGGGTCACTATCAAGGGCAGGGGAGTGATGATAACCCGCAGAGAGCTGAACACTGGTTCTCCTCAATTTATGCCATAGTCTCACCCCTGTTGGCTGCTGAGTGCCTGCTCACACCCACCACCAACACGCGGTCTGCGCGGGGTGGGGGGGGGGGGGGGGATGTCCATGCCTGGAGAGATGGGCTAAGGGTTCGGAGGTCAACCCACTTAACGGAAGAAAGAATCCTGCCTGGGCAGCTATTCGCTCAGTAATCTGTTGCATCTCTAACATTTTCCATTTCTCAGGAGAGGTCACAGGCCTGAAACATTAACTCTGGGCACGATTCTTCAGCCTCTTTATGCTCTCGCTCAAGCGAAACAAGGCCAGTGAATAGCGGGAGAGGCAGAAAACGAGAACCACGCCAGGCAGCAAACAGTTTGCGATACAACTGGCCCACTCCCGTAGATGAAATCGGGATCTCGCCGTAGCATGGCCAGAAACCAATTATCACCACTTAAGCCCTATTTCCATACAATGAACAGGAGCCACCCCGTATCCAACATAGGGCTGGAGTTCACCATGGAACAGAGGGGCAGCTGGTTCGAGCCCCGGCTGCCCCTGCATCATCTGGCTCTGCCAGCCCTGGCTGTTCCCCATGATCTGCACCATCGTGTTGACGCCCTCGGCAATGCTCCTCAGTGACTGGGACATACGCTGCAGCCCATCGGCAATGCCCACCTGCGACTGGAACAAGATGTGCAGCGTCTGGGCCATTTCCATCTGAGAGTGGGACATGGCCTACAGAACCTCATTAAGGTCAGCCTGGGACTGGGTGACATCCTCAGCGAGGTGGACATTCTGTCGAGACCCTCAGCCATGGCCATCATCGACTGCGAAACGCCTTGGGCACCTTCACTAATGGTGCCGTTATCATGCACCAGGCTCTCCATTGCGGTTGCCACCCCAGCTATTTTGGCCTCAGTGCCACGCATTGCGGCGACATCTCCTGCGCCCGTAGCCTCTGGGAATCATCCAATCGTTTATGGACCTGCTGGAGCGTCGCTGAGACCTCCCTCTGAATGTCATGGCCACATTCTAATGTCTCCATCAGCTCCGGGAAAGCCTCTTCCACAGGCTCAGCATCAGGCTAGGACTCAACTGGGTCCTGGGATCCAGCAGCCCTCCGAGTGCTATCTCGCCTAGGGGTTCCTACCTCCACCTGATGTGCATCAGCAGCTGTGTGGTGCTCAGCAGAAGCCTGTTCACTAACATATCCCACTGAGGTGTGTTATCTGTGCTGATGGAGGGTGGGGTAGACAGCTGTGCTGTGTCGATTGTGTCTTCCTTGGAGATCTCATCCACAGTGTTCTCCTGGGAGACTGGAGAGGGGGCATCCCGGAATGTGCCAGCGCCGTAGGCTGGAGGACCTGTGGGAGAATGGACATGTGGTCAGTGGTAGGGATGGGTCAGTCAGTCAGGCAATAACAACTCACGTTTGACAGGTCCTGTGGGTGGAGCATGGTGATTCCTCACCTTTGCGGCGTACACCATCCTCCGCGTGGGTGACCGCCCTGTCCTTGGCCACCCCTTCACCTCCAGGGCTTGTTCCTCGAAGGAGGTGAGGATTCTTATATCTGGCACACCATTCCCTGTTTGGGCCCTCTCCAAGCGGTTGTGGGAGAGCTTTTCCTGAGGAGACACAGGGAGGGCATTGTTAGCCACATGTGTGGTTCACACTGATGGGAAAGGGGGTGTGAAGGAAGGGTTGGGGTTTTGAAGGGAGAGGGGATGGAGGGAGGTTTGGGTGTCGCATGGAGAGTTGGGGATGGATGCTGCCTGGGAGAGGCAAGGTCCAGGATTGGGGTGGGGGTGGGGAGGGGGGGGGGGGGTAACGGGGGCCAGGTTGTGGTGTTGACACACTCGTGCTGCCTGGTGTAGGTCATTGACCATTTTCCGGCACTGGAAGCCAGCCCTCCTGGCCACACTCCTGACTCTCACGGCCACCTCCACCTCGTCCCAGACAGGACTGGCTGCGCTGTGGCTAACCGTACGGATCCTCCACCCACAGGACATGCCTTCTGGTCTCCACTGTCCTTAGGAGCCTCCCCAGATCTGCATCCAAGAATCTTGGGGCAGGTCTCCTGGGCGCCATTGTTGTGAGCTGGCTGGGATTGGCTGAGCAAGAGCAGCTTAAGTGCTACTCGACCTTGTTAGCTGGGGGCTGGCGAGCGTGGTGCCGGCGAATCGGCTGGCGAGCCTTCATTTGTGGCGAGAAACCTGTGGGGCCTCGTTAAGTAGAGCAATTAACGTTGAATAGCGTTGCCGGCCTCACCAGGCTGAGCACCGGGAAGGTCGTGGAAGTTCCTGCTCACTACCACACTTGGATTGGATTGGATTGTCATGTGTACCGAGGTAGAGTGAAAAGTATTTTTCTGCGAGCAGCTCAACAGATCATTAAGTACATGGGATGAAAAGGGAATAAAATAAAATACATAATAGGGCAAGCCTGCAAGAAAAGATAAAAGGGGGAGGTTAGTAATGATGTTAGTCTTAGAATTAAATTTTGAAAGATTAGAACGAGAATAAGTTAAGTAAAAAGTGGATCTGTTGGGGAGAGCTCGCAGAGAGTTGCCTCGCTCTGGTGTCATCATTGTTCTTAGAAATCTTTCCAGAAGCATCTTGTAAATTTCTATTCGGAAAAGTTACTGAAAGCTGTTTGTTGCTAATCCTCACCCGATCAACTAATTGGCCGCCAGCAGCAGGAATGAAGCTTAAGGTGCAGAAGAAGTAACTTTGGAGCCTAGCCAGCTGGAAACATCTCTATAATTAAGCTGGTCCTCATTATCTTGGGTAAGAATAGATAATACTATTCAGCGTAAGTGCTGAGCATCGATTAGTACAATCTCTAAAGGGCACTTAGTATGCGAAACAGAAGTAATTCCTGTCCTGTATTGCTGTCCATTCCACAAATTGCTGCAGGTGCTGATAACATGAAATAAAAACCAGAAATGCTTGAAATCCACAACAAGTCAGGCAGCATCGACCTGCAAGGCAGCCATTTTGTTGCGCACCCCACTGACTGCCCTCTGTGTCCCGTCGTTGTGCAGTGACACCGGCCATATGGATGCACCCATCTCACCACCCACACATTCCACCCTCCACCCCACCATCTCCGCGCCCCCCCCCCCCCCCCCCCCCCCCACTACCGGAAGCATCCATAAGCCTTTGCAGGACGACACTGGATGAGGGCCGCGGAGCATACCACTGGCATGAGTAGGGCCAGCCATCAGTACCTCTGGCAGCAGGGATGGTTGTCAGGACCAGAGGCCCCCACCATGGAGTACGGCACCAACGGGACCAGGGGTGTACAGGTCGGCATGCCATGGGGAAGGGCCGGGGATGAATGTGGATTGGGGAAGGTGGGGGAAGGGGAGGGTGACACGCAGGGGGGCAGTGGCTGCAGTGCAGGCCAGGGCCACCGTGTCTCCCGATGGACCTGATTGGGCACGGGGGAACGTACCATGCTAAAATGCTGCTTTCCACCCCCTACGGACAACGGACTTCAGAATCCAACCAGGAATGGTGGCCTTCATCCTAGCCACCGAAGCCCTGAGGGATGCACTGAGGCTGTGCAAGCTGGAACTGCTCGAGGGGGACCCTGCAGGGGCGGAGCCTGCCCAGAGGAGCAGGAGCCAGCTGGTGAGGATTGAGAGCCAGCTGCCCAAAAGACCAATGATCAGGTGGAAAGGAGGCGCCGCATCAAGCCTCGGGTGTTCTGGCAGCGCCTGTCATTTGAGGACCAGCTGGATCGGGCATATCGTTGAAGACTCCGGCTGAGCAGGGGGACAATGAGACATATTTTCCAGTTCATCATGCACCTGGCACTGCGGGAGTATGGGAGGGGACACCCGCTCCCAGTGGCCATCAAAGTGATGGTTGCCTTGAACGTCTACGCCACTGGGTCCTTCCATGTGCAGAGTGGGGACCTGTCCATAATCTTACAGATGTCGCTGCTCAGATGCATCCGCGCCGTCATGGAGACCCTATATGCTCATTCGGCAGAATACATCCATTGCAATGTAGACTGAGCCCACCTGGATGCCTGGTCAGCGGGGTTCGCTGTCATCGCCGAGATGCTCCACGTCCAAGAGATGATCAACGGGATGCATGTCGACCCATGACAGGCCGATCTTTACAAACCGAAGGGGGGTCCGCTCGATGAACGAGCAGCTGGTGTGTGACCATGACATGCACATCATACACGTCTGCGCCCGATACCCAGGCAGTGTGCACAACGCCTTCATCCTGACACACTTGACGGTTCCTAACCTCTATGGGGGAGCGACACGGTAGCATTGTCGTTAACATTGTTGCTTCACAGCACCAGGGTCCCAGGTTCGATTCCCTGCTTGGATCGCTGTCTGTGCAGAGTCTGCACATTCTCAGCGTGTCTGTGTGGGTTTCCTCCACGAAAGACGTGCTGTTCGGTGAATTGAACATTTTGAACTCTCCCTCTGTGTACCCGAGCAGGTGCCAGAATGTGACGACTAGGGGATTTTCACAGTAACTTCATTGCAGTGTTAATGTAAGTCTTTATGTGATAATAATAATAATAATAAAAGAATAATAAAAGCGCCGGCTGAGGGGTTGGCTCCTGGGCAACAGGGGTTATCCACTCTGGTCGTGGCTATTGATGCCTCAGACTGATGCGGAGACGTGTGACGTGTTACAACTAGGAGGGTCTCCCACATTGTGGTGGCCTGCCCTGACCTCCACAACATCGCGCAGCAGAGGGGTGACATGCTGGAGGTGGACAAATGGCAGGACTCGTCCAATGAAGAGGATACAGGGGAGGAGAGGATGGGCAGCACATGGGAGCCCACACAGCATCTGTGTTAAGGCCGCTTGCATGGGATGCTATAATAGCCTCCATGTTCGCTGACTAAGGGTTCTAGCCATTGGCATGGTATTCCCCCCCACCGGGCAATCTCCCACTCCAATGAACATATCACCATGTCCCCAACTTCAATGCGGGATGCAGGCACTGGGCAGTAAAAGCAGGGCTGGTCCATGGCTTAATCAGAACAAGTACCAAATCAGGTTGGATACCATCACGTTCTTAGGAGATAGGCTATTGCCAAAAGGTGTGCAGCCAGATAGTGAAAAAAATCAAGGGCTTTCTTAAGATGCCATGGCCCACAGACAGAAAAGGTGTCTTATGTGTACTTATGTGCACTTGGCATGGTAAACATCATGGGCAAATGTCTTCATCACATGGTCTCCAAAACATCCCAGTTGCGAGACTCAATAAAGAAGGATGCAGTTTTTAATTGGTCATCCAAACACGAGCAGGAGTGGTAGGCGCTGCGTATCTCGCTAACGGCAGCGCCAGTCCTTGCATTTTTTGACCCGACAAAGAAGACGAAGATCTCGACTGGTGCATCCCAGGATGGCCTTGGAGCAATGCTTCTGCAGCAGGGTGCACGTCGAGGGCAATGACCGAAACAGAGCACAGATCTTAAAGAAATGCCTTGGGATGGTCACGAATTTAGAGAAGATTCATGCTGAATGTGTATGGGCTGCCTACGTTCCTCGTGCAGACCGACCACAGGCCACTCCTTTCCGCAGTACAAAAAATTGGTGTCAAATGTCCCCAAGAATACAACGCCTTATGATGAAGCTCCAGCGCTACGACTTTGACCTTATATATACGCAAGGCAAGTACCTTGCAGTAGCTGACATGCTCTCTCAGGCCAAGGACTTCAATAAGGTACGCCTAGTAGAGGACGATATTCAGCTTCATGTCAACCTCGTTGCCGCGTCGCTTCCGGCCTCTGAAGAGAAATCATGCCTGATAAAGCAGAAACAGCTGAGGATGTAGTCCTGCAAAATGTTTTCAAATGGATTAGAGAGGGTTGGCCCTCAGGTTCCTTCTCCGGGTACTACAATGTGCGGTCGGAACTCAGTGAGACGAATGGTCTTCTGAGGCAGCACAGAAATGTAACCACACAGTCGTTGAGGCCGCTTATGCTTAAGAAACTTCATGAAGGCCATCTGGGCATTGAAAAATGCAAGCGTAAGGCCTGAGAGACAATCTATTGGCCAGGCGTCACCCAGGATATTATGGGTATGGTCGACCACTGTGACCTGTCAGAAATTCCTACGCAGGCAGACTAAAGAACCGATGCAGGTGGGAGACATCATTGTAAGTTTGTGGCAGAAAGTGGGCATGGACCTGCTCCATTTCAATGGGCGAGACTACTTGGTAATAATTGATTATTTCTTAAACTATCCAGAAGTTGCACAGTTGGCAAACCCGAGTGTTCGGTGTGTTGTCCAACATGCCAAAGTGATCTTCGCCAAACATAGCAGACCATTCATTGTAGTATCACTTGTCAATAGCCCATTGACGAGTGACGCTGAGCGATAGCTAAGAGGCAGCAAGTATATATCCTCCTGACTATCAATGGCCTTTTTTTAACAGCTGCTTCATGATATGTACAGCCTTTGCTGCCTTCCCGTTCAACTGGTGATATAGGGGGCTAGAGATGACGTGCCTTAAGTCAAGATGACCGGCAAATTCAGTCCATTCATGATTTTAGAAGCACAGCCTATTGTCCGACATTACAATGAATGGTATGGCATGTTCGAAAAAGATCGCTTTGGCATATTGTACAACACACCGAGCACTTGAGTTCAAGTGTCACAGCTGACATCCTCACCTTCCACCAGCACAGAGACACACACATCGGTGGACAACAGTATGGACAGATTTTTGGGGCACATTCTGGTGAACACCACACAGTTGCTGATGCACATCAGGTGGAGGCAGGAATCTAGGGGAGATAGCAGTCAGAGGTCTGCTGGATCCCAGGACCCAGCTGCATCCCCGTCAGATGCTAAGCCTCTGGACCAGGTTTACCCGGAGCCGATGCAGATGCAAGGGTGCGGCCGTGAGATTCAGTGGGGGATGTCAGCGACCCTTCAGCAGGTCCACAACCAATTGAAGGAGCCCCAGAGGCTACTGGCATAGGAAATGGCACCAGTAATGCGTGGCACTGAGGCCAAAACTGCTAGAATAGCAGTGGAGAGCCAGGTGCAGGACATCAGCAAAATGAGTGGAGGTGTCCAAGATGTGGCTCAGTCAGTGACGGCCATGGCTGAACACCTCAATAGCATGCCCCAGTCGCAAGGGGATGTGACCAGCTGGAGCTTGATGAGGCTCTGCAGGGTATGTCTCAATCTCAGATGGGTATTACCAAGGCCCTTCAGTGGGTTGATCTGTGAATAGCGCCAATTTTGCTGTCGTAGAACACCACCGATTCAGTCCTGACGTCAGCACTTAGTTTCTGGCGTGGAGAATTCCGCCAATTATCCTTTGCATTCTTTCAAGATCTGCTTTATAATTTTAGTCATGTTGCAATCAGGACTGTGCAGTTTTCTAATTGTGGTCACACCAATGATTTATAAAGTGGCAGGGCTACCTCATTACATTAGCTCAGGACTGACCCTTTAACGCGAGCTGAATCTGACCTGCTTTACTACTGCCAATGAGCAATTTCGCAATAAATTCAATTTATTGTCAATCAGCAGCCCCACATCTTTTCCATTCCCCAGGGATGATATGAAATGCCAGTTTCCTTCAATAGCTTTAGCCTTCATGTAATAGTAGCAATTATGTCTTTAAATTATATCTCCATTCAGGAAACATCTTTAGGTTGGAAAGTTACCTGCAGATATGTCACCCTGCCATTTAATAAAGGTAAGAAATAGAATTCAAGGAATTATACACCATTTTGCCTGGCATCTATGTCGGGAAAGTATTAGAGTCCATATTTAAGGCACAGTTTGCTGAAAACCTTGAGCAGAAAGAATTCTCCCAAACAATTTCTACTTGTGGCCTCCGGCAGGAAACGAGGTGCAATTCCTATTGGGTGGATCAGGGTAATCTAGATCGCAATTTGCCATGCTTAGAAATTTTGTTGGAGCCAGAGTGATTTGCGCCATGGGACCCGAAGAAGCCAGCAAGGCCGGATCCACAGAAATTGGAATGTTAGAATAACATGACAGCACCCCACCTCAATTGCTGGTAATGTGTCCCATATTTCTAGTAAGACTCCGCCAGTGGCCCCCCCAATCACTGGCAAAACCCTCCCCCACAAGTGAGCAATACCTCGCTATGTGTTTGCCAAGGGACCTCCCTCGGGGGCCCAACATTCAAGCCCCACCCTCCTGCTTGCTTTAGTCTCCATTCTGGCCCCAGCTCTGGGTAGTGCCAAACTGACACTGTCCCTTGGCTTCCTTGGAAGTAGCAACATGGCGCTGCTAAAGAGCCAGGGTGAAGCTCTTAATCAGAACACGAGCGGCGGGATTCTTCGTTTCTGAGACTTAGGGCAGGATTCGGCGATTGCCGACGCCAAAAGCGCGTTCGACGATTGGCTGGAGAATCTGTTTTTACGCCGACACTGCGAGTGGCGCCGTTTTTCGGATGCTCCGCTCCCTCAAAAATGGCAAAATTGCTGAGTATGCCCCACACCATCAGGATGGCCTCAGTCGTCACCTAAAACCCTCCCCCAATCCGTATCTGCAGGTAAAGCCGGGGTGCTTTATGTGGCGTGGCTACTAGCTCCCCACCGGGCGGAGTATTGGTGCGGGGTCGACGCCGACAATTTGGTCATTAGACCAGTCACATGCTCCGGACATGTAGCTGGATTCTCCGCTCCCCAATGACGCAATCGCGTTTGGTGATGGGGTGGACAATCCGTTTTGGAGCCAATATTGGGAGCGACGCCGGTTTTTGTATCCTCCGCCCCCTGAAATGCGGCGTATTCTAGGAGTACGCCGCGCCAAGTATCCACGGCCTCAGGCCATTGCCTGAGGCCTGCCCCATGATACGCCATCCCCAATTGGCCGAGTTCCCGACAGCATGGGACTCTCATGGTCCCACCCATCTGGGATCCTCGTGTGGCAGCTGTGGACACAATTTGGGGGAGGGCAGATCCATGGGCAGGGGGTGTCTTCATTTGGTGCTGGTGGCATTGTGGGTGGGCGGTCCGGGGCGCGTGAGCGGCCGATGGGGGGGCACTACTTTTGCGGTGTGGTTCCACAGACTGAGTCCGCCATGGAGCACCGTGCGGCAGTTTCCCTGGCGTAAAAGATCACCATTTTCACACCATCGTGTGGACTTAATCTCTAGACTGGAGAATCCAGCCCATAGTCTCAAAATCATAGAATCCAGCCCTAAGTGTTAACACCAAAGCAGAATTTGTGGGGCGCGATTCTCTGCTGCCCACGACGGGTCGGAGAATAGCGGGAGGGCCTTCCTGACATTTTTCCCGCCCTCCCGCTATTCTCCCCCCCCCCCCCCCCCCCCCCCCCACGGCCGCCCCACAACACGAATCGCTGCTCGCCGTTTTTTACAACCATGGCATGGGCCTGCGATCGGTGGGCACCGATCACGGGCAGCGGGTCCGATACCCGGGCACTATTTTTTCCTCCGCCGCCCCGCTGGATCAGTCCGCGGGGTGGCTGAGGGGCATGATGGCCCGCTCATGCTCGGGTTTGACGAATCTGCGTGATGACGTCATCCGCGCATGCGCGGGTTGGAGCCGTCCAACCCGCGCATGCGCGGCTGACGTCATCGTGCGCGTCAGCCGCCGTGGCGCTTGGCACGCGGACTTAGCGATGGTCGCTAAGCCCACAATGCCGTGCTTCACGGGGCCGCGCTGCTAGCCCTGCCCGGGGGGGGGGGGGGGGGGGGGGAGGATCGGGTCCCGGGAGGGGGCGCGGAGGCTGCCGTGAAACACGGCCAGTTTCACGGCAGCCTTTACGACGCCCCGCATTTGCGGAGAATCGCGCCCGTGGACTTTTACGACAGCAGAACTGGCGTCACACCTGGACCGATTCCGCTACTGTGAAGGGGCTGGCACCAGCGCCATGTGGAGCACAATCGATTCCAATGAAAAATGGTACAGTAGTTGCCGGGTCCGTGATTGACACTCAGGAGGCTGCATGTACACATTACAATCCCCACACACACTCATCTCAGCCAACATGATGGCACTGGTTGTGCTGGAGCGCGCGCGTACAGCTGATGGAACATCTGTAGCCAGAGGGCACTGAGTGACAATGCCCTGGGAGGACACTTAAATGACCCTTCGCCCTAAGTTCACAGTGGGTTGTCAGCAGCATGTGCAGCTACATGACTGCCTTGCCGGCTGCGCCAATGGTGTTCTGGGCCTGTTCACCCTGACCACACAGCCCAACTGCTGGTTACCGTCCGCTGCTCCTGCAGCCCAGGCAGAAGACCCCCAGCCACTGGCATAACTGTCAGAAAACTATGCCGATGTTGGTCACTTTCTGTAGTCCCTTTCACTCCCTCAGCTGCCACTATGTCGGTTTCACGATTTTTAAAACACAAGTGAACCACGCCATCGGGAACGCGGCCCGTCAGAGGTGAAGGAACATCGTGGAGGCCCCGGAGATTACCGGGTCAGGCCCGCTAATGATGTGCAAATAGTGGCCACTGTGCATGCATTCTGGTACGCATCGACGCTGCTGTCGAGGTGACGGAGAATCGTGATTTGCCGTCAAATCAGCGATCACCGTGATTTTGGCATCAGAACTACTCTCCGCCCAATAGCGTTTTGCGACTTCAGCGTCGGCAAACAGGGAATCCCGCCCGTGGTATTTCTAGGAAGGACTTCAAAACAGAGGAAACTTCCAACAGAGAAAAACTGGTTAGAATCAACATCTGCTCTTTCTAGGAAACACTTGAGAACAAAGAAAACGCTTGTCAGAAAAACTGTGGTTAGAAACAACACCTGCTTATCAATTGACGCAATTTGGAGTTAATAGGTCATGAAGAACAAACAAAAACAAATAAGTGAATCCAACCTTCGAAACAGCCTAAAGCTATCAATTAAGGCGTTTGTAAAAAGTAATGAACTGCGTAATTGTGGTAGTCACCACAGTTGTATGTATCACATACGAGACGTAATACGGTAAGGCTCCTGTACTACAGGTACGGGGGTAGATCCCTGCCTGCTGGCTCCACCCAGTAGGTGGAGTATAAATGTGTGGGCTCACTGAGTCTACACATCTCTGCTTAATAAAGCCTCGATTTCACTCTACTCTTGTCTCGTCGTAATTGATAGTGCATCAATTTATTAAGCAGAGATTTTACAACGATGGACCTCCACATCAAGCTGGATCGCTTGCAGCTGCACCCTCAACCAAACAATGCCAAGTCGGCCTTCACCCACTGGCTAGTTTGCTTTGAAGCCTACAGCGCATCTGCGACAGAACCACCCTCAGAGGCACAGAAACTCGAGATCCTGTATACACGGCTGAGCTCCGATATCTTTCCCCTCATCCGGGACGCGCCCACCTACGTTGAGGCCATGGCGCTTCTGAAAGAAAACTCCCAGCAGACCAACAAACTCTACGCCAGGCACCTCCTGTCCACATGGTATCAACTCCCTGGTGAGTCTGTAGAAGATTTCTGGCGTGCCCTGCCACCATCTTTAACACCACCCGCCACGTGTGTCCCGTGGGTGCCACCATCTTCACCGCCTCAGGACCCCTGCTCGCCAGGCACCTCATTGGGCCGCTCATCACCTGCAACCACTGCCAACCAGCCAGGGGTCTTCCAACACCAGCTACAGCTCGCCTCCATCACGATCGACCAGTCCCGGCCGCACAGCCTCGCAACATGTGTCGACGACGGTAAAGGTCGATGGGCACAAGACATCATGCCTTCTTGACTCCGGGAACACAGAGAGCTTCATCCACCGCAATACGGTAAGGCGCTGCTCCCTCGCGGTACACCCCATCACACAACGAATCTCCTTGGCCTCCAGATCCCACTCCGTGGCGATCCGGGTGTACTGCATCGTCACCCTCACCATCCAGGGTGGAGAGTTCAGTGACTTCTGGCTCTACGTCCTCTCCAACCTCTGCGCTGCCTTGCTACTCGGCCTGGACTTCCAGTGCAACCTCCAAAGTCTCAGTCTGAAATTCGGTGGGCCCCTACCACCCCTTACTGTATGCGGTCTCACGACCCTTAAGGTCGACCCCCCTTCTCTGTTTGCAAACCTCACCCCAGATTGCAAACCCGTTGCCACCAGGAGCAGACGGGACAGTGCCCAGGACAGGACCTTCATCGGTTGTGAGGTCCAGCGGCTACTGCGTGAAGGCATCATTGAGGCCAGCAACAGCCCCTGGAGAGCCCGAGTGGTAGTTGTGAAAACTGGGGAGAAAAACAGGATGGTCGTTGACTACAGTCAGACCATCAATCGGTACACGCAGCTCGACGCGTACCCCCTCCCACGCATATCTGATATGGTCAATCCGGTTGTACAGGACCGGGTGTTCTCGACAGTGGACCTGAAATCTGCCTACCACAAGCTCCCCATCCGCAAGGCGGACTGCCCGTACACTGCGTTTGGAGCGGACGGCGGCCTTTACCACTTCCTTAGGGTTTGCTTTGGCATCACTAATGGGGTCTCAGTCTTCCAACGGGAGATGAATCGAATGGTTGACTGGTACGAACTGTGGGCTACCTTCCCGTGCCTGGATAATGTCACCATCTGTGACCACGACCAGCAGGACCGCGACACTAACCTTCCAAATTTCTCCACACCGCCAAACTCCTCAACCTTACGTACAACAAGGAGAAGTGCGTGTTCAGTACCAACCGCTTAGCCATCCTCGGCTATGTGGAGCAAAATGGAGTTCTAGGGCCCGGCCTGATCGCATGCTACCCTCTTGGAACTCCCACTCCCCCACTGCCTCAAGGCCCTCAAACAATGCCTGGGGTTCTTCTCATACTACGCCCAGTGGGTCCATAACTATGCGGACTATGCCCGCTCACTCATTCACTCCACCGCTTTCCCCCTGATGGCCGAGGCTCACCAGGCCTTCAACCGTATCAAGGCTGACATTACCAAGGCCGCGATGCATGCAGTCGACGAGGCACTCCCCTTCCAAGTCGAGAGCGATGCATCAGACGTCGCTCTGGCCGCCACCCTCAACCAGGCAGGCAGGCCTGTGGCATTCTTTTCACGCACCCTCCATGCCTCTGAAATTCGGCACTCCTCCATTGAGAAGGAGGCCCAAGCCATTGTAGAAGCTGTGCGATCAAGCAACCACCCCTTTATTGGAGAAAATAAATACAAATGATTAGGACAGGGTCCAATTAATTGGGGCCAAGTTCAAGGACCGCCCAAAAGGGCACAAAGTCCCTTTGGGGTATAAAAAGGAGCCCCCAAGACAGATCGCTCTCTTCTTCATCTTTATCATCTTGGCCTTGGCACTCAGCGACGAAAGACCCGCCAAGCACCAGCCAAGTAAGTCTAAAGTCAACGCACGCTACGAGATAGGCGCTCCTAGCTACTATTCTACACCAGTTTGAAGCCAACAGTATCAGAACCGGACAATGGCCATTGTTCCTCTGACTGAGTGGGCACCCGAAGCTAAGCATAGGCTTTTAGTAGTAGTTGTAGTTTAGTGAGTAGAGTTTGTGCCTGAGTATAATTGACTGTGTGTGTAAATAAATGTGCATTGATTTCAAACTTACTAACTGGTGTATCGAGTCTTTGATCAGTATTCGGTTTTGAACCTTGTGGCGGTATCGAAAGGATACCTGGCGACTCTTGAGCTAACGTAATTAAGACAGAGCAAATTAAGGAGAGAGCATAACGAGCAACACTTCATAAAATTGAAACTCATGAAAATGAAAGCAAATTAGTCCTGGTTAGCAGTTAGAAGATGGGGCAGGATGGGGCGGCACGGTAGCACAGTGGTTAGCACTGTTGCTTCACAGCACCGGGGTCCCAGGTTCAATTCCCGGCTTAGGTTACTGTCTGTGCAGAGTCTGCATGTTCTCCCCGTGTGCGCGTGGGTTTCTTCCGGGTGCTCCGGTTTCCTCCCACAGTCCAAAGATGTGCGGGTTAGGTGGATTGGCCAGGCTAAATTGCCCTTAGTGTCCTAAAAAATAAGGTTAATGGGGGTTGTTGGGTTACTGGGATAGGTATACGTGGGCTTGAGTAGGGTGATCATTGCTCGGCACAACATCGAGGGCCGAAGGGCCTGTTCTGTGCTGTACTGTTCTAATTCTAATTCTTCCTGTGTCTGCGTGTGTTTCCTCCGGGTGCTCCGGTTTCCTCCCACAAGTGACGTCCCGAATGACGTGTTGTTAGGTGAATTGGACATTCTGAATTCTCCCTCAGTGTACCCGAACAGGTGCCAGATGTGGCAATTAGGGGCTTTTCATGGTAACTTCATTGTAGTGTTAATGTAAGCCTACTTGTGACAGCAATAAAAGGTTATTATAAAAGGCTAGAAAGAGAATAGGGATAATGGACAGGTGCAGGATGTGACGAGTGGTGGTCTGCAAGTATTTGTATTGGAACCTAACTTTCACCACATTTATTAATGATTTATATGATGTGATAAAAGGTCACATATCCAGATTGGCCGATAACCCAAAGATAGGTGGCATTTTAAGCAGTGTAGTTCATGGAAGTGGAAAATTAAAAATAAATATTGATAGTTTAAGTGAATGGGACAAAACAAAGATAAATGGACTTGAATATGGGCAAATGTGAGTTCATCCATTTTAGACCAAAAAAGATAGAATATAAGAACATAGGAATTAGGAGCAGAAGTAGGCAATACAGACCTTCAAACCTACTCCATCATTCAATCAGATAACGGCTCTTCCTGGTCACAAATCCACCTCCCTGCCTGTTCCCCATATCCCCATAAACCAATTTTTTATTTTTAAAATCAGAAATATATCGATCTCTTTCTTGCAACCATTTAATGATTCAGACTCCACCGCAGCGAGTTCCACAAATTCACCACAATCTGCGAGAAGTAGTTCCTCCTCATCTCAGTTTTAAATCTACTGCCTCTCAACCTATATATGTGACAGACTTCTTTCTAAATGTTGAAAAACCCAACAGTAGAGGTCGAGAGAGACTTTGGGGTTAAGAACAGAGATCATTCAGATGCCATGAACACTTACATTTCTCAGTTGACGTACAAGAATCCATCACTTTTAATTCAATCACTTGACCCAATCAGGTGACGGAATTTGATTCCACTGGGTGGCGGTAAAAGTTAGTTTAGGAACTAACAGTCCCTCTGATGGTCTGGGCACTCAGTATTTAAACAGACACAAAACAATGCTGAGTTCAAAACCATTTTCTGATATGTGTGAGGAACTGACCATGCCCAAACATCACGCTGTGTATGATCGACACACTGCAAACAGGCCCTCCTATTCCCTGGATTGACATCAAGACATGCATGCTGGGACAGCCCAGTAGCATGTTTTGCAATGCTCCAGGACTGCCTCAAACTTCTCCCACTCATCCTTCAGACCTTGCTCCCTCAGACATGTGTCTCTGTCCACCCCTTCCATCCCATCCTCCATCCAACATATAATCTCTACTGCGCAGCACCCAATTTTAAACTTTCCCTTTTGTTCTTTCCCCTGCATTTCCTGGGTTTCTACTCACTTATTACCTGTCACATCTCTAATATTTTCCATTTCTGAGGGGAGGTCACAAACCTGAAACATTAACTCTGGGCGAAATTCTCCCCCCCCCCCACGACGGCTGGGAGAATAGGGGGAGGGCCTTCCCGACTTTTTTGACGCCCTCCCGCTATTCTCCCCCCCCCCGCCGAAATCCCGACACGAATCGCTGCCGCCGTTTTTTTACGGGTTTCGCGCAAAAACGCGATGACGTCACCCGCGCATGCGCGGGTGGAGTCTTCCCACCTGCGCATGCGCGGCTGACGTCATATGACGCGTCAGCCGGCGCTAAGTCCGACAAGCGGGCTTAACGATTTTCGTTAAGCCCGACTTGTCGGAGCCTCCGACGTCAGGCTGCTAGCCCCGACGGGGGACCAGAATCGGTCCCCCGTCGGGAAGGGGCGCGATGCCGTAAAACCCGCCTGGGTTTTACGGCAGTTTGACGATTTCTCCCATTTTGGGAGAATTTCGCCCTCTGTTTTCCACTCCTCATAGAATCATAGAATGATAGAATTTACAGTGCAGAAGGAGGCCATTCAGCCCATCGGGTCTGCACCGGCCCTTGGAAAGAGTACCCTACCTGAGACCATAGCTCCACCCTATCCCCACATCTCCACCTTATCCCCATAATCCCATACAACCTTTTTTTGGACACAAAGAACAATTTAGCACAGCCAATCCACCTAACCTGTAAATCTTTGGACTGCGGGTGGAAGCTGGAGCATCCAGAGGAAACCCATGCACACACGGGGAGAACGTGCAGACACCGCACAGACAGTGACCCAAGCCGAGAATTGAACCTGGGACCCTGGATGCTGTCTGACGTGTTGCATATTTCTAGTATTTTCGGTTTTTACTTTGTGTTATCAGCGCCTGCAGCAATTTGTGGAATGGACAGCAATACAGGGGAATGGACAGGAATTACTTCTGTTTCGCATACTAAGTGCCCTTTACGACCACTTACACTGAATAAGTATTATCTATCCTTACCCAAGAGAATGAGGACCAGCTTAAATATTGGGATGTTTTCAGCTCTGAAAATGAATTTGGCTAGACTCCAAAGTTACTTCTGAACCTTAAGCTTCCTTCCTGTTGCTGGTGACCAATTAGTTGATCAGGTGAGGATTAGCAACACACAGCTTTCATTAACTTTTCCGAATAGAAATTTACAAGCATTAAAATGATCCTGCTGTGCCATTTACATTGCTTAATTTAAAATCTTTTGGACAAATCAACATTCTTAAAGCTCAAACAAAATGAGAGAATTATTAACAGTTCACTCTAATGGCTGCAAGGATGAAACAGAATTGAAAACAGAAAATGCTGGATAAACTCAGCAGGTCTGGCAGTATTGGTGGAGAGGGAGAAACAGACTTAACATTTCGAGATCAATACAACTCTTCTTAGGAACTCGAGAGAGTAAGGAATGTGATTGACTACCCCACTAAACACAGGGGTTCCCATTTTCGGGGGTGTGGGTGGTGGGAGGTCACGCAGAGGAGACTGACATTTCCCTGGGGGGGGGGCTTGAAGGAGTTTTATGCTTAGGTTTACAATCCCCCTGGCATGTGGATAAGGCAGCTTTTATCAGCTGTGCACTGCTACGTAGGTGGGTTTGCCTTCATCCGAAGATTGTGGTTTCAACAGTCCAAAGATGTGCAGGTTAGGTGGATTGGCCATGATAAATTGCCCTTAGTGTCCAAAATTGCCGTTAGTGTTGGGTGGGGTTACTGGGTTATGGGGATAGGGTGGAGGTGTTGACCTCGGGTAGGGTGCTCTTTCCAGGAGCCGGTGCAGACTCGATGGGCCGAGTGGCCTCCTTCTGCACTGTAAATTCTATGAAACCTCACTCTGGAACATCAGTGCATGTATTTACCAAACAGCCACTCAAGTAGTGAGCAATTGCCACAGGCATCATCCCTCTTGAGAATAAATAGGAGACTATAGCGCTATACGCTCGTTCGCACTCCTGGGGAAGGGTGCACACATGCACATGGATGTTTTTGTTTAAATTTAGTGTACCAATTCATTTTTTTCCAATTAAGAGGCAATTTAGCATGTTCAATCCACCTATCCTGCACATCTTTGGGCTGTGGGGGCGAAACCCACGCAAACACGGGGAGAACATGCAAACTCCACACGGACAGTGACCCAGAGCCGGGATCAAACCTGGGACCTCGGCGCCGTGAGGCAGCAGGGCTAACCCACTGTGCCACCGTGCTGCTCTTTGCACATGGACGTTCAGGGAGTGGAATACCTTGCTGTTGGTGTAAGGCACACCCTGATGGCCCAGTGAGCGCAAAGCGACATGCGTGTCCACTCATTAGCCCCTGGATCTGGGGGCATCCTGCCATGGCAGAGAACCCTGCTGCCTGGGCATCGTGTTGGGCTTGGTTCTTGTCAAAGTTCATATAGTCGCTGCCCAGAAAAATAGGGCAGCTGTGAAGTCACGGATGCCCGAAATGCAATGGGACTGCCTTGTACGCAGGGTAAGTGAAATGGCAACCCAGCAAAAATTGCTGGCTAAACAATTGTTGGACCTAAAAAAAGGCCGCGATGATCTTTTTCTCATAGGAAAGGGCAGACAAGAGAGTCCAGGTACTCCATAGGATGTCAAAGATGGAGGTAAACAGCATTGTACTTACACTCTCCCTAGGGGTAGGGTCCCTGGAACCCCTCCCTAGCCTGGATACCATCAGAATAAGGTCTGTTGGGTCAAGGGCTGTTGTAACCAGGCAGTCGATGGAGGATGATCTGTGGCGTTGCAGCACTTGTGGCTTGCAAAGCAATAGAGATAGGAAGCCACAGTTTAGCAAACCCACCACCCTCCTTGAAGGAGATGCCAGCCCAGAGCCAGGAGGTCCACCCTGAACAGCCTACTGAAGATGGGTGCATATTTTAAAATTGCATTGCCACACCACGGGTTTCCTCCATCCAAATAAATGTCCAGGTAAGTAGCTATCTGTTAGATATTGAGCTGGAAATGGGAGCCAGGATTTCAATAATAGTGAGACAGACATATGAGAAAATCAGGATGGGGATGCAATAAGTGAGTTTGCAGGACACTAAGGCAAGACTAGGAACCTACATGGGGGGGGGAACCTCTAGCCATGATCTCCGACATGCTACACACCTCCCGATCCAGGGTTGCAAAGAGGAGAAGATGACCTCCTGCATTCCCTACTTCAGAGGGACTTACGGATTTTGGAGGGGAGGGATGTTAAAACCCCCACAGACCCACTGCGATGACCTGATTAATCTGCACATGAGCCTTGTGGAGTACAAACTCCCCTGCTGAGGGGTGGAGGCCCATCAGCAGGCTAGTCAATTCCACAGGATAAAACCTAGCCCTGGCAGGATCCGGGTCCCAGAATAGTCCCGGCTGGGACTTGGACTGTTGTTTTATAGACTTTTCCTCAACCAAGGGCTGGAAATAAACCTTATTTTGACTCTCCTTTCTGAACTCCTTCTTGACTACCATATATAGAAAAGTTATGGCACAGAAAGGGGCCATTCAGCCCATCGTGACTGCACCACCTAAAAAAAGAGGAAACAATAAACTAGTTGCTCCTTTTAATCCCATTATCCAGTACCTGTTCATAGCTTTGCAGTTTACAGTGCTTCAGATGCAAGTTCGCCTTAAATGAATTGAACATTTTAGCCTCAACCACCAATTCAGCAAGTGAATTCCACTACCATCTGGGTGAAAATCATTTCCTTGTGTCTCTCTAATCCTTCATCTTAAAACTATGCTCCCTGGTAATTGATCCCTCAGCCGGGGGAAACAGGTTCTCCCTGTCTACTCTACCGGGGCTGGTTTAGCACAGTGGGTTAAGCAGCTGGCTTGTAATGCAGAAGAAGGCCAGCAGCGCTGGTTCAATTCCCGTACCAGCCACCCTGAACAGGTGCCAGAATGTGGCAATGGAGGGCCTTTTATATTAACTTCATTGAAGCCTACTTGTGACAATAAGCTATTATTATCTCGGCCCTTCATAATTTTATACACAATTAGCAGTAAAAGCTTCCAAACACTTCTACCAACTCAGTAACAGCCCATGGAAATCAATCACACACTGAGAATGGTTGATGATCCCGTAAAACAGGTGCTGGTGGGGATTGCTTTCAGTTGCTGAGTGAGGTTAAGAGAAGGTGTTGACTACAGTGTTTAGATCAAAATGGCATTGCTAGAGCTAAATCAGCATTGCATACTGACAGACATCACAACCTGCTTATTCTTTATACCCCTGCTGCATGTTCCTCGCACAGACTCCAACCCAAAATGACAGAAGAGCAGAAGCGTGCACACATAGTTTGGATCTGAAGTGACATCCATAGCACAAAAGAAAAACAAGCACTACGCAACTGAATTTTGTACCCAATATCTCCTTTTTGCTGATTTGCTTAATATGGGAAGCCAGATTTGTGTCTTGACTGTTTGTATCAGTATTTAATTGTAGAAACAGCTCTACATCAATTCCCATTATAAAATATAATGTGCTGTTAAACACAATTAAATGATAAATAAAGTGAACAAGTGCTGATTTTTAAAAAAATCAATCATTTAACATGGGAACCGCATGCCAGTCCAGATTTAATTATTGCCATGCAATTTGGGATAACGTGTCAGGCCACAGACTGATGAACAATCCTACCCTAAAACATTGCACTGGCTCTGGAGAAAACAATCTCCGACCCGGCGCAGGCTCGGAGAATCCCAGCCCAGATCTCCAAAACACGAATAAGAATCCCATTCCAAAATAACGAAATTAGATTTTGCCTGCGCATTAGATTTGAATGAAAAATTCCTGGGATCCTAGACACCCTAAGCCTCTACCACTTGTACGTGACTCCCACTCCACACACAGCAGGCAGGATTCTCCAATGAGGTTTCCCATTGTGGGAAAGCATGAGGACCAACAGCAAGAGTTTATGCAGGTTGAGTATCCTTTATCCGAAATCCTCGGGGTGATTGTATATTGGATTTCAGATTAGTTCAATTTTTTGATATTGCATCTAAATCTTTGTCACAGTAGCCTAAGCCTCAGCTAGCTAGAAGCTAAAGTAAATAAAATGGTTAGAA
The DNA here is from genome assembly GCF_902713615.1 of Scyliorhinus canicula. Classification (NCBI taxonomy): domain Eukaryota; kingdom Metazoa; phylum Chordata; class Chondrichthyes; order Carcharhiniformes; family Scyliorhinidae; genus Scyliorhinus; species Scyliorhinus canicula. The sequence continues at coordinate 150,162,837 of NC_052149.1, read as the reverse complement.
ATGTATCACTGGGTGGCATGGTGGCACAGTGGTTAGCACCGCTGCCTCACTGCGCCAGAGACCCGGGTTGAATTCCGGGGGACTGTCTGTGTGGCGTTTGCACTGTCTCCCCTTATCAGAGTGTGTTTCCTCCGGGTGCTCCGGTTTCCTCCCACACTCTAAAGATGTGCAGGTTAGGTGGATTGGCCATGATAAATTGACACCTAATGTCCAAAATGTGCAGGTTATACATGGACAGGGCAGCTCTGTGAGCCTCGGTGTAATGCTCTTTCAGAGAGTTGGTACAGACTCGACGGCTGAATGACCTTCTGCACTGTAGGGATTTTATGGTTCTATGAATAATAAATACAGAGCAATGTAATAAGTTTAATTTTGACATGTTCACCCCAAAAAACACAAGGTAAACAGTGCAGATGAACAATGAGACTTTCCATGCTAAAGGTGGATGAGGTTACCCTGTGTCCCTTATTTGTGCTAGACCCCGTTTTTCAGGCCCTTCTCTGGACCCCGCATGTTAGCCATTCTGGATAGAATGAACTGGTGATCTGATCATGTGTGTCGAAGCTTATCCTTTTCATTATTTGAAGTGGCTAGCTCGAGTTATAATTACAACGGCACTATCTACACTCTCGTTTGAGGGACAGAGTTGCCTTGTGTCATTCCATTTATTTGAAGAAAATCACAGAGGGCGGGATTCTCCACCCCCGTCGGCAGCGGGATTCTCCGTCCTGCCAGCCGGCCAATGGGGTTTCCCATTGTGGGCAGCCCCACGCCATCAGGAAATCCCGGGTGCGGTGGGCTGCCGGCACAACTGAGAATCCAGTCCAGCATATTTGCACGACCAATAACTCTGGCCTAGTAAGCGCCAAAATACTACCACTGATATTGAAACAAAACTCAGCTAATAAACCACCAAGTCTGCCATATCCATGAGACACTGAAGCAATGACAGATGTAGGATTATATTTTAAAGAGAAAGGGTACCATCTGCAACTGAGATTCATCCAGCAGCCGCCTTCGTAACTAAATTGCCGTTTACCATTAGATTAGTAAATGCTTGATATATTAACCTCTTCTCAGTCTCCAGATAGCTGTCATTTCAAATCTCTAGCCCTAGTGGACTAATCTCATTTACGGCCTACAGGATAAATCAGCAGCAATATTGGAATTGGCATCAGTTGCTATCCTTCTTTGCACTTTATGTCAATTGAAGGGGTGGATGTTGGAGTTAGGGCAGGTGGTATAATGGGGAACAGATGGCTCAGATAGATTTTTGCTCCTCCTTTGCCCTATTGTTGCTATGGACACAGTAGTGCAGTGACGTTTCTGGAGTAGTAACCCAGAGGACCTGACTAATAACTGGCAGAGTGCAAATTCAAATCCAATGACATGTTGAGAATTTGAATTCAATTTGAACAAATTGTGGAAATTAAATGTTATCAATAAAAGTGAACATAAAGCTGCTGGACTGTCATAAATGGTTTGCTCATGTCCTTTAGGGAATGAAGCCGTCTGTAGTCTGTCTTATGTATGACTCCAGCGCCACAGTTGACTCCATCTGAAGTGGTTTAGCCAGTCACTTAATAACATTATATAGCTATGAGGGTTCAAGTAGAACAGGCCTGTCACCATCTTCTCAAGGCAACTGGGGCAGGACAATTAATGCCAGCAATTCTCACATCTCCAGATGTTATGGCATACTGACTCCTTGTTGTGATCTAGCCCAATGGTTGCTCTCCAGTATTTCACCCATGATTATTATTAATTTCAGAAACTCAACAGTGAATGTTCAATTTTGCGACATCACAGCAGATCCAAATGCTGCACGTAAAATTATTATTGTTCAGATTTGGCGACTGCCAAAGACTCCCACCTCATCCCTGGTCTGCTGCTGCTACTCTGTGTGAACACAAGCTGAGCAAAATCTACCTTGAGCCAGGTCATGATATGCAGACACACACATAATGATATACCGGCAGGCACAAACAAGCAGCTAATGGACACAGAGAACAGGACATGATCAATAAACAGGCAGGACACTCAGGGGTGGGATCTGACTATAAAAGACACGAGGCACTCACACTCCGCCTCTTTCCACTGATGAACATCTAGAGAGTCAGTCAACGGTGTTACAATCTCACACCTCCACCACATGGTTAAGAGCTAGTCTGGTTCAGTCAGACAGAATAACCACACTTACGTTAGCAGAGAGTCGAACTCACAGAGAACTGTGCTAACTGTGCTATTTGTTCACTAAACAACTGACTTCAAGGTCTGGAGTATCTTTTTGATCTAAGGTGCATCCAGTTGCAGCCAGTGTTAGACCAGTGCACCTAACACGACAAGCCACACACTGAATATAAACAAAGTTCCAGATAACAATCCTCTGCGTTGTTTGGTACACTTCTACATTGACTGGATGCTGCTGACTCTGTGGACATGAACCTGTTGGTAACACTCTCCACTATAAGGCTGGTGATCCATTGATTCATGTTCCATGGGTCCACGATAAGGTGTGATGATACTTTGACCCACATTCCATGGATCTAGTGTTTTAAAAGGGTAAACGTACAAGTCTTTGAACGTGGCAGGGAAAATTGTGAACGCTGTTAAAGGTACATGGGATCCTTAGTTTTATCAATAGAGGCATAGAGTATAGTAAGTTCAGCTACATTTTATAAACCACAGGTTAGGCCTCAGTTGGAAGGATATAAAGGCCTTAGCAAGAGTAAGGGTATACTTTTATGGGCAGCATGGTGGTGCAGTGGTTAGCACTGCTGCCTCACAGCACCAGGGACCCAGGTTCAATTCCGGCCTTGGGTGACTGTGTGGAGTTTGCATTTTCTCTCCATGTCTGCATGGGCTTCCTCCAGGCACTCCAGTTTCCTCCCACAGTCCAAAGATGTGCAGGTTAGATGGGGTTATGGGGTTAGGGTGGGGAGTGAGCCTTGGGTTGGCCTTTCCAGAGTGTCAGTGCAGACTCGATGGGCCAAATGGCCTACTTCTGCACTGTAGGAATTCTATGGTTCTAAGAGTTGGCCCCAGTTGGAAGGTTATAAAGGCCCAAGTGAGAGTAGGTCTGAGTTGGAAGGGTATCAACGCCTTAGCAAGGGTGTAAGAGATTAACTCGAATGGTAAAGACTTCAGTTATGGGAGAGACTGGAGAAATTAGGGTCTGTCCTCTTCAGAACAAAGAAGATGAAGGAAATAACTAATAGAGGTGCTTAAATTCATGGAGGATTTTGATGGAGTAAATAAGGTGGACTGCTCCCAGATATAGAAGAATCACGGGTGGAATTCTCCGACCCCCTGCAGGGTCGGGGAATCGCCCGGGGCCTTCGTAATCCCGCCCCCGCCATGGCCAGAATTCTCCGTCACCCGGGAATCAGCGGGGGCGGGAATCGCGCCCTGCCGGTTGGCAGGCCCCCTGCGCCGGTCGGCGGGGCCCCGGCGGCGATTCTCCGGTCACGATGGGCCAAAGTCCGGCCGCTGTCAGGCCTCTCCCGCCGACGTGGTTTAAACCACCTCTGAATGGCGGCGGGAGCAGGCGGCACAAGCGGGCTCCGGGGTCCTGGGGGGGGGAAGCGGGGCGATCGGACCCCGGGGGGGGTGCCCCCATGGTGGCCTGGCCCGCGATCGGGGCCCACCGATCGGCGGGCGGGCCTGTGCCGTGAGGGCACTCTTTTTCTTCCGCCGCGGCCTCAACCATGGCGGAGGCGGAAGAGACCTCATCCACCGCGCATGCGTCGGGGTGACGTCAGCGGCCGCTGACGCTCCGGCGCATGCGCGGACTCACGCCGACCGGCGAAGGCCTTTCGGCCAGCCCCGACGCCGGTCGGTGTGGCGCCAAAGGCCCTTGGCGCCGGTCAGCGGAGCGGGAGCCACTCCGGCACGGGCCCCTAAAGGTGTGGAGAATTCCGCACCTTTGGGGAGGCCCGACGCCGGAATGGTTCTCACCACTCCAATACACTGGGAACCCCGCCCCGCCGGGTCGGGGAGAATCCTGGCCCACTAACCAGAGGACAGAGATTGAAGGTGATTCACAAAAGAGCCAGAAGTGACGTGAGGATTTTATTTTTGTGTTGTTACACCTGGAATGCTCTGCCTGAAAGGTTGGTGAAAGCAGCCTCACTAATAACTTTCTAAAAGGAATTGAATAAATATTTGAAGGGGAAACAGCCACGGGGCAAAAGAACAGGGGATTGTGACTAATTGGGTTACTCTTTCAAAAAACTAGTTCAGGCATAGTGGGCCAAATTAATCCTCCGTGCTGTATCTTTCAATGATTGCATGAAGGCTGGTGTCCTGCAGGTTTACATTTCATGGGTCAAAAAGTAAGGCTAGTGATCTAGGTGTTCAGCTTTTAGTGTGATGATTTTATTTTTCAGAAGCAAGCATCAGATATCATGGGTTGTTGGTAAGGAGGTGCTAATGCAAGGCTGTATAATTAAATATACAAAGAGCATGTGCAAGTGGATGGATAGCTGCCTCTGTGTCTCTGCGCGTGTGTGCCAGATTATTTTGTAAGAAAGTGACTTTAGTGGAATAGCTCTGTCTCCTAGGAACGAGCTGCTGACACATTGCTCCAACCATATCAAACATAAAAGGGATTCACTGATTTTAGCAAGAATAAAAAGCAAGACAGCCAAGGGAAGCTTGTGCAGAAAAGAATTTGAAGTCAATCTACAGAGATATGAATCCAATTCACAGATCATCATGTCTTTGATCATCCATGAGTGGTTTGTGTAATTGACTTCATATCTGGAGATTCAGTTTTTATTATTATTTTGTATGCACAAACACAGTCGATGCACCCAGGATAATGTGACTTGCTGTCACTTTTACTGTAATTCGGAAAGGGTCCATCTCAAAGAATCGTGTTATTAGGGATAATATTAGGGATCATTTTCACAAATTACAGAGTGTTGTGGAACAAGGGATGAATTTTTGATCCAATTAATTTGAAAGAAAACTGTGTTTAACCCTCCCACAAGATATTTGGCCTAAAACAGTGCACAATACACACTGTACACCAGAATCCAACTGCAATCATCACACCATTAACTTTTGGCTTTTGAATTCTAAGGCCCCAGATATAAAATCAATGGTTCTATTTGCTTTTCTTATTGTTTTATCTCTTGTGCTACTGCCTTTAATTAGCTGTGTGTTTGCACAAAATGGTCCCTTTGCTTCTCTAACACCATTTAAGACCTTCCCAATAAATTGTATTCCCTTTTCCTATTCTCACTTCAAAACACATCACTTGACACTTCTCACAATTGAAAGATAACTGTTTGTCCTTCCTATTAGTGTATTTACATTCTCCTCGTTTCTCAATCCCCAAGTCTATATCATAAATAAGAGTGGTCCTCACCACCCATTCCACATTCTCCAGTCTAACAATGTTTCGTTCCACTCTCAGTTTTCCCTTTCAGCTCCTCAGTGGCCTCTCTACCCAATTGGTCCCATTCCCCTTGATTCCGAAAGCTGTTGGGCGGGTTTCTCCATTGGCTGGATCCTCTGCTTCGCCGGCAATGGATTTCCTGGCAGCTTGGAAGTGGCCACAATGGGAAACCCAATTGGCTGGCTGCCGGGACGGAGGATCCCGCTGATGGTGGGGTCGCACCGTACCAGGAAACGGGTCAGGCGAGACGAAGAATCCCGCCATTTATTTTCGTTCAAGTCTCAGTTCCACCCTGGAGACGTGAGCACACAATTTAGGCTGACACTCCGGTGTAGGACTAAGGCAGGACTGTCTTATGGGTGAGATGTTAAACCAAGGACCGTTTGGAGGTGGAGCTGTAGTTGGGGGACAGCAATTATATTTTTGGGCTGGGGCAAAGGATGGAAAGAGAAAAAGAACCAAGTCTGCTTCCTCCGTGCTCTTTTTTAGGTCCAACAAAGGCTTGGCCAGCAATTTGCGCTGAGTTGCCATGTTGTTTACACTGCTTACAAGGCAGTCTCGTTGGATCTCGGGTAGGGATGGCCTATAGTCTCAGTGTTCTGCCAGTTTGCTTAACCATGCTAAAAACTCCATAATAGACTCCCCTAGGGTTCTCTTAGCCATGTTAAATCAGTATCATTGGACAATGACGAATGGCTTGGAGTTGTAGTGATTTGCCACAAGTGCCACTCATTCCTCGAATGTCTTGGAGTCTTGGGTCGCAGGTTCAGTTACAGTCTTTATGACGCTGAAAAATGGAAGCCCCATAGGCAGTCAAAAGGATTACCTTCTGGCAATCTTCCCCAGTAATTTTGTTTGTCCTGAAGAAGTAATGCAAACGCTCCACATACTGAGCCCAGTCTTCCACGCTCACATCAAACGCACTGAGTTTACCAAAGAGCGGCGTTTTTTAAACAGTGCGCACCTTACTCCTTTGCGTTGAGAAGCAGTCATTGTCTGAGTGGACTGCATCACCGTCTGTTCCATTTTAACCTCATCACCAATATTGTAGTCAATGAGGAGTCCCGAAAAGGAGAGACAAAATAGTTTATATCCTACTCACTTGAGGAAAGTAACAGTCCAAGTCCCAGCCAAGGCTGTCATGAGATGCCAACTTCTTCCTGAGCCAGCTTTTACTTTGGGGAATAAATGAGTCTGTTGTTGGGCCACCACTCCTCAGCAGGTGAGCTCTTAATCTATGAGTCCCTCAGGGAATCAATTGGGTCATCCCCGTGTGTTTTGTGGGGGTCAAAACAGTGCAATTGCAGAGTAGAAGTGAATCTCTGAAGAGAACTGTTGATTTATTTTGCCTGCTTTTTGACAGAAGTTTGAATGAGAATGCTAAAAGCTACTCTGGTAAGAAATCAAGTGAATTCTATCAGGAGGATGAAGACACAAATCTTTTTGAAGATGAAATGGAACAATTCAATCATTTCATCGATAATGATGAACTCTGTGCTTTAAGATCATCAACTGATTTGTACAAACTTGTACGTGATAGTTTGCAGGCACCCTTTCTAAATGTGGAAACCATTCTGAAAATATTTTTGACAATACCTGTTTCAAATGATTCCAGTGAACGTTATTTTTCTGTCTTGAAAAGTGTTAAAAGTTATTTCAGAAATACGATAAGTCAGGAACATTTGACAAATTCAGCAATTTTATAATTGAAAGTGAGTTATTTTTTAAATAAGATTTTACCTACGATGATGTAGTTGATGATTTTGTGAAGAAAAAAATAACAGAAAAAAACCTATCTACATTGCCATGCCAACAAGAGATGAAATAAGAAATCCTTAAAGATCTGACCGTCTTCCATATCCTCTTGTTTATATTCTGTTTATCAAAATGAACCATTGCTGGTTGGATGTAATGACTGCGGCGGATAATAAGCTGATTGCTCCAATCACCATTGCTCTCAAGACCGGCCTTCAGAAAGTCTCGTCAAGGACAGAGAACGGAATCCTGCCAGACAGCCACTGGTATTGGACTTGGGCTCACTGGGCACTCAGCTCACGTGAATTTATAGCATTAATGTCTTTGACTTTTTGAGAGGAAGTAAGAAAGTTAACTTTTGAAACTGAATGAGGCTCTGAAATATACTCAATGGCAACCTATGCATTTTGTTGATTGGATTATTTGCTCCTGCACTGGACTGCCTCTTTCTGTCCAGCACTGCCCTATGCTGCAGTGATGTCATTGGCTAGTTTTTCCATCTCGGTGCTCATCAACAAGTTCCGTGTTTGCTTATCTTAAGACTCCCAAAGCAATATTGACCATTTTTACTGTCATTTTACTGTCAAGAGGTAAGTGTGGATTTCAATTCAGAAATGATTCATACAGGCATGTTTTAAAAAAGCACTAAAGCAGTGATCAATGTGTGTATTTTTGTGGCATACACCTTTGCGTCCTGTGGGGTGAGGGTGGGCAAGGTTGGGAGGTGCGTGACATCATTGGGGAAGGGGCATGATGTCACTAGAGGAGTGGCGTGACATCATTGGGGGTGAGCATGGGGCCCTACAAAGTGTAACTCCTTCTCAGAACTTGTTAGATTCCTCCTAACTGACAGAACAACACTACATGTTACTATGGGGTATCCCCCGCAGAGATACTAATGGGAATGAGCCTCCAGACCAGACCAGACTTGTCCTAGTGTCCCCCAATCTAGCAGGGAAGGTGGAGGCAAAGCAAGGTACACAAAAGAGATATCATGATTCTGTTAAAGGTGATATGTCCTTCGAGGTGAAAGACTTGATATTCGTCCAGAACATTAAGACTGTGTCCCCGGTAACATCAAATCTGGTTGACCTCCAAGAAGAAAAATAAGGAAACATGTAAACCACATAAGGAAGAGAGAAACTAACACAATGCAAGCAGAGCAGGCTGATTCAGTAGCACATACCAGCATTACGCCAATAGTGTCAAGTTCAGTGGGACCGTTTACTCCAGAGGAAGGGCCTTGTGTTGTCCCAATGGGAGCTGAAGCAGATGTCTGCACTCCTGAAACTACTAACCACCCGACTGGTGCTCAAGGCATCACTATCTCAACTGAGCCGGAGCCGGCCAGAGAGCGAAGGCTCAGAGTATTCGGAAGTCTCCTGCTGGACGGAGATTTTTGAGTGACTATGCTTTGTTGCCCCTCCATTTTGTTTCAATGGACTACTCTTGTAAATGGTTGTCTATACATGAATAGGGTAGTAAAGAATTTTAAGGGGGAGACAGATGTCATTGCGTGGCAGAGTGCTTAGAGTGGCGATTGGAGCCAGGTTCAAACTCGCAGAGTGGCGTTGGAGCGACGGTTGAACCTGGAGGGTGAAGGAGTAGAGTGCCATTCTTTGTCCTTCCTTGTATATAGGTGAACCTCAATGAACAAATTTGCTCATTTTCACCTGCCGAGTAGCGTTGAGCCTCACAGCTATTATAGAATCGCAAGCCAATTCCTTGTACAAACTCCGCTTGATATGCATTCCCACAGGAATATACAAGCAAACAGGAACCATACCTGTTCAGCTACTCAATACTCTGTCCTTAGACTCTAAGCTTGAGGCTTAGACTCTGAAGTAGTGCACTCAGTTTCTGCAGCTGGCGGACAAACAAATGATCAAAAAGAAAAAAGTGGCTGGAACACTATTAGCAAGGATATTTTCTCCCCTTGAAATAGTATGAGAGCAGGTGTTAAATGATAGTTCCAGGGTCTGTGCTGAGATTAAGTGCATCGTCCTAGCAGTCGGGAGAGAGAACGTCATGGGTAGAATTTTGCAGCAAGCGAGGGGGTCATTTAATAACCCTCCACCCTTTCACCACCTCAAACAAACTGGGCAGGAGAGGGTTGGAGATGAGGGAGGGTGAGTTAAGTTGGTTTATATGTGAAATCTGATTAAAACCAGCCACAAATGCCCCAACATCCAGTGTAATGACAGAGGGTTTGGTGTCATTGGAGTGACGCCAGTCCATAATCATAATATTTAAATGTGACTCCATTCTTTAGCTTCTTGGAGAAGTTGCTGGCTGAGAACTGAGTTTCCCAGAGCTCAGGCAACCTGGCAGCTAAAGGGAGGCTGGGAGTGCCAGATCTAGCAGGTAAACAAATGTTAGATTACTGCTTGTCCATCAGGAGGAAGAAATGGGCAAACCTGCCTGCCACAATATTCCTGCCGCATAATCCTGCCTCCCATAATCCGAAACCCTCTCAATCTAATGCAGCTCTCTCCCGATGATCCAATGCTTCCTGTGAACTAATACCTCTCAATCCACATCCTCCCACCATCTGCTTCTCTCCCAGCAATCGAATGACAATCAAATGCCCTCTGTGATATATTGCCTGCCCCCAATGATTTAATGCTCGCTCACAATCTAATGAACCCACTCCCAACATGTCCCAATGGTTTTTGATTGAAATGCTGTACCATTCTGTTGGTTAAGAAGTCTCCTTGACACCAAGTCACGGGCGGCAAATCGACTGGAGAAAAGGGAACCAACTGGAATTTATACAGCACCATTTACATCCACAGGACGTCCTATCATATTTAGGTTTAAAGTGTAGTTACTGTGGTTGTGGAGGTCAATTTCTGCACCATAAGACCACATAAACAGCAATGAGAATAATGGCTGGCATTTTCCACCTCCCTTTTCGGCAGGCATGCATGACGGTGGGGAAAATTCATCGGGAGTCCCTAAACGGTTCTTATGCCACTGCAAATTCCTATTCCGATTCCCCCTGCAACCCCGCCAATATCATAATGGGGTTTCTTGCATGAAAAGTCGGGAACCCCTTTACCATATTTTTAAATATCATTAGCGGGCTTCCTTTTTTTATTTAGTTACATGATGTTGGTGTTGCTGGCTAGGCCAGCATTTATTTCCCATTTGCATTTGCCCTTCAGAAGATGGTGGTTTGCTGTCTTCTAGAACTGCTGCAGTCCCTGAGATGTAGGTGCACCCACAGTGCTGTTATGGACAGAATTCCAGGATTTTGACCCAGTGACAGTGAAGGAGCAGTGAAAGATTTCCAAGTCAGGGTGGTGAGTGACTTGCAGAGGAACTTCCATGTGATGGTTTCCCAGGCACCTGCTGCTCTTGTCATTCAAGATGGTCGTGGATATGGAAGGTGTAACCTAAGGAACTTTGGTGAGTTCTTGCAGCGCATCTTGTAGATGGTAGAGATTTCTGCCACTATTTGTCAGTGGTGGAGACATTGACTGTTTCTGGAAGGAGTGGCAATCAAGCTGCTTTGTCCTGGATGGTTTTGAGCTTCTTGAGTATTGTTGGAGCTGCCTCATCCAGGCAAGTGGGGAGTATTCCATCACACACCTGACTTGTGCCTTGTCAATGGTGGACAGGGCTTGGGAATTCAGGAGGTGAGTTACTCGCCACAGGATTCCTAGCCTCTGACTTGCTCTTGTAACCACGGTATTTATAGGGCAAGTCAAATTAAGTTCCTGGTCAATGATAACCCCCAGGATGTTGATGGTAGGGGATTGAGCATTGGTAATACCACTGAATGCCTATATTATCTCCTTATCTCGACAACAACTTTTGCCAAAGAGGGACTTGGCAAAGAGAACTAGTCGTGACTGCACATTAAGTACAGTCCCCAGGGGGGAGAGAGTCATGCTGAGACAGTTGCAAGGGGGAATGCCTGAGAGGGGAGCTTTCAATGAGAAGATCTCTGGGGAGGGGGATTCCCTGATCGGGAGGGGGGAGGGAGGCAGTGGGGGAGGGGAGGGGTGCATGCATGTGGAGGGGCATTGGCTGGGGTGAGGGGCAGAGGGATTCCCAGGGGGGCAGGGGGTGTGTGGTGTGTGTGTGATGGGAGCATTCCCATGTCCATGGAGGGGATTGTTTGGATCGGGGCACCATTTCAAAAATGCGCAGGATCTCTTGAAGGCAGATGTTGCCCATGGCGGGAGCTCATTCAGGGCCTGTTACACCAGTGTGACATGTGGGATTAGTCTCCACAATTTCATTTGAGCTGGTGTCAAAACATATGGCAGAAAAAGCCAGCAGTGGAGTCAGCGTGGTGCACCATGCTTCACCTGCCTGAGTTAGTCAAAAACTGAAAATTCCACCCAATACTTGCTGCTCTGGTGTTATCAGTTGAAGGATTAATGTTGACCAGGACACTGAGCGATCTACTGTATTCTTAACAAAATAATACCATGGAATAGTTTATTCCTGCATGACCAGCAGATTGGTCTCAGTTCAACATCGTACATGAACTCTCACTTGTGTCAGTTGAGATAATTCACTCAAATCTAAGGAGTGCGGCTTTGACCCAAGGTCGTCTGACTCAGGGGCTGCAGTAACGTCAAGCTGAAAAAAAATGGTTAAGAGAGTCACACACTTATTGCCTGCTGATTGGTTGTTGGAGCAAGGATCAATTCCAGGACAAAGGAAATTTGCGGCCTCCACCCAGGGGACACTGGATCCACTCATTTTGCACTCAGGGAAACTGGTGTCCAATCACTGTCCACTCCTGAGAAAGGCTGGCGTCCATTTATAGAACATAGAACATAGAACATAGAACATAGAACAGTACAGCACAGAACAGGCCCTTCGGCCCTCAATGTTGTGCCGAGCCATGATCACCCTACTCAAACCCACGTATCCACCCTATACCCGTAACCCAACAACCCCCCCCCCCCTTAACCTTACTTTTATTAGGACACTACGGGCAATTTAGCATGGCCAATCCACCTAACCCGCACATCTTTGGACTGTGGGAGGAAACCGGAGCACCCGAGGAAACCCACGCACACAGGGGGGGGACGTGCAGACTCCACACAGACAGTGACCCAGCCGGAAATCGAACCTGGGACCCTGGAGCTGTGAAGCATTTATGCTAACCACTATGCTACCCTGCTTCCCCTTTCACTTCTCATTCACTTCTCATTCCTCAGGGAGATTGACATTCACTCACTGTCTACTGTTCAGGGATCATGAAATGTTTCACTAAAACGAATTGATATTCGGTTAATGTACGTAATGGTAATGATAGTCACATTGGAATCAGCCCTGTGTCTAAAATGTTCAATTTATTGACTGTGTTTCTTGACTACAAAAGCTGATCAATGATTGACACAGCCAACTGTGGTTCTTGATAAGAAACCCACACTGAAGATTACTCGGAGCTACATTAAGCTACACTTTTTCTCAGTTTCTTTCTATTCTCTTCAGAGCTGTGACTGCTGTTGGGCCACCGGTAATCTCTTCCCTCTGATGTTTTGCCCAAAAGGCTCCTCATGCTGCATGGACCTCCTGCTGTGGATGCTGTTTGTTTGAGATTGCTTCAATGTGAAGTCTGATTTTGTTTTCAGTCAACACCTACACTGTAGCATTTCTAGCAGATGCCAACCAGCGAGGATGTTGGTGCAGTTTCATCCCATATGTGGAAAAGAGTTTGCCTTAAATGAACCCTGTGCAAAATGTTTTGGGCCAAGGTATAGAGAACCCCAAAGTGTATCATGGAGTTCACCTGACCCACAACTTTTACTAGATTGTGGTATGGGGAGCACATGGCCCACTCTACAGGTGTGGTACAGCAGAAATGGAAAAGTATTTTTTAAAGCAAAACAATGTTTATTCTATGAACTCAAGTTAACTTTTTCAAAACATACAGTGAACATCTTAGCAACCATTAATTCAAATACAACCCCCAAAGAATACAACGTAAGCTGCCCTTTTAGAAGACTTTTTTAAAAAAAAAACCTTTAAACAGAAGCACATCAGGTTAAAGTCACTACTATGAGCAGTTATTAGTTTTAAATCACCAAAGGATCGATTTACATTCTTTTGATTACAGAGGGAGACTCTAATACACATTCTGGCTGTGACTGCAGCTATCCAGCTCTGAAAACGAAACCAAAACACACCCTGCAGCAAACAGCCTAAAACAAAAGTAAAAGCTGACAGACAGCCCAGCTCCACCCACTCTCTGATATTACTGCAGTAATGAACATCTATTTTGTAAAGATACTCTCACTACAGATATTTATATACATACCCATTTATAAACACCCATTTCTTAAAGGTACTCTCACATGACAAAATAAATATGACTTGGTCGTCTACATTTTTAGCAGACATTGATACTAAATAGGACCACCTTAATGTGGATAACCTCAGGGACCCTAACTTGGTCAGGGCAATATGCAATCACAGATCCGTTGAGGCTCCCTATCCATTTGCCACTCCCATCAGGAAAAAGACAGTGAAAAAGTATACAATTTGCTTACTGAGATGTTGTTTATGATATCATTAGCGAATACTTTGTTATTTTTCCTATCAATGGACCAAGCTCCTCTCTATGAAGGGACTACATCAATGTTTTATAACATGAATACAAGAGAAACGTCTCTTCAATTTTATCCAGTAGGTGAAATCAGGTGGGGAGTTTTCTTTCCGATTGAGCTGACATGACTGTGCCATAAGTCCTTGTGGTGCTGTTCAGTGGCATTGAGCAGTTTTCTCACATGAGCATAGGTCCATGAGGGACTGGACTGACACAATATCTCACTTCCAATCTCTGTACCTGTATTTGACACACATATCCCTTCAGTATTCTCCCTGAGTACTCCCAACAGCACGCGAGTAACTCCCAAAGCATCTTGCTGACAGTTGATGTTTTGACAAATCTTTATCAAAAACGATTTCTGTCATGACAAACTACAGGCAAACTGGTCAGTCTGTAAGACATTTATTCACAAAAGGATAGCCATTCCCAAACTCCAACTTGTACTGCGAGTTCTCTGTATGAATTAGTGTATGTTTCTCATAATGTGATTATTAAGTACTGCTCGACCGTGTTAGCGGGGAGCTGCCGAGCGCAGTCCCGGCGAATCAGCTGGCGAGCCGTCATTTAGCTCACACTTAGAATTTTGTTTCGCAGTGGGAAGCTGAACTCCGAGATCGGGCTGCCATTTTGAAAGGGTGACCCCACAGCCCCACCCATGGGCAATGTCACCCCACACACACATAGATACTATCCCCCCCCCCCCCCCAAGTGACAGGTGACGGGGTGAGTCCAGGATGAGGGGGTCGTATCGGAGGGGGGATGGGTTTGGATCAGCGGGACAGGATAGAGGTGGGGGAGGGGTCAAACCGGAGGGTGTGATCCAGTCTGGAAGGGAGGATAGGCCTGGGGGGGGGGGAGCTATGGGGGGGGGGGTCCATTGCGGGATGGGATTGGACTGGACTGGGGTCACTCCAGGATGATGGGGTCAGATCGGGAGGGCGGGGGAAGGGAATTCACACAGGGAATTATTTTAGAGGGGTCAGACCAGGAGGGGGTGGGTCAGTCCAGGAAGGGGGGAGGGTCGGGAACGGGAGGGGAGCGGTTCTGACCAGAATCGGGGGGGTCAGTCAGGGGGTGAGGGCTCAGTCCAGGAAGTGGGCGGTTAGGGGGGGGAGCGGTTCAGGGCAGGGTGGGGGTCAATTGGGAGGTTGGGGGTCCAGGAAGTGGGGGCTTGGGGGCGGGGGGGGGGGTGCGGTTCAGGGTGGGGTCAAGGGTCTGTCCAGGAAGTAGGGGCTGGGGGGGAGTGGTTCAGGGCAGGGTGGGGATCAGTCCAGGAACTGGGGGTGGGAGCGGTTCAGGGTGGGGCCAGGGGTCTGTCCAGGAAATGGGGGTTAGTGGGGTGGTTCAGGACGGTGTGGGGGGGTCAGTCCAGGAAGTGGCGGGGGTGGAGGAGGGAGCGGTTCAGGGCAGGGTGGGGTCAATCAGGTGGTCAGGTGGTGGGGGATCTGTCCAGGATGTGGGGGGGATTATGGGGGGATTCAGGACGGTGTGGGGGTCAGTCCAGGGGAAGGCTGGGGGGAGGGGGGGGGTAGTCCAGGGGGGGTGGGGGCCCAGTGGGTTAGAATGGAGGAGAGTCTGTGCAGGAGGTCAGGGCTGAGGGAGTTGGCAACAGCACTGCTCCGGATGGCCCAAGAGTCCGGTGGTGGTGGCAAAGCTGAAGATTTGAGGCAGCATTTTAAGCTGTGGGCGGGCTCAAGAGAGTTGCCGATTAGGGGGGAACTAGGTTTGAGCCAGGGAAGTTGGACAGGAGGTTTCAGAGTTGGGAGGAGAGGGGAGTTAGGGTATTTAAAGACCTGTTCCTGAGAGGTGGTTTTGCGAGGCTGGAGGGGTTGGGGGAGAAATATGTACTGGGGCAAGGGGAAGGGTTTAGGTAGCTGCAGTTCCGGGACATTGCTTGGAAGGATGTTTGGAGCTTCCCGATAGCACCGGCCCCCTCGTTGTTGAAAGAGGTATTGACGGCAGGGGAAAGGGAGAGGGGGGTGGTGTCGGCAATCTCCGGGAGGATTTTGGGGGAGGATGGGGTATCCTTGGAGAGGATTAAAATTAATTAGGAGGAGGAGTCGTGGGAGGTTGTGGAAGACGGTCTGTGGTGTGAGGTGCTCTGGAGGGTGAACGCCTCAACCTCGTGCGCGAGGTTGGAGCTGATATTGTTGAAGTTGGTGTAAAAGGAGCAGCTCACGAGGGCGAGGACGTGCCGATGAAAAGGAAAGACTGGAGAGGCAGGATTCAGGAGCCATGGATGACCAGGGAAATTGCGAGTCTACTCAAAAAGAAAAAGGATGCACACGTGAGGTCTAGGCAACTAAAAACAAATGAAGCACTTGAAGAATATGGGGAAAGTAGAAAAGAGCTCAAACAGGGTGTTAGAGGGCGAAAAGGGATCTCAAAATGTCCTTGGCAGACAGGATTAAGGAGAATCCCAAGGCATTTTATACAAAGGAGGGAAATCGTGTGTAGAACCAAAGGAAGTGGGTAAGATCCTTCATGAGTATTTTGCATCGGAATTCACAAAGGAGCGGGTCAGCCTTGCAAATTGTATAAAAATAAATAATACTGGGCGCAATTCTCCGCACTCACGACGGTGCGGAGAATAGCGGGGGTCGTAAATTTTTACGGCCACGCTAGTCCGACGCCCTCCCGCTATTCTCCCCCCCCCCACGCCCAACTCCCGACACAAATCGCTGCCGCCGTTTTTTTACGGCCAGCAGCGATTCTCAGCTGGCCGATGGGCCGAATTCCAAGCCCTTTACGGCCGTTTTTACGAACGGCAAACACACCTGGTCTGGCCGTTCGTAAAAACGGCCGTAAAGTCCCGATCTTGGCAACCATGGCACCGATTGGCACGGCAGTACCACGGCCGTGCCAAGGGTGCCATGGGCCCGCGATCGGTGGGCACCGATCGCGGGCAGCGGGTCCAATTACCGCGCACTCTTTGTCCTTCCGCCGCCCCACTGTATCACTTCGCGGAGCGGCTGAGGGGCATACCGGCCCGCGCCAATCCGCGCATGCGCGGCTGACGTCATGTGACGCGTCAGCCGGCGCAAACTCTGGCAAGCGGGCTTAACGAAATTCGTTAAACCCGCGATGCCGGAGTTCACGGACGCGGCATGCTAGCCCCGACCAGGGACCAGAATCGGTTCTGGGAGAATCGCGCCCACTATAGGGGCAGCAGGGTAGCATGGTGGTTAGCATAAATGCTTCACAGCTCCAGGGTCCCAGGTTCGATTCCCGGCTGGGTCACTGTCTGTGTGGAGTCTGCACGTCCTCCCCCTGTGTGCGTGGGTTTACTCCGGGTGCTCCGGTTTCCTCCCACAGTCCAAAGATGTGCGGGTTAGGTGGATTGGCCATGCTAAATTGCCCGTAGTGTCCTAATAAAAGTAAGGTTAAGGGGGGGGTTGTTGGGTTACGGGTATAGGGTGGATACGTGGGTTTGAGTAGGGTGATCATGGCTCGGCACAACATTGAGGGCCAAAGGGCCTGTTCTGTGCTGTACTGTTCTATATACTTACAGATCCCTCTCGAGGATCCCTCCCCATCCCCACTCCCCCCTCCCCTCCCCATCCCCATCCCCATCCTCACCCCATCCCCATCCCCACCCTCACACCCTCCCCACCACCTCCCCACCACCTCCCCACCCCCACCCTTCCCCCTCCCCATCCTTGCCCCACCCCATTTCCTCCCAATCACAGCCCCCTCCCCATCCCCACTCCCTCCCACCATCCCGTCCCTGCCTCACCCCTCCACCTTCCAATCCCCCCATCCCGCCTCACTCCCATCCCCACCCCCTCCCTGCCCCACTTCACCCCCTCCCCCCACTTCACCCAACCCTCTCCCCCCACCCCAGCCGACCCCTCCCCTCACCACCCCACCCCCCCATCCCCACCTGCCCCACCCCACCCCACCCTACCCCCTGCAACCCTACCCCTGTTGGAAAGGGTGCAGAGGAGATTTACCAAGATGTTGCCTGGTATGGAGGGAAGATCTTATGAGGAAAGGCTGAGTGACTTGTGGCTATTTTCGTTAGAGAGAAGAAGGTTAAGAGGTAACGTAATTGAGGCATACAAGATGATCAGAGGATTAGATGGGTGGACAGTGAGAGCCTTTTTCCTCAGATGGTGATGTCTAGCACGAGGGGACATAGCTTTAAATTGAGGGGAGATAGATATAGGACAGATGTCAGAGATAGGTTCTTTACTCAGAGAGTAGTAAGGGTGTGGAATTCCCTGCCTGCAACAGTAATGGACTCGCCAACACTAAGGGCATTCAAATGGTCATTGGATAGACATATGGATGATAAGGGAATAGTGTAGATGGGCTTTGGAGGGGTTTCACAGGTCGGTGCAACATCAAGGGCTGAAGGGCCTGTACTGCGCTGTAATGTTCTATGTTCTATGTTCTAATATCAGCCCCCCTATTTTACTGTGAACTTATGTGTGTGTGGTGAATGTAGCTTGGTAATTCACACTGTATTTACCAATACCTTTGTAAGCGCAGTAGCGTTATCTGACCACTAGGAGGAGTAGCTCTGGGAATACTCAGGGGTTTGTACAGGGCTCCACCATTGGCTCTGCCCACGACTCCTTCCTGTGCTGCTGTATAAACTGTATTAACAAAGTTTACGCACGCCATGTGTTCACGACTCGCCGCCAGCGGCCTACAGAATCACTCGCTGAATTGTTAAGAGCACTGCCCGGCCCGCAACGCGACCTGCAGCAGCTGCAGGCGGAAAGGCCACTACGCGAGAGTGTGCCTCGCAAAAAGGGCCCCAGCTTCCAACTCCCCAGTGGCACGAAGTAATCGCTCCCCACACCCGCAGGCCCGCGGGGCCCGAAACGCTGCGGCCTATGCCCCGACCCCGCCCCCTCCCGCCACGTGCGATCCATGGGGGCCGCCATCTTGGCAAACCTCCACCACGCGGCCGGCCATGTGCGACTCATGGGGGCCGCCATCTTGGACGCCATCTTCCTCGCTGCCCGCCACATGCGATCCACGGGCACGACCTGCATCTCCATGCTCAGACAACTCATCGGAAGAGTACGACTACGAACTCAGAGGGCAGTCATCACGGGACCACTCCAGCACAGCTGATCGAGCCGCCGACTACCCGCAACTCAGCGTAGTCACCCTGGACCAATCACGCCCGAAGCATCTGCGAAATTCGATGGCAGAGGTCCAAATCAACGGGTACAACATGCCATGCCTCTTCGACTCCGGGAGCACTGAGAGCTTCATACATCCAGACCTGGTAAGACGCTGTTTGCTCCCCGTTTTCCCCGCAAGGCAAACTATCTCGCTCGCTTCAGGCTCCCATTTGGTCCAGATCCAGGGACGCACCTCTGCGCGCCACTCTTATTAGGCCTAGATTTTCAATGTAACCTTATGAGCCTCACTCTCAGCTTTGGCGGGCCACTGCCCCCACTCACTATCTGCAGCCTCGCTATGCTGCGAATCTCCCCCCTCCTCTCTTCGCCAATCTCACAAAGGACTGTAAACCCGTAGCCACTTGTAGCAGGCGATACAGCCTGCAGGATAGGGTATTTATCAGAGCAGAGGTCCGAAGGCTTCTCAGTGAGGGGATTATAGAGGTCAGCAATAGTCCCTGGAGAGCTCAGGTGGTGGTCGTTAAGACCGGGGGAAAATTCCGCATGGTTGTCGACTATAGTCAGACCATAAATAGATTTACGCTCCTCGACGCGTATCCCCTCCCCAAGATTGCAGACACGGTAAATCAGATCGCCCAGTATCGGCTCTTTTCCACAGTGGATCTGAAGTGTGCATACCACCAGCTCCAAATCCGCCCGGAGGACCGCCACTACATGGCATTCGAGGCTGATGGCCGCCTCTTCCATTTCTTCCGGGTCCCTTTCGGCGTCACTAATGGGGTCTCGGTGTTCCAACGAGCAGTGGACCGAATGGTGGACCAGTACGGGCTGCGGGCCACGTTTCCGTATCTGGATAATGTTACCATCTGCGGCCATGACCAGCAGGACCACGACGCCAACCTCCACCGTTTTCTCCAGACGGCACAGAAATGAAACCTCACCTATAACAAGGAGAAATGCGTTTTCCGAACAACCAGACTAGCCAACCTCAGCTATATCGTGGAAAACGGAGTCCTGTGCCCAGACCCGAACCATTTGCGCCCCTTCTTAGAACTCCCCCTCCCCCATTGCCCCAAGGCCCTCAAACAGTGCTTCGGCTTCTTCTCCTACTACGCCGAGTGGGTCCCTCAATATGCGGACAAAGCCCACCCACTCTTTAAGGCCACACTTTTTCCCCTATCAGCTGAGGCACGCCAGGCCTTCAACTGCATCAAGGAGGACATCGCTAAAGCGGTCATGCGGGCGGTGGATGAATCCACTCCATTCCAGGTTGAGAGCGACGCCTCAGAGGTAGCTCTAGCAGCCACACTAAATCAGGCAGGGAGACCAGTCGCATTTTTCTCCCGTACTCTCTCCGCTTCAGAACTCCTACACTCCTCAGTCGAGAAAGAAGCTCAAGCCATTGTGGAGGCTATTCGTTACTGGAGGCACTACCTCGCAGGTAGGAGGTTCACCCTCATCACCGACCAAAGATTGGTTGCCTTCATGTTTGACAACTCGCAAAGGGGCAAAATTAAAAATGACAAAATTCTGAGGTGGAGGATCGAACTCTCCACCTACAATTACGATATTAAGTATCGACCCGGGAAGCTCAACGAGCTTCTGGATGCCTTATCCCGCGGGACATGCGCCAGCGCGCAGATTGACCGACTGAAAGTCATCCACCCCCCACCCCCTCCCAATCCCACCCCCCCACCCCTCCCCACTCCTCCCCCTCCCCACTCCTCCCCCACCCGCCACCCCACCCAATGGTAAGATTCTTGGTAGTGTGCATGAGCAGAAAGATCTCGGTGTCCATGTACATAGATCCCTGAAAGTTGCCACCCAGGTTGAGAGGGTTGTTAAGAAGGTGTACAGTGTGTTAGCTTTTATTGGTAGAGGGATTGAGTTTCGGACCCATGAGGTCATGTTGCAGCTATACAAAACTCTGGTGCGGCCGCATTTGGAGTATTGCGTGCAATTCTGGTCGCCGCGTTATAGGAAGGATGTGGAAGCATTGGAAAGGGTGCAGAGGAGGTTTACCAGAATGTTGCCTGGTATGAAGGGAAGATCTTATGAGGGAAGGCTGAGGGACTTGAGGCTGTTTTCGTTAGAGAGAAGAAGGTTAAGAGGTAACTTAATTGAGGCATACAAGATGATCAGAGGATTAGATGGGTGGACAGTGAGAGCCTTTTTCCTCGGATGGTGATGTCTAGCACGAGTGGACATAGCTTTAAATTGAGGGGAGATAGATATAGGACAGATGCCAGAGGTAGGTTCTTTACTCAGAGAGTAGTAAGGGTGTGGAATGACCTGTCTGCAACAGTAATGGACTCGCCAACACTAAGAGCATTCAAATGGTCATTGGATAGACATATGGATGAAAAGGGAATAGTGTAGAGGGACTTTAGAAGGGTTTCACAGGCTGGTGCAAAATCAAGGGCTGAAGGGCCTGTACTGGGCTGTAATGTTCTATGTTCTAATATCACCCTTCTTATTTTACTGTGAACTTATGTGTGTGACTTGCCCTTTCCTTGGACCAGCTTCCCGAACCCATCAGGTTACAGCTAGAATACCAATCCCAGACTAATTGTTTGCTGCTACAAGTTGGATCTGGGAGGGTGACTTTATAATTCCCCTTCTGTACTGGTCTTTGAGTTATCACAGCAACACTGTGCTGGTGGTAGCGGTGTGTTCGCATTACTGCAGTAATGTTGTTCCAATTAGTTAGCTAACCACAGCTGACCATTAGTTGGGGTAAAAAATGACTTGCTGACATTAAAATTTATCATCCCACAGGCTGAATGACAGTGGATGAGCATTGACACATTACAAATTGTGCTGTTGTTTAACGAATGCTGCACCTCAGGATTTATAGCTGTTGGTGCACACACCATCCCACTTATCAGTAGAGACTCAGACAAAGAACCCTATGAGATTACATAGAAATTACAGCACAGAAATAGGCCATTTGGTCCAGCTGGTGTATTGAAGCTGGAGCCTTAGTTTCCCCCCTTAAATGTTATTCACCTCAACAACTCCACGTGAATGAAAGATTTAGTGCCTTTCACCACTGCCGGAGGGAGGGGTGAGGAAACCGAACTGCTGTCTTCAGAAGTAATCATTATTAATTGGAAGCAACATCTGAGCCCTGCCTGCCTAAGAAAACTATACATCCCAGCAAACCTTATTCCTGAAGGTGAAAGGTCAGGAAAAGGTAAAACGATAACACAAATAATTTGTGTTAAAGAAAACAATATAGCCCGAAGCATGACTAAAAACAACAATCTTGCTGTCCACCAGCGCCAATCCTCACACTCCCTGATGCCACCCTCCCACCCCTCCAAGTTCTTCCTGATCCCACTTCTTCTGCCAAAAGTCAACAACACCCAGCACCCAGTTCTCAGGCTGACCCAGGCCGGAAAGGTACGTGCATGGGACTGTGTGCTATCCCTGATAATTCTAAATTTTCAGTCCGGAGGTAATCATCAGTCGAACAGCAGATAACTTCAAAGAACCTTTTATTTACCGCGGGTCTACACGAGTGTAACTTCAGAGTTACAGCAAGTGAAGGCAATTATTTCTTAGTTACAGTTAACTACCGTATATATTTTACAAAACCCCCCAAAACCCTCCTTCATATAATTATTTCTGTCAATCATTAGTCACACAGTTAGCTCATTAGTTGCATAGCATAGCAATTCTTTATCAAGGAAGGAGTAACTCATCCAACGGTTGCGTTTCGTTCCCACAGACAGTTCACAGATTCCCACAGACAGTTACAAGGCCATACCAAGCCGAACACAGAAGCAATTCATCTCACAAGGCACGTACACATATTACACAAACTTGACATTCCATTTCCTGTCAAGCTCTGATTCTAACTTGAGCCAAACTCTCATCCCCAACCCAGTCTCTGGCCCTCTTTTTTTTAATTCATTCATGGGACGTGGACGATTCTGGCTGGGCCAGCATTTATTGCTCACCCCTGAGGGCATTTAAGAGTGAACCACATTTCTGTGAATCTGGAGACACATGTAGGCCAGACCAGGTAAGGATGGCAGATTTCCTTCCCTAAAGAACATCAGTGAACCAGATGTGTTTTTTACAACAATCGACAATGGTTTCACGGTCATCGTTAGACTTTTAATTCCAGACTTTTATTGAATTCAAATTCCACCAACTGCCCTGATGGGATTCAAACCTGAGTCCCCAGAGCATTACCCTGGGTCACTGGATTACTAGTCCAGTGACAATAGCACTGTACCACTGCCTCCCCATTCTGTCTCCCTCCATCCCTCACTCCCCTGGCTCTCTACCCCACTCTGTCTCCCTTTCCCCCCACTCCCATCCCCCTCACTCCCTGGTCGGAATTCTCCCTCCCCACGCCGGGTG
Source organism: Scyliorhinus canicula (assembly GCF_902713615.1). Classification (NCBI taxonomy): domain Eukaryota; kingdom Metazoa; phylum Chordata; class Chondrichthyes; order Carcharhiniformes; family Scyliorhinidae; genus Scyliorhinus; species Scyliorhinus canicula. Next base: position 150,139,625 of record NC_052149.1, on the reverse strand, counting down.
GGAGAATCGCTGGGGCGCCGAGCGAGTCCCGCCACGCCGCCCCGGCACCCGCACGGGATTCTCCCACTGCCCCCAAACCAGCGCGGCGAGATTCACGGCATGCCACTCGGAGAATCGCCGCTTGCCGTTGTAACGGGTGAGCGGCTATTCTCCCACTCCGGTTTTCACTCTGGCATCGGGACTGTGGGCGCGATTCTCCGCCCCCCACGCCGGGTGGGAGAATAGCGGGAGGGCCTCCCGACATTTTTCATGCCCTCCCGCTATTCTCCCCCCCCCACGCCTGACCCACGCCACGAATCGCCGCTCGCCGTTTTTTACGGCGAGCGCCAATTCTCCGAGGCCGATGGGCCGAGCGGCTGGGCCTTCACGCCTGTTTCAACACGGCAGCAAACACACTTGCTCGCTGCCGTCGTGAAACGGGCGCCAGATGCCCGTTTGGGGCATCTGGGGGCCCGATTGGCACGGCAGTACCACGGCCGTGCCAAGGGGGGCATAGGCCCGCGATCGGTGCCCACCGATCGTGGGCCGTGCGTCCATAACGGACACACACTTTTCCCTCCGCTGCCCCGCAAGATCAAGCCGCCATGTCTTGCAGGGCGGCTGAGGGAAAAGATGGCAACTGCGCATGCGTGGGTTGGCGTTGTCCAACCTGCGCATGCGCGGCCGACGTCATCGGCCGCGTCAGCTGGCGTGACGCTTGACGTGCGGCCTTGATGACCGTCGGCAAGGCCACGCCGCCGTGATGCACGGGGCCGCGCTCCTAGCCCGGCCCGGGGGGGGGGGGGGGGGGGGGAGAATCGGCCCCGGAAGTGGGCGTGAAGGGGTCACGGCAGCCTTTATGATTCTCCGCATTTGCGGAGAATCTCGCCCTTAGTCTCCCAGCGGGAGAATTACGCCCCCTATCCCCTCCCTCAGCCCTTACATTCAGAGAGGGTCAAGAAGGTAAGGTGACACAGGTAGACTATGTCACAGAGAAGAAAAGGCTTACATAATGTAATGTCCCCCAATGCTCCTTGCAACAGTTACTGAGCAGACCTAGGAGTGTATGTCATTCTCATGCACTCTAACAGTTCATTCTGATTCCAGTGCCCGCAATGTTTAAGTCCAGTGTTTAGTGAATGACAAACATGTGAAGGACACATGGGATTTAACTGTTTTTTGACAGACAATCTGAAGCCTATTGCAGGGCAACTCTTGATCTGTCCAGGCAGCAAAAGCTGACCTTTAGGACCATGCTAGTTCTTTTGATAACCAACTCAGTGGAGGCTATACCTTGTTGTAGCTGCTATCTGTCATGTTTTTATAATTTAGAACATAACATAGAACATTACAGCGCAGTACAGGCCCTTCGGCCCTCGATGTTGCGCCGACCTGTGAAAACACTCTAAATGACACCAATCACTCATAAGTGACTGGGTAAACATGTTACAGGTTCATTTATTGAGACTCAGCACATTAAGACAGGTATACATAGGTATAAAGCTCAAAGACACCAGCAACAGGGCTATCTCTGTGTGTGTGTGTGTGTGTGTGCTCTGCTGAAATGCAAAAATGAAACTGAAATTGGATTGCCTGACATACTTCTTTTCTAGCAATGTCACGCTGCAATCTCTTAAAGGCATATTACATATCCAGTCCACCTTTACTGGGATCTTTACAGAGAAGAGATGTGGTGAACTTTGTCACACAGAAGCTCATTTACTAACTTGAATTTTCTTCCCTGAAGAAGTCATCGAGGACTGAATTTTGAAGGATAAATATATCACAACAACTTCCGGCAAACTGTGCATCATGTTATGGATGCTTGGCCAGATATCAACAGTGGCTAAGATACTGGACCAAGACCACAACAGTTTTTGATTTGTAAAACTGCAAAAAGATCGATTGGCTCCAGGAGTGATTGCAAAAGAAATAGGGCTTGTTTTTTTTTTACAAATAAAACTTTATTAAAACAAACGAAAAACAAAATTTTAACTTTTAAACTTCAAACTTCACAAGAACAGCTTACATGTATCCAACACACAATTTCTCATTAAACAGCACGTAAAATGAACATACAGCTCTTAACTCCACTTATGCAGGCAGGCACAAATGATACTTGCATTTACAGAACATATTCCTACTGTTAGTGCAGCTCCTTCAGACCCCTTTATGAAAGCCTGTCTCTGTGGCAGCTTTTCATGACCTCTCTCAGTGGCTTTCCAAATCGTTCTGCTCCCACCTGTTCGAACAGGATTCATTTTCTCTCCCTGAGTTCCGTCCAGCCCCTCAAACAATGGGTCTGTCCTGGGTGTCCAGACTTGAACTCATCATCACTAACTGGGTTTTTGATTGCCCACTCCCATTTACACAAAAGAACATGGCCATGCTATGAATATGCAATTAACCTCCAATTTACGGGCTAATAGCTGGTCAGACCAGATGTCCCGGAGGACAATGGATCTTGAGTAAATCACCCCATTCCCATTAACAAGTTTAAGTCTGAATGGGAAAATGTAACTCAGGCCAGGTGTAGGAATATGCCTCTGAGTCAGTGCGAGCAATTTTACCCTCAGACTGTTAACCCCTAAATTGCCCACTACATCATCAATCCAATTTCCTAATATCTCCCTATCATAACAATTGGAAAGGATGATCTGCTGAAAGCAGTTACATACCATGCGCACACTGGAATAGTGGAATCCATCTTGCTGAATTCGCTGGGAGAATGTTTTGTGAGCAATCAATTGCACCCTGGAACTTAGGAAGCCAAAATTCCCACCTTGTAAAATTGAACAGTGCTAGCATTCTGCTGTCAGGAGGCGATACCAAAGGCTAAGAACCCTAACCCTAACCTGTAACTTGTGAGGTAACAAATGCAAGTCAAAACTACAGCCTGGCTAATAATGCAGGGACTGCAGATGGCTGCCTGAAATGAGCCTGTCCTAGAAGGTTGAGTGCGGTGATCGCCTTCATAGACACAGAGAGTGCCAAAAGATTTTCTTGTACATTTGATATATTGCTAATACGCTGAAGGCTGTGAAGACGTTCATACCACAATCTGTTCTGTTACATTCGCAAGACATTTCCTCCATTCATCGCTGATTGTGACCATCAAGAATCACTGATCCAGTCAATTAAAAAAAGTCCCCTTGCTGATAAGGCAGGGAGTCACAGGGGCTTTAAACTTACACTTTTATGTTGGACAGTTATAAAATCTATGATGTTCTGTCTTGGGAATGCAAAAGGGTGAATGACAGACACAGAAACGATAACAGTCACAAGTTGATTGCATCTCTCAAACACCTTGCTTTTTGAAGTGCCTTCAAACTGTCAAATACAGTGGATCGTTTTGAAGTGTCGTGACTTACATGCACACATGTGACAGCTAATGTGTGCCCCATATTGAATCTGTTCTTGTGGAGCTAGCTGAAGATGAGATGCTGGCACACACACTCAGAAAGCTGCAAATCCTTAACCTCCATCTAAACTACAACAGACAGACAAGAGCTGGCTTGACATCTCATTCCTTAACCCCTCGCCAGAGTGTTAGCCTGGCATTGCTGTGTGTGAAGGTTGGTTAAGTACAAATTGGCTGCTGAGGTTCCTGTATTGCATCAGCCACCACACTTCAAGAGTTATTCACTGGTTGTAAAGGATATCTTGAGGCTATGAAAGATGCGATGTAAGTGTTCATTTTTCCTTTTTTTTTTCTCTCTATCTTGCACTCAATTAGTGGAGTGGGGCCTGAACCTGTGACCTTCCAACTGAAAACATTCCTAATTAAGCCATGGTGGCACTTTTATCCAGGCATGTTCCTCATACACCTCAATTGTTGAGGCTATTTAAATTCTCCCATGTGAGCACTGATGCATTGAGTGACGCATAAGAAAAACTGAGCAGTGAAATGTTCCTGGAGTCAGTGGTCAGTAGACATAGACACTGCTTGCCACTTGGCTGTGAGCTGATATATTTGTTGGAAAAACATGTACATCGATCTCAGGTGTAAGACTCCATCCCCTTTGGTCTACTCTTGATACCAATAGCACATAACAACTTGTACATTGTTTCACTAAATGTGATACAACTTTACTGAACTCTAAGCATACCTACAATGGCACTGGTTGCTTAGGAATCCTGTGAGCTAGGATCCGTCTCAGGTAGCCAGTGCTTCAATAGATCTCTATGCGCAACTTCAGAATGGCTGACCTGGTGTAACAATGTCCTTGAGAGCTGTGTCTCTGTACACCTTCCTGACACTAGGTCTTAGCATATAAGGCAATACCTTGACTCGGATCATCTGATTGGGTTATTGAAGTGTTAATTCCTGGTTAATTTGCTGTCAGTCTAGATTCAATAAAATCTGAGATGGATTTGCAGGTATCATATCATTTAATAATAACTAACTTGCAAGGCTGACTCAATCCGTAGAGCCACAGGACACACATACTGTCTTCTGCAGCTCCCAGGATAAAGAGACTCTCAAACAAAAGAACTCTGGAGATATACTTCAAATTACATCAAGATTCGCATACAAACTTCCCATTGGTCATTTTACACACCTCCTGACCTGGTCATATATCCTAATTGGCTCTCTTTATCCTGGGCACATTTTTAACCCAGCATCCTTTTCACTATTCTCCACGAGGCTACCATCCCCCGAGCCATGCTTTGCTCTCCTCTTTGTTCTCTGTCTGTGAACACATTACCCTCAGGGACCTACTGTCCCTCATATTCGTTTGCTCACTTCCTCAGAAGAACCTCAGAGTGCAATTTGATGTATGTGGACAACTTAAATACCAATGTACCATTCGAAATGCCTGCAATGTTTCTTTGACTGTATTGAAGCACCTCAGCGTGCAACATGATGTATGTAGAGAACCTGAATATTATTGCACTTTGTGTGATTGCCACTTAGAAATGTTTGCAATGTTCTTTCAGATAATTTACAGGTCAAATATATTTTTGCAAAAATAAAATCCCACCCTGGCCATTCAGGACCACCCATACATGGTCATATCCTACCCTCCGCAGGAGAGGGGGAATGCGGGGTGTCCAACTGCACGCCAAAAATGCATGTGATTACTGTATCTTAGGGCAGGGAGAAGGCCATTTACACATTCCCGAATGGCCATTGTCTAGTTCAGTTTCTGTAGACAAAGTGTCTGTGGCACACCGTCACCTCAGGGACATGCCCTGATATGTCAGTGTGATTGTCTGTTTAGTTAAACCGGTGTTTATTTTTTCTAAGTTTAATGTGAGCTTCAGCAATGATACCTTCAGTCAGAATTCTTCTCCCTTCCTCCTGATGCCCTCGATACTCCATGTTCATACCACCATGAGACAAATTCTGCCCACAGGACTCTGCCACAACCAGCTTACATTCATTACATGATTAAACATGATTAATGCAACACCAAAGTAAATAATGCATTTGCTTACACAGGTGAGGACAGAATTGGACTCTGAGCTGATGTCTCTTTGTCAAATAGCCCTCTCACATTCACTATCTGAACTTGGAAGAGGAATGGATCCCCTGGGCAAGATATTGAGGGATGACAATGGAAGCTACAGTGTATGAATTCTATTATTTCCTTAAAGAATGATTGAAAAGTCTTTTGTACTTCTCCCTGTTACGTTCTGGTGCTTGGCCGGTTGAAATAAATGCACTAAAGAACGTCTAGTTCTAGACTAGTTAAAGTTTGATTGTTCAACAATAGCATGGGTTAGATAACCATAAGAATATTATCAGAAACTACGAACTATTATAAGCTAACTAAGAGCTATTACAAATTGTGACTATCCACTTTGAAGACTACCTCAAACTCCCTGAAGTAACAGTGTCATGTAGTTGTTCTCTACTGCCACCTGCTGGTTGGAGGTCTTCTCCATCACTGTACACATGATTGCTTATGTATATCATCACATTTCCTCCATCTAGAAGAATAAACTGAGATCCCAGAACAATTTAAAATTCATTCCTGGGATATAGACATCGCAGGCTAAGCCAGCATTTATTGCTCATTACTAATTTATTTTGAGAAGGTGGTGGTGAACTGCTTTGTTGGACCCGCTGGAGTCCATGTGCTGTAGGTAAATTCACAATGCTGTTAACAGGGAACTTCCAGAATTTTGACTCAGCAACGATGAAGAAATAGCAATATATTTTCAATCCTGAATGGTGCTGTGATTTGGCGGGGTGGGGGAGGAATTTTCGGGTGGTGGCATCCCATTTGTTCTTGAAAATACAGAAAAATGTGTCATTTGAAACATGGAAGTCTGGCAATATCTGGTCTGAGAGGGTACAGGGAAAGATCCCACAAAAGGTTAATAGCAGCTGCAAAGAGCAGGATTGTAAAATACAGATGATCAAACACACAGGTTTCATGTGGTAAGCTAAAACAATGGCTCACACCTTCATGGAATGTAACTATCTCAGGAAGTATCTGGAAAAGCATGGATGAGAGTTTCAATTGACGAATGTTTAAAACAGGCAGGTCTTTCAGTTAAATTTTAGCATACAGCTAAAAGCAAAGTCTCACACCTTAATTGAAATAAACTCTTAGTAAACAGCTGGAAAGGATGGAAGATGCTCAGTCGAATTTGGTGTAAATTCTAAAGTGTAAAATTCTATGGACATCAAGTCAATTAAAAGAAAATTGGAGACGACCTGTCTACGGGAGACACAATTTGAAGTCAAAATCAAAGGCAAAGTTATGAGCTGGGGACAATTGGAAAATTAAGCGATTCAAAAGCAGGAAGTGGAGGTAACACCTATTGAAACTGGGGCGTTTTTTAATCAGATCTGAGAGGTGACGTTATGCGCAAAGTGAATAGTTGGTTGTATTTGGATGTTTGCATCAAGGATACTTTTTGACAATCAAAATGAAACAAGCTCATTTACAATAAAGTCGTTAAAACTTGGTGACTCTTCGAAAGAGAATATAAACCTGAAGAAAGGGGACAGCCAGCAGAGCCAGCTCTCACAGCTCGGTGCATGGGAAGGACAGGACACAGCAACCGAGTTCACCAGCGAATACAACTCAAGAAGACCAGATTTTAAGAAGATTGATTGCCAAGGTGGGCCTGAAGGTCTCTACAACCAACCAGCAGCAGCCAGAAGCAAGATCTTTTTTCCTTTCTGTAAAGAAAGTGTTTGCAGCTTTTAAAAGAAAAAATATAATAATAAAATAACTTAACTTAACCTGAAAAAGCGGTTATTAGCCTACTTTACTTCCCTAACAACGCAGGACCCAGGACATTGATGCTACTAAGGGGTAAGTAGGTAAAATTCTTCGGTGAAGGTATGGGTTATACTGGGGGATAACTTGAAAATATAGTTTGACCTAAATAGCACCCACCGAAGCCTGCATCGGAGTCAGGGAGTGAGAATCCCTGTTCACCATTTAGAATATCGACCTTTTTTTGCTATAGGGGGAATTCTAAGAATAGTGGTCAGTTTAAAATTCACATGTGCTTGCTACTCTTGTTCTTCGAGGTGGTAGCGTTAATTGGACGGATTCTTTTTTCCTGACACTAAGTGTTGATGCCAGGTCAGGATTCGTGAGGGTGTGAGGGGGTGCAGGGTGGGTTGCGGTGTCCATGCCCCTGACCAGTTCCCCCCTCAGCTGGTGTACCTGGAGGTGATCAGAACACCCAGTGAGTGTTGTCCCTGGTGCACATGTTGTGCGGCCCCCCTTGCCTGGCCAGATCCCATGTCATGTCCGTCCCCACACCGCATGGATTCACCCATACGGCTGGTGACACTCTGCAGAACCAGGGACCAAGGTGGGTGCTTGGTGGGGTTTTCAGCAAGATGGCTGCCTTGCCGGCCGCAGCCTGTCCACCCATCATCCTTCTCCCCCGCAGTCCTGGCAGGGCTCCCCCACCTCAGCCAGCCCGGCCAGTGTCAGGACCGGCTGCCCACGGTCGCGCCTCTCCGTGTTCTACCTCGTCTCTCTCCCTCATCAGCCACACCGCCTGTTTCTCGATTTCTAAATGCACAAGCAAACCTTGACATCAGGAATTGCCCCCAGCGGATGTGGAGAATTGCGGAGTCCCAGGAGAATACTGGGTCAGGCCTGTTAATGATATGCCAAGGGTGTTAACTGTACGTGCGGAGTGGAATGCATGACTCTGCTGCCTAGACACTGGATAATTACGATTTGGCGTGAACCCAGCATCCGCCACAATTTTGGCGTCAAAATTGATTCTCCGCCCAATCATGTTTCCCAATTTTGGTGTCAGCGAACGGGGAATCCAACCCCATGTGTTTGGAAGAGTATGACGAGGAGAATCACTTGAGCATGTCAATATTAATAATCCAAAAGTATAATACTCCGACCCCAGGAGGAGTCAGCAGCTCAGGGCATAGTAATACGATTGAAATAACAAAAGTTTTTCTCTGATTTTCTTTGGAGGAATGGTGGTGGACATGGACATGGAACAGTACAGCACAGAACAGGCCCTTTGGCCCTCGATGTTGTGCCGAGCAATGATCACCCTACTCAAACCCACGTATCCACCCTATACCAGTAACCCAACAACCTCCCCCCCCCAACCTTACTTTTTAGGACTATACGGGCAATTTAGCATGGCCAATCCACCTAACCGGCACATCTTTGGACTGTGGGAGGAAACCGGAACACCCGGAGGAAACCCACGCGCACACGGGGAGGACGTGCAGACTCCACACAGACAGTGACCCAGCCGGGAACCGAACCTGGGACCCTGGAGCTGTGAAGCATTTATGCTAACCACCATGCTACCGTGCTGCCCCCGTGTGTGAGCTGGTTTTGGGGGTGGGGGGGGGGGTGCATTCGCTGTGCATGTTCGACCTCTGGAATCAACACAGTTAACTAGTCACTGGAGCGGGTGGAGACAATGGCCAGGGCAAGCGAGGAAATTAGTTGGTGCACACACAATGGAATTTTTAGAAAAATGCTTTTTTTGGAAGTAACAATATTTAAGAAATTGAAGTTGCAAGTGATATGAAAACAGTGGGAGCAAAGGGCAGGTAGGAAGCTTGAGCTTCGCTTTCTGGGTGTTTAGTAAAAGGCCCTGGGCCGGGATCTACAATCCTGAGACTAAGTGTTAACGCCGGGGCAGGATAATAGAATTCTACGACAGCAAAACTGGCGCTGCACCTTGGCTGATTCGAGGGTCGAGCACCGGCGGCAGGTGCAATACGAACGATTCCGTTGCAAAATGGTGCTGGATTCACCGGGTTTGTGATTGACACTCAGGAGGCTGACAAACTGCATCCGCATATATACACTTCACTCCCCACACACACCATCCCAACCAACTGGATGGCAGCAAGGAGAGCGGCACCCCCTTTCACAGACGAACCCGAGTCCCTGCTGGGACTCCATGGAGGAGAGATGATCGTCTTGTGTACCAGGGTGGGAAGGATGGTGCCAGTCGCCTACGTTTGCCATGCCTGGACGCAGGTGGCAGAGGTTGTGAGTGTCGTGGGCAACACCGTGAGGACCAACCAGCAGTGTCGTAAAAACCTGCACAAATCCTCTCAGGGAGGCCAGGGTGAGTAGGCAGCACTGTGCCCCAGTACCAACCTCTGTTCCACACACCCATAGCCGCCAAGAACCTCCCCAATCAGGAGGGCGGCCGAACATCCACCCTGCATCATGTGACGGTACCAACACTCCCCACACTCACTCCCCACCACCCACCCAACTCCCACCACCCAAAAACACACATCCCCACACTCACTCTCCACCACCACACCTCAACCCAAAAATACACATCCCCACACCACACTCACTCCCCACCACCACCACCACCACCCCTCCACCAAAAAACACACATCCCCACACTCACTCCCCACCACCACCACCCTTCCACCCAAAAACACACATCCCGACACTCACTCCCCACCACCACCACCACCACCCCTCCACCCAGAAACACACATCCCCACACTCACCCCCCACCACCACCACCCTTCCACCCAAAAACACACACCCCGACACTCACTCCCCACCACCCCCCCCAACTCCCACCACCCTAAAACACACATCCCCACACTCACTCCCCACCACCACCACCACCCCTCCACCCAGAAACACACACCCCGACACTCACTCCCCACCACCACCACCCCTCCACCCAAAAACACACACCCCGACACTCACTCCCCACCACCACCACCCCTCCACCCAGAAACACACACCCCGACACTCACTCCCCACCACCGCCACCACTCCACCCAAAAACACACATCCCGACACTCACTCCCCACCACCACCACCCCCCCACCCAAAAACACACACCCCGACACTCACTCCCCACCACCACCACCCCTCCACCCAGAAACACACACCCCGACACTCACTCCCCACCACCACCACCCCTCCACCAAAAGCCACACATCCCCACATTCACTCCCCACCACCACCACCACCCCTCCACCCAGAAACACACATCCCCACACTCACTCCCCACCACCCCCCCAACTCCCACCACCCAAAAACACACATCCCCACACTCACTCTCCACCACCACCACCACCACACCTCCACCCAAAAACACACATCCCCACACTCACTCCCCACCACCACCACCCCTCCACCCAAAAACACACATCCCCACACTCACTCCCCACCACCACCACCACCACCCCTCCACCAAAAGCCACACATCCTCACACTCACTCTCCACCACACACCCCCCCCCCCCAACTCCCACCACCCAAAAACACACATCCCCACACTCACTCTCCACCACCGCACCCAACCCCCACCACCACCAGCCCCCCCCCACGCCCCCCACCCCCGGTGAAATCATGCATGTTGCCTTGTGTCTTGCAGGAGCTGCCGGTGATAGCGTGGGCCCTTCTGGTGTCCCCCACCCTCGACCCCAACCACAACCACAGCAGCGACGATGAGGACACGGACACGGACGGCAACCCTTGATCGCATCCCATGACACCCCAGAGCTCGTGTCCAGGCATGACACTGACTTCCCGTCATAGCTGTCTCCAACACCCTCCACCAGCCCAGAGACACTCACCTCGGTTGGGCACTTCAGTGAAGAGACTCCTGGGACACGATCTGCTGTGCACCACACACATGCAGTGGTACATCAAGTGGAGGAAGGAACCCCCAAGAGGGCGGACAGTCGGAGGGTGGGCTGACCCCAGGGCCGAGCTGCCGACCTTGAATCACAGACACTGTTGATACACACGAGGCCTCATGCAGCACCTCCCTTGCACCTCATCCTCCATAGACTGTTGGGCGGCCGACTCTCCATCCTCACTAGTTGCCTCCTGTTCCACTGACTCAAGCTCTGCTGCTGCATGATCGTCCTCTTCGAGTAGATCCAGCTTGAACAGCCTGAGTGCATGCCCCAGGGCTGAGAAAATGAGGAAGGTAGGCCACCATTGCCGGTTGTATTCCAATACCTATTGTCTGCAGGGGGTGAAGGGATGACATTGTAAGCATGGTGCGTACCCCCGTGCCCAACCAGGTGCAACAGGCTACATGGTGGTACCAGTCGGCACTGCGGACCCTGTCCCCGCATGTCCCCCTCAACCTAACTATCTGCGGACCCCTAGTCCCATCAATGCTCGGCACTGTGGGGTCCTCTGAACCATATGGCCGGTGTCACCCTGCAGAGCCACAGGCCATGGTTGGTGGTCAGTGGGGTGTGCAACAAGATGGTTGACTTTCAAGCCGTGGCAATGGCGGCCCATGCATGGACATTCCGACCCCTGGGGGGCTGTCGCTACCTACCGGCCCTTTCCCAGTCACCTCCCTGTGCCTGCCCCCCCTCCCCCCATCCACCCCCCCCCCCCCACCCCCTCAGGTCCTGGCATGGCTCTTCCACCCCCCAGCCAGCCTGGCCAGTGTCAGGACTGGCAGCCCACAGTCGCGCCACCGCATGTCCGACCTTCTCTCTCTCCCTCATGAGCCATGGCGCCTCTTCCCGATTTTTAGTAGCACAAGTGAACCTCGCCATCGGGAATTGCCCCAGGCGGAGGATTGAGGAGGCCCTGGAGAATCCCGGGTCAGGCCCGCTAATGATATGTAAGCGGCGTTTACTGTACGTGCGGAGTGGAACGCATTGATGCCGCTGTCGAGGTACTGGAGAATTGCGATTTGGCGCAAACCTGGCACTGGCCACGATTTTGGCGCCAAGACCGATTCTCCGCCCAATCGCCTTTCCCAATTTCGGCATCGGCCGACAGAGAATCCCGCCCCATTTTCTCATATTGTTCCAGTCAGGTGAGCAGTGGTAGAATAGGCCCCCTCTCTGCCTACCTCTCCAGTTGACCAAAATAATTGTTTGCTAAAATATCTTGTTGACAAATGCGGGGAACATTTGACTGTAAAAACACACACAGACAGATTTTCTTCAAAATTTGAAATAAAAGGAAATAATATTTATTATACATAACACATGATCCATAAAACATTTTTGGAAAGGTACTCACACGCACGCATGCATCCAAGAGAGTCACACCCGCACAGAAGTAGGGTACAAGGGTTAAAAGAGTGCCCAAAAAGAAAGTCAATCATATATGGATCCTGTATGTTGATGGGAGATTCAGTCTGCTTTCAACACTTTTTTCTGGATTCTGCATCAAGATGATTTAAAGACGTTCATCTGGAGTCAGCATGTGCTGGCTTACATCGAAGATGCTGCCTATGCTGCTCGACTGGTCAGATACAGGCAGGGAAGAGGCTTGCAGCACAGTTGGAGAGAAGGTGGGTCATTCGCCAACTAGTCAGTTACCAAACTATGGGCCAGGATTCTCAGACCCGGCGACAGGTCGGAGAATATCCGGGGGAAGGCGGGAATCCCGCCCCGACACCCCGACTCCGGCTTCCCTATTCGGCGGTGCCATTTTTCGGGCGCCGGCAGGATCGCTGCCACGCCGGTTGGGGGCCATTGACAGCGGCCCCCCCCCCGGGGATTCTCCGGGCCCCGATGGGCCGACTGGTCGATAAGTTTTGCCCAGTCCCGCCGGCGTGAATTACTCACCTCACACATGGCAGGAACTGGAAGATAAGTGTGCGGGGGCCGTCCTGGAATGGGGCTGGGGGGCTCCAACCCCGGGGGGGGCCCCAACGGTGGACTGGCCCACAATCGGGGCCCACCGATTGTTGGGCGGGCTGGTTCCGTGGGGGCCTACTTTAATCTGTGCCTGGCCCCTGTATGGCCCGGGGGTCGGCATGGAGAAGGGAACCCCCGTATATGCCCGTAAGTACGCTGGCCATTCCGCGCATAAGCGGAAATATGCTGGCCATTCTGCGCATGCGCGAACTCGCGCGGCCCATTCACCTCTAGTTGGAGCTGCGGGAACCACTCCGGCGGCAACCTAGCCCCCGAGAAAGGGGAGAATTCCTCACTTTCCGCCATTGACGCCGGAGTGCTTGGCATGCATCCAAGTGCCGGTTTTCACGCCGGCATTGGGACATAGCCGCATTATTGGAGAATCCCGTCCATGGTCACTACACGTTCAAATCCGGTCTACTGTTTAAAGTGATTAGATTAAAACGGGCCCTCTTCTGAGCTAGAGTCCAATGTCATCAATCATTTGAATAATGCCACAGTGGTTAGCACTGTTGCCTACGCCGCTGATGACCAGGCTTTGATCCGGCCCCGGGTTACTGTCTGTGTGGAGTTTGTACATTCTCCCAGTGTCTGCATGGGTTTCATCCCCACAACCCAAAGATGTGCAGTTTAAGTGGATTGGCCACGCTAAATTGCCCAAGAAAAATAATTGGGTACTCTAAATTTACATTTAAAAAAATCACCTAAATAATTAAATTACGGCTCAAATGTTTTAAAATTGTCCAAGGGGTGACATTTCGTTCTCATTTAAGCTTATTACATTTGATGGCCTGCCTCCAGACAGCCTGACTCTATCCTGATAGCATTGTAAATTGGAAGGTATACTAATGTAGATACTTATCTATTTTGAAACCTGCTCTTTCGGTCATAAGTTTTTTAAAAACCAATTCTCAGGCTTCAGCCCACTCAATAAACAAAGCCATTTTTTGATATAATACAGAGCTGATTAGCAAAATGGTTTGGAGAAGGAGTCAATAATGGCTTGCAGCCCAGTTTCTGAATCAGTGCAGATACAAGTACCATGTGCATACTGAGGTTCTATTACTGAGCTCTGAAATTAAAGTGAAAATGATTAAGCGATGTCCCCAGAGCCTTCCTGAAGAGGTCAAGCATACCCCCTGGTTCATGGAAGACATTGGCTTGTGACTGACCCAGCTGGGAAGGCACCAAGCACATCTAGACACGTTGTTGGTGTTATGCTCTTTGTTGTAGCCGAAAAGAAAATGATTAAGAGGTAGTACGTGTCAAGTTCATATAACATAGCGCAAGGAGTTTATTTACAAGATTCTGCTCAAACAGGGTACAATGGTGAACTCCGCAAAAGCCGGTGAACATAAGATTACATGATTGTGTAATACCTGACATCACACTAGTCAATGGTGTTACTCTGATAAATAACACCCCTCCCTCTTTACTCCCTTAGTGTCCCTGATATTTTTACTTAATCAAACAATTGAACACATCCAGCACATTATGCCATAACTAAGATTGTTATGTTTCAGATACATATGCAGGCTCTTGGGTGGGCATCTGTCTTGTTTTGCAGAATGTGATGTTCAGGAACTTGGGGCGGGATTCTCCCCTACCCGGCGGGGTGGGCCGTACCGCCGCCCAGAATTGCCGTGAACCACCCCGGCATCGGGCCGCCCGGGAGTGCGGTATCCTCTGCTCCTTCAGGGGCTAAGCTGGCGTCGGCGGGGTTGGTGCTGCGCCAGCCGACGCGGAAGGGCCTCTGCTGGCCGGCCCGAGTTGGCGCATGCGTGGGAGCGCCAGCGTGTGCTGGTGTCATCCCAGCGCATGAGCAGGGGTATTCTTCTTCGTGCCGACCATGGCACAGGTTGACAGCAGACGGCGCGGAGGGAAGGAGTGCCCCCATGGCACAGGCCCGCCCGTGGATCGGTGGGCCCCGATCGCGGGCCAGGCCACCGTGGAGGCACCCCCCGGGGCCAGATCACCCCGCCCTCCCCCGAGGACTCTGCAGGCCGCCCGTAGAGCCAGGTCTCGCCGGTACTGACCTGGTTTGATTATGCCGGTGGGCCCAGCCAAAAATGGGTGGCCACTCGGCCCATCACAGGCCGGTGAATCGCCAGGGGTGCGCCTGCTGTCCGGCGCAGCGCGATTCCCACCCTCGCCAAAACCCTGGCGCCGGAACATTCAGCAGCCGGCGTCGGGGCGGGAATCACACCCCCCCCCCCCCCCCCCCCCCGGCGAATCCCGCCCTTGGTTCTTAAGGGTACTAGGGTGTCTTCCTGTACGCTGGCCAATGCTACATCTGGCAAAACCAACTCAGGAACTGTCTCTTGTTGTGTGGGTTGTTCTGTCATAACAGATTCCGTAATCTCAGCTGTTGTAGTCCTCAAGCCGAGCATGATGCTGCCCGTACTCTCTGGTATAAACATTGGGCACAGATCTGTACTCTCACTGTGTGCAGCCAATAATTGGTCAACGTGCTGACGCCAAATTCGTTCAGCGTCAGATTGTATAGTATATGAAACCGTACCTGTTTTCGCTAATACAATGCTGGAGTCCATTTTCCGCCTAAGGTGTAATTTCGCACAAGTAAATGTTCCCCGTTGTCAAAGGCTCTGGTGCGGGGGGGGGGGGGGGGGGGGTGGGTTCTCCATTGGCTGACGCCAAAATCAGGAAACGGGATTGCACGGAGAATCGTTTCCGGCAGCAAAATCGCACGGGCAATTCTCCATCACCTCAACAGCGGCGACAATGTGTTCTGGAACTCACATAAAGTAAAAACCATTTGCATGTCATTAGCGGGCCTGACCCGGTATTCACTGAGGCCTGCGCGAATCTCCATCTCCAATGGGCCGATTCACTTGTGCTTTTAAAAATTGTGAAACCGCGTCATGGCTGATGAGGAAGAGGGAGGAGGTAGGACACACATAGGCATAACTGTGGGCTGCTGGCCGGACACTCGCCAGGCTGGCTGGGGGGCCATGCCAGGGCTGCGAGGGGGGGGGGGGGTATTGAGAGGGGAACAGGTCGAATGGCCACGGGACTGGGGCAGAATCCAGGCCTTTGCCGTGGCCTGCAAGGCAGCCACCTTGCTGCGAAACCCACTGAACACCCACCCTGGCCCTCATCCTGCAGAGTGACACCAGACATGTGGGTGCCGCCACCCCTACCAACCCACCTCCCCCATATCCCGCGCCCAACCTGGCTGCCACCTGCCGGCGGGACATCAGGCAGCTGACCCAAGGGCAATGCCCACTGTAGCCCCTATGGGGCACCAGGCGGGGACCGTGGAGCATACCCTTGGCAAGGGCAGCACCAGCCGACGATTTTCGTTAAGCCCGTCTTGCCGGAGCCTACGGCGTCGGGCTGCTAGCCACCGACCGGGGACCAGAATCGGTCCCCGGTCGGGAAGGGGCGCGCTGCCGTAAAACCCGCCCGGGTTTTACGGCAGCTTTACGATTTCTCCCGTTTTGGGAGAATCTCGCCCATGATCTTCCGCTTTCCAGTGGAGACACTTAGGGTGCAATTCTCCCATTGGGAGACTAAGTCCCGACGGCAGAGTGAAAAACGGAGTGTTTCATTCCGGCGTAGGAGGCCGCTCCCAGTCCCCTATTCTCCCACCCCCGGGGGGCTAGGAGTGGCGTCATTTACGCGCGCCGGGCCTTGGCGCTGCGTAAAAGCAGCGCTGTGCAAATCACGTGGCCGGATCGCGTAAATGACATCACCCGCGCAAACGCAGGTTGGCCGGCACCAACCGGTGCATGCGTGGTTGCCGTCCTCCCCGTGGCCACCCCGCAAGAAGATGTCAGATGGACCTTGCGGGGCAGCGGAGGAAAGGAGGTCCTCCTTCAGAGAGACCGGCCCGCTGATTGGTGGGCACCGATCGCTGGCCAGACCCCTTTTAAGCCCCCCCCCCCCGGTGCAGGATTCCCCCCTCCCCCCCACAGGCCGCCCCCCCCCCAGCGTTCCCGCGCTGTTCCTGCCAGCAGCGCCCAGGTGTGGACGGCGCCGGCGGGAACCTGTCGTGTTGGGCAGGCCACTCGGCCCATTCGGGCCGGAGAATCGCCGCTCGCCCTTTATAAACGGCATGCGCCGATTCTCCCAGCAGCCAGCCGTGAATCCCGCCGCGCCGGTTTGGAGGGGGGGGTGGGAGAATCGCGTGCGGGTGCCAGGGCGGCATGGCGGGACTCGCTCGGCGCCCCAGCGATTCTCCCACCCAGCGTGGGGGGAGGGGGGGGGGGAGAATTCCGCCCTTAATGAGTATATAGAGTTGATTGAAACACATCACACCCACCACGTGGATTGTAGCAGACTGATTAGATAGTCTGAGTAGCTATAGCAGGATTAACAGGAGAGTTGAATCCAAGTAAGAGAATTGCTAAAGCTATCTCCAAGTCTAAACCTTCCTTTGTCAGAGTGCACATCAAGGAAGCAGCTTATGCTACGTCAAGAGCATGGCAAAACACTAATAATAGTGGACAGGGAGATAAATGTTCTTGCAAGGCAGTCAGTAACTCATCATATGACTTATCTTCCGGTTTAGCTGGGCGTACTAAATTCTGTAGCAACATAAATGTTCTTTTCCCAACTGAGCTGAGAAAGGTTGAAATTTGTAGGTCTTCTGGTGTCTGAGTGGCTTTGAGGAATGACTGGAACCTTTCCTCAGAAGAGTTCCATGCCATCTCCTCCTTTTCAAATGCGTCCATGGTGCCTTTTCTACCCACCATTTTTGGATTACAGCTCCCTCCTCTGTGCTACGCAGTCTGTTTTCCCGGCTGTTTATTTTCTTTTTATTTAAAACAGACAAACTCACAGCGCACAAGAAGACTAGCTGTCTCTGTGCATCGCTATCGATTCCGGGGCAGTAAGTTGCAGAGTTGGCAGCCCCACAGGTTATCGTTTCTGTGGCCCATTTCAGTGCTGCGTGCTTGGCCTCTGCAGCTCTATGCACTACACTGGTAAGTGCACCAGACACTTTGATCGTCCGTTTGAAATAAGCCCTAATTATTTGCAGTTGTCCGATAACTTTTTCCAAACACAACTTGCTCAAACAGCTGTCGCCATCAAAGGGATAATTTACCGATGCCCCATTGTACGATGTCCAAATGTTGACTTGAGAGTTTTTATTTGACAACAATGATTTCACCTTGGCAGTCGACAATATCTCTCCCAACCTCACTCCCGATAGTGTATGGGCCTGGATCTCCGTCGATGATTGCTTCTTCATAAAATCATCATCAAAAGGTGTTTTTCTCCCTTTTTATGTGGCCTAGATCCCGTTGCTAGTTTCTCTTTTGTTATGTTCTTAGTTGTAGCCGTGAAGATAAGGAATCAGAGGTGGCATATGTCAAGCTGGTATAATATAGTGCAAGGGGTTTATTTACAAGATGCTGCCAAACAGGATACAATGGTGAACTCCACAGGTATGGATCCTGCTCTGCCCAAGACCGCAGGAAACTACAAAAAGTCGTGAATGTAGCCCAATCCATCACCAAACCAGCCTCCTATCCATGGACTCTGTCTACAATTCCTACTGTCTGGGAAAGGCAGCCAGCATAATTAAGGACCCCACGCACCCTGTACATACTCTCTTCCACCTTCTTCCATCAGGAAAAAGGATACAATTTGAGGTCACGTTCCAACCGACTCAAGAACAGCTTTGTCTCTGCTGCCATCAGAC
The DNA here is from genome assembly GCF_902713615.1 of Scyliorhinus canicula. NCBI lineage: Eukaryota > Metazoa > Chordata > Chondrichthyes > Carcharhiniformes > Scyliorhinidae > Scyliorhinus > Scyliorhinus canicula. Next base: position 150,120,898 of record NC_052149.1, on the reverse strand, counting down.
TTCTGAATGGACCTACCTCGTATTAAGTTGATCTTTTCTCTACACCCTAGCTATGACTTACATTGTATTCTGCTGTCTTTCCTTCCTTCCCTATGTATGGTATGCGTTGTCTAGTATAGCATGCAAGAAACAATACTTTTCACTGTATACTAAACATGTGACAATAATAAATCAAATCAAATCAAATCACAAAGCCTGCAAAACGTTATGAAGATGTCATTGCATAACGCCTGATATTACACCAGCCAATGGTGTTACTCTGACACATAACAGTTGGACATATGAAGAAACAAGGTTGAGGCATTGGAGGGAGCAGAAAAATCTCCAAACAATCCATCCACTCCATCCAACCCTTCCAGCACCACCTACTCAACGTCTGACAGAGTATCCAATCACAAATTGGACTTGTCAGTAATCTCAGAACCCAAAAGCAAGTCAGCTTCAAACCCAAGGGACTGATCAAGACGAAGAGGAGGAGGAGGAAAGTTGAGTGAGAGTGACCCATTGCATGATTTTGTTAATTGAAGCAACTGCTAGTTTCAGAAATGAAAGGACCCCTGGTTGCCAAACAATCGGTCACTAGTGGTTTCAACACCATTCTTAAAGGGTGAATGTAACATACAAAATGGTAACATTTCAAGATAAACATTGAAGTGTACAGTACACAAGGAGATAATTTAGTTGGCTGGCCTGAATATTGCCGGTTGGGCAGACTGCCTGGCATTGGCAGGAAATGTGCACTGCTGACATGCTCATGCAGTTGAGGGGACCTTCCTCTTAAGTTTACAGCTGACAGCTAATTAAATACCTTCTAAAAAGTTCCAGCTGCTGGAGAGGAACCCCGTCCAGGAAATCACTGGGGCTGCAAATTCTGCCTGCCCTGCCTATGGCTCCCTCTTTGCTTTATAAAACCATTCAGCCTGAGCTGCCACTGGGTGGCTACCTTCATTTAGCTGCCAGCCTTTTCACGCAGTGAATGTTCAATCTGCCATCAGAAAAATACTGACGGCGCCATAAAATGATCCTTAATTGGACCTTAGATGGCATCCTGCTTCCTTGGGTCAGGAACCCTGTCCAATTCTGGTCCTTCTGTTGATACAATTCCCCAACAGCAATATTATGTGTTTTTGAACGGAAATAGGAACAAATTATTATGAAAATGCACAGCCAGGGTTCGCCATTTACTGCTACACTGTAGTCAGGGGCTGGTTTAGCACAGGGCTAAATTACTGGCTTTGAAAGCAGACCAAGGCAGGCCAGCAGCACGGTTCAATTCCCGTACCAGCCTCCCTGAACAGGCGCTGGAATATGCTGACCCGGGGCTTTTCACAGTAACTTCATTTGAAGCCTACTTGTGACAATAAGCGATTTTCATTTCAATCAGGTGTCATGCAACAATGAGTCAGTTTATCAGGCTCAGGTAGCAATTCAAGAAATAAGCCTGATGAAACCCCAGCATTTTGAGTCTAAAAGTGTGATTACTTTGAACTACTGCCAACTAGGAAACATAACATGTTGGTAGCGGGTAATGGTGGGGAAAGACTCAAACATTTTAAATGTATCTAATGTTTGATCAACTTGAGAAAAAAATCAACCAAACTAGTGCCAGAGAGGGAGAGAAAAACAGAGTGAATTGTGCAAAAATAAAATGGCCGCTGCTGAAGCAATGAACGCCCAGCTGCAACCAAGAGTGACTCAGGAAATTGATGTCGTGGAGGCATTTGAGAAGTTTAAACAAAAGTGAAGACTGACATTCAGTAGCTTTCTAAAAGTACTAGTGATGAGGAAAGGGTCAGCTACATCCTTTGTGGGCAGGAGAGAAAGGGTTAATGTTACTCAATGGCTGGGAGATGAGTGAGGACAACAATAAAAATACAGAGAAAATATTTTTAAAATTCAGCACACATCTCCAGCCAAAGTTGAATCATTAGATTCACTGATATGAATTTCAGAGCAGGAACAAGGTGAGCCTGCTGACAATTTCTCAACAAGATTGTAAAATGCAACCAGAAAATGTAAATTCAAGGACATAGCTAAAAGGCCGATAGATCAGTCTGATTGGGGCTCTGCACACCCTGTAGTACAAAAAGATTTGATTGGAAAAGCCAAGCTCACACTATCAAAGACTGTAGACACTGGCATAGCACATGGAGCCACAAGTAGACAGATGAAGATGCTGACTACCGAAGTGGCTGGCCCTCAGTTAAGTCACGTGAAAGGCAGCAGGGGTGATGCAGTGAAACAACATCAAAAGGATGCGCATCAGACAGAGAGAAAGATGTGCAAGAGATATGGATGATCGGATGAGTTCACAGAGAAAAGGAAATGTCCCGCATAGTGATCAAACTACAGATCTTGTGGAAAACTAAATCACTGGGAAAAGATGTGCAGAACGAAGAAAGAAGATGGTAAATGAGCTACCGGAGTCAGAACAATGGAGAATGACGGAATAAAGAAACCAAAACACCCATACTCTGCAAGATGACAGTGAGAACACAATAGAAAATGGCCTGAAATGGCTGAATGTGGCAGTTCCCAGAGAAAAGAAATTCACACAAACATCCAGATCAGGAAAGGGGGTGAAAAATAAGCCCACCACCATTAATCTGAAGCTGAAATTTGATGCCGAAGCACAGAGTAACAACATCGCACTCAAACTCTCCCGGAAAATCTTTCCCTAGTCGCCACACTACATCGCCTGTTCGGGTACACTGAGGGAGAGTTCAGAATGTCCAATTCACCTAACAGCACGTCTTTCGGGATTTGTGTGAGGAAATGGGAGCGCCCAGAGGAAACCCACGTAGACACGGGGAGAACATGCAGACTCCGCACAGACAGTGACCCAAGCCGGGAATCGAACGTGGGACCCTGGCGCTGTGAAGCAACAGTGCTAACCACCATGCTACCATGCCGGTAGCTGAAGGAGTCAAGGCAAGTCCTGAAAAAGTCACAGTCATTTCTGCGATTGAAGCTCCAAGAGACAAGAAAATGTAGAAGAGTTGCCTTGGCTTGATCCAGTACATGATTCCTTTCATACCTCCCACATCAGAACACAAGTCCTGCAACAGCCAGTGAAAGATGTTGAGTACCAGTGGTCAGAGTTACATACGGAGTTTCAACAAACTTGAAGAAGTAATATGGAAAGAGACAAGTCAGTCAAGCTTCATCAGAGAGTAACCTTGGGTGGAATTCTCTGAAGATGTGGCTATGTCCCCACGCCTGCGAGAAAACGGGCGCGAATCACTCTGGCTTTCCTGGAGAAAGTCCAGAGTGATTCTCCATTTTAAAGGGGGCCAGCAGGGCCCTGGAGTGCTCCATGCAGCTCTGGCTGCCGATAAGGGGCCCTGCACTTTTGGCCGTGGGCCTGCGCATGCGTGCGGCCGCTTCCTGCGGCGGCGGCCCCGCACAACATGGTGGATCCACACGGCAAGCAGGCCCCAACAATATAGGTAGGACCCCCACAGATCACACGCGCCCACCAATCGGTGGCACCCGATCGCGAGCCTGGCCGTCCTGGAGGCCCCCCCCAACCAGTGACGGATACCCTCACACCACCAGGGCGGCCGTGGACTGGGTCCGCAGCCACCACTCCAAGCTCCCGCCAGGTGGAGTCATGAGGGAATCACGCCGGCGGGAAATTGGCCTGCTGCCGGCTGAGCATCACTGCGGGGGCCTCTTTCAAAGACCCCCGACCAGCGCCACGTCGACCGCGCATGTGCGACTCATGGCGATTCTCTGGTCCGCGGGAAGGCTTCAGACCCAATCGCAGGTCTGACGTCCCATGCTCCGCCCCCGCGTCAAGTGCGATTTCGGTGCGGAGGCTCGGAGAATTGTGCCCCGTATACTCTGCACACAATTACTTCAACAAAAGCCATGGGAACAGGCCTGGTACAAGAGGGAAACCAATGGCATTTTCACCCAAAGCTCTAACACCAGAAAGAAAGCATTTGTCAGTCATATATAGATGGGAGAAATTTCATATATATCTCTATGGGAGAAAGTTCAGAGTGGAGAGTGATCATCGCTCACTGGAGCAGAACTACTAGAGAAATCTGTGTGGAGCACTAGGACAACTGCAATGGTTACTCTTGAGGCTTCAGGCCTATAATTTCACTCTGAAACACAAGCCAGGAAGAGAAATAGTCCTGGCAGATGTCTCATTGAGTTGTGGGCTCAAGATAAAGATAAAAGAAAGACCTCAGTGTGAAGATCTATCACCAAGTGAATGTAAAACCGCTGAAAATCAGCCAGATTAAAGGTGAGACCAGCAAAGGCAAAGAGTTACAGATGCTCCCTCAGCAAATGATCCAGGGAAGACCTGAAAATATATACCAAACACAACCAACAATACTGCAGTACTGGGCTATCTGGGATGGCATCTCACCAGGAGAGAAGCTTCTGCTAGCGGGAGCCAGTATAATCATACCCAAAACGATGCAGTAAGAACGTCTCCAAAAGATACCGGAAGGCCACGTGGGAGTATAGAGAAGTGCAAGCCCAGAGGCAGATTATTTGTGAAGTGGATAGACATCTGCAAAGATATTGAAAGAATGGTGCTTACATGACAGAAGTACAGAAAAGCACATGAGAAAGAGGTGATGATAGCTATTAAAAATCATTGGATGCTGTGGGAGTCGATGTATTCACACACAGTCCAGAGTGCTATCTGATAGTCGTGGATCACTACTCAAAGTTGTCTTTTATCTGAAAGGTGAAAGATTTGAGAGCTACAACAATCATCCCAGCAGTAAGAGTTTTGTATGCTGAGCAAAGGGCTCATGAAAGACTGATATGCGATAATGGAAACCAATTCACCTCCAAAGAATTTGCTGAACAGTATAAACAACATCACCTCATCACCACATTACCCAAGAGGGCAAGGGTTCATAGAAAGACATGTCCAGATAGTCAACAGCACCATCACAAAATGCCGAAAGATAAAGGAAGACCCAAATCGTGCCTTATTGTAACTCCGACCTACATCTCCCAAGGTCGACATGAAATCCCCAGCAGAGGTGCTGAATGGAAGGAAGCATAACAAACTCTGTCGAGCAAGATACTCTTGACCAGGAGGAAGTCAGACAACAACTCACTGATGCACAGGTAGACGGAGGTCAACACTTCAACAGGCTTGTTAAATCGTGACTTGAGTTGTTGAAAGGACAAAATGCGCATGTGCTGGATTTAATGATGAAAAGCTGGAACCCAGCAAAAGTTGTTGCTGAAGCTGAGACTTCCAAAAGCAAAATGAGGAGAAACGGAGTCCATTTTCAACCCACACAAACTGGAAAAGCAAGAAAGATTATTAACAAAACAGCAACACAATGAACCCGAAAGACAACATCAACAACATCACCAACAAACAGTGCAACATCAACATTGTCACCCACAAGTTATACAACATTAGAGACATCAAGTATGATTCCGAGGCCCAGAAAGAGAAATAATGCGCGTTGATCCTCCTAATGTTTCCGGGCCCCCATTCACCTCGGTTAACCAATCACAAAGTGCCATCTGGCACACTTTGCATCAGAACTATGTACATTTGCTGTAAACTACACGTTGGAACTTTAAAGTGCCTCACGGCACTCCAAAAAAAATCCAATTTCACCACCAGCATCTGCTCCTCTCTTTTGTGAATCTTGCAAACTGAAAATTAGGTGTCAGAATGCCCTTCATAACAGCTAGCTACGAGAAGAGATTAGATAGGTTGGGGTTATTTTCCTTGGAACAAAGAAGACTGAGGGGTGACTTAATTAAGGTGTACAAAGTTATGAGGGGAAGAGATAGAGTGGACAGGATAAAATTGTTTCCCTTGGTGGAAAATTCTAGATCCAGGGAACATAAATTCAAGATAAGAGGCAGAAGGTGTAGAGGGGACATGAGGAGGAAGTTTTTTATGCAGAGAGTAGTAGGTGTCTGGAACTCGCTGCCCAAGTTGGGAGTCGAGGCAGGAACACTAAATTCTTTTTAAAAGTACCTGGACCTTAAGTGCTCTAAGCTGCAGGACGAGGTGCAGGAAGGTAGGACTAGAAAGGGCACCTGGGTGTCCTAGGGCTGGCATAGAGAAGATTGGCCAGATGGCCTCCTTCTATGCTGTCCCTTTTCTATGATTCTATGATTGAGTACACAAGTTCTTCACAGTGGCTGGAAGAAGCACTTTGGCGGGGCGGTGAAAGGGACTCTATAAACCAATTGACAGGCAACGTGGAACCAGGGACACACCATTGGTTCAAAGAAGGAAAGGTCAGTACTGTCCCAGCCATGAATGGGGCTGGTTTCTAGAGTCATTCTTTGCGCTATTATTGGATCTCACACAATTTTGATTTAATCTTTTTTGTCACGGGCTCAAAAATTCAGAAAATAATTTTTATTCCTCTGACAAAAAATTGGCAAAGTGACATGAATAAACTTGAGTGAAGTGACTTTAAAACAACACTGGAGCCATCAGTAACATTTCTGAGGTGGTGGTGCTGTCATCATTGAAGAGAAGTCTGGCAGCCGATGGCCTTGTGGGAGTGAACTAAACATGTGGCATTAGGCACTTTACCTTACCTTGGAGCTTCTGCAGCCTCCAGCCAGGTCTGGAGAAGGATGAAGAAAGTAGCATCCAACAATATCCAAACAGAACTGTCCAGGAGGTAAGCAAGAAAGGAGAAATCGGGGAATTTAGCGACTACTACTTGGCCAATGATTGCCGTTGTTCAGAACAACAGCAATCATTGGCCAGTCAGGCTGTCAATCGGGATGGTCTCGCACCAGATTTGCTGTTCTTGACAAATCAGTTGTTGACAAATGAGCACCACCACCACCCCCACCCCCACCAGCCCACCCAAGAGCATGGGCCTGATCTTTTGTACCTTGTGTATCCTCCTCTTCTAGACTGTGAAGACTCTTACAACACCAGGACCAACATGCACAACATCACCTGTTCAGCATGCCAATTCCTGAGAGCAGTGTCTGCTGCTCTGAGGTGCTGGGCACAAGATGGAGTCACAACACCCTAACTCGGTGCTTGATGGCCGGTGCAGACACGGTAGGCCAAAGGGCCTCTTTTGTGCTGTAAAATCTATGACCTAAACGATACCATTTAAATAAGGATATGTGAAAAAAAACATTCTTTTGCGGATAAGGAACACCAATTCTTAATCTTTTATATTCATTATAAATACAAATTATATTGAAACAGCATTATTTTTTTTAAAAAGAGGGATGTTATATTATTCACAGATAGGAACTACATGTTACGAGAGTGCATATATGGGGTACCACATTTACTGCTACACTAAAGTCAGGAAATTATGTATGAGTCCACCATCTATATGGAGAGATGTACTGAGCGCCACTCCAGCGTTTTGAGTCTAAATGAGCGCTTATTTTGAGAATTAGCAGACACAATAGGTGAGATGTAGTTGGGGAGCCGATAGAACAAGTCTCCCCCTGATTCTACAGCCTCCCCGCAACCCCCACTTGCCTCCCTGATTGTGTCTGCATGTGTTTGATCAGCATAAACTAATCCCACTACCCTACTGTCTGTGATAGTCCTGTGTTATTCATTGTTTGGAAGATTCATCAATTTTTTTCTCAGCCATCTCTGTGGTTAAGTTGTCCATGCTCCAGAAACGCACAATACAGCAATGTTTTCCTTTACCTCTCACGACTGTCTCAGTGACAATTTTAAATTAATAAACTTTTTGTTCTCTGAAAAGAGAAAATATCCTTTCATTTAGCTGACGGAAACTCAGCACGGTAGCATGGTGGTTAGCATAAATGCTTCACAGCTCCAGGGTCCCAGGTTCGATTCCCGGCTGGGTCACTGTCTGTGCGGAGTCTGCACGTCCTCCCCGTGTGTGCGTGGGTTTCCTCCGGGTGCTCCGGTTTCCTCCCACAGTCCAAAGATGTGCGGGTTAGGTGGATTGGCCATGCTAAATTACCCTTAGTGTCCTAAAAAGTGAGGTTGAGGGTTGTTGGGTTACGGGTGTAGGGTGGATACGTGGGTTTGAGTAGGGTGATCATTGCTTGGCACAGCATCGAGGGCCGAGGGGTCTGTTCTGTGCTGTACTGTTCTATGAAACTCTCAAATTCTCATTTTAGATGTTTCGGCCCCAATTTCTCACGTCTCTCCTTCATAATTATAGTTTCTCACCCTGGCAGCATCCTGATGAATCGATGCTGCATTTTCTCTATATTCACTGACAGGACGTTACACAATGTTCCCAAATATATGACTCAGAAAGAGTGCTGATGTAGACCAGGAAATGTCACTACCCATGGGATGAATTGCGATACAGTTTGGCATTCTGACATTCTCTGAGAGCCTTAGTGAGCTGTGGCAATCTTGAAGCATTGAAGATTCTTCAATCATGTGGTTTTAGAGCACTAATACGAGGCAGGTCTATAAGGTATTGCTGTGGTAATTGGGGGAAAAAATGTGTGAGTTGGAGACAAAGTTAAACACAGAGGGCTAAAAATTTGATAAGGCTTGTTAATGGGTCTGTGTATCACAATGATTAACTCGTGCTGTTTCAAATAATGCAGGCTGCACACACTTTACGCTACCTGCTCATTTATATGATAGTGGTGCGCAGCCCAGTGCCAACCACATTACTGAATGTCCGCAAGCTCAGGCTTAGGTCAATCAGAGGCAAGCATCAATTCAAACTATCCTGTATTGTTAAAACCAACCAACACCTCTTAAAACGGGAGGTGTATTCTGCCGGGCAGTAGCTCATTCAATTGGCTGGAAAACACTTGAGGAACAGGAAATATAAAATATTCAGGAATCCTGAGAAGGTTACACAAACAAAGATTTATTTGTCAAACAAAAGTAAAGGCACCATGGCAGCACAGAGCAGCACGTAAACTCCAGCCGGGGCCACCGATCATGCTGTCCCCAATCCAGGCCAGCTTTTAAACACTAGGTTCACGAATCCAAGATGTTAGACCTCTGCCCCTCAGCGGCGAAGCTTGTATTCCATGAGGCCCATGGGGAGATCAAATGGGTCATCCTCATGGGTCTTGTGAGCGTTATTACAGGAAGAAACATATGTAATTGCATAGCTCCTAGAGTCTCAAATGGAGCACTGAGTGAAAGATGGGGAAATGGGGAGAGAAGCGGTCTCTCAGATATCTAGAGGCCTTCAAGACAAACATTGCAAAAGTAGTGGGAGCAGAGAACCATGGCGATCAATGCTAGGAGGCTGGCCCCAAGCACTTGGGTACTGTGTTGTTACTCGTGTCTTAATAAAGCTCGTAGTCTCAAATGTGGAGAAGATGCTTTATTGTGAGTTCGTTCTCTCTTCAGAGCTGTTTCCTAAGGTTACCTTCAGTGTTCCTAGCTGGTATGTGTGGGTGTCTGTCCTGCTCCAAGTTCTGCCCTCTGTGAAGTGTGTCCTCACTTCCTGTCCCCGTCTATTTATATGGCTCTCCCGTGCCCCCTCTAGTGTTTGCTCAGTTGTATTGCATCTAGTTAACTTGTGATCACCACATCCCCCTTTTTCTCTTTACATATTTTTTGTACATCGTTAAAGAAAATTGTACATCCTGTCCCGGTGTATTTATAGCTCTCCCTCTGGTGTTTGCTCAGTTGTTTTGTATCTAGTAAATCTACGATCACCACAGGTACTGCGTCAGAAAAAGTTCAACGATCTCACACAAGTGCTCAAGTGAATGGATCTTCAAAACCCATATCCTGCCAATGATACTGCAAATTTTACATGCTGCTGAATGTACAACACATCCATCACTCACCCATCAACAACCTCTTGTGAACAGCATTTGTGCCAAAGATTCATATGCTCCCTCTCATCCTCATGCGTATACCACTGCTACAAGCCTCACACCCACATGTCACAGCTTCTATCTGTTGCCAGCTATTTAACTATGACACGTATGGCACCTAAACATGTTGCAGCAAGAGCAGACAATGAAGTACCCTCTCCTGGTATGCAGGCCTTCTCCTGGGTGCAGCATTGGATGGTGAAATGTGATGAATTGGCACTGTCACTGGTTTCAGCCAGGAATAGCTACTGGTTTAGAAATTGAGGCTGTGGTAACTTGATGGCCATTGGCAATGCTGTCCTTGCAGTTCTGGTTGGAAGTGGTGATAGACGTCTGTTACCACCTCCTTGACACCGCAGAGACTGCACCTGGCTGTGGTGCAGGATGGAGAAATGTTCTCTGAGGCTTTCTGCTGAGAGCTCTCCTCCTCCTCCCTCACTTTGCAAGCAGCTTACCATCTCTACTGCCTCTGCTCCATCTTCCTCTGATGCTGTAGCTGAAGACGGATTGCAACTATAGCCCTCATGACTGGGAGCAAGTGATATTCTCTGAGGCATATCGGAAGCACACTACTAATTCCAAATATTCAGCATCATTCCCTCCTGGCTGAAAGAACATTGGGAAATAACAACACAGTATTCCTGTTAACTGCATCAGCAAGTAGACAGTAATAAACACTTCACCTAAACATTAAACGCTGATGATCCCTTTAAATAGCATCAATGGGGGGTTTCTCATGTTGCTGATTATTGCCCTTGAAGTAACTGAAAAGTTTGGTAAGAGAAATGTGGTCGATTTTATCTTATGAATTTTGACAAAGCACTTGACAAAGTACCACATATAAGGCTATGTAACAGAACTGAAGCTCATGGAATAGAAGGATCAATGTCAGCTTGGATAAAACAAAGTGGCTTAAGGACAGAAAAAAGTCCTGGCAAATGTTTGTTTTTCAGACTGGAGGATCATAGACAGTGATGATCCTCAAGGTTCAATTCAAGGACCATTGTATTTTTTAAATATATATTAATGGCTTGGATATTAGGGACTGGTTTAGCACACTGGGCTAAATCACTGGCTTTTAAAGAAGACCAGGGCAGGCCAGCATCACGGTTCAATTCCCTTACCAGCCTCCCCGAACTAGGCGACTAGGGGCTTTTCACAGTAACTACATTTGAAGCCGACATGTGACAATAAACCATTTTCATTTTCATTTCATATTTACCCCTCATCCAACATCACCAAAACCATATTAACTGGCCCTTAGCACATTGCTGTTTTTCGAGTCTTGTGTGGAAATTGGCTTTCACATTCCCCACATTACAAGAGTGCCTACACTTCAAAAATAGCTTATTGGCGGTAGGTGCTTTGGGAGCACCTTGTGCCACATTTGAAGCCTACTTGTGACAATAAGCGATTTTCATTTCATTTCATTTTCATTTGCATACAGAATCAAATTTGATGATGATACCCCAAACTTGGAGATGTGGCAAACGTTGAGGATAATGTCAATAAACTCCAACAGGTCTTAGATACCCAAGCAAAATGGACAGACAATGGCAGGTGGAATTTAATACAGACAAGTGCAAGGTGATGCATTTTTAATCATTTTAATAATCTTTATTGTCACGAGTAGGCTCACATTAACATTGCAATGAAGTTACTGTGAAAAGCCCCTAGTCGCCACATTCCGGCGCCTGTTCGGATACACGGAGGGAGAATTCAGAATGTCCAAATTACCCCCAACAGCACATCTTTCGGGAGTTGTGGGAGGAAGCCGGAGCACCCGGAGGAAACCCACGCAGACACAGGGAGAATGTGTAGACTCCACACAGACAGTGACCCAAGCCGGGAATCGAACCTGGGATCCTGGAGCTGTGAAGCAACAGTGCTAACCACTGTGCTACCATGCCGCCCTTCCAATTATTAAATTTAAACTAGAATCATAGAATTGCTACAGTGGCAGAGGGAGGCCATTCGGCCCATCAAGTCTGCACCCACCCTCTGGTTAAGTTGGAGGAGCTGGGGTTGTTCTCTCTGAAGCAAAGGAGATTGAGGGGAGAGGGGTACACCATGATGATAAGTTTGAATAAGGTATGCAAAGAAAAGCTGTTCCCGTTTAATGAAGGTGCACAGACCAGGGGACACAGATTTAGGGATTTTGTTTACGAGGTGCGGGGAAGTGGGGGTGGGGCGGGTGCTGACATGAGGAAGAACTTTTCTTGTGCCAAGAGTGAATTTGCTGCCTCTGAGGTTGGTGGAGGCAGAGATGACCTATGATTTCAAAAGGAAATCGGACAGGCAGAGAGGGAAATAAGCCCGCAGGGCTACAGGAATTGAGCAGCTGTATGGGACTGACTGGCTGGTTCTCCAGATTCAGCATGGGCTTGATGGGCAGAATGGCCTCCTTCTGTGGAGTAATGACTCTACAATTCTGTGATTAACTCGGCTCGAGGGATATATATTTTAAATTCCTCTCTATTTCACACCTTGCTATGGCAGCCTGAATATTGGACATGCAGCAACATTCGTATCACACAGCATGCTTGTGCATGTACCATATTACACTATTTGAAGATGCTCTGAATTCACCTGTCTACATTAAGAGGCGTGTATTTTACATCTCCTGTTATTTTCTGAAGAAAATCCCAGAAACAGTAGGGGATGTGAAGTCAGGCAAAAGGGGGGTTGTGATGGATGTTGCTCAGAGAAGGGTGTCGAGCAGATTCAGTGTCTCTGGCAGCTGTAGTTAAGCTGAGAAGCCAGTATATATAACTCTAATTTAATAACTTTTGGAAATTATTGAATCCTGGTTTACTTTCTATTTCATGGCTAAAATGTGCGACTCTCCACAAAATTAAACAAAAAGACAGCTGACAGCGTCTGGGATCAATGAATAGAATAATACAACGGAAAAAGGGGACAGTCTGTCCATCATATCTGTGCTAGCTGTCTGAAAGAGATGTTTGATTCATTCCACTCCTTTGCCCTACAGCCCTTTCACGTATTTGTCCAATTCCCGTTTGAAAGTTGTTCCTGAGTCTGCTTCCACTGCCCTTTCAGGAAATACATTCCAGATGATAACAATTTGCTGCATACAATTTTTTTGTTCACGGAGCTCCCAGATCTTTTGCCTATCACCTTGAATCTGTGGCCTCTAGTTTCACAGCAAAAAGTTTATGCTCATGTACGCTAAGAAAATCTCATATGATTTTGAACACGAATACTAAATCTCCCCTTAACCTTCTCCGCTTGAAGAAAACAAAAGGGGCTTCTCCAACCACTCCATGCAACTGAAGTTCCTAATGTCTGGTCCCATTTTAGCAAATCTCTTCTGCATCCTCTCTCAGAACTTGACACCTTTCCTAAAATGTGGTGCAGCCATAATGGGCTAAATTTTCTTGCCATTGTTGGGTTCCTGACGATGGAACCACTTCCGGTTCCTGACTCCACACAAGTCAGAGGTCAGCCGACTGCTGCAATCTTCCAGGAGGCAGCCAATTATCAAGCCGCCTCCATGTTCATTACTCAATTAAGAATATTGGGTATTCCAATAGGGGGACCCTCAGCAATGGAATGGAGGCAGCCCCACCAGAAGAGGTAGGCGATGTTGAAGCAGGTAGTGGAGTGGGAGGGCACCGTAAAATGGAGGAGATTTATGGCAGCATGCTCAACCTGTTCTCCAAATGGACCAGTCATTTTGTTGATTGCCTGCTCATCCCCACCAGGGAGGTATCCATGCCCCCTGAGAACTCACCTCTGGAAAAATCATGTGAAGGTAGCAAACTGTCAGCCAATTATCATGACTTTGCTGGCTTGCTTCTGTGCAAATCCAGCCACATGCTCCAACTGTGGCCAAACCAGTGCTTCATAAATGTTGAGCAAAGCTTTGTTGCTTTTGTGCATCATTCCTCTATTAGTATAGCCAAGGATGCCAAATGCTTCATTAACGGCCTCCTTAACATGTCCTGCCACCTTCAAAGACTTGTGTACATAAACCCTTGGCTGGATTCTCTGTTCCTGAGACTAAGTATTGATGCCAGGGCAGGATTTGTGGACTTGCACAACAGCAACTCTAGTGCCGCACCTGGACCTATTCAGTGACTGTCAAGGTGCTAACACGGCACCACGTGGAATGTAATTGATTCCAATGAGAAACGATTTGCAATTGACACTCGGGAGGCTGCCTCGCCCGCATAGAAACCCTGCAGCCGCCACACGGGTATCACGAAAATTGGGACCATGAGTGGTCCACGCCATCGGGAATTCGGCCGGTCAGGGACAGAGAGTAGCGGGGTGGGCCTCAGGCAATGGCCTGAGGCGGTAGAAAATCGGCACGGCACATTCCCTGAGTACGCCACTTTTCGGGGGCGGAGAATCGCGGAACCGGCGCTGGTCCCAATTTTGTGCATGAAACCAGATTCTCTGCCCCGTCGTCGAACACGATTTTGGCGTCGGTGTGCGGAGAATCCAGCCCAAGGACTTTGTGGAAGATGATTCTAGGGTAGGGTGTGTGGACAGCCTGGGTCATGTTGTCATCAAAAAGGAGGAGGTATTGGATATTTTGGAAGACATTCATCTCAGCAATTTTCTGGGCCGGATGGTATTTACCCCATAATACTGAGGGAAGCAAGGAAGGAAATTGCTGAGGCCTTAACTGAAATCTTTGCATCCTCATTGGCTATAGGTGAGATCCCAGAGGACTGGAGAATACCTAATGTGGTACCAAAGTTTAAGGAAGGTAGCAGGGATAATCCAGGAAACTATAGGCCGGTGAGCCTCACGCTGGTAGTAGGTAAATTATTGGAGAGAATTCTCAGGGACAGGATTTATACCCTTTTGGAAACAAATGGACTTATTAGCGATGGACAGAGGTTTTGTGAAGGGAAGGTCATGCCTCACTACCTTGATCGTGTATTTTGAGGAGGTGACAAAGATGATTGATATGGGGTGGGTGGTGGATGTTGTTTACATGGACTTCAGTAAAGACTTGGACAAGGTGCCTCATTGTCAGACTGGTACAAAAGGTGAAGTCACATGGGATCAGAGGTGAGGTTGCATGATGAATACAGAACTGGCTCGGTCACAGAAGGCAAAGGATAGCAGCAGAAGGGTGTTTTTCTGAATGGAAGGTTGTAACTAGCGGTGTTCCACAGGGATCTGTGCTGGGGCCTCTGTTGTTTGTAGTATACATACATGATTTGGAAGAAATGTAGCTGGTCTGATTACTAAGTTCCCGAATGTCACCAATGGTGGAGTGGCAGATAGTGTTGAAGATTGTCAGAGGATACAGCAGAACATAGATAGGTTGGAGACTTGGGCAGAGAAATGGCAAATGGAGTTTAATCCAGACAAATGTAAGTTAATGACTTTGGTAGGTCCAAGATTGAGGGGAAATATACCCTAAATGGCAAAACTCTTAGGAATATAGCAAGTCAGAGAGATCTGGGTGTGCAGGTCCACGGATCTTTGAAGTGGCAACACAATTGGACAGTCAAGAAAGCATACGGAATGCTTGCCTTCATTGGATATGGCATTGAGTATAGAAACTGGCAAGTCATGCTACAGTTGTACCGAACCTTGGTAAGGCCGCACTTAGAATATTGCGCACAATTCTGGTCACCACACCACCAGAAAGACGTGGAAGTTTTGGAGAGGGTGCAGAGGAGGATTAACAGATGTTGCCTGGTCTGGAGAGTGTTAGCTATGGGGAGAGGCTGAATAGGCTCGGACTGATTTCATTAGAACAACGGAGGTTGAGGGGTGACCTGTGTTATGGGCCAGGATTTAGAGAATCCCAAAGTGTATCATGGAGTTCACCTGACCACAACTTTTAATAGATTGTGGTATATAGAGCACATGGCTCACTCTACAGGTATGGTACAGCAGAAAATGGACCTATGGTTTTTAAAACAAAACAATGTTTATTATATGAACTCAAGTTAACCTTTTCAAAACAAACAGTGAATATCTTAGCAACCAGTAAATCAAATACACCCCCAAAGAATACAACACTAAGTAACCTGTATGCTGTTGTTTTACACCCAAAAGACTTAACAAACCTTCAAACAGGAGCACATTTGGTTTACATTCAATACTGAGACCTTTTACAATTCTGAGTTCGCCAAATGATCCATAAATAGTCTATGGATGGCAGATATCACCTTCATTTGCAGCTCACTGAAAAACACAGACACACCCAAGCTTTCTCAAACTGAAACTAAAAGCAGCAGTAGAGCTCAGCTCCACCCACACTCTGACATCACTTCAGCAACATGAGCAGCTCAATTTCTTAAAGGTACATTTCTTAAACACCCATTTCTTAAAGGATAGACTCCCATGACACCTAATAGACATCTGCAAGATTATGAGGGGCATGGATAGAGTGGCTGGGCAGGCATTCTTCCCCAGGGTGGAGGGGTCAGTCACCAGCAGGCAGAGGTTTAAGGTCCATGGGGAAATATTTAGAGGAAATGTGCATGGCAGATTTTTTACACAAAGGGTGGTGAGTGCCTGGAACGCGTTGCCAGGGGAGGTTGTGGAAGCAGATACATTAACGGCTTTCAAAAGGCATCTCGACAAATACAGGATAGGATGGGCATAGAGGGATTCGACACTCGGAAATGCTGAGGGTTTTGGCCAAGGATGGTATCATGACCGGTACAGGCTTGGAGGGCTGAAGGGCCTGTTCCTGTGCTGCTATGGTGTTCTTTGGAGTAGGCTGCTCTGTGACAGCATTGTTTAGGAGGGAGTCCATAAAGACTTAATGACAACTTAATATCTCATGTAAAATATTGAGATAACAGCAAGAACAACCTACAATCAGCAGCATACTGATGCCTCTAGATTGCGTAATCCCACTTTATGTAAATGAGCTGGTGCATTTTTTTGTCCTTACCATCACTTTGGTCCCAAACTTGATCTCCAGGAGGTGATACCTGGAAGATGCACTGCCAGACCCCTCCCACTGGAAATCCCCGAGTAAGAACTACTGGGGAATTGCCCAGAATATTCAAACTTTCGATGGCCAATTACCTTGTACTGCGTAAAATCAGGCACTTTGGATTGTTCCGATTCTCTTAGCGGAATACTTATCCTTGAAAATTTAGAAGAGGCTAAAACCACTTGTAATCCTGGGTAACTAGACTATTGATCCACCTGACCCCCAGCTACCTCCCTGACCTTATGACTCCCCCATTCTTCCGGCTACCTTCCCAACCCACACTGAAAGCCCTCTGACCCTCCGACTAAACCCTCCATCCCTCCGACCACCCTCGCCCCCGACTGCACCCCAACCTTCCAACTACCCACCTGTATTGTAAAGGGTAAACAGGTGGGATATGCCAATGCAGGATGTAGATGATAATGTATCACTGACATCAGTCAATAGATATGTGTTAAACTCGAGAAAGAGAAAGGTTAGAATACCAAGTCCTGGAGCAACATGCCTGTAACCTCTTTAGATGTAGCACTGAAAAATACTGAGTATGACTACAGTCTGTCCAGTAATTAATTACCACATCTGGAGTCGGCAGACAAAAGGGACCATCTGGGAACATGGTGACCAGTAGCACGTTTCACGGTGGCAGAACATGTCAACCATGCAAATCGCTTTATACATCGGTGGACCAGAAGATCCCACCAGCAGCCAATGGCAAGTTGCCTGCCTCTGCCACAAGAAAACGTGCTGCCTGGGGGGGGGGGGGGGGGGGGGGGGGCTCCAAAGTCCTGCCCTCTGTGTGAAACAGATTTCAAATCTCTACTGAATATTCCAGCCCTAGATTAGTGCTTTCTACGGTTTGTTTATTTTTCCCTTAGTCCACACCCAGACTTAATCAATCAAGCACAGTGAGTATAATTTTAAACAGCGTAACATAATCAAACACAGAACAGTTGGGCAATTGAACACTATATAACCAATACTATCCCAGACGATAAAGACCCAGCGAGGCTGAATCAGATTTCTGTGCCCAAGTGTTGAAGTGACAGAGAGGGCAGCTGCGAGCAGGAGTACGATATGGCAGGTTGTGTGAAATGAAGGCCTGAGACAAATGGTATCCAGCACACCTACTAAAAAGGGACTCTTAAAAGGATACTTTGGGCTGATGGCGATGCTCCCCGAAGGGTCTCCTTCCCTGACCTGCACCCAGGACGGGGTTTGCATTCAAATGAGGGCTCCCCATGTTAAGGGGAAGTCC
Source organism: Scyliorhinus canicula (assembly GCF_902713615.1). Taxonomy (NCBI): domain Eukaryota; kingdom Metazoa; phylum Chordata; class Chondrichthyes; order Carcharhiniformes; family Scyliorhinidae; genus Scyliorhinus; species Scyliorhinus canicula. The sequence continues at coordinate 150,102,923 of NC_052149.1, read as the reverse complement.
CACCCCATTACTACAGAAGTTTGTATTCTGTGGAGGTAACGGGAAACCGGGTTATCCTTATTCCGTGACCTCCATGGGGGTTTTAACACTCCTCGCCTGCCAAATCCAGAGTAACGTCCATGTTCATCGATTGGTGCGCAGGACCCCACATTCCCTTTGCCTGGGGGCGGCGTTCTTGCGTTGCCCGCGTAGCATCTAGAGGCATATACCGGACTGGCGACCAGCATTTACGTGAAGAATGCCTGGGTGGTGTTGGCACTTTTGGTCTGGCATCGGGACTTGGCAAGGCTGCCTCCGATGGCGGTAGGATGTCCATGTCCAATTCAGAATTGGAACTGGGTGGGTCTTCGTCCAGCATCTCGGCATCTTCAATCTCAGCACCTGGACACTCAATGGTTGCCAGCGATGGCAACGACGGTGACAGTGATGGCAAAAAAGGTAGTGAACATGGCAGGACCGGAACCTCTTTCTTTTCCATGTGATGTAACCCATGGCAGTCCATATGGTACCCCAAATATGTCACTTTGGCCGCATTGAAGACACACTTTTTTTGTTGAAGGCAAATGATGACCCCCTCAAAGTGCCAGAGTACCTCGACCAGGTTGTGTAAATGCTCTTGGTCAGACAAGCCTGAAATCAAGATGTCATCCAGATATACCACCATGCGAGGCAGCCCTCACAGGATATTTTCCACTAATCTCTGAAAGATGGTAGACGCCAAGGAAACCCCAAAGGGCAAATGGGCATATTTATATAGCCTCCGGTGTGTGTTGATGGTCACAAAGCGCCTGGATTCGGGGACCAGGATTAGCTAGAGATATGCGTGGCTCATGTCGAACTTGGTGAACGTGCAGTCACCACTGAGCTTTCTGTGCAAGTAATCTATTCGAGGGTCCAGATAACAGTCCAGTCGAAAGACACAGTTCACTGTCATGTTGTAATCGCGACATAGGCATATGGAGCCATCAGGCTTCATCATGGATGCAACCGGCGTCGCCCAGTCGGACAATCGGACGGGATGTATGATGTTCTGGCTTTCTGGTCGGTCTAACTTGGCATCCACTTTCAGCCGCAAAGCATATGAGACTGGTCGAGTATGGAAATAACATGGCTGAGTCAAAGAAACAACGCTATTGCAAGGGCCATGGCCCCTTTTATGCTGCCCAAGCCTTCCTGGAAGACAGTTGGAAATCTTGCCAAAACACCTTCAGGGCCAAGCAGGTGCATGCTGCAAACCCTCTGCCAATCCAACCGTAGGCAGTGCAGCCAGTCCCATTCCAGCAAACATGATCCACCTCCACATACCACTATCAAAGGTAGATTAACTGATTGATGCCCATATTGAACTGGGACCATCGAGGTGTCCACTATTGCTATTGCTCCCTCGTATACGTGACAAGCCAGGTGTTGGTGTCCTGAAAAGTCAATGTCTGAGGTAAGACTGAATCCTGTCATATGTGTGGCGGCTGACCACAGACACTGCTGCTCAAGTGTCGAACTCCTTTGGATGGAATGTCCATTCACTTGCAGGAAAACCTGGATTGGGCCAACTCTCGGTGAAGCTATGTAGTGCAACTGGTGGTAGGAGCTGTCGTCCTCATCCATATAGTAAACCTGGTCTCGAGGGGGGTTGTCACATCTGGCTGACCAGAGGGTGGGTGGGTCTACATGGGACTGTCCCCATCATGGTCCCTGTGGCCAGCTGTTGCTACTGCTGCTGGTCCATACCCATACTCCGGGTCCTCTTAGTTGGGAGAAAATGTTCGGTAGCGCTCTGGGCCTCGGCGACGGCGGCCCGCATTCCTGCGGTGGGAATTCCATTGTCGGTGATCCATGTCCTCAGTCCTGGCGGGATTTGAATGGCACTCGTTCCACTTGTCTAAGCTTAGCACCGACATCCCTTGAATTTCCTGGACACCTTGTCCCGCACTCTCGCGGGAGATGGCTACGCTGCAAATCCAGGTGAGCCTCAGCTAGTAATTTTTGTAGCGTGGCCAGGTCACAGATTCCACACGCGTGACTCTCTTGTAGTGTTACGCAGCATTCGGCCAATTTTTGCAGCCGGACCAAGAAGTTGCTAGTGGATTCAGCTTGGGTCTGGGCGGCCATGTGGAACTGGAACCGATGAATGATTAATGGTACCTTCGGGTCCAAGCCCTCCACTACCAGGGCCACTAGGGCAGTGAATGGCCAAGTGTTTGGTAATTCCAGATGGGTTAAACATTTTATAATGCTTTTTATAATATAGTTGGGTCCCCCTTAAGCCGTTTGCAGTATCATCATCAGCCTTTGATCCTCGTTGATCGCATTTGTGCGAAGAAACTGCTGCATTCGTATGACATATGAAAAATGAAAATCTCTTATTGTCACGAGTAGGCTTCAATGAAGTTACTGTGAAAAGCCCCTAGTCACCACATTCCGGCACCTGTCCGGGGAGGCTGGTACGGGAATCGAACCATGCTGCTGGCCTGCTTTAAAAGCCAGCGATTTAGCCTGGTGAGCTAAACCAGCCCCCAGTCATCAGTTGCTGTGTTGAAGGGTTCAAATTTCCTGATGTGTGGGATTTCGGCAGTTAGTTGTGTGGCCTCCTGAGGCCTAGATGAGATGGACTGGGCATTTAGCAATTGGTGTCAACGGCAGCTCATCGCCAGTGATGAATCCGCAACAAGTAGCACACATGAACAGCAGGTAGAAAATACTGAATAAAGTTTATTAGCAATACAACACCTCTCCACTCCCCTATGGGTCTCCTTCACTGACCTGCATCCAGGACAGGGTTTGTATACAAGTGAGGGCTCTCCTTGTTCAGGGGAAGCCCCATCCCGTTACGGGGGAAGTTCGTATTCTGTGGAGGTCATGGGAAAGCGGATGGTTCTTATCCGGTGACCTCCATGGGGGTTAAAGCAGGCCGTTTTGCACGCAGCCTAAATTTTCAGGCTGACGGGAGGAATTCTGGAGTGGAGGGGGACCCGAGAATGTCACCCTGCTCAAGTCTCAAATGGGAGGCTTCCTTCAACACCTCCTTTAAACATCGGGCACTCCTCCCACAAGGTCTATCCTCACCCCGTTTCCCTCCCCACATCTCTCTGGGGATCTCACCAAACATCATCTAATGTGGCGTGGTGTCAGTTTGTTTTATAAAACTCCTGTGGAGCACCTTGGGGAAGCTTTATTCTGTTAATGGCGCTATATAAATACAAACTGTTGTTGAATCCTTATCATAAAGGTAGCACCACTGACAGTGCAACACTCTTTCAGTCCTGCACTGAAATGTCAGCCTGCATTATGTATTCAAGTCTCTGGTGTAGGCCTTATGATTTTGACCTTCTGACCCAGTAATCAAAATGCTACCACTGAGCTATAACTAACACAGCGATTACATAGGGAATGTCAATGGCTTTAGGGCTGTAATGCGTTTGTCCTTAAATTGTCTGTATATTCTGTATTTTTAATCCTTTTGGATTGCTCCATTATGAGTGGCTGAAAAACTGATCATTTCACAACCAAAATGAATCAGTTCATCTCGCAGTTTGATAACTGACCCAGATCAGGGAGTCACCAAGTTTCTGCTGCTTTTTCAACTTTGCAAGGTCTCTCCTAAGCGCATATTACTTGAATCCTGTCAAACGCCGCACTTTCATTGCTTGGAGCCTCTTTCTTTTCCTCTGCCCCTTGGTCTCCCCCTCCCAGTGGCTCCCCAGTTATCTCTTGAACTGGGCTCTCTCTCTCTATTATGTTTGTCTCTGGTTGACAAGAAAAGTAGAGCATTCACAGCATGTTGGCCATACGTGTGAGTGCGAGGAAAAAGTGTGGTGAACATCTGCTGACCTGCTTAACAACTGGATCTTACAATTCATCGAATATAACTGTTGGCCAAATAGAATGCCCAAGTTTGCCAATTCATGCTCACAGTACCCAGAAGAATTCCCAGACTCACTGCCGAAAGCGACAATTCAAAAAAAAAAAAATAATTTCTCAGGGCTACAAAGCCAGTGCGCAGAGTGGGCAAGGCAACCCTTAATCCATCTCCTTGCTTGCTCCAAAAAAAGCAATTCAAATTCAAATTGAATCCAATTCATTCTCCACACAAGAGAGACACACTAGATCCAAGTTTGCAAGAGCAAGCATTACACCTGATCTTGGGCTTGATCCTAAAGGACAAATATATTTTATTCATAAAATATCTGAAAGAAACATTAGAAAACATTTTGAATTGCCACAACAGGAAAGTGCAATTCTATTCATATTTTCTGCAGAGATCAAGATGCACTGTGAAGTGCTTCATGTGGTGATATAACCACTGTAGTGATGTGTACTTGCAGTAGGGGGATGTATGCCTGTACCTGTAATACAGGTTCCTCCGGTAAGCCCCTGCTGGCTTGCTCCGCCCACAGGAGCTTGTGTATAAATATGCGTGTGAGTCACTCAGACCCTAGTCTACAGTTGCAGATGGAGGAATAGCATCGCATAGCAATAAAGCCTCTATTGTACTCATCTTTGAGTATAATTGTTAGCGCCACACTTCATCAAACTCATGAAAAAATTACAAACATTGTAGTGTTTACGTTACAGGAAGTACAGTGCTCTTCAAATTATATACACCAGTTGTGTGCACTCTGAGGTGTTTCAACACAGTTATATTTATTACAGTCAAGATTAAGCATACAGTCTGAAGGGTTCTACACCATTACCAGGCCCTCAATGTACATTGTCTGAAAGGCCTTACACCAGTGGTCTTTCCCCAATGCGCCTTATAGAATTAGATTAATAGAATTTACAGTGCAGAAGGAGGCCATTCAGCCCATCAAGTCTGCACCGGCTCTTGGAAAGAGCACCAAGGTCAACACCGCCGCCCTATCCGCATAACCCAGTAACCCCACCCAATACTTTGTGTATTGGTATGATTCAGTTAGAAACCAGTAATGTTTTGTTTAAAATCGACCATATTTGAAATCCAAGTTACTTACAAAGAGAATAAACCGTAAGTTTCTAGTTTCTAAACAAACAAAATTAGCTTTACAAAATTAAAAATGTAAAACAATTTACAATTTCCATCTTATACTCCAATATGCAGAAGTAACATGAGTTACATGTGAAGTATCAGGAAAACTATGGGCGAACACACTAATAAAGTCGCCCTAGTCCTAGATGACCATAGGCTGCTTTCCCCTTTGAGGGGGAGAATGACTGGTGGTGATTTAACCTGAGGATCAACACAAATAGGCCGAGGGGTAAGTTTAAGAAGGCGGGGCCTTAATGAATAACCTCAGCTGGTACGGGATTTTAACCCATGCCGTTGGTCTCATTGCATCATGAACCAGCTGCCCAGCCAACAGTCCTGCACAGCACAATAAATGGCAGATATTACCAAGACAGATCCCGCAGATTTCTCAGCCCATCCAGACATCAGTCAACCAATTCCATTGAAAGACCCTCTGTCTCTCTCACAAGGGGCTGGATTCTCTGTTTTTGGGACTAAGTCCCCACTCCATTGTGAAAGCTGTGGTCTTTTATGTCAGGAAAACTGGTGTCAAAAGGCCACAGATTCCCCATTTATCAGGGGGCTAGCAGGCAGCTATTGTAGAGTTCGCAGCTCCAGCTGCCGATATGGCCCCCCGCACTTCTGGGTCAGAGGCTGCGCATGCGCATGGCGGCGGCCTACAGCGGCCGCGCCGTGCACCATGGCGGACTCAACCCACGGAACTGGACTGGCAAAATAGTGTCCCCCATTGGCCGCTCGCGCACCCTGGACCGCCCGCCCACATTGCCACCAGCCCTGAATGAAGCGCCAGCTGTCCACTGATCGGCCCTCTCCCGACGTGATGGCCCTAGACTGAGTCCGCGTCTGCCACGTAAGGATCCCGGAGGGTGAGACCATGAAAGATCCACGCAGTCGGGAATTTGGCCAGTGGGAAACGGAGCATCGCTGTGCGGGCCTCAGGCAATAACCTGAGGTGGTGGATACTCGGCGCGGTGTACTCCAGGAGAGGGAGGGATGCGGAGGAAAACCGCCGCCGCTCCCAATTTTGGCGCCAAAATGGATTCTCTGCCCCGTCGCTGAACGCAATTTCGGCATCGGGGAGCGGAGAATCCAGCCCATGGAATTCCAAGTCTTTTCTCATCAATTTCATAGGTCTTGGGCTGGATTCCCCTCTCCCCGATGCCGAAATCGCATTCGGCGATGTGTTGGAGAATCCGTTTTGACGCCAATATTGTGGGCGCCGCCGGTTTTTGGATTCTCTGCCCCCAGAAAAGCGGCGTACTCTGGGAGTACGCTGCGCCATGTATCCATGGCCTCAGGCCATTGCCTGAGGCCAGCCCCATGATGCTCCATCCCCGACTGGCCAAGTTCCTGACGGCGTGGGACTCTCATGGTCTCACCCATCGTGAAATTAGCGTGGGAGCTGCGGACTCAGTCCGGCGTCGCCACAGAGGGGAGAGGGCTGATCCACGGGCAGTGGGAGCTTTTTTGGGGGCTGGGGCACTGTGGGCGGGTGGTCTGGGGCTCACGAATGGCCGAAGGGGGCACTACTTTTGCGGTCCGGGTCCGGGGGCTGAGTCCGCCATGAAGCATGGCGCGGCCACGGAACCGGAAATGCTCAGGGCCGTATCGGCAGCTAGAGCTGCGAGCTCTAACCTGCCTCCCTCCTAGCCCCCAGCAAAAGGGGGAATCGATGGCCATTTTGCACCAATTTTCCTGCCGTAATACAGCATTTTCATGCCGGGTGGGGACTTTAGTCTCCTAAACGGAGAATCCAGCCCAACTTGCTTTGGAGCTCCCGCCAAAAGTAATTTTTTTCTCTTCGGTTAATTGTCCAGTTCCCATTTGAAAACCGGGATTGCATCAGCCTTGACTACAATCTCAGGCAGTGTATTCCAGACCCTGAGCGCTGGCTGCATAAAAAAGCTTTTCCTCATGACAGCTTTGATTTGTCTGCCAATCTCTTTAACTCAGTGTCCTCGTGTTCTTAATGGGAACAGTTTTTCTCCATCTACTCTGTCCACTGGAACAACATCCACAAGCTCTGGGGCAAAGTCCCACTTTCCGTGAAGACTGCTAATGTAAAATTTCACCATGGGCAATGAACATCGCTGTTTGGGCAGAGCAAGCAATTGTGCATCTCAACCAATCAGATTGAAGAAAAAAGCAGATTGCAGGATTTAGCTCTGAAGCGTCGGTCATTTTGCCGTTAGTGATGCTGGTTTTGTGGGAAAATTACATCCACTTCTGCCCACTTATGACATGACCAGCACTGAACACCATCTTGGTAAGATCACAGCATGGGTACTACATGGGCGCACTGGAAAAAGAGTATGTAGACTGTGATATCAATTAGCATCTTTTTTAAACTAGATTTTACAGGATTCATGCTTCACTGATTAGGCCAGCATTTCTTGCCCATTCCTAATTGTCCTTGAGTCCCGGTGAGCTGGCCTCTTGATATGCTGTGGCCCATATGGTGTTAATACGCCGACTGTGCTATTAAGGATTGGTTCCAGGATTTTAACCCAGTGACAGTGAACGAACGGTGATGTGTTTCCAAATCAGGATGGTGAGTAACTTGGAGGGGAACTTCCAGATGACGGTACTCCCATGTATCTGCTGCCCCTTGTGTTTCTAGATGGCAGTTGTCATGGATTTGGAAGGTGCTGCCTAAGGACCCTTGGTGAGTTCCTGAATTGCATTTTGTAGATGGTACACACTGCTGCCACTGTGTGTCGGTGATGGAGGGAGTGAATGTTTGAGAAAGGGGTGCCAATCAAGTGGGCTGCTTTGTCCTGGATGATGTCGAGCTTCTTGTTTGCTGTTGGAGCTGCACTCATCCAGGCAAGTGTGGAGTATTCCATCACATTCCTGACTTGTGCCTTTTAGGTGGAGGAGAGGCTTTGGGGAGTCAGCAGGTGAGTTACTTGTCGCAGGATTCCTAGCCTCTGGCCTGCTCTTGTAGCCACTGTATTGATATGGCTAGTCCAGTTCAGTTTCTGGTCATTGTAACCACCAGGATGTTGATAGTAGAGCATTCAGTGATGGCAATGCCATTGACCGTCAAGGGGCAATGGTTCCGGCACTTGTGTTGCACAAATGTTGCTTTCCACTTGTCTGTCCAAGTCTGGATATTGTCCAGGTCTTGCTGAATTGGCACATGGACTGCTTCAGTATCTGAAGAATCACGAATGGTGCTGAAAATTGTGCAATCATTAATGAACATGACCACATCTGACCTTAAGATGGAAGGAAGGTCACTGATGAAGCAGCGGAAAATGGTTAGGCCGAGGACACTACCCTGAGGAATGTCTGTGGTGATATCCTGGGACTGAGGCGATTAACCTCCAACAAACCACAGCCACATTCCTTTGTGCTAGGTTTGACTCTGACCAATGGAGAATTTTCCCCCCTGATTCCCATTGACTCCAGTTTTACGAGGGATCCTTGATTCCGTATTCAATCAAATGCAGCCTTGATGTCAAGGGCGTCACTCTCACTTCAGATGTGACCCTGGAGGAACCCAAACTGAGCATCGATGAGCAGGTTATTGCTCAGTAAGTGTCACTTGATAGTACAGTGGATGATCCCTTCCATCACTCTATTGATAATTGAGAGTAGACTGGTAGGGTGGTAATTAGTCAGGTTGGATTTGTCCTACATTTTGTGGAGAGGACATATCTGGATAATTTTCCAAATTTCTGGGTAGATGCCAGGGCTGTAACTGTACTGGAACAGCTTGACTGGGGATGCGATAAATTCTGGAGCACAGGTCTTCAGGACTATTGCCAGAATTTTGTCAGGGCCCATAGCCTTTGCAGTATCCAGTGCCTTCAGCCATTTCTTGATATAATGTGGGTGAATAGAATTGGCTGAAGACTGACATCGGTGATGCTGGGAACCTCTGGAGGAGACTGAGATGGATCATTCACCTGGCACTGCCGGCTGAAGATTGTTGCAAATGCTTCAGCATTGATCTTTGCACAGAAATGCTGATATCTCCCATCATTGAGGATGGGGATATTTGATTATCCACCACCATATACAACTGTATGTGGTAGGACTGCAGAGCATAGGTCTGATGCATTGCTTGTGAGACTTCTTAGCTTTGTCTATCTGTAGTCCTGTGTTGGAGCTTTACCAGGTTGACACTTAATTTTTCGGTATGCCTGATGTTTCTCCTGGCATGCCCTTCTGCACACTTCAATGAACCAGAGTTAATTCTCTGGCTTGGTGGTAATGGTAGATTGGAAGATATTCCAGGCTATGAGGTTGCAGATTGTGGTTGAATACAATTCTGCTGCTGCTGATGGGCCACAGCGCCTCATAGATGCCCAGTCTTGAGTTGCTAGATCTGTTCTGAATCTATCCCATTTAGCATGCTGTTAGTGCCACACATCATAGAGTGTATCCTCAATGTGAAGATGGGACTTTGTCTCCACAGGGGCTATGAGGTGGTCACTGCTACCTATATTGTCATGAACAGATGCACCTGCGGCAGGTAGGTTGGTGAGGATGAGGTCAAGTATGTTTTTCCCTCTTGTTGGTTCCCTCACAACCTGTTGCAGACCCAGTCCAGCAGCTATGTCCTTTAGGATTGGTCCGATTGGTCAGTAGTGGTGCCACCGATCCCAACCAGATTATATTCTGTTCCCTTGACAGGTGGTGTTCAACATGGAGGAGCGCTGATTGATCAGCTGGGGAGAATGGCATATGGTAATCAGCAGGAGGTTTCCTTGCCCATATTTGACCTGGAGCCATGAGACTTCATGGGGTCCACAGTCCAGGATTCCAGGGCATCTCCCTCCCAACTGTATACCACTGTGCCAGTGGGACAGGACATACAGAGGAATGGTGATAGTGGGACATGATCGGAGAGGTATCACTCCATGAGTATGGCTATGTTGCTTGACCAGTCTGTGAAACAGCTCTTCTAATTTTGGCACAAGCCCACAGATGCTGGTAAGGAGAACTTACCAGTATAAATAGTGCTCGGTTTGCCATTGTTGTATCCAGTGCCGAGGTTGATGCTGTGTGGTCCGTTCAGTTTCTTTCCTTTTAATTTGATTTGTAACGGTTTGATACAAGTGAGTGGCTTGCTAGGCCATTTAAGTCACATGTAGGCCAGAACAGCTGCAGATGCCCTTCCCTAAAGCAGTGTTTTTCAAACCATTTTTCCTGGGACCCAGTTTTACCAACCGGCTGAACTTCAGGACCATGCCGGCCGACCTTCGCGACCTACGCCGGCCGACATTCGCTACCCATGCCGGCTGACCTTTGAGATTCACGCTGATCTTGGTGACCCATGCCGCCCGACCTTCGCGAGCCATGCCGGCAGATCTTTGTAAACGATACTGGCTAATATTCGGGGAACACCTTTATTGGTTACCTTTAATACCACAGATGAACCTGCTTAATCCTTACAATCTCACTTGCTTTGTCATTCAATGTTGCATTTCTGCAAAGGACTTCAACTCACGATTTAAGTTCTCACTGCATCTTTTGAAAAAAATCAAGAGGTTTGTCCTTTAACTCGCCAAGCTTAGTCTTCAAATTCCTTTGACGTTTTGAGGGTTTTAAACTTTAATTTGCCTGTCCCACCCTGCATACAACACACATGGGCTTTGCATCCTGATTTTCAGAGGCACCATTAAGCCTATACCTCAAGAAATAATTTTTATACCGCTTTGTTCCCAATTTCAGTTCCTTCTGAATTGGATGTTCATCAGAGGCCCTGGAGATCTGTACAGAGCTAACACTAGTACTGCTTTGGCTTTCCTTTGTCTCTCCTGAGCATCTCCCTACAGCAGATTCAGTTGTGAGATTCTGGCCTGTTTGTGTCTCTGGCCCTCTCTTCCATATTACAAAATAATCCACCTTCAGTACTTCACACAGTTCTGTTGCTTGTTTGCTTGCAGCTACTAAATGGAGGACTTTCTCCGTGATTAGGCGCCCAAAGCATGGACCTACGGGCATGAGACGTCATTGTAGGTGCTGGGAGTGTAACCTGCTCTCTGCCACCGCTTCTGGTGGAAAGACTCTACAGATTATATTTAAAGGCTTGTCGCAGACAGCATTCTTTTTTTTAAACTTTGAAACTTTATTCCAATACTTGATTTTTTTCAAGTTTATGGGAGCAATTCTCCCAAAGGGAAACAAAGTCCCTTGGGGCTGGTTTAGCTCACTCAGCTAAATCGCTGGCTTTTAAAGCAGACCAAGCAGGCCAGCAGCACGGTTCGATTCCCGTACCAGCCTCCCCGGACAGGCGCCGGAATGTGGCAACTAGGGGCTTTTCACAGTAACTTCATTGAAGCCTACTCGTGACATTAAGCGATTTTCATTTCATTTCATTTTTATTTCAAGTCCCAACGCCGGAGTGAAATCCAGAGTGTTTCACTCCGGCAAAGAGCCTGCTCCCAGCCCCCTATTCTCCCGCCCCCTGGAGTCTAGGAGCGGGGGCACGTCTTTTACGCGAGCTGGGCCTTGGCGCCGGGTAAAAAGTGGCACCGAAGAATCGCCGCAAACGGCGAGCGGCGACTCTCCAAGCGGCCCGGCGCGATTCTCACGGCGCTGGTTTCGGGGGGGTGGGAGAATCGCATGCTGGTGTCGGGGCGGCATGGCGCGACTCGCGTGGCGCCCCGGCGATTCTCCCACCCGGCATGGGGGGGGGGGGGGGGGGGGGGGAAAGAATACCGCCCTATAACTTTTAAACTGAAAATTAAAGCAATTTCATTTGAACATGTGCCTCCTTACATTTACAAACAGACTTTGTTTTAAATATAGGATCGTAGAATCCATACAGTGCAGAAGGAGGCCATTTGGCCCATCGAGTCTGTACCGGCCTCTGGAAAGAGCACCCAACTTAAACTCATACCTCCACCTGATCCCTGTAACCCCAGGGCAATTTAGCATGGTCAATCCACCTAACCTGCATCCGGAGGAAACCCACGCAGACACAGGGATGAAATGGAAACTACACACAGGCAGTCATCCACGACTGGAATTGTACCCATGACCCTGGAGCTGTGAGGCAGCAGTGCTAACCCCTGTGCCACCCCACAAGCCTGGCATATATTCCCATTTCTTTGGAAATTTAAATAAGTATAGAAAAAAGTGCAATATTGTTTTTACTTTATGAACTATGACTTTAGGCGAGATGAAGTAACTTGTCAAACACACACAATGTCCCAATACTTCTTACTGGTTCCACTGCATTGCACTATCCAAACATCCAATTCATCTTCTTCTCCATTCTCACAAAAGCACTTACTGCCTGGTTTCCAGAGAGTAGGGACACAAAAAGTGATGACTGTGTAGCTTTCTTTGAGTGTTAACAAGTGTCAGCCATATTGACTGGCCTCATTTGATTGGTATTCCTCGCAGCAAACCTGGCCTGGCTTCCCTCTCACTGTCCAGTAGCTGTCGTCAGATGCATCCACCCCAGTCATAGACTTCTGGTCACTTCTCGATCCGTACTTCATTTCATGTGAGTGCAAGTGGACATTGTGCCGGCCGTTGAGCAGGTTGACCATGGAGCTATAGATCACATACTGCTGATCGGGGGCAGGGGACAAGCCGAGCAGCACACGGAATATGAGCACCAGAGTAGGGCTCAAAGCTGGGGTCACCAGTGTTAGCATTATGTGCCCATCAACTCCAGTTTCCCCCCACCACCCCCCTGTGCGCAGTGACCAGCACACAACCCAGCTTCACGCCTCCCTGCCCCCTTAAATGCTGCAGCCAGTCAGGGACTGCCCATGGCCGGCATTCTTAAAAGCCAGTCGCGGCCGTTGGACACTTCTTCCTGCAATAGGAAATGCCAGGATCAATCACTCTGCAGCCCTCCCAAAACCCACCCATGGTCACGACCTTCAGTCTGAAAGACCCTGCCATAATGGTCATTATGGAACCAACTGGAGTTTTTATGACAATGAACAATGCTTTCCTGGTCATTATCAGATTCAAATTTGGGCCCCCAGAGTATTATTCTGGGTCTCTGGGTCAGCAGTCCAGTGAGAATACCACTGCATCACCACTTTCCTTCTTTGATTTAACACCGAGCTGGCAGTTTAGATTTTGCTGTTCTCATTAACACCATCTCTTATACACTCTGAGTTGAATGTGCGCCCAGCTGTAGGAAGGCTGCCTTCCCCCCTTCTAATTCTATGTAAAAGGATCATCAGTCACTTTTAGCTTATTTCCTTAGTACTTTATACTGGTTATGCCTAGGGCTGTGGAAATGCTGGGGGTTTGGAGGGGTTCCTTAAGATTCTAAAACCTGCAGGGAGTAGTGCTGTGCATAGGGAAGGTGATGGTGCTCCTGCAAGGGCTCGGAGAACATCACATGCTCCCAGTCTCACCCACTCAGAGTTTTCTGGAAGCCTTTTCCTATTCTCAGCTGGAAGTATAGTGCTCAGCAATGGTGGTCCAAAAGGAGGTGATCACAGAACTGTGTAGCTGTTTGAAAAAAAGACATGCAGTGTCACACCAGGGTGAGGATAGCCTGGCCTGTGACCATCAGACGCCATGATGCTCAATTTCATTGTAAGAAGTCTTACAACACCAGGTTAAAGTCCAACAGGTTTGTTTCAAACAAGGGTGTTTTAAACAAACCTGTTGGACTTTAACCTGGTGTTGTAAGACTTCTTACTGTGCTCACCCCAGTCCAATGCCGGCATCTCCACATCATCTCAATTTCATTGAGAGGGGACCCTTCCAGGCTGGGGCAGTTTGCTATCCATCACTGAATCTAAGAAGTGATAGTGGCTCTGTGTGCCAGAGTGAAGCAGGAGAAGTGGGCCTGTGCCTATGGCAGTATGGAGGGCATTTCCACAATGCAGCAACCCATTTACTGATATGTGCCCTGTGGCACCACAACACAATAGGTAGATGCACCAAAACCACAACATTTACCACTGTCTCAATATGCAGTTAGCATAGCGTGGAACCACACTCAACACATGATTCTGCTGAATGCTTCCAATTCTTTTATCAGTCACAATACTGCGGCGATCCACTGTTCCATACTACTTCTAAACTTTATTAATCCAACCATCCAATACGCCCTACAATAATCAACTAACCATCTGTAAACAGCCCATTAACGTCTATCTTCTGTGTGCCTTTACCTCTCCTACTGCCTGTACACAGCTCTGCACAAGTGGCCGCAGCAAGGCTGGTTGAAGCCGTTGACTTTCAGTCAGGGGAGACTGCAGCCGGCTTTGCAGGGTGTTCTTGGTCAGCTCTGGATCTTGAATGCCCAGCTTCAGGCTGCATTACCTCAGCAAATATAGTAGCAATCTGGGCTAGCTGGCCGAGAGGCAACAGCAAGGCACAAACAGACAGAGGTGCAAACACCTCAGTAATCATAGTGGCCTGTTGGAGAAAAGATTGCAGGACTTATGTGAGACCCTGCAAGCCTCTTGGAGTACTGGTACCTGCAGCTATGGTGGAGAGAGTCTGAGCCTGCTGAGCTTACATAACATGGGCGAAATTCTCCGACCCCCAGCAGGGTCGAAGAATCGCCAGGGGCCGCCGAAAATCCCGCCCCCGCCGTGGCAGAGATTCTCCGCCACCCGGGAAGTGGCGGGGGCAGGAATCTCGCCACTCCAATCAGCGAGGCCCCTGCGGTGATTCTCCGGCCCGGATGGGCCGAAGTCCCACCGCTGGGAGGCCTCTCCCGCCGCCGAGGTTTGAACCACCTCTGTAACGGCGGGATCAGCGGCGGGATCAGTGGCGCGAGCGGGCCCCCGGGGTCCTGGGGGGGGGGGGGGGGCGGTCGGACCTCGGGGGGTGACCCCACGGTGGCCAGGCCCGTGATCGGGGCCCCCCGCTCAGACTCCGGGCCAGTGCCCTGGGTGCACTATTTCTCTTCCACTTCCGCGGAAGAGAAACCCACATCGCGCATGCGCCAGTGGTGACATCAGCGGCAGCTGGCCGCTGATGTCACCACCGGCGAAAGCCTTTCGGCCAGCCACGCTGCTGGGGGCACCGGTTTTTTGCGCCAGCCTTCTGGTGCCAACCGCTCCGGCGCGGGGCTGGCCCCCAAAGGTGGGGAGAATTCCCCACCTTTGCGGAGGCCCGACCCCTGAGTGGTTGGCACCACTCCCCTACGCCGGGACCCTCCGTCACGCCTGGGTAGGGGAGAATCCAGCCCCATATCTGAGTTCCCATTGCGGTACACAAACTTTGTGTGGTTTCTGCTTGTGCTGTACTGGAAGCCATCAGAAATTGGTCACCACTTTCACACTTGAAAGGATGAGTTTGAAGCTCTGTGTGAAGCTGCACTAAGTTGGAACCAGACTTCCTCATGATCCGAGACGGTAGCCACAGGCTTTGTTCCAGGCCCACCAAGGCACCAAGCCTTTTGTGTGTGCCCGTCATCATCCTTTTTATCTACTTCACTCCATTCAAGTCCACAATGGAGTCCTCTTTTATCAAACTCATTTGCAAGCTCACCTTTCAAGGAGCTGGCTCATGCATTATCCTTTTCCTCCTGGCCTAGCCTGACTGCAGCCCACTCACATTCAGTGACTCACCGTGTTCAGATTCCACCTCTGCGACCCTTGCTGAATTACACGCTTTGTCAGTACCTGAGCTGGTGCTATGAGAGGGAGATTGCGTGACAGTGTTTCTGCATCAACAACCTTTTCACCCCTGGGGCCTTCCGTCTTCTACTCCACTGACTGGCCAAGCAGCAGATCCTGGTTATCTAAAAGCATAAAGAGACAAGGGCAGAGTTGTAGGTAAAGCAAAATTTGCATCAACATCTGCATTGTAAATCCTAACAGATTCCGGGATGAGAAGGAAGTGGGGGGGCGGGTAGTGTAAGAAAGTGGATAAGGCAGGAATATGCCTTCATCCTCAATGCTGGTGCTGGTGGCCACTGAGTCAGTGATGGCTGCTCCAATTATTTCCAGCACCATTTCATTCTGCCCCTGACAGTGAGCTTCCACTGCTGCCTTTTGTAGGCCTGCAAGAGAGAGAGAACGTTTCAGTGAGACACAAAGCCTGTGGCTACCATAATGGCTCATGGAGAAGTCTGATTCCACTGGATAAGCTGAAGCTGTTAGGTTTGAGTTGTGGTTGTTAGGGATGTTTGTAAGAAAGTGAATGGGTGCTAGGAATGTGAGCAGTATAGATAGAATTTACAGTGCAGAAGGAGGCCATTCGGCCCATCAAGTCTGCACCGGCTCCTGGAAAGAGCACCCTACCCAAGGTTAACACCTCCACCCTATCCCCATAACCCCAGAACCCAGTAACCCCACCCAACACTAAGGGCAATTTTGGACACTAAGGGCAATTTTATCATGGCCAATCCACCTAACCTGCACATCTTTGGACTGTGGGAGGAAACCGGAGCACCCGGAGGAAACCCACGCACACACGGGGAGGATGTGCAGACTCCGCACAGACAGTGACCCAAGCCGGAATCGAACCTGGGACCCTGGAGCTGTGAAGCGATTATGCTATCCACAATGCTACCATGCTGCCCACTAGTATGTGAGGTTAGTGGCAGAGTTGGTGGGATATGGCATGTGAAGATGCACACACTGACTTCGATGAATCATGTGATGTAATTGAACTGCTTCCAACATTGTAGCCAGGTCCTCAGGGAGATTGTTTGGAAGTGGGCGACACGGTGGCACAATGGTTAGCATTGCTGCCTCACAGTGTCACGGACCCAGATTTGATTCCGGTCTTGGGTGGCAGTCTGTATGGAGTTTGAACGATCTTCCCGAGTCTATGTGGGTTTCTTCTGGATGCTCCAGTTTCCTCCCAAAGTGCAAAGATGTGCAGGTTAGCTGGATTGGATATGTTAAATTGCCCATTAGTGCCCGGGGATGTGCAGGTTATGTTACGAGCTTACGGGGATAGGGCGGGTGGATGTGGCAGGGGATTTGGGTAGAGTGCTCTTTCGAAGGGTTAGTTTAGATTCGATGAGCTGAATGGCCTCCTTCTGCACTGTAGGGATTCTGAAAAGCTGAAAAAGCATTATAGTGTAAAGGAGAGATTTTAAATGCACAACAATGACCAAAAACTATTTTGACTGTTCCAATAAAATTTGATGTGCTCGACTGGCCGATTTTAAAGCAAGGATGATAATTTTATAATTGAGGCATCGCCAGACCCGGAGTCAACATCGGTGGGCGAACAAAGAGGTGATGGGTGAACGGGACTTGATGTGAGTTAAGATACGGGGGCCAGTGTTCAAGGAAGGGAGAGGATGAAAAACTCACCAAACAGTTTAACTGGTTCATTATGTCATTTACTGTTGTTTGACCTGTCGCATAGCAACAGTAACTAGATTTTGAAAACTACTCGTTGATTGCAAATGCTTTGGAATATCCCATGGAATTGAGAGGCATTGTGTATTTTACATATTGTTCATTCTCTATGGGGAAATATTTCAACTCTTAACATCTGCGAATAAGAGGGAGTTTGTTTCAAAGCGGACAGTCATAACTTTTATGAAATATTAACCCAAAGCAGGTAGTGGTCTCATCAGGTTGTTGCCAGGACTCAGATACAGCCAGAAAAATTAATTTGCAAATCCTCATGCTGTAAAATAATAAAATGAGACTAAATGAAGCCCTTAGCTTAGTTAATCATGGTAATTATAGGTTGGTTGAATTCAGTTTAAATAATAAAACGTGTTCGAAAAGTGATAGCTAAAATACGGTGAAATCTAGTTTACAAACTCAAAATACGTGGGGTAGTTTTAATTTGTTGGTAGGATTAAGGGGCGGGATTCTCCCATCGGCCGGCTGAGTGCCGACGCCGGTGTAAAAACGGGAGTGTTTTACTCCGGCGTCAGCGCCCGTTGCGGAACCCCATTCTGTGGCCCACAGGGGGCTAGCACGGCTCTGGAGTGGCCCATGCCACTCCAGCTCCCGATCCCGGCCTGAACCTGGCGCTGCAGGGTCTGCGCAGGCACAGTTGTGCCGGCGCCAACTAACGCATGCGCAGTGACCTTCTTCCCTGTGCGGGCCCCGACGCCAAATGGCGCAGGGCTACAGGAGCCAGCGCGGAAGAAAGGAGGCCAGGAACAGAGGCCAGCCCATCGATCAGTGGGCCCCAATCGAAGGCCAGGCCACTACAAAGACCACCCCCGGGGTCGGATCCCCCTCCCTCCCCCACAGGCCGGCCCCGGACCCGTCAACGCCGAGGTTCCGCTGGCTCAGAGGATGTTAGAACGGCGCCGGCGGGACTCGGCTTTTTGATGACGGCCACTCGGCCCATTTGGTCCGGAGAATCGGCGCGCCGGCCTGTGCTGGCCTGGGCCGGAGAGTCGTCGCATATCCCGACCGGCGCCTCGCCACCCACACTGGCCCCAATGGCGCCAATCGCGTCCCGGCGGGGGGGGTCGGAGAATCCCGCTCAAGGATTCCCTTGGTTCAATAAACACTACACCATGCTAAATAAAGGAGTAATAACCATAAAAAAAACATATTGCAGCTATCCTCTCTGGGCACTTCACTTGGATGTTATGTACTGAGGGTTTATGTTGAAGATAGCACAACTAGATCGGCAATATTCCCAAGTACCATATTAAACTGTTGCCTGCCCTCCAGTTCCCTGCCTATCTGTGAACATCCATTATCGCGCCCCCCCCCTGCGATTAGCTTGTATTTCCTTTACCAAAAAACGTACACTGGTTCATTGATCAATTATTGCTGTTTAGCCTTAATGATAAAATCTATAATAAGTTGTCAGCTCAGTGGACTGACTAATTGCCTCTTCGTCCAAATGTTATGGGGTAAATTCCACGTCAGAGATAGAAGCACAAAGGCTGCATTGAAACGTCCTTCAGTTGAAATATTAAACCAAAACCTTGCCTGCCTCGTCAAGTAAATGTGCAAGCTCCCACCACACTATTTGAAAGAAGAGCAGGGTGTCCAGGCCAATATTTATCCCCAAACCCCACTTCACTAAAATGGATTCTCTGGTTGTCAACACAGAGGTTTTTGTGGAAACTTGCTGTGCAAAAGTTGACTCAGCATTTCCTATATTGCCTCAGTGACTGCACTTCAAAAGCAAGTTATCAACCATTATGCACGTTGAGGTCATAAAAGGTGCTTATTTCAATGCAAATCTTTCTAAGGAGTTAAGGGGATGATAGTTTACTTCCAGGGTAGTTGCCACATACTCCGTATATTTATTTATCCATGAGCACTGTGTGCACACATGACATTGACCATGACATTGGTGTGATTATATGCATAAAGCAATTATGTATATCATAGTATACACAACCTCCGACCACCAGGTAGCAGCGTAACCTATTACGCAACTCTGTGTCTGGGGGAGTTGGGAGTAAGTCATGTAAGACGTATTTTGCAGTAACTCTATAATAGTTAGTTAGTGTTCATAGTTTGTTATTTACTTATTCCAGTTATCTTTACCACACAGTTGTTTCATAATAAATTTATTTAAACTAGATGTTCTATAGTGCATTGTTCACATCTGCCAGTCTACAGAACATGACAATTGGGATACAAGTAATATATTGGCCTGTAACTTCCTGTAGGAATTGCGATTTAAGTTGCTGGAGCGGTGCACATGCATGGCATGGTGACTTGAATGTGTGGGACTATTGGCACGTGCACTGGAAGCGTGCGGTGTTTCAACTGCTGACCATTTTTTACACCGGTATGATGGTGGTCTTCTTGAAGCAGGTGGGGATCTTGGAGCGGAGTAGGGAGAGGGATTGGAAAAGGGAAATAAAATCCCCGCCTGAAGGATAGAGGGATTAACAAATGATGTGGACCACGCATAAGAGGCAGACTGAGGTAATGAAAAGGGTGGGGGGGGGGGGGGGGGGGGGGGGGGGAGAGAGACAGTGAATTGGAAGAGGAAAGAGGGAGACTGTGAATGGGAAGAGGGAGAGTGAGACAGTGAATTGGGAAGCAGGGAAATTAGATAGTGAATGGGGAAAGATGGAGAGCACAATTTAATGGAAGGTTTGGTAGCGAGTGGGAGTTGCCACGAGCTTCCCGACGCTCAATCTGGCAAGGCCGTCACTGGTACTAAATGTTCATTGATCCACTTGACAAGGGCCCACAGGCTTCACGTCGCTAAGGATGGCCAGATTGTCGGACTCAGGCGAGTGCAGATGGGACGCCGAAGGGATTGGAGGGTCAGCTACAGGGCTGCCAGTGCTGTTTAGGAGGAAGTGGCAGCGGCTGTCAGGTCGGGAAACGTCACTATAATGTTCTTGTCGGATGGCCTGAATAATATTACTGGAACACTTGTAGCTGAAGCTATGAACAATTTATTAACATTAACTGTGGGTCAAATATATACAAAACAACTGATTAATAACTGTATTAGCATGCACTGGCAACCTCTCTCCTAACTCCCTGATCAGTCTGAGGTCACCTGACTCCAATATTCACTTATATACTAATGAGTCTCCTAGTGGTCAGAGGGTGAATTACAACACAACCATGATATCACTACAGTCACCAGGAGGGCCGGCACCTAGTGCCATAAGGACATCAACGCTCTCCACCGGGTGACATGGGTGGGATGACACTTGCTCCCTCGCATCGGCCCTGCCTATCCCCCTGCTCTCCCTCCATTACCGTGTGCCTGGTCCACTCATTTCAAGTTGTGCTGCCTACGCCACCACCCCATCTCCCCCATCCCCACGATGAACGAAATGTGTGGCTCACGATGCCCCCTCTGTGTCCCCACAGGAGATGTTAGTCCATAACAGATGGGAGAGGGCTCAAACTGGCGACGGAGTGCCAGACATCAGAGAACTCACCCCCAACGAGGAATGGGCCCCGAAGGTCCCGGGGTGGCCGAGGACAGATCGGTCACCATCGTAGAGGTTGGCGTATGGCGCAGGGGTGATGATCCACTGGCTCCCACCCAGATGACCTGTCACAAGTGAGTTGTCAATGTCATACAGACTGATCAATCCCTCCCACTGACCACATGTCCATTCTCCTGCAAGATCTCCAACCGACGGTGCCGGCCCATCCGGGATGGTCCCCCCGCCTCCCCTCCTTGGAGGGGAGACCTGAGGAGACCACCATTTCCATGGCACAGGTGTCATCCCCACCCTAAAGTGCAGAGACACACACCTTGGTGGCCGACAGTGGCGGACAAGCTTCTGGGGCACATTCCAGTGGGCACCTCACATTTACTGATGTACATCAGGTGGAGGCAGGAATGCCCATGCATGGCAGCAGTCAGAGGCTGCTGGATCCCAGGGCCCAACTGGTTCCCAGTCAGACGCTGAGCTTCTGGACCAGGTTTACCCTAACGTAATGCAGTCAATAGGGTAAGGCCATGATATTCAGAGGGGGATGTCAGCAATCCCCCTGCAGGTCCACAAACGATTGGAGGAGTCCCAGAGGCTATGGGCGCAGGAGACAGTGCTGACCGCAGTGAAGAGCCTGATGCACAACATCAGCAGCATTACTGGACGTGATGGCCATGGTTGAGCGCCTCAACAGGAGGTCCGACTCGCTGGGGGACATATCCCCGTTCCAGCTGCATCAGTATGAGGTGCTGCGGAGCATGTCCGTATCTTAGGTGGGCATTGCCAAGACAATCCAGAGCATTTACCAGTTACTGAGGAGCATTGCCGAGGGTGTTGACACCCGGCTGCTGACATGGGGGATCCGCCAGATCTGGCAGAGCCAGATGACGCAGGGGCAGTTGGGGTTCAGTACTGCTGTCCCTCCATCCCGAGGTGAACCCCAGAGCACTCTAGGCACCAACCAGGAGGAGAGGGTGCTGGGTGCCAACCCAGAGCCACCCTACAAAGTGCCGACGAGAGTCAGCAGCTCCTGAGTTCCATCCACCCACAACGGCGCACCTCGGAGTCAGCATCCGGAACAGGGTTGCACGGCGTTGCATGCGTCGCTGGTAAGTGGGCCACAGAGCCCCCAGGGGATGCCCAGCAGGAGCATGGAAGGCTGTTGGACACGGTAGGTAGCAGGCTGCCTCCATCTCTGATGTGTATCCTGGGAACACACCCGGGTGCAGTGATAGAGCACAGAAGGCTAAGCAGGTCGAGGATCACTAAGAGAGGGCACTGTGGTGGGCTTTGTGGTTCTCATCCTAGGATGGTTGATGTAGTATTCACAAAGACCACAAATATGTTTTGCATTGAACAAATATTTATTTACACTGCTTAAAAGGATTTGACACTTACTCCTAGATAATAAATAGTTGATAATAAACATACAATCTGCATTCATCAACTACTAATCTCTACACTAATGCCACTCATCAACTACTAATCTCTACACTAATGCCACTCATCAACTACTAATCTCTACACTAATGCCACTCATCAACTACTAATCCCTACACTAATGCCACTCATCAACTACTAATCTCTACACTAATGCCACTCATCAACTACTAATCTCTACACTAATGCCACTCATCAACTACTAATCTCTACACTAATGCCACTCATCAACTACGAATCTCTACACTAATGCCACTCATCAACTACGAATCTCTACACTAATGCCACTCATCAACTACTAATCTCTACACTAATGCCACTCATCAACTACTAATCTCTACACTAATGCCACTCATCAACTACTAATCTCTACACTAATGCCACTCATCAACTACTAATCTCTACACTAATGCCACTCATCAACTACTAATCTCTACACTAATGCCACTCATCAACTACTAATCTCTACACTAATGCCACTCATCAACTACTAATCTCTACACTAATGCCACTCATCAACTACTAATCTCTACACTAATGCCATAACTATGATCTGCTCTCACTCACTATCTTTCCTACATTCAGTCTTCTAGCTTTCTCCACAACCTCTCCTTCCCAAGGCTTAACATCGTGCCTTATATAGTTCTGCATCTAGCTCCCTCTAGTGGCTGATTTGGACATAACATTAAATCTTACAGTTCCGTACATTTATCATAATGTCACATGGGGGAGCGTGGGGTGAAGGCGAAGGTGTGGCGGGATGAGTGGGGAGGGGTGGGGAAGGTAGGGAGGCACCAGCAGGAGCTAGGGGCAGTTGGGACACATATGCACTGCATTAAAAAATGTTGCACCCGAGAAATATGACGCCTCTTGCACTTTCTTCTGCAAAGAGGCCAACCATGCACGCCCAGGCACGCCCCTCAGCCCCGGGCATACCATGTGTACCTGAAGAATATGATCGAGTACTCCGGAGACAGGCAGGAATCAGACTATGGCATAGATTGAGGAGCACCAGTGTTCAGCTCTGTGGGTTACCATCCCACCCATCCCCCGCCTTTGACAGAGACCCGCTGACAGTGCCGGCACAGCCCATCACCCTGGAGTGATGTTACACAGATACTGGGAAGGTGGAACAGGGTGATTGGAAGGGTAAGGGGAGGGGTAATTGGGGGTTTACAGGGTGGGGGGGGGGGGAGAGGGAGGGGGAGTGGGTTAGATGTTGGAAAAAGCCTTGTCCTATGTTAAGCGGGCGAGGATGAGGACCCTCCCTGGCCCTCCGGGCTTGCTGGGCTCTCACTGCTGCCGCCTTTCCTCCCTCCAACTGGTCCTGCAGGTTCTCCCCGAGCTTGCCCTCCAGCCCCTGCTGGTTCCAGCGCCTCTTTGTCCTCATCCTCAGGAGGTGGCCACATGTTCCTCCCCTCCAGATTGTGGCACAGCAGCGGGGCGACCCTCTGGGAGGTGTATTGCAATGCACCACCGAAGTCGAGGTATCAGAGCTGCATTTTGAGGAGTCCGATGCACCGCTCAATGTCAGCCCATGTGGCCGCATGGTCCTTATAGTATCGGGTCTCTGCATCAGTCACTGGCCTGCGCATGTCATTAGGCAGGTCCCCCAAAAGCCAACCAGTCATCCGGGAGTGGTCCTCAAAGAGGCCGGGGATGTCCGACTGCCCCAGGATGCAGCTGTCGTGCACACTCCTGGGGAAGGGTACACACACCTGCATGATTCTCATGTAGTGGTCACACATGTCAGGGAGTGGAACCCCTTCCTGTTGATTTAGGGCACTCCCTGCCGATGTGGCACACGCAAGGCGACATGCATGACATCTATTACCTCCTGGACCTAGTGCATCTCGGCAATCGCGGTGAATCCTGCTGTCCAGGCATCTTGTTGGGTCAGGTCTATGTTGAGGTTTATATTGTTCACTGCCTGGGCAAAACGGGCATCCGTGGGCTGTAGCACGTGAAATGCCAGACAAGTCCTTGTTCGAGCCCTGGAATGACTCTGAGGCATAAATGTTCAGGGCTGCCGTGATCTTGACGGCCACTGGGAACGGGTATCATCCTCCTCCACATGGTGCCATATCCGGGTGCACATGGCACAGGTGCCGCACCATCCTCTTGTTGAGGCAGAGCCTCCTGCAGCAAACACTGTCCATCATCTGTTTGAAACACCAGCAATGCCTGTACACCTTGGGCTATCACTGGTCTCCCCCTCTGGGTCCTTCCCTAGCTTTATGGGTGGCCGGGCCCGCGGAGTATGGGTGCAGCCCTGCACATGGGCTGCCATCTCAACTCTCTGTCGATGCTGCTACCACTGCATTCTCTGGCATCTGGCCGCCTGGCCTGCCAATAGCACCGCAGGGGCAGCCTGTGTGTTCCAAGATATCATCTATCCTGCATCAGGGGCGGCATTCTTCCCTACCCGGCAGGACGGGGGGTCCCGGCGTAGGGGAGTGACACCAACCACTCTGGCGTCAGGCATCCCCAAAGGCGCAGAATTCTCCGCACCTTTGGGGGCTAGGTCCGCTCCGGAGCGGTTGGCACCACGCCGACTGGCGCCAAAACCGGCACCAGCGGCCTTTCAGGCCCAGCGCCGGGGCTGGCCAATAGGCCTTCGCCGGTTTGCGCATGCGCGCTGGGGGAATCTCTTCCGCTTCCGCCATGGCGGAGGCCGTGGCGGCGGGGGAGGAGAAAGAGTGCCCCCAAGGCACTGGCCCGCTCTCCGATTGGGGGGCCCCGATCGCGGGCCTAGCCACCGTGGGGACACCCCCCGGGGTCTGATCGCCCCCCCCCCTCCCCAGGACCCCGGGGGCCCGGTCGCGCCGCCGATCCCTCCGCCACCAGAGGTGGTTCAAACCTCGGCGGCGGGAGAGGCCTCCCAGCGGCGGGACTTCGGCCCATCGCGGCCCGGAGAATCGCCGCAGGGGTCTCGCTGATCGGCGCGGACGTCACACCGATCGGAGGGGTGTGATTCCCACCCACACGTAATGTTACCTGGACGAGGCACTGGTCCTCTCCCTGGTGCACACACCCATCCTCTGGAAATGTTCCCGGTGCTGAGGCCCAGCCGCTATGTTTTCAGATGTTGGCTGCTGTGTCCGTGGTGTTGATTCCTGCAGCAACCTTGGTGTCCCCGAGCGCATTGCCTGGCAGCAAAGATGGCCACTCACCTCCTCGGATCTCCACAGCAGCCATTCCACCAGCTTCACGTTTTTAAAAGGCGTACTGATGAACGCCCCATGACCACTTGCTGGGGAGGCGATCATATCACGAGAGACCATTAGATAGGGAGTCATTGCCGTCAAATGGATGGAGATAGGCCTGAAGTGGAGATTATTGGTTTCCTGCCATGCCACGGCAGGATCCTGACTTAACCAACTGGAATGGGCCGGTTAGATCGTAAAACGATCGGCGACCAGCGCAGTTCTCGATTTTGGCCTCTCCCGCGATCTAAGGGCCGCTCAAACTCCCTCAAGTGTTATGTGCCCAGAAAATAGCACCCAGAGAGTGAGATGGTGAATGGGGAAGAGAGAGAATGAGATTGTGAATGGGGGAAGAGGGAGAGTTGGAAAGTGAATGAGAAAGAGTGGGAATGAGGCAGTGGATGGGGAAAGTGGATGTCTGAAGTAATTGAATAGGATCTTAAAAGGTAAAATGAGGTTTTGACTCTGAATCAGGATGCAATAACCCTCATGAAACCCATGGGAATAACTCAGTTGATCTCCCTGTAGGGCTCGTGGAATATGACATCCATTGCTAAGGGGTGGAGGCCTAGCAGCTGGAGCATGTGAAACGAATACTTAAAAGTTGGCCCAGATTGTGACTGGCATAACCGGTAGTCCCAGCTGGCACCTATGTGCTAGATGCCGTGTTGCAGTCTTTGCTTCTGTATTATAATTAAACCTAAGTTTACATTACCTTCTCAGGAATCCTGAAGATTTCAAATTGGCGACGAAGAAAAATTACAGCTGCAATTCTGAACGTCCAGGCTTCACGTGAACTCCTCAGCATGAGAGCAAGGTCAGAGGGAATTTTAAAATGCCGCAGTCGCGGATGATTGGGCTCAGTATACCAAACGGGGGCGGTATTTCTTTCCGGCAAATGCTATTATAGGAGATGACCGACAAAAGGTAATACCCCTGACCACCTGCGGAGACCCAACCTTCAGCGTGGTCAAATGCCTTACCTATCCAGCGGCCCAAGGTTCAAACACATTTGATGAGCTGGTAGCGCTTGTTGCTGACCATTACAACCCCAAGCCACCGATGGAAGTGCAGTGGTACTTGTTCACCAAGGCCAGGTAAACCCCTGGGAGCTGGTCATAGAATTCCTGATGCCCCTTCACAAACTGGCCGAGCATTGTGACTATGGACCATCCCTCCTAGAGTTGCTGCCAGACCGCCTAGTGTGTGATATGTGCCGATTGGAGGATTTCAGGAATATTGGCTTCTAAATGTTGGCACAACTTGAGATAGAAGGCTGGGGTATAGTGTGTTTGCCTGCAGTGGGCATGGTTTTAAAAAGGATTTTGTTTTGCTTCTCGGAAATAGCAGGTGAAATTGACCAAAAGAATGTGGCTTGACGACTGGGGAGCTAATGTGCTTTTGCAACCTGCAGCGATAATTTGTTTTCAGCTTGAGAATATAAGATTATTGCTGGGTGGAGCACAGGAAAGCAGAGAGCAGTGAATTTTGGAGAAGCTTTGCGAGAGAGAGGAACTGAATTCTGATCTGCCTGACCCTGAGTCGATATTTCCTTCCCAGTAGGAGAGTTAAAAAAAGTGCAGTGATATTTTAAAGCAGAGCAGTCTTGTCGAAAGGCAAGGAAGAGGCTGAAACAACCGAGTTGAAGCAGCTAATTGAAGACATTCTGCCAGAATCTGCAGGGGTTCCAACCGTGACCCAAATCTGTTCTACAAAGCAAATATTACTCTGTGCCCTGCTGGTTTTAAGATGGATTGAGAGCTGCATGTTTCTTTTCTTGTTGTTTAATGGTAAACTGTACAGTAATGTTAATGAGTAATTGAAAGCTTTTCTTTTCGGGTGTGCAGTTAAAAGTCTAATATTGTCTTCACAATAAAGTTTTGTTTTAGAAATACCAAAGCCCTATATTTTCGCGCAATCACTCCTGGTGCAAATGGTTCTTTCTGCACGGTCTTAAAATAAATTAAAATATTGGGGTTATCCTGCCACTGTTGGGGTCTGGTCTGGGATCAAAATAGGTATTAACAAGTTGACGACCGGACATAAATTGTTGTCAGAACTTTCTTTGGACTTAAAAAGGGCCCTTTAATGATCACTCTTAACGGAAAATGTGGAAAAGGGAGTCCAGGAATTCGGATATAATTAGCTTTAGCCTCCCCCCATTCCATCGCGTAACCCCCCCCCCCCCCCACCAAGAGCAAGGCCTATTGCATCCAGTCACTACCCGAGCAACGTCGTGGTCAGACTAATTGGTCAAGAGCCACTGCAGCCTGATGAGACATCCCTTCCGAGGTCCAGGAGGAAGACTCGCAATGGTGCTGCACTTATGGTCGCAGGAACCATGGGGGCCAGAACCAACAGCAAGGAAATCATCCTGGTCAGGTGACACATTTACACAGAGCCAGAGCTTTACACTTAGCACAACAGATAAAGATGATTGCATGCAACTAAATAATAATAATCTTTCTTAGTGTCACAAGTAGGCTTACATTAACATTGCAATGAAGTTACTGTGAAAAACCCCTAGTCGCCACATTCCGGCACCTGTTCGGGTAACAGAAGGAGAATTTAGAATATCCAATTCATCTAATAAGTCTTTTAGAACTTGTGGGAAGAAACTGGAGCACCCGAAGGAAACCCACACAGATACGAGGTGAACGTACAGACTCTGCACAGACAGTGGCCCAAGCCAGGAATCGAACCCGGTTCCCAGATGCTTTGTGGCAGTAGTGCTAATGACTGCGCTACCGTGCCGACCAAATTCACAATACAGCACCAAAAGTGGCCCTCATCAGGATTACCAGCCAGTTAAAGGGCCACCCATTAGAGATGGAAATAGATACAGGGACTGCTGTCTCAGTCAATGGACAATAAACATACTGGAAAGTTAGTACGGATAATCAACACCTGGGCCTAAGGGACACTAAGACACAGTTGCTGCCTTACACCGGAGAACCTTTAACTATCATTGGAACAACGACAATGCCGGTTGCCTACAGGAGGCAATCAGTTCGCCTGCCACCGATAGTGGTCTAGGAGCCTGGGCCCAGTCTTTTGGGTCGCAATGGTTACAGAGACTCTGCCTGGAATGGCAGCAGATTTTAAAATGAGTACAGGTGTGTTGTCTGAAGTACTGGGAAAATACCCAAAGTTTTCCAAGATGCTTTCGGGAAGATAAAGGGAGCCATGGCCAAATTTTACATGGACAAAGATGCCCAATCCAAGTATTTTAGGACCTGCCCAGTTCCATACTCCCTAGTGTTGAAAGTGGATGACGAACTCAGCTGGCTGGAAAACTTGGGAATAATTCGCCCAGTTCAGTTTGTGGAGTAGGCAGCATCAGTGGTCCCAGTGTTGAAACCAGACTGCGGTGATCATAAAATGACAGTGAACAAGGCCTCCCGGTTGGACGGGTACCCAATGCTGCACGTGGAGGACCCCTATGTGAAGTAGGCTGGGGATCATTCTTTCTCCAATTTGGACATCAGCCGTAACCTCCAGTTGGTATTGGATGCGGCATCCATCAAGATCCACAGTGTACTGTATGAATGCATCAGGTTCCTGTACGATCTTCCAGGGAGTTATGGAGACCATCCTTCTGGGGCTTCTGAGGGCGGCAGTGTACATAGACGATGTATTGATTACTGGAGCCACCGAGAAAACTTAGAGGAAGTCCTCTGCCGTTTCTCAGAGGTAGATGCCCACCTGAAGAGGGGCAAGTGCATCTTCCAGGCTAGAGAGGTTGTATACTGAGATACCATGTTGACAAAGATGGTTTACATTTGGTGTAAAAGAAGGTTCGAGCAATCAAGTGGGCCCCAACGCCAGAGAGTACAATGGAGCGAAGGTCATTCCTAAGGCTCATCATTTCTTATGACACGTTCATTCCAAATCTAGCGCCCATGCTGGCAACATTATATGCGCCCTTAGAGAAACATCAGAAATGGGTATGGAAGGCACCACAAGAGGATGTCCTCTAAGCTGCGACCACATTAGGATCCTTTTAAACTGCTCATAATCACATGCGCTGCCTCCTCATATGGCATCATGGCGGTGTTGTCCCATCAGTGCGACAATGGGACAGAGAAGCCAATAACCTAAGCTTTGAGAACCTTGGTTGACGCAGAGCAGAGTTACTCTCAGATTGAAAAGGATGGACTGGCCATGATCTTTGTGGTCAAAATGTTCCATCAGTAAATCAATGGGTAGCACTTTGCAACCATCACGGACCACAAACCTTTACTCGGCCCCTTTAAAGAAGACAAGTTCACACCACCGATAGCATTGACCAGGATCCAGCTATGGGTATTACTGTTGGCAGCGTATGAGTATATCTTCGAATATCACCCGAGTGCACAGATTGCGCATGCAGATGCCCTTAACCGGCTCCCATTGCCTACATGCCTCTGCCTGTAGCGGACAAAGTTGTGTTGCCGCTATATTTTATGGACATGCTGTCTGTCAAAGCCTTGCAAGTTCTTGTGTGGACACGAAAGAATTGGCAAAGCTGTGCCATGTCTTCCTACGTAGGATGGGGGACTACAGGGGGAACTGCCTGAACTGCGAGCATTTGCAATCAAGCAACAGGAGCTCAGTGTTGAAGGTGGCATTCGCCTGCGGGGAACCCAGTGTGTTAGTTCCGAAGCAAGGCAGGATAACCATCTTACAGGACCTCCACAATGGACATCTGGGGTGTCCAAAATGATGTTCGTCAGGAGCTTTGTGTGGTGACTAGGGCTCGATGGTGATATCGAGAGGTTGCAGCATCAGTACTCAGCATGCCAAGAGCATCAAAAGCTCCCATCATCAGCCTCGCACCACTCCTGGGAATGGCCAGGCTGGCCCCAAGTGCGGTTACATGCCGACTTCAGCAGGCCCTTCTGAGGGTCAGTGTTCTTACAAGTCTTTGTGTCTACTCACAATTGATGGACGTCTACCAGACGCCATCCACCACTTCGCAGGCCACCTTAGAGAAGCTATGCCAGTCGTTCAGCATCCATGGTACCTCAAAGGTGCTTGTCATCGATAATGGAACCCCTTCACTGGCGAGGAATTGTGGAACTTCATGCAGGTGAATGGAGTTAAACACATTCGAACCCCCCATACCACCCCTCTTCAAATGGCTTGGCTGATACAAACTTCAAGATGGCCATGAAGAAGCAAGCCACAGGGTCAGTTGAGATGAAAGTGACGCACAATTTTTGTTCAACTATCAGGCCATGCAGCATATGACGAGAGCTCCGGCAGAATTTCAACAAAAAACAATGCATGTATAAATGTGACACAGATTCCTGACTTGCCAACCTGGCATGGCTGCCATTTTTATTTATGACGATGCCCTGTCTGTACCTTGGGCCTTGCTCCAAACTTGCCCAATTTTTGAAAGAATCCCTTCTCTTGTTCTTTGTGCTCCATGCACTCACTTTGCAACGTGGGGATATTGATGCTATTCTTAGTTTGAAGCAAAATTCCCCCTAACC
This sequence comes from Scyliorhinus canicula, assembly GCF_902713615.1. Lineage (NCBI taxonomy): Eukaryota > Metazoa > Chordata > Chondrichthyes > Carcharhiniformes > Scyliorhinidae > Scyliorhinus > Scyliorhinus canicula. The sequence continues at coordinate 150,072,038 of NC_052149.1, read as the reverse complement.
TCTAGAGGGGGCAGGAGACAAAGAAAAAAAGAGAAACAAAGCATGAAAAAATTCAAAGGGGGATATAGAAAGTACTTCATACACTAGAGAACAAACCTAACTGTAATCCTTCAGCTGAATCTAGTAACTACAATAATAAAAAATCCAGATCAAACAAAATGTGACACTAAGCCATGTAAGGAGATATTAAAGCAGATGTCCAAAAGCTTAGTCAAAGAATTAGGATTTAGAGAGTGTCTGGGTAAGAAAGATAGTGAGGTGGCAAGATTTAGGCAGAGAATTCCAGAGCTATCTGGAGAAGGTTCAAGAGGTAGGGGGTTGGGGGGGGGGGAATGCTTTGTAAAGATTTGAAAACAGTGATGAAAATTTTAAAAATGAAGCCTCTCTTAACTGAGAGCCAGTGTAGGCAGTGAGCAGAGGGATGATGGGTAAATAAGGCCTGGTGCAAGTAATATTGACAGAGAAAAAACTTCTCGATCCATTGGAGAGACAAAAATAACACACACATCATCTGCTGTAGCTCTAGATGTGGTATTGGGGACGGAGGGGGGGGGGGGGGAGCCATATAGGTTGAAAATAGAAACTATCATACAAGGTTCTGGCTGGAATCGATATTGGCCATGGCCATGCTATGAATATGTAACTTTGAGACTGTAGCGATCAACTTTGCAGCAGGTCAAACGATGAACAAAGAGGCCATCAGACGCCATAAGGGGCTAATAGCTTGTCATACAAGAATGTTTCAGAGGACAATAGATCTTGATCAAATCACTGTGGTTGAACAGGATTATCCTGTTTATTTCTATTAATGAGTTTAAGTCTTGATGGGACAATAGAACACAGGCTAGGTGTGTATGTGTACTATGACTGAGCGCTAGAATAACCTGGATACAAGATGCAACATCGGAACATATCGCCAGCGATAACCTGGGAACCTCAGGAGAAACCATTTCAGAAGAGGAGCCCTGAGTTTGGAACTCACAGAAGAAGATATTCTCACCAAGTGATCGTAACCTGGCCAGCCTCCTTCACTAAGTGCGGTTAATACCTAGAGCTCAACTGTGAGCCTGAGTCATATTCTGTATGATTGGTTTTGGAGATTGTAACAGTCAAATAAAATATGATTACAGTAGACTGTGTTTTCTTGTGCCTGTCTAAGCTGATCGAAAAGGGTTTTCTCAGTCAACGTAAGGAAAGGAGCAGCAGAATTTTTATTGGAGAATGCCAAATTTATAAAGGGTAGAGAACTATAGGCCAGACATCAGGTGCATGGCAATATTTTCAAAGGCCTAAATAAAAGCTTCAGCAGGCGATGAGCAGAAGCAGGGGCAAAGTCAGGCAATGTTTGCAGAGGGGAAATCAGCAGTCTTTGTGATGGTGCGGATTTATGGTTGGAGAATAATTTATGGGTCATATTTGACAATAGCGACAAACTCTCTCATTGAGCCCACACCATTGCCACAGAGATGGACAGGGTCAGTGGTGAGGGAACTGAGTTCATGCCGGAACGGAAGCAATTACTTTGATTAGGTGCTGGCAGTCCTGTTTGTAAGCCTTAAATCAGCCAGTGGCCAGACAGCCTGTGCAGCTTTGTCCGCACTCCACAAATGCATTTTCTAACCTTTCTTCCCACCTCAACAGAACATATTGGTTCATCTTGCTGTCTTCCACAGGTGGGCTGGTCAAGTCAGGTAGCGCTCTATGTGCTTGACTGCAGGAATAACAAGTCCTGCCACCTATTCTTTATGTGTGCGTCCTGTTAAGACTGAAATGTGTATCCAGTTAGTCAATTTTGCCACATGGTAATCTGGGCACCATCCAGCTATGAGGTTACATAGAAGCTATGAGGTTACATAGAATTACATATCACAGAATGACAGGGGGCTGGATTCTCTGATCCCCTATGCTGAAATCGCATTTGACGACGGGGCGGAGAATCCCCGATGATGAAGAAATTGTGTGCGTCACCACTATCGCGATGCTGCGCCCCCTGAATAATGGGGAGTACGCCTCCATAGCCTCAGGCCATTCCCTGAGGCCTGCATTGCGATGCTCCGTCTCTGACTGGCTGAGTTCTCAACGGCGTGGGATTCTCATGGTCACATCCGTCGGGAACTCAGCGTGATGGCTGCGGACTCAGTCCTGCGCCGCCACAGTTGGGGGAGGGCCGATCCATGGGCAGGGGGGGCATTAGTCGGGGGTGGAGGGACAGTGGGGGGTGGTTCGGGGCACGCGAGCTGGCCGAAGGCAGGACTATTTTTGTAGGCCGGGTCCGTGGGCTACGTCTGCCATGAAGCATGACGCTGCCACTGCAGGCCGTCGCTGTGCGCATGCACAACCACGGACCTGGCAATGCCCTGGGATGTATGCATAGTAGAGCTAGGAGCTCTACGCTTCCTGGCTGCGAGCCCCCCCACCCACCCGGAGCAGGGAATTGGTGGCCATTATGCACTGGTTTTCCGGGCGTAAAACCCCACTGTTTTCACGCCGGCGTGGGGACTATTATGGGCCAGGGTTGAGAGAACCCCAAAGTGTATCATGGAGTTCACCTGACCCACAACTTTGAATATATTTTGGTTATGGGGAGCACAAGGGCCCACTTTACAGGTGTAATGCAACAGAGATCTAAAGTACTTTTAACACAAAACAATGTTTATTCAATGAACCCAGTTAAAATTTTATAAACACACATTAAACATCTTAGCAACTATCAACTCAAATACTTCCCCCAAAGAATACAGTACTCTATAAGTAACCCTTAATCTTTCCTGGCAACATCCATAAGACAAATACCCTCTTTAACAAAGACAGCAGGTTTAAATTGTCTACTGAGAAAAGTTATCACTTTTAAATTAGCAAGCGATCTGAAGGCATTCTTTTCATGCAGAGAGAGATCAAAGTTACACCTTGTCTGGTTGGATGCAGCTCCATCTCTGAAAACGTAACCAAACACACACTGAAGCTACCAGCTCAAAAACAAAAGTAAAAGCAGACAGCCCAGCTCCACCCATACTCTGACATCACTGCAGCTATTTGATAAACACCCATTTCTTAACGGTACACCCACTACAACTACTTGATTAACACCCATTTCTTAAAGGTACTCTCACATGATAGGACATAGTCTCCCAAGCAGAGATTCCAGACCAGGATCTTTACAGGGGCAGTAGGAAGTGATTAAGACCATTGAGCCTGCACTGGTTCACTGAAAGAATATTCTACCTAATCCCATTTCCTTGCCTTAATTTGATCTGGTTTGATTTATTATTGCCACATGTATTAGTATACAGTGAAAAGTATTGTTTCTTGCATGCTGTACAAACAATGAATACTGTAAATAGGGAAGGAAGAAGAAACTGCAGAATATAACGTTACTGTTATAGCAAGGTTTAGAGAAAAGATCAACTTAATATGAGATAGGTCCACGTCTTGTTATGCTCTAGGTGTAGCATAAGCGGCTTCCTTGTGGTGCACTCTACAAAGGAAGGTTCAGACGTGGAGATAACTTCAACAAGTTTATTAAACGGGGCTTTTCACAGTAACTTCATTTGAAGCCTACTCGTGACAATAAGCGATTTTCATTTTTCATTTCATAAACTATATACACTTCTATTACTCGGGTTCGACACTACTGTTAATCCTTCTATAGCTACTCAGGCTAACTAACCAGTCTGCTACAATCCACGTGGTGGGAGTGATACCGAATCAACCCTGTATCTCTACTCACTGACTGTCTCCACTGGAAAGAGGCAGATCATGTGTGTGGTGTCCCTTATATATGGGTTGGTGTAATGCCCTCCTGTGGTCGTGTCACCTCTTTGTGTATCGTGAATGCCCATTGGGCGTGTCCTATCTAACTGATATATTGGTTGAGTGTGTGTGTCATGTCTCTGGTGCTCCCTCTAGTGTCTAGCTAGTCTACATGTATTTACATTAACCCCTTGTATATTTACAGTGATGCACATCACCATAGTCCATTCAAAAGTCTGATGGCAGTAGGGAAGAAGCTGTTCTTGAGTCGGTTGGTACCTGACCTCAAACTTTGGTATCATTTTCCTGCCAGGAGAAGGTGGAAGTGAGTATGTCCGGGATGCGTGGGGTCCTTAATTGTGTTTGTTGCCTTTCCGAGGCAGTGGGAATTGTAGACAGAATCAATGGATGGGAGGCTGGTTTGCGTGATGGATTGGGCTACATTCACGACTTTTTGTAATTTCCTGTGGTCTTGGGCAGAGCAAGATCCATACCAAACTGTGATACAAGCAGAAAGAATGCTTTCTATGGTGCATCTGTAGAAGTTGGAGAAAGTCGTAGGTGACATGCCAAATTTCCTTTGTCTTCTGAGAAAGTAGAGTCGTTGGTGGGCTTTCTTAACTATAGTGTCGGCATGGGGGGACCAGAACAGGTTGTTGATGATCTGGGCACCTAAAAACTAAACCCGCAATCTTGGACATTCTTTTTCTTCCAATAACAATCTAATCCTTTTTGAATGTCTCGATCGATTCTGCCTCCAGCACTCCCTCAAGAAGCTTGTTCCAAACACCTTCTGGAGACAAGTGTTTCCCCCACATCACTTCTACTCCTTTGGCTCATTATTTTGCATCTGTGCCCTTGAGTTCTTGATGTGAATCCAGACAGTCAATTTTGCCACATAGTAATCCGGGCACCATCCAGTACTCTTGAATAAGGACAGTTTCTTACTGTTTACCCTGTCCATATTCCTCAGGATCTTGAATGCTTCTATCAAGTCTCCTCTCAGCCTTCTTGTCTCCAAGGAAAACAGAACCAATGTCTCCAATCGAACCTCATCGGTAGAGCTGTTTATCCCCGAATTATTCTTGAAAATCTCCTTTATACTCTCTCCAATGCCTTCACAAGCTCTTCAAGTATTCCTGAGATCACCTATTTTTATGTCCATAACGTCATCTGACTTCACCCCACCTCATCTACACCATATTTACCTCTCGACTTAACTATTCTAATGCATATCTGGTCGGCCTACCTCGTTCTACCCTCTATAGCCACTTGACTTGAGGTCACCTGCTACCATGTCCTAACCCATACCCATGCTCACCGACCTACAGTGGCTCCCTCTTTTTAAAAATAAAATTCTTTTTTTCCAATTAAGGGACAAATTAGCGTGGCCAGTCCACCTACCCTGCACATATTTTTGGTTTGTGGGGGTGAGACCCACGCAGACACGGGGAGAAAATTCAAACTCTGCACGGACAGTGACCCGAAGCCAATATCGAATCAGGGTCCTCGACGCCATAAGGTAGCAGTGCTAACCACTGCGCTGTTAAATGTACTCCAAGCTGTGCTATGAAGAGACAAAAGTCCTGTTCCCTTTTCACCAACACACCTTTATTTCTCCCAACAGACTCTGCACAAGACTCTACACATCACCTGATCCAGAGGCCACTTGAAGCCCCTTTACATATCAGTGTCAATCATTGAACACTTAACATAAATGTGATAATCATTGAACACGTAACATAAATGAGACAACTAATTGCAATGTCTCTTAACTCATTACTTAACAGTCTCCCCTTCCTTGGAGAAAATAAACAATTAGGTGAAAACAAAATTTCAAGAAACTAAAATACACACGTGATTCCCCCCTTCTTTTTTTTTTGAGTAGAAGAAAAACAACATTCACAGAAACAGGCGCCCTTCATTCACAATATCCAAAAGTTTGTGAAGTAGCCCCTCTTTTCGTAAAACAGTCTGATAGTTGATAGCTACTGTCAACCCATTTAATTTTTGTTATTTCCCCTCTGTCCAACATCTGCTTCAAACTTGCGATGTCTATCCGTAACCTCTTTTCATTGACACTTTTTTTTGTAGAGTGCACATTTTCCCACAGGGATTCATTGCCAATGTGACAGTCAATAGGCATATTACCCAAATCCCCTAATCCCAACATTTCTGTTAATATCTGATTTATATAAAAGGCCATATCCACCACTTCCACTAAGCTTAACGTCTCAGCAGCCAAAATACTTTTGACCACTCTCCTTGTTTTCTTTCTTTCCCACACAAGAGGGCAACATTTACCATTGTTCCCCAAAAAGAAAAATTATAAAACCTCCTGCGCTTGAAACTCCATCACGTAAATTTGCATAGGACGCATCACTATAAACTATGAGTTTCAAATGCCTAAGATCACATAAAACCGGGAACTTCAAAACACTCCTGCATTTTTAGTTTGGACAACATTTTATTTGCTCTTACGACTAATTCCACTTTGGGATCATTCATTTTTGTACTCAACTCTAAGACACCAAAACTCACGTCCGGTCTAGTCTGTCTACCTAACCAGTTCAGTTGCCCAATTAAACTTCGCAGTTGCTCTTTTTATATCTTCGAAACCATTGTGTCTTTTTGTGAAACCCGGCCACGACTAATTGCTATTGGGCTGATGCTTTCAAAATGAGATTGCTGACGTAAAGTTACCCCTAACTTAGTCTGTCCGATTTCCAGTCCAATATATTTAAATGTACCAGAAGCCTGACTTCCAACCCTGAATTCTTTTCTCAAACCAGAGATTACAATAGCTTCAAAATCACTAGCCCCACCCCACAAAAAATCATCGACATGCATCATGAAGATGCCATCAAGATTTCCTTTATAGTGCCAGTAAAACATTGCAAGGATCTGCTTTCAACTGGCAACAGCCTAACTTTAACAAGACTGATCTTACCGAAAAGTTCCACACTCTAGATGCATCATTTAATCCATATACACATTTGTTCAACTTCCAGAGTACCCCTTCTGTGTTAGCTGCTTCTTTAGGAAGACGGAGAAAAATGTCTCTCTGGAGCTGATGCCCCTGCAAAAAGGTAGCTTTTATATCTATAGATTTGCATTCCCATGCCTTTGTGGCTAATAGAGCCAAGAAAATCTTTAAAATAATCTTTCCTGCTGTAGGTGAATCTACCCTTAAGTCCTGATCTTCTAAGTTTTTCTTCAAATCCCCTTGCCACAAGCCTGGCCTTTGCCTTATAAGTTCCATCTGGAAGAACCTTTTCTGTACAAATCCATCTGTGGGATAGAGCTTTTTGTTCCCTGTCCGGTACTTCCGTGTATACCCCAAATTCACTCCAACTATGCAATTCTTGCTGTTTAGCATCTCTGATAACTTTTTCATCTAATTTATTTGAAGCCACCAAAATCTCACGTGCATGTGGGATTCTACTTCTATTAGTATTCGTAGTCTTACTCCTGTTCCGAGATCTTGATAAACTACATCCCCTCTCCTGCCTGGTATCTCGTTCTGTACTGCTACTGCTTGATCTTTCTCTTCTGTAGCGGGATGTCCTTTCAATAGTTCTCGTCCTTTTCCTGCGAACCTGTTCACTATCTGATGTACTATCTGAACTGGCACTGCGTTTCTGTGCCCTCCATTTTTGAACTTCGTTTTCCCAATCCATTGTCTTAACTTCCTCCCCTGAATGCTGTACATTCAACCAATGTTTATACTTTCCAGTGGCCTTCCCTGCTCTACTAATAACAGTTGCATCCATCCATTGACTAGATCCTTCAGGCAAGTATGTCACTTTTGTACCAACCTTTGGCAGTTTTACTACAACAAGCTTTTTATCAGCTAAAGTCACATTATCAACTGCCATTAAACACATCCTTAACCACTCTACTTGAAATATCATTTGTCAATAATGGAATACAATAGTGTCCCGGCTGTGTAAATTGTAAGTCCACCGTCTTTCCAAAAACTGTTGCCTTATCCTGTTCCATATCCAGTTTCATGTGTACTTTCTTCATCGACGGTCTGCTCAGAAGCAAAGGTACCTTGCTTGACACAACATCCGTGCTAATGAAATGATTCACTCCAGCAATATTGCAAGGGATCACCACTCTTTTCAGCGACTTCAGAGCATTATCATCCCCAAACCTGAAACTTGTGAAACTTTTAAATTCCTTAACCTTGTTACGATTTTCAGCATCCAAGGAGTCCAGATAACATTTTAACCAGTCAATCCCACACATGTGCAGCCACTGTCCAATACAGCACAGTTGAGGGATTTTGCAACCAACGCCCTCATTACCGGCGTAAAACAGCTTGTTAATAGGACAATGCCTTCTTTCTGGTCACTATCTTTCTCCTCTTCTGACTCTTCCGTGTCATGTGTCGCTTCAAATACTCTATCATAACAAGTTGGACAGTTGAAAGCATAATGGTATTGAGAGTCACATCGAAAACATCGCTTTATCATGCCCCGTGCATTTCTGGGGTTCATCCTCCTATTGTAGGTTCTAAATGGGTTTCTGTCTTCATAATTTCCTTGTCTCAGTCTCCTTTCATAGTCTTGAGGCCTATTCGTAGCCATACGATTTCGCCATCCTGTTAGTAGTGTATCTTCCATATTCTGCCTTATTGCAGGCTGACCTATTTGGGTCATCAGAGCCATTGGAATCAAATGTTTCCCCAGAAACTTTTTTAAAGCTGTTGTCATCTGTTCAAATAAGGTATCGTTATCCATAAACTGAACTCCTGTCAAAACCAGGAGCCTATCCATGTTGCTCACTCTAGCACAGTCAAGTAATTTAAAGGCCAACACAGACTGTGGAAATTCCAGGTTGTGTTTCTGCAGCCTTTTATATAGTCTGCCAAATTCCATTATATAGTCTTCCATGGATAAATCCTCCATTTTCCGGAACATATCAAAATCTGACCATGCTTCATACGCACTTAACAAATCATCTTTCTTATAAATCTAATCCATATAAAGTAATAAGGTCGCCAGACCTTCTTCTGAGTCTAACTCTTCCAATTCCAGCTCAGAAAGCACTTTGTTTCGGATTTTACTGCCATATGGTAAAGAAAGAGCCAATGCCATACCTTGTTTTCTCTTTCCTAAAGCAGTCACCATAGTCCACATAACTATTGCCCTTCTCCATTGGTCATACGATTCCCTTTCAGAAAATAAGGGAGGATAGTCATATCTAGCCATCTTCATCCTGGGTTCAGCCATATATCCCCTTTTTTCTTTTTCACTCACTCCTTGGTTTGATCTGGAAAAATTGTATCTTTCAAACCTTCACACTTGTACAGCAACCATTCTCTGCTACCATTGTTAAACATACTCCAAGCTGTGGTATGAAGAGACAAAAGTCCTGTTCCCTTTTCACCAACACACCTTTATTTCTCCCAACAGACTCTGCACAAGACTCTACACATCACCTGATCCAGAGGCCACCTAAAGCCCCTTTACATATCAGTGTCAATCATTGAACACTTAACATAAATGAGACAATCATTGAACACTTAACATAAATGAGACACTTAACATAACATGCGTCACCATGCTGCCTCACACTGGCTCCACTTAAGTAGTGGTTTGACTTAAAAATTCTCATCCTTGTTTCCAAATACCTCCATGACTTCATCCCTCCCTATCTCTGTAATTTTGTGCAGCCCTTTAACTCTCTGCTATATCTGTGCTCATCTAATTCTGACCTCTTTAACATTCCCAATTTTAAATCCTCCATCGTCGGTGGCCTTGCCTTTAGCTGCCAAAGTCCTAAACTCTGAAATTCCTTCCTTACACCTCTCTAACTTGCTTTCCTTCTTTGAGATCACTACTTAAAACATACCTCTGTGACCAAACTTTTAGCCACTTGATCGGATATCTCCTGATGTAGCTCAATGTCATCATTTGTTTTACAAGGCCCCTGTGAAGTATCTTGGCGCCTTTTTGTATGTCAAAGGTCTATGGAAATACACTTGTTGTTGAATCTAATTTTGATGATTTGTTGACAGGATACACATTCTATGTGAGGTTCTACATGGTCTAGTACATTCAGCTCCAAACACATGCATACACTCACACTCCTAAATCAGAATTGGAGACTTTTTTTGGAAGGCCCAAGGAAGCAGGGGACTTGCCCATTGGAAGTTCAAAGTTCCCATGTAATTCCCATGGAGATGAGCATGGGATCCCATAATACATCCAGTCTCAAACAGTCCAGAAACCAGAAGATCTAACCCACCATCTCTTTCACTTTTGCAGATAGATGTAGCCTTCTTCACAGAGGGAGTGAAAGGGGCGATAACCTCTTGGGGGAAAAAAAAGCACTTTAAATAAAGAGAAATACCTCTGTCCTCTCTGATTAAATTAGTGATCCCGTGCTGTCTGTCCCAGTTACATAACCTGCTGCAGTGCAAATTGGAGACAGATGAGTGTGGGAGCTGAAGGAAGCACACTGTGTTCTCAGTCAGAATCGAATGAAAAATTAAAATCATCGCAACATTCGGTTAATTTACAGATGCTGACCTTGGGGGCTTGCAAAATGCAAGAGAAAAAAAGACAAGTATGATTTGTGCTGTCACACTCAATAAAACCTCCATCCTGTAAGTATTCTGCTGACTGCTCTGAACATTTTTCACAAATTAATCTTAAAAGCCTCCAGCTTCTCTCATCCAAGTGATTTAATATACTGGATATGTGAATAATGTTAAAATTATAAAGGTAAAATCAGTGTCACTGTTTATTACATTTGAACTGTTCGCTTGAAGTTCCTAATGAATGATGCTTCCTGCAAGTAAAGCTTGATGGAATCCAGGTGATAGAGGGCCAGATTCCTGATCCTGTTTGGGAAGCTGATGTCTCTCCTCTTTCTCTAATGAATCAAAGCAAAAATAATTTCTCATTTTTATATTTTCTTATGCAAAAGAAGCCTGAGGAGACTGTACAACTTAATCCTATACAATCCATTTCCACTTGACCGTCATCCATCTCGGCCTTGCGTGTGAAGTAAAAGCCTCTCAGTTTCTGCAATCTGTAATAGTCCTAACACACAATATTTGGGAGATGTGGGGAACGTGGTTCATCTCCCAAATCTGTCTTTAATCCAGCACACGTTGGCATCAAAACTACCCAGAGGATGAGATAGTCAGCTGGTGTGCAAAATAAAAATATCACAAAATTCTATAAAATACACAGGGATATATTTCCCCTTCGTTGGCCACAAAGGTATACACCTAGGAGCATCAAGTGGCACATTCAATGTTGAGCGTCTAGGCAGTCAGAGCGACGAGGGCTCAAGTCTCACTCCAGAGCCTTGACCACACAATCTAGACTGACACTCTACTGCAATGCTCAGGGAATGCTGCACTTTTGGAGGTGCTATCATTCAGATAGGATGTTATATCGTGGCCCAGCTTGGCTCTCTCCCAGGTGGAGAGAAAAGGTCCCGTATAGCAATTTTTGAAGACCAATGGAAGTCTCCTTGGTGTCCCGGCCAATATTTACCCTTTGTGAGCACCTGATCTGGTTGGATATTTGGGAGTTGACTGTGTGCAGGTTGGTTGCCATCTTTCCTGCATTACAACAGTGAATATACTTCCAAAAAACTTCATTGGTTGAAAAGCACTAAGATTGTGGAAGTCTTTCTTTTGACTTCCACAATCTCATTTTTTTGCATCTTTTAAATTGCTCCAGTTAAGGATATTCCTCAAAGTGTTGACTCCGGATTTATTTTCTAAATGAGGCAGGCCTGTCTTCTCCATGCCTCCAAACACATGGCATCCAAACAGCGTATGAGAAATACCAGCACCAAAGGGACTGATTTCTCTTTGTAGTGGGTCCAAATGCCATCGCTCGTGGCTCACGGTGAACAGGTTGGTCAGCTTGCTCTCGGTAAATCACCTCTGAATTTGGTTTAAGGAATGCTGGCAGAGGATTTCCTCGGCTTGTTGCCACATGGACTGCAGCGGTTCAAAATGGCAGTTCACCACCAAGGGCAATTAGGGATAGGCCATAAAATTACAACCTAGCCAGCAAAGTCCATGTCCTACAAAAGAATAAAAAGTAACTTGTATTTGTTGTACTCATGCCTAACCAAAAATAGTGATCAGAGGAAATCCTCCTCTACTGATACACCAAACACAGAATTTTGTTCTGCATTTTGTTCTGTCCCTGCATCCACTGCTACCCACTACTGTGTGGTGGATGCAGGGACAGTGAGCAAATTTAAGGAGGAGTTTGACAGATTTTTATTTAGTAATGGGTTGAAGGGTTATGGAGAACGACAGGACATTGGAGTAAAGGTCAGGATGGGATCAACCATGATCATATTGAAGGTGTTTAGGCTCGGGAGTCTAGGTTACCGACTCCTGCCCCTAAGTCATGTGTTCTAGGGAGGGGATGCTCTGGCTGATTTTGAAACCCAACTCTTGGTCAGTAGCATTGTAGGTAACAGATGAGAAGCATCTCAGCCATGCTAGAATGCGGAGCAGACTCGATGGGTGAAATGGCCTAATTCTGCTCCTATATCTTATGAATTTATGAATTTATTTAATCTGTGTGTTCCTGACTTGGGAATGGTTGGGGAGAAGATTGGACACAAAGGGCATCTAATTCTCCAATGCCGGCATCCCTGATCCACCAAGGGGGAATAAATCGATCCAGGGTTCAAAAGAACTGTCTAATTAGCATATAAAAGCAAAATACTGCAGTCACAGGAAAACTGAAAATTAGACAAGATATGCTGAAATACTCATCAGGTCTGACAGTATTGGTGGAGAGGAAAACAGAGTTAATGTTTTAGGTTGAGGGTGTCGTAGTGACAGTACTACTGACTCACAGTGCCAGGGACCTGGTTCAGATTCTGGCCTTGGGTGACTGCATGTGTGGAGTTTGCACGTTCTCCCCGTGTCTGCATCGGTTTCCTCCCGGTGCTCCCGCAGTCCAAAGATGTGCAGGTTAAGCGGGATTACAGGGATAGGGCGGGGTGTAGACCTAGATAGGGTGCTCTTTCAGAAGTCAGTGCAGACTCGATCAGCCGAATGGCCTCCTTCTGCACTGTCGGGATTTTATGGATTAATAACCTTTCATCAGACCTAGGAAGAGTTAGAGATGTAATGGGATTTCAGCAAAGAAAGGGTGGGGATCGATAAAGAAAAGAAGTTAAGTCTTTAATTGGGTGAAAGATTAAATGACAAATGAATTGGTGGTGCTGGACAAAGGAAGTGGCAATGTCATAAGAAAATAAACAAAATAAGTGCCTAGAGGAGGTGTGAATGGCAGAATGATGGACAACTGTCATCCAAAAGCAGAGAACAAGATAAAAAAGTAAAGGATAACTGAAAGTTGCAAAGAAAAATAAACCAAACTGGGCGAAGATCTAAAGTTGTTGAATTCACTGTTGAGTTTGGAATGTTGTAAAGTGCCCAGTGGAGAGATGAACTGTTGTTCCTCACGTTTACATTGAACATCATTGGAACACTGTGACAGGCTAAGGACAGAAAGGTCAGAGTGACAGCAAGATGGAGAACTGAAATAGCTGGTCCCCCGGAAGCTCAGGGTCCTGCTTGCAGTATAATGGTAGATCGCTGTTTCACCTGGATGGAGTCTTTGAGATCTTGGTGCTGAGGAGGGAGTAGTTAAAATTGCAGGTGTTGCACCTCCAGCTTGTATAGAAAGGCGTGGGGGGATAGGGTGGGGTTGTTGGGGCTGACAGAGCAGTTGGTCAACCTTGCCGAGGGAACGTATCGCTTTCGAATGTTGAAAGGGAGGTGGGAGATGTGTTTGGCAGTGGCATCATGCTGGACGTGGCAGGAATTGTTCAGGTAATTTGATTGTTGTAAATTATATAAATCCTTTCATGTTCTCCTGATTTTTGGATCATAGTAAATGGAAGAGTAATTACGGACTGGATAGCTTAGTTTAAAATTTATGAATCGAGTTTATTAAAAATAAAAATTTGGCAGTAGCAATCAATCAATGGAGCAGTTTCTAAAAAAATTTGCAACTTTTGATTTAGTTCATAAAATAAAATATGTAACAATTCATTAACTCTCCTAACAGCCATCAATCTAGATGCAGAATTAATAAGACTAAACCTGTATGTCAGGTTGTTACCAACCAATGGAGCTTTAAGTTCAGTACGGATGGAAGAAGAACTACTCAATATATTTTTCTCCCTGGCAAAGAGCTTCCTGGGGTAAAGGACATCAAAAGCTGTTTTTCATAATTAGATTTAGTGAACAATAACCCTTAGAATTTAACATAGGGATTGCCTGCTGCAATTGACTCATCGTGTCAGCAACCCAAAATAATAAAGTTTGTCTGCCGTCTGTGATTAGATTTAACAGTTGCGAGCACTTAGATGAATTGTGAGTCAGCTCTTGGTTGCTGAACAATACGTATATTCAATACAGAAATAGGTATGAAAAAATATAGTGACTTAAACAGATATGAATTTGCTCCCCCATTTATGACAGTCAGCTTTACAACTTAATGACTTCTCTTCACTCCTCGGTGCTGCTGTGCTGTCAAAGCACATCCATTTCGGAATGAGTCATAACCTTCATTGAGTACAACATTGGGAAGGTCACAGCAAGGGTCATTGGCCTCACCCACATGCTGACAAATTGCATTCCACTGATACCATCCCCTCCCTGGCCAATCTCTCAAACTGAATCAGACTGTTTGCAAGCTCAGTGACATCCTTCACCTTGAACTGTTTTTGAGTCCATATCGTCATTCAGGCCATTTACATTCACCTCTATTCCTACTCCAGTCACTTCAGTGACTCCAGGCTTGAATATTCCAACATTTATTTTTCTAGCTTCCAAGAAAGAACCCGCTACTTCAACTTATTTTCAATAAGTTTTCTTAAAATCAACTTTCCTTGTCTATCCCTACCTATTTTAGTGTCTCTCTGCTTAATCCTCTCTGTCAGGCATGTAATGATTTTTTCTTCTTTGTTTTGTATCTTCGTGCACATTCATAAGAACAGATGAACATAAGAACATGAGAACAAGGAGCAGGAGTAGGACATCTGGCCCCTCGAACCTGCTCCACCATTCAATGAGATCATGGCTGATTTTTGTGGACTCAACTCCACTTTCCGGCCCGAACACCATAACCCTTAATCCCTTTTTTCTTCAAAAAACTATCTATCTTCATCTTAAAAACATTTAATGAAGGAGACTCAACTGCTTCACTGGGCAAGGAATTCCATAGATTCACAACCCTTTGGGTGAAGAGGTTCCTCCTAAACTCAGTCCTAAATCTACTTCCCCTTATTTTGAGGCTATGCCCCCGACTTCTGCTTTCACCCACCAGTGGAAACAACCAGCCCGCATCTATCCTATCTATTCCCTTCATAATTTTATATGTTTCTATAAGATCCCCCCACATCCATCTAAATTCCTCCGAGTACAGTCCCATGCTACTCAACCTCTCCTCGTAATCCAACCTCTTCAGCTCTGGGATTAACCTAGTGAATCTCCTCTGCACATCCTCCAGCACCAGTACGTCCTTTCTCAGGTAAGGAGACCAAAACTGAACACAATACTCCAGGTGTGGCTTCACTAACACCTTATACAATTGCAGCATAACCTCCCTAGTCTTAAACTCCATCCCTCTAGCAATGAAGGACAAAACTCCATTTGCCTTCTTAATCACCTGTTGCACATGTAAACCAACTTTTTGCGACTCTTGCACTGGCCCACCCAGGTCTCTCTGCACAGCAGCATGTGTTAATATTTTATCATTTAAATAATAATCCCTTTTGCTGTTATTCCTACCAAAATGGATAACCTCACATTTGTCAACATTGCATTCCATGGGCAGCACGCTGGTACAGTGGTTAGCATTGCTGCCTACGGCGCTGAGGACCCGAGTTTGAATCCCGGCCCTGGGTCACTGTCTGTGTGGAGTTTGCACATTCTCCCCGTGCCTGCGTGGGTTTCACCCCCACAACCCAAAAGATGTGCAGGTTAGGTGGATTGGCCACGCTAAATTGCCCCTTAATTGGAAAAAATAATTGGGTACGCTAAATTTATTAAAAAAAAACAAAAACATTGTATTCCATCTGCCAGACTCTAGCCCATTCACTTAACCTATCCAAATCCCTGTGCAGACTTCCAGTATCCTCTGCACTTTTTGCTTTACCACTCATCTTAGTGTTATCTGCAAACTTGGACACATTGCACTTGGTCACCAACTCCAAATCATCGATGTAAATTGTGAATAATTGTGAGCCCGACACTGATCCCTGAGGGACACCACTAGCTACTGATTGCCAACCAGAGAAACACCCATT
The DNA here is from genome assembly GCF_902713615.1 of Scyliorhinus canicula. Taxonomy (NCBI): domain Eukaryota; kingdom Metazoa; phylum Chordata; class Chondrichthyes; order Carcharhiniformes; family Scyliorhinidae; genus Scyliorhinus; species Scyliorhinus canicula. The sequence continues at coordinate 150,055,967 of NC_052149.1, read as the reverse complement.
AATCCCCACTCTTTGCTTTCTATTAATTAACCAATTCTCTATCCATGCTACTACTTTACCCTTAATGCCATGCATCTTTATCTCATGCAGCCACCTTTTGTGTGGCACCTTGTCAAAAGCTTTCTGGAAATCCAGATATACCACATCCATTGGCCACCCGTTATCTACCGCACTGGTAATGTCCTCAAAAAATTCCACTAAATTAGTTAGGCATGACCTGCCCTTTATGAACCCATGCTGCGTCTGCCCAATGGGACAATGTCCATCCAGATGCCTCGCTATTTCTTCCTTGATGATAGATTCCAGCACCTTCCCTACTACCAAAGTTACACTAACTTGCCGATAATTACCCGCTTTCTGCCTACCTCCTTTTTTAAAGTGGTGTCACGTTCGCTAATTTCCAATCCGCCGGGACCACCCCAGAGTCTATTGAATTTTGGTAAATTATCACTAGTGCATCTGCAATTTCCCTAGCCATCTGTTTTAGGAAAATAGCGGCGAAGTGCTGGAAGGATTTTCGGATTATCAGTCTGCTGAACTGGAACATGGATAATTCTTCTGTGGCCAACATATCCTGGATTGGGATTTGAATATGGGTGATTCTCGCTCAGAGGCAGAGACACTGAGCCACAAGACCTCTATTTTTTTACTGAAGGTGCTATGTGAATACAATTGCTATTTATGATTTGAAATACGAAAGATAACTCAACTGTACTCATTATAATGTAATGGCATTAGTCCTTGCTCTCCCCAGGTTATGTAAGCTATATATTTCTGAAAGTGTATGGATATCTAGGCTGCACAAGAGTGACGAGGAAGAACCTCCATGTGACAGCTCTTTGCGTCAACATGGATCTGCTTGATAATTTGATGGTGTGGAGGGTTGCAATGTACTACTGAAGACTCAGAAATCCATCATGGTGTAAAGCATTGATTGCCTCTGTGGGGGAACAAAACCTGAAGCCCATTTCATGGCAGAATCGATAACTGCATCAAGCAGTTGAAGCGTGTAGCCCAGGAAGTTTCCAGATTCAATTTCTAGTCTGTGCTAAGCGCATTAGGAAAGCAGCAAAACAGAACTTTCAGGGTGAAGTATTTGGGCGGAAAGGCATTTGCAGTGATAGAGTGGGGTAACGCCATGGAGAGATGTGAGGATGAGGATTTTTAATTTGACACCCTCAATTATCTTCAACACCCAGCATTAGAGGAAGAGAGAAAACAAACAGTAAAATGAGAAGAACAGTTCGCGAGCAATTGCAATGAAGACCATTGGTTACTTTTAGAATTGTATCACCGCATCTTTAGGACAGTTGAGGAAGAGCTGAAGGGGTTGGATTATGAGGAGAGGTTGAGTAGACTGGGACTGTACTCATTGGAATTTAGAAGGATGAGGGGGGATCTTATAGAAACATTTAAAATTATGAAGGGACTAGAAAGGATAGATGCGGGCAGGTCGTTTCCACTGGCGGGTGACAGCAGAACTAGGGGACATAGCCTCAAAATAAGGGGAAGTAGTTTTAGGACTGAGTTTAGGAGTAACTTCTTCACCCAAAGGGTTGTGAATCTATGGAATTCCTTGCCCAGTGAAGCAGTTGAGGCTCCTTCATTACATTTTTTTAAGGTAAAGATAGATAGTTATTTGAAGAATAAAGGGATTAAGGGTTATGGTGTTCGGGCCGGAAAGTGGAGCTGAGTCCACAAAAGATCAGCCATGATCTAATTGAATGGCGGAGCAGGCTCGAGGGGCCAGATGGCCTACTCCTGCTCCTAGTTCTTATGTTCTTATGTTCTTATACCACCACAAGTGACACATGAGAGGGCCGTAACTACACATTACTGCTGCCCAGATAACAGCTTAAGATGGCAAATGGGTCCAGGGGATGGCAATAACTCACTGTGCTGTGAGTCAGAAACTCAACAACTCTGTTTATTGATAGTGTAGCTATATGTACATGCCTTTGTATCCATTCGATATTGTAATTAGGCAAGCGTAGATTTTTCTGTAATTGGTCAGATCTTCCTGTGGGTAATTAAAACTACTAGTTTGGATTGGATGTTGATTTTCTTTGAATAAGTGTACAATTTTGATTGAGAGATATTAAATACTTGGAAGATAAGCAAAAGCTATAATTGCTCTGTATTTTCTATGTTCAGGGAGCTGGGAGGCAACGTGTGGATGTTTATCTCCCCTGCTATAGATTATCATAGAATCATAGAATTTACAGTGCAGAAGGAGGCCATTCGGCCCATCGAGTCTGCACCGGCTCTTGGAAAGAGCAACCTACCCAAGGTCAACTCCTCCACCCTATCCCCATAACCCAGTAACCCCACCCAACACTAAGGGCAATTTTGGTCACTAAGGGCAATTTATCATGGCCAATCCACCTAACCTGCACACCTTTGGACTGTGGGAGGAAACCGGAGCACCCGGAGGAAACCCACGCACACACGGGGAGGATGTGCAGACTCCGCACAGACAGTGACCCAAGCCGGAATCGAACCTGGGACCCTGGAGCTGTGAAGCCCTTGTGCTATCCACAATGCTACCGTGCTGCCCCAAATAGCTTGAGTGAAGTATTTTAAACTGGAACTCTGCATGTCGTTTGCTCAGTTGGGGAGTGAGGATGTTTGAATAGCTGTGAAACTCCCACAACAATGTTATTTATTGCAAGACAGGGGATGAATGATATCTGTGATAAATTTGAGGAAGCCGTAGAAGCCTTTGATGATTATTTCAACCTGAAGAGCAATGCGTTTCCTTAATTAGCTTAATTCAACAAATGGGTACAGAGGGCAGGTGAACCAATAGATACATTTGTTAGTGATCATTACACACTGGCTGAAGGATGCGAGTATGGAGATCTCATGGCAAGGAGTGGGGCAGCACAGTGGCACAGTAGTTAGCACTGCTGCCTCACAGCTCCAGACACCCAGGTTCAATTCCAGCCTTGGATGACTGTGTGGAGTTTGCACTTTCTCTCCGTGTCTGCGTGGGTATCCTCTGGGTGTTCCGGTTTCCTCCCACAGTCCAAAGAAGTGCAGGTAAGCTGGACTGGCCATGTAAAATTACCCCGTAGTGTCCAAAAGGGTAGGTGGGGTTACGGGGATAGGGTGGAGGCGTGGGCTTAAGTAGGGTGCTCTTTCCAAGGGCTGGTGAAAACTCGATGGGTTGAATAGCCTCCTTCTGTACTGTAGGGTTTCTATTCTATGATCTGAAAAACAGACTAATATGAGACTGCATTGTAGTCAGTGTTTCTGATGAATCCCCATCAGATTTATTTCAATCTAATGAAGACCTCACCTTAGAGAAAGCAATAATAATAATAATCTTTATCATTGTCACAAGTAAGTTTACATTAGCACTGCAATGAAGTTACTGTGAAAATCCTCTAGTCGCCAAACTCCGACCCCTTTGCGGGTACACAGAGGGAGAATTCAGAATATCCAATTCATCGGACAGGCGCCGGAATGTGGCGACTAGGGGCTTTTCGCAGTAACTTCATTGAAGCCTACTCGTGACATAAGCGATTTTCATTTTTCATTTCATCTAACAGATCGTCTTTCGGGACTTGTGGGAGCACCTGGAGGAAACCCACGCAGACATGTGGAGAACATGCAGACTCCACACAGACAGTAACCCAAGCCGGTAATTGAACTTGGGACCCTGGTGCTGTGAAGCAAAGTGCTAACCTCTGTGCTACTGTGAAACAGAACAGGGTAACACTGAGAGGAGAAGAAAAACCTTGGCTCAGTAAAGCTCCAGTGAGCGTAGAGTTCCTGAAGCCCAGGAATATAAATGAAGACTCAGAGGGTAAATTTAAGGGGAAGTAGGCTCCAATAAACTGGAGAAACAGCGTGTCACCAAAAAACCCACAGGCACAAACAGTGTCCTGTAAACACTGAAGAAGGCTTTCTCTGCAAAAGATTTGGCCGTTTCGGGAAGATGAGCTGATGTAGAACTTCTAATTTTACATGTGTTCGGGAAAAAGTTTTTATACAGAAGGCTGTTATTGAAATCAAAGAACATCAACCAGAAGAAGAAAAAAATGTTTCCTAGGATAGATCAATGACCCCAATGATGCATTTTGGAATGCAGATTTGTATGTCAATTAGCATATTGTTAATTTTAAACTAGATACTGGAGTGAGTGTAAGTGCAAAGATTTTATCAGACAAAGAACTTTAGTTACCAACGCAATGTCTGCAGTCAACAAAAATCCAGCTGTGTGGTCTAAGAGGGACCGAGCTACAAGTTTAGGAAAAGTTACAGGCAACAATCCAATACAGAGAAAATCAGGGGCGGGATGCTCCGATAATGGGCCTAAGTGTTGATGCCGTCATCACAGGGGGCCAGCACCGCACTGGAGCGCTTCACGCAGCTCCAGCTGCCGATACTCACAGGCGGCACAGGTCCACGCATACACGCAACAGCCGGCACAGGTCCGTGCATGCGCGTGGGTTGCCATCTCCGCGCCTGCCCCCACACATGGCGGAGTCCTACAGGGGCCCGGCACGGAGTAAGATAGGCCCCCCGCGAAATTAGCCCACCAATTAGCCCCCGATCGCGGGCCTGGCCACCGTGGAGGGCCCCCCCTCGGAGTTGGATCCCCCTCCCCCCCACCAGGATTGCCCCCCGCAGCCAGAACGCCGAGGTCCCACCGGATAAGACCACATGCGAACGACGCCGGCGTGACTCGGCGGGCACTCAGCCCGTCAAGCGCAGAGAATCGGTGGGGAGGCCGCTAACGGTGACCGTGCCAGCGCCATTGGAGCCGATTCTCCGGTCGCCGGAGAATTGGCGGCCCAGCGCGGAGTGGCGTCGCCGGATTCACATCCCCCCCCGGTGATCAGAGAATCCCGTCCCAGATATTGGAAACATTGGGCGAGATTTACTGGCCGTCCCAGCAGAGGAGGGTGCAAACAATGGAAACGGCAAATCTTCAAGATCCCACCACCGGCCAGTGGTGGGCCATGTCAGCCGCTGAAAATCCTGCCGATCATATACTCTGCAGAATCAGAAATTCTTGCTTCCAAGTGGAAAAGATCTATAGATCTCAATATTATCAGGAAAGTGGATTCACGTGCGAGTTCAGAAAAGCCTTCTCAAAATTATTGTCTGCTCTGGGAAAATGTAAATCCGAATATAGCATTACTTTGCGAAGAAATGCTAAACTAGTGTGTCGTTCTGCATCTAGGAAGATACCACACCCACTAATGAAACAAGTCCAACCACAGCTAGAAGAGATGACCAGGATGGGAATCATCTGTCTAATACTAAGCAGCTGGAGTGATGGTCCAGGATGGTTCTTGTTGCTTGTCCTAATGCGTCCCTTTGCATTTGTGTGGGTTTAAATGAACTTGATAGGACTGTAGCAAATGTAATTCCTCAGATTTTCTTGGTGGACGAAAGTTTGGCAAAGCTGCCCAAGAGGACCATGTTCACAAAACTGGATGCCAATCGTGGCTTTTGCCAGGGGCCATTATGAGAAATCAACATTGTTAACGACCTTCATTATTCCCATTGGGAGATTTAGTTTTATTCGTTTACCATCCAGTCATAGCCTCAGCACCTGAGATTTTCCAACAGAAACTTCTACCATTCTGCAGGTCTTCAAAAGTATAACATGTCACATGGATGACTTCCTAGCACATGGTGCATCTGCTAAAGATCATGACCTGAGGCTTCAAGTGGTGTTGAATTGTCTACAGGAAGAAGTGTGAATTCTCCAAAATTTCTATTTGTTTCCCAGGGTGTATTATTAGTAACAAGGCTATAAGGGCAAGCCTGTAATAAACAAGAGCCATGTGTGAGTGAATTCTCGATCCATACTTCCATAGAGCGAGAGACCATAGAATCCCTACAGTGCAGAAGGAGGTCATTCGGCTCATCAGTTCTGCCCGGACCCTTCGAAAGATCACCCTACCCAAGTCCACAAGCGCACCTTATCCCTGTAACCCTACACAACCTTTTGGACACTATGCGGCAATTTAGCATGGCCAATAATCTAACCTGTCCACCTTTTGACGGTGGGAAGAAACCGGACCACCCGAAGGAAACCCACGCAGCCACAGGGAGAACATGCAAACTCCACACAGAGAGTCACTCAAGGTCAGAATCAAACTCGGGTCCCTGGCGCTGTGAGGAGCAGTGCTAACCACTGTGCCACCATCTCTTCAATAATTCCTTGCTGTGGTTAGTCAGCTGGCAAATTCCTGCCTAACATCGTGCAAGTTACTGAGACCTTAAGACAGCTGTTGAAGAAAGCCCAACTATGGTGTTAGGATGCAGGCATTCCACCAAATTAAGAAAAGGCAGCAATCACTGGACTTCGTAACTCATTATTACCAATCCCCACAGACCACAATTGTAGTTGATATCTCATCCACAGGACTGGGGGCAGTCCTTTTTCAAGAATAACCAAGCAGGTGTGTAGGCCAGTTTACATAATAATAATAATGATAATCATCTTCATTGTCACAAGTTGGTTTACATTAACACTGCAGTGAGCTTACTGTGAAAAACCCCTAGTCGCCACACTCTGGCGCCTGTTCAGGTACACAGAGACAGAATTCAGAATATCCAAATGACCTGACAGCACCTCTTTCGGGAATAGTGGGAGGAAACTGGAGCACCCGGAGGAAACCCACGCAGACACGGGGAGAATGTGCAGACTCCGCACAGAGAGTGACCCAAGCCGAGAATCGAACCTGGTACCATAGAGCTGTGAAGCAACAGTGCTGCCCACTGTGCTACCGTGCTGCCATGCATCTCAAGTACTGTCTGATGTTATGAGGAGGCATGCAGTCATAGAGAAAGAGTCTCTCGCAGTCACATTTACGTTTGAGAAATTGTCCGACTATATCATCGGTTAAAGGTCGTCATAGGGTCAGACCACAACACCTTTGTTTCCTTACTTTATCAAGAATCCGGCAGGATGTCCCCGAGAATCCAAAGATTCTGGTTGAAATGAATGTGCTTCACCTACAAAACAGTGTGTTTCAAGGGCAAGCTGCAAACAACAATGGACAAAAGGATATCAGTCTATTTAATGAGACTGAGTCATATACTCAGTTCACCACAGCACAATTGCCAGCAAGCTTGAACAAGCTGAAACAGGTTTGTCAAGCGCAGATGCAGGATGAGGAATACAGCTGCATTTGCCAATACTGCACACAGGGTTGGCCGCAGCAGCGTCCCAGTGGTACGATGATGGAATACTACTTTGAGCAATGGAAGAGCTTACCATAGTGGGTGACTTGCTGATGTACGACCTAGAGACTCGCGACTCTGGCCAGAAATCTTAGGAGTAGTACGTCGGGACCACATGGGCATCACGAAATGTGGCGCACAGGCCCAGTCTTTATTGCAGTGGCTGGAAATAGTGAGATCTGTAAAAGAAACAATTTCTCAATGCCAGGTGGACGCAGTGCACAGACCAGACCAAAGTCCCTTATCTCCAATCAATTTCTATCCCGACCGTGGGAACGTCTGGGAATGGATCTGTTTGTGTTTAATGGAAAATACGACTTTATACTCGTCGATTACTTCTCCAGGTGGGGCAAGGTTAAACGTCTTTACACTACAACCACTTCGGCAGTAATTCAGACTTTAAAGAAAGTCTTTGCAACACAAGGTTATTTCCAGCAGCAACCTGCAATTTGTCAATGACTGCTTCACCCATTGCATAGATAACCTTCGTCCATTACTTCCGGGTCCCCAGTGTCGCATTTAATAATAATAATTATTATCTTTATTGTCACAAGTTGGCTTACATTAACACTGCAATGAAGTTACTGTGAAAAGCCCCTAGTCGCCACATTGCGGCGCCTGTTCGGGTACACAGAGGGAGAATTCAGAATGCCCAATTCACTAACAGCACATCTTTCAGGACTTGTGGGAGGAAACCGGAGCAACTGGAGGAAACCCAGTAATAGACACAGGCAGAACACGCAGACTCCGCACAGACAGTGAACCAAGCCGGGAATCAAGCCTGGTACCCTGACGCTGTGAAGCCATAGTGCTAACCACTATGCTACCTTGCTGGAAGCAGAGTGGTTTAAGGAGTACCTCTATGTTGTGCTGAAATCCCTCCAGGACCTTCCCATGTCAGGGTTTACCCAGCAATTGTCCAGTGCCAACTTCCTCTGTACAAATGCGATGGGCTGGGAACCCTCCGACATAAGCCATTTTCATCGTTAGCTTCGGATGGTTCTGCCAGTTTTATCCTGATAGTTATACCCTGAAAGAGTTAGAGAAAATAATCACTTCTAAGTCCAGATTAATTATTTTGAAAACTCAGACCCAGCCTCTCATGGGACACCCCGCACCAACATGACCCCTCAGGGGACCCAGCCCGCACACGCGACCCGAAAACCCCCTGCCCGACCTGACCAACCTCGGATATGATTAAGTGACCAGGGCAAACAAGCAGCAATAGCCCAGAGAGATGGCAATCAGCACAAATCTTAGGCGATATTCTCAGGTTCCCCAGTCACATGGAAATATGAATGTAAAAAAAAGACTTGGTGGGGGTAAATGTGGTATTAGGGTGATATGGGTTTGTAATGAGGCACTTTCAGAGATTCCATTAGTGAAAACAAAAATCATTTATTAAAAGAATTTTCAGTAACCTACAGCAGCCGCATGGCTGTGCCTAAGTCCCTACATCTCTCTCTGCCTAAGAGAGGACTCCACCCCCTGGGGTGATTACACCCCTGAGTCCCAATTGTTCCCCCAAGCCAGGTGACCCTTAATCTGCTGTGTTGCCCTGAAAGTGACCATAAATCACCACACCCCTCCCCCTTTAATTCCACTTCACAATCTTCATTAACTAAGTTACTCAGTGCTAAATTTGAACTAAACATTATATTCATGAGTTAGACAATTATAAAACGAATCTTTGAGGGTTTATCCTGTTTCTTGTGGAGCAGCTTAACTCTGTGGTCTGAGTTGCTTCCACAGAATCAACATTAACAGGAACTACAATCATGAGTCCCTCTTCTGGCACTACTTGCTCCCACAGAGACATCAGTTATGTCGATAACAGGTCGATCTGGTACTTCGGTTCTTACGAGTTTGAAAACATTTCTCGTTAGCAACACTGACTGCTGGAGCATCTCTCTAATCTTCAAGTGATCCATATGTTTACAAACGATCCGTCCGCCCACGTGCACTTGGTACGACAGACATACAGACATCCGGTCTTAGAGATAATAGGCGGGATTCTCCATTAGCCGGCGCCCAAATCGGGAAAGGTGATTGGGCGGAGAATCGGTTTGAACGCCAAATCACAATGCTTCAGCACCTTGACAGCGGCTTCAATGCATTTCGGAACCCACGTACAGTAGACACCATTTGCATATCATTAGTGGGCCCGACCCGGTATTCTCCGGGGCCTCCGCGATGCTCCGCTTCTGAAGGGCCGAGTTCCCGACAATGCAATACACTTGTGCTTTTAAAAATCGTGAAACTGGCGTGGCGGCTGCTGAGGGGGTACGGAGAGTGTATAACATTATCATCGATGGCTGACAGTTGTGCTGCTGGCCGGGGGGGAGTAGCGGGGAGGGGGGGGGGGTGTGGCCAGGAGGTGGGCCGCGGGGTTGGGGTGGGTGTGCATGGAATACCGTTGCCACAGCTGGCAAGGCAGCCATGCAGCTGCACACACCACCAACAGCCTATTTTGAACTTGGTGCCACAGGTTGTAAGGGTGCACCCCCCCCCCCCCCACCCCACCCCAGGGCACCCTCCTGGGTGCCCTCTGGCCCCAGCTGTTATGGGAGCGGGGTTTTCAGAACCCCAGCCTCTACCTTTAATGTATTGTTGTTTTTGAAGCACACGGCTTGGTCTCCAGGTGTGGTATTACAATTATGGACACGTGGGTTTTTAAACACAAAACACTGTTTATTCCATGAATTCAACTTAACCCTTTCAAATAAACATTGGATCACTTACCACCCCTTACTTCAAAGATAACCCCGAAAATAATACAACACTAAATAATCCCTCAAAATGTTCCTTCAAATCTCCAAAAGACTTAACACCTTTAAACAGAAACACATCAGGTTAAAGACATTACTATTATGAGTTTAAATCACCCAAATGATTCAGAGATAGTCTTTCATGGCAGAGATCATGGCAGATCCAGCTCACTGCAAACACAGGCACACCCAAGCTCTTTTCCTCAAAACTGGCTTTTCCTTTCAAACAGCTCACAGCAAACTAGCCAGGCACTTTTCAGCTGCTCTCTCTCAAACTGAAACTAAAAAACTCCCAAAAAGCAGAAGTGAGCTCAACTCAGCTGCCCCACCCTCTGACATCACTTCAGTAATATGAGTAATATAACCATTTCTTAAAGGTACATTGCTTAAACATCCATTTCTTAAAGGTATTCTCACATGACACAGCCAATCCATCAGCTGTATGGGTGCGCTCCAGCACAACCGATGCCATCTTTTTGGCTAGCATGAGTGTGTGTGGGGAATGTAATGTGTATGTGTGGCTGCAGCTTTTCAGCCTCCCGAGTGTCAAACATGGACCCGGTGAATCCAACACCATTTTTCATTGGAATCAATTGTTCCATGCGACACCTGAGCTAGCCCCTTAATAGTAGCGGAATCGATGCAGGTGTGGCGTTGGTTTTCTGTCGTGAAAGTCCACGAATTCTGCGTTGGTGTCAACACTTTTTAGTCTCAGAAATGGAGAATCCCACCCAATAACTCTGGGAATCCAACTTGATCCACTCCCGAAGTTTTATATTATGACACTATGTCATAGAAGTACTTAATATGGGTTTCTTAATGTTGCAGTGGTGATGTCTCATAAATGAGATCTTGAAGCTTGTGCGTTTAAACACAAACACTTTTATTGGTAGGCTTTAACTATGTACAGATCCAAATATGGTCTTGCATGGAGCTTTTCCATGTAGGCTTGCTGCTTACTGAGTTCTGTCCGAGACTGTTCTCTGACCATGAGACTACATACATAACTCTGTGGTGGTGCCACTCTCCTGTCCCACTGTACCTTGCTCTGCCAAAGCACCTTACATTATAATATGAGCAGGCACATATCATCACAATACATCAAAGTCTTATGTATTGACAGTATGTTCACAATCTTGGTTTGTCACATCTGAAGAAAATGTCATTTTACTCTGCTTCTTGTACTTGGGCCGCGTGAAAAGGTTTCTTCTTCGCGAAGCTAAGAGCCCATAGGATCCAAGGAAATTTGGCAAATTGGATCCAGAATTGGCTGAGTGGCAGGAAGCATATGGTGATGGTCGAGGGGCGTTTTTCTGACTGGAAGCCTGTGTCCTGTAGGATTCTGCAGGATCAGTGTTGGGGCCCTTGCTGTTTGGGGTTTATATACATTATTTAGACTTGAATCTACAAGGGCTGAACAGCAAGTTTGCAGATACAAAAATTGGTGGGGTGGTAAATAGTGAGGAGAATAGCCTCAGATTACAGGAGGATATAGACGGGCTGGTGTGATGGGCTGATCGGTGGCAAACGGAATTCAATCCGAATAAGTGATGATGCACTTGGGCAGGACAAACAAGGCAAGGGAATACATGATGAACGGCAGGACCCTGAGAAGCACTGAAGATCAGGGGGACAATGCTGTACATATACACTGGTTCCTTAAAGTAGCAGGGTATATGGATACAGTGGTTAAGAAGGCATATAGTTTACTTGCCTTTATTAGCTGAGGGTTAGAGTTTAAGAGCAGGGAGGTTATGCTGGAACTGTATAAAACATTGGTTAGGCCACAGCTAGAGTATTGTATGCAGTTCTGGAATCCACATTATAGGAGGAATGCTATAGCACTGGAAAGGGTGCAGAGGAGATTTACCCGGATGTTGCCTGGGCTGGACAGTTTTAGCTATGAAGAGTGTAGTAGGTGTGGTAGTCACCACTGTTGTGTATATATATATATATATATATATATATCACATATGAGGTGTAATACAGTAAGGCTCCTGTACTACAGGTACGGAGGTAGATCCCTGCCTGCTGGCTCCGCCCAGTAGGCGGAGTATAAATGTGTGGGCTCACCGAGCTGCAGCCATTTCGGCAGCAGCTGCGGGAGGCTCCACATCTCTGCGTAATAAAGCCTCAATTACTCTCTACTCTCATCTCGTCGTAATTGATAGTGCATCAAGTTATTACGCAGATATTTTACAACAATGGATCTCCGCATCAAGCCGGATCACCTGCAGCTGCGCCCTCAAGCAGACAATGCCAAGTCGGCTTTCGCACATTGGCTAGCTTGCTTTGAAGCCTACATCGGATCTGCGACAGAACCACCCTCAGAGGCACAGAAGCTCCAGATCCTGTATACGCGGCTGAGCTCCGATATCTTTCCCCTCATCTGGGACGCGCCTACCTACGCTGAGGCCATGGCACTACTGAAGGAGAACTACACTCAGCAGACCAACAAAATCTACGCCAGGCACCTCCTGTCCACGCAGCATCAACTGCCTGGTGAGTCTGTGGAAGATTTCTGGTGTGCCCTGCATGCCCTGGCAAGAGACTGCAATTGCTAGGCCGTTTCAGCGTTGAACATTCTGCACTCCAAATTAGGGACGCTTTCATTACGGGCATAGGGCCAGCACCTCTTAGAAGGGGCTACCCTCGACCTCGCGGTGACCAATGACGTGCACTGGGCGGAGGAAGGTTGGCGCCTGGGCAGGGGGAGGGGGGTGGGGAGGGGGGCTCCGACCCCGGGGAGACTGCCAGGCTGCGCGGAGTACAAACCGCACTTCTACCGGCCAGACCGAGCGCACATAATGAAGGCCTCCCGCCCCTTTGAACGCCTCAGCATGGATTTCAAAGGGGCTCTCCCCTCCACCGGCCAAAACAAGTATTTCCTTAATGTGGTCGACGAATACTCCAGATTCTCTTTCGTCATCCCATGTCCTGATATGACGTCTGCCACAGTCATCAAAGCACTCAACACCATCTTCGTTCTGTTCGGTTTCCCCGCCTACATCCACAGCGACTGGGGATCCTCATTTATGAGCGATGTGCTGTGCCAGTACCTGCTCAGCAAGGGCATCGCCTCGAGCAGGACGCAACGGGCAGGTGGAGCGGGAGAATGGGACGGTCTGGGAGGCCGTCCAGCTGGCCCTACAGTCCAAGAATCTCTCGGTCTCCCGCTGGCAGGAGGTTCTCCCCGACTCCCTTCGCTTCATTCAGTCGCTTCTTTGCACTGCGACTAACGAAACCCCCATGAACGTCTCCTTGCCTTCCCCCAGGAAGTCCACCTCCGGGGTTTCGCTTCCAACGTGGTTGGCAGCTTCAGGACCCGTTCTCCTCCGCAAGCACGTGCGGCTCCACAATGCGGACCCGTTGGTTGAGAGGGTACAGCTACTCCACACAAACCCGCAGTATGCCTACATGGCATAACCCAACGGCCGCCAAGACACGGTCTCCCTCAGGGACCTGGCACCAGATGGGTCCCCACCCCCCCGCCCCGGCGCCACCCTTCCTCCCCCCAGCGCACCTCATCACAGCCCCCGCTTCAGGACGATCCGTCCTCCCCTTGGTCCCACCCGGGGATGAAGCACGCTCCCGGAGTCACCGGCGACCGAACCAACACCTGTATCTCCACCGGGACTGCAGCACTCACAATGGAGGATCAAGGCACCCAATCGTCTTAATTTGTGAAGTTTCCCTAAAAATCTTAACCTATGCATGTAAATAGTCTTCCAACACCCCCGCTGGACTCTTTTTTAACAGGGGGTGAATGTGGTAGTCACCATTGTTGTGTATATATAGCACATATGAGGTGTAATACAGTAAGGCTCCTGTACTACAGGTACGGGGGTAGATCCCTGCCTGCTGGCTCCGCCCAGTATGCGGAGTATAAATGTGTGGGCTCACCGAGCTGCAGCCATTTCGGCAGGAGCTGCGGGAGGCTACACATCTCTGCTTAATAAAGCCTTGATTACACTCTACTCTCGTCTCGTCATAATTGATAGTGCATCAGTAGGGAAAATGGAGAATCTGAGGCACACATGGGACAGCAGGGAAGGGAATGCCTGGAAAGCCTTAACGTGAGATTCTCTAAAACCCAAAACGTGGACAGACGCAAATTGGCGTATTGAATGCAGGCATATTGCAGGTAACATATTTCCAAGCCTCAGCAATAGGGACAAATTGAAAATGTTCAGCCTGGCTCCAGTATATCTGAAAGGGGCATATTCAGGTATCAGGGAAATAGGGTACCCACCACCTTAATACTAGTTGATTGTTTAAAGGATGTTTCGTTGTATTGCAAAACAGATGGACAAGATGTGTCCACCGAACAATTAGAAGTGAAGTTTGTCAGACAATGTATCCACACCATCTGATCAGGCAAATCATAGTAGCTAATCAAACCGCCGGTATCGATAATCGGTTTTATTGTAGTACTTTGAATCACTTTGTATTCCTTAGAATCAGTCTGTCCGATCCAAACAGTATAAGGGGCAGGATTTTCCCATCCCGCCGTCGAGTGTCCACGCCGTCGCGTTTTACAATGGTATGAACGGGCCACTACCAGGAGTAATTCTGGCCCCCACAGGGGCGACGACCCAAACGCGTGGATGCACTGTAGCCTCCTTCAACGCGCCGGCCCCGACGCAACACAGCGCGGAGTACAGGGGCTGGCACTGAAGAAAAGAGGTCGGTGGACAGAGAGGCCGCATCGGAGGCTCCCCCCGCCTGAGAGAATCCCGCCCAAGATGAGTAAACCAGCTTTGTGAGGGCTGAGCGACTAGGACCAAGCTGCAGTTACAGCGGCCGAGTTTAGCTCTCTTGCATACATGTGGCGTTTTGTTAAAGTTTCATACGGGTCTGAAGAACTCGACTTATTTAACTCCGCTAACCAAGCGAGATTGAATAGATTGGAATTGTTTTCCTTGGAGCAGAGGGACAAAGGGCGAATATGATTGAGATGCATACAATTTTGAGGGGCATAGATAAAATCGACAGGAAGAAACATTTCCCCTTGGTGGAGCGATCAGTGACCAGGCGGCATAGATTTAAGATGGAGGTTTAGAGGGAATGTGAAGAAAAGGTTTTCACCCAGAGAATGCTGGGATTTTCATGGAGTTCAGTTTATACCACATTGTCTCTTTAACTTCTTCTTCTTAACTTCATGGTTTTTTTTTGCAACTTCTTTCTTTTCCAAATTTCCTGTGAGTCATTTCATCTTGTTGTTTTGATGTCTTCTCCAGAGCTTTGATTCTTTTTGTTGATTCCTTTTTATGTTCAATAGTTCCTAGTTTCTTTTGATGTCTTTAATTTCTGCATTTCTTCCAAGGGGAATTCATCATGTTCTCACGGAACATATATATTTCACAAATGGAACCTTAATTTCTACTTGTCTTAACTTCAGCCAAACCCTTTTGACTTCACTGTTGGCCAGGTCTGTCTCCGACAAACTGTTGACTTGCTTCCATTCTGGAGTCCAAATCAAAGCTAAAATATTAGACAATTAAGTATTTTGCTTGTCTTTGGGGCATTGATTCTTTTATGCTGCAGCCATTTAAAGTCAGCCCATTTCCCTGAACATCCTGGAGGTGAATTGAATTCCAAGTAACTGCACTTTTTTGGAGACAATTGTCTTCGTTTTAATTCTGTGATCTGTCTCCCAGAAATCAAAGGATTTCTTTCTGATGGGCACTCATTATCTCTTGGGTAGGATTTTTATCGTGTGGAGGTAGGGCTTTTCTTCTCTTAAGAGAGAGAGGGCAAGATTCCTTACTGCTCCCTTCAGCAGTATTTCCAGATGTGTCAATGACTTCTCTTTGTGTCTGGCTTGGCAAACTATCCTTAGAAACCTTCCGCCTGTATATTCCCTGAAAATAACATGTTTTGCAGTTATTGTCGCAGGACAAGTATCCACATTTTGATCTTTCATCTTGGAAACATTTGGCACGTTTCAAGATAATAGAAACC
The DNA here is from genome assembly GCF_902713615.1 of Scyliorhinus canicula. Lineage (NCBI taxonomy): Eukaryota > Metazoa > Chordata > Chondrichthyes > Carcharhiniformes > Scyliorhinidae > Scyliorhinus > Scyliorhinus canicula. Next base: position 150,040,026 of record NC_052149.1, on the reverse strand, counting down.
AACAGGACAAGGGGTTATTTTGTCCTGTTAGAGTGTATGTTGCATGTATCTGGCTAGTTAGCAGTTCCCATTGCCTTTACTGTTGATTAAAATTCAGCACTTTGTATTTTTAATCCCTTCCTTAGTTTGAGTGTTGGGTTTCATTTGAAATATCTCCCTCTTCACACTTCCTTTCAGAGGGGTTCTTGTTTCTTTATCTCACCTGCATCTTGGAAGGTTGCCTCACAACTTAACATAGCTTCCTGTCTCATTTTTAAAAAATCATTGAATTTCCAGTCAGTTTTTAAAAAAAAATACTTTTTCCAAAATAAAGAGATACTTTTATGACAGTGGTCGGAGTTTCATGATCAAAATTGATCATATGCCCCTGACGGCTATTTTAAATCCAATATCTCCAGTGTCCATTATAGCTGCAGCCTGATTGCAGAGATGGGCTTTGCTTTTGTCTGCTCAGAAGGACAACATTAAGTACAGACAACTGGAATATCATTGCAATGCCAATACGATGTTTAGATTACTACCCAGATCAGAAGTAGAGCCCAATCTTTCCTTTTGCGCATCAATAGTTGCCAGTCACAACAGACGATACTCACAGAACAACCCATCGGGACCTTGGATTGGCAAGTGTAAATTACTATATCGCAAATGGATGGCCGATGGATTTAGAAAGCAGACCATCGTTTCATAGGTAAGAATGAGTTGTCAGTTGAGAAAGGTTGTGTTGTGTCAGGAGGTAAAGTGGTAATTCCTGCAGTTGTTGTGCAATTCTCATGTTCAACACTCAGGAATGAGCTTGACAAAGTGTCTAATGAGAAGTTATCTTTGGTGGTCTGGGTTAGATAAGAACATAGAAGGCATGGTGAAACAATGTAAGTATGTTCAGCTGTGGAAAAGAAGCTGCTATCGGCACCTTTGCAACTGTGGAAATGGCCAGCTAGAGTGTTACAGAAGCTGCATAGGGATTGTGAAGAATTTGATAGGCAGCACCCATTTATTGTGACAGATGGTCATTTGGAGTGGGTTAGGCGGCTCACGATGAATTGAACAGCAACTAGAAAAACTATGTATTTTGCATAGTTTGTATGCTGCTTATGGGTTCCAGGAGGAAATTGCGTCTGACAATGGACCTCAGTTTTGTTCAGAAGAATTTTCAAATTTCAAGAGGTTGAATGTGGTGAATGCCCCTGCTTCAAATGGAGCAACAGAATGCACAATACGGATTGTTAAGCATGCTCTTGTTAATCAAATGTTAGATACAAATTGGAAGAAACATCAGTTGTCATTTAATCACAAACTGGCAAATTTCATTTTTTGTTCATGCATCATAAGGCCTTGGTGTCCTTGTGCATCATTCGCTGAAAGTAAGCGCGCAGGTACAGCAGGCAGTAAAGAAGGCAAATGTTATGTTGGCCTTCATAGCGAGAGGATTTGAGTATAGGAATAGAGAAATGAAAAATGTAAAATGAAAACCGCTTATTGTCACAAGTAAGCTTCAAATTAAGTTACTGTGAAAAGCCCCTAGTCGCCACATTCCGGCGCCTGTTCGGGGAGGCTGTTACGGGAATTGAACGGTGCTGCTGGCCTACCTTGGTCTGCTTTCAAAGCCAGCGATTTAGCCCTGTGCTAAACAGCCTCATGTTTTACTACAGTTGTATATGGCATAGGTGAGGCTGCACCTGGAGTATTGTGTGCAGTTTTGGTGTCCTTATCTGAGGAAGGATGTTCTTGCTATGGAGGGGGTGCAGAGAAGCGTTACCAGGCTGATTCCTGGGATGGCAGGACTGTCATATGAAGAGAGACTAAATCAGCTAGGATTATATTCATTGGAGTTTAGAAGAGTGAGGGGGGGGGGGACGGGGGACCTCATAGAAACTTATAAAATTCTAACAGGATTAGACAGGGTAGATTCAGAAAGAATGTTCCCTGTGGTGGGAGCCCAGAACTAGGGGTCACAGTTTGAGAATAAGGGATAATTCTTTTAGGACTGTGGTGAGGAATCTGTGAAATTCACGACCATAAAAAGTAGTTGAGACGAAAACATTGTGTAATTTCAAGAACGAATTAGATAAAGCTCTTGGGCTAAAGTGATCAAGGGATATGGGGGAAGGCACGATATCAGGGATATCAGGGTACTGAACTCAATGAGCAACCATGATCATTATGAATGGTAGAGCATGCTCGAAGGGCCAAAAGGCCTCCTCCTGTTTCTATTTTCTATGTTTCCATGAATAACACACCTTACACTACTACCAGCAGAACAGAGCTGAATTATTTCTCAGAGGGCAGTCTAGAATGAGGTTTTTGTTGCTGAAGCCCGACTTAGCATGGTCCAGGCTGAAAAAGAGTCATGATAGATGAGAATGAGAGAAATAAGCCTGAAGTTGAACCAAAAGGTTAAGGTGAAAGATCATCATTATAATTGGTTGAAGTCACTGCCTAGATGAGTCATGAAAATATGTGCCCTCAACATATTTGGTTAAGGTAGATCGTTGTTAATGGAAAGTTTAGATTTGTACATATAGATCATGTTTTACTTTCAGAGATTAACAAAAAAAGTGAGTTGGGAAAAATCAAAAGGCTTTGATGAATTGGATAGTTGCGATATGAGTATAGTACCAATACTTATTCCAACACAAGTTGTGCCTGAGAACGGTTCAGATCCAAGTCAGTATCAGAGAGACAGTCTGATAAATTGGAAAATTCAATTTAAGGTCCAGGACAAGATCAGTCTGTCTGGAGAAAATATCTCCTCAGATTCAGGCCAAAATGGGTCAAAGTCCTTCCCCAAGTTCCGAAGGTTTGGGTCAAGAAAGGGAGTATTCTTTTAAGAAATAGAAAAGCAGTATTAAAGTTGGATTTGGAAATAAATGAAAAGCAAGAAATCTATAAAAGTTGTACAGAACTTGAATTTTTGTGTAACTTTTTCATTAAGGAGGAAGAGTGCAGTAGCACCCTCTTGTGGCAATTTGTGTAAGAAAACTGGAATAAACCAGTTTCTGCTGAGTAGTAGAATTCTTCTGCCTGAAACTTTCAGCGGTGCGCGTGATCAGCAGACCCAAAAGCAGATTTGATATCCGCTCCTGCCTGTGATTGCAAGTCAAAACCAATTTCATGCTGATTCACCAATTAATAGCTGGTTAGTTTGAAATGCACACCAACAATCGTTCAGCATTGTTGGCAAGGGCAGGCATGGTGGGTGCTGGGTCCAATAGTGTCCTAGTAAGGGGTTTTTAAAATTTCAAAAGGAGTTTCCCTAAGGCTTACCAAGAGTTGCTGAGGAACGGTCAGGGCTGTGTGAGATTGCCTCTAAAAATGATGATTGGCAGCAGTTATGGCCTCAAGAGCCCCTGCTCATGCCATGCATGAAAACAATGCTGGTGGGACTCTGCCCCCGCACTTCTCTGACAAGTGCCTGTGAACTCCGCTGGAGGCACTAAGTGCTAGGCAGGATATCATAATCCCATGGGATGGCAAGAGGAGATCACCTCACCAAACCAAAGAGGCATGAACGGAGATGGCTAACCAGGTGAACGGGCATGATGTTGTGCACCGCGCATAGATTCAGTGCTGGAAAAGGTTCAATGGTCTTCTGTGCTCTGCAAGGGTGAGTACCGAATTGGCATGGAACTGTGTATAGATGTTGTTGAGTTTGGCCAGACCTTATAGCGCTTGGGAGTGTGAGATGCAAAGTGCCAAATGACACATATCGCTGTGTTGACCAATGTGGGGAAATGTGCCCTGCTTGGTTTGGGTGTGTGCAAGGGTGAGGAGTGCACCTCAACCTGGGTCTCCTGGGTGGGGGTAGCAAGGCTGGTCTGTGTGGCAGGTGGAGGGTGGACTAATGAAAGGGCTTTTAGCGGTACAGAATAGAAGCTATAATGTGCTGGAGTACGCATGGGTGGTGGGATGCCCAATCTCCGGATCATCTCCAAGTTTGAGGTGGAAGCTCTTGACATGGAATGCGAGCATGAAGCAAAGTCACAGTTTGCTGCGAGGCAGGGGCATCCAAGGAAGATAGGAGTTCAGAGCTGGGGGAGTGTATAAAAGACGTAGGGTGGTGGTATTTTGAAGGGGAAGTTCAAACCAAGAGCCCCATTGCTAGTCCAATCATAATGCCCCACTTTGGCAGTTGTCCATTGTCACAAGCAACCACAGTCATTTTGCAATGAAGTTAGCAACTTACATTTTTTTCTTCCTCTTTCAGATGCGCCATCTTCATGATGTGCCACTGACACTGAGGACCCTCCCTTGACACCGAGGGAGGAGCTGTGAACATGACACCCTCTTAACGTTCCAAGCACCAGTGCATGTCGGTGGTCAATAGTGCGTCATGTTGGTGGACAGTTCAACCAGACACGAGCAGGAGGTAAGAGAGGAGGACGAAATGGAGGTGAAAGGAGGTGACACTGAACAGAGATGCATGATGTGGTGGTGTTGGCCTCAAACTGCCAATCTCTGTGAAGAGAACTTCCCTCCTCTTCCTCATCAGTGCCAGGCTTCTGATCCCTGTACCATCTTGGGTCCCTTTGGTGCAGTGCTAGGTTTTGGCACAAACTTTAGAACATAGAACAGTACAGCACAGAACAGGCCCTTCGGCCCTCAATGTTGTGCCGAGCCATGATCACCCTACTCAAACCCACGTATCCACCCTATACCCGTAACCCAACAACCCCCCCCCCCTTAACCTTACTTTCTCCCTCAGGGCAACCAGCGTTCCACTTATGGCTGTCTTCATTGCGTGAAAGCTTCCTCATTCCTATCCCTCACAGGCTATTTGATTGGTTAGGAAATCCATCCCCATATCCCCATGGTTCACACCTGGGAAAATACAAATTTCAGTCAGTTTCCCACCTGAGGTGAGTTTCTGTCACAAAAACAGACCTGGATCCTGTTTCCCATCTCCAGTGGGAAAATCAGGTGTTACGGCCTGAGAAAAAATGATCCTCAAGTTTTCCCTGCAATTTCGGGGATCTCTATACATTCATAGAACATAGAACATAGAACATAGAACAGTACAGCACAGAACAGGCCCTTCGGCCCTCAATGTTGTGCCGAGCCCTGATCACCCTACTCAAACCCACGTATCCACCCTATACCCGTAACCCAACAACCCCCCCTTAACCTTACTTTTATTAGGACACTACGGGCAATTTAGCATGGCCAATCCACCTAACCCGCACATCTTTGGACTGTGGGAGGAAACCGGAGCACCCGGAGGAAACCCACGCACACAGGGGGAGGACGTGCAGACTCCACACAGACAGTGACCCAGCCGGGAATCGAACCTGGGACCCTGGAGCTGTGAAGCATTTATGCTAACCACCATGCTACCCTGCTCCTCTTCAGGTTTTCAAGGAGGTCTCCACTTCCTCATCACCATTCCATTTTTTCAGTAATTGTGAACCCCTTCTGCCTCTACCTCAGAACAAATGTTCTGGGCTATTCTTTTCAGGTCAGGGTCTCAATCAGGAAGATCTTCTTCTCTCCACTGAAATTCCCAGAATAATTTCGGCCAGCCAGACCTCTGGATCATCCGTCTGAAGTACTGGCTCTGTTCTCTTAGCCATGGACCTTCTCGCTACGCAGTCAGAGAATATTCACAGGACTTCCCTTGTAATTGTTCTATTTCCCCACCCTCACATGTCTTTTCTAAGACCACCAGGAAGGCTACCATTCTGGGGAGGCTATCACTCTCCCTCTACACAGGAAGACTGGGACAATATCTAGTAAATCCTGTCCAGTCACTAGATCGCATGCTAAGTGGATCCAATATAGGGATATGGTCCTAAACCTGCCTTCAATTACTTTGAACAGATCATTCACTTTCACTGTGTTCTCTGGTGGGAAGATCATGACTTTACCCAGCATTAATGATCGGGTGGCCCCTGTATCCCTGATCAGGATAATTGATTTGCTTGCCTCATTTGATGGGCAGAGGAGAAGACTCTGGTAACTCTGTGATTCGGTCTATTTCCACCATACGCATGCTGATATTCGCAGAGGGGTCAATCACTGTGGTTAGGCCCACAGAGCTGCCTGCTGAGCCATCTGTTGGGGCACCATGTCCTGGAGTGACCTTTTGAACCCCAACAAAACCTACTGGTTTCCACTTCAACTTCCAACAGTCAGCTTTCACTTGCCTTGCTTTCCTACAATGAGAATACATAGGTCTTCAGGAGTCATTCCTGATCCTTCCCCTTGTCCTATGGAAGACTCACCAAGTTCAAATTTTAATTCTCCCAATCACAACCACCCCATCACCTATCACTCTCCCATTTTCTGTCCTTCCTGGACCTCTGGAGATTGTTAGGGAAGGGTTTCCGCTGACTAAGAGCTTGTGGGTGAGTTTTTAACTGTCTGCCATTACATTGATCCTCAATGACACTTGATATTAGTTGCGACACAGGGCGAGATTCTCCTTTTGGGAGAAAATGTTCTCCCTCCCGGAGCTGAATTGCATACTCCATGAGGAAGATGAATGAAGCAAGGCTCACAGCTAGTTTATGGAAGCTGTCAATCATAGCCCACTACCAGAAATGAACGAATGGCTTGCAGCTAATGTATCCGTTGGGTTTAAATGCAGTTCACAGCTGTTCTCATTCCAGGAATGGACATGCAGTACTTCCAGGTAAGTGTGACAACTGTATTTTATTTCACTGCCCCCATCTGGACAGCTCTCTAGCTTCCAGGCAGGGGTCTATTTCTGGGGAGGTCTCGGGGGTGGGTTCCCTCTAGTTAGGGGTTCCGGGGGGGGGGGGGGGGGGGGGGGTCCTTTAGTTAGGTGGCCATTGTGGGTGTCTACCTATTTAGGGGATCTGGGGGGTCCTCCAATTATGGGGCCTCTGTGGGGGTCCCTTTATTTAGGGGTCCCTGGGGAGGGGTTCTAACTAGTTAGGGGCTCTCTGGTGGGATTTTCCTCTAGTTGGGGGATCTCTGTGGGGTTCCCTTTAGTTACTGGGTCCCTGGGGGGGTCTCCCATTTTAGGGGATTTTGGGGGTGGTGGGTGGTAGGGGGGAGGGTGGGCAGAGCGTGGTTTGAGGGGGGAGGAGGGTGGGCCTCGGATGGACGTTGGGGGCAACTCCCTTAAGGAGTTACCCCGTTAGCCCAGCAAAAGGGCCACCACGTCAGGTTCGTGTTTGGTGATACCTGTTGTAATCCTCCCGACGTGATTCCCGGCCCAGAGGACCGGAGGGTTGTGAGGGCTGGAGAATCTGGTGCTGGGCCAGCTAAGTAGATGCAAATAGGTCATTAGGATCCATTTGCATCCATGTATATTCTCCCGCTGGTCTGCAAGGGTGAACTCTGAACCCGCCACCAGCAGGGTGCTCGTGCATCGTGGGTGCCGATCCTGGGGCTGGATTCTCCGCTCCACCGCGCCACATTTCTGTTTCACCCCGCCGGCGGGATGCTCCATTATACCGGCTTGTCAATGGGATTTCCCATTGTGGGGCAGCCCCACCCCGTCGGGAATCCCCTGGGCTGCCGGCAAAACGGAGCATCTTTCCCGGACGCCTGATTCTTTGCCACATTGGGGACCCAGTTACCGGCGGTGGGTGGCAGAGAATACAACCCAGTTTTTAAATTCCTCAAATAGAATTGCTTCTCTTAAATCCTCAAAATTTCCAAGATTTCACTGAGTGATTGAAAGTCAAGTGTTTAAATTGCTCAAATTCAATATAGGTTTGGAAAGGCCTTTTTCGAGCATTCATGAATGTTTGGTGATATGCCTCAGGTACTAATCCCTATCTGTTTAAAATAGCAGTTTTAGTTTGTTCACACTCTAAACATATTGCCATTACATCCCATTTTTGAATAAAGAGAACAAAAATGATTTTGCATTTATGTGGCACCTTGCTTGTTCTTATGACTTCCCAATGTATTTACAGGCAGCACATTACACAGCATTACATAGAATATACCTGAATATACAACGCAGAAACACATCCTTCGGCTCAGCTAGTCAATACTGACATTTTATGGTCCATGTTACTCTTCTTCTATACTTTCCAATTTAATTTTATCACCGTGACTCTCTACTCCTTTCTCCCTCATCGGCTTCCTCTTCAATGTATCTTTTCTGTGGCAGTGAGTTCCATGAGCTCCTTGATGCCATATTCAGTCAAATTCTGTATTGATGTCAATAGCAGTCACTCTCACCTCACTTCTTGAATTCAGCCGTTTAATCCATATTTGGATCAGGGCTGTAATGAAGTCACGAGTTGTGTGGCCCTGGCAGAACCGAAACTGCGAATCAGTGAGCAGGTTATTACTTTGTGAGTGTCGCTTGCATACAGTGTCAGCGAACGTTCTATCACGTTGCTGCTGAATGAGAGTGGATTGATGAGGCAGTAATTGGCCAGATTAGGTTTGTTCTGATTTGGAGGACAGGGCATGCCTGAACAATTATACACATTGTCAGGTAGGTGGCAGTGTTGTAGCTCTAGAAGAATAGCTTGGCTAGGCATGCGACTATTTCTGGAGCACAGGTCTTCAGCATTATTGCCAAATATTGTCAGTGCCCTTAGCCTTTTCAATATCCAGTGCCTGAAACCATTTCTTGATATTACATGGTGTTAATTTTATTAGTTGAAGACTGGCATCTGTGATGCTGGGGGGCTCAGGAGAGAGCCGAGATTTTTCATCCACTCAGCACTTCTGGGCGAAGATGGTTGCAAATGCCCTGGCCTTGTCTTTCATGAGATCCAGAGTCAATGTCGAGGGCTCCCAGGGCATCTCGTCCCGAATATACACCATATGCTGCTATATCTTGTGGTTGTGCCCTGTTGGTGGGGCAGGCCATAGCCAAGGTTCCTGATTTAAGGGAGTGGGTCATTGGCTTGAAGGTATTATTCTGTGATTATGGCTATGTCAGACTCGTTGACTAGTCTGTGGGACAGCTCTCCCAATTTTGGCACAAGCCCTCAGATGTTAGTGAGGAGGATTTGGTAGTGTTGACTGGGTACAATGTGTTATTGTCATTTCCGATGCCGAGATAAATACTGCATGGTCCACCTAGTTTTAACCTAGTGGGTTGATTCAACTGAGAGGCCATTTCAGAGTCAACCACATTGTTGTGGGTCTGGAGTCACAAGTGGGTCAGACCGGGTAAGGGTGGTAAATTTCCTTCCCTAAAATACATTAATGAACCAGATGAGCTTTGACAACAATTTGATGATTGCATGGCCACTATTACTGAGATTAGCTTTTAATTCCAGATTTAATAATTAATTGAATTTAAATTTCATCAACTGCTTGGATAGGATTTGAACCTGTGAACCCAGATTACGAGTTCACCACTATGCCACCATCATTTGAAACACGACAACTCAATGCTGAACTGAAGTGACAGCTAAGTTTATCTGCTTGCTCTTGTATTTAAATTCCCCTTTGATGGTGGTGCTGAGCAAGCAGATCAGACATATTGGAGCAGCACCAGGGATATCTGTAAATGAGGTGCCATCCTGGTGAAGCTGCAACACAGGACAATTCCTGCTCTACAGATTCTCCTTTCCTTTGCCCAGCTGTTACCACCCATTGTGTGTCCTTGCTGGGGTTGAATTTGACCACTCCCCACTTTCCAGGTTCAGGTCCAAGGTTGCTTTCATTAAGCCAAGGTATGCTTAAGGAGCCAAATTTATTGGTCACAGTTCTAGAATCATAGACTCATAAAACTGTTGCATCACAAAAGGAGGCCATTTAGCCCATTGTGAGCAGATTCTTCAAAACGGCGGCTAATTGTTGACGCCGGTGTAAACGCCGGAGTGTTTCACGCTGGCGTCAATGTCCTCTTGGCCTAGCGATTCTGTGGCCCACAGGGGGCCAGCAGGTGCTGGAGTGCTCCGTGCAGCTCCGGTTGTCGATACGCGGCCCTGCACTGCCGCCGCGGGTTCGCACATGCGCGCGGCAGACTCTTCCACGCCGGCCCCGCGCAACATGGTGGACCCACACAGCCGACCAGCGCGGAAGAAGGTACGCTCTCCCCAGACCGCACGCACCCGCCGATTGGTGTCCCCCCCCGGAGACTGATCCCCTCACCCCCCACCAAGACGGTTACCGCAGCCGCGACGCCGAGCTACTGCCAGGTGGAATCATACGTGAACCACGTCAGCAGGAACTTGGCCGATTGACCGCGGAGAATCACCGCGCAGGCCTCTTTCAACAGCTTCCAACCGGCGCCATGACGACCATGCACGCCCGGCTGGTGCTGATTCTCCGGTCGCCGGAAGTTCGCGTCCCGGCGTCGGATCCAATCGTGGGTCTGACGCCCCATTCTCCGCCCCCGCGCCGAGTGCGATCTCGGCACGGATGCTCGGAAAATTCCGGCCTGCGTCTTGCTGTCCTCTGAAGGAGCCCATTATCTAATGCCCTGCAGGTGTACAGTTGTTTCCCCAGCATATAATGATCCAAATCCCTTTGAAGGACTTAATTGATCCTGCCTCCACCACACTCTCAGGCAGTGCATTCCAGATCCCAACCACTCACTATGTGAAAATGTTTTCCTCATGTCGACATTGCTGCTTTTGCCAATTAAATCTGTGCCCTCTGGCTCTCGACCCTTCCACCAATGGGGACAGTTTTTCCTTATCTACTTGGCCCAGACCCCTTCTGATTGTGAATACCTCTGTCAACTCTCCTCTCAACCTTCACTTCTAGAAAAACAATCCCATCTTCTCCAACCTTTCTTCGTAATTGAAGCTCCTCATTCATAGATTGATTCTCATGAATCTTCTCTGCACACTTTCATCGAACTTACAGTGCAAAAGGAGGCTATTCGGCCCATCGAGTCTGCACCGGCTCTTGGAAAGAGCACCCTACCCAAGCCCACACCTCCACCCTATCCCCATAACCCAGTAACCTCACCCAACACTAACTGCAATTTTGGAAACTATGGGCAATTTCAGCATGGCCAATCCACCTAACCTGCACATCTTTGGACTGTGGGAGGAAATCGGAGCACCCGGAGGAAACCCACGCACACACCGTACAGACAGTGACCCAAGCCGAGAATCTAACCTGGGACCCTGGAGCTGTGAAGCAGTTATGCTAACCACTATGCTACCATGCTGCCCTATGAAACTATGAATCCTTTATTAACAACCCTCTCAACCAGTCCTATCATCTTCAATACTTTAAGCACATATACACCTAGGTCTCTCTGCTGCTGGACCATGTTTACAGTTTTACCCTTTATTTTATATTGCCTCTCTGCATTCTTCCTACCAAAATGATTCACATCACACTCCTCTGCAGTAAATGTTATCTGCCATTTGTCTGTCCATTCTACCAATCTGTCTTATGTTATTTTGGAGTCCTACACTATTCTCCTCATGATTCACAATGCTTCCAAGTTTTGTATTATTCACAAATTCTGAAATTGTACTCTGTACACCGAGGTCTAAGTCATCAATATATACATCAGGAAAAACTAACACTGTTCCTTGAGGGACTCCACTATAAACCATCACCCAGTCCAAAAGAAAACTGTTGGCCAATACACTTTAAACCCCTGTCATTCAGCTGCTTTTGTACCATGTGCATGTTTTATGTGTGCAAGCTGCACTGTAGGACAAGAAATATGAATTACAGTGTGGGACCTAAATGCATCAGATAGCAGCCTGACTCAAAACGTTGTAAACATTACCGAATTGAGAAAGCCAGTGCATTGAAAGTCAGGTGTGCAGTTCCAAGCTCAATTCTACGACCCATAGAGTCTTGTAAAATCTACCTTTGATCCTGGGTGGTTGTAACATATTTTATAAGTGTCTCTTTATACTGTAACAGCACCAATGCTCTGCATGGTATAAGGAATCTTAAACATCACTTCGATATAAAACAAATTGCTTCTGACCTGAGGAGGAACGGCCCGGAGCTAGAGGCATGTTGCAAAAGGGCAAGAGCTAGTTGCATGATGAATGGACAGCCTTTGTTATGACACCCTGGGCCAGTGCACAGTCAATTCCAGCCCCACAGACCCCGGAGTCCCAACACAAGTGAACTAACCAATAATTTGTAGAAAATTTCTAAAATCATTGGCCTTTGACTGCTCCAATGACTTACAGGCACCAGATTGGTAAGTGAGACACAACAACTGTTTATTTCTAACAATAATAGAGTTAAGACATGCAAAAAATACTAGAATAGCGGCCAGCTAATCTGCTACTCACTAACCACCCCCCCCCCCCCCCCCACCCCCACCGGCTTTCGCCATCCAATATTCTACTAAACACACATAAGACATACACATGCAGAGGGAGGGGGAGGGGGAAAATAAAAGAGGACTAATGTGAGATGGAAGATGAGTGCCCTTTCTTCGAATGTTGAAGTTGCCTTTTCAGCTGACTCTGTTTCCAGGACATGGAGTGGTTGAGATCCACCAGTCGGATGGCGACAAGTGTGTCTCCTGGCTGGAACATTCAGTCTGAATTGTCTTTGTGGAGTCACATTCACTTTTATTAAACAGGGCCTTCACTCAGAAAGTCCACCTCAGGCCTGTGTAATTCTGATTTGTTTCCAACTCCATCAGAATGTCCCCTAGTTTTCCTGAGGAAAAAAACAGAGTTCCCCTCACAAGATTTTAAAGAGGGTTCTTTAAACAACTGTCCTTGCCTGCAGCTGTTGCTGGACTGTACATCCTTGAAGTTCAATCTAGCTAGAGAGATTTACTTTGGATGGGTTTATTTTGAATCTTTAGACAGAATCCATCAGGCAAGAGAAAGAGATCAGGGCCGAGATTCTCCCCTACCCGGCGAGGCGGGGTGTCCCGCGTACCGGAGTGGCGAGAACCACTCCGGCGTCGGGTCTCCCCAAAGGTGCGGAATTCCCCGCACCTTTATGGGCTAGGCCCACGCCGGAGTGGCTCCCGCTCTGCCGACCGGCGCGAACGGCCTTTGGCGCCCCGCCAACCGGTGCCACGGCTGCCCGAAAGGACTTCGCCGGTCGGCATGAGTCCGCGCATGCGCCGGAGCATCAGCGGCCGCTGACGTCACCCCGGCGCATGCGCGGTGGAGGGGGTCTCTTCTGCCTCCGCCATGGTGGAGGCCGTGGCAGCGGCGGAAGAAAAAGAGTGCCCCCACGGCACAGGCCCGCCCGCCGATCGGTGGGCTCCGATCGCGGGCCAGGCCACCTTGTGGGCACTCCCCGGGGTCAAATCGGCCCGCGCCCCCCCCACCCCCCCCCCAGGACCCCGGGACCCGCTCGCGCCACCTGCTCCCGCCGGCTCCAGAGGTGGTTTAAACCACGTCGGTGGGAGAGGCCTGACAGCGGCAGGACTTCGGCCAATCGTGGGCCAGAGAATCGCCGCGGGGGGCCCGCCGACCGGCGCGGCATGATTCCCGCCGCCGCTGATTCCAGGGAGGCGGAGAATTCCGGCCACGGCAGAGGCGGGATTTATGCCGGCCCCGGGCGAGTCTCCGACCCTGCGAGTGGTCGGAGAATTCTGCCCCAGGGCTGTGGCCCTCCAGCTGCTTGATCAAAACAAACCTAAAACCAGATGAAATTTCCTGTCTCAAGCAGAGTGGGTGGGATTCTCTCAGCCCAGGCTGGGCCAGAGAATCGCCGGGACGGGCGCCAATCGCGCATCGCCGGTCCGCTGGTTCTCTGGAGAGCGGAGAATCGGTGCCGGCGCGGTCGACACAGCGCTGGTCAGGGGTCGCTCTGTGTGGCCCCCTCCCAGCTATTCTCCGCCCGGAATGGGCCGAGTGGCCACGCAAAAAATCCAAATCCCGCCGGCGCCGTTCACACCTGGTCTTACCCGGCGGTACCTTGGCATGCATGCATCCGGGGTTGGGCTGGTGGGGGGGAGGGGTGTCTGACTTTGGGGGGGGGCACCGGTGTGGCCTGGCCCACGATCGGGGCCTACCGATCGACGGGCTGACCTCGGGCAGAGCGTCTTTTGTTCCGCACCGGCCCCTGTAGCCCTACGCCATGTTGCGTTAGGGCCGGGGCGGAGAAGGAAGCCACTGCACATGCGCGCATTGGCGCCAGTCCCACTGCGCATGTGCAGACCCGCGCAGACCTGCGACGCCCATCCGGTGCCATGCTGGCCCCCTGTAGGGGTCAGAATCGCTGCTCCTGAGGCCATGTTGACGCTGTCGAGAAACGCGACGGCGTTTATGACGGTGTCAACACTTAGCCTCAGGATCAGAGAATACCGCCCAATATTCCAGAACGGTCAGCACCAATCAGCACAGACTATCAACCAACAGCCCGGCAAAGTAAACAGCTCATTGGCCAATAGCTAAGCCCACCAAGATGAGTCATCACCGATGCCAGCACATCCTGCTACATTGCCTTTTATAAAAATTAAAGGTGAAATCCATCTCAAAGGTGTAGGTTCCAGTGCTTGTCCATGTACAAAAATTATAAAGCCAAAACAAAAGAAAATAAGGGAATAAAAAAGGGGCAAACAGGGATTAACAGGAGGATCCTTTGGGGTGAGGGTGATGACCATCTACTGCTTCAGTTCCACTCTCATGATCTATGATGTTTTCTGAATCCTGCCATTAGATTGCAGACTTGTACTTAAACCAAGCTCCAGACCTTAGCATATAATATGCACAGGACTTACTGGTGAACATTCCTATTTTGTAGAGTGGTGATGTTGCATCTTCAACTAATCTGACTGAGGAGCTTATGGGCGAGGAGTCCTGCTGGGAATCGTTCATTGGAAGTGACAACCATTCTGCTTGATTTAAAATGATTTTGATCCCCATTCTAGATATAGCTATATACATATTTAACTGAGTTTACAGTCAATGTCATGCCTCAATATTATAAATGCCACCCTCGACACTTGTTGATATTGGGAATTCTGGGCAAATGAGGAGCGACTGGAGGAATGAGAGCAACATCTTTGATTAGTTAGACATAGAGAAGATGTTTTCACTTGTGGGAGGGGTGTTCAAAACAAGGGCTCATAAACATAAGTTATTCACTGTTACAGGCGGGGACAGCCGATGGGATAACTTTTCCCTTTTTCCTCACCTTTCAGATCACCACAAAGTGATATATGTTTTAGAAGCAGTGTTTTAACCCTTTTGAGTATGGAGACTTTAAAGAAGGCACAAACAAGCTTTCTGCTAAGTTTATTTACACAACACTAGAAATGTAAATGCAACAGAACACCAGTTCTCTCAAACACCGGTGAATACATACCCACAAGAAGAGATATGTTCTCGGCGAAACACGCATTTAGATTCCTAACAGAGTAACAAGAAACACATCATATGTCCTGAGCCAGTCATTTCAGACAAAAAGCTTCGCAGGCTTGAAGGATTTTTTTTCTCTTGGTTCTTTGAAGGTTCGAACTTTCTGGATTTTTCACGTAAAATTGCGGACGAGCTTCTTAAAGAATAAACATAATCTTATAGGTTAAAGCAAATTAACCCCCATCACCACCTTCATTGACGGAGATGATCGTTTGTTTGAGGTAAGGTCAGTTCTTCTTGCTGGGTTATGATCTCTCTATGGTGTTGGCCCCAGGCTGCTTTGTTGGGTTGATTGTGGAGCAATAAGGTGTTGAATCGGGGTGAGCTGGCAAGGTGGATACAGAACTGGCTAGGTCACAGAAGGCAGAGAGTAGCAATGGAAGGGTGCTTTTCTAATTGGAGGGCTGTGACGAGTGGTGTTCCGCAGGGATCAGTGCTGGGACCTTTGCTGTTCATAGTATATATAAATGATTTGGAGGAAAATGTAACTGGTCTGATTAGTAAGTTTGCAGACGACACAAAGGTTGGTGGAATTGCGGATAGCAATGAGAACTGTCAGAGGATACAGCAGGATTTAGATAATTTGGAGAGTTGGGCGGAGAGATGGCAGACGGAGTTTAATCCGGATAAATTTGAGGTAATGCATTTTGGAAGATCTAATACAGGTAGGGAATATACAGTGAATGGTAGAACCCTCAAGAGTATTGAAAGTCAGAGAGATCTAGGTGTACAGGTCCACAGGTCACTGAAAGGGGCAACACAGGTGGAGAAGGTAGTCAAGAAGGCATATGGCATGCTTGCCTTCATTGGCCAGGGCATTGAGTATAAGAATTGACAAGTCATGTTGCAGCTGTATAGAACCTTAGTTAGGCCACACTTGGAGTATAGTGGTCAATTCTGGTCGCCACACTACCAGAAGGATGTGGAGGCTTTAGAGAGGGTGCAGAAGAGATTTACCAGGATGTTGCCTGGTATGGAGGGCATTAGCTATGAGGAGCGGTTGAATAAACTCGGTTTGTTCTCACTGGAACGACGGAGGTTGAGGGGCGACCTGATAGAGGTCTACAATATTATGAGGGGCATAGACAGAGTGGATAGTAAGAGGCTTTCCCCCAGGGTTGAGGGGTCAATTACGAGGGGGCATAGGTTTAAGTTGCGAGGGGCAAGGTTTAGAGTAGATGTACGAGGCACGTTTTTTGCACAGAGGGTAGTGGGTGCCTGGAACTCGCTGCCGGAGGAGCTGGTGGAAGCAGGGACGACAGTGACATTTAAGGGGCATCTTGACAAATACATGAATAGGATGGGAATAGAAGGATACGGACACAGGAAGTGTAAAAGATTGTAGTTTAGTCGGGCAACATGGTCGGCACGGGCTTGGAGGGCCGAAGGGCCTGTTCCAGTGCTGTACTTTTATTTGTTCTTTGAATCCCCTTCAGCTAGTTTCTATCATGTGATGGAGGACTTGGTGTCTCCCTTTGACCACATAATGTGTTGGAGCTGAGGTGATTTAAACACAATGGGGAAATGGCATCCCAGCAACATATGAGTTATGATTAGCTCACTGAAATCCTTTATTTGACATTCCATCTTCATTGGCTTGACAGGTCTGGTTTGTCTTTTAAATCTCCCATTGAAATGTTGAGGGCAATCAACTTAAGCCTGGAAAACCCATATGCATTTTTAACTAATTTCTTGGATGTTATGGCTGGGATTTTCCAGCTCCCCTGCAGTGTCATTTCCAGGGGTGGAGGGGGCTCATCATTGGCTGCTGATGGGGTCTTCCAATCCCACCGAGGCCATGGCATTTGACAATTATGTTGGGGGGGGGGGGGGGGGGAGGAGGGGGGGGCTGGGCTGCTGGTGGTTCACCTTTGGGGAGACCAGAATATCACACCAGTGGGAAAGGCTGGAAATTCCCACCCATTGTCTGTCACTCCAGAAAGCACCAACAGAAGTCACCTGACTTTCCAGCATCCATTTTGAGTGTCCAACATTCCATGTTGCTTCCATCTTTTACTAATAACTATAACAAGGGACTTCTTTGCTCAGATATTCGTTAGAATGTAGAACTCCCTGTTATGTTGAGTAATTGAAGTGGATAACACAGACCTATTTCTGGAAATATTAGATAAGTATGGGAGAGGTGAATAAATAGAAGAATATGATGATATAGTGAGATGAAGCATAAGAAGAAAGCTGGTATAGAACTGTTGGGCCAAATGGCCCATTTGTGTGCCATTAATTCTATTTCATCCGATCCAACAACGATGAGCTAGAACTGAGGATGACAGCACCGCAGAATCTTTCTTCAGTAAGTGAAGACCAGTGAATCGTACAGGACCACGGGTGGCACGGTGGCAAATAGTCAGCACTGCTGCCTCACAGCACCAGGGACCCAGGTTCAATTCCGCCCTTGGCGACTGTCTGTGTGGAGTTTGCACATTCTCCCTGTGTCTGCATGCTGCATGGGTGCTCCGGCTTCCAGCCACAGTCCAAAGATGTGCAAGTTATGTAGATTAGCCATGCCAAATTATCCCATAGTGTCCAATAGAAATGGTTAGGTGGGGTTATAGAATCATAGAACCATAGAATTTACAGTGCAGAAGGAGGCCATTCGGCCCATCGAGTCAGCACCGGCCCTTACAAAGAGCACCCTACTCAAGCCCACGTATCTACCCTATCCCTATAACCCAGTAACCCACACTTAACCTTTTTTGGATACTAAGTGCAATTTAGCATGGCCAACCCACCTAGCCTGCAAATCTTTGGGCTTTGGGCAGAAAACGGAGCATCCGGAGGAAATCCACACAGACATGGGGAGAACGTGCAGACTCCGTACAGACAGTGACCCAGCTGGGAATTGAACCTGGGATCCTGGAGCTGTGAAGCAACTGCGCTAACCACTATGCTACTGTGCATACTGGGTTACAGGGATAGGGTGGGGGAGGGGGCTCAGGCTTAGGTACGGGGCTCTTTCAGAGGGTCAGTGCAGATTCGATGGACTGCATGGCCTCCTTCTGCACTGTAGGTATTTTATCTCGCCAGACCATTTTGATTAGCAGCTCCAATTTTCGCCACTCCCCTTCCCTTTCATCCCCCCCTACTTTTTGGCCACCCCCTACATCTGGGAACCCCCCTCATCCCTCCTCCAATTGACAAGGCCCCCCCTGGGCCCGACTCCTGGCAGTGACAATTTGGTACTCGGGCACCCTGGGTTGCACTGCCATGGTGCCCAGATGGCACTGGTAGGGTGCCTAGCTGTCAGTGGCAAGTTGGGTGGGTAGCAGGGGAAGTGCCAGCATATTACCCTGCCATGTCCCTGATCACCCGGGCAGCTCTATTGTCCTGCAAAACCCTCAAGGTGCCGTTATGCCTGGTCCATGTTTGTGTGGACCAATACTAAATGCACCCTGCCGAGGTCTTGCAGGCGTGGCTGTTGAATCCCGGGCACCGCGTAAATAGTCATTCTGGTATTTAAATGAGCCATTAGGTTGCGCTGAGAAGAGTGAGGTGGGTGACTCGAGATTGGCTCGGAGTCCAATTTGGGGTTCTCATACCTTTCACCCGTTGAGCCCGTATCCACGTCGGGCACAATGGGGTCGTTGTATCGTGCCCAATGTGTACAATGACTTTCTCATCAAACCTCTGAATAAATGTGCCACATTGATATTATGACTACCATTTTTCTCTACTTCAGATATTAGGTTATTTGTGAGCTCATAACGGAATAAAGCGATAAAAAACACAAGAGGCACATGTTTAACTATGTTTAAGTGATCAGTACTCTGCTCTGATAGGTCAATGAGTTCACTCAGTGAGCATTGTGACTGACAAAGCAGCAAGATCTAGAATCAGTTGTTTAGTTGCCAGTCAGCTGAGTTAAGTCATTGCAGGTGGCACAGTTCAATGATTAGCCTCAGCGCCTCTGGGAACAGGTGCATCGTATCAAGTGAATAGGTAATCTGGTTAAACCCGATGCTTCCTGTAGCTGCATTGTCCACCACCACATAATAATAAAACTGACCTATTTATAATGTCATACTTGATGAAGATAACTGAGGGTACCCAATGACTAAGCAAGTCTCTAAGAGAGAACAGAGGAGAAAAAGGCCACATGAATAGAGAAGCAGGAGTAGGCCATTTGGCTTCTCGATCTTCTCCACCGTTTAAACAGATCACAGCTAATCTATTACCGAAATGACATTTTCCAGTGCCATCTCCATATCTCTTGATGTATTTCATATCTACAAGTCCAGCAATCTCAATGTTGAACAGCCTTATGAGGTAGAGATTTCCAAGGATTCGCCACCCTCTGAGTGAATAAATTCCTTCTCACCTCAGTCCCAAATAGCCTATACCTTATTCTGAGACAAAGGATATATTTTTAAAAATATGTTCAGTTTATGTTGAAACATTATAGCCAATGGGGATGATTTCAAAACCGTAATCTAATCACAAAACTGACCATAGAAATTCAAACATTGGACAGTTTAAAAAAATAATAACTTTTATTGAAATTTTTTGAAAAATGTATAGCAACAGAACAATAATAATAATAATAATAAACACGCCCCGGCACCCGTAACAACGCATATAACGAACCCCACCCCACCCCCCCACACCCAATAAACAACAAAATAAATTAACAATAATCAAATTAACTTAAACAATACCCCCCTGAAACCCACCCCCCCCTTTCCCCCCTCCCCCCCGGGTTGCTGCTGCTGCTGACCTAGTTTCTTATCGTTGAGCCAGAAAGTCAAGGAAAGGCTGCCACCTCCTAAAGAACCCTTGTATCGACCCCCTCAGGGCGAATTTGACCTTCTCCAGCTTAATGAATCCCGCCATGTCATTGATCCAGGTCTCCACGCTCGGAGGTCTCGCATCTTTCCATTGCAACAAGATCCTCCGCCGGGCTACTAGGGACGCAAAGGCCAAAACACCGGCCTCTTTCGCCTCCTGCACTCCCGGCTCCACCCCAACCCCAAATATTGCGAGTCCCCAGCCTGGCTTGACCCTGGACCCTACTACCCTCGACACCGTCCTCGCCACCCCCTGCCAGAATTCCCCCAGTGACGGGCATGCCCAAAACATATGGGCATGGTTCGCTGGACTCCCCGAACACCTGACACACCTGTCTTCGCCCCCAAAAAACCTGCTCATCCTTGTCCCGGACATATGAGCCCCGTGCAGTACCTTGAACTGGATGAAGGTAAGCCTCGCACATGAAGAGGAGGAGTTCACCCTCTCCAGGGCGTCCGCCCATGTCCCCTCCTCAATCTGCTCCCCCAGCTCCACTTCCCACTTAGCCTTCAGCTCCTCTACCGACGCCTCCTCCACCTCCTGCATCACCTGGTCGATGTCAGACACCTTCCCATCCCCGACCCACACCCCCGAAAGCACCCTATCCCTTACCCCCCGCGTGGGCAGCGAAGGGAACCCCTCCACCTGCCGCCTAGCAAATGCCTTGACCTGAAGATACCTGAACATATTCCCCGGGGGGAGCTCAAACTTCTCCTCCAGCTCACCCAGGCTCGCAAACCTCCCGTCAATGAACAGGTCTCCCAACTTCCTAATGCCCGCCCTGGTAGCTCACTGGGCTAAATCGCTGGCTTTTAAAGCAGACCAAGCAGGCCAGCAGCATGGTTCGATTCCCGTACCAGCCTCCCCGGACAGGCGTCGGAATGTGGCGACTAGGGGCTTTTCACAGTAACTTCATTGAAGCCTACTCGTGACAATAAGCGATTTTCATTTCATTTCATTTCTGTGCCACCCCAGGAACCCGCCATCAATGTTCCCTGGGACAAACCGGTGATTCCCCTGCAGCAGGGCCTCCACCAAGCCCCCCACATCCCCCCTGTGTCGCCTCCACTGCCCCCAAATCTTGAGGGTGGCCGCCACCACCGGGCTCGTAGTGTACCTCATTGGAGGGAGCGGCAACGGCGCCGTTACCAGTGCCTTCAGGCTCGTGCCTCCACAGTACGCCATCTCCATCCATTTCCATGCTGCCCCCTCCCCATCCATTACCCACTTGCATACCATCGAGACATTAACCGCCCAATAGTACCCAGAGAGGTTGGGCAGCGCCAGCCCCCCTCTATCCCTGCCCCGCTCCAAAAAGACCCTCCTTACCCTCGGAGTCCCGTGCGTCCAAACAAATCCCATAATGCTGCTGTTCACCCTCCTAAAAAAGGCCCTCAGAATGAAAATGGGGAGGCACTGAAACAAAAACAAAAACCTCGGGAGCACCGTCATTTTAACGGACTGTACTCTACCCGCCAACGACAGCGGCAGCATATCCTACCTTTAAAACTCCTCCTCCATCTGCTCCACCAACCTAGTAAAATTAAGCTTATTCAAAGTCCCCCAACTCCTAGCCACCTGAACCCCCAGGTACCTAAAACTCCTCACTGCCCTCTTTAGCGGGAGCCTACCAATCCCCTCCTCCTGATCTCCTGGGTGTACAACAAACAGCTCGCTCTTGCCCAGGTTCAATTTATAGCCCGACACACATTGGACAGTTAATGACATCATCTGAACCCCTCAGAATGTAGCTTTGTTCTTCAGTCTGTGCAAAGCATTATTCTGTATCTGTTCTGCGTGTCAATGGTAATTTATTGCCCAAAGGAGTGTGATATTTCAAACAAATTAATGGCCAAAGTGCTGATTCCAATGTGTGAAACAATACTTAACAATTTGCAGCACTGAGCTATGTTCCATCACCCTGCTGTATTGCTGCTTAATATTCCAACACAGATGTGTTTTGCCGAGAAAAGTCCATCTCACCAGCTGGAGAAATAGCGGCTGTTTCACTTGCGGGAAAAAGGCCACCTCTTTGTGCTGTGAGCGCTGATGAAATGGAGCACATTAATATTCATGCCAAGGTCTTGGAGCGACATGTACCATCCCCTGCATTCTGAAATGGGAATTACACATCCTCTCCATTTGCTCAAGCTGTCCCCAGCAAGTTTGATTTACACTTTTATGCCAAGAGGATAAGTTTTTATATGAATGCAAACTCATTATTTAAATACTTGGCATCACAAACCATTACTACAGTACTTGATCATGACAGTGGCCAGTACTACTGGTTTCTCAATTTTAAAAGTGTATGCATGTGTGTCCGGGTATGATGATTATGACTGAAAACATTATTATCCTAAAAGGCAAGTAAACCTGTCCTTTGGCAAGCACTTCATTTGTCCATAGGACATTATTTTCTGGAACAAACATGCAAACATATAAATTAGGAGCAGAGGTAGGCCACTTGACCCCTCGAGCCTGCTCCGCCATTCAATAAGATCATCGCTAATTTGATTGTAGCCTCAATTCCACATTCCTACCTACCCCCGATAACCTTTCACCCCCTTGTTAATCAGGAATCTATCTAGCTCTGCCTTAAAAATATTTCAAGTTTCTTCTTCCATTGCCTTTAGAGGAAGAGAGTACCAGAAACTCACAACCCTTTGAGAGAAAATGGGCGGGATTCTCCGACGCCCTGCCGGCTGCCTAATGAATCCTGCTGTGAATCCTGCCCCCGCCGGCTGCCGAATTCTCCGGCGTGGGGATTTGGCGGGGACGGGAATCATGCCGCGCCGGTCGACGACTGTTGGCAGCGGCCCCCCCCCCCCCCCCGGCGATTCTCCGGTCCGCGATGGGCCAAGTGGCCGCCCGTTTTCGCCGGCGTATGTTACGAGAGGTACTTACCAGCAGGACCTGGCTGCGCCGGCGGCCTCCGTGGTCCTCGATAGGGGCGCGGGGAGATCTGGGCCCGGGGGGTGTCGCCATGGTGGCCTGGCCCGCGATCGGAGCCCACCGATCCGCCGGCGGGCCTATGCCATGGGGGCACTTTATTCCTCCGCACGGGCTGGTGTACTGGTCCACGATGGCCGGTGTGGAGATGAACCCCCCCTGCGCATGTGCTGGGATGATGCCAGCACACGCTGGCGCTCCGCACATGTGCCAATTCGCGCTGGCCGGCGGAGACTCTTCGGCAACGGTTGGTGGGGCGCCAAGCCCCTTCTGCGCGGCCGGCGTGGCGCAAACCATTCCGGCGCCAGCCTAGCCCCTGAAGGTGCGGAGGATTTCGCACCTTTGGGCGGCCCAATGCCGGAGTGGTTCACTCCACTCCTTCACGCCAGAGTTGCCTGCCCTGCCAGTTTCCGAAGAATCCCGCCCAATATTTCTCCTCATCTGTCTTAAATGAGCGACCCTTATTTTTAAACTGTGAACCCAATTCTAGATTCTCCCACAAGAGGAAACATCCTCGACACATTCACCCTGTCAAGAGCCTCAGGGTCTTAAAGGTTTTGATCAAGTCGCCTCTGTCTCTGGACTCTACTGGATACATACCTCTTCAATCTTTCTTGGTAAAATAATCTGCCCATTCCTGGTATTAGTCCAGTAAATAATGTCTGAACTGCTTCTAATACATTTACTTATTTCCTTAAGTAAGGGGATTCATACCGTACACAATACTCCTGAAGTGGGGCGGGATTCTCCAATAAAGGGGCTATGTCCCCATGCCTGCGAGAAAACAGGCGCGAATCACTCCGTACTTTTTTCGAGGAAATCTGGGGTGATTCCCCATTTTTAAGGGGGCTTGCAGGGCCCCAGAGTGCTCCACGCAACCGATAGGGGGCCCTGCACTTCCGGCCGCGGGTCTGCACATGCGCGCGGTGGCCGACTGCGACATGGTGGACCCACACAGCGGGCCGGTGCTGAAGAAGAACCCTCCCCTCCGCCCAGATCGTGCGCGCCTGGCCATCGTGGAGGCCCCTTCCTGGTGACGGATCCCCCCCGCCCCCCCACCAGGACGGCCACCGCAGCCGCGTCTCCGAGCTCCCGCCGGGTAGAACCATACGTGAACCACACAGGCGGGAACTCAGCCGGTCAGCAGTGGAGAATCACCACAGGGGCCTCTTTTCAATGGTCCCCTGAATGGCGCCACGCCGACCGCACGCACACGACTGGCGGCGATTCTCTGGTCGCCAGGCGTGATTGCGGCGTGGATGCTCGGAGAATCACCAATGCCCTGTGCAACTGAAGCACGTCTCCAGTTTTGTAATTAATTCTCACAATAAGCAATAACATTCAATTTGTTTTCCTGCTGTACTAGTATGCTCGCCTTTTGTGATTCATGCACAAAGGTACTCAGATTCTTCTTAATCTGAGAGCTCTGCAAACTCTCACCATTTAGATAATGAGCTTCTTATTTTACTCTTCTTGCCAAAACGCAGAATTTCACATTTGCCCACATTATATTCCATTTGCCAGATCCCTGCACACTCACCCAACCTATCTGTGTTCCTTACTAGCCTCGTTAAGTCTTCACAATTTACTTTCCTACCTACCCTTGTACCTTTCGCAAATTTAGAAACTGTACCTTCAGTCCTTTTATCCAAGTCATTTATATTAATGTAAAAGGTTGAGTCCCCAGCACTGATCTGTCAGCCACAATGCTTGACGCATCCTGCCATCCAGAAAAAGACCCATTTATGCCTACTTTCTGCTTGCTCCGAGCCAGCTAATCTTCTCTGCATGCCAATACGCTATCCCTATATCATCAGCTTTTATTTTCCACAATAACCTTTGGTATGGCACCTTCTGGAAATCGAAGTGCAGTGCATTCACTAGTTCCTCTTCATCCATAGCACAGGTTACTCCTTCGAACAACTCCAATAAATTGGTGAAGCATGATTTCCCTTTCACAAAAGCATGTTGACACTGCCTGAATCCCTTGAATTTTTCTCTGCCTCAATGCTTTGAGTTTTTCCAAGTGTCCGGCTATAAGGGGCAGGATTTAGCGGGCCCATTATCCATGGGTACAAATCCCATAATGGCATCTAGATATTGCGAGATGACAAAACCGGGATTTGCGCTGGTGAGATTTTAGAATGCGATCTTCCCGGATCCTCCCAAATGATGCGATCAGGTTCACGCCCAGGAATAGTGACAAGGGATAAATTAGAATAAATTATAATATACTTTGCATGGTTAACGCGGCATCTTCAGTCCTCAACAAATCTTCCCACCCACCAGGCATGATGTCAGGAGGGTATGAATTACTCCTGCTTTTGAAAAATGGGAACCAGGCCCCATGACCTCCAAGTAGGAGGAAAGAGCACCACTGTCTGCACCTATCATCCGGGAGCCCAAAGGGACAGAGTCTGATGGCCAATTCTGGAGTGGAGGGGTGGGTTCTTGTTTTTTTTTTTTTGCGGGGGTAGGGGTTTCTGGGCTAAGGCTCGCAGTAGGTGTGAGTGGTCCCAAGATTGTCTTCTGCCTGTTATTTAAAAGAACTTGTAGGGTGGTGTTAGTCTGCTGATTGTGTTGTTTAAAAGTCAAATGACAGAGGTCTCCGTTCCTGAGACTAAGTGTTGACGCTGGGGCAGGACTCTCAGCACAATTGGTGCCGCACCTGGACTGATTCAGGGACCGTTGAGGGGCTAGCACCAGCACCACGTGGAATACAATCGATTCCAATCAGGAAAGGTGCCGGATTTGCCAGGTTTGCAAGCGACATACAGGAGGCTGACAAGCTTCAGCTGCACAGACGCACTTAACTCCTGACACACAACATTGCGGCCAACAAAATGGCAGCGAGGAGAGCGGCCTTGAGATTCATGGACAGCGAGCTTGAGACAATGCTGGATGCTGTGGGGGAGAGGTGAGCCACCCATACCCCAGCCCGGGAAGGAGGCTGCCAGCCGCCGCCGTTCACCGTGCTTGGGCGCAGGTGGCAGAGGCTGTAAGTGCCATGAGCAACACATCCAGACAGGCCAGTGATGCTGGACAAAACTGCACAACCTGTTCAGGGCAGCCAGCATGAATAGGCCGCAATGTGCCCCTGGCACCAATCCCCATCCCACACACCCATAGCCCTATACCCTCTCCCCCACGCGGACGGCATCCAAACCCCCACCCTGAACCCACATGCCGGCATCCATATCGGCCGCCATGACCAGGTGCCCTGGCCCCTGAAGCCACCAGCTGCCCACTCCTGGGCTTCATGCTTAAGATTGACCAACAATGTGCGTTTTCTGTTTCCCCCTCTCCCCTCCACCTCGGAGAAGGCCTCTCATAACCGCTGGGGGCAGGAAAAGTCAGGAGGGGGACTGCAGGATGTGCGACTTCTCACCCTGGCGGACCAGAGGGCCCTGGACATGGTCGGTCGGCCCGAGGAAAGGGTAGTCGCCGGGGTGGAGATCGGCTCCAGACGAGGAAGTGAGGCCCACTGAGTTGCAGTTCTCCCTCACAAGTCTGCCAACCCCTCAAACACCACCCCACATCCACACCACCCTCACCCTCACACCATCATCCCCCATCACCCTGTCACCATCCTCCATCCCATGGACCAGACCCGGTGTTACTGCCAACCCAGGGCCTGCACCCCATATTGCGGCAGATATGTACCACGGAGGGGGTTGCATGCTCGGCAACGGATATGGGAGGGGTTTGAGGGTGGGATGCGGTGTATGTGCCCCTGGCCAATCTCTCCTCTGCCCCCTAGTCAGTGAACCCGGAGGCAATCAGTGTGCCTCGTGCGCATTGGCCCTGGCACACAGGTTGCGTGGCCACCCGTGCCTGCATGGGCTCCATGTCCTGCCCATCCATACTCTCCCCCGCATCCTCTTTAGCAGACGAGGCCTGCCATTCATCCTCCTCGTCCAGCACTTTGCCCTCTGCTGGTGATGTTGTTGAGGACGTAGCAGGCCGCCACGATGCGGGCAACCCTGCCAGTGCCATACTGGAGGGTCCCTCCAGAGCGGTCCAGGTACCTGAACTGCATCTTCAGGATGCCGAAGCATAGCTTGATCACACTCCTAGTTAATGTATGGCCGTCATTGTAGCGGGTCTCTGTGTCGGTTTGTGGCCTCCGGATAGGCGTCATCAGCCACGACCATTGCAGATAACCCCTATCGCCCAGGAGCCAATCCCACAACCGGGCATGCACCTCAAAGAGGCCAGGAATCGTCGAGTGTGCCAGGATGATGACATGCACACTGTCGGGTGTTGGGCGCAGACATGTATGACGCAGATCTGATGGTCACACACCAGCTGCATGTTACTCGAGTGGAACGCCTTTCGGTTTGTCATCCACAGACGCCCGTGGGGTGACATGCATCCTGTCGATCACCCCCTGGACCCGGGGCATCTCGGTGATGTGCTATCCTAAGAAATTATCCTGAAAACATTCTATGGATGTCTCATCCATGCTCCCTTTGCCCACTTACTTTGTCCAATCTGATTTTTCAAGCGTATATGTGAATTTACAGAATTTACAGAGAATTTACAGTGCAGAAGGAGGCCATTCGGCCCATCGAGTCTGCCCCGGCTCTTGGAAAGAGCACCTTACCCAAGGTTAACACCTCCACCCTATCCACATAACCCAGTAACCCCACCCAACACTAAGGGCAATTTTGGACACTAAGGACACTAAGTACCCAACCAGTCCTAAAAACGACCGGAGGGCTGAAACATTCTGGGGAAGGGGCAATTTGACAATCGATTCAATTCTTTTGAACTCGATCTCGCGTTTGCCGTGCGTGATGACTGTACCCAAATACATCACTTGGTTTTCTAATATTTGGGCCTTTCTGGGGTTAACTTTACATCCGATTGAGTTCAGAAGTTCCAGGAGCTCGGCCAGAAGCGTAATGTGCTCTGCCTTGGTGTCTGTCTGCAGTAATAGGTCGTCCACATACTGTACCAGACATTCGGGGCGGGAAAATTTTGCTAAACCATTTGCCAGCTGTCGGTGGAAAATGGAGGGGGAATTGTGGAATCCTTGTAGGAGGCATGTCCACGTATACTGCTGTCCTTTAAATGTGAAGGCAAATTTGTACTGGCACGCCTTTGCCAATGGGATTGACCAGAAGCCATTGCTAATGTCCAAAACCGTGAAGAATTTTGAGTGGAGTCCCTGTTTGAGCATGGTCTCGGGACTTGTTGCTACCATGGGGGCTACTGCTGGGGTTACTTTGTTGACCTCCCGATAATCTATGGTCAGACGCCATGATCCGTCAGGCTTTCTCACTGGCCAAATAGGTGCATTATTGGTCGAGGCTACTGTCCTAAGTACCCCTTGCTCCAATAAGCTGTCTATTACCTTTCCAATTTCTCCCTCTGCCTCTAGGGGAAATCGGTACTGTTTCTGTGGTCTGGGGTCAGGTCCGGTAACTTGAACCTGTCCAGTCATTCTGCCGCAGTCGTGCCGGTGACTGGCAAATGCTGTCCTGTGTCGGTTTAAAACTGCCCTAACTTGTCTGTCTGTACTAAGCGTGGTCAAGTCGAAACAATAGTCGCCTACTGCGCTAATCCGATTCGCATACTCTCCTACTGTGAGAGTAGCGGGTGCTCTGTCTGATTTTGCCATTCTCCAGACACACTGGTTTACTGGATCAAACGACAGGCCATGGGCATTCATAAAATCGATTCCCAGTATGTGTTCCGCTGTACGGGGTAGATTAACTAAAACAACGGGGTGTCTGGTGGAGATGTTCCCTAGCTGAATTGCTACGGGGGCTGTAATGTGTCCCTGCTGCGAGTGACCTGTAAATCCGCTAAGTGTAATTGTGGATGTGGTCGGCCACGTGTCTGCCTGGGCTGTGGTGGTCGAATTAATTGTGGTACGGGACCCTCCTGTGTCCCAAAGTAATTCTATGGGCTTCCCTCTAACCTTTGCTGTGACTACCGGCCTTCCGGATTGGTCCCAGAGGGTGTCACAGACCCAAGTGGGGGAGCCCGAACACCGTCAGTCCATTCCGTCCACATTGGTCTGTCCTGACTGTAACCCTATACTATGGATGGGCTTCGCTCTATTCCTGTTCAGAGTGCCTGTCTGCTGGTCTCTCTGTGATCACTGTGGGGCATTGCATTATTTTGCAAAATGTCCTAAATGACCACAGTTGTAGCATTCCTGCGACTTCTGTGGAGGGCTGTTCTTCCCTTCGTTTACCCATGCGGGGTTTTGGTGCGCTCTCACTGCCTGAATATCTGCTGCAGCCTGAGCTTCCTCTGGGGTCTTTACCTTAACTTTGCCCTGAACAGATTGTTCCCAAGCACGGGACAATCTTTTCAGAACCCATTTCTCATTATGGGCCTCTTCTGAGGGGTCATAACTATTGCAAGCATTCTGTCCTGCATCTGTGGCATGGAAGATTATGGTGCGGGTCCATTTAACCATGTTGTCTCGGTTTAAATGCGCTCGGTCTAATTCGCCAAAAGCTGCAGTGAAATGGATCCACAGCCTTCCTGCGAATGCTGTGGGGTGCTCTGTCCTTTTTTGTCTACATCTATTTAGACCTTTGACTGGGTCTCCTCTGTTCTACCCTATCGCATCCTGATTCATCTCGTATCAGGACTGCACGTTGCACATCCTGATAGGCTTTTTCATATTGGGTCTGGGAACTGCTCAGATGGGCTAGACACGACTGATGTGCCCTCTTGGCATCATCTACCTCTCTACCCTTCTCTGCCAGCTTCCCTCTTAGCTCGAGGTTTTCCTTTTCGATGTCCCTGACATCCACTTTACTCATTCTGTTTTGTTCCTCTAACTCTGCTCGGAGCGTCCGAACGACCTCCTCAGTGCCTCGCAATTGTGCAAAACAGGACACGATTGCCATCGGCTTGCGTGATTTACTAAGATTCTTCTTATGAATTTGAGAGAGGTTCTCCCACCAAGTATTTAAGCGGAACATAGTGAAAGTCTTACCCGTCTTTTAAAACATTACCAGAACATCCCCTGTTCCAAATTAAGACAGAAGGAGGAAATGGCCATGCAGGCAATGGAACGTCTCATGAATCCAGAGCAGTTCTTGGTCGCAGCGACCAGCAGTAGCAGAGTAGGCCAGTGTCCCGTGTGGGGGCTGGAACTCCGCAAGTATCTAAAAGGAAAAGGATGGCCCCTTTGGAATGAGTTTAGTATGAATGAGGAGACAAGTCCCGGCGGAGTTGCCACTAAATGTTGGTCGTTCTGAGTTAGTGTGTTTAACACTCCTCCAATAGAGGCAGTGTGCTTAACACTCGTTTGGCTCTGTTTCTTATTTCTATGCTCTGGAGTCGCCAGGTGCCGTAAGAGACACCGTCAGAAGCATCAAGGTCAAGTTCAAAGCAATAAAGCTATACACCAATTAGTAAGTCCAAACAGTTAGAGTTTATTATAACAATTATAATAAATACTCATTCACACGCTAAAGACTAACTTACTTCTCTACCATTAAACGACTAATACTTATCTAAGAAGGAACAGGCAAGGTCAGGGAACAAGGCCTTTGTTCAGTTCTGGTCTGCAACTTCTTGATACTACTGGTCGGCACGGGTATAAGCAATGCCTGGGTCAAGGTAGCGATCGTCGTTTTGGCACTTACTTATCGATGGCTGCTGCTCAACGGCTGGTGTAAAAGACAGGATCTGGAGGCTGGAGTCGGAGGCCGGAGACAGGAGACCGAACCATGTGCGGGACCTTCTTTTATAGGTCCCAGGAGGTCCGTGCCCCTTGGGGCGGGCTTCCTCACCTGCTGGGTATCGATTGGGCCTTTCCCCAATCGATATGATTTGAAGCCCCCCTATCCTAGGGTCGTTCCTTGATGGCTGGGGCGGTTCTTAGGACTCATTGTCCTGGTTTCGCTGGCTCCATCATGTCTGCTTCGCTATTGAAAAGTATCAATCGATACTTAAGTGTATCTATTGTGTCCGGGGTTGTCCCGGTATCACCTCATTAGTATGTAGATGGCTTTCCCATTAACATCGCTGCCTGGACTCTGCAGCTGTGGGGAAACCGGTTTTTGCAAATGTCTGAATGCTGCAAGCTTCTGCAAGCTGTTTGCTCTTTACTGTCCGTTTTTCCCTGCAGTCTTTGCAGTTCTCCATTTTGTGTTACTGGTGTCCATCTTAGATGGCTACAATACCCACAGACGCAAGCCAGGACGGCATTGGGGCAGTGCTCCTCCAGCGAGACGACTCCTTGTCCTGGGCTCCAGTGGCATACTCCTCCAAGGCCATGATTGCGACCGAACAACGGTATGCTCAGATCGAAAAGGAGTGCTTGGGTCTCCTGACAGGAATAGTCAAGTTTCATGACTACGCATACGGCCTGCCAAAGTTCATGGTGGAAACAGACCACAGGCCTTTAGTCCACATAATCCAAAAGCATTTAAATGACATGACACCTCGGCTGCAGCGAATTCTTCTTCGTCTCCACCGGTATGACTTCGAACTTGTCTACACACCGGGTAAGGAGCTGATCATCGCGGATGCCCTATCCCGATCCGTCACCACGCCGTGTGAACAGGGCGATTTCATTCACCACATTGAAGCAGAGGTGCAGCTGTGTGCCAGCAACCTCCCAGCCACTGATGAACGAGTTATACAAATATGCGAAGAAACTGCCAAAGATCCCCTACTGCAGCGCGTGATGAAGCACCTCGCCCATGACTGGCAAAAGGGGCAGTGCCCCCAGTTATTCAATGTTAAGGATGAGCTGACGGTTGTTGAGGGGTTTCTTCAAACTAGACTAAATCATTCCCCAAAGCATGCAAAACATGGTGCTCAGACAGATCCATGAGGGTCACCTGGGGGTCGAGAAATGTCGACGCAGGGCTCGGCAGGCAGTTTACTGGCCTGGCATCAGCCAGGACATTGCCAACACAGTCCTCAACTGCACAACATGCCAGAAGTTTCAACTAGCTCAGCCCAAGGAAACGCTGCAACAGCACGAGATCATGACCTCTCCGTGGTCCAAGGTGGGGATAGACCTCTTTCGCGCCAATGGGCGTGATTATGTGCTCCTGGTCGACTACTTCACCAGCTACCCGGAAGTGGTGAAACTGTCGGACCTCACTTCAAAGTCCATCATCAAAGCTGGCAAAGAGACGTTTGCCAGGCATGGGATACCATTCACGGTTATGAGTGACAACGGTCCATGTTTCTGCAGCCAAGATTGGTCCGACTTTGCACTTTTAGTCACATCACATCCAGTCCCCATTATCCGCAATCAAACGGGAAGGTCGAGAAAGGGGTCCACATTGTCAAGCGGTTGCTGTGCAAGACTGCGGATTCAGCCTCGGATTTCAACCTGATGCTATTGGCTAACAGGGCACCCCCTCTGTCGACTGGTTTGTCTCTGGCACAGTTGCTCATGAACCACAACCTGAGGACTACTGTTCCAGCCATCCATGTTCCAGATTTGGGGCAGCAGGGTAGCATGGTGGTTAGCATAAATGCTTCACAGCTCCAGGGTCCCAGGTTCGATTCCCGGCTGGGTCACTGTCTGTGTGGAGTCTGCACGTCCTCCCCCTGTGTGCGTGGGTTTCCTCTGGGTGCTCCGGTTTCCTCCCACAGTCCAAAGATGTGTGGGTTAGGTGGATTGGCCATGCTAAATTGCCCGTAGTGTGCTAATAAAAGTAAGGTTAAGGGGGGGGTTGTTGGGTTACGGGTATAGGGTGGATACGTGGGTTTGAGTAGGGTGATCATGGCTCGGCACAACATTGAGGGCCGAAGGGCCTGTTCTGTGCTGTACTGTTCTATGTTCTATGTTCTATCTTGACCACCTCACGGTGCTGCAGAAGGTGCAGTGATCCAGGGACCAGCAAAAGATCACGTATGATGCTCATGCCACGGATCTGCCTGCGCTGGCTCCAGACGATGTTGTTTGTGTGCAGCTGCCTGAGGGAGGTTGGTCAGCCCCAGCTGTTGTCGTCAGACAGGCTGCTCCCAGATCTTTCGTTGTCCAAATGGCTGATGGCTCCATTTTACGATGCAACAAGAGGGCGCTGCGTTAAGTTCCCTACCCATCACCCGACCGCACTTCTCCGCCTGTCATCATGCCTCCTCCAGACGTCTTGCACCACAAGGGCAGCGATCCCACCTGTCCACAATGCCACCGAGATGGCAGCCATCCCGCCTCCACCTCTGCGGCGATCGACGAAAATTCGTCGCCCACCACAAAGACGGAATCTATAGACTTAAATCTTGTAAATTTTGTTCAGTTTGCTCAGTATCTGCACGATAGATACCTTCCCATGTACATATATTCATTCATTCCCCACTTGTACATAGTTTTGCATACATATACAGCCACGTTCCAAAATTTATTTTAAAAGGGGGAGATGTCATAATATCTACTCATGTGTATCATGAGATGCAGACAGGCAGTGATTGACGCACAGGATAACCAATGAACACACACAACACAGAACAACCTATCACCAGACAGGACACCACCACTATAAAGCCCATTGGGCATTAAGGCTCTCCCTCTCTCACAGGACACGGCCAGGGAGATAGTCACAGTGCACAAGCCAATGAACATCATCACCGTGTGATAGAGAGCTAGTCTGGTCAAGCCAGTAGGAGGTTATCCGTTAGGTTAATAGAGTGTCAACACACAGCAGATTATGTACAGCAATCAACAGGTTCAATAAAACAGTGTTGGACCATCTACTGTGTCGGAAGCCTGTTTCTCGTTTTACTGCATCCAGTTGCAGCCGATGTTAGGCCAACACAGATACCACATCACAGAGCAGAGTTCTTTCCATTCGAATAATTGTTTTCACTCTGATCACACTCCAATGCACCTGTATTACATACCCATTACATATACCAGCCATCATTGTAAGACATGTGTGTGATTGTTGACTTACTGTCAAACGCTTGTAGCCAAATGGCCACCTCGGATGGCGTCCGACATAGGATTCTGGGAGAATTGGACAAGCAGACTGCAGACCAAATAAATACTGATGAATAAACTGCACCCCAGACTCTACGATACACAGGAAAAAGGCCATCTGCAGGCCATCCCAGGAACAATAGAACTATCCTGTCAATCACACTTGTTTACCAGACACAGCAGCACCTAAACTCCTTATTGGAAGGGCCTACATACCCCCAACACTTGCAGGAATGGTCACTGAGTGCCAAACTCAATGTGGTTGCAGCCTCTGATTGGACTGATTGAAACCTGATCAATTGATTGACAATGACCCAGAGACCGCCCAAAAAGGGCACGAAATCTAAGCAGGTTAAAAGGTCCTGCACCACTTTAGAATCTCTCTCTGCAGCAGCAATGGAACAACGTTGATCTTTACCGGCCAACACAAGGCAGACCATCACCCGAGCAACTGAAGGAAGACAAGAGCCAGGAACAGACCAGACCAAGGTCTGAACATTGAGGACTCAAGATTCGGGATACAGATGAAGGCCAATAGCTGTCTGGTACTTGCTAGTCACTCTGAAGTTAACTTAAGATCTCGTGTGAACTAACTCTGTAGTGTAATTAATGTTGAGTGTGTGATTGTGTAACAATAACATCGAATGCATGCAAATATTGATAGATTTAAAGGAACCGACTTGTAGTCATTTGTCCACTGTATACGTGTTAAGACACACTGTGGTTTAGCAACACACTGTAGTAGCATGGATCGTTTTGATGTGTGGATCCCTCCAAGGTAGCAGTAGGATAACATAAACATTACAATCAACAAAAATTATTTGAGCATATGACCCAGGCAAATGTAAACTTAAATTATAGGACAAAGCCCATCATAAATTAGGGATTTCTCCATAGCAAAAACTGCATTATCTGAGAGATTTCACTTTTACATGTTTTGGTAGAATGGGTTAACAGTTCAACTTATTACTTGAGCTTTACTACATTAAAGGAACAGGTGCATTCACATCAGGTTACTGAGAATTCAGCCAAATTTCAGAATGTGAACATTTTGATTGAAAATCCACATTTGAATCAGTCTAATTTCCTCCATGTGGTTTGTAAAGTTAATGGATTTAAAAGGGAATCCGGGTCCTCACTCAAATTCCATCCTGAGCTCAAATTAAAATCTTCAACTTTAATTATGTGTGGCATGTGTGCTCTTGCAGCTGGAGCCCAGTCCTCTATGAAAATTCTAGAATGGGTCCCGGCTTAGAAAACGGCCACAAACATAGGCTAAGCAGAGCTGTACTGGAATGGAAGAGTTAAGAGGCAAATAATTGCAGGCAGTGAAATTGGAGAGACTACAACAGCAAAATCTTGTGGGACTACTGGCCAGCCCGGTTGTTGTGATCACTGGTGTTCACGTAAGCAAGGTTGGATATCGAGTTGCCCTGGGTCTGAATCTTTCTGTCCATCTTTCTCCTTAGGCCCAGAAAGGAAAACTACTTATCGTCCAAGTAAACCTCGGGCATGCTTCATTTATCATTTTCCTTTTTTTTTTAACTAACTTCAAATGCCAGGAAACATTAAAAGGTTATTCTTAAATGTATTGCTTGTGTTGCCTGACTGAGAAGTGCATTCTGTTTCAAGGACTCACTAATCATTTTTGCACCACTTGAGTGATGTGGATTTTGGACTCTCTTATGAGTCAAATGGACCACATGGAAGTTGTGATAAGCAACTTGGGCACTTCAACAATAAGAAATGGACAGTAAGTAATTTTTGTTTCATCCTGAAGTTACGTTTTTGTTGCCCTCATTGCAATGGTGAGAGATGGTGGGCTTACGCTTTCACAGAGCTCCCCGATGCGCCATGTATTCTAGGCTGGTTAATAAATAACTTCATAGTCTGTGTCACGGCTCATGCAATTGGGTCCAGATGGTCAACAGACGAAGAACATGTGTGCGAAGCATCTGGGAAATCAAACCTGCAGCAAGTATTTCCTTTATCGATACTTAATCCTTCTGAATTTTTAAACATAATCAAGTGAAGCTCAGTAATAAAATGTGGAAATGATATCAGCAAAACAATGAGGGCATACGTGTCTGGCATGGTCTCAGCCCTGAGTGACTTATTAGAACTAAATCTAAACATTTAAATTTTGACGGAAACATCACATCTGTACCTTAATCAGGAGCAAGAGGTTCTGTTTTAGTTGTGCCTACCCTATATACTGGAGCAAGGGAATGGTGAGAGGGATTTAGTTAAACATTACTAACCTCTAATATACTGACTGCTGTGGTGTTGACTTTGGTGTCTACCTGGTCAGGATTGTGTTGGGATGCGAGTGGGTGCAACTTGCTGTTACGTCATTTGCGGCTATGTGAAATCTTCTGAAACTTGGTTCTCAAAAATGATATACCGTCGACCACGTACTCATAAATAGGCCATTTCACTTGAAACTGTGAGCAGAGAGCAAGAAGACAAAAGTCCATGATTTATAGGCCTGCCTTGGGACTGGTGATTAATATGAGTGCCCTGTTCCAATGAACTGTGGAAATATAGAAAATACTTCCAAGAAAAGTAGTTAATGTTGTGTCAATTAACACCTCTAAAAAAAGGAACCAGCTGAGGATGAGGTTATGGGTGGGACTGAGGTTTACGACTTTAAGTACAGACAGAGGATTGAATAACTATTGGGGATCCCAGCCTGTTGGCGACATAGTGTATTGGTCATGGAGGAGTCCGGAAAGGAGAGTCAAAAAATGGTTTATTTCCTAGAAGAAAGTATTTACAGATAACAGTCCCTGTCGGGACGACTCTGCAGCTCTGTCCGTACCTGGGCCAGCTTTTATGGTACTGAATTAATGAGCCCACTGACGGGCTTCTACCCCTCAGTGGGGGAGCTCATACTCCACGAGGCTCTTGGGGAGACTAATCGGCTCATGTCTGTGAGTCTCGTGATGTTATAATATTCCTTCCTCCCCCCGCATAGTCTGTAAGTCCCTCTTCCCTGAAGAAGGGAAAGCAGGAGGATATCTGTTCCTTTTTGTCCATGGCTGTGCTTCCAGCGGCTGCAGGGTTGGGCTGGGCGGTGTAGAGCATGTCGGGGAACCCTGTTTCTGCGATGGCTGTCTGGAGGGGGGCACCACTGGTGATTGATCCCTGTCAGGGTCACCTTTAGAAGCCTCGGATGTCCAGGTCTCTATCTCAGTGTCGGAGTCCACTACATCTCACATCTCGGTGTCGGGGCCCCCAGGGTACAATGTCCCCAGGCCCCGATATGCTAGGGCTTTGTGGCTGCAAGATTGTTCATTGGTGGGGTATGGCCTAACTCTGCCCCACTGCTCCTGAAGTGGTCAAGGTATTACCGTACAGCCCGTTTGCACATCTTTATCTAATCTGTCTGATGTACTGCTGTCTGATCTGTTGTACCACTGTCCCTGGAATCCAATGGGCACTGTCCTCTTTGTTTCAGATGTACACTGCGTCCCGGGTGAAACTCCTGGTCCACGTCCGCCTGCCTTGACTTCACAACTGCAGGTCCTGACCACCTTGTGCTCTCCCGCCAATATCGGGGAATGTGAGAGTGGGGTGGGTCCTGAGCCGACAGCCCATCAACAGTTTGGCTGGTGCTACGCCAGTAGCTAAACAAAAACCATGCCACTCGTGGCTCCACAGACCCCCCGTGGTCTGTTACTTCACCCTTGTCTTGAACGTCTGCACTGCTTTCTCGGCCAGCCCATTTGAGGAAGTGCGATACGGGGCCATGCGGATGTGCCACACCCCATTGCCTTCATAAAGCAATCAAACTCATCACTCATGAATGGGGTGCAGGTGTCTGTGACGAACACCTTTGAAATACCATGGGTGCTGTGGGCGAGCCATTGCTTCTCTACCGTGACCTTCGATATAGTGGACGACATCAATCGACTTCCAACCACTTGCAGTGACATCTACCACGAGTAAAAACATTGACTCTTGCAAGGGGCCAGCAAAATCGGCATGCAGGCACACCCAAGGTCAGCCTGGCCATCCCCATAGATGTGGTGGGGCGGCTGGTGGGAATGTCTGCAGCTCCTGGCATTATTGGGCCAGTCGTTTGATCACGCCCTCCAGGCCTGGCCACCACACTAGTTTCTGGCAAGCATCTTAATTTCCAACACCCCTGGGTGTCCGTTGTGCAGGTCCAAGTGAATCAGTTATCTGCCCTGGCTTGGGACCTTGATGTGAGCTCCCCACGGGAGGATGCCATCTTCTACACTGAGGTCCAGCTCGGGAAGCGTCACTTTCTGGCTCCCATGTGGGTCGATGTGGTGTACTTTCACCAGTATTGAATTCTTTTGCATCCAGTTACATATCAAGGTGGCGGTGACGGGCAAGGTGCCCATGAAGTGGAGCTTCAATAGGACTTTGTCGGTCCTTTGTAGAGCTCAAGGGGGTGCGGGAGGGGTGCTGTCAGCAGCGGGAACTTGCTCAGCGTGTCTGCCTTTGCAATCTGTGAAGCTGGAAGACGTACTCGTACGCTGCTAGCAACAGGGCGCATCGCTGAAATAGGCGGACCATATGGGCGTCAACGCCTTGTCTTCTTTAAAACCCCTAGCAATGGTTCATGGTCCATCACAATGCTGAATTGATGCCTATCTATGTATTGGTGAAATTTCTTCACCTCAAATACAACCAAACCTTCTTTCTCACTGTGCGTAATTGCGCTCCGCAGCGGCCAAAGTCCTTGATGCGTATGCTATCGTCCTCTTACTACCATCTGCCATGCAGTGCGACAACGCTGCTCTGATTCCTTAAGACGAGATGTCTCACGTCATCAAAAGGAGCTTCACAGGGTCGTAATGTGTCAATACCCTCGATGACGTTAGCTGCTGCTTCACCCTGGGCATAGGTCTCCTCCTGAGGTGTTCTCCACTCCCATTCTTGGTGCTTCTTCAGCAATGCGTATAGTGGGCCGAGGATGGTCGCCAGGCCAGGAGTAAATTTCCTGTAGTAGTTTATGAGTCCTAATAACAGCCGTAACTCTCGTGTTTCAGATGTGGGGCTTGCTTTAGTGCCTGCCCCCTCGCCTCAACTGGATGTCATCCATTCTGATCCACGTGATACCCCAAGTATGTAGCTTCCTTGACATAGAAAACAGACTTTCCCTTCTTGAGGTGGACTACCCTCTCAGAGAATAGTGGAGGACTTCCTCCAGATTGCTCAGGTGATCAGGCTATTGTCCAGGTAGACCGCCACATGCGGCAATCCTCTCAGGATGTTCTCCATAACGCGCTGAAATATTGCACAAACTGAATACACTCCAAATGGCAACATTGTTTACTCACACAGTCCCCTGTGGGTATTAATGGTTACCTAACGCCTGGAATCAGCGTCCAGCTCCATCGTGGAGGTGGCTCATGTCGAGCTTGGAATAGGAATGACTGCCAGACAACTTCGCATGTAGGTCTTCTATCCATGGCAGGGGAGCCTGTCCAGACAAGAGGCCTTGTTTATCGTCAAATTATAATCTCCACACAAGCATACGGGTTTGTCAGTTTTAGTGCCTGGGTTACCTGTCCTGCCCAATCAGCAAACCGTACCAATCAGGCGATACAAAGGCCTTCCAATCGCTTAAGTTTGTCCTCAACTTTTCGAGCAGCGCACAGGGGTCCAGGTGGGCCCAGGAAGTACTTTGACTGGGCATCAGTGTCCACATATATCTTGGCCATGGCTCCCTTAATCTTGCCCAGGTCCTCCTGGAAGACCTCTGGGTACTTCTCCAATACTTCATAAAGTCCTTCAGTGTCCATCTGGAAGATCTGTTGCCAGTCCAGCCGGAGGCATTGTAGCCAGTCAGGGTCCAGCAGACTCAGGCCGGACCATGCACTATTATTGACGTCAGCCAAAGAACTGTTGCCCATAAGTAACTGGGGTCATCGCCGTGCCCGTGATGGCTAGGGGCTCCCCCAAATAGGTCACTAGCCTTGCCTCAGTGCCCCGCAAACCAAACTGTTGAACCCCAATCCTGATTCTCTCGGAGGTCTGCCTTCCTATTACTGAAACTGCAGCCCCCATGTCCAATTCTATCCCGAATGGGTAACCGTTCACCTGGACAGTAATCCTGATAGGGGCGACTCGTGGTGTGGCAATGCAATACAATTGCAAACACTCCCGGTCCTCAGGTTGTTCTATGTGGTGACTCCTGGCTCTGGGCCGGTGTCTCTCTTGGGTAGGGCGGCGAGTTCGCTGGCTGACCTGTGGTTTCCAATCCTTGTGGTTTCGCTCGCTGCATGCCTTGAATCATCCTCTATCGATTCCGGGGGGCGGTGTCCCCGTCTGGCTGTAGCAACCCTTAGCCAATGGACCTGGTCACGATGGTGGTCGGGCCTGGGTGGAGTTTCAGAGACTCAGTCTTAGGGCTGCTGTTCACCGGAAAGTGGGGTGTCCTATGCTGTAGATCTCCACTCCTTGCATCCCCTGGAGTTCCTGGACTCCCTTCTCGGTAGTATCCCATGAGATGGCCTTTTTTGGGTTCAGCAACGGCTTGGCCAGGAATTTCCGCTGGGTCGCCATATTATTTCCTCTGCATACAAGGTGGTCTGTAGCATCTCGACCCATAGTCGCAAAACTCCAGCAGTTTGTGCAATCACGCCTAAAACTCCATAACAGACTCACCTGGGGTCCTCTCGGCAGTATTAAATTGGCACCTCTGTACGATAACTGACAGCTTGGGTTGTAGTGGTTTGCCACAAGTGTCACTAACTTTTTGAACATCTTGGAGTCTGGGCTACGGGGTATGTTACGCTCTTTATTACGCTGAAAGTGCGGGACCCATAGGTGGTCAGAAAAATCACTGTCTAGTGACCATCCCCAGCGATAGCGCATACAGTCCGCATACTGAGTCCAATCCTCTACACTCACATTGAATGCTTTGAGTCAGCCAGAGAGTGGCATTTTCAAAATGGTGCAAACCCTATTCCTCCATGAAGAGATGTGGTCCAAATGGTTAGCAGCACCGACTGTAGTTCCGCTTTATCCTCGTCGCCAAAGTAGCAGTCATGGAGGAGTCTGGAAAGGAGAGTCAAAAAATTGTTTATTTCCTCGAAGAACATATCTACGTATTGCAGCTCGGCCCCTACCTGGGTAGGTTTTTATTATACTGAATTAACTAGCCCACTGATGGGCCTCTGCCACTCAGCAGGGGCGTCCGTACTTCACAAAGCTCATGGTAAGATTAATTGGGTCATCCCCGTGAGTCTTGGAGTTATAACACATGGGGAAATCATCTGTAGAAAGGAAACAGCATTGAAAAATATGAATCAGAATTTTGGGGTTGTTCCTCAATGACTTTGAGGGGCAGTGATGAATTTTGCTTAGCTTTCCCAGAGGAATAAATGGGATACATTCCATGTTTTACAAAATTGAATACAGTATGTGGAAAGAGTGAGTCTTGCTGAGGAAATAATTTATAACCTTTTTTGTTTTTGAGTTTTTTTATTATCCTATGCTGGGGAAAAATCATGGGCGTGTTCAGGGATTTTGATCATGCTAACAGAGGAGAGAAGGAAAAAAGGAGAAAGGGGAGAGAGAGAAGAAAGGAGCACCAAAGGAAGGATGGTGAATCAATATGGGTAAAATGTTATATCTTTCTGTAAGGAGTTGTACGATTTTCAGCTGTATCCTAAAAATAATCACGAACTCCATAAAAGAACAAACAAATTAACTTCGACTTATATAGCACCTTACTGTTTGTCTTAGAAATTATTTAAAATACTTCACACATTAACATGGTGCACTTGCTATTATTATGCCGGCACATACAATCATCTTTTTGCACAGCAAGACTTCAACAAACAGTAATACAGTAAATAGAACAAAGAACAAAGAAAAGTACAGCACAGGAACAGGCCCTTTGGCCCTCCAAGCCCGTGCCAACCATGCTGCCGTCTAAACTAAAATCTTCTACACTTCCTGGGTCCGTATCCCTCTATTCCCATCCTATTCATGTATTTGTCAAGATGCCCCTTAAATGTCCCTGCTTCCACCACCTCCTCCGGCAGCGAGTTCCAGGCACCCACTACCCTCTGCGTAAAAAAACATACCTCGTACATCTCCTCTAAACATTGTCCCTTGCACCTTAAACCTATGCCCCCGAGTAATTGACCCCTCTACCCTGGAGAAAAGCTTCTGACTATCCACTCTGTCTATGCCCCTCATAATTTTGTAGACCTGTATCAGGTCGCCCTTCAACCTCCGTCGTTCCAGTGAGAACAAACCGAGTTTATTCAACCGCTCCTCACAGCTAATGCCCTCCATACCAGGCAACATCCTGGTAAATCTCTTCTGCACCCTCTCTAAATAACCAGTTAATTTATTTTTGATAATATTGGATGAGGAAGGACTGCTGGTTCAGACACTGGAAAATTCCCCGCTCCCAGTGCCGTGGGATCTTTGGCACCAAAAAGAAAAATTGGAAATAGCAGGCATGGGCTCAGTTTAACATTTCCTTTCAATTAGAGCCTAAAGTGTGAAATTCCGCTTTAATTAAAAATAGGAAGTATTTTTTCTGTATTGACCTGCTAATGAAATTGCAATTTAAAGCCATTCGCATCTGCGATTTCATTGGAGTTATTAATTGCTGAGAATAATAGCTGTTTCCCTGTTTATCATTGAAATAAGAATTTCACTCTTTTAATTTTCCAAAATGTTCGATGAAAAATTAATTGAGTCTTGTCCAGTTTTGTCCAGTTTATCAGCTGAAATTCACGACTGAACAGAAGGAAATAGATCAATTGATGTGCTTCTTTTTAGTCCTGATAGTTTTAGTTCTGCTGGGTTCCCTTACTGACGTGAGTCAATACTCCAAACTGTGTTCCCAGATATATTACTTTGTACTGTTGTTACTCAATGGCTTCACTGCTTCATTGTTTTTATTCATTCACAGGATGTTGGTGCAACTGGATAGAGCAGCATCCGTCAAATAAAGTTGTGCATTGTTGGTCTGAGGAATCGGATGATCTCCTACGGGACTGCTTAGAGTCAGTGGACTGGTCAGTATTTAAAAACTCTGCGACCAGCCTGAACGAGTACATCACTACAGTAACTGACTTCATTAGTAATTGTGTAGAAGACTGTGTGCCAAAGAAGTGTGGTAATCACTACTGATGTATATATTAGGTGATTTGTGGTAAGGCCCTGTACTACAGGTACGGGGGTAGTTCCCTGCCTGCTGGCTCCGCCCAGTAGGCGGAGTATAAATATGTGTGCTCCCTGTACAGCAGCCATTTCACCAGCTGCTGTAGGTGGCCACACATCTTAGTGCATTAAACTCTCGATTGTATCCAACTCTCATCTTTGTGCAATTGATCGTGCATCAATAAGCAAATCCGCGTGTTTCCCAACCGGAAACTCTGGATGAACAGGGATATTCACCGCTTACTGAAGTCTAGGTCTGAGGCGTTCAAGTCAGGCAACCCTGAACTCTACAAGAAAGCCAGATATGATCTAAAGAAATCCATCAAAGATGCCAAAAGACAGTACCGGAGCAAGCTCGAGTCCCAGGCCAGCCACACGGATCCCCACCGTCTATGGCAAGGTCTGCAAGACATAACGGGCTACAAGATGAAGGCATGTAAAATCGTCGGCTACAACGCACCCCTCCCTGATAAGCTCAATGCATTCTGTGCCCGCTTTGAGCAAGAGGTTAGCGAGAGCGAGCCCTCCACCCCAGAAGCCGTGGATGAACTTGTATCTGAGATCACCACTGCAGACGTCAGAGCAGCCTTCTCGAATGTCAACCCATGGAAAGCCACTGGCCTGGATGGGGTACCCGGACGAGCACTCAGGTCTTGCGTGGATCAGCTGGCGGGGGTACTCGCAGACATCCTGAACCTCTCTTTACAACAATCTGAGGTCCCTATCTGCTTCAAGAAAACGACCATCATACCTGTACCAAAAGATGTCAAGCAGCATGCCTTAATGACTATCGTCCAGTGGCTCTGACATCCATCATCATGAAGTGCTTCAAAAGGTTAGTCATGGCACGAATCAACTCCAGCCTCCCAGATTGTCTAGATCCACTACAGTTCGCCTACCGCTGCAACAGGTGCACAGCAGACCCGATCTCCATGGCCCTGCACTCTACCCTGGAACACCTGGATAACAATGACACCTATGTCAGTCTCCAATTTATCGACTACAACTCAGCCTTCAATACCATCATTCCTGTGAAACTCATCTCCAAACTCTGTGGGCAGAATTCTCCGCTCCCTACGTGACGTGGGAGAATCATGGGAGGGCTTCCCGACATT
Source organism: Scyliorhinus canicula (assembly GCF_902713615.1). Lineage (NCBI taxonomy): Eukaryota > Metazoa > Chordata > Chondrichthyes > Carcharhiniformes > Scyliorhinidae > Scyliorhinus > Scyliorhinus canicula. The sequence goes on along the minus strand of NC_052149.1, from coordinate 149,995,870 downwards.
TTTTACCCCCCTCGGAAAAATCGCTGCTCGCCGTTTTTCACGGTGAACGGCGATTCTCCGAGCCCGATGGGCCGAGCGGCCGGCCCTTCACGCCCGTTTCACCACAGCAGCAACCACACCTGGTCGCTGCATTCGTGAAACGGGCGCCAGATGCCTGTTTGGTGCATCTAGGGGCCCGATTTGGACGGGAGCACCGTGACTGTGCTCGGGAGGGGATAGGCCCGCGATTGGTGCCCACCGATCATCGGGCCAGCGTCCAAAACGGACGCACTCTTTTCCCTCCACCGCCCGGCAAGATCAAGCTGCCACATCTTGCCGGTCGGTGGTGGAGAAAGACGGCACCGCGCATGCGCAGGTTCGTGCCGTCTGCGCGTTGATGTCATCTGTGCATGCGTGGGTTGGAACCGGCAACCCGAGCATGCGCGGATGACATCAGAAAAGCGCCGTTTCCGCGTCATTTCCGGCGCGACAAGGCCGCGTCCGGGAATGATGGGGGCCTGCTCCTAGCCCCCCGGGTGGGGGTGAATTAGGTGCGGGGAGCAGGCCCCGAGGCCGTCGTGAACCTCGGCCGATTTCACGACGGCCATCCCGATTTTTATCGGGAGCGGAGAATACCACCCTGTGGCCTTGGCCTTGGCTCCTCCCTCTGCGACTGGATCCTGAACTTTCTAACCCACAGGCCACAATCAGTAAAGATAGGCAACAACACCTCCTCCACAATCATCCTCAACACCGGTGCCCCACAAGGCTGTGTCCTCAGCCCCCTGCTTTCTCCTTATACACCTATGACTGTGTGGCCAAATTCCCCTACAACTCGATTTTCAAGTTTGCTGATGACACCACTGTAGTGGGTCGGATTTCAAACAATGACGAAACAGAGTACAGGAATAAGATAGAGAATCTGGTGAACTGGTGCGACGACAATAATCTCTCCCTCAATGTCAACAAAACGAAGGAGATTGTCATTAAATTCAGGAAGCGTAGTGGAGAACATGCCCCTGTCTACATCAATGGGAAAGAAGTAGAAAGGGTCGAGAGCTTCAAGTTTTTAGGTGTACAGTTTACCAAAAGCCTGTCCTGGTCCCCCATGCCAACACTATAGTTAAGAAAGCCCACCAATGACTCTACTTTCTCAGAAAACTAAGGAAATTTGGCATGTCACCTACGACCCTCACCAACTTCTACAGATGGACCATAGAAAGCATTCTTTCTGGTTGTATCACAGCTTGGTATGGAGCTTGCTCTGCCCAAGACCGCAGGAAACTACAAAAGGTCATGAATGTAGCCCAATCCATCACGCAAACCAGCCTCCCATCTATTCCCTCTGTCTATAATTCCCGCTGCCTCAGAAAGGCAGCCAGCATAATTAAGGGCCCCACGTACCCCGGACATACTCTCTTCCACCTTCTTCCGCCAGGAAAAAGATACCAAAGTTTGAGGTCACGTACCAACCGACTCAAGAACAGCTTTTTCCCTACTGCCATCAGACCTTTGAATGGACCTACTCGTATTACGTTGATCTTTTCTCTGCACCTTGCTATGACTGTGACATTATATTCTGCAGTCTCTCCTTCCTTCCCTATGTACGGTATGCATTGTTCGTATAGCATGCAAGAAACAATGGGCGGAATTCTCCGCTCCCCACGTGGCGTGGGAGAATCGTGGGAGGGCCTCCCAACATTCCTTACGTCCCCCCTGGTGCCCCCGCGATTCTCCCCCCCCCCCCGGAAAAATTGCGGCTCGCCGTTTTTCACGGCGAACGGCGATTCTCCGAGCCCGATTGGCCGAGCGGCCGGCCCTTCACGCCCGTTTCACCATGGCAGCAACCACGCCTGGTCTCTGCATTCATGAAACGTGCGCCGGATGCCCGCTTGGGGCATCCAGGGGCCCGATTGGGACGGGAGCACCACGATTGTGCTCCGGAGGGGATACGCCCGCGATCGGTGCCCACCGATTGTCGGGCCTGCGTCCAAAACGGACGTACTCTTTCCCACCCGCCGGCCGGCAAGATCAAGCTGCCACGTCTTGCTGGGCGGCGGTGGAGAAAGACGGCACGGCGCATGCGCGGGTTCGTGCCGTCTGCACGCTGATGCGAAGCACCATTCGGGCGTCTTTTCCGGCGGCCGAGGTTGCGGCAGGGAACCACGGGGGCCCGCTCCTAGCCCCCCAGGTGGGGGTGAATTAGGTGGGGGGAGCGGGCCCCGAGGCCGTCGTGAACCTCGGCCGAGTTCACGACGGCCTCCGCGACTTTTGGAGCCGGCGGAGAATACCGCCCAATACTTTTCACAGTATACTAATTCATGAGACAATAATAAATCAAATCAAAAATTTGTTGCCAATCCCTCGTCACCCTTAGGAACATGGTAGTGAGCTGCCTTCTTGAACCACTGCAGTCCATGTGGTGTGATTACACCCACAGTGCTGTTAGGGAGGGTGTTCCAGGATTTTGACCTAGTGACAGTGAAGGAATAGCAATACGGTCCCAAGTCAGGAGGGTGTGTGGCTTGCAGAGGAACTTGCAGGTGGTGGTGTTCCCATGCAATTCCTGCCCTTGTCCTTCTCAATGGTCGAGGTTGTATGTTCAGAAGGTACCATTGAAGGAGCCTTTGTGAGTTGCTGAGTGCACCTCATAAATGGTGCGCATGGTTGCTATTGTTTGTTCGAGAGAGTGGAGGGAGCAACGGTTGGACGGAGTGAATGTTTCAGATGGTTGATGAAGCGCTGTTCAAGCAGGCTGGTTTGCTCTGGATAGATGCTCCAGACACCATTGAAAGCCTGCCTGTCAAGGCAGAGCTGAATATTGAACTCACAGTGGAGGGGCTTCACAAAGCTATTGACTCACTTGCCTTGGGAAAGCCTCAGGTGCTAATGCTATGCTGCCTGAACTTAGTGAAGGCAGAACTCACGCAGCTCTACACATTCTTTGTCTCTGCTGGAGGGAGGGAGCAGTGCCCCAAAATACACGTGATGCAAAGACTGTGTGTTGTACAAGGACTTGACCAACGACAGCATTTACAACAACTATCGAGGCATCTGTCTACTGAGCGTGGTGGGAAAAATATTTCCATGTGTTACCCTTGTCAGACTGCAAATCCTGGTTGAACACATCTGAACCTCAATGTGGTTTCAGAACTGGAAGATGATCTTCTCAGTCCAGGAGCTGCAAGAGAAATGCCAAGAGAAAAGGAAATCACTGTATATTGCCTTTATCGATCCCACCCAGACATTGAATCATGTGAGCAGAGACGGTCTATTTAAACTGCAGGGGAAAATTGGTTGTCTGCCAAAGCTGCTCAACAGGATGGATAAGGTCATCCAAGACAGAACAGCAAAATCCTTTGAGATCTGCAGTGGGGACAAAAAGGGTTGTGTTCTGGCACTCGATATGCTTTGGCATATTCTTCTCTTTGCTGCTGTCAAATACGTTTTGACGGAATGTTGTTCAGCCTTGCTCCCCTGGGATCCAAGACAAAGGTGTGCCAAGTCCTCATTGGGGAATTGCTCCACGCGGATGATGCTCCACTAACATTCCATACTGAGGAATACCTCCGTCATGGGTGGACTCGATCACATCTGTAAAGAGTTTGGTTTAACTATTAGCATCAGAAATACAAATGTTATGCTCCAGGGTGCGGCCATGCCGCCATCTTTCAGTATTGACAATACGGTGCTGGAAGTTGTTGACAGCCTCAAATATCTAGGCTTCACAATCACCAACAATCTGTCACTTGATCCTGAGATAGACTCACACATCAGGAAGGGAATGCAGAACAACAGCAACCTGACTGAGATACAGAACTATGAGACTACCAAGCCTCCATCCTCAACACACTCCTCCACACTGGTAAGACCTTGAGAACATACTCCAGGCAGGAGAAAATGCAGAACAGCTTCCACCTGGCTGATGGAATATACCGTTCAAATTCCAATCCAGAGACTTGAGAACATAAAATCTAGGCTTACCCACAGTGCAGTAGTGAGGGAGAGCTGACTTGTTGGAGGTTCAGTCTTTTGGGGTGGATATTCTTCTGGAGTCCACCTCTTGGGTGGATATAAACCATCCGATTCACATGATTCAAAGGAGTTCTCTCTCATCCCGATCATCAGCAAAGTAATGGACTGCGTCAGCACAGTGCTATCAAGTGGCATGTACTCATCAATAATCAGCTCACAGATACTCAGTTTAGGTTCCACCACGGTCACTCAGCTTCTGACCTCAATGCAGTCTTGATCCAAACGTGACAGCATTTGACTGAGTGTGGCATCAAGGAGCCCAAGCCAAGCTGGAGTCAATGAGAATCAGAAGGAAAACTCTCTGCTGGCTGGAGTCATACCGAGCACAAAGGAAGATGGTTGTGGTTGTCGGGGATCAATCATCTCAATCCCAAGACATTGTTGCAGGAGTACCTCAGGATAATGACTTGGCCCAACCCATGTTCAGCTGTTTCATCAATGCCCTTCCTTCCATCTTAAGGTTAGAAGTGAGGATGATCGCTGACAATTGCATAATTTTCAGCATCATTCGTGACTCCTCCGATACTGAAGCAGTTTGTGTTTGAATGAAGCAGGACCCAGACAACATTACGGCTTGGACTGATAGACCCAAGGGAAACCCGGGATGAGCATAAATGCTGACCTAGCCAGCAATGCCCACGTTCCATGGATGAATGAAAAAATAAGTGGCAAGTAACATTTATGCCACACAAGTGCCAGGGAATTGCCGTGATATCATGGTGGTATTGTAATTCACAGACTGACCACTATGAGTCTCATTAGTATATGAGTGAATGTTAGAGTCAGGTGACCTCAGACTGACTAGGGTGCAGTGTAGAGGGAAAATTGCACTCCCGTGCCCAGTTTCTACTTCACCTTGGTCATATTCGCCTCCCAGTTTTTGGTGCACACCCCTGCCTATTCACACCAAATCACCATCATCTGCATTAATATGGCCTAATGGTGATGGGGACAGGGAATTGGTCAGCCCAGTTCAACTCATGGCTTTGCTCTTGCCACAATTTACTTTTGCTCTAAAGGTCAGTTCAAATTGTTCATACAGCATCCCTAAAGTGCAAAAACAGGCCATTCAGCCCATTGAGTCTGCACCGACCCTCTGAAAGAGCTTCCCACCAAGGCCCACTCCCCCGCCTTATCCCCATAGCCCCAACTAACCAGCACATCTTTCGACACTAAGGAACATTTTTATCATAGCCAGCCCACCTAACCTGCACATCTTTGGACTGTAGGAGGAAACCGGAGCACTTGAAGGAAACCCGTGCAGGCACAGGGAGAATGTGTAAACTCCACACAGGCAGTCACCCAAGGCCAGAATTGAACCCTGTTGTGGTGATGCAGCAGTGCTAACCACTGTGCCGTTCAGATGCCCATCAGTCTGCACACTGATAACAGATCCGAGGAGAGGATGATGACATTGTTCATGTACAAGGAGCTTTTTACCCGAGTGCCTCCATTACCTGGGTGCATCACCTGTCTCCTGCCTGCATCCTTCCCAATGAACTCAACAAAGGCTTCAATACAACACACAAACAGGACAGAGGAGAGAGGACAGTCCTGCCTGACTCCAGATTTAATCTTAAAGCTTTCTAATTCGCACCCATTGATTGAAACAGCATTACTGATATTTGTGCAAAGTAGCCGGATCCAATTGCACATTTTCACCTAACCCATTTTGGAGAGCGAATCCATCATGCAGTGTGCAATATTCTGTCAAGAAAGGCCTTTTCCGACTTCCGGTGGCGGCGATGTCCGAGTGAGCCGCACATTCGGTGGGCTCTCACTCCGGCGGGACTGAACAGCTGTTTCCCCGCGATAGCGGGACCACGGAGGCGGCAGAAAGGCTGCCGGGAACAGAAGAGGAGAGCGGGCTGCAGAAAATGAAAGTGTGGGAGGCCAGCAGGTGAGGAAGAAAGAGAGAGAGACGGAGGCAAGGAGGAAGCTGACCTGAAGGGTAAGATGGCGGACCCACGGACCTTCCTTCCTCCAGGACAAAGGGAAAAAAAAGTTTGGAGTTGCTGAGGAGGGACAGCTTGGACCCACTTCAGATGCCCAGGAGGGGGTAAAAATTTAAGGTGCTGGGCAAAGGAAAGCGGCAGCGAAGGCGCTGAGGAGCGGGCTGCGGCATATGGAACAGCGGGATTCCAGAAGGCAGAAGAAGAAGGAGAAAAAGGGACAGAGACAAGGACCTGAAGAAAATTACCTGGGACCTAAGATGGCGGACCCCGGACTCAGCAATCCAGTTGGCGCTGGATAACATGCTCCAGGTAATGAAGTCCAGTTTTGAAGCGCTGAAGCGGGACAGCTTGGACCCAATCCAGAAAGCGGTGGATCAGCTGAACCAGAGGATGGACGCCCAGGATGTTAAAGTTAAGGAGCTGGGAGAGGCGGTGGAGGAGCAGGCGGATGCGCAAACGGTTGCAGCGGTAGAAGTGGACGGCCTGAAAGAGCGGCAGAGAAGACTGCTGGACAGAGTGGAGGAGCTGGAGAATAGAATCCGCAGGAACAATCTGAGGATGGTCGGCCTCCCGGAGGGGGCGGAGGGAGCTGATGCTGCAGCGTTTGTAGCAGACCTGCTGAAGCAGCTGATGGGAGCCGAAGCCTTTCCACGACTGTTGGAGCTGGAGGGGGCACACAGAGTGCAGGCAAGGCAGGGGCGGCCGGGCGGACCCCCCCGCCCGATGGTGATTAGGTTCCACAGGTTCGTGGACAAGGAGCGGGTGCTGCAGTGGGCAAAGAGCGCCAGGAGCAGCACGTGGAACAACAGTGTTCTCCGCATTTATCAGGATCTAAGCCAGGAGGTGGCTCGGCAGCGAGCAGCCTTTAAGAATGTCAAGGAGGTGCTGTTCAAGAAGCACGTGAAGTTTGGTCTGCTGTTCCCAGCCCGGCTATGGGTCACGCACCAGGGTCAACACCACTACTTCTCCGAGCCCGAAGAAGCGATGGATTTTGTGAGGGACCTGGGGCTGGTCCCGAAAGGAGGCCCCAAGGACGCGAGTTAGGGCCCGAGGATTTTTGTGGGAAGGAACGCCGAATGTGCCTGGACCGCTGCTCAACGGTTTGCTGGGCCAAAGGGGCCAAGCGGAACATTTGAGACTCTTTCCTTTGTTCATGGACATTTATGTGCTTTTTCTCTTTTTTCTGTGGTTTTTTCCCTTTTAATGTTTTTTTTTTTCCTGTTTGGGCTTTTTGTGCAGCTCGTGGAAGACACTGGAACTGGCTTGCCCCAGTGGGGGGGGGAGGAGGACGGGGGAACAAGGGGAATGGAACAGGAAGGCGCCGGAGTGTTGAGTCACCGGGCTAGCAGATTGGCTAGTCAAGGAAGTCAGATGGGGGGGGAAGTAACAGCCAGTAGATGGCGGGGGTGGGGGTATCGGGGGATGGGGTTAGGGGAGGGGGGGGGTTGTTCTGCTGACGGGAGAGGGACTTGAAATAGGCACTGGAAAGGAGGTCGAGGGTGGAGGCAGCCAAAGGGCGGGCCAGGAATGGCGCGACGCACGGGTCAGGGGCCGGCCCGAGAAAGGCTATGGCGGGGTGGGGGGGGTGGGATGTGCCCCCCGACCAGGCTGATCACCTGGAACGTCAAGGGACTGAATGGGCCGGTTAAGAGGGCGCGGGTGTTCGCGCACTTGCGGGCCCTGAGGGCGGACGTAATTATGTTGCAGGAGACACATCTGAAAGTGTCAGACCAGACCAGGCTAAGGAAGGGCTGGATTAGCCAGGTCTTCCACTCGGACTTCGACTCGAAGTCCAGAGGGGTGGCAATCATGATCAACAAGCGCGTGCAATTTGAGGCAGAGGGCATATCTGCAGACAGGGGGGGGCAGATACCTGATGGTACGGGGCAGACTGGAGGGGAGAAGGGTGGTGCTGGTGAATATATATGCCCCGAACTGGGATGACGTGGACTTTATTAAAAGAGTGCTGGGGAAGATCCCGGACTTGGATTCTCGCAAGCTAATAATGGGAGGGGACTTTAACATGGTCCTTGACCCGACTTTGGATCGGTCGGGTCCCAGAACGGGTAGACTCTCAGCAATGGCAAGGGAGCTGAAAGGGTTTATGGGGCAAATGGGGGCAGTGGACCCCTGGAGAGAGGGACAGCCAACAGGAAGGGGCTACTCGTTTTACTCGCACGTCCATAAAGTATATTCCAGGATAGATTTCTTTGTAATAAGCAGGGACTGTATGGGGGAGGTAAAGAACACGGAATACTCAGCAATTACCATTTCAGACCATGCCCCGCATTGGGTGGACCTGCAGTTCGGGGGAGCGAGTTATCAACGCCCGCAATGGAGGCTAGATGTGGGACTGCTGTCGGAGGAGGGGATCTGCGAGAGGCTTCGGAAATGTATAAAAAATTACCTGCAGGTGAATGACACTGGGGAGGTCTCAGCGGCGACCGTGTGGGAGGCGCTAAAGGCAGTAGTTCGGGGGGAGCTGATTTCAATTGGGGCCCACAAAGCCAAGGCAGACCGGGCAGAGATGGATAGATTGGTCAGGGAAATGGGCCGGATAGATGAAGAGCACGCGGAGTCCCCGGGGGAGGTTTTACTCAGGGAAAGGCGGAGGCTACAGGCGGAACTGGGGGCACTATCCACGAGCAGGGCCGTGGAACAGCTTAGGAAGGCGAGGGGAGTGGTGTACGAGTATGGGGAAAAGGCTAGCAGACTGTTAGCGCAGCAACTCAGGAGGAGGGAGGTGGCCAGGGAAATAGGTAGAGTGAGGGACGAGGGGGGGCGCAAAGTGGAGGATCCGGCAGAATTGAATAGGGTATTCCGGGACTTCTATCGTAAGCTGTATACTTCGGAGCCGCCGGAAGAACCGGAGGGGATGAAAAGGTTTCTGGACGGGTTAACATTCCCAACAGTTGGGGGGGGGCAAGTGGAAGAGCTGGGCGCCCCGATTAGAGTAGAGGAGGTATTGGGGGGCCTAAAGGCCATGCAGTCGGGGAAGTCCCCGGGGCCGGATGGATACCCAGTAGAGTTTTATAGGAAGTTCTCTGAGCTGGTGGGCCCGGTCTTGGCGAGGGTTTTCAATGAGGCAAGGGACAGAGGGACCCTGCCGCCGACAATGTCACAAGCCACCATATCTCTGATATTGAAGCGGGGTAAAGACCCGGAGGTGTGCGGGTCCTACAGGCCAATCTCCCTGATTAATGTAGACGCCAAGCTCCTGGCAAAGGTACTGGCGGGGAGAATGGAGGACTGTGTACCGGAGGTGATTGGGGAGGATCAAACTGGGTTCGTTAAAGGTCGGCAGCTGGCGGCCAATCTGAGGAGATTGCTCAACGTGATAATGATGCCCCCGGCGGGTAGAGAGGTGGAGGTAGTGGTGGCAATGGACGCCGAGAAGGCCTTTGACCGGGTAGAGTGGGACTATCTATGGGAGGTGCTCGGACGGTTTGGGTTCGGGGAGGGATTGGTGGATTGGATCAAATTATTATATCAGGCCCCGAGGGCCAGCGTCAGGACTAACAGAGAAGTGTCGGAGTACTTTAGGTTGTACCGAGGGACTAGGCAGGGCTGCCCGCTCTCCCCGCTGCTGTTTGCGCTGGCCATAGAGCCGCTGGCGATGGCGCTGAGAGCCGCAGAGGGTTGGAAGGGGATGGTGAGGGGCGGGGTTGAACACAGGGTTTCTCTTTATGCAGACGACCTGCTCCTGTACGTGTCGGACCCAGTGGCCGGGATGGGAACTATACTGGGAATGCTGAGGGAGTTCGGCCAGTTCTCAGGATACAAATTAAATACGGTCAAGAGTGAAATGTTTGTGGTCCAGGCAAGGGGCCAGGAGAACAGATTGAGAGGGCTACCGTTTAGGCTGGTTGAGGAAATTTTCCGGTATTTGGGAATCCAGGTGGCACGAGACTGGGGCAGGCTGCATAAGTTAAATTTGGCCAGGGTGGTGGAGCAAATGAAGGGAGAGTTTCGGAGATGGGATGCACTCCCGCTGTCGCTGGCAGGGAGGGTGCAGACTGTAAAGATGACAATCCTCCCTCGATTTTTGTTTATTTTTCAGTGCCTCCCGATCTTTATCCCACAGTCCTTCTTCAAAAGAGTTAACGGGCTGATCATGAGCTTTGTCTGGGCGGGAAAGTCTCCGCGGGTAAAGAAGGCGATGTTGGAGAGGAACCGCAGCGAGGGAGGGCTGGCTTTGCCGAGTCTGGTCAATTATTACTGGGCGGCCAACATCGCTATGATAAGGAAGTGGATGGTGGGTACGGGGTCTATTTGGGAGCGGGTGGAGGCGGCTTCGTGCAGGGGCTCCAGTTTGGAAGCCCTGGTCACGGCTCCTCTACCGCTGCCGCCGGCCAAGTACACCACCAGCCCGGTAGTGGTGGCGACCCTGCGGATATGGGGCCAGTGGAGGAGGCATGTGGGGGAGATGGGGGCGTCTGTCTGGGCGCCAATCTGCGACAACCATCGGTTTGCCCCCGGGAGTATGGATGGGGGGTTCCGAGTATGGCGGCGAGCAGGGGCGGGAAGGGTGGGTGATATGTTCCTGGAAGGGAGCTTCGCGAGTTTGAGGAGCTTGGAGGAGAAATTTGGGTTGGTAAGGGGAAATGATTTTAGATACCTACAGTTGCGGGACTTTGTTCGTAGACAGGTCCCATCTTTCCCACGCCTCCCGCCAATGGGGATCCTAGACAGAATAGTCTCTGGGAGGGATGAAGGGGAGGGTAGAGTCTCGGGTATTTATAAGGTGCTCATGAGGGAGGAAGGGTCCCAGACAGAGGAACTGAAACTTAAATGGGAGGAGGAGCTAGGCGGGGAAATGGAGGATGGGCTGTGGGCAGAGGCCCTGAGTAGGGTAAACTCGACCGCGACATGTGCTAGGCTCGGGCTGATCCAATTTAAGGTCGTTCACCGGGCCCATATGACGGTGGCTCGGATGAGCAAATTTTTCGGGATAGAGGACAAATGCGTTAGGTGCGCGGGAGGACCAGCGAACCATGTTCACATGTTTTGGGCATGCCCTGAGCTGAGGGGGTACTGGGAGGGATTTGCGGGGGTCATGTCCCAGGTGCTAAAAACAAGGGTGGTGATGAGCCCAGGGGTGGCAATTTTTGGGGTTTCGGAAGACCCGGGCGTCCAGGGGGAGAAAGAGGCCGATGTGCTGGCCTTTGCTTCCCTGATAGCCCGGCGACGAATATTATTGGCGTGGAGGGACTCAAAGCCCCCGAAGACGGAGTGGTGGCTTGCGGACATGTCGAGTTTCTTGGGGATGGAAAAAATCAAGTTCGCCTTGAGGGGTTCTGTGCAGGGGTTCACCCGGAGGTGGCAACCATTTATTGACTTCTTTGCGGGAGAGTGAGCGTCAGCAGGGGGGGGGGGGGGGGGGGGGTTAGAGTAGAGTAGGAGGGAAAATATGGCGGGTAGTACCGGTGGGAGGGGAGCGGGCTTGTGCAATATGTTACGGTGGAAGTATTGAAAGAACGTGGATGTTTGCACATTTTTGCCTTTTTTGCTTCCTTTCTGATGATGTCTGTAACTGTTTATAAAGCCAAAAACTACCTCAATAAAATTGTTTATTAAAAAAAAAAAGAAAGGCCTTTTCCTGGACCAGGCTGGTAAGGCAGTTATACATCGGTGACTGGGTAAGGTTTTCAGTGATCTTCCTACTGGGAACAACACAAGATCTGATCAGGGTGGATCACCAACTCTAGAACAGACTGGATTCAATGACGGTTGATAGAATTTTGTAATCCACATTTCAAATCCAATTTTTAATTTCATCTTTCCCTTTCTGTGTAGATGGTGGTGATGATGCCATTCCTCGTGGATTTTGATACAATAATAATCTTTTTATTGTCACAAGCAGGCTTACATTAACACTGCAATGAAGTTACTGAGAAAAGCCCCTAGTCGCCACATTCCAGCGCCTGTTCAGGGGCACCGGAATTCAGAATTCTAAGCTGGTACGGGAATTGAACCCGCGCTGCTGGCCTTGTTCTGCTTCGCAAACCAGCTGTCTGCCCACTGAGCTAAATCATCTGGCTAGAAGCATACTCTTATACGCTTCCAGCAGAACTGGACTGATCTAGTCCCACAGAATCGAAAGACAACTTGTCCGGTAAGCCATACCTTCCGGGAGTTTTACTTGTCATGAATGACGTGATGCCCAAAGTTAGCAGTTTATCCTGACTCTCCCATGTATTGGCATGTCAGACCCCATGATAGAGGACAGGAAATGCAAGGCTATCTGCTGTCTGTGGGCTTCCTGTTACACAGATCAGTATAAAAAGATTTGCTGCCGCTCGATCTGTTAGAGTGTGAAGACATTACCGAGCTGTCTTCTTCTTTCATGCTGCTGATCACAGAGCTCCCTGTGTATATATTTTGGAAGAAGAAACATGAGTCTGTCTCATCCTGTTCCACAATTAGCCAATTAGTTTCAGGAGGTGGTCAGTTGGTCAAATCATTTAAAGAGGCTGTGTACAAACATTTTTAAAAAATCCTAACTCACAACGACTTGGTTTCCCAGGTTTCGGACAGATAAGAGGAGATGAACAAGAACTCCTTAACCTGGGTGAGCAACCTGACTGTGGTGATATGCCTGTGAGCAATAACATAGATGGCTGGTGGTGCGCCCTCCAACCAGCAGGTGGTGGGACAGGTGCACCATGTGATCTCAAGACAGTGGTCATGTGACAAGGCACTCCAATATACGTGGAGGCACATTCAGCCATCATCAGATGGTTTTAAGACGTACAAGAGGACAGACATGCACTAGGGGTTGTTCCAGGAGAGTACAAAGAAACTCCATGATAACTTGCTCTGTAACAGATCATTATCTTACTACATGTGATTTAATAAAGATCCTGGTTTGGACAAGTCATAAGTCGTTTGTTGGATCCCTTGCTAGACATCGAACATCAAACACAACATTGTCAGGCGCTCGGTATCTCAGTCTAGGGTGGGATTTTCCACACATTTCCCGGAGATGGCCCATCTGGCCGGTGGCATGATCTTCTGATCCCACTGCGATTCACTCAGAAAATGTCAAAATGTCATTTTGGGTGAGTTTGGTGGGATGTTTCGTATTGGATGCAATGGCGCGATCACGGCCTGTATTCACCAATACTTAGTGCAAAAAATGAGCTTCCATGTGAATCGCGCCATGCCTGACTCCCTCGCCGTCTGATTCGCCCAACCCATGCCTCAGCTGCTCACCACTAACAAGGGAGAGTTGCTTTTAAACTCTCCCTCAGCACTCACCCCAGTCAAGAAGCAAGGATGGCAGCGTGGAAACATGCTCCTCGTTTTGGAGATGTCGACCTGGCCAGGCTTCTATGACGCAGTGGATGAGCGGTGGAGCACCTTTTACCCCCAAGTGGGTCGGAAAACCAAGAGCAGGGTCAGCAATGCCACCTGGGAGGCAGTGGCAGCTGCACTGAGTGCGTGCAGCATGACCAGAAGGGCTGTCGCCAACTATAAGAGAAAAAAAATTACCTCCAACAAGCTGCAAGAGAAGTTACCACCTCTCTCCTGGCATTAGTTCCACCTGCTACTCTAAAATTTCCCAAGCTCCCTCCCTCCCCAATCCACTGTCTGACACTTTACACCCTCCCAACATCTGATCTTCAGGCTTGTTCCTTAGAAACCCTGGCACCCACCAGGACAACCCCTTAATGTCTAGATGTGGTGCTCACAAATGACACCTGCTATAAACTCTCTAACCCATCAATTTCCTCTCTTTATCCCCACAGGAGAAGATAGCCCATAATAAGAGGAAAAGCGGGAAGATGGGAGGTGGGGAGGAGATATCTCAGAGATCCGTTTCCTCACCCCCTAAGAAGAAGGGGCCTGGAGATCACAGATCGCCTGAGGAGAGAGCAGTGAGCAACAGCAAAGTCGACCTGCGCCAGAGTCATTAGGATCCATTGTCCCTTCATGCAGGTGATCTGACTCAAGTGAGTTGCTGATGGCCCACAAAATGAACCTTTCGCTCACACTGATCACTTGTCAATTCTCTTGCTGGACCACCATCTGATGGGGCCAGACTATCCGGAGTCGTATCGCCCCCCCCCCCCCCCCCCCCCCCCTCCCCCTGCCACCCAAGAGAATACCTTGGGGGAGAGCACTGAGGAGATCATTGACAATGCATCACAGTTTTCATCCGCACCTTCACAGAATCACAGAATAATACAGTGCAGAAGAGGCCCTTTGGCCCATCAATTATTTGCCAACACATGAAAAACACCTGACTTGCCTACCTAATCCACCTTCCACCAGCGCAGAGACACACACCTCAGTGGGAGCCATTAGTGGACGGGCTTCAGGGACACTATCTGGTGAGCACCACACAGTTGCTGATGCACATCAGGTGGAGGCTGGAACATCAAAAGGAGACAGCTCAAGAGGTCTGCGGGATCCCATGATTTATTTGGCCCCAGCCTGATTTGAGCCTTTGGACAAGAGCTGATGCAAATGATAGGACACAGCCATAACATTCAGGAATGGGTGTCAATGACATTCCAGCGACTACAAAGCCAATTGGAGGAGTCTCAAAGCCTTCAGGTGCAGGATATGGTTCCGGCAATGTATAGCACCCAGGACAACACTGCTAGAATGGCGGCCACAGTGGAAAACGTCTGCGCCTTGTGTGGTGGTGTCCATGGCATGGCTCTGTCTGTGATGACCATTGCTGAGGACCTTGACATCACATCCCAGTCGAGGGAGAACATGGCCCAGATGCAGGTGGACATTAACGAGGCAATCCAGAGCATGATCCAGTCATTGAGGACCACCGCTGAGATGGTAGACAACAGGGCAGCACGGTAGCACAAGTGGATAGCACTGTGGCTTCACAGCGCCAGGGTCCCAGGTTTGATTCCCCGCTAGGTCACTGTCTGTGCGGAGTCTGCATGTTCTCCCCGTGTCTGTGTGGGTTTCCTCAGGGTGCTCCGGTTTCCTCCCACAGTCCAAAGACGTGCAGGTTAGGCGGATTGGCCATGATAAATTGCCCTTAGTGACCAAAAAGGTTAGGAGGGATTATTGGGTTACGGGGACAGGGTGGAAGTGAGGGCTTAAATGGGTCGGTGCAGACTCGATCTGCACTGTATGTTCTATGTTCAATGTTGCAGACAATGGGGAGCCTCCAGGACTGGCACAACCAGGTGACACAGAGGCCTCTGGAAATCACTCCAGCTGCCCCTCCATCTCATGGAGTCACCCAGAGCCCCACAGGCAACCGAGGGAGAAGGGCGTGCTGGAGCCCATCTCAGAGCCTTCCACCAAGGAGGCTAAGATGGTCTTCAGTTCTTCTAAATCCTCCCCCGAGACTGGCACATCTCAAGGACAGCGGGCAGAACAGGGTGGCATGGCTACACCTGTAACACCGGTAAGGCAGCCGGCCTCCACCTCTGATGTGCACTCTGGGGATACCCTAGAAGAAGTACGACCCCAGAGGTTCAAGAGAGTGAGGAACACTGAGTGGGCACTGGTGAAGTCACTGTCTGTAGCTCGGGGTAATGGAAATCTAGCACATTAAATGTTCACCATTAAAACATTTTGCACCTGAGACATATGACGCCCCTGTCACTTTAGTCTTCACAGCTGGCCTGACCTCCCAGAATTATTGATTAATTCATTTGTGTTGTGACTCCAGAGTACTAACCAATGCCTGTGTGACTTCTCACTGGGGAGTTGGTTAATCTCGGGAGGCCGCTGCATTCAACTTCAATCTCGTAAACGAGATTGAAATGAATGCAAATTAGGCTTAATGCCCATCTCGCCATGCGAGATCTGTAACTCACCATCGGGAGCAGACCAGGTGAATTGCAAAATAATTCGCGCCCAGTGCAAATCTCGATGTTGGCCTCTCCCGCGATCGGTGCCAGTGTTTCCCATTCTATGTATGTAAAAAAAAAATTCAACATGAAATCAACATTAACAGCTAAACCTAACTGTAAATGAGAAGCACTTCCATCAATATTAATGCAGCAGTAAATCATATAGTATTAATCCAACAGTGCTCTTCTATCACCATTAATTTACATTTTTGCAAGAGACCACTTCAGAGGACTTTTAAGAGTCAACCACATTGTTGGATCTGGAGTCATATGTAGGCCAGAGCAGGTAAAGGTGGCAGATTTACCCTCAAGGACAGTAGAGAACCAGATGGGTTTTTAATGCAATGGTTTCATGGTCATTACTAGAGTTTTAATTCCAGATTTTTATTGAATTTAAATCCCACCATCTGCTGGTGGTGGGATTTAAACCCAGGTCCCCAGAGCATCACCCGCGACACTGGATTACTAATCTAGTGACAACACCAATACACCACCTCCTCTCCTGAAATAAAAACAGAAAATGGTGTGAAAGCTCAGCAGATCTGGCAGCATCTGTGGAGAGAGTAACAGAGTTAACATTTCGAGTCCATAGATTCTTCTTCAGTGCTTCAGGTTAAATGAGGCTTGCCCCATTTTAACACGTCTACAATAAAATTGCCACAAATTCATGGCAAAGACTTTTAATGGCCAGTCTATTTCTCTTGTGGTGAGCCGATGAAAGCTTTGCCGTCCATTTGTTTCAGCAACTCCAGCCTTTATTCTTTTACAGTTAAGTCAGAGAGTATTGCTGAAGCTTGGGGAATTAGCCCTTAGAATCACGACCTCCACTGCATATCATAACATATTAGAATTTACACCAATAATTTCTTGCAGGCCAGCTTGGTAAAATCGAGAAATATGATTCCCTGACATCAGCGTTTGGCAGCCCGGTGCAATCAGGAGAGAGATGTATCTCATTCCCTTTGTTCTCTAGTTGCATTTCAAAGGAGTTTGAAAATATTTCACAGGCTAACTCTGGAACACAAGACAAAGAGGCAGGAAAAGTCCACTGAAAATTAGAAATGGACATACATCTAAAATTGTGAAAATAAATCTTCTTTCATGGGAAGCTTCACAATGAATATTAGTTCTCCTATGTTCTGTAGAAGAATAATTGAACAGAGTGCATTTCTGTAAATCTTCTGCTGTCTGTGCTGTTGTTTACTTATCAGGCCACTCATTCATTAGTTTTCATCCTAAGCGATGGTCTAAATGGATGTTTATTCTGCTGTTTTCCAATGCCAAGGTAATCTGTCAAGTCAAGAAGGGTAATAGCTATTTCTCCTCGACTCTCGGCTTCAGTGTAATTACCTAGATTTTGGTCAGATAAAGGAAGTACAGTGCATTTGAAGCAATATGGCCCACTTACAGGAGCTGCACTCTGACATGCAACACAAGTCTTCGGTACAAGTCCGAAGACACGCGACAACTATTAGTATCTCAATCCCATGCCTGTGTCCCTGTAATTGTTTTTATTTCCATTTTAAATGTATGGTTAGGTTTCTTCACCATACTCATAATTCAGCTGATTTTATCTCTCTCCACATCAGCTGGAGGGACAGATGTGGGACCAAGCCAGTCATTACTTTCCCCGTGAAAAACTTATAAAAGGTTGCAATATTGGCACTGTAAGGAAAAGAGGGGTAATACCTTGCTTGAGCTTAAACAAAATGGTTGCTGAGAAACAAATGTTAAAATCTAATCCAGATGGGTATGGTTTATTTATAGAATAATGGACAAAAAAAATGAGATAAACTTGGAATCTGTTCAAGGCAACAGAGTGGGTTATAGCATTGTGTATTGACACAGCACATTCATAAAGCAATAAGCAGCTCAAAACCCTTAACACAAGCCCAACCACTAGAAGAACAGAAAAGGGAGGTGAATGGTCAGGTAGCATTTTGAATGTGGGGATAGAAGTAACAAAGTGGCAAAGCAACTGAAAGTTCTGCCACCCAATGAGGGGAATCTGCAGAGTCAGAAAACCAGAGGGCACATGCTGGTCGGAGGCTGGAGAGGCGAAGGAAAGGTTTGTATTTGCAGTGCACCTTTCATCTCCTCTTCATGCCACAAAAGTGCTCACTTTGCAAAGTGTAATCACTGCTGATTTGTGCACATGGAGTCATGGACAGCAATTAGTTTAATGACCGGTTAATCTGTTTTGGGAGTGATAGCTGAGGGGGAAATGCAGACTCGGACACCAGGAAAACTCCGGATAGTTTCATGAGATCTTTTATGTTCACCGGAAGAGGCAGGCATCTGTGTTTAAAGGCCCATCTGAAAGACAATCCTAACAATGAAGCAGCATTGCCTGTGTACTGCACAGTAGTGTCATCTTAGATTATACATATTAAATTGAGGCCATGGAGGGATTTGTAACGGAGGATAGCAATTTTGAATTTAATGTGTTGGGTGACTGGTTGCTAGTCCTGAGATGAGTTACAAGCTGAAATCTAATCAAAGGTTTTAGATGATTTATGTTCGGAATAATGGATACCCAGGAGTGAGCTGAAGACTGGAACTTTTGGAGTTCATTAGATGACATCAATGCACAAGCTGCATGCATGTATCTATAATAGTATGTACAGTTGACAGCAATTATGAGGAAATTGCTTGCATGCAACATTTGCCTCCATAGTTTAGTGCATTTCCTTCAGATCTGCAGATAATTATTATTGTCTAAGGATAACTGGCTGCAACGATTATTCACGTGCCCTTGCCAGGAAAACATAACATTAAATATAATCATAACTTTAACCTTCGGTACACTTCTGCCTGAGAACTGGAGTAATTACAGTGCTTGGAAGTGAGGGGGGCAGGAAACAAGCCAGGAACAATAGCCTGAAGCTAAGGAATAAATCACTGATAAAAATTTCATGAAATAATTGTAAAAAACTGTATGGAATATTACCCGGGGTGAGGTCAAATTCTAAATCAGTGAACCGTATTAACAAATTTGATTTTCCTTAAGGAGGAAACTTTGACACTTGAGAGCCAAGCTGTGATGTTACCAGCATGGGTGAGTGCCAGAATCAGTTGCTCCTGAGCCCATGCAGGAGAG
Organism: Scyliorhinus canicula; assembly: GCF_902713615.1. Lineage (NCBI taxonomy): Eukaryota > Metazoa > Chordata > Chondrichthyes > Carcharhiniformes > Scyliorhinidae > Scyliorhinus > Scyliorhinus canicula. The sequence goes on along the minus strand of NC_052149.1, from coordinate 149,976,965 downwards.
TAAGGAGACCGCAGTGGCAACCTTTCCAGTGGCAGCCAATTAGGAAGCCACCAACAGGCCCACCATCCACTTAGGATGTGTGGGCAGGCTGTCCAAACTGTTGGCCCACTCAGGGTGCCAGCAGCTCGACAGCCTCGGCAGTGTCGCCGAGAGAGAGGTGGCCTCTGATGCAGCCCAAAGGAGAACGAGAATTTTGAGTGACGAGGCAGGGGCGCGGAACAATTTATTTCTGGCCTGACCCTGGTGACTGGAGGGCCAGTGGCGGTGGGGTGACAGGGGTAATCTCTGCAACTGCCTTCCACGGGCCGTGGAATCTCTGGATGTGACGTCCCACCCATCTCCTTCCTCCACCTACAGGAAGTTGCCTGCCCTTTTTACAAATTGTGCCCTGGAGTATTCTACATTCGACTGGGAGAGCAGAGAGTTTTGCTTTAATGTCTCATTTGAAAGATAGGGGGCTGGATTCTCCATTGGGGGAATATGGGTGGGATTCCCACAGTAATTCTGGGATCGCGAATCATGATTGGGCGGAAAATTGCGAGTCAGCTGAAAATCGACGTTGGTGCCGAGTGCCCAACAGAACTCCAAGCTCCAGTGCCTCAATAGTGCCATGAATGCGTTCCATGCCGTGCACTGAAGTGGGCATGCAAATTGTATAATAATGGCCATTACCATATCTTTAACGGGCCCAACCTCCCGCGATGCTCCGCCTCTGGCAGGCAGAAGTGACAACACCGTGCTCCAATTGTGGCATTGAAAATCAGGAAACAGACGCCGTGGCCAATGAAGGAGTTAGAGGAGGTAAGCCAAGGTTTCAAAGGTGCAAACTTGGGCTGCCTGTTGTGCCACTGGCCGGGGACGTCAGTCAGGGCCATGGGGAGTGGTGGGTTGATGATCTGTAGATGGGCTGTGGGATGGGGTGTCCCCCCAGGACCAAGGTCTCCAGGCATGGACTGCCTTTGTTGTGGCCTGCTAGGCAACTATCTGGTTGAGCATCCCACTGACTGCCGACTGTGTCCTGTAGCTGCGCAGAGTGCCAGCGGCCATATGGGTGCCGACACACAAGCCATCCCCCCAGATGCCCACAGACCCCAGCCCCCCCACCCCCCCCCATCAATGGGATGGGCGTGGCCAGAGCAGCCCATGGCCCACCGGGCATTGGAACACCCCAGTGCACCCATCCGAGGTGCTACCCTCCTGCAGGGGCAGCAGGGGAGCCGTAGAGCATGCCTTGAATGGCGGACGCCTGTACCATGGGCATCGACGCCATCCCTGGCATACAGCCCCTTGCAGGGCTGACGTCCCACCAGTTACACCCTCAGGTAGCTCATGCCACAGGACCACCAGCTGTCACCAAGCCTTGCCTGCCCACTGAAACCCTGCCCCTATCCCCCCATCCATCCAGCCCCCAGACAAGTAGACACAGCCAATGCACCACAAAATGGTCCCACAGCATACCACAGCTCCGGTTCCAAAAGGTGCCCACCCTCTCCGGCTGAGCCCCACACGTGGGCCCTGTCTATACACATGCCACTAAGCATGGCGCGGGTTGATGGTGCATTTGCCCCCCCCCCCCTCTTCCCGTCACCCTCACAGCCTGGCACCACCCTACTGGCAGGATACCACATGGCCCACCCATGAAGGACGCCCAGAATGGACCCCACAGGAGGGTGCAGAACAGGGGCCGCAGAGTGTACTGCCAGCATCAGCCTCCGGTACCCATGCCATTGGGGTCAGGTGGCATGGTTAGAGGCCTCCGCCAGTGCCAGGCACCGACAGGGCCAGGGTGTGGTGTCGGGGGAATGACCGGGGGTGGGGGTTGGGGTAGGGGTGAGAACGTGGAGGGTGAGGGGACATGTGGGGGCAGGGGTTACAGTGCAAGCAAGGGCTACCATGCGGCCCACACAGGACCTGGTTGGGAACATGAGTGCACACCATTCCAACAAGTCTGCCCTTTACCCCCTGCAGAAAATGGACTTTGGTGTCGAACCTGAAGTGGGTGGCATCTGCCTAGCCATCGCAGCCCCAGCGGATAAGCTGAGGCTACATGATCAGGAGCTTCTTGGGGAGGGTCCTGCAGAACAGGAGCCTGTCCCAGAGGAGCATCAGGCAGCAGAGGGGTGAAATGCTGGAGGAGGAGGAGGAACGCCAAGCCTCTTTGGATGAGGAGGATATGGAGGAGGGCCAGAATGGACAGAGCATGGGGCTGGGCAGCCACAGGAGGCTGCACACTGTGTGTGCCAGGGTTGGCGTGCACAGGACAATCTGATCACTTCCAGGTTCGCCATTCCACCCCCACACAACCCGTCCACACATCGCCAACCAACCCGCTCCCTATCCACCATCCCTGCACTCCACCTCTCCCGCCCTGAAACCTGCCCCCACCCCTCCACCAGTACCTGCACCCCTCACCACCTTCTGCCCCTGGAAGCACTTTCTACTGTCCGCCCGGGTGATCACTGTATGTGTGCTGACCATTGCACCTCACGGTCCCATCAAACCTATGGGGTGGTGGTAATGGGGACGGCGCCTGGTCTGCGGGGCACGGTTGAGATTTGGGGTAATGTACGGTGATGGGCCACTCAGCGAGTAGGTCCAATCACAAGGCGGCCCCACATATCTGGCCTTGTCCCCTGCTGCCTCCGAGGGTGACCCTGACCAAAGGGTCCCCCTACCGGGACGCCTGTAATAGGGGCGTGGTGGACCTCGCAGTGAGTCAAGAGGGCAACCATTGCTCCCTTGGCCCACTGCGAGGTCCACCACATCAGGACCATGCTGGTAAAAACCACAAGTGACCCGCGTCCATGCGATTTCCGGTCATGGGGACCGGAGAATCTGGGAGGCCAGAGTATAGGGCGGCCGGTATTTCTTTTTCCCTCCCACACGCATTGCGGACCTCACTTACACCACCACCAGGGGGCCAGAGCATTGCGTTCGGGACGACGCCTGCCGCCGATCGGGATTTTTCCCCAATGCTCGATTTTCCGTCCCATCGGGGACTGCATTCCGTGTGTCCCAGGCAGAAAATCCCGCCCATGGTCTTTACAATGAGAATGTAAATTCTCCTAATACACTGTGGAGTGGATGACTCAATAGAGTTGCCACTTGCCTTCACTCCTATGTGTCCCAAACCATTAAGCCACTTAATCAAACTTAACCTGTTAAACTCAGGTATTAAAATAAAGACAGCTTCCTTTGATGATCAGAAATGTTTCTGTATGCCTATGGGATGGGCTCCATCCATTGTACAATTAAACACGGCGCCGGTCAACCATTGGCCTACATTTGTGTTCAAGGGCCTCATCCATACCCTGTCACACAGAATGGCATGGGTTGTTAATATGAGCTTGCATGTTGAAGCTTGTGGACCAAAAGGGTTATTGTTAAAAAATGAATATGGGCCAATGCTTTTCGAATGGCTGAGTTTCCCAATGCACCACCTAAAGTGGTGCCGGAGAATACTCCAAGGAGCATTAATTGGCTGGAGATGAGACTTCTGCCACTCACCAGAGAGGAAGTACCGCCTCAGAGTGTTACCGGCCAATCAGATTTTCACAGACCTGCGGAGACTCGGTGGACTTTCAAAAGTAGGCAAAATGCACAAAATAATTTTCAATACACTGCACTTATCTGATTCTGGGTTGGGAAATTTTCTATAATCTTCCACACCTGACAGGCAGTCTGTCAAAAGCCTTTCAAAAGCCTGGCTTGTGGACAGAGAATCCATTTTTAAAAATATGCGTTGCGGGGTTAAAATTCCCCAACTTTTGTGCAACTCAAAATTCCAGTTTTCCTGCCCATAACTTCAAACACAATGCTCCAAATTCTTGCCCCAGTGAATATCACAGCTGCTACAGGGTGAATAATTGAAGACTGACAAAAATCAATTTTACCACATCCTCTCCCTGGTTTCTGTCAACTTTCAAAAACAACTTCAAATATATCAGCTTAAGCATTGATTCACCCTCCTAACTCTTCCATTATACCTCATCATTCATTTCTCTGGTTAATCGCCGTGAGATATTTTTCATATTAAAGTTACTGCATGAATGCAACTTGTTAGCTGTGTGTAAGACTGATAACTCCATAGACCCCCCTTGTGACCTACTCATATGGAACAGGCAGTGCAAAGCATGAAGCTATTCATTACTGGAAAAATACACAGTTCTTATGTACAATTTTCTCAGACCCCAAAGAGAGGTTTATTTGAAGATTAACTTATAAAACATTTACAATATCTCAGTGGATTGGCGTGTGGCTCTCTTATGACACTTCATTGGAGATTACAAGGGAAATTTTCAGGTATTTATTTTCTAAATGCTCGCTCAGGAAAGAAAACACAGCCGGTTTTTCTGGCCATATTTTCCAGCACTTAGAAAAATAAAATGCTGAAGATGGTCCCATGCTGCCCAGCCAGCAACATTGGCTTTCCAGAGATCAGAGCACCCCAATTTCCAGCACAAAAAATTAAAAGACACCACCCACGCATGGACATGGAGACAACCCCCAGGGAACATCTCCCACACGCACATGGGAACTACCCCTCACTTATATGGGGAACCCCCCTTGAAATACCATCAATTCACTGCGAGACTGTGAGAACGAGTGAACATAAGGCTTTATTATCCAGGAAGTCACCTGCCAGCATCTGCTGTACAAATGACTGCCACCCACAGGTGGCCGGTCTATATATCACCCTAGGCCCTAGGGAGGGCGGAGCCAGAGGCAAAGCCCACCGGGGTTCCAGTACAGTACCTGGAAGTAAACCATATTATCATTTCCGGGTCATAGGTCACAGAACTATACAAACAGTTCATACTTAGGTGAATACATTCACCCCCCCCCCCCCCCCCCCCCCCCCCAATGGGGGCAGTGCCAAGACAGCCAGGGAGCTGCCCGGGCATGTCCCTCTCCTCCCTTGGGGCTGTATTCACCTGTGCTGGTATTGACTTTTCATCAGGATCCAGACCTGTTGCAAACCTTTAAATGTGCCAGGACAAAAAACATAACTGGGCAAAACGCCGGCTGGGGTTTTGCGGACACAAATGCCGATGTGGGTGCAAGTTCCTGCGAGTGGCCAAAAATCTTGCCGGCGTGATGGCACATCAGTGAGGGGTTAATGCTCAAGGTGGGGGTTATTACAGCAGGAAAGCCCACCAATGAGATTTAAATGAGGTTCCCGACCTTCTTGTCAATGGCGGAGACAGGGACGATCCTGTTGTCAGATCTCACTGGTAAGATTCTCGGTTTTGGTCTCCCGCAGGATTTTGCGCCAACATCGCCACTTGCGCCCGCAAAACCCCAGTCTATGATTTCCCCAGTTTGTTATGTTTTTGGTCCTGGTGCATTTAAAGATCAGTCAGCACACAAGTAGACATAGGAGGTGATTAACATTGCAACTGTTCTTTATTGCTGTTACAGTCGATCCAATGAGAAAACATGGATCCTGCAATCCCCCAATTCTCTGGCTTGCAAAGTACAGCAATCCAGATAGAACACACAATACATAATACAGTGCCTGAAAATTTGTTACAGTGTTTGAACAGCAGATAACCAATGAGGCAGCCTGGCAGAAGGCACGGATATCCCATCCCATCCCTCACCCACCCCCCCCACCCCTGGGTGACCATCCCCTCCCATGACCTCATAACCACCCACCATCCACCAGCACCCCCCCAACCAACCCACACCCTTATCTCCCTCCACGATTCCTACCTGCAGGTGTGGGCTCTGGGTTGGCAACAACAGTGGGTCTGGTCCATGGGATGGAGGATGCTGACATCCTGCTCTGCGATGAGCTCTGGTGCTCAACATCATTTGACAAGGTCTGACCCATACCCATGGTAGCACTTTCCACTGACCACCTGCCGTGATACCGGCAACTGAGTTGGCCATTCCATCAGATGATCCCACCGAACCTTTCGTATGGCGGAAGTGGGGAGAGAGGGATGGGGAGGCACGGGGTAACGGGGCGTTGTGCATGGTCCGAACCGGGGGACCTGGCCTGTGACCACCTCCACTATCCATCCATCTCTGCAACAACCCCCCAACACCTCACGCATCCCTTCCCCCCCCCCCCCCCACCCCCACTCCCCTCCCCCCACCCCAGCCCAGCCCATCTGTCACACCCTTCTGAATGAGCACTGAGGCAGTTTGGAGCTTTTGTGCTCAGGTGTTCATTTTACAAAGAACATGAGAACATCTTGATAATGGTTTGTGCCAAGCCCCTAATGCTATCCTCTGTGCTGTACCAGGCCATATTAACTCATGTCTACCTTTCTGGCCTGACGGACCCGAAAGCCGCGGCCGGGATTCTCCAATAATGGGGCTCTGTCCCCACGCCCGCGAATTTCCGGAGAATCGCGGGAGCGGCATCGGGCTCGATCTCGGGTTTGACACACTTTCTCCGCTCCAGTGCCAATTGACATTTCGGCGTGGAGAATCCCTGCCCATGTCTAGGTGGTTCCCAGGCGGTACATCAGTAGTGGAGGCCACCTGCTGTGATTCCTGCCCCGTGACCTGGGTTCACTTTGGAGGTCGTCCTCTGGAGAAATCAGGTCTGGATAGACCTAAGTGGCATGGTGTCACCCGGTTCTACCTGCTGCCCACCGGATGCGCCTGGGAAAGGAGGGGGCAGTCCAAGGCACTTTGATGTTCCAGCACCTCCCCTGCGGAAGTCACCAGCACGGGTTCCATCACCTCCTCCTCCTTCAGGGTTCCTGATGGCCTCCAGGCTATTCCATGGGATGGGGGACTGGAACAAAATCCTGGGGCTCCCCCGCCACCTGGTGTCTCGATATGGGTCTCTATGCTCACAGCCATGGAGCACAGCGACTGAATCACCTCCCTCTGGGACGGTACCACATCACTCAGTGACTGTGCCACCTCCCTCCAGTATTGACACAGGTCAGCCAGCTCCTGGGCAATGCCAACAATGCCTTCAGTCATAACCCGTTGTGACTGGGCCAAGCTCTGGTGCGTTGCTGCAATGTCCAGGTGGCCTGGTACATAGCTGGCTGCGACAGGACAGCCCTGTCCTGTGCCCTGAATATTTCAGGCCTTGGACATCCTGGCCCATGGCCAGTACTTCGCTCCCAAGGCCTCCACCACAGATGCCACCCATTCGGTGTTGGCCTGGGTGGCACACATTGACGGCACTGCCTCCTGCCCCTGCAGGTAGTTTTACTCCTCCAACTGCACCTGCAGGCATTGTATGGTTGCTGACAGCCCCTCAAGTAGTCCCCAACTCTGAGTCTGCATCTCCATTATCGATGGGACCGCGCTTTCTAACGGCCTGAGAACCATCTGGATGGCAGGTAGTCCTTGGGATCGGGCCAGCCTCCGATCGTCCGCCCCTCAGGGGTTCCTACCTCCACCTGATGTACCGCAGCACGTGTGTGGTGAGCATCACATAGTGCCCCAGGAGCCTCTTCACCAAAGTGCCCAATTGAGGTGAATGTTTCTGAGATGGTTGGGGGGGGGGGGGGGGGGGGGGGGGGTGATAGCTGTGACAGGAGGTCAGTGCCATCCCCGAACTGCTGCTCCGGGTTTCTCGGGCTGGCGTTTGGGGGCTCGCATCACTGTCTGTTGCCTCCTAGTCGCTGGAATCTGCTTGGGGTTGGGTCGAGGGCGGGGGACACCAGAATGGCCCACCTTGTCACTTGGTGATCCTGCAAGACGCAAGACATGACACATATTTGATTGTGCTTTTGGGTGGTGTGTGGTGACGGGGGAGAGGTGTGGTGGTGGTGTAGAGGGGGGGGTGGGGGGTGTGGTATGGGAGTGGTGTGGGGTTGGTGTGAGGGGTGGTGTGAGGGGTGGTGTGGGGATGTTGAGGGGGTGGTGCGGGGGTGGCATGGGTGTGGTGAGGGTGTGGTGAGGGGGTGGTGAGGGGGTGGTGTGGGGGTGGTGTAGAGGGGGGGTGGGGTGGTATGGGAGTAGTGTCAGGGTGGTGAGGGGGTGGTGTGGGTGTGGGGTTGGTGTGAGGGGTGGTGTGGGGGTGGTGTGGGGCTCATGTGGGGGTGGTGTTGGGGTGGTGCGGGGTTGGTGAGGGGGTGGTTTCAGCGTGGTGTGGGTGTCGTGAGGGGGTGGTGTGGGTGTGGTGAGGGGGTGTGGGGTTGGAGTGGGGGTGGTGTGGGGTTGGTGTGGTTTTGGTGTGGGGTTGGTGTGGGGGGTGGTGTGGGTGTGGTGTGGGGTTGGTGTAGGGGTGGTGTCGGGGTGGTGTGAGGGTGGTGAGGGGGTGGTGAGGGGGTAGTGTGAGGTTGGTGTGAGGGTGGTGTGGGGGTGTTGTGGAGGGTGTGTGGGTGGTGTGGGGGTGGTGAGGGGTGGTGCGGGTTGGTGAGGGTGTGGTGTTGGGGTGGTGTGTGGGGGGCGTGGGTGTGATGTGGGCTTGTGTGGGGGTGGTGAGGGGGTGGTGCGAGGTTGGTGAGGGGGTGGTGAGGGGTTAGTGAGGGGATGGTGTGGGGGTGGTGAGAGGGTGTGGGGGTGGTGTCAGGGTGGTGAGGGGTTGGTGTGGGTGTGGTGTGGGGGTGGTGTAGGAGTGGTGTGGGGGTGGTGAGGGGGTGGTGTGGGGGTGGTGTAGGGGTGGTGTGGGGGTGGTGAGGGGTTAGTGTGGGGGTGGTGTGGGGGTGGTGTGGGGCTGGTGAGGGGGTGGTGTGGGGTTGGTGAGGGGGTGGTGTCAGCATGGTGAGGGGGTGGTGTCAGCGTGGTGAGGGTGTGGTGAGGGGGTAGTGTGGGGGTAGTGTGGGGTTGGTATGAGAGTGGTGTGGGGGTGTTGTGGAGGGTGTGTGGGGGGCGTGGGTGTGGTGTGGGCTTGTGTGGGGGTGGTGAGGGGGTGGTGTGGGGTTGGTGAGGGGGTGGTGTCAGCATGGTGAGGGGGTGGTGTCAGCGTGGTGAGGGGGTGGTGAGGGGGTAGTGTGGGGGTAGTGTGGGGTTGGTATGAGAGTGGTGTGGGGGTGTTGTGAAGGGTGTGTGGGGGGCGTGGGTGTGGTGTGGGCTTGTGTGGGGGTGGTGAGGGGGTGGTGCGAGGTTGGTGAGGAGGTGGTGAGGGGTTAGTGAGGGGATGGTGTGGGGGTGGTGAGGGGGTGGTGTAAGGGTGGTGTGGGGGTGGTGAGGGGATGGTGAGGGGTGGTGTAGGGGTGGTGTGGGTGTGGGGGTGTTGTGGAGGGTGTGTGGGGGGTGTGGGTGTGGTGTGGGGGTGGTGAGAGGTTGGTGAGAGGTTAGTGAGGGGTTAGTGAGGGGATGGTGAGGGGGTGGTGTAAGGGTGGTGTGGGGGTGGTGAGAGGTTGGTGAGGAGGTGGTGTAGGGGTGGTGTGGGTGTGGGGGTGTTGTGGAGGGTGTGTGGTGGGGGGTGTTGTGGAGGGTGTGTGGGGGGTGTGGGTGTGGGGGTGGTGAGGGGATGGTGAGGGGTGGTGTGGGGGTGGTGAGAGGTTGGTGAGGGGGTGATGAGGGATAGAGTGGGCGGAGGTCGTGCCACACATGCCATGGAAAACCGCCGCGCAGCAGGGTCTCACTTGGTTGCCCGATGCTGCCCTCTGCCTTGGCGACTGTCCTCTCTCCGGGTCCACTGACCAGGTCCAGTGCCTGCCGCTCCGCTGCGGTGAGAGGCCGCAGGTCCGGCGGTCCACCTCCAGTCTTCTGTCTCTCCCTGTGGTTATGTGCTACCTTCACCTGGGGGGCAGACAGCAGTGTTAGACAGTCGGACATGGGCAGAGAGGTGATGGGCCGGTGGTGGCCTTCATGGCAAAGGCACCCTGCCAAGCCTGCCGGTATCATAGAATTTCATGTAATTTACAGTGCAGTAGGAGGCCATTTGGCCCATTGAGTCTGCACCGGCTCTTGGAAAGAACATCCCACCTGATGTGTTGGATATGCTGGGTCTGTGAGGACTGCGTTTACCATAGCAGTGAGAGAGACAGTTTTCCAACACTTGGAGGAATGCAACTGTATTTTTTTAAACTCTAAACTATTAAACATGCTTTAACTGTGGGTTGACACTATGCTGAGTTGACTGGAGACCTGAAGCTAACCTGACCACACTATCTTACTACCACATGGTGGATGTTCGAGTTGTTGCTCATGGGCTCTGGCTGTCTCAGAGGCTGCATCCCAAGAGAGCGGGAAAACTAGTGCCTTCTGGCTTTATAGTGGTCGTGTCCTGTCTGGTGATTGGCTGCTGTGTTCTGTGTGTTCATTGGTCATCCTGTGTGTCAATCAATGCCTGTCTGTGCACCATCATATACTTGTGTGTATATTATGACATCTCCCCCCTTTTAAAAAATGTGTATATGTCAATAAATAGTGAGTATGTGAATGTGCCTGACTATGTACAAAGTATATGAGCCTATTTACATGATTAGAAGCCTGACTATATACAAAATACGTGAACGTATTTACGTGGGAAGGTGTCTAGTGCAGATAGAGTGCATACAACAAATTAGAAAGAACAATATGTACAGTAAATGAAGAACAAAGCAATGAAACATTCAGTCTATAAATTCAGTCTCTGTGGCGGGCGACGAATTCTGGTTGACCGTAAGGGTGGCACACCACTCGTCGTCCGGATCAATACTCATCACTGGGAGGGGCTTGGCCTTTTTTGAGGAAAGCATCGTATGCTTGGTGGTGATGCCCACCCGGAATGGGGATGTGAGGCCCTCGGTGTCGGGATCTGGAATCTTGTCGGAGTCGGAGTCTGCAACGGGTTGCTGCACTGACCGGACGTTCCTGCGCTGCTGCTGGGATCGCTGTGTGTTGGGCAGTTGAGCAGATTTGCACAGGGCTGCGTAGTGTCCAAGCTTGCCACACTGGAGACAGCGTCGAGATTTCGCGGGACATTGCCGCTTTAAGTGGGAGGAGCCACAGTTGTTGCACATCATGGCGCCAATGTCAGGATGCTCCGTGCACCACCGTGCATGCGCGGTGTGGTCGAACCATGTGCGCACCTGCGCAGTTTGGTCCCAGACCTCGCCATCCCCTCGGTCGTTGCGCGCATGCGCAGGAGCCCGGGAAAAGCGTGTGAAATGGATGCCCTCATCCAGACTCAGGCCCTGGAGCTGTTTTATGGCTTGCACCCGCTCCGCATCGTGGGGGCCTTGCCACGGCGTCTCTGCCGCCTTGATATGGGAGTACCGGTTAGTGGCGTGCTCATATAGGACGCAGGTCTCGATGGCGATGGCGAGGGTGAGCTGCTTCACTTTAAGGAGCTGTTGGCTAAGGGGGTCGGAGTGGACCCCTAAAACGATCTGGTCGCGGATCATGGAGTCGGAGGAGGTAGTTACAGGATTGTGCGAGGATACGGAGATTGGTTAAGAAGGACTGAAAAGGTTCACCCTTACCCTGAAGCCTCTGCCTGGGACCCTGAAGTAACTGTGCTGACCACTGTGCTACCGTGCCTTCCTAATGGGTATGGGTGCTGACATGTGGTGCAGGGTGGGGAGCGCACACACTGCTGGCAGGTACGGTTCGGTCGCCCTCCGGGTGACTAGGGGGAGGCAGGGATGCGGTTCCGGGTGGGGAGATGGGAGCTGGTGCCAGTGATGCATTTCTGCCTACTCACCCTGGACGCCCTGAGGAGGTTCTGCAGCTCCTTTCGGCACTTCAAGCCCGTCCTGGCAGTAGGTAGGGTCCATTTTGGTAGAGAGCGGGAACGGCCACAAGCTTCCCAGCACTCTGCCAGACGAGGCCCCACAGGAGTCTCATGGCAAATGAAGGCTCGCCAGCTGATTCACCAGCACCGCGCTCGCCTGGCCCCAGCTAACAAAGTCAAGCAGCACTTAAGCTGCATTTGCTCAGCCAACCCCAGCCAGCTCGCAACAATGGCGATGAGGAGTCCGACCCCAAGATTTGAGGATGCAGACCTGGGGAGGCTGCTAGACATGGTGGGGGCCAGGAGAGATGTCTTGTTACCCAGCGGGTCCCGGAGGGTTTGCCAAAGGGCAGCCAGTGCTGCCTGAGACGAGGTGGGGGTGGCCATGAGCGCCGGGAGTGTGACCAGGAGGACTGACCTCTGTAATGGTATGTATAATATAAGGAGAGCAAAGGGTTAACAAGATGATGTTCATTTATATCAACACAAAATGGCAGCACTGAGTATTCTTATAAAAGGCTGCGTCTCTAAGCATTGTGGGAGGAGCTGATGGAGGATAGTGTGAGGTTGAGTTAGAGTGTTGGCTGTATTAGAGAGAGATAATTAATTACTGTAACATAGATTCATTACTATTATTTTGTTAGTTATTACTCAGTGGAGTGTGTGAACCATTTCAAGTAGTATAAAATAAACTAGCTTTGGTTTAAATATATAGATCTATGTTCTTTATAAACACTACGACTTTGGCTATCTTGGAGAACAATACAAGGAACATCTGGTACCAGGAAATTTCTGAAGTAATTTAGCTAAAATTAGATGGAAAACCAGCACATGTTCAGACTTCGACGACAAGACTGCTTCCAGACCTGTTACATTGACTCACACAGACAAGTTCAGACCGCATGGAGAAACTGCAGAATCTGAAACAGTTCCAATCTTCTGGGGCGGGATTCTCCGAGCATCCGCGCTAAAATCGTGCTTGGCGCGGGGGCAGAGAGCGTCAGATCCGCGATCGGGTGCGACGCCTTCCCGCGATTCTCCGCAAACCGGAGAATCGCCACCAGTCGCACATGCGCGATTGACGCGACACCGGTCGGGGGCCATTGAAAGAGGCCCTTCGGCGATTGTCCACCAACAGCTGGTCAAGTTCTCCAAGAAAGTCCAAAGTGATTTGCGCCCGTTTTCCTGCAGCGTGAGGACAGAGCCCCATTTTCAGAGAATTCCGCCCCTGGTAAAAATTTATGTAAATTGGAAAATATTTCAGCAGAAATTTCAACTATACCTCTCTGGCTCAGATTTAGATACTGCTCGTGATAACTGAAAACTCATGTTATTTTTAACAATGGCAGGACCAGAGGCTATTAAGCTATATAAGTCTTTCCAATTCTCCACGGAAGATGATAAAAATAAATTTGATATAGTTATTGTAGCCACCTGGGGTGACCACTTCCCGATTCCAAAATGGATGCCCGCAAAGAATACAGGGAAAATTGGCCAGCTCCAAGAAAACAAGCAGGTGCAAGGTTTCCTGTGTATTAAGAATTGCAGAACCCAGACAGAACCGAAACCAATAGCCATTTACATACTAATGAGCAATCCCCAAGAACAATTAGAAACATTGAATCAACCGGGACCAAACCAGACGCCCCGGCGCCAGCGGGAGCCAGGACAAAGGCAGGCCAACGGACACATAGGGCCTGCCCAACTATCAGGGAACAGGTCCAGTATTGGAGAAATCGATAGAAATGATTGGGACATGGTCCAATTAATTGGGACCAAGTACGGGTCCGCCCACAAGGGCGCGAAACCCCCAAGTTCAGTTCGCTCTCTTGGCAGCTCTCAAAGAACTCTTGACCGTGACTCTCAACAAGGAGAGACCTGCCTAGCAGCTGCACCAACCAAGTAAGTCTCCAGTCAACGCACGCTACGAGATAGGCGCTCCTAGCTACTATTCCATACCAGCTTGAAGCCTGCAGACTCAGAACCGGACAACGGCCGTTGTTCCTCTGACCTGGTGGGCCATTCCAAAGCTAAGTATAGGCCTTTAGTTGTAGTGATAGTCTAGTAAGTAGAGTTTTATGCATGAGTAGTGATTGACTGGGTGTATAATAAATGTGTTTTGATTTGAAACTTACTAACTGGTGTATTGAGTTATTGATCAGCACTTGGCTTTGAACCTCGTGGTGGTATCAGAAAGATACCTGGCGACTCTAGAGCAAAGGTTATTAAACAGAGCAATTAAAGAAAAAGCAACACTTAGCAACATTATTGAAAAATTGGATCTTCAGTGTAAAGCTCAAATTAACAAAATTTATGAGCACTCTGTCTTTAAAACAAGAGTGCAGAAAGATTGAGAATCTGTAGATTGCTTCATTTTTGATTTAAGATTAAAGTCACAAACCTGTAATTTCTCAATTTTGTCAGACTCAATGATCAGGGATCAAATCGTTTTTGGCATCAAAGGTGAGACACTCAGAGAATGTTTTTTAAGGCAAAAATAATTAAAATTGGAAGATGCAATTGAAATGTGTAGAGCGAATGAAATATCCAAAAATCAGTATTCAGAAATACGGATTCAGGAAAAGAGCGCGAAAACGCACCTCAGGGCCGACTGCGTTGGATCTGTGGTGCACTTGAGAAACAGGTCACCTGAGGAAGGAGCAGTGCTCCGAAAGCTAGTGTTTGAAACAAACCTGTCGGACTTTAACCTGGTGTTGTAAGACTTCTTACAGAGTGTTAATGCAAGTGCTGAAACCTCGAAAATGGACAACCCTAATGCTAATATAGATGCTTATTGTCTTGAAGATTCTTTCTTTGTGGGAATTGAGGAGAAGTTCCAGGCAACTGTAAACAACACTTCCAATCCACAGATACTGCAGCCTATACAATCTATTAACAGGGAATCTGAATGGAACACTCCATTACAAGTCAATGGTTCCGAGATTGTGTTGAAACTGGACACTGGGGAAGCTGCAAATTTAATCATCACTCTTGATTTATCACAACTTTGTCATCGTCCTAAGATTCAGAATACTGATTACCAGTTACGTGACTACAATGGTAACACGATTACTTCTTTAGGGTCATGCTATCTCTTCGTGACAAACAACGGCACTGTGATATCCTTGAGGTTCGAGATTGTTGAAGCCAAACGGTCTTTACTATTAGGCGCACAAGCCTATCAAGATTTACACCTTGACAAATAAATCGACAGCGCAGGCAAACCTCTTCCACCTGTGCAGGAAGATATTGAAAGCACCCTGACTAAATTTCCTCAGGTATTTGAAGATATGGGTACTCTTCCTTTTCAATATAAAATTCAACTAAAAGCGAATGCTAAACCAGTGGTACACCCTCCAAGACGAGTTCCTGCTTCGTTACGTGACCATCTCAAGCAAGAACGGGAACGCATGCAGCACCTTGGAATCATCTCCAAGATCACAGAACCTATCGATTGGGTCAGCTCGATGGTGTGCGTAAAAAAACCCCGTGATGATCTCAAGATTTGTATTTTTTTCTTTTAAAAAAAATTTAGAGTCCCCAATTATTTTTTCTCCAATTAAGGGGCAATTTAGCGTGGCCAATTCACCTAACTTACACGTCTTTGGGTTGTGGGGGTGAAACCCACGCAGACATGGGGAGAATGTGCAAACTCCACACGGACAGTGACCCAGGGCTGGGATTCGAACCCGGATCCTCAGCGCCGCAGTCCCAGTGCTAACCACTGCATCACATGCTGTCCTCTTAAGATTTGTATTGATCCGAAGGATCTGAATATGAACATCAGACGTGAACCTACCCAATATCGAAACGTGAAGAAATAATGAGTGAGATGGCTAATGCCAAGATATTCTCTAAACTAGATGCTTCCAGAGGTTTTTGACAAATGCAACTGGATGAGACAAGCAAAAAATTGTGTACATTTAGCACACCATTTGGTCGTTAATGTTTTAACAGAATGTCATTAGGCATAATCTCAGCATCTGAGATATTCCATCCTGCCATGGAACAGATGACAGAAAGCATAGATGGAGTTTGTGTGTATGTTGATGACATTATAATATGGTCATCTACTCGTGAAGAACACAATGCAAGACTCTTGAAGTGTTTCAGAGAATACACAAGTACGGATTGAAGCTCAATCAGGCTAAGTGTAGCTTTGGTATATCAACGTTAAAATTTCTGGACGACCAAATCTCGGAACATGGTGTGCAACATGTTCATTGTAGTATTTCTCCTGAAGATGCTTTTGATGCTGCATTTTCTCTATGATTTGCTGAAGATCAGGATCAGCTAGTTGTAAACAAAGAACAAAGAAAAGTACAGCACAGGAATAGGCTCTTCGGTCCTCCAAGCCTGTGCCGACCATGCTGCCCGTCTAGATTATCATAGAAGTTACAGAGCAGAAGGAGGCATTCAGCCCATCGAGTCTGCACCGGCTCCTGGAAAGAGCACTCTACCCAAGGTCAACGCCTCCACCCTATCCCCATAACCCAGTAACCCCACCCAACACTAAGGGCAATACTGGACACCAAGGGCAATTTATCGTGGTCAGTCCACCTAACCTGCACATCTTTGGACTGTGAGAGGAAACCGGAGCACCCGGAGGAAACCCACGCACACACGGGGAGGATGTGCAGACTCCGCACAGACAGTGACCCAAGACGGAATCGAACCTGGGAACCTGGAGCTGTGAAGCAATTGTGCTATCCACAATGCTACTGTGCTGCCCAACATCAAGGGGCTCGTCTAAACTAAAATCTTCTACATTTCCTGGGTCAATATCGCTCTATTCCCATCCTATTCATGTATTTGCCAAGATGCCCCTTAAATGTCACTATTGTAAACATGGAAGAGTTGTACGCAATGATCTGTTCATTAACAACTGAGCAGGAGATGAACCAGTTGAGAGAGGAGTAGCTCTGTAATCTTCTCGTACGTTATTTCCATATCTTCAGTTTGATAATAATTTATTACATACTACTACAGCATCTAATGAGCAACAAGATGATAAGATAACAATTATATTGCTGCCATCCAGAAGATGTAAATCCTAGAAGATAAAAAAGCATTTCTGAGATTCCTTGGTGTAGTGAATTTCTTAGGAAAATTCATCCCCAACCTTGCTTCATGAACAACAGCCTTGCGTAACCTCATTAAGAAGAACACATTTTCCCCGTGGACTGCAGAGCACAAAAAAGAATGGTTAGACCTCAAGTCAGCATTGACTACCGCACCTGTCCTTTCCCTCTCTGACACCGGGCGAGAAACCAAGGGCGCGATTCTCCTCTCCCGCACGGCATCGGGAAGGCCGTCGTGAACTCGGCCGAGTTTCACGATGGCGTCGGAGGCCGCTCCTCGCACCCTATTCACCCCCACCCCCCCCCCCCCCCCCCACCCAGGGGACTAGGAGCGGCGTTGTGAGAAACTCGGTCACCGGGCCTTGACGCTTGCGCCTAAGTGACGTCAGCCGCGCATGCGCAGGTTGACCGGCTCCAACCCATGCAGGCGCGGTTGCTGTCTTCCCCTCCGCTGCCCAGCAAGATACGGCGGCTTGATCTTGCAGGGTGGCGGAGGGGAAAGAGTGCGTCTCTTGGAGACGCCGGCCCAACGATCGGTGGGCACCGATCGCGGGCCAGTCCCCTCCCGAGCACGGCCGTGGTGCTCAATCTCCTCTCCACCCCCCACAGGCCCCAAACTTACCTTTCACGCTATGTTCACACCGGCAGCGACCAGGTGTGGTTGCCACCTGCGTGAACAGGTCGGGAACGTCAGGCCGCTCGGCCCATCCGGGCCGGAGAATCGGCGGTCGCCGTGAAAAATGGTGAGCGGCGATTCCGCGACACGCCATTTTGGGGGGGGGGGAGAATCGCAGGGGGTGCCAGGGTGGTGTGTCGTGATTCGCCCAGCCCTCCCGCGATTCTCCCACCTGGCGTGAGGAGCAGAGAATCGCGCCCTAAGATTTCCACAGATGCGAGTCAAAATGGGACTGGGGCAGTCCTCCTTCAAAAGATTGATGATGCTTGTTGGAGACCCATTGCATATGCATCCAGATTAGTGACTACCACAAATCAACGTTACGCTCAGATCGAGAAAGAGTGTTTAGGCTTGCTTACTACGTATATGGACTTCCGATGTTCACAGTTGAAACAGATCACCGACCATTAATTCATATCATATAGAAAGATTTGAATGATATGACTCCAAGACAGCAACGAATAATCATGAAGCTAAGAAGGTGCGACTTTCAACTGGTCTACACTCCAGGTAAAGATCGTATCATTGCCAACGCATTATCTCGTGCTACAGAAATAGATGAACAGCAACCTGAGACAGTTAAACTAAGCTTCAGCTCTAGCTGAAACTCTTCCTGTCTCTGATGAAAAAGATGCAATTTCACAACGAGTAATCAGCCATATGAAAAATGGCTGGCCGAAAGGACACTTCGAATTTCAGTGATATTAAATCTGATCTCCCTGTTGTAGATGGATTTCTACTGCGTCTCGATCGTCTTGTTATTCCTACATCACGAAGGCACATGATCCTCCAGAAAGTGCATGAAGGTCATTTAGGAATAGAAAAGTGTAAATGCCGAGCGAGACAGGCAGTATATTGGCCTGGAACAAATACTGACATAGCCAGCTTTGTGCTAGAATGTGAGACATGCCAGCGAAATCAATCGACGCAGAGTAAAGAGAAACTCACAACTCACAATCTCGAGAGGACTCCGTGGTCGAAAGTTGGTATTGATCTTTTTCATTTTCATGGTCGTGATTATGTCTTGATCATTGACTATTTTTCAAACTACCCAGAATTAATGAAATAGTCTGATTCTGCATCGAAATCCGTGATCAAAGCGACTAAAGAAATATTTGCTCATCATGGGACACCTTGCAGAGTCATGACAGACAATGAACCTTGCTTTGATAGTAATGATTGGACAGAATTTGCTCGTAACTATAATTTTACTCATATCACGTCTCGTCCACTTTATCCACAATCTAATGGCAAGGTTGAAAAAGACGTTCACACCGTGAAACAACCTTTCAAGAAAGCGCTTGTCTCTGATACAAATATGTTCTTTGCTTTATTGAATTACAGGGCTACGCCTCTCTCAACTGGTTCATCTCCTGCTCAGTTGTTAATGAACAGATCGTTGCGTATAACTCTTCCATGGTTACAACTAGCTGATCCTGATCTTCAGCAAGTCATAGAGAAAATGCAGCATCAAAAGCATCTTCAGGAGAAATACTACAATGAACATGCAAAATCGATGGAACCACTTGATCCAGATGATCTAGTGAGAATTCAGATTCCCACTGGAGAATGGTCTAATTTAGCTAAGGTCATACGCCAAGCAGCACCTCACTCATACATTGTTAAACCGACTGATGGTTCTGTTCTTGGAAGAAATTAACGTGCTCTGCTGAAAGTCAAATCTTCTCGTACGTTATTTCCATATCTTCAGTTTGATGATAATTCATTACATACTACTACAGCATCTAATGAGCAACAAGATCATTTCCAGAAGCCGTTGAACAAATCCACAACTCAATTGACTGGATTGAGGAGATCATCCAGGATCAGAAAGAAACCTGACAGACTGAATTTGTAAAGAAGAAAACAAATGAACTTTTAAACAAATTTTGACTCACTTGTTAACTTTTGACATACATATCAATGTAATAATGTTACACATATATTCCTGTTTGTACTGTACAAACGTCTAAAAAAAGGGGGGATTGTAATGATATGTATAATCTAATGAGAGTAAAGGGTTAACAAGATGATGTTCATATATATCAACAATAGATGGCATCATTGAGTAGTCTTATAAAAGGTTGCATCTCTAAGCATTCTGGGAGAAGCTGATGGAGAAGCTGATGAAGAAGGATAGTGTGAGGTTGAGTTAGAGTGTTGGTTGTATTAGAGAGAGATAATTAATTACTGTAATATAGATTCAATACTATTATTTTGTTAGTTATTACTCAGTGGAGTGTGAACCATTTCAAGTAGTGTAAAATAAACTAGCTTTGGTTTAAATATATAGATCTATGTTCTTTGTAAACACTACGACTTTGGCTATGTTGGAGAACAATACAAGAAACATAACAACCTCCAGTGGAGGAAAAGGTCAATGGCCTACACCCAGGTTGTTGCCACACAGGCGAAATGCCACACAGGTCCACGCTCGTGCCGCGGAATGATCCTGAGGTGTAAACGTTCAGGGCTGCGGTGACCTTGACGAACACCAGGAGATTTTGTCCTCCTCCTCTACATGGCGTCAAGTCCGCAAGGACAAGGCAGAGGCTCCTGCGGCCTGCGGCACATGCTGTCCATCATCTGAATACAGGAGGGAGATAGAGAACCTAGTGGAGTGGTGCAGCGACAATAATCTCTCCCTCAATGCCAGCAAAACTAAAGAGCTGGTCATTGACTTCAGTACAATGCATAGTACTGCGCACACCCCTGTCAGCATTAACGGGGCTGAGGTGGAGATGGTTAGCAGTTTCAAATTCCAAGGGGTGCACATCTCCAAAAAATCTGTCCTGGTCCACCCACGTCAACACGTCCTCAGGAAACTAAGGAAATTCGGCATATCCACATTAACCCTTAGCAACTTTTACAGATGCACTATGGAAAGCATCCTGTCTGACTGCATCATGGCCTGGTATGGCAACTGCTCGGCCTAGGACCGCAAGAAACTTCAGAGAGTTGTGAACACCGCCCAGTCCATCACACGAACCTGCCGCCCATCCATTGACTCCATCTGCACCTCCCGCTGCCTGGGGAAAGTGGGCAGCATAATCAAAGACCCCTCCCACCCAGCCTACTCACTCTTCCAACTTCTTCCATCGGGCAGGAGATACAGAAGTCTGAGAACATGCACGAACAGACTCAAAAACAGCTACTTCCATGCTGTTAACAGACTCCTACATTACCCTCTTATGGACTGACCTCATTAACACTAGTATGCTTCATCTGATGCCAGTGCTTATGTAGTTATATTGTATACCTTGTGTTGCCCTATTATGTATTTTCTTTTCTTCCCATGTACTTAATGATCTATTAAGCTGCTCGCAGAAAAATATTTTTCACTGCACCTCGGTACACATGACAATAAACAAATCCAATCCAATCTGTTCGAATGACCAGCAATGCCTGTACACCCTGGGCCATTGCGGGGTTCCCCCTCTGGTCCCTCCCTAGCTTGATGGGCGGCAGGGTCCTCAGGGTGTGGTACCGGGTCAGGCACATGGGGCGCCGCCTCGAGCATCTGCAGACGCTGCTGCTACAGCCGGATCTGACATCTGGCCACCCGGACTACCAGCAGCACCACAAGGGCAAGTTCTGGGCGCAATATTCCTGCAATAGCGTTCAATATCTGTGAGGAATTGGGAGAGGGTGTTAGAGTGACAAATAGCAGTAGCTCCCATCCAGAACCCTCCATTCCCCATTGACCCTCCCACACCCGAAACACCCAGCCCACGCACTCCTCACCGCAGCGAGCTCCTCTCTCCAGACCCCAGACCCTGCAAATATCGTCACCTGGACCGGGTGCTGGACACCACCCTGTGGTGCTCCCCCCACCCTCGAGCCGTGGACATGTTCCTGGAGCTGTGTTGCATCCCCTAGGTTTTCAGATGTTGGCTGCTACGTGTGTGGTTCTGCCTCCCACAGTTTTCAGGCACAGTGTCCCGGCATCACAGTCTGATTGGGATGCTAGGTAATGTCTCCCACATCCTACATGGCCCAACCCCATGGGAATTCACTTGGGTTGTGTGAAGAGCTCACTTAACCACGATGTCCGGGGACTGCACGGTGGTGCAGTGGTTAACACTGCTGCCTCCTGGCGGCAAGGCCCCGGATTCAATCTCGGCCACAGGCCACTGCCTGTGTGGAGTCTGCATATTCTCCCTATGTCTTCTTTGGGTCTTGTTATGTTTCTATTACTGGTAGCATGTTATATTACCATTCGTGGTAATATGCTGTGTTCTTTGTCTTTTCTTTCAGAATGATCTGATAAGTTGTTGTCAAAGAATCTACCATTCAAAATATTGAAACAAAACTAATTTATTATAAAACAATTGATTAAATGGAGTTTGCACACTCTACTGAGCTACAGTTAATAATTAAATAATATTGAATCTATCTAGCAACACAATAATCTAAATAGTTACTAACTACACTATGATCTCATGTTAACTCTGTCTAATCTAATCTCCTAATGCTGTTATCATGCTTTCTCCTTACACTAATACCCAGAATTCCCTCAAGATCTGATTTGTATACAGAGAAGTGGGGGTGCCCTCTCGTGTTTGAAATGCACAAAGATGTATAATTAACTGTTCACTAACCTGACTATATACATATCATTACAGGTCTCACCCCCACTTCCCAAAACGATGTGTAGGTTAAGTGAATTGGCCATGCTAAATTGCCCCTTAATTGGAAAAACATAAATGGGTACCCTAAATTATTTTAAATAAAAGAAAATATGAATAAATAAAACCATGCTTGCCAATTCCCTATTCGCAATAGCCTTCAGCCGCACGGCCAGAGACCTCAGCAGTCAGTGGGGTCATGGGTGGTCGTTGGGGCAGATGGGCAGGGACAAAGGTTGCCCCTGGAAGGGGTACACATGATCCAGCAGTTGGCATGGTGATGCTGCGAACAGTTGTACACCGGTTTCCCTCCAGCGCCTCCCCACCCAAACTCCCTTGGCAGCCTACCCCTGCGGAGGGTGCCCCCCTCTCAACCTAATGTCTCCCCCCCCACCCCCCCACCCCCCGCGCCAAGCACTAGGGTGCAAGCCCAGCACCCCCTGGCTCTTTGCCTGTGAGCAATGATGGCTACTCACCTTCTCGACTCCCCACGGAAGTCCTTCTGCCAGTTTCACATTTTTCAAAAGGCATACTAATCGACACCAGCGTGACCACCCCGTATCCAATGGGAGGCCATTGGATACGGGGTGGCTCCCCTTAATTGCATGGAAATAGAGCTTAAGAGATAAAAATTGGTTTCTCGCCATGCTGTGGCAAGATCTCCATTTCACCTATGTGAGAGGGTTGGTTGCATCGCAAACTGTTTGGCTCCTGGCGCGGTTCTTGTTTTTGGCTTCTCCCACTGTTCACTGGCCTCCTTTCTCTTGAGCGAGAGCACAACAAAGCCGGAGAATCCCTGATCCACCGCGCCACATTTCTGCCCCGGCCAGTCAATGGGGTTTCCCATTGTGAGGCAGCCCCCGCCGTCGGGAAACCCCCGGACGCCGGCAAAATGGAGAATCACGCTGGGGGGAGAATCCCGGCCATTGTTTCTGAAATGGAGAATCCCACTTTTGCTTTCTATTTGGGCACAGTGGTTATCACCGTTGCTTCACAACAGCAAGGTACCCGGTTCGATTTCCGACTTGGGTCACTGTCTGTGCGGAGTCTGCACGTTCTCCCCGTGTCTGTGAGGGTTTCCTCCGGGTGCTCTGGTTTCCTCCCACAAGTTCCGAAGGACGTGCTGTTAGGCGAATTGGACATTCTGAATTCTTCCTCTGTGTACCCTGACAGGCGTCGGAATGTGGTGACTAGGGGCTTTTCACAATAGTTTCATTGCAGTGTTAATGTAAGCCTACTTATGAAAATAATAAAGATTATTATTACTAAATTTGTACAAAAATGAAATCATTTGTTTTGGGCATGACGTAGCTTGGTCTCCATCACAGAATGTGCAATACTCAAGGAATAACAACTCTGGCACAATTTAACTATCAATTACAAGGAAACCATGCAATTAAAACTTCATAGTTCACTGCCGAACATCCCCAATAGGAACTCAATGTATATTTTCATTTTAAATACTCAGCTTTTTTTAAAAAGCGAAACACATAATGTAAAAATATGTGTCACTTCATTGGCATTGATGAGCTAACTCCGGAGTCTGCTACGACATCTAAATATTTAAGTCCAACTAACTGCAAAGTTATCCCGGGGAGGAAAGCAGTATCTGTTTCAAATACATTCAGAATCAACCACAGGTTGAATTCGCTCCTCAAAAAATGCAAGAGACCATCTTATAGAAAACCATGTGTTTGGCATCTGCAGTTCATATTCTCATTCAGACTCGTTGACATTTTGATCAGATTTGTAATCTTTTAAAACCCGAAACCCAAGCGATTGATGCTCAGCGGGAGGAGCAATTTACTTTTTGTACCATTAACTTGCCATTTTCCCAGATTATATTTTGGTTAGTTTTAGGCCTTATGTATATTTTATCTGCCAATGTGTATGTGTAAATATAAGTGTGTGCCTTTTGATGCCTAGCGAATGAAAAAAAAAGAAAAATGAAAATCGCTTATTGTCACAAGTAGGCTTCAAATGAAGTTACTGTGAAAAGCCCTTAGTCGAATGTGGACATTATTGGGCTCATGCACACATTCAACTGTATAAGTTGAACTTACCTTGTTCATTCAGAAAAGGATTGAATTTCAACTCTTTTTCGCGATTTGTCATCCACTAAATATTCCACAATGCTTTCAGCCATCACCCCAAAGGTTGTTTTTTGTGACTTGTTCATGGGTCCTGTGGATCACTTGCAAGGCCAACGTTTATTGGCTACACTTATTTTCCTTTGAGAAGGTGATGGTGAGGTGCCTTCTTGAACTGCTGCAGTCCAGGTGGCGTAGCTACACTCAGAGTACTGTTAGGGAGGGGAGTTCCAGGATTTTAACCCAGTGATAGCAAAGGAAGGGCAATGTAGTTCTAAATCAGGATGGTGTGTGGCTTGTAGGGGAACCTGCACATGGTGATGTTCCCATGCGTCTGCTGCCCTTGTCCTCCTACATGGTGGAGGTTGTGGATTTGTAAGGCGCTACCAAAAGAGCCTTGGCCAGTTGCTGCAGTGGATATTATATATAGTAGATGTTACTGCTGCTGTGCATCGATAGTAGATGGAGTGAATGTTCAAGGTGTTGGATGAGTTTTTGATAAGCCGGCTGCTTTGATCTGGATGGTGTCGAGCTTCTGGAGTGCTGTTGGAGCCGCACTCATCTGGGCGAATAAAAAGTAATCCTTCACATTCCTGACTTGTGACTTGTAGATAATGGACAGGGCTCAGTGAGTTACAATATCTTACACAATGTTGACAATCTACAGATAGGCTTCAGTTTGGTGAATTATTTTGCCTTTCAGCGTAAAATTAATCAAAAAGTATTTTGCTATGATTGGCTCACCTTAATCGGTATGAATGTCAGCCCTCTGAAGTGATGCAATCCTACCTCACCTCTTTTACATCTTTTCTCTTACCTTCAAAGTTTTCTCATGCTTATCTTACATGTAAGAAATGTGATTCCTCTGCCCCATCCAATCGCTGCCTTGTTACCCTTACATCAATAATTTGCAAAATTCGCAGCATACTGCTTTTAGCTTTTAAATTATTCATCACCAAAGTAGTTGGATCATTAGCTATGATACTGATACTTACTTATATCACACACCTAAAGCGCTGTCCTTGAGCACATTTGGCAAGTTGTTTTTCATCACTGGGACATCTTTAAAGCCTTTGATTGGTCTTAATTCTAAACAAGTTAAAATCATGGGATCGAATCGTTGAATAGTTGCAGCACAGAAGGAGGCCATTTGGCCGAATATGGGTGTGGTGGCTCTCTGCAACTGCAACTTATCTAATGCCAGTCTCCCACCTTTCCCCTGGAGGCTTGCAAATTATTCCTCTTCAGATAATGATCTGATTCTCTTTTGAAAGCAACGATTGAATACTTTTCTATCATTGCTTTTGTCCCCCAAATACCTTATTCGATGCCCTCTTGTCTCAATCTTTCTACAGATGGGGACAGTTTCTCCTATCTACTCTGTCAATACTCCTCACGAGTGTTAAATCTCCTCTCAACCTTGTCTTCTCCAAGAGAAAGAGGTCCCAGGCTCTGGGTCACTGTCCGTGTGGAGTTTGCACATTCTCCCCATGTTTGCGTGGGTTTCGCCCTCACAACCCTAAAGATGTGCAGGGTAGGTGGATTGGCCACGCTAAATTGCGCATTAGTTGGAAAAAAAATTTATTGGGTACTCTAAATTAATTTTTTAAAAAGGCAGATAGGCTGCAGAATCAAAACTCCAGAGCATGAAGGAAACTCGAACCACAAAAACTCTGCTTCAGTCCCCACTTATGTAATTCACACCTCGTCAGGATCAGGACAATGGTTCCTTTAAGTCACTTGCAATAGCTATAATCTCAAATCTAAACTCTTCATTTATCTATTATGTTCCTCGTAGGGGGCAGCACGGTAGCATGGTGGTTAGCATAAATGCTTCACAGCTCCAGGGTCCAGGTTCGATTCCCGGCTGGGTCACTGTCTGTGCGGAGTCTGCACGTCCTCCCCGTGTGTGCGTGGGTTTCCTCCGGGTGCTCCGGTTTCCTCCCACAGTCCAAAGATGTGCGGGTTAGGTGGATTGGCCATGCTAAATTGCCCGTAGTGTCCTAAAAAGTAAGGTTAAGGGGGGGTTGTTGGGTTACGGGTATAGGGTGGATACGTGGGTTTGAGTAGGGTGATCATTGCTCGGCACAACATTGAGGGCCGAAGGGCCTGTTCTGTGCTGTACTTTTAAACATAGAACATAGAACAGGCCCTTCGGCCCTCGATGTTGTGCCGAGCAATGATCACCCTACTTAAACCCACATAACCCGTATACCCGTAACCCAACAATCCCCCCATTAACCTTACACTACAGGCAATTTAGCATGGCCAATCCACCTAACCCGCACATCTTTGGACTGTGGGAGGAAACCGGAGCACCCGGAGGAAACCCACGCACACACAGGGAGGACGTGCAGACTCCACACAGACAGTGACCCAGCCGGGAATCGAACCTGGGACCCTGGAGCTGTGAAGCATTGATGCTAACCACCATGCTACCGTGAGGGCGTGATACTGTTCTATGTTCTATGTTCTATGTTCGTCTCACCCCTTAACTTTCAAAATTTGAGGAGCACAGCCTTCGTTTCTGTAATCCAACCTGTAGATTCCAGGTATTGGTGAACAGGTAATTGCTGAGTGACTGCCATTTTGTAAACATTGTTGACAACACCTTCCATTAATTTGCTGATGATTGACAGAAGGTTGGGGGAGATGGGGGTAATTTGGTTGATTCAGTTTGTCCTGCTTTTTTTTCAACAGGACATACCTGGCCATCTATTTGCTTTATCGGGTAGAAGCTGGTGTTACAAGTATAGTGAAACGCCTTGGCTCGGGGCACTGCTTGTTCCGGAGCATGCGTCTACAAAACTACAGATGGGATGTAGTTTCACAGCTTTTGCTGTATCCAGTGAGTCAGCTGTTTCTTGATATTGCATGGAATGAATTGGACTTGCTGAAGACTGGTGTCTGTGATAGTGGGAACCTCAGAAGGAACCAAGATAGATCATTCACTGACACTTTAGGCTGAAGATGGTTGCAAAGTGATACCATTTGTACTGTTGTGATCAACCCCAGGTGAGGTTCCCCAAAAGTTGTTGATCCGGGCGCGACCCCTCAGTTTGTCACTGTCCGGCTGGAATAGCACAAATTTTTACATCCTAGGGGGAGAGGGATGGATCATACAATTTACAGTGCAGAAAGAGGCCTTTCAGCCCATCAAGTCTGCACCGGCCCTTGGAAAGAGCACCCTACTTAAGCTCATGCCTCCACCCTATTCCCGTAACCCCACCTAATCTTTTGGACACAAAGCGACAATTTAGCATGGCCAATCCATCTAACCTGCACATCTTTGGACTTTGAGAGGAAACCGGAGCACCCAGAGGAAACCCACGCATTTACGGGGAGGAACTGAAAACTTCACACAGACAGTCACCCGAGGCAGGAATTTATCCAGGTCCCTGGAGCTGTGAGGCAGCAGTGCTAATCACTGTGCCGCCCGTTACTGGCTGGCTCCATGTTTTTATTCAACCGACCTCTGCTGGTAGCAATAAAGGTTTAATCTAACAATGTTCCATTTCCCTTGAGTACCTTTTCCAGAACCAAGTTATGTTTGGAATGGAGCAAATTTAACCAGGTTTTCTTGAGTTAAGATAAAGTAAGTTTATTAACTACTAAAAAGGTGAGGAGAAATGGTATAACACATGTATATAACATTCATACAGACTTGAAGTAAGAATTGAGTCCAATAGCAGATAAATATAAACCAAAAGTTACATGAAAGAGACCTTGATTTGTGAGAAATAGATGACAAGTGTGGCCATACAAATTGATCCCAGTATTGTTGACCTTGGCAGGTGAAGAGTTGATTCTTCAATCCGGGTGTTCTATGGTTTGGTAGAAATATTTCAGATCTTTTTCCAGTTGCGATCTTTTTTTGGCTGGCTGGTTGTCCTCCACTGTCAGAGAGATAGTTTTTAGATGTCCCTGCAACAAGTGGTTATTTGAAGATGCTAAAGTTTATCATACAAGTCTTGACAATAGAACATTTGGAAAACATTATTGGGATTGGGATAAAGCCAGCATGGGTTTATGAAAGGCAAATCATGCTTAACAAATCTACAGGAGGTTTTCGAGGATGTAATTCGTAGACTAGATATGGGAGAACCAGTGGACGTGGTGAATTTGGACTTTCAGAAGGCTTTTGTCTTTGGTTGCTTTCTAAAGTACCTTGACTGGAAACATAGAGAATGGTTCCGTTGTCCCTTAAAGAAACACCATGCAACCATTCCTGTCAGTGGCTAACTGCACATTCTCAGCCAGTTTCAGGTCCCTTAGAAGACGTTAGTGGGCAAAATTAAAGCACATGGAATGGGGGTAATAATGTAAAGGAAAGGATCGCGAATTAGTTGACAGATAGGAAATAGAGAGTGGGTTATTTTTCCGAGTGGCAGACAGTTATTAGTGTGGTACTGCAGGGATTACTGCTTGCGTCCCAGCTGTTTATGATATATATAAATGACCGAGGTGAGGAAACAAAATGTAACATTTCCAAGCTTGCTGACGACATAAAACTGGGCAGAATTGTGAGTTGAGTGAGTGGGCAAACACAAACTGCAGATGCAGTAAAACGCAGCTCAGTGTGAAAAACAGAAAGGAAGAGTATTATTTTAATGGTGATATATTGGGACGTGTGGCTGTACAAAGGGATCAGGGTGTCCTTGTCCACCAGTCAATGAAAATGGAAAGTCAAGTCCAGCAAGCAATTAGGAAGACAAATGGTACACTGGCCTTCATTGCAAGAGGATTTGATTTCAGAAGTAGGGGTGTCTTACTGTAGTTATACAGGACCTTGGTGAGACCACATCTAGAGTATTACATGCAGTTTTGGTCTGTCTGCCATTGAGGGATTGCAGCAAAGGTTCACTAGCCTGATACCAGGGTTGGTGGGACTGTCATATGAAGGGAGATTGATTCAACTGGACCTGTATTCACAAGAGTTTAGAAGGATGAGAGGAGATCTGATGAAATGTATAAAATTCTAATGGGGCTGGACAAACTAGATTCAGTGAGATTGCTTTCCCTGGTTGGGGAATCTAGAACAAGGGGTCACAGTCTCAGGATATGGGCTAGGCCATTTAGGACTGAGCAGAGGGAAAAAGGGTGGTGAACCTGAGGAATTCTTTGCCACAGAAGGCTGTGGAAGCCAAGTTACTGGATGTATTCAAGTAAGAAATGGACAATTTTTTAGATTTAATGACATCAAGGACTATGGGGAGAAAGCACAAATTCGGCATTAAGATAAAGAATCAGCCATGATCATTCTGAATGGCAGAGCAGGTTTGAAGGGCCGAATGGTTGATTACTGCCCCTAGTTTCTATGTTTACTTTTTCCAGGGGCACTTCTTCTGGTGCTGTGTCACACAACTTCAGTGTAGAACACTTCCAGCTGTTTTTCGTCACAACACGCACACAAGCAAACAGGCAGGCAGGAAGGCGTTGGGCTGCTCTCTCAGCTACCTTCTTAACCCCCTGCTTTGTGTATTCCAACTGGACCCAGAATCCACTAGTCGGTCTCCGGGGGTAATTATACCCTGGTTCTTTTAGCTGAGATAGTCATTATGTCCCTTTGTCTTTACCGGAGATGGTAATCTGTCTTTGGTTGCTTTCTAAAGCACCTTGACTGGAAACATAGAGAATGGTTCCGTTGTCCCTTAAAGAAACACCATGCAACCATTCCTGTCAGTGGCTAACTGCACATTCTCAGCCAGTTTCAGGGTTTGGGTCCATTTTAAAATATAAAACTCAGGTCTTTTTAAAGTCCAATATTTCTGTGTATAATTCCATATCTTTTCTCCGCCATCATCGCGGTACTGACTGGATTCTTCAATTGTTGAAGTTGGGAAGCTCATGAAACCTCCTCCCCCTGGTGACTATTTAAATGTCCACCGTCATTCATGACTGGCTGTTGCAGGATTGCAGCGGTTTGATTTGATCCGTTGGTTGCTGGATCAATTAGTTATTATATGCTGCTTCTACTGTTGAATATGTATGTAAGCCAATGTTTTGACTTCACCAGGTTGGCACCTCATCGTTAGGAATTCCTGGTTCAATTCCTAACATCCCATCTTTGAAGTTGAACCTACCTCGAAGGAAGCGAGAGTACAAGTAATATCCCAGGGTATGAGGTTACGGATTGCCATAAGAGTACAATTCTACTGCTGTTAATGGCCCACAGCCTTGCGTGGACGCCCAGTTTTGAACTGCCAGATGATCTGAAGCTATCCCAATCAAAATGATGGCAATGCCACACAATATGTTTGAAGGTATCCTCACATTGTCCCCACCAGGACTGTGCGGTGATAACTCCTACCAATACTGTCATAGGCAGATGGGTCTACAACTGTTAGATCTGTGAGGATAAGGTCTAGTAGTTTTTTTTCCCTCTTGTTAGTTTTCTTATCTTCGGTTTCAAGCTCAGTCTGGCAGATATGTTTTTCAGGACTCTGCCAGCCTGGTCACTAGTTACGCTACTGAGCCACTTTAGATTGAAGACCCACTCCCAAAGTATAGAAAAGTACAGCACAGAACAGGCCCTTCGGCCCTCGATGTTGTGCCGAGCAATGATCACCCTACTCAAACCCACGTATCCACCCTATACCCGTAACCCAACAACCCCCCCTTTAGCCTTACTTTTTAGGACACTACGGGCAATTTAGCATGGCCAATCCACCTAACCCGCACATCTTTGGACTGTGCATTTGATACCTCCGGTGATTTTTCCAATTGGGATTCAACATAAGGGAGCTGATTCATCAGCTAAGGGGAGACAATAGCTGGTAATCAGCAGGAAGCTTCCTTGTCCATGTTTGGCCATGAGACTTCATGAGGGCCAGAATCAATATCGAAGACATCCAAGAACCCTTCCTGACTGTATACTCATGTGGGTCTGTCTTGTTGATGGTACAGGACATACCCAGCAATCGTGACAGACGAGTTTGGTGCATTGTTTGAAACTAATGATTCTGTGAGCTTTACTTGTCTGCAGGACAGCTCTCCTAATTTTCACAGAAGTCCCCAGACATTAGTGAGGAGCTTTTGCAGATTTGACTGGGTTGGCTGTGCCTTTGTCATGTCTGAATCCAGTACCGAGGCTGGTATTTTTAATCTAACTGAGCGATTCGCTCAACCATTACGGGCAGTTAAGAGTCAACCACATCTCTGTGGGTCTGTTGTCACATAGTCCATACTGTAAGAATAGCAGTTTTTTACAAAAATTGATAATTTCATAATAATAATCTTTATTGTCACAAGTAGGCTTACATTAACACTGCAATGAAGTTACTGTGAAAATCCCTGAGTCAGCACATTCTGACACCTGTTCGGGTACACAGAGGGAGAAGTCAGAATGTCCAAATTGCCAAATAGCACGTCTTTTGGCCTTGTGGGAGGAAACCGGAGCACCAGGAGGAAACCCACGCAGACACGGCGAGAACATGCAGATTCCACACAGACAGTGACCCAATCCGGGAATCGATCCTGGGACCCTGGCGCTGTGAAGCCATAGTACTAACCACTATGCTACCGTGCTGCCCTGATGGCCATGGCCAATTCATGGCCATGATTACTGATACTTTCATTCCTGATTTATTTTTATTGACTGAATGTAAATTCACCAGCTGCTGCAGTGGACGTTGAACATGTGCCATTAATCCAGACCTCTAAACCATTAGTCCAGTAAAATAACCATTATAGTAGCACATCCTGATCCCATATTCTGAGTGTCACAAATTAGCACCAAGTCTCCTGCATAGCCCTTCATTTGTCCAGATGGCCTGACACCTTTGAAGATGTGATCATGTCAGTGTATCACCAAGAATATTTAGCAGTAAGGAATAATTACGGTCTTGATAACAAAATAAACTGAGTGTGGAAGAGCCTTTGCTAAATTCTGGGGAGATTGTCGTATCTGCCTTGGGAAACATTTGACACAGTTTTCCTGCTGCTGCGCTGGAATTTTCAGAGCAGACTGACCTACAGTGTCCCAGGAACTGAGCCAATTGCAAAACTCATCAGCTCGGGAGTACTAACCCTGCAGTCAGCAAGGAAATTTACTGCTTCATCAATGTTCAGCAAACGGCAACCTTGATTTTAGAATGCAACACCACTCAATGAGTGTGACAAGACCAGACCTGAAATGACAATAACTTACTTCCCATCTATGTTGATAACATCATCCTCCCATCTCTTTAGAATCCTCCAATCTGTTTCCACAATGTACCTCCTAGATTTTGGAGATTATTGCTTATATGTAAGAATGTAAACACTCAGATTGAAATTATCCCATTGATTATCTCAGTAAACTGCTTCCAACTTTGAAACGGCCCTCCAAAGGTGTCAGGCAATTTGTGACACTCAGAAATTATCCCATTGATTATCTCAGTGAAATGCTTCCAACTTTTAAACGGTTTTGCTCGAAGTTTCCTCAGGGATGTAAAGTATGTGATTGTGGCTGCCTGATATGTTGCTTTTTGGCATTAAGTGGATGTGGAATTTGATCTGAGAAGAATAGATGGCAATTAAATTTCAGTGTGACTTCACTCACTGAAACAAGTGGCTACTCGATCACCTAGCCCAGTGTTCTTCAAACTTTTTTTCGGGGGACCCATTTTTACCAACCGGCCAACCTTCGGGACCCAACCCGGCCGACCTTAGGGACCCAACGCTGCCGACCTTCGCGACCCACGCCGGCCGACCTGAGCGACCCATCATTTTCTCTTACCTTGTTTGCTGCTGATAAAAGTTGAGGAAATTACTTTGGGTCCATTTGGCCCTCGTACACGCTCCTCCAATGGAACCTGTTGGATGAAGGTGAAGTTTTCCTGTGTCGGAAAGTATGGAGTCTCCATCTGTCCAAAGTTCTGCATTTTTTTCCTGTAACATTTTATCAAATAAAACCCCCCCGAACTTGTAAAAAAAACCAAATAAAATAAACAAAAAAAATAAACATTAAATGAAGAAAATAAATGATTAAAATGAATAAACCCCCCCGAACTTGTAAAAAAAGATAAAATAAATGAAAAAAATAAAAATGAAATGAATAAAATAAATGAATAAAATGAATAAACCCCCCCCGAACTTGAAACAAAATGCGGCGACAGTTTAAAAAAATAGCGGCAGCACTGAACATGTGCGCCTGATCATCGGCGCGCATGCGCAATGCGGCCGACTTTTTTTTACTTGTTCACGTCCATTTTAAAGGCCGCTTGCAGCCGGCTGTTTCTGATTCACGGTACTATTTTAGATTTTTCTGTCAAGTTGTTGGTGCAAAGTTAGCCAGCAGTGGCTGTTCCCAACTTTCCTCATCTTTCAAACCCCCTTTCTAGTTTGAACCTTTGGAGGTACATATGGAAACTCTGGCCAATAAATCAAATTTAAAGAAATGTGTGCCTGAAAAGTAAAAGGTTGCATATGGTGACAAACATTTCATCGGTCTTTATAAAGTTTCAAAATTATCAGTCAGCCCATCAGTCTTTTACAATTTTGAGTCAGAGAAAATGTCAGACAGAGGTAAAGTGAAACATGGCACAATACAGGATCTGTGACAGAGAACAGTACCCGGGGGGGAGAGACGGGACTCGGGGAAGAGAGAAGGGGACTGTAGCCATCTAAGATGGACACTGGGCTACAAAATGGAGAACTGCTAAGACTGCAGGGAAAAACAGTCATAGTGAGAACAAGCAGCTTGCAGAAGACTGTTTTGCATTCTGCACGTACAGAAACCAGTTTCTGGCCAGGTGCAGAGTTTCAGCCAAAGGTGCAAATGGGAAACAGATCTGCATAGTAATGAGGTGATCCAGATCCAGACCCCGGACAATAGAAACATTTAAGTATCAATGGATACTTTTCCATAGACGCCCAGACAGAATGGCGCCAAAGCAACCAACACAAAGAGCCGTAGGGACTGCCCCACCCATCGAGGAACGACCCTCAGATTGGGGAATTTGAAAGATATCGATTGGGAAAGACCCAATCGATACCTGGCAGGTGAAAGAACCCGCCCCAAGGGGCACGGACTTCTAGGACCTATAAGAGTAGGTCCCGCACATGGTTCGGTCTGTTTTGCTCCGGCCCAGATCTGCTGTTGCTTCCAGACTCCAGCCCAGACTTGTTACATCGCATCCTGACTCCAGTTTCATCACTGGCCGTTGAGCATCAGCCATCGAACTGTAAGTGCCAACACAACGATCGCTACGTGATCCAGACCTTGCTAGATCTTGACAACTTTGCCAATCAGAAAGTTACAGACCAAGAACGGGACAAAGGCCTTGCTCCCTGACCTTGCCGGTTCCTGTCTAGATAAGTATTTAGTTGTTTAGTTTTAGAAGTAAGTTAGTCTCTTTAGCGTATGCATGTGTATTTATTATATTTGTTATAATAAACACCAATCGTTTGGACTTACTAATCGGTGTACGGATTTATTACTTTGAACCTGACCTTGATATACTTGTGACGGTGTCTCAATACGGCACCTGGCGACTCCGAGCATAATTACACATACAGAGCCATAGTAGTGTTAAGCACACGGCCTTTAAACGGAGGCGTGTTAATCACACTCCAGTAAAACGAGCAACAGGACCCAAGGGGGGATCGGGGACAGGAGCCCGGAACACCAGCATCCCGGAGGAGAGGGTGTACCAACTCTCAGAACGAAGCCCCCCGCCCCACAGCTTCCCTCCAAAGGTGAGGAAAAGGGGAAATATCCATTTCCCTACACTTGCTCCCGCCAGATTTAAAACGGAGGTTGGAAGGATAAGGTCCTTGGTTTCCATTAAGTGGCCACTGAAGAGCCTTAACAGGTGAACGAGTGGGTTTCCCGCCTCAGACCCTGTTCATCCAAACATGAAATTTCATCTGGGCTTGGGCAGGCGGGTTCCCGGAGGGAATCCTGTCCACTTAATATTACGTTCCCACCTCCACCTCAGCACCCAGATTGGGGGGAGCATGAAATTCTATCTGATGTGATAATTTACTACACCTTCCTCAGAGGACAGTTGTGCACCATTCCTGCCAAAAATGGACAATTATGCTCAATGCCACATACTTGAGAAGACCAAGGAAACAGGTTAACAAGGAAATGGCACAGTTAAACAATCCGGCAAGATATGGCAAGCCAATAACACCATTGGACAGATAGATCAAAATTGAAAGCTACAAAATGTTGCCTGCCGAACTGTTCAAGGGCATCCCCAACCCAATCAAAGATTGCATTCAAACTTAAAGCTATTTCTTTCTCTTCCAAGATTAACCATATTGTATTAGAGCACAAGCCCAAGATTCAACATGCAGTCGAATGCCTTTCTACAATTACATTGTCCGAGGACAAAAACTGAACTTCATGAAGAATAGGGTTTTACAGTCATGCAAATTTTCTGTAACTGTACGTGGACTCCTTCAACCCCCAACATCTTAAGGCCATTGTGCTACTCATATAATGGCACCCGGAGGGCACAATCTGTAGAAAATCCCTCTTGGTGAAATGTAGGTGGTAAAGGTAGAAAGGTACAACCAGCTTCAGCAGGCTACTGTGAACATACACAATTGGGTGACAGTAGATCTGTACAGGTAGTGGCTAGCCAGGCCTATTTAGTAAGTCAGTGTGAAGTGAGTTTTACTCTGCAATCAACCTGTGCTGCACTTGACTCAGGGGACGTGATTTACTGGCCACGTCCCGCAGATATCGGGGTGGGGGCGAAGCAGCCGGTAGATCCTGCGAGAGGCTTTTTCTGTTACACCTCACAATCTTGCAAGATGTCGCATTCTGGATCCGGCACAGAATAGGCGGGACCCAGACTTGTAGAGTTTTTTGTTTAAATATTTTTTATTCTCCTCCTTTTTCACATTTTCTCCCAGATTTCCACCCACCAACAATAAACATTAATCAGTAACAAATATGTCAATCCCCACATCAATAACATTGATCCCATCTTCCCACCAATCCCAAACATTAGCCCGCATGTTCACACAAACAAATGACAAAAAGGAATTAGGGATCACACATAGTTGTTATTAACACACACAGCGCCCTCCCCCCAACCCTCGCACCCACACGCCCCAAATAATGTTCGATGTTATCCAGTTCTTGAAAGTGCACAATGAATAATGCCCATGAATTGTCGAACCTCTCCATCCTTCCCCTCAATTCAAACTTAACCTTCTCAAGAGTCAAGAATTCCATTAGGTCCCCTCGCCACGCCAGGGCACAGGGTGGGGAGGTTGCTCTCCAACCTATCAGGATCTGCCTTTGGGCAATCAACGAGGTGAAGGCTACAACATCTGCCATCTGCCTCCGCACCCGTTTCCAACCCTGGCTGGTCCGACACCCTGAATATGGCCTCCCGGGGGCCCGGGTCCAGTTTCACGTGCAGCACGTGAGAAATTACTCGAAAAATCTCCTTCCAGTAATTCTCTAGCTTTGGACAGAACCAAGACATATGAACGTGATTAGTGACGCCGCCCCCCCCCCACCACAACGTTTACGCACATCTTCTACTCCTTCAAAGAATCGGCTCATCCTCACCCTCGTGTGATGTGCTCTGTATACCACCTTCAGCTGTATCAGCCCCAACCTCGCACACGAGGTGGAGGCATTCACTCTCCGCGGCACCTCACACCCCTCCTCAGAACCCCTCCTCCATATCCTCTCTCAACTCTTCCTCCCACTTTGCTTTGATCCCTTCCAGTGGTGTCTTCTCCTCTTCCAAAATAGCTCTGTCAACCGCTGACACTACCCCCTTCTCCAGCCCCCCTGTCGTCAGCACCTGAGGCCGGCTCCACCGGGAAGCTCTGTATATCCTATCTGGCAAAATCTTGAACCTGCATGTATCTAAACATTTCCCCCTGCTCCAGCCCATACTTCGCTTCCAGCTCCTTCAATCCTGCAAACCAACCCCTAAGAAACAAAACTTTTAGTGTCTTAATCCCCTTCTCATGGTGGTTAGCATCAATGCTTCACAGCTCCAGGGTCCCAGGTTCGATTCCCGGCTGGGTCACTGTCTGTGTGGAGTCTGCACGTCCTCCCCGTGTGTGCGTGGGTTTCCTCCGGGTGCTCCGGTTTCCTCCCACAGTCCAAAGATGTGCGGGTTAGGTGGATTGGCCATGCTAAATTGCCCGTAGTGTAAGGTTAATGGGGGGATTGTTGGGTTACGGGTATAGGGTGGATACGTGGGTTTAAGTAGGGTGATCATTGCTCGGCACAACATCGAGGGCCGAAGGGCCTGTTCTGTGCTGTACTGTTCTATGTTCTATGTTTCTCCCATTTCCGAAAATTTCCATCCCACCTCCCTGGCTCAAATCTGTGGTTCCCCCGAATCGGCATTTCCCTTGACCCTGCCCCCAACCTGAAGTGTTGACGAAACTGCCTTCAAATTCTCAATGAAGCTATTATTACCAGACTCCCTGAGTATTTTCCCGGAGCTATCGGGAGAGGAGCTGTTGCTCGTGCTTTAATCCCGACTGCTGTACTTTACTTTGTTCTTTGCTCTTTGTTCCCTGGACAAACTCTCCTCCATTCTGAGTCACTGGGAATCAACCCCTCTGACCCAGCTCTGTATCTTCTCCACCTTCGCCGCCCAGTAGTAATACATCAGGTTTGGAAGACCCAAACCCCCTGCCTGCCTTCCCCTCTGTAGCAGCACCTTTCTAACTCTGGCCACCTTCCCTCCCTGTACGAATGAAGTAATCCTTCCCTCAATCTCTCTGAAAAAAGCCTTTGGCAGTAAAATCGGCAGGCATTGAAAAATAAACAGAAATCGCATCAACATGTTCATTTTAACCGCCTGTACCCGATCCGCCAGTGACAGAGGGAGACCATCCCATCTTTCCGGATCAGCTTTCACTCTCCCCACCAAACTAAAAATGTTGTACTTGCGGTCCCCCCCGCCCCCCCCCCCCCCCCCCCCCCCCACTCCCGGGCAACCTGCACCCCCAGGTACCTAAAGTGAGTCCCTGTCCTACGGAATGGCAGCCACCACACTCCTGCCCTGTTATGGGCCAGAGTTTAGAGAACCCCAAAGTGTATCATGGAGTTCACCTGACCCACAACTTTTAATAGACTGTGGTATGGGGAGTACATGGCCCACTCTCCAGGTGTGGTACAGCAGAAATAGAAAAGTATTTTTTAAAGCAAAACAATGTTTATTCTATGAACTCAACTTAACCTTTTTAAAACATGCAGTGAGCATCTTAGCATCCATTAATTCAAATACAACCCCCCAAGAATACAACACCAAATAATCCTTAATAAATTCACAAATCACATCCAGAAGTCAAAAGAAACACCTTTTAACACAAGCACATCAGGTTTAAATTCACTACTGAAAACAGTTATAATTCTGAATTCACCAAATGTTCAAGAGATAGTCTTTTCATGGCAGAGAGAACAGCAGTACACCTGCTTTGTCTGGCTTCAGCTCCAACACTGAAAAATGAAACTAAAACACACCCTGCAGCAAACAGCCTAAAACAAAAGTAAAAAGCTGACAGACAGTCCAGCTCCACCCACACTCTGACATCACTGATAAACCCATTTCTTAAAGGTACATTTCTTAAACACTCATTTCTTAAAGGTACTCTCACAAGACACCTGCCCCCAAGAAAAAAAAATAAACCATCACCTTCAAGATGGTTTCATTTTTCACCTTTTCACTATCCTTTAAGAAATGCACACAGTAAACATTCTTTCATAACAGACACAAACAGGTATAATAATATAGTCCTTTTTTTAGTTCATCTTCCTCCAACTGAAATCCTTCTCGATTGACAGTCTCATTGAACAAGAAGGTCTCTGCACAATCCATCCATTCCTCTACGCGTCGGCATG
Organism: Scyliorhinus canicula; assembly: GCF_902713615.1. Taxonomy (NCBI): domain Eukaryota; kingdom Metazoa; phylum Chordata; class Chondrichthyes; order Carcharhiniformes; family Scyliorhinidae; genus Scyliorhinus; species Scyliorhinus canicula. Next base: position 149,938,085 of record NC_052149.1, on the reverse strand, counting down.
TCTCTTTAAGTCAGATACTTTGATCGCAGAGTCCCTTGCAATTCTCCAACACATGAGCATTGGTTATCACAGCTTACAGGCAGTCAAATGCCTGTTGAAACTACGCTGTCCATTGAAATTTTCGACGTTTCTTCAGCAAGTCCATCAGTGGAGCAATCACGCTACAAAACCTTTGCACAAATGTTCGATCAAATCCAATCATGCCAAGAAATCACATTATTTCCTTTTGCCTTGAGGGTATTGAAAACTCCTCAATAACTATTGGTTTCACATCCCAGGTGACCATTCGACCCTGTCCGATTGTATGGCCAAGGAAAGTGACTTGGGCGTTTCCAAATTCACTTTTGGCTAGATTTACCACCAAACCCGCCTCCTGAAGTCGATTGAATAACTCCATCAGATGTTTCAATTGTTCTGTCCATGTCTGGCTGAAAATTACCAGGTCGTCGATGTATGCCGCACAATTGGGTAATCCTGAAACAACTTTGTTAGTTAACCATTGAAATGTGGTTTTGGCGTTTTTCATGCCAAATGGCATAACTTTGAATTGGTATATACCATCTGGAGTCACAAAAGCTGAAATCTCCTTCGCCCTTTTGGATAAAGGTACCTGCCAGTAACCTTTAAGTAAATCCATGGAAATAAAAGCTGATTGTCCCACTTTCTCGATGCAATCCTCCAAACGTGGGATAGGATAAGAGTCCGTTCTTGTAACTGCATTAACCATTCTATAGTCCATACACAACCATTGGGTACCGTCTGGTTTAGGTACCATCACTATGGGTGAGTTCCATTGGCTGCAAGCCACTTCAATTATGCCATTTTTAAGCATACTCTCAATCTCTTTGTCAACCTGTGCCAATTTTAAAGGGTTAAGTCTATATGGATGTTGTTTGATTGGAACAGTATTTCCCACATCTACATCATGTATAGCCATTGTAGTACTTCCTAATTTATCTCCACAAAGTTACCCATGTAATATCAATAACTCTTTCAGGTTAGTTGTTCAAGCTGTCATCGGAACGGCATGGCGCAATTCTCGCAACCCCACCCGGTGATTCTCCGACCCGGCGCGGGGTCGGAGAATCCCCCCATAGCCTCCAAATCAGAGAGTCCAACCCCAGGTCTTTATACAAAGCCTCTCACAACTACTGGCGCATCTGTATTCAAATTATACTGTAAAACACGCTTGTTCATCAAAGGCGCGATTCAGTGACCCCGTTGTCCCGGGCACAAAGCCCGTCATAGCGGATGAATCGCGCGTGAACCCTGAATCGGGCTCCATGCCAAATGTTGGACTGATTACGAGTCATCCGACTCGCATCGCCCAGCGCAATCTGGATATTATCCTCATTGGGTGAGATTCAAATCTGCATATTTAAATTCATCCGGCGCTAGAGCATCACCAGCTGCGCCTGCGAGGCCTTGCAATGGCGCCTATTAGTACTAGCCCACACAAACATGGACTAGATGTAATGGCAACTTGGGGGAATGGCCCAGGCTGTTGGAGACCCGTGGGGGGGGGGGAAGACACAGGGCCGGGTGTCACCCTGACACCCAGGCACCTTGGCTGCCAGCCTGGCAATGCCACTTGGGCACACTGTAGTGTCACTCTGGCTTTCCAGGTGGCCCTGCCATGGTGACTGGGGCACTGCCAGAGTGCCCAGGTGCCAGTTTGGCATTGCCTGGGGTAAGGCCCGGGAGGCCCAAGTAGAGGGAGAGGGAGTGGTCTCCCAGGGACCTCCCCAAGGTTGGGGGTGTGGTCAGAAAAGCAGGGGGGCCTGAAAAGAGGGGGGAGGAGGAGATCACGGCTCCCATTGGAGACCCTGGGCAGGACTTTGGGTCATGGCAGGGTGACACCATGGCACCTGGGCACCTTAGCACTGCCAGCCTGGCAACCAGGCAATGCCACACGAGCATCCTGCAGTGTCACCCTGGGAAGGTTGTGGGGGGGAGGGCAGAAAAGCGGGGGGGGGGGGGGGGCCTGAAAGGGGGGGGTGGGGGAAGATCATGATTGGCAGACAAAATGGCACCCTGATCAGCAAGTGGAGCCTTTCCTGCTGGCGAGCAAATCTCTCTAAGTGCTGCCTCGGTGGAGAGAATCTCCTCAGTATGCAGATACAAAATGTGGTAAGAAAGGCAAATGGAATGCTAGCGTTTATTTCAAAAAGGACTGGAATATAAAAGTAGAGAGGTATTGTTGAAATTGTATAGGGTATTGATGAGACCACATCTTGAGCATTTTGTCCAGTTTTGGTCTCCTTATTTAGGAAGGATGTGGTGGCACTGGAGGCAGTTCAGAGGAGGTTCACCAGATTGATTTCGGGGATGAAGGGGTTGACTTATGAGGAGAGATATACAGTTTGGCCGTTTACTCGCTGGAGTTTAGAAGGATGGGAGGGGATCGGATTGAAGTATATAGAATACTAAAGAGGATTGATAAAATAAATGTAAACCAAATGTTCCCCCTTGTGTGGTAATCAAGAACGAGAGGTCATGGATAAAGGTTGAGAGGTGGTAGATTAAAAACTGAGTTGAGGAGGCACTATTACCCACAGAGGGTGGTGAATTTGTGGAACTCACTGCCCCATAGTGTGGTGGAGTCTAAATCATTAGATGATTTCAAGAGGGAGATAGATATATTTCTAATAAAAATTGGTTAAAGGGATATGGGGAACAGGTGGGGAGGTGGTTTTAAGATCAGGAAGAGGGGCGGCATTCTCCCCTACCCGGCGTGACGGAGGGTCCCGAAGTAGGGGAGTGGCACCAACCACTCAGGGGTCGCGTCTCCCCAAAGGTGGGGAATTCTCCCCACCTTTGGGGGCCAGCCCCGCGCCGGAGCGGTTGGCACCAGAAGACTGGCGCAAAAAACCGGTGCCCCCGGCAGCTGGCCACTGACGTCACTGCCGGCACATGCGCGATGTGGGGTTCTCTTCCGCCTCCGCCATGGCGGAGGCCGTGGTGGACGCAGAAGAAAATAGTGCAGCCAGGGCACTGGCCCGGAGTCTGAGCGGGGGGCCCCGATCGTGGGCCAGGCCACCGTGGGGGCACCCCCCGGGGTTCGATCGCCCCCCGCCCCCCCAGGACCCCGGGGGCCTGCTCGCGCCGCTGAGACCGCCGTTCCAGAGGTGGTTTAAACCTAGGCGGCGGGAGAGGCCTCCCAGCGGCGGGACTTCGGCCCATCCGGGCCGGAGAATCACCGCAGGAGCCTCTCCGATCGGAGTGGCGAGATTCCGCCGCCGCCACTTCCCGGGTGGCGGAGAATCTCTGCCACGGCGGGGGCGGGATTTTAGGCGCCCCCAGGTGATTCTCCGACCCTGCTGGGGGTCGGAGAATTTCGCCCGAGGTCAGCCGTGATCTGATTGAATGGTGGAGCAGGTGGAGCGAAGGGCTGAATTGCCTATTTCTGCTCCTAATTCCTATGTTCCTATGAGACCAATAAAAGGTGACATGGTGGCATTGGATAGTGGGATGTTCTTCAGCGCTGCAGCCGCTGTGAAACACCCCTGAATGTGTTATCATTCTGTCCAACTTCACCACTGATTGGCAGACTTTGTAACTTTGCTGTGTTGCTTCTGGCTTGAGTCCTGTATTGAAATTCCAATCATCAACTGGAACATGAGAACATGCTTCGTTCATTAGCTCTCTTCGCCCCTGCTGGTAAGTCTCTGTGGGAGACTGATGTTAAGCCTCTTTGGTTACTGTGGATTTTACAAACTTATCTGAAAAAGTGCCAACTTCTCTAATGTTTTACATTGACTCGTACTTAAACAATTAAAGGAACATTGCAGGTTGAAGTTTGTAAGTGATACTTGCATGGCCATATGGAACAGAGGGAAATTCAGAGAACTATTTACCCATTGAAAACCTTCTGACAGCCGCACTAACGTTGTTGAAGACCTCCTCTCAGCTGAGGAAGATTTCTAACTGCGGAGAAAATACAGAAAGGATAAATGTATACGAAATACACTAGGGGTGGCACGGTAGCACAGTGGCTAGCACAGCTACCTCACGGCGCTGATGATCCGGTTTCGATCCCGGGCTCTGGTTCACTGTCCTTGTGGAGTTTGCACATTCTCCCCGTGTCTGCGTGGGTTTCACCCCCACAACCCAAAGATGTGCAGGATAGGTGGATTAGCGACACAAAATTTCCCCTTAATTAACAAAAAGAAATACACCATACCTTTCAAAAATGACCTGGTGAGAACACTTCTGCAATTATTAAAATCTGGTAAAATATTAAATTATCAAACAACATTTATGGATATATTTTCACCCACACTTGATACCTGACAGGTACTGTGCTACCCTCTTGCTGAAGGCCTATGCCTTGCACTCGGATTAGTGGCTGGAAGCAGGAGCATGGCTGCAGGCTTGAATGGCTGAGACTCTTGGTCATCAGTATTGGAGTTTTCTGGTTGTTCCTGGATAGCATCAGCCTAATGGGTCCTCGTTGTAAAGATCATATCGGCATCAGGGGAAAAATGTGTTCCAAGCCCACACATAATTTGTGCCTCTGTGGATCTTTGGGTTTCCATGCAGGTTTCCAGTGTGTGGAAGCTTCTGATGCAAGCCCAACATCAGCTATTGTGGACCACCTCTCAACCCTTCTGTTTGCATGTCATTTGGCTGCACTGAAGGAAAAATGAGACAGAGTTCAGAACAACACCCACCCTCATATTATTAGAGTTATTATTGTCGTGCCTTTGCAGGTGGAGTCCCGGGTCCAACAACAGAGAATTCCTGAACTTATGGGCAGGGCAATCAGGGCAGATTCCTGACACAACAGACCCTGCTCATTCTGAGAACTGATCTTTCTCTAGCCACAAAGAAAAGGAAACTTTACTGCAGTCTATCTTCAGTGTCATCTACAACTGCTAGTACCTCGATGAAACATAGTAGAGTGGACCAAACAAGAACAATTCTCATTTGGTAGCGAGTTTTTTTATCCTAACCATTGTGGTGAACCACTGTGTGCACCTGTATTAGGGGATGTACGGTAGGACCTGTACTACAGGTTCGCCGGTAGCCCCTGCCGGCTGGCTCCGCCCACAAGGAGCCGTATAAATATGCATGTCCTCCACTGATCTGCCATTTCACCAGCTGCAGTAGGAGGCCACGCATCTGACTGCAATAAAGCCACAGTTGTACCAATCTGAGCCTTTTAATGCAATTGGTCGTGCATCAATTTATTGCAGTCATATTTTCAACGAAATGGATATTAGAATCAAACCAGATCGCCTGCAGCTGGATCCGCACTCGCCCGACGCCAGAAAGGATTTCAATCACTGGCTAGCTTGTTTTGAGGCTTAAATCAATGCTGTGACCCTCGCGCCGATGGAGGCTTAGAAGATACAGGTCTTGTACTCCAGGTTGAACTCCAGCATGTTCCCGTTGATCCAGGATGCCCCGAATTATGCGGAAGCGAAGGCACTCCTAAAAGAAAACTATGTGCAGAAAGCAAACAAAATCTTTGCCAGGCACGTACTCGCCATTCGCTCTCAACTCCCTGGTGAGTCCATCGAAGACTTCTAGCGCGCCCTAATCCCACTCGTACGGGACTGTGACTGTCAGGCCGTTACAGCCACCGAACATTCTAATCTCCTCATGCATGCCGCGTTCGTAACGGGGATTGCATCGGACCCCATCCGACAATGACTGCTGGAAGGGGCCACGCTCGACCTAGCGGAGACAAAAACTTTAGCGCTCTCCATGACAGTCGCATCTCGTAATGTCCAGGTCTACCCCGCTCGCCGCGCGGCCCACCCGTCCTACCCCTCCAGGACCCCGCAAATGACCCCCCCCCCGGCTGGGGCCCTGCCTAGTCAATATGCCTGCACCGCCTGCCAATCCGCGCACCCGGCGGGTCCCTGCTGCTACTCCTGTGGTCAGCTGAAGCACACCCGCCAACGCTGCCCGGCCCACGCTGCCACTTGTAAGTCCTGCGGTAAAAAGGGCCACTTTGCAGCTGTGTTCCAGACCCGCGCAGTTGCCACTATCGCGCCCGCTATTACCCCCTCCCCCCTGCCAAACGCACAATGGGTGCTGCCATCTTCTCCTCCCGGAGACACGTGCGGCAATTGGGCGCCGCCATCTCCCACCCTCAGTCCACGTGTGGCCCATGGGTGCCGCCATCTTGCCCAGCGCCACCAATGTGCACTCCATGGTCGCCGCCATCTTGTCCCACCCCCACAATGTGTGCCCCATGGGCGCCACCATTTTGTTCCCCACAGGACCTCCGGACGCCGCCATTTTGTCTTCCCCACGGGGCTGGAACGGCAACTACACATCACGATCTGGGCCACCGACGCTCTCCATCCGAGACCTCTGACGACCACCCACAGCTCGCCTTGATGACACTGGACCAGTCTCGTCCACACAACCTGGCCACCGCTTCGACGACGGTGAAAATCAACGGCCACGTGGCCTCTTGCCTGCTGGACTCCGGGAGCACCAAAAGCTTCATACACCCAGACACGGTGAGGCGCTGCTCCCTCGCGGTCCACCCCGCCAATCAAGGATCTCCCAGGCCTCCGGATCCCATTCCGTCCCGATCCGAGGGTTCTGCACGGTCACTCTCACTGTCCAGGGCATGGAATTCAGCGGTTTCCGTCTCTACGTCCTCCCCAACCTCTGCACTGCACTATTGCTGGGCCTGGATTTCCAGTGCAATCTCCAGAGCCTCACCCTCAAATTCTGCGGGCCCCTACCTCCACTCACCGTTTGCGGCCTTGCGACCCTCAAGGTTGACCCTCCTCCCTCTTTCCCAATCTAACTTCGGATTGCAAGCCCGTCGCCACCAGGAGCAGACGGTACAGCACCCAGGACAAGACCTTCATCAGGTGCGAGGTCCAGCGGCTGCTTCGGGGAGGGTATCATCAAGGCAAGCAATAGCCGCTGGAGAACCCAAGTGGTAGTACTAAAAACGGGGGAGAAACACAGAATGGTCGTGGACTACAGCCATACCATCAATCGGTACACGCAGCTCGACGCGTACCCCCTCCCACGCATTTCTGATATGGTCAATCAGATTGCGCAGTACCGGATCTTCTCAACAATCGACCTGAAATCCGCCTACCACCAGCTCCCCATCCGTAAATCGGACCGTCCATACAATGCCTTCGAGGCGGACGGTCAGCTCCATCACTTTCTTAGGGTTCCCTTCGGCGTCACTAACGGGGTCTCGGTCTTCCAAAGGGAGATGGACCGAATGGTCGACCGGTACGGTCTGCGTGCCACGTTTCCGTACTTAGATAATGTCACCATCTGCGGCCATGACCAGCAGGACCACGATGCCAACCTCGCTAAATTCCTCTGCACCGCCACTCTTCTCAACCTTATGTATAATAAAGAGAAGGGTGTGTTCAGCACGACCCGCTTAGCCATCCTCGGCTATGTAGTCCAAAACGGACTTCTGGGGCCTCCCGAGGTACATGTGCCAGCGCACAAGTAGACCAACTCCGGGCCCTAGACGATAGCCTTTGTCACCTGGGGGTCACACGACTGTACCACCACGTCAAAGCTCGCAACCTGCCCTACTCCGTCGAGGAAGTACGGACAGTCACTAGAGACTGCCAGGTCTGTGCGGAGTGCAAGCTGCACTTCTACCGGCCGGACCACGCGCGCCGAGTGATGGCCTCCCACACCTTTGATCCTCATTCATGAGCGATAAGCTGCGTCAGTTCCTGCTCAGCAGGGGTATCGCCTCCAGCAGAACGGCCAGCTACAACCCCCGGGGAAACAGGCAGGTAGAGAGGGAGAATGGGATGGTTTGGAGGGCCATCCAGCTGGCCCTACGGTCCAGGAACCTCCCAACCTCTCGCTGGCAGGATGAACTCCCTGATGCACTACACTCCATCCGGTCACTACTGTGCACCGCCACAAATAACACAACCCATGAACATGTTTTTACCTTCCCCAGGAAGTCCACATCTGGGGTGTCGCTGCTGACTTGGCTCGCAGCTCCAGGACCGGTCCTGCTCTGAAGGCACGTCCGACTCTACAAGGCGGACCCCTTGGTGGACAGGGTACACTTGCTCCACGCCAACCCCCAGTATGCCTACGTGGAGTTCCCCGATGGCCGCCAAGATACCGTCTCCCTCAGGGACCTGGCACCGTCAGGTTCCACTCCAACACATTTCCCCACCCATGAGCCACACTCTCCTCTCCCGGCGCTACCAACATTAACTCCACCAGGTCCATCCCTCCTTCCCCTTCCCACGCAAGAGGACAAAGAAGATTTTGGCACGCTCCCAGGGTCATCCGACTACTGGCCAGCAACAACACCGCCAGCACCGACATTGGTGACACCAGCACCGCCAGTACCAACATCGCCGCCACCGTTACGTCGCTCCCAGCGAATCGTTAAAGCACCGGATCGACTGAACCTCTGATGGGCACCGGACTGTCAAAATGGACATTTTATTTCCTTCCCTACTGTACATAATTTGCAACATTGTATATAGTTCCACACCACCCCGCCGAACTCATTTTTAACACGGGGTGAATGTGGTGAACCACTGTGTGCACCTGTATTAGGGGATGTAAGGTAGGACCTGTACTACAGGTTTGCCGGTAGCCGCTGCCGGCTGGCTCGGCCCACAAGGAGCCGTATAAATATGCGTGTCCTCCACTGATCTGCCATTTCGCCAGCTGCAGTAGGAGGCCACGCATCTGACTGCAATAAAGCCACAGTTGTACCCAATCTGAGTCTTTTGTGCAATTGATCGTGCATCAACCATTCACTGTGCAAAACTATAAACTTCTCCTCAAGAGTCTTGGAGCTTGTCTCATCATTTTATCCAAAGCCATTTGTATCTTAAATCATTCCCTTTGGTGGGTCCTAACACTCCAGACTTTTAATTGTTCGTCCTCACTTAGAGATCGAGCAATGCAGTTTTTGTTCTGATAAAACCACGCCTGCTAATTGCTTTTAGTTACTGGGCTCACACCTCCCTCGGAGATCATTTTTTCAAGCATTGAATTTTCAGAACATTGTGGAAGTAGAATCTCAGTTGTTAAAAAGGCAAAGGTTAATATATTTCAAAATAAAAATGAAAAGGTCATGGTGAAAGGGCAGGGAAATTGAACTAATTAGTTGGGCTGGATTCTCCCATTGCCGAAATCGCTTTTGGTGATCGGCCGGAATTGGCGACGGCATCGTTTTTCCGATTCACCGCCCACTCATAAATGGCGTACTCGAGGTCACCTGAGGCCCTCCCCGTGCTCCACCCCTGATGGAACGAGTCCCCGACGGCGTAGGACACAAGTCCTCACAGCCTTCGGGGACCTCATGTGGTGGCTGTGGATTGTGTCCAGCGCCCCCACAGTCACAGGGAGGAGCCGCTCCGGTGGCAGGGGAGGATTCGCGGGAGCTGGGGGAACTGGTGGCGGTGGTCGGGGGTGGCGAAGCGGGTTACAGGGGCAGTGCTTGGCAGGCCGGGTCCGCGCGTGTTCGTATGTGCGTCCAGGGACCCGGCCATCCTGCGGCCGTATCTGCAGGTAAAGCCAGGGGCTTTACACGGCGCGACGCAGTTGCTAGCCCCCACCGGATCAAGGATCGGTGCAGGATGGCATCGACTTCCCGGTGGTCAGACCAGAAGGACCCTGTGGACATAGCTGCAGAACCGGAGAATCCAGCCCGTTATCTCTTGCAGCGAGTTCTCAAGGGTCCTTCGGTGTTGTAAGATAATCCAATTTGAAGATCTCAATCGATTTTATTAAAGGAACAGAGCTTCATGACAGGCATCATTTTAAGTTCAAAATATCTATTGAACATATGAATTAAAAGATAAACAGACACGTAAGCAAATGTCATATCATGTAGCTTTATTCTGAGAATAAACATATGTAATAAACGGATCACAAGCTAAACTAACTCTTTGTAACTAATTTAAATAATAGACAATACTTATATTTTACTGAATTTTTTTACCGCATAAGCAACATCTGTACCTATAATTGACCAGTTACATTAAAGAACACACGGAAATCATTGAGCGGAGAGAATTCTGCAGGCGTAGACACAGCCTGTCTAATGTGAACTATTTGTTGGAAGTTCAGATGGATTTTTCTCATGTTCAGAAGTTTCAAACTGATTACTTCTCTCCCCCCCCCCCCCCCCCCCCCCCCCCCCCCCCCCCCCCCCCACTGCCTTAACTGAGACTTTGATGCCAAATCTTTTATTGAAGAGCATTGCTCTTTCTAGTTCCTAGGGGGCCTCCTATACTTTGATATCCCACCGAGTGGATTATAAATCATTAATGCTGGTCATTTATAAACTGAAACAATTACAGAGCATTGGTTAAGTTTGAGTTATTGCCTCTCTTCAGCTTGTCATCATTAATGTCCCTCAATTTTGAGGATGACATCCACTCAAGGTCTGACATAGATCTTCATGTGCCTGAACAGGCCAATCCTCCACCCACAGATCTTTGGACACATGGGGCAAGACATCCCATGAGGTAGCGGGAGCAGGAGTGCTGTGTTTGCTCATTTTTCTTTCCATCTCTGCCATTGCTGTGCCTCGTGTAAGAGTCCTTCCTGCTTGTATCCTTTGTTCCCATTTGTTTTATTACTTTTGGTCCAACTACCCATAATCAAATTGCACCTTTAAGCAGAAGACTCAAGCTGAAGCAACCTGCTAGTCAGGGCAGTGTGTTCCAAGCTTTGTATTTGGAGAGGAGAAAAGAGACTTGTTGGCCCAAGTGAATCTTAACAACCAGCTTTGGAGGAAGTTGGTTTGATTGACTGGCTGGCAACCTGTGGGTTGGGCAGGAGTGATTAGGCCTTGAAGGATAAGGAAGTGCCTCTCTCACTCTCTCTTGCTGCTGACATAAAGAATTGCTTTATTATTCTAAAACCAATGACTGTCTGGCACATCGTTACTGTAAACTTAAAATGATTTTGAATCTACAGAGAAAGAAGACAACCTTACCAGAGAAAACCATCACAAGCCTAGAAGGAAGAAGTGCCAAAACAAAAGTTTGAACTCCAGAAGAACATTAACTGGAAGTCATCCTGATGCATCAAAAATCCTTTATCCTTTTTGTATCGATAATTTCTTTACCTCTCAACCAACCGTTCCCCCTGTGTTGTTTCCCTGTGTGTGTGTGTGTGTGTGGAGAGTGGGGGTAGTTAGAAAGGGAGTATTAGGAATGGGGTATTAGGTAGTTTGTTAGATTTTTGTAAGTATAATTATATTACTGTTAAATAATAAAATACTATTTGTGTTTAAATTTTAAAAGCCTGATGACAGCAGCTTATTGGGCTCAGCCAAGGTCCTCAGGTATTTTTAAATAACATCTAATTCCACTTGTGTTGTGACTCCAGGTCAAGTGGGGCTGGAATTGACCGCGCACTATTCCAGGGGGTTCATGACACTCATCATTAAGACAATATGCCTCAAATTATATTGCAGTTTGATGGATAAGTTCTTGCCATTTTGAATGCTTGGTCGTGAGCTCCAGGCGTTAATGTCAATGCTTCTCTTCACGCAAAGCTTCTGGGTATCTTTGAAGCATTTCCTTTGTTCTTTGCTGGAAAAGTACCAATTGGGGAGCAGAGAAAACAGGATCGGATGGGGGAGATGATTTTTAGCCATCTGGACACAATGTCTAGTCCATCAAAGTTCTTTTTGCAGAAGTTTGGGCTGAATGGCCTGCGGAGCAGGCTTCAAGAAGGACAGTAGCCTTTGTTTAACAATCTTCCTGTTGAACCTAGAGGATGTAGTGAATGCGTTATTGATTGAATTTCTCAACTGCTCTTAAGTGTCACTATTGCAAAGTCCAGGTCTCACTTCAGGCAGCATTGTGGCCAGGTGGGCCTGGCCACCGTGGGGGCACCTCCCGGGGTCCGATCGCCCCGCCCCCCCCCTCCAGGACCCCGAGGGCCCGCTCGCGCTGCCGATCCCGCCGCCACCAAACCTCGGCGGCGGGAGAGGCCTTCCAGCGGCGGGACTTCAGCCCATCGCGGGCCGGAGAATAACGGCAGCACAGAAACCCATAGCCTCCCGCCGGCCCCCACCATTCTCCGAGATGGGCGCCGGTATTGCGCGTGGGAGAATTCTGGACATGGCCCCCCTGCTGGGGGTCGGAGAATTTCGCCCCAGATGTGAGTTGATATATGAATTTTGTTTTGGCAACGTTAAAGAACAAGCTGCGATTCTTGTATCAGAATTGTAGAGATTGAGAGTGCCTTGCAAATTTGGTGCAGTCATCTACAAACTGTAGACTATATTTATATGTTTGTCAATGGTGGTCAGTTTGGTTTTGGCACACAGGCAGCTGAGGTTAAAGAGTTTTACATCCAGGTGCTATTTAAAACTTACACCAGTGGCAGTTGATCTTTGATCTGTTTAGCACACTGGGTGTTTAGCACACTGGGCTAAATCGCTGGCTTTGAAAGCAGACCAAACAAGCCAGCAGCACGGTTCGATTCCCGTAACAGCCTCCCCGAACAGGCGCCGGAATGTGGCGACTAGGGGCTTTTCACAGTAACTTCATTGAAGTCTACTCGTGACAATAAGCGATTTTTTTTCATCAGCTACTGTCAGATGGATTGTTAACAGTATGGGAGCTTTCACACAGCCTTGTGTGACCCTAGTCTGGATTTTGAAGGTGTCTGTTTCAGATCTCCCACTCGAGAAAGCTGCAGACACGTCATCAAGAAGCAATTGTTATGAAACGTCTTGGACATCCGTATCTTTGGGCACAATTCACAAAACTACCCAATTTACTGAGTCAAATGCTTTGGTTCGATTGATGAATACAATGAAGAGTTCCTGGTGTCATTCTCAACATTTTTCTTGGACTTGACTGGCATCAAAGACCATGTTAAAGTCCAACAGGTTTGTTTCAAATCACTAGCTTTTGGCGTAAAGCTCCTTCATCAGGTGTCAGCACGTACTAGATGCTGTGGTATGAAGAGACAAGAGTTCAGATCCTTTTTCACCAACACACCTTTAATGGTTCAAACTCACTCTGCACAGAACTCTACAGATCATCACAAGCTCCAGAGTCCACCTGAAGCCCCTTTACATATCAGAGTCAATCATTGAACACTTAACATAAATGAGACAATCATTGAACACTTAACATAAATGAGACAACTAATTGAAATGTCTCTTAACCCATTACTTAACATCAGGTGAGTGAAGAAGTGGGTTCCGCGAACACATATCTAGTCAAAGTCAATGATGCAAGATGATACTTTGAATGAAAGTCTTTGCAGGTAATTAAGTCTTTACACGTTCAGACAGTGCGACTGGACAGAGGGACAGAGGGATAATCACAGGTTAAAGAGGTGTGAATTGTCTCAAGCCAGGACAGTTGGTAGAATTTCACAGGAGTTTGTGCGACAGCGCGTGACAATCACCAGGCAGGAATGTTCCCCCCCAGTTGGGGAACACTTCAGCAGTCAAGGGCATTCAGCCTCTGATCTTCGGATAACCGTTCTCCAAGGCGGGCGACAACGCAGAATCACCGAGCAGAAACTGCTAGCCATGTTCCGCACGCATGGGTAGAGCCTCAACCTGGACCTTGGATTCATGTCGCACTCCAGTCTCCTCCACCATTTGGCCTGGGCTTGCGAAATCCGACCAACTGTCCTGGCTTGAGACAATTCACACCTCTTTAACCTGTGATTATCACTCTCTCCAGTCACACCATCTGCACCAGTAAAGTCTTAATTACCTGCACAGACTCGCATTCTTGGAACCCACCTCTTCACTCACTTTAGGAAGAAGCTGCGCTCCGAAAGCTAGTCCTTCCAAATGAGTGATTTCAACCCGATGTTGCAATAATTCTTATGGCCAACCCAGTGCAAAGCCAGCATCTCTACATCTAAGACCATGGGCGGGATTCTCCAATAATGGGGCTAAGTGTTGATGGCGCGTAAACGCCGGAGCGTTTTACGACGGTGTCATCTGGCCCCTACGAGCAGCGATCCTGTACTGCCCAGGGGGCCACCATGGCACTAGAACGCTTCACGCAGCTCCAGGTGCTGATACAGGCGCCAGCACGGCGGGCACGGGTCCGTGCATGCACGCCACAGCCGGCGCGAGTTCCCGCATGTGCGTAGGTTGCCTTCTCCTCGCCGGCCCCCAAGCAACATCGGTGAGCCCTACAGGGGCCCAGCGCGGAGGAACATAACCCCCCCCCCGCCCCAGAATAAGCCTGGCCGCCAATCGGTAGGCCCCGATCGTGGGCCTGGCCACCGTGAAGGACCCGACGGAGTCGGATCCCCCCTCCCCCACACCAGGATGACCCCTGCAACATGAACAGCGAGATCCCGCCGGGTAGGAGCACACATGAACGACGCCAGCAAGACTCGGCCGAACTCGGCTCGTCGAGCAAGGAGAATCGCTAAGGGGCCACGTTGAGCGGCCACCAACCTGCGGCACGCCGACTGCGCCGGCGCCATTGCCGCTGATTCTCCGGTCGCCGGAAAATCAGTGGACCTGCGTCGGAGCGGCATTGCGTGAATCCAGAGCATTTTTTGACAGCGTCATCTGGCCCCTAGGAGCAGCGATCCTGCACCGCACAGGCGGCCAGCATGGCACCGGAGCACTTCATGTAGCTCCAGTCCGGCATGGGGTCAGAGAATCCCATGTCAGAGGTTCCTCTGGAACGTCTAAAGCAACACTGTGAGTCCCATTCAGCGGAAAATGTTAAAGTCCACTTTTGTGCGTGTTTGGCTGGGTATTTCTCGGCAGCTGCAGCGCTAAGAAACACCCCGCCATTCAACCGAACTTTGCCATTTGTTTTTTCCTGGGAGGGTTTCCTCACCGAGCCCACACTTTAATTGATTTCCTGCTGGCGAGCTGATCTCGCCAGAAGGAATGGTTCCTCACAAATCGGGGCGTCATTTTGACCAGCAGCCCCGATTTTTCCCCCTCCCCCATTCAACCCCCCCCCCCCCCCCCCCCGTTTTATTAGCCATCCCGCTTCCCCCCCCCCCTCCCCCAACCTTTCTGAGCCCCTGGAACCCCTCCTTCATTCCCCCTCCAATGGGAAAGGAACCCTCCCAAGCCCCTGGCAATGCCAACCTGACATCAGGGCACACTGGCACTGCCACCCTGGTTGCAGTGCTGAGGTGCCAGGCTGGCAGTGCAAAGTGCCCAGGTGCCAGAAGGACTGCCAGGGTACTACCCTGCTCTGTCCCCGACCACCCGGGGGTCTCTAATGGCTGCTAGACCATCCTGACGGGCCGTCACGCCTATTCACGTTTGTGTGAACCAGTACCAAATGGGGCGCTGGTGAGCCCTGGGCACCAAATGAATCCGGTATCCGGGGAATTAAATGAGCCTAATGGATGATTTAAACATGCAGATCTGGATCTTCCCCAGTGAGCTGATCCCATAGGATGTGGTTCTCCAATCAGGAAAAGCAGAAAAGCCTATTTTTAACAGCACCTCATCTAGCACACAGCTTGCAATTTACCATATTATATTGATGGGCTTGCGACAAAAACTGCAATTTCTGTGACGTTATTTTACAAGAGCATCAATATTCTTATCACAAGATTTAAAGAGGCAGCAACCAGACCAAAACCCTACAAAAATACCTCATTTTTGCCACTGTACTTATTTGAGCTGAGGTGTGAAATCAGCTGCCCTCTAATCTAGTCATGATGGAGAGATGCTGGAATTGGACTGGGGTGAGTACAGTAAGTGGTCTTACTACATCAGGTTAAAGTCCAAAAGGTTTGTTTTGAATCACTAGCATTTGGAGCTCTGCTGATACCTCAGGTGAACCTGCTCCAAAAGCTAGTGATTCAAAACAAACTGGTTGGACTTTAACCTGGTGTTGTAAGACCTCTTACTGTGCTCCAATCTAGTGTTCAGGTGCTCAGTCATCATGTGCGAATGTGGTCAGCAGCAGTCAGCAAGCCTTTTGATTGGGGGGGGGGGGGGGGTTGCGATTGGGAACTGTGTTGACATGGTGGTCAAACCTGTTCCTGTCCTGACATTTCACATAGCGAGGGCAATATGCATACCCACAAGTGGTTGTGAATTAGCCACTTGAGACATAACCATCTGATTTTCAGACAGATAAGGTATAAAATGGATGGCCTACCTATTGTTAACTTCCTTTTAACCCATGTTGAAGCTAAATTTAACACCTTCAAAAGGCATTCTGTGTTGGGTGACTTAAAGCTCAGGATAGAGCGGATCAAAATCCTGGAGCTCTCTACCAAACAGCACCGTGGGAGTATCTTTATTATGTGGACTGCAGCAATGCAAGGTGAAGGCTCATCCCCATCTTCTCAAGGGTGCCAAGAAACGGGCAATAAATAACAGCCTTGTCCTCGGTGGCTTCATCCCAATAATTAATTTAAGAATTATTATCAAGATTTGATTGCTTTGCAAAATTAGGAGAATTGAAAACAGTGAATACGTAAACAAAATGGCAGACTTATTCAATTGAATGTGAAGAAGAACAAAGAACAATACAGCACAGGAACAGGCCCTTCAGCCTGTCCATGCAGGACTCTGAGAAAAATGCACATGAGAGGAATAACAGGGAATGGCAGTATAAACTTCATCGAGTTACACCGAGGTGCGGAGACAGATGAGTCTGTCCTCTCAGGTGGATGTAACAGAGTCCATCGCATTGTTTCAATGAAGAGCATGGCAGTTCTCTCCAGTATCCTGACCAAGGTTTAACCTTTAACTAAAACGTAAAAACAGATTGTCTCGTCATTATCACGTTTCTGTTCTTGGGATAAAAGCAAATTACTGCGAATGGTGGAATCTGAAACAAAAGAGAAAATGCTGGAAAATCTCAGCAAGTCTGGCAGCATCTGTAGGGAGAGAAAAGAGCTAATGTTTCGAGTCCATTGACTCTTTGTCAAAGCTAACATGATGTGGAGATGCCGGCGTTGGACTGGGGTGAGCACAGTAAGAAGTCTTACAACACCAGGTTAAAGTCCAACAGGTTTGTTTCAAATCACTAGCTTTCAGAGCAGTGCTCCGAAAGCTAGTGTTTGAAACAAACCTGTTGGACTTTAACCTGGTGTTGTAAGACTTCTTACTGTGCTCAAAGCTAACAGACAGAGAAAGTGGGAAATATTTATACTGTGGAGTGAGAATGAAAGATGAGTCATAGCCACAGAAACCCAGGGAAACAGGGTGCCAATGGCCACCGGGTGCTAATGGCAGTCCCCAGAGAAGACAAAGGATATGAAAGGTCAAACAGCAGGGAAACTAACATCAGAGGATGAACTGTAGATGTGGGGAGAGGGGGAGGGGAAAGCAAAGAGGAGAAAGGTGAAGGAAAGGTGGATGAGATTGGTGGGGGGAATTAAATATATATTAAGAAAGAAAGAAATGGTAAAAGACAGTTACAATGAAATTAAAACAAATGGGTCGAGGTGGGGTAGAGCTGATCATCTGAAGTTGTTGAATTCGATGTTCAGGCCTGAAGGCAGTAGCGTGCCTAACCGGAAGATGAGATGTTGTTCCTCCAGTTTGCATTGCGCTTCACTGGAACATTGCAGCAGGCCAAGAACAGACATGGGGGCATGGGAGCAGGGTCTTTTGTTAAAATGACAAGCAACAGGAAGGTCAGGGTCCTGAATGCACACAGGCCGAAGATGCTCAGCAAAGTGATCACCCAGCCTGCGTTGGGTCTCTCTGATATAGAGGAGACCACATTGGGAGCAGCAAATGCAGTAGAGATGCAAGTGAAATGCTGCTTAACCTGGAATTAGTGTTTTGGACCTGGGATGTTAAGTGTGGAAGAGGTAAAGGGGCAGGTGTTAAACCTTCTGTGATTGCATGGGAAGGTGCCATGGGTGATGGGAGAGGTGCTGGGCATGGTGGAGGAGTGGACTAGATTGTCTCAGAGGGAATGGTCTCTGCAGAATGCTGACAGAGGGAGTGAAGGGAAGATGTGTTTGGTGGTGGCATCACGTTGGAATTGGCGAAAATGGCAGAGGATTATGCTTTGTATACGGAGGCTGGTGGGATGAAATGTGAGAATGAGGGGGACTCTATCCTTCTTTTGGGAGGGAGTGGAGAGGGCGAGGGTAGTGAGGCGGGAGATGGACCGCACACTGTTGAGGGCCCTGTCCACAACTGTAGGTGGGAAAGAAGGAACACATTTTCGAAGCACCATTTCGGAAAGTGGCATCATCGGAACAAATGCGACGGAGGCGAAGGAGTTGAGAGAAGGGGATGGCCTGTTTTTGAGACCTTGGGCCTTAGTTAGACACGGGGCCTCAGAGGGGCGTGTGCGCTTGATGCTGTACTCAGCCCTATTTCTTGCACTGAGGAGCTGCTCTTGCTGGAACTCCTCAGTGCAGTGAGAGATGAAATGGCACCCCAATCTCTCAAGCCCCAACTCACTATAAGGGTGTATACCTCCCCCTCCCCCCCCCCCGCCAATCACTGTCACGTGAAAAATGCCAGCTTGGAACTTTGACACTGTCAGCCTGGAAGTGCCCTTGCCAGCTGGAAGTGCCCTTGCCAGCTGGAATTGCCAGACTGTCACCCAGGTGGCATTACCATGGTGCCAGGCCAGCAGTGCCAGAGTGTCCAGATGGTATCAGCAGTGCAAGAGTCCACCCTGCCCAGAGGGCATGCACCTGGAGGCCTCCAATCCCCTGGGAGACTCCCACGAATGCCGTTATGTCTGGTCCCCATTTAGAGACCAGCACTGAACAGCACAATTCCAATGTTTACAAGGTGAAGGGGATAGATCCCAATGCCTTGGTTACTTCAGGGAACTGCATATTCGAGTGAGACTAGTTGGCTCTCTCTAATATGCAGATTTGCTAAAATGTGATCCTGCCCACAATGGGCGGGCTTCACACCGTAACCTTTCGTGAAATCACATTAGATCTCGCGAGATGTAGCGAGCCAAGTAGATCCCGGGAGCGAGGTCTCCTGGCAGCTATCGGCCATGTTATGCCATGGCGTGCTGCTTTTCAGGTGCAACATGGACGGTAGATCGCACCCCTTGTATGGGATTCTCCATTGCAAGTCAACCCCACTACCACTACTCGCAAGGACTGAGAATTTTGGCGTGCTGTTCGCTAGTGGTGGGATTTTCTACATCTGCTGCTCGTCAATGGTGTTTCCCATTAAAGCCATCCTATGCCATCGGGAAACCCACAGGCGGGGATGTGCTGCCAGCGGGACCAGAGAATCCCACCGCCAATGAAGGGACAGGGAATCCCGTGCCATATTCTACGCAAACTGGCTGTTGCGTCCCCTTTATTGCAACAGTGACTATACGCATCAAGAGTGGCTGTACAGCCTTTATGATGGCATGCGGAATGGAAGGCCTTATGGAATGCAAATGGTATCATTCAACATATATATAAATGATGGGATAGTAAGCCATCGATCCATGTTTGTGAGTGGCGCAAAGATTAATGCCATTTTAGCAAGTGTGGATGGCAATTTAGAATCACAAAGAGGTGGTATTGATTATGAATGGGCAAAACTGGAGCAAAAGGATTTCAATGTAGGCAAATCTGCAATCATCCACTTTGGATCTAAAATGCATTGAATAGGATATTTTCTAAATGGTGATAAGTCATAAACAGCACAGGTCCAAAGCAAGTTGGGGGGGGGGGGGGCAGGTTAATTATATATTATTCCTGTGTTTAATTGCATGTTGGTGGTGGGCAATTACTGAGGATTCACTGGGATTCTATAAGTTGGTTTGGCAGTGGAGGAGGTTCCCCCCATGTCCATGGGTGATGGCTGGGTTCCCGTGTCTGTCCCGCCAACATGACTTTGTCGGACCAACCTCTTTTTATTTCAACTGTCAAAATATATGGCAGGAAAAGCAGACAGTGGAATCAATAGACTATAATCTGCTTTTATAATAATAATATAATCTTTATTGTCACAAGTAGGCTTACATTAACACTGCTATGAAGCTAATCACACCTCCCTCATCAACCACCCACCCGCTTCTCGCTCTGCTACTCCCCCCTCCCCCCCCCCACAGACCATCCCCCACTAGTTCTTATTTGCTTTTATGAGTAATAATAATTAAGTTGATTCTACAAGCTGTCATCTGTGCTGACAGCTTTCCAACAATATTTCAGACTGCTATTTTCATGAAAATAGAGTCTTAAGAAAACAACAAAGGAAAAATGAGGCACATTCTTGAAATTGGGACAAAACTGTAATAGATCTGGACTCCTTACAAAATGTGGATGGCCCAGATTAATATCTGAAAATGTTTGGTAAGTTTGAAAAGATGGTGAACTGCACTTTAAAAGAGCCGTCTGTTATATTCTGAGGTAATAATAACACCATCTTTGTTGTTCTAAATGTAATTGAACAGGCGTTCGACTTGAAGTCGATTCAGAGGCAACTTGCGCAAGAGGAGCAAGGCAGCTGTCTTGTCAAGAATAAAGGCTGCTGTCTAGCTCAATGTGTTTGCAGTTAAAGCAAGGAGTGAGGAAGCCCTTCACTCTGCTGTGCGTTAACCTTCATGGCCTGCTGCAGTAGGGGGTAATAAAACACTGCGGCTGTGCCTTTGTTCTAGTGTACCTAGGGCAGACACCTTGGCACCACATGCTTTTGATGTGATAGCCCATATGTGTGTGTGTGTATATATATAGGGGGGGGGGGGGGATTGAGAAAGAATGCTGGCCACTTCATTGAGTATGTGTATAGTCAGAGAGCAATAGGACAGCATTGCTCAGGATGCGCAGGACTGTATATATCAACATACATGGACTGTGTTCCTGAGAAAGACTTACTACCCCAATGCAGCGCATAATGAGAAACAGAGGCAGAAACCCTGACACATGTGGCAAGAACACATTCAGATGTCACTGGGTGCTGACGCTTTGGTCTCGCACCAAAGGTTAACAGGTCAACGTCCGCCCAGCTCTCGGCAGCAGAGTTTCCAACTTCACCCGGGTCCCGTGATCTCCTGTTGGGAGTGCCGATCTCTTCCAATGGTCCACAATTTGCAATAAGCTGGTCCCGTGCTTGAGATACCAGGGCTGGGGAACAGCAGTCCTTCATTAAATAAAATGACCTGTCAACAAAGAGCTGAAAGTGGTTCCACCTTGAGACACTGGGGGAGATTTCCCTGCCGGCAGAAAGCAGGTGCAGCGTGAGAAAGGCCACTGCCAAGTGAAAAAAGTCAGCAGGGTAATGTTTAGATTGCCAGCAGCAAAGCAGCAAGCGCGCTGCTGCATGGTAATGTGCTGCATGTGAGGAACATCGACTCTCTGGCCTCTTCACAGTCCAGTTCCAATGGATGGAGCAGCATGGAGGTGTAACAGTCAGGTCAGCCTGTGGGTTAGCTGACATGAAACTAAAGGTGAAAAAATGCCCCGTGGGAAACATGGATTGAGCTGTATATATGAAGCACCCTGGGCGGCTCCTCACAGAGAGTGGTAGGGCCACAGAGTAGCTTTCTCGGCTGAAGTATTCCTCTTAATTTTACTAGACAATAAATTATTCTGATCACTGTGCACATGTTTGGGATGCTAACTCCTGTCACACACACTCTGCTGTAAGAATACTAGATTTTAAATTGTATTGGTAGGTAGACATTTATTGTTGAAGGACATATTGTTTGATACACAAGGCAATTTACATTATACCATACACAGAATCTGTGAGACAGGGGACACAGTGCACACAGTGTCTGAGAGGCAGGGGATATTTACAGTTTTAATAATTGGTTCCTGGATAGAAACTTATGTTTACAATTGTAAATACTCCCTGTCTGTCTAACCCAGTGATATAACAGGAATAAATCACTCTCCATCAGACCGTGTGTGTGATATAACTGTAAATACCCTCCTTCTCTAAGACCCTGTGTGTGATATAACTGGAAATAACCCCCGTCTCTCACACCCTGGGTGATATAACTGTAAATAACCCCGTCTCTCAGACACTATATGTGATATTACTCTAAATACTCCCTGACTCTCCAAATCTGTTAATGGTATAATGTAAATAGTCCAATTATTTAAGGTAATCTTATCACCCTTCAAATATGAGAGGTACATTTTGCTGCCGTCAAGAGCCTGTGCTCTACAAAACAGAAGAGCCTCACTATTTTATCATCAGTTTAACATGAAAACAAGCATACAACCAACTTTCTGACCTTTTGGCTTTCACGGTATGTACCGTGTCACTGCCTGTGTTAGGTTGCAGTGGTGCTGTATGTTCCCATTTCATTGCATTGTGGTAGGCCTCGCTATGTTAAGGTAATGTGCTTAACTACTCTCCGCTGTGCTGTATGATCAATGCTGTAAGTAAAGTCCCAGATGACCATAGGCTGCTTTCCCCTTTGATAGGGAGAGCTGATTGGTGGTGATTTAGCCGGAGGATCACCACACCTCAGGCAAGGGGCAGATTTTGGTAAGGTGGGGTCTTCATGAATAACCTCTGCCGGTACGGGGATTGAGCCCACGCTGTTGTCCCTGCTCTGCATCACAAACCAACTGTCCAGCCAATTGTGCTAAACCGGATCAATGCAGTACTGCACCGTTAAAAAGGACTTAAATTTATGTGGTGCCTTTCTGAATCCCATCAAATGTCCCAGTGTGTGTAGTCACTGTTGTAATGTAGAATAACAATAATATAATAATCTTTATTAGTTACACAAGGAGGCTTACATTAACACTGCAATGAAGTTACCGTGAAAATCTCCTGGTCGCCATACTCCGGCGCCTGCTCGGGAACACTGATGGAGAATTCAGAATGTCAAATTCACCTAACAGGCTTTCAGGACCGGAGCACCCAGAGGAAACCTACACAGACAAGAGGAGAATGTGCAGACTCCGCACAGATAGAGACCCAAGCCGGGAATCAAACTCAGGTCCCTGGCGCTGTGAAGCAACCGTGCTAACCACTGTGCTACCGTGTTCTCTCCTGTTCCATGCTTTATGGTCCTGTGCTTCACATACTCTCAGCTGCACTATGCTATAATTTGTGTGTATTGCTACATTCTCCTGTGCTATATTGAGCTATGCTGCTTTTTTGTTTTCACTTGAGGTCCTGCTTATATGGAATCTGCCACTAGAGGGAGCTGATGGCTCTGAGCTGACTGCTCTGAATTAGCACCGGACTGGATCTGATTTTTCATCCAGCATTGAGGCTCATACAGTGTAAAAATACTGCCCATAAAATAAAGTTCAGTACAGATGTGCTGGCTAGATACAGCTCCCAATTTTAGCATGTGGCAACAAAGATCTTGGTGATCAAATGATGTATTTACTTGATGTCAGCCCCAGTACCTCCACTCGCCAAGCAGACAGATAATTGTCGATCTCCAACCGATGTCATCCTGGACATCTGTGTTTGGGTTGTTGAGCGTCACCACTATCACTGGAATGAATCAATGTGTACATTTCTGACACGATTTTATACCTTCTGTGCACTAACATGCACGCCTGAGGGACTGATTCTAAGGGAGGAGATAGTCACAGTCAAAGTACATCAGTAGGTCAAGCAGGGTTGAGGACTGGTACCACACAAGAATATTGCAGCCTTCAGCAAGAGTTTTCTCCCCACTGATCAGGCTCTTGGATAAAACCCAAAGAGACAATTTCACAGTCAGAATTATTTTAATTTATTCTTCCAGAGGTTATCGGTGCCTCTGGTAAGGCTAGTGTAGTAATCCACAGGAGGCAGGAGTTCCGTCACCACACCAATATTCATTTACAATAACGATATTACAGGAGCAGCTACAAACAGTGCTGCTAGAAGTTCAGTCAACGTAAGACTGGCTCGCAAAGCCTACACAGGTGATTATATGGGCCCCCTCAATGAGCTATCATTGAGGGAGCTCATACTCCAATTGGCTAACCAATAAAGCCAATTGGAGTTCATTACCGTAAGCATTCATTGCACATCCTTATTTGCCCTTAAGCTAAGTGGTAGAAGACAATTAAGAGTCGGTCACATTGCTGTGGGTCTGGAATCACATGTAGGCCGGACCACATAAGAATGGCAGATTTCCATCTCTAAAGTACATTCGTGAACCAGATGGATTTTTACAACAATCAATGATCGCTTATTCAGATTAGTTTCAATTCCAGATGTATTAACTGCATTTAAATCCCACCAGCTACTATTTGAGCTGGTGTCTCCAGGACAGTAGCCTGGCTTCTAGATTACTGGTCAATTGAAACTACCATGGCACCACCATCTCCCCTGTCATAATAATGAAAGAAAAACACCGAATTATGGCTGAAAATGTTGAACTTTAAATAAAACTTGGTAATTTTTAAAAATGTACATTCAAGCCAAAGGTGGCTGAGGATTTAAAGTCAGTGACTGGCTGAACTGTTGGTGGGGTGACACTGAGAGATAGCGGAACCACCATTTTCTGAATCAAAGATACTTCTAAGGTGTACAGAAACTAATTGTCATCTCTGGTGGAGACAATGGGACATAATGGGAGATGAGTATCATCTCATCAAGAAATGTCCTGTGCGTAATGTCCAGATGCATGTGTGTATGTGTGTGTCTGTGCATATGCAACAGCGGTATCACTGCAAAAACGTTTTGCAGGTATATCTCGATCTCTCTCGCTCTGATTTTTGAAGAAAGCCACATCAGCAAAGGCCACAGCTGCAACGAAACAGGGAAGCTTCTTCACCAAACTGCAGAACACTGGAATCTCCAAACTAATTATTCACCTGCTGAAGTCAGCGCTGCTGGAATCTCGAATCACAATGGCCGCAACACTCATTCACAAGTCAGGTGCTGTTTCATATACCTTTTTCTTACTTATTAACTTTGGACTGAATTCTCACTTCTATTCTGTATGAATGTATATGCATGTGTTTTATAATTTTCTTACTTATGGTCGTTAATAAACTCACTCCATATTTAACTAAAGAAAGCCTGGTTAAATTGACTCCTTTTAAAACATAAATATTGGGGCTGGTAATAGGTACTTGCAAAGGGAGGGGTCTTTTTTAGCTTAATCTTCTTGCAGCCAGCAGAGCGAGTTGCAGGACGAAAGGGAGCCAATTCACCTGGGGCATAACTATTTGGGGGTATCCCGTCCAGAACTTGACAAAGTGGGGGATCTCGTTCAGCTAAACAAATTTGAGGAATCTCACCTGTGAACTGGTCCTTACACCTCTTAAAGGAACCCCATTGACCTGAAAGGTTAACATTCCTCTCTCCACAGATGCTGCCAGACCCGCTGAGTATTTCCAACATTTTGGGCGCAATCCAATTTCCACGCTGCTCCTGAAGGTCAGCTCGCCATGATGCAGCTTGGCCAATAAAAGCAGGAGACCCCGCTCCTGGGGTCTACCCAGCTCGCAACACCTCGCGCGATCCAATGTGATCTCACGAGATGTTGCCATTTTTTGGCAAATCTGCATATTAAAGCGAACCAGCTAGTCTCTTTTAATGCGCAGATTCCCGAGGCACTTGAGGCTTGGAGACCTTCAGTGAACGCTGTTTGATACTGGTCTCCACAAATGGGAACCAAGGAGCAGCACATTGTGCGACTCTCCCAGGAGATCGGAGGCCCTCACCTGCATGCTATTTGGGCAGGGTGGTGTTCTGGAACTGCTGGTGCCACCTGGGTACTCTCGCAGTCCCATCCTGGCACCTTGGCAGTGCCACCTGGGTTCCAGCCTGGCACTGCCCAGGTGGCATTGGCACTGCCAGGTTGGTAGTGCCAAGCTGGCATTTTTTGTGCATGCATAATTGAGCTGGGAGTGCCGTTCAAATGGTATTGGGGGGAGGGGGGTTGCTTCAGGGGCCTTTTGCTACAATTTGGGGAGTCCCGGCGAGCGGAGCTCCTCAGTGTACAATGCGGAGCTGTCTGCGACCTCGGCCATTCATTCCCTGCTGAGGCCCCTAATGCAACCCGTGTCGAATTGTATAGCCATTTGTTTCTCAGTGCTGCTACAGGACTTTGCTCCCAATTAGTTGAATCGTGCCCTTTGCATTTATTTCAGATTTACAGCACCTGCAGTTTTTTGCTTTTCACTTCAAACTGTTGTACAGAAGGTTCAGTGGGATAAGGGAAACTGTTGACAGCAGTTTGAGATCAGTATGGGAATTATAGAACCCATATCGTTCTGAAATCCAAGCAGAAAATGCACAGCAGGGACATTAGAAATAATATAAACCAACCAGTTCTACTGAAACCTCTCCACTCCAAATATTAACCAGTCTTTTTCCGTTAAGAGCCTGATGAACCAATTGTGTGCATCCAGCATTTTCTATTTGTATTGCAAATTATTTGGATTCTATCATTAACTACAACTGTCTAAAGTTTCCTATAAACATTCATGACAGTTGACTTTTTAATAATTCATTAATGGAGTGTGGGTATCACTGGCTAGACCAACATGCCAATCCCTAATTGCCCGAGAGAAGGTGGTGGTGAACTGCCTTCTTGAACTACTGCAGTCCATGTGGTGTAGATACATCCAATGTGCTATTAGGGAGGGAATTTCAGGATTTTGACCCAGCGACAGTGAAGGAACAGCAATGTATTTCCAAGTCAGATTGGTGTGTGACTTGGAGGGGTACTTCTAAGTGCTGGTATTCCCATCTATCTGCTGCCCTTGTCCTTCTAGTTAGTAACAGTTGTGGATTTGGACGGTGCTGTTCAAGGAGACTTGTAATACATCATGTAGGTGGTACACACTGCTGTCACTGTTCATCGGTAATGAAGGGAGTGAATGTTCATTGTGTGGATGGGTGCCAATCAAGCAGACTGCCGTACCCTGGACGATGCCAAGCTTCTTGAGTGTTGTTGGAGCTACACTCATCCAGGCAAATAGGGAGTATTACATCACTCTCTTGACTTGTGTCTTGTAGATGATGCACAGGCTTTGGGGAGACTGGAGGTGAGTCACTTGCCACAGGATTCCTAGCCTCTAACCTGCTCTTGTAGCCACAGTACTTATATGGCTGGTCCAATTCCTTTTCTCCTCAATGGTGTTCCCCAAGATGTTGATAGTGGAGGATTCAGTGATGGAATCTCACTGATTTTCAAGGGGAGATGAATGGATTCCCTCTTGTTGATGATGGTCATTGCCTGGTACTTGTGAGCCGTGCCATCAGCCCAAGGTTGGATATTGTCCAGGTCTTGTTGCATTTGGACTTGCACTGCTTCAGTATCTGAGAAGTTACAAATGGTGCTGAAAATTGTTCAATAATCTGTGAACTTGATGAAATAGCTGAAGATGGTTGGGCCTATGGCCTGAGGAACCCGTTTAGCAATATTCCAGAACTGAGATGACTAGTCTCCAACAACCACAATCATCTTCCTTTGTATTAGATATATGAACACAACCAGTGGAGAGTTTTCCCCTGATTCCCATTGACTCCAGTTTTGCTAGGGCTCCTTGATGCCATACTCGACCAAATTCTGCTTTGGTATCAAGCACAGTCCCCTCACCTCACCTCTGGAGTTCAGTTCTTTTGTTCATGTTTGAACCAAGGCTGTAATGAGGTCAGGAGCTGAGTGACCCTGGCGGAACCCAAACTGCGCGTCAGTGAGTAGGTTATTGTTGAGTAAATATCACTTGACAGCACTGTCGATGACATTTTCCATCAAAGAGGGCTGCACCAAATTTGATGGTCTACACCTGCCCCCGACTTTGCCTGGAAGTCTTGTGGTGGGATGTGTGCATATTATTTCTATTTGGTTGACCAATGGGGGCTTTTAATTAGTGGGCAGTAGCCAGGGCTTCAAAAGCCCAGTCTCTCAGGGACCATCCATTCCCTTAGCATTTTCAAACAATGCAAATAGCATGCATTTATATAGCTATCCGAGGTGCTCTCTTCTGAGGGCCATTACCAAGCATAATGGCATCATTGTGATTGTACACAATCTGGGCATTAAGGCAGTGGTGTCCTTTCCTGATCATGGGGCGTTGGGTTGTTATGGGAAACTAGTGGTTATCACATAGAATCATAGAATATTTATAATGGAGAAGGAGGCCATTGGCCCATCATGACGGTGTTGGCTCTCTACAAGAGCACCTCAGCTGGTCCCATGCCCCTACCTCGTCCTGTAATTTATTTCTGTTCAGGTAAGAATCAATTCTCTCCCAAAAGCCACGATTGAATCTGACTCTGTAACACCCTCAGGCAGTGCATTCCAGATCCACTCGCTCCATGTCGCCTTTGGTTCCTGTGTCATTCAATTTAAATCTGTGTCCTCTGGTTCTTAACCTTTCCACCAATGGGAACAATTTTTGCTTATCTACTCTGTCCAGGTCCCTCATGACTTTGAATGTCGTTATCCAATTTCCTCTCAACCTTCTCTGCTTCAAGGTGTACAGGATGTTATAGAAGAATTCTGGTATATAGCTTCTTACACTCCTAGGGAGCTTGCTATTGGCAAACATTCTGTGATAGTGAAAGTGTTTTCCCCTGAGCAAACATGGCATAAACCACTTTATCTCATTTTAGAATGTAATGCAGACTGACTCAAAAGATGAACGAGACCTGTGGTAGGCTAGAGGGACCATGCAAGAGAATAGGAGTTAACATTCTCTCAACCTTAATTGACAATTGTATTGCCGTGGCTATTTGCCATTTTAATTGTTAATGCAGTGCAATAAAATTACGACATTGAAAAATTACTGCATTAGGCAACCGTAAAATAAGTAAGTCAAGCCGCCATCGTCCCAGATGACCATAGGCTGCTTTTCCTCTTTGAGGGGGAGAGCTGACTGGTGGTGATTTAACCCGAGGATCACCACAACTCAGGCGAGGGGCAAGGTTGAGAAAGTCACCACAGGCTACCAAACCCTAGAGAAAAGCTGGTTGTGCAGAAAGGAAGACAAATAAGGAAAAGAGAGAGAGGGAGTAATATACAGGAAGAAACAAAAGAGGATATGGAATATAAAAAAGCCCATGTGGCAGACAGAGCTTACCACTTTTCTGAAGCCTCAGGAATATAGCTCAGCACCTACAGTTTCACACCTCGAACGTCTCCAATATCAGCAGCTCAAAAATGCTAGCTTGGCTCAGTTTTGCCCGTTCTTGTGCTCCTGCCTCAGAAGGATGTGGGTTCAAGCTCCCTCTGTTCCAGGAATTGAGCACGCATCCCAGGATGAGACTTCAGTGGAGTACTGAGGGAGTGCTGCATTGCCGAAGCTGCCAAACTATTTATGCGGCGTTATACTGTGGCCTGCGTGCCTGTTCGGGTGTGGCCTAAATGCCATTATTAAAAGAGCAGGGAGTTCTTCTGGTGACTTGGCCGAATGCTTCCCTCAACCGCCACCACCAAAAATAGATTAACTGGCCATTCAGCTCATTTGCTGTTTGTGAGACCTTGCTGTGTGGAGCCTGGCTTGGTGACTGCATTTCAAATTCAAGTAATTCAATATGAGCATTGGGGTTCCCTGAGGTGAGAAGCAGTTGTATAATATATAAATACTTCAGTTCTGCCAATCCCACCTACGTGACATTAGACATCGGAACAATGCCATTGATCCTCCGCATAGTGTTATGGGTCAAGGAATTTTCTAAGAAGTCCACAAAAGGAAAGCGCACAAACACCTTTGAAACAATTACTATCTCCCAAATCATGTACACTTAGCTCTTCATAACCGTGTGTTTACTTTACACTAAACATTTGTCATTTGCACTGGGCGACTACAAGTGAGGAATGAAAACATCCTGTGATATTTTCAGATAAGCACACCACTCAGATTTCATCTCTTCAGTTAGAAAAGGATTTATCGTTCTCGACATGCAGAGGTGAATAGATGAAGGGTTTGAAGTGAAAGCCCGTATCAGCAGAAGCGTTGTTATCGAGGTTGACATTCTTGTGTGTGGATTGTAATACACTCCTTCTTTATCTCTTTGTGCACAGGAAACAATGTTCAGAAACAAAACTCTTACTCTTTCTGACTCACTTATCTGCTTCGCCACCCAAGCTACTGGAACCTCTCAGGGCAGAACTGAAATGTGAACCTCATCCTTGACTAACATTCACTTTCTCAAAAGGAATTGGGAGATTGGAAAAGAGAAGGTTTGGTCGTTTATACCTCAGGGATTTGAGTCCAAGCTAGGTGGACAAAGTGCAATCTATGAGTCAACATGCTAATTCAAATGCTTAGTGTAAAGGGCAATTACACCCAGCGTGGAGTTGTTGCTCCATGCTGGTGGCAAACTTTGGCCGAATGGCGATCGGCCAGAGAATCCATTTTTATGCCGGTATCGGGGGCGATGCCTTTTTTCTGATTCTCCGCACCCTAAAATATGGAGGAGTGTGCTGCACGCCATTGGGAAGGCCTCAGGACATCACCTGAGGTCCTCTACCGATGCTCCGCCCTCGATGGGCCGACTTCCCAACGGCGCCGGTCGCGTGTCCTCTCACTTTTCGTAAACCTGGCGTGGTGGCTGCGGACCATGACCAACGTTGCTACAGTCTGGAAGGATGAGCCGTTCCACTGGCAGGGAGGGCTTCAGCGGGGACTGGGGGGACTGGTGGGGGTTAGTCCGGGGGTGGCAAGGGGGATTACAGGGAGGCATTTTTTGGCAGACTGGGTCCACCCGCGGCCGTCGCCATGTTGTATGGCGCTGCCACCACAAGCCGCCGCTATGCGCATGCACGGCCACGGAACGCCATTCTGCATCCGTATTAGCTGGTAAAGCTGGGGGCTTTACGTGGTGCGGCTGCTAGCCCCCCACTGGAGAGAGCATCGGTGCGGGGGCGGCGCAGACTTTATAGTTGTAAGACCAGACGCATCCTCCAGCCATAGCCGCAGAATTGGTGAATCTAGCCCTTTGTCACTGTATGTTCTCTTTTGGCTAGACAGAAGAGTCGAGAATTAACCTTATAAAACTGCCCCTTATTCTTGTGTTTCTTCAGTATTATTGTTGCATTGACACAGTGGGCAGTGATTTTACTCCTCAAAATCAGAATGGGTGGCAAATTAAAATTTTGTATAATTTCAAACCCAAACCACATCAAATGTATCTACTTACAGTTTTAACAGAGGCTGAATTGAAGTGGAGGGAGGGTTTTGTTGGCCAGCTCACTTTCTGGAGATGGGTCCCTCATTTCAATACTTTAATATTTTATATGTCCAAAATATCTTTCTCTGTTTCAGCTTTATAACTGGACTATTCAGTTTCCAAGATGCCCGGTACTGATGGGTGGTGATGACTGCCGCATGAACAAGGCAAATGCCTTTCCATCACTGTTTATAGACTAGGATGAGCAGGACTCCTTCCCCCTGACCACCCAAACTACTTTTTTTAACATCCTCAGTGATAGGCCAACTCCTACATTCAATGCCCTACTTTTTTCCTACTGTCTCTCCCAGGTCCTCTGCTGCCCCCATATAATCTCCTCCATACGTTTTTCATGATATTTTCCTCTGCTCCAGCGATGTCACCTTACTCTCTATCGATGTATTCCTTGATCCTCAATCACTCTGACACCTCCGCACTCCAACATCGATGTCCTCCCAAGCCCCTATCGCTCCCTCCCACCTCTATGCTCTCAGGCTGGGACCTGGTGTCACAGGCCTACCTGACCAACAGCCTCTGAATCTGGCAGGTCGCAGTGGGAAGCTGATTTCCTGCCATTAAATTCAACAGGATATAACATCAACCCATTTTTCTGGGCTTCCTGACAAATAACCTATGCCCCTGCTCCTCTTGGTGGTTAGCATAAATGCTTCACAGCTCCAGGGTCCCAGGTTCGATTCCCTGCTGGGTCACTTTCTGTGTGGAGTCTGCACGTCCTCCCCGTGTGTGCGTGGGTTTCCTCCGGGTGCTCCGGTTTCCTCCCACAGTCCAAAGATGTGCGGGTTAGGTGGATTGGCCATGCTAAATTGCCCGTAGTGTCCTAAAAAGTAAGGTTAAGGAGGGGTTGTTGGGTTACGCGTATAGGGTGGATACGTGGGTTTGGGTAGGGTGATCATTGCTCGGCACAACATCGAGGGCCGAAGGGCCTGTTCTGTGCTGTACTGTTCTAAGTTCTAAGTTCTAAAACAACAAATGAAGAGTTGTCAAGATAAGGATAGGTTAAGATTGAATAGTCAAAAGGCTGGTAATACTTAAAATGGATAAGCTATCTTGCTGAGATAGGTTGCCTCCTGGGTTCATGAGTGTAGCAAGCGCAGAAGTTGTGGAGGTGCTAGTGAGAGCATCCAATCTATGTGCGGAGATGGAGCAACATGGCCATTAGGGCCCAATCAGGTTAACATCTGTACAGTGGAAGCTTTCAGAAACAATAATCTGAGTAAAAATTAAGTTGCTTGGATAATGATAGATTAATTAGTTCAATGGTTGGCTTATTGGTCCTTCTCTCCTCGCACGGTGAAGTCCTGTCATTAGTTTTCTCTTGGAGCTCTAGCTGCTTGCAGCAGTTTGCTTTTTTTGAACAGAGAGTAAAGACAGCTACTCTATCACATGCCCCTGTAATTAATGAGAGGCCATCTTCCAAATCAGGCATTATGATAATTTTTTTTACTATCTAAATTCTGCTCTCACCTGTTGCGGTGGCTTTTCGCACCATAAAGTTTCTAATCAGGGAATGTTTTTTGTGCTTGGAGGAAGGTCATCAAAGTCAATGGGCGCGATTCAACCAAAGTATTCCTGGGTGGGTTTGGTGGGTGTTTCTTGCTGGCTTTTTGGGTGAGATCCACACTGCTACTTAATCACACTCAGTCGTTGGCAGGGATTCTCCGTTTGGGAGACTGTAGGCGGGATTCTCAATCCAGCGATGCCGGAATCGCAATTCGCAATCGGCTACTGCCAGGGTGCCAGGCTGGCAGTTCCAGGGTGCCAGTCTGGTAGAGGCCAATATCCCGGGGGCCTCTGATCTCCTAAGTGCCGGTATGCCTGAGTACTAATCGGTGCTCGGCTGGAGTATTCTCAGCATGGCCGATAGATGCCGGGGGGGGGGGGGGGGGGGGGGGGGTGGGGGGGACGTTCGATCCAGCGCGAGCATGGCTAAGTGCGTTCTTAAACTCACTTAACTGTGTGAGACTGGGTCCCGCCCAGTGGGCAGCATCCAGATCGCAACGTCTCACGCGATCTGGTAAGAACTCGCGAGGTGCAATAACCATCGGGAATTCCTTGGGAGGCCTCTCCCAGGATCTACTGGCTGCGTCCCGCCCTGATCCCGGTAGACACGGCTGTTAAATCGTGCCCATGGTCCCCTAAATGGAGAATCTCGCCCATTGTGTTTTAAATGGGAATTATTATCGTGTGCATGATCCATCCTTCTAACTCCACATGTGGATAGTTTGAGAGCAGACTATTTGATCTGAAGGGTAATCTATTAACTTCACAGTAATGCTCTCCTGTTACATGATGAATGGGTTTGATGGTTACTAACTGGTGGCGATGTTATTACATATCAACAGCCTGAAACTGGCAGAAATTATCCATGATTAAAATGTCCTTGAACACATTTTATTTTCAGCACTACTCACCTGATCTCTGCTTTTCATTACTTTGTGCCCTCTATTGCTCCTCCACTTCCTCCTGCTCAGTATCTGTTACCTTCTTTGATTTCAAAGCTCACCAGATATTTGCATCTCACCGTATTACAGATTGAAAGAAAGTAGAAGTAAATCTTATCTTAAGTTAGATTTTTCAAAACGTGGTTTCACTGCACATGATAAAACCACTTGGTTCATCTACATGGTGCCCTCAGTGTAATCATCTAAAGTCACAAATGTCAGCACCCATATGTACAATAATGGCACACACATATTCCTCACCACCACCTCCCACGACTATTCCACTGCATGTGATTAGTAGTGTTGCTTAGCCGCCAGGCAGTATTGGATAGGCAGAAACTTCCGCCAATCAAATTTTGGCTAAACCAAAGGGATTGACTTCAGTCCCAGTCACAAAGTCTGTCCATCCTGTCGCCTCCTTGACCCGAACACCTCAGCTCCCTACTTGTCCCTGAACAGAGATTCTGAACCCATATGCATTGCATCATCAAGATCACCTCTTTGCAGCTCCATAATATCATCTATTTCCATCTCCAGCATTACCATATCTGCTGCTGACATACACATCCATGCTTTTTAGTACCTCCACACTTTCTGATTTCACTGCCCTCGAGCACAGACGTTGCACCCTTCCTAAACTTCAGCTCATCCAGAACTCTTCATCTCCTTACTTCCACCAAATTCATTCATTCAACATCCCTGTGATCACTGACGTACACCTATCCCGATCCAGCAATCCCTTCACATTAAAATTCTCATCCTTGTGTTCAAGTCCCCCCACTAACTTCACTCCTGGCTAACGCTGAAATCTTCTTCGGCCCTAATTCCTTAAATTGTGGGATTGGGCTGAATTGAATGCCCTCAGCAGGTGTATTTCCTGCAGGGAGGAGGCTCATAAAATGGGGTGGGCACCCGTTCCACCTGCCCACCTCTGAACCCATCCCCATAATATGGAATCTGCAGCCCACCTGCCATATTTAAATGAATAATCAAGGATCAATTAAATTGACCGAGACAATTGACCCTGATAATACAGAGATAATACACTGCCTATGCCATAATATGTTTGATATGGCAGCAGGTTGGAAGTGGGAAGCCCAATTTTTTGCATTAATTATTTAATGGGTGGAAGAGGGGGTCGCTCTTTGGGGGCAGCCCCCCATAAACTCCCCTCCTATATTTATGTCATGAGAACATTTAGCAACCATACATTTGGCCCTTTCATCCAAGTCATTGGTATAGATTGTAAAAAGGTGAGGCCCGAGCAAATACCCATGTGGCATTCCAATCATTACATCTTACTGATCCAAAATGACCTATTTATGCCTACTCTACATTTCCTGTTAACTAACCAGTCCTCTATCCATGCTAATATATTACTCTCTATATCGTGAGCTCTTATTTTGTGCAAGAACTTTTGATGTGACATGTCATCAAATTCTTTCTGGAAATCTAAGTATACCACATGTACATGTCCTCCTTTATTCACGTAGCTTGCTCAAAGAACTCTAATAAATTAATGAAATATAATTTCCTTTTCATAAAACCATGTTGACTCTGCTTGATTACATTGAGATTTTCTAAATGCCCTGCTATAACCTTCATAATAATAGTTCCCAGCATTTTCACTATGACAGATGATATGTGAAGAGAAAAAGGTTGGTGAAGACAAATGTAGGGCCCTTACAGTCAGAAACAGAGGAATTTAGAATGGGGACTAAGAAATGGCTGACCCACTAAATACATACTTGGTTCAGTCTTCATAAAGAACACAAATCATGTACCAGAAATGTTGGGAAATACAGGGTTTAGTGAGAGAGAGGAACTGATGGAGATCAGTATTAGTAGAGAAATGGTGTTGGGAAAATTGATGGAATTGCAGCCGATAAATCCCCAGTGCCTGATAATCTACATCCCAGAGTACTTAAAGACGTGGCCCCAGAAATAGTGGATGCATTGGTCGTGATCTTCCAAGATTCTAGGCTCTGGAACAGTTCCTGGAGATTGGAGGGTATCTAATGTAACCCCACTATTTAAAAAGGGAGGCAGAGAGTAAACAGGGAATTATAGACCAGTCAGCCTTATGTCGATTGTGGGGAAAGTTCTAGAATCCATGACCAAAGAGCACTTGGAAAGGAAAACAGGGGCAGGATCGGACAGAGTCAGCATGGATTTATAAAAGGGAAATCTTTCTTGACAAATCAACTGGAATTCTTTGGGGATGTAACTAGTAGAGTTGATGAGGGGGGCCAGCGGATGTGGTTTATTTTGATTTTCAGAAGGCTTTCGACAAAGTCCCACATCAGAGATTAACATGTAAAATTAAAGAGAATGGGATTGGGGTAGTGTACTGAGATGGTAAAAACATGGTTGGCAGACATAAAACAAAGGGTAGGAATAAACAGGTCTTCTTCAAATTGGCAGGCAGTGACTAGTGGGGTACCACAGGGATCAGTGCTGGGACCCCAGCTATACACAATATATATTAATGATTTAGATGAGGGAACATAGAGCACGATTCAGCCAACTCAAGTTAAATTCGGCTAAACGGCACGTTTAGCGGGTTGTTTCTCGGCAGCTGCAGAGCTGAAAAACATCCCATTGTCCAACGGCACTTTGCCTTTTGCTTTTGACCTCGGGGAGTTTATTCCCACTGAGAGGGAAGTTAGAGGGATTTCCTGCTAGTGAGATCAAGCTCACCAGCAGGAAAGGCTCCTCACAGATTGAGGCGCCATTTTGTCTGGAGCCCAAATCTTCTCACTCCCTTTCAGGCAACCTCCCACATGTTTTCTGGCCCCCTTCACCCCCCCCCCCCCCCAAACCTATGGGAGGCCCCCGGAATCACCCCCTCCCTTCCCCTTGAGCTGGCAAGTCCCCTCCCTGGGCTCGACCCCTGGCAATGCCAAGCTGGCACCTCAGGGACCCTGGCACATTGGCAGTGCCCCAGGCATTCTGGCAGTACCCTGGCAGAATACCAGGCTGGCAGTACCACAGTGATCAGGTGCCAGGGGGAGTGCCAGGGTTACACCCTGTCCTATCCCAAACCAACCAGGTGTCTCCAGTGGCCTCCACTGCCCCCCCCCCCCCCCCCCCCCAGGTGCCATCACAACGAGTCTACATTTGTGTGGACTAGTACTTATCAGCGCCCTACTGAAGTCTCCCAGGTGTGGCCAGTGAGTTAAGGGCGCTGGTTGAATCTAGCGTCTGGGTATTTAAATGAGCCATAAGGCTCATTTAAATATTCAGATCTGAATCTCGCCCAGCGAGGCTGAGGTCCAGATCGCGCCGGGTGGAGTGAGTCGGGTGACTCAAGATCGGCCCAGAGCCCAGCTCAAAGCTCGATTTGGGGTTTGCATGCCATTCACCCGTTGCGCCAGATCCGCAGCAGGGTCACTGAACCATGCCCTAAACGTAATATCTCCAAATTTGCAGATGACACAAAGCTGTGTGGGAGGGTGAGCTGTGAGGAGGATGCAAAGATCCCTCAGTGTGATTTGGACAAGGTGAGTGAGTGGGAAACTGAATGGTAGATGCAGTATAATTTGAATGAATGTGAAGTTATCCACATTTGGTAGCAAAAACAGGAAGGCAGTTAATTATCTGAATGGCCATAAAGTAGGAGAGGGGAATTGCAACGAGACCCAAGTGTCCTCGTATACCATCGCTGAAGGTAAGCATGCAGGTGCAACAGGCAGCAAAGAAGGCAAATGGTATTTTGGCCTTCATAGCGAGAGGATTCGAGGACAGGACCAGTGGTATCTTGCTGCAATTATACAGGGCCTTGGTGAGGCCACACCTGGAATATTGCGTGCAGTTTTGGTCTCCTTATCTGAGGAAGGATGTTCTTGCTCTAAAGGAAGTGCAGCAAAGGTTTTCCAGACTGATTTCTGCGATGGCAGGACTGACGTATGAGGAGAGATTAAGTGGATTAGGATTGTTATCGCTGGAGTTCAGAAGAATGAGGCGGGATCTCATGGAAACCGATAAAATTCTAACAGGACTAGACAGGGTAGATGCAAGAAGGATGTTCCCGATATTGAGTGTGTTCAGAACCAGGGTACACAGTCTGAAAAAACAGGGTAGACCATTTAGGATAGAGAAACTTCATCACACAAAGAGTGGTTGGCCTGATGAATTCGCTATCACAGAAAATAGTTGAGACCAAAACATTGTTGCCGGGATTCTCTGTCCCGTTGCACCCATTTTCTGTTACTGCGCACCCCCACCAGCATGGGATCCTCCATCTCGGTAGCCGGCCAGTGGGGTTTCCATCGTGCAGTCCGCGGGCGTGAATGCTCTGCCGGAGGATCCCACCAAAGGAGAATCCAGCCCTGTATGTTTTCAACAAGCAGTCAGATATAGCAGTTGGGGGCAGCACAGTGGCGCAGTGGGTTAGCCCTGTTGCCTCACGGCGCTGAGGTCCCAGGTTCGATCTCAGCTCTGGGTCACTGTCCGTGTGGAATTTGCACATTCTCCCCGTGTTTACGTGGGTTTCTCCACCACAACACAAAGATGTGCAAGCTAGGTGGATTGGCCATTCTAAATTGCCCCTTAATTGGAAAAAATGAATTGGGTACTCTAAATTTTAAAGAAAGAAAAAATATAGCAGTTGGGGTGAAGGGGATCAAAGGATATAGGGGAAAGGTGGGGGTCAGGCTATTGAGTTGGATAATCAGCCATAATCATAATGAATGCCAGCCTCCCCGAACAGGCGCTGGAATGTGGTGACTAGGGGCTTTTCACAGTAACTTCATTTGAAGCCTACTTGTGACAATAAGCAATTTTCATTTTTTCAACAGGCTTGAAGGGCAAAATGGCCTCCACCTGCTCCTATTTTCTATGCTACTATAGTTCTAGGTTACGCTAACTGACCTGCAGCTTCCTGCATTCTGTTTCCCTCTTTCTTTGGCATGAAGTTACATTTATTATTTTTCAATCTGATAGGATCTTTTCTGAATTTCGGGAATTTTGGAAAATTAAAGCCAGAGCATCTACTATCTTAGCAACATCTTATTTTAAGGCCCTAGATAAAGGCCATCAGGACCTAGGGACAAGACACCTTTAGTTATAATAGTTCCCTTAGTACCCTTTCCATGGTGATTGTAATTGTTTTAAATTTCTCCATTAGATGGGATTAATTCATCCATCTTGTTGCAAATGTTGTGTGCATTCTGTTATGTTTTAAGGGGTTTTGCTTTTACTTCACAGTAGAGACAACGGATAACCAGGTTGTCACACCTTGGGTTACTTAACCAGTTGTCAGAGTTCATTTGCAGTGGTGTTGTTTGCTCAGTCTCAAATGGAAGAGAGGGAAATCTCCCAAGTGCCTCTGATGGCCACGTAATTATGTGGCATACTATACAGCCAGCCATTGGTCACAATACATAACACATTCAGATGAAGAGCTTTTGATACTATCTCGCCATTTTCCCGTACTCCTACCTTATTTGCCAGTGCTCCGTCCTTTCCTGTGAAACCTTGGTTTTCATTGCCCACAATGCTACCCTGCACTATTGCATTGTCTCTTTTACTTTCAAGATCTCCCCTCACCTGTACGACCACCCCCCACCGCCGACTATTTAGTTTGAAGCCCTAATTACAGGATTTTCCAGTATATTGGTCCCAATGCAGTCTGGGTGAAGGCTATCCCAATGGTGCTGCTACTCCTTTCCTCACTGCCAGTGTCAGAACCCCATGAATCAAAACCTATTTCTCCTACTCCAATCTTTGAGCCTTGCATTTAACTCTACGCTCATCAGCCACGTTAATTTGTTTGTGGCTCGGGTAGTAATCCAGTGATTGTTACCTTTGTGGGTCGCTTTTTAATTTAACGCCTAGCTGCTCACACTCCCTCAGCAGAACCTTATTCTTAGTCCTCCCTATGCTGTTGGTACCGCATGGACCGTGTCAACTGCATCCTTCCCCTCCCACTCCAAATTCCTCTCCCAGCCCCAAGGAGGCAGAACATCAGGCACCACAGCCTTTGGAATTCACGCTTTCCCCCTTAACTATATTGTCACTCCCTGCAATTAAATTTATTTTTATTCCCTCACTTGAATGACGCCCTGCACCACAGTGCTGTGGTCAATTTGACTATCCTCCCTGCAGTCCTTGCTCTTGTTCATACAAGCTGCAAGAACATCAAA
Organism: Scyliorhinus canicula; assembly: GCF_902713615.1. Taxonomy (NCBI): domain Eukaryota; kingdom Metazoa; phylum Chordata; class Chondrichthyes; order Carcharhiniformes; family Scyliorhinidae; genus Scyliorhinus; species Scyliorhinus canicula. The sequence continues at coordinate 149,898,525 of NC_052149.1, read as the reverse complement.
CCTATTGAACAGTTGCAAGAGTTGAGATCCACTGCTGCTGGATCCCTGTACCTGAGTCCCTTCAGTCACAGCCTCCTGTCCCTGACCACAGATCCAATTTGAAGTGCCTACCCGAGGTAATGTTAGTGCCTTTTGGATTTTTGTCAACTTCACCATTACCAATGGAGAAATCTCAGGGAAAGTCCCTGAAGTGAGTCATAATGCAATTTTGCCCTCCTCTGCACTTTAAACCCTTTTCATAATAAAACTATTTTTCTCCCAGCTAAAGAAATTCACTCTCTCCACCCCTCATGGCCTTTTCCCATGAATACATTGCTGAAAATAATGCGGAGGATATTGAAGGATCCTTGTTAATTCATTCAATTAAATGCAAAACCTCCTTGTAGGAAGTGTCACAGACCAATGAAAGGGAGCAATAGGTGCAGACAATGTGGCTGGCATTCCAGATATGCCACTTACTGAAACAGAGTCAATGCTGTACCATTCATTGGACTAGTGGAAGCCATCTTTTGTTAAAGCAAGGCCAATTTGCTGAGGAGAATGAAAAGGTTTGATTGTGTCAGGAATTCACTTTTCCCACTGCTGTTAATTAGTTCCAAGTTTCAATAGGGATATGTACTGCTACCGAACCTCATGCCTGCAAGACTTCGAATTCAGAAAGGAAACAACATCAATTTTTTTAACAGGCTGCAGACTAAGTTTGGCAAGAGGTTTGTAGTTTCACATCTCTATCTAGGGTTACAACAACTTCCAAAAATTTTATTTTTGGGACACTTTAACCCAGACAGTTATTCTTCATTCCAGTAATACAAGTTCTCTTGTTCAAGTACTCAACTGAGGGATATTTATATGTGTTAATGGGAGCATTTTGTATCATGGTAGGACTAAACTCAAATCAATCAATATCAGCTGAGGTTAGTTGGTAACATTCTTGCTTCAGAGTCACAAGCTTGTGCGTTCAAACCTCTCTGTGAACTCCGGCAGATAATCTTGGCTGTAGGTCTGCAACAGCCCTGGGGGAGTGTTCCCTAATAAGGAGATTTTATTCTTTGCATGAGATGCTACACCAAGAACCAAGCTGAGAGTTCAGGATTCTGTTCTGTTACACCATTCAGAGATTCTTGTTTCCATATTATAAGGTCAACTCTCAATCGATACCAGGAGAATAGATTAGCTGGTCATTCATTACATTTCCTGTGATCTAACGGCGTGCAAAATGGCTGCCGTATTTGGCAACAGAGCAGCTATCGCTGCACTTTAAATTAATTAAATGCATATGAGGCACCCTTGTGATGCTTCTAAGGACTTTATTACTGTGCTTTAGGAATGCAAGCTTTTCCTTTTTCCCAAATCTTTTGTTTTCCCTTCTTGTGACTGGTGTGTTTTATTCTGGTTCGTTTTATCGGGGACAAAGCTGCATTTCCAGGACTCAGGAACATGTTACAAATTCATATTCATCCTCCGATATTGAGACTGTTACAATTCCAATCAACATTACCTGGATGACATTATAACAATGCACGAACAATGTAAGCAACTCTCACCAAGCAAAAGCAGCACCGAATGAGTTGGGAAAGCTTTCATAGAGTTTTTTTTCATAGAATTCATGGAATTTACAGTGCAGAAGGAGGCCATTCTGCCCATTGAGTCTGCACCGGCCCTTGGAAAGAGCACCCCACCCAAGCCCAGACCTCCAACTCATCCCCGTAAACCAGTCAGCCCACCTAACCTTTTTTTGGACATTAGGGGTAATTGAGCATGGCCAATCCACCTAACCTGCATATCTTTAGACTGTGGGAGGAAACCGGAGCACCCGGAGGAAACCCACGCAGACAGGGGGAGAACGTGCAGACTCCGCACAGACGGTGACGCAAGTGAGAGTCGAACCTGGGACCCTGTGAAGTAACTGTGCTAACTACTGTGCAGCACATAAGCAATGTTAGGAACGAAGGAACATAGGAACATATGAAGTTAGGACAGTAGGCCATTCAGCCCATCAAGCCCGCTCAGCCATTCAATACGATCATGGCGGATTGGAGACTTCAATGTGATTTACACCCACTATCCCCATAACCCTTTACATTATTGTAAAATAGAAATCTATCATTCTCTCCCTTTGACACACACAATGATGGAGCTTCCGCAGCCCTCTACAGTAGAAATTTCCAAAGATTCACAATTCTCTGTGTTAAGAAATTTCTCCATATCTCTGTTCAAAGTGGCATCCCCCTTTTGTTAAAAATGTGACCCCCTGGTTCTAGACTCCCCACCTACGGGAGACATCTGACCTGCATCTACTCTGTCTACTCCTTTAAGGATTTTGTGGGTTTCAATGAGATCACCTCTCATTCTTTGAAACTCTGGAGAATATATGCCCAGTTTGCCCACTCTCACTTTCAAAGACAGTCCAGCTATTCCTGGAACAAGTCTGGTGAACTTTTTATCACCGCCTCTATGGCAATAATATCCTTTCTGTGGTTCGGGGACCACAACTGTACACAGTCCTCCAGGTGGGGTCTAACCAAAGTTCTATAAAATTGAAGCAAGCTTTCACTACTCCTCTACTCAAAACATTAGTGGGTAATTACCTTTGATTATTAATTTTGCAAGCTTTATGCGATTTGTTGTTTAAAACTCTTGGTTCTCGGCATTCTCAGACAGCCATTTCATTTAGGCTAGTGTCACAGGACTTGGAGGTGGGGACGATGTGGGATTGTGCCATGGGCAGAACTCTCCAACCATGAGGATGCCGGATTCCGTGCAAAGGGGGGCATTTTGCCTTTTCTTAATAGTGTGCTACAGGTGCTAACAAACTTACTCTCCACTTTTTATCTCCCCTGATTATTATTATTATTCCATTGAAGTCATTCATCTTATTCAGCAATTTCTTAGCTTAGTCAGATAGGGGGCCTGAAACACTCAGGGTTGGATTCACCGATTTGGAGGCTAAGTGCCAATGTCGATGCCAGAATCGGCGCCGACCCCTCACCGATCCAGCGACCGTTGATGGGCTAGCAGCCACGCCGGGTACAACTCCCAGCTCCCATGACAGAAACGGCTGGAGAATGGCCGGGTCCGTGGTCACACATGCACACGGTGATGACATGCAGCGGTCGCGCATGCCGTGAAACATGGCGCTGACAGTGCGTGGACCCGACCTGCCAAATACTGGCCCCACGGCCACCCCCTGGCAACCCCCCATCAGTCCCCCCAGCCCTCACGGAAGCCCCCCCCCCCCCCCCCCCCCCCGCCAGCAACACAGCTCCTGGCCGACTGTGGTGGAGCTGGACACAGTTCGCAGTCGACATGCCGGGTTCCCGACCGCTGAGACCACACGTCAACCACGGGGTCGGGAACCCGGCCCATCGGGGGTGGAACATTAGGCGTGCGGCGCACGATACAATGAACTGGGCTATGTAAGGGGCGGTGGGGGGGGGGGGGGGGGGGGGGTCCTTTAGGGCCTAGCTGTCAACTATATGAAGTCAGAATCTACCCCCAAAAGTCATCTTCTCGAACAGTGATGGGGAATCTAGGCTAGTACTCCTCTCACTCCTAAACACCGAAACTGGCACAGGAATTGCAGAAAGGCAAGCTTGTGTTCCATTTTGTGGTGGTGGGAAATGGAAATGAGAGGATAGCTTTCTCCAAGCTAGCCTTGATTGAACAGATATCATTAGAGTATCACTGGCAGTGCTTTGATGTTGCCCAAAAGGAATCTGCCTCACCTCACCTGCAGCAGTGAGGGGTCATTTGTTGGTTCATGATTTGATCCACTGGAAGCCATTGGAACTCGAGGTGTTGGATGTTCTGATTGTGGAATGGGGTGGACGGGAGAGAAAGGATATGGGAGAGCGAAAGAATGGGACAAGTGGAATTACTACACATTCACCGAAACCATTATGTTCCTGTTACCCTCCATTTGGGTGTTAAAGGTGGTAAAATAGTGGGAACATGTGTTTTGAGAACATGTCATGACCGATTCCACTGCCTAGTTATGTGACACCCCGGATCCCAGAAGGACACTTCTCCCTTTCCCTTGCATCTTCCCTTCATGCAATCCAGTCTCATGAAACTACAGCACTTCCTCTGTCTAATCTGAAGGCTGCTTCTGTTTGGGTTGACTTCTCGTAGTGAGTGTTTCAGATTCCCTTTCAGACTCCACTGGGAAATTAATGAATAAAATTGATGTTTCCTGCCTCTTGAGTTTCTTACTTCTGACACCCTTCTCGGCCAGTTCTCTGACACCTCATTGCTTTTCTTTGCAAAAACCCCAGTCCAATGTGACAAGAATTTACAACAAGAGAAAAGGAGCGGCAGTGTTAATCCCACATGGCGTGGAAATGATTCTCAGATGAGCCCATCGCTTCCAGCTCAGTTTGACAGGCTGAGAAGTGAAGGAGGAAAGCAAAATGATCCCAGCTGAGTGGCCCGTCAGTGTGTCTCAGATAAATATATCTGAAGTAAAACCCATCTTGCGTTTTCCGGTAATCAATTGCAGCTTATTCCTCAATGGACCTGAAGTAATGGCAGCACGGTGGCATATTCATTCAATCTGTATCTCAATGCCTCTCAATGACAGAGAGCACACCCGACAGTTAGACCTTGTGCTGGCCAGCAACCGCCTCTGTGATAAAATCTGACTGGAAGGAGAATTAATGCTTCCACAAGAAATTGAAACAGTTTGCATTCAAATTAATACCAGATGCCAGCAAGTGGTTTGGAGACCGTAATTGGGTCAGATTATGCTTACAGCATGCTTATTCTTGAGACTTCAGAAGTCATCTCAACCCCTTGATTTTGTTCCAGCTGATAACTCATTCAGGGGCATCTGTTGTTTATTTATTTTTTCTTCGCTCTCAGGATGTGAACAATGCTGACAAATTTGCAGTTATCATCCGTTCCCCGTTGTGTTGTTGTGAAGGTGGCAGTGTTGGGCCTCCTTGAACTGCTGCAGGCCCTCAGAATGACGGTGCCCCGACTTTAGTGTTAGATCAGGAAGTCCAGGATACTGTCTCAGTGATGAGGAAGTCTTGGCAGTATCTACCCAAGTCAAGGTGGTGTGCATATTTTAAAGGTATTTTGTTGTCCTGTATAGTCACTTCACTAAGTATGACTGATGCTGCTCCTGGCATATCCTTCTGCATATCTTGGCTTCCTTATGAACCTTGGCAACCAAGGATCAAAGGGTTCGCTTTACCATGAGATAGCAGTGTTATGCAAATTTGCTGTTGCTGAGTGACTCACGTATGCCCAGCTTTGGGTTTCAAAATTTGTCCTTTATGTGTCCCATTTGAGGTGACTTTTACCGATTTTGTAAGGTTAGGGAGTTAGGGTTAGGGTTATAGATGTGTCTGCGACAGGTAGACAGATAGGATGAAGTTTAATAACTTACGTACTAGATGGAGTCACAGTCTCTTTGCTATGCTCTCCAGGTTTCAGACAGCTATTCGTAGTGATATTATAAAACCAACTATTGACATTAACATCAAATTCCACACTCAAGATACATTCTGCTTTCGAGATTAAGGATGCCCAGGGTCACCCCAAACCAACTCAATATTATTGTGTCTCATTGTTTTTGTTTCGCTGAGAATACAAGTATGATGATGGAGGAGTCCAGATGATAGTTGAGAGACATGGGGCTGGAGTCTCCTGGAAACTAAGGGTGCAATTCAGCAGCCTTGTCACGTCTGGCTTGGTGTTGGGACAAGGCCATGGAATCTCACAAGAGGCCGCTCGTGAGACTTGCGATGCTTGAAACATCTTGTGAGATTCAACAATTTGTCAAAAAGTGATCCTGCCCACAATGGGCGGGACTTACATTGCAACGTCTCGCAAGATCGTGTTAGATCTCGCGAGGCATTGCGAGCCAGATAGATCCCGGCTTATATTGGCCTTGGTGCGCCATGGCAAGCTGTTTTTCAGGCGCAGAGTGGATGTTTTATCATGCCCTCTAAGTGTCAGTTGTGTTGGGAGTTTCCTGCCGGCTCTGTTGGTGAGTTTCCCACCGATATCTAACAACACTCAATCACTTTTTTGGGCCCCGGGGAGATTCTCACCAGTTTAACCCACACTTTGAAGTATTGAATGGTGCCCAACTGAGGCCTCCCTGGGGAAGCAAATAGATCCTGGGAGGCTGGTATATCGCAGGTAAGTATGCTAAAGTGGGTTTAAAACCGAATTAAGCGGCGTGGCCTGGTCCCACCGATTGTGGGCATAAGTCTGGTCGCAACGCCTCACGTGACTTGGGTAGATCCCGCTCTGCTTCGTGGCTGCCGGGAAGCCCATAGGAGGCTCCACCCACCATTTACCAGCTATGTCGCTCCCTGGTTGGACGTGATGTGGTTAGCACTGTGGCTTCACAGCACCAGGGTCCCAGGTTCGATTCCCTGCTGGGTCACTGTCTGTGTGGAGTCTGCACGTTCTCCCCGTGTCTGTGTGGGTTTCCTCCGGGTGCTCCGCTTTCCTCCCACAGTCCAAAGACGTGCAGGTGAGGCGGATTGGCCATGATAAATTGCCCCTTAGTATCCAAAATGTTCAGTGGGGTTATTGGGTTCGGCGAATAGGGTGGAAGTGAGGGCTTAAGTGGGTCAGTGCAGACTCGATGGGCCGAAGGGCCTTCTTCTGCCCTGAATGTCCTATGATTTCTCTCAACTACTGTCTGTGGTAGAGAGTTTCAATTTCTCACTGGTCATTAAGATTATTAATGTTTCCTTGCAAATTATTGCAGTCCTCCTCAGTACCAACTACCCTCCTTAGTTTGATGTCATTTGCAAGGTTATAAATTATGCTTTGATTCCAAAGTCTAAAACTTAAACAACAGTGGCTCCAGTGACCCCACGTTCTCTCCCCTGCCAATATTAATAGCTTCCCTTCATCCCTACACTCTGCTTGCCCCCTTGGGGCCAGCTCGCTATCCATTCTACTAATTAATTGTCCCCTGACTCCTTCTGCTCTGACCTTGCTCATCATTCTAGTATGTGGCACCTTATTGAAGGCCTTTTGGAAATCTAGGCATAAAATCTTCAGGAGATCCGAGAGATGATCCAAATATCAGTTTATTTTCTAGTCAAAAGAAAAGGCCGCAATGTGACATACAGCACATAGGTCCCAACCGGGACTCCAGATCAGTCACAATCCAGGCTGCCTTTTAAGTATTAGCTTCATGACTCCCAGCTGATAGGCGTCCACCCATCAGTAGGGGAGCTCCGATTCCACGAGCCCTGTGGGGGATCAATTGAGTCGTCCCCACGGGTCTCATGAGGGTTATTACATAGATAAATCACACCCACTGCAGAACATTTGTCTTCTGCCAAAAGAGGAAATGCTGGAAAATCTCAGCAGGCCTGGCAGCATCTGTAAGGAGAGGAAAGAGCTAACGTTTCGAGTCCAAATGACCCTTTGTCAAAGCTAAAAGGCATAGAAAGTGGGAGATATTTATACTGTAGGGTTAGGGAGTGAAAGGTGAGTCACAGCCACAGGAACCAAGGGATAAGAGTGCCAATGGCAGTCCCCAGAGAGAATAAAAGGTGTGAAAGGCCAAACAGCAGATAAACTAAAATCAGAGGGTAAGCTGCGACAGATATGAAAATGAAAAAATGAAAATCGCTTATTGTGACAAGTAGGCTTCAATGAAGTTACTGTGAAAAGCCCCTAGTCGCCACATTCCGGCGCCTGTCCGGGGAGGCTGGTACGGGAATCGAACCGTGCTGCTGGCCTGCTTGGTCTGCTTTAAAAGCCAGCGATTTAGCTCAGTGAGCTAAACCAGCCCCAAGCCCCTAGATATAGATGTGGGGTGGGGGTGAGGGGGAGGGGGTCATGGGTGGGAGAGAGGCAAAATTAGAAAAAGGGGAAAGGGGGAAGCAAAGAGGAGAAAAGGTAAGGAAAAGGGGGATCAGATAGGGGGAAAGAGTAGTGGGGAGGGAAATGAATATAAAGAAAGAAAAGGTAAAAGACAGTTACAATGAAATGGAATGAAAACAAAGGGGTCAAGGTGGGGTAGAGCTAATCATCTGAAGTTGTTGAATTCGATGGTGAGACCGGAAAGCTGTAGTGTGCCTAACCGGAAGATGAGATGATGTTCCTCCAGTTTGCGTTGAGCTTCACGGGAACCTGTACTGCTTTTACCCTTGTCTACTATCTCTGTTATCTAATCCAAGAAATCAGTGAGTTTGGTTAAGTAAGACTTTCCCTTTAGAAATCTATGCTAACTATTCATTATATATTTTTTGTTTCTAAATGCTTTTCTTTTTTCTCCTTTAGAAGGAATTCCATTATTTTCATATCACCCATGTTAAGCTGACTGCTCTGTAATTCCTTGGACGTGCTATAAATCTCTTTTTAAACACACAAATCATATTAACTACCATCCACTCCTCTGGCACTGTACCTTTTTCTAATGAATTTTAAAATATGTGTGGTAATGCTTTTGATATCTCTTCTCTCGATCTTTTAAAACATCGAGATGCAATCTGCCCACAGGAGAGGTTTTATCCTCTCTGTGGTTGATTAGTTTATTTAATATTTCTCCTCTTCTGATTTTAAATGTGATTATATCATTTCTAACCTCATCTATCAATGTCATTTCCAGCTGATCTGCCTCTCTGGTGAATACTGCACCAAAGTCATTATTTAATATATTTTCCTCTTCACTATTGCTGTCTGTGATGTTAGCCTGTCTCTCCTACAGTGGCTAGCTTGCCACATTGACGTTCCTATTTGAATTTATGTGCTTGTGGAACATTTTATTATTTTGTTTTATGTTCCTTGACAATTTAACATCATAGTTCATCTTTGCCTTTCTAATTTTTTTCAACTTCTGTCCTAGTGTTTTTGTATTCTTTCTTGGCAAGCTCGCCCCTGCTGCCCATGTACTTCCTGTATGTTCCTTTTCTTCCTCCTCGTTCATGTACCATACTCTGAGAGAATGTTGGTGACTATGGACTTCCATTGCATTGGTCCATGCTTGTGTGTGGCAAAATGTTGCAGTGCTGTTCTGTTGCCTTCTCTATACTGCACACTCCCTCCCCTCCAGTCCTCAAATGGCTGTCCTTCAGGAAACACTCCCGCTCATTCCTGCCTGCCATCAGGCACATTAGAAGGACTTTCAGACTGATAATCAACCTGTTTGGCCACACTATGAATGCATTATCTACAGCCATCAAATTTGGGGGACTGGAAGTCAGGGATCCTGACCCACAGGTAAGAATGCAACCACCCCACAAACAAGACCTCCACATTCTCTTCCTTACCCTCAACTTTCTGTTTATGCCTTTATTCAGCCACTACATCGCATTAGTGTTTAATTTGGTCTTATTTTTTAATGGAATACATTTTACCTGGACTTTCGGCTCATTTAAATATCCCGACGCCGCATTCACCTATTGTACCTGGTGTTAATGACCGCGGCTGCGAGGCCTCACTCGGGCACCGATTAGCATTGGTTTCCATAAGCGTAGACCAGGCATGATGGCACTTCAGGAGTCTCACAGGCCATTACAACCATGGCTGGGGACAGGGCAGGGTAGCACCCAGTCACTCCCACTGACACTGGGGAACCTGGCAGTGCCAACATGGCACCACCAAGTTGTCAGGATGATGCTGACAGAGTGCCGGGGCACTACCAGGGTGCCAGTGCCAAGGCTCCTGGGTTCCAGGCTGGCATTGTCAAGGATTGGGATTGGGACGCCAATAACATCCCAATCTCTGCAGCCCATGAAACGATCCCCGACAGCCCCCCAGCCCCAACGCACAACCCCCACCTACATCCTCCCCACTCTGATTTAAATTCAAATCTAATCCATTGGAATTGTTCTAATTGGTGCTTTAGTTGCCTTGACTAGTTTTGTTCAAATTATAGTCAATGGTGTTGAGACAGAGCAGTGACAGCAATTACAGGGACTGCTGGACTACTGACTGTGGTAACATAGCATATTCTCATATAGTGTCCGACCATCAAAGAACCAAGCAAATGGGACACACATCTCCCCAATAGGAGCCCCTCCAAACTTTTCAGCCGAGGGTGAATCAGTTGAGGGTGTTGCATTGTCCCTGAGGGATGTGGCACAGTCCCAGAGGGACTTGGCTAAGTTCCTGTGCTTCATGGCCACGAACAGTGAAACCCTGGTCAAAACATGAGTCGGCCTCCATGACTGGCAGCACCAGGTGACGTTGGAGCCCCCAGAGCTCACTCCGGTCTCACCCCATACTAGGGAGTAGCCTGTGGGCCATCAGGTACCCCAAGGGAGGAGTAAGTGATAGGGCCCATGCTGGTGACTCTCGCAAGGGATGTGCTGAAATACTGCTGCAGTGCCTCTGAATCTCCCCACCTATCCCTGGCACATCCGATGGGCAACGGGCAGAACATGGTGGCACTACGTCACCTGTGACACCAGGCAGTCAGCAGGGCCCATCCAGACTCCAGAGGATGGCCGCCAAAGGGGACCCAGGTCACTGGGCAGGATACACAGTAGGCCATCTCCATATCTCATGTACAGCCTGGGGAACCACCTAGAAGGAACATTAGGACAGATAAGATTAGAAAGTTAGACACCAGTTAAGTTGGCATGGGTGCAGTACACTGGATAGCATTAGGGGCCGGAGCACAAAACCTCTATATAGCACCAGTGCAATTAAACACCTATTCACCGACATTCTGAACTCCCTCGGTCTTCTATATGAACGGTGTGAGGGGTGAGCTGGATTGGTGCAGAGGATGTGCTGGGTGGGGGAGATGGGGGGTATGGGAGGCTGGTGGTATGCCGTGGGGGTGTTGGAGGAAGGCACGCGGCGGGGCCCCAGGACAGTTCTACATTCCCCCCTGAAGGCAGAAGTCAGACGATGCGGAGATCCTGAGCGTATTGCACAGCGTTTCGCCATCATTCTCCATCCCATGGACCAGACCCGCTCGGACTGCCAACTGCTATGAGACCCTGGGCTAGTGCGTGGTCAATTCCAGTCCCACAAGCCCCGGAGTCCCAAAGTAAATGAATTAACCAATAATCTGGATGTTTTCCTGAGATCTTTGACCCTCGACTGCTCCAATGACTTACAGGCACCCAATTTGTAAGTAAAATATTAAAAAATTGTTTATTTATAATAAGGGAAGAGATAAACATGTAATGGAAATATTAGAACAAGGGTCCACTAATCTAACTGTTCCCCAAACCTCCTCCCACCCTCCACCCAGACAGACAAAAGACAGACACATAGTAAGCGGGAAGGAAATGTTAAAAAATAATAGGGATTAAAAGGGCTGAGAGAAATCTTTGCTGCTAAAGTGGTAGTCTTTGCCATCAGTAATCTTTACACCGCTATCATTATTCATGGATATGCCTGCCTTACCGCAGGACAGATCCTGCAGAGGTGGTACAGTGGTATACAGTCGGGAGGGAGTTGCCGTAGGAGTCCTCAACATCGACTCTGGGCCCCATGAAGTCTCACGGCTTGAAGTTAAACAAGGGGACGTCCTGCTGATTACCATGTACCAGCTACCTTCAGCTGATGAATCACTACTCTTCCATGTTGAACACCACTTGGAGGAAGCACTGAGGGTGTAAGAGTGCAGAATGTACTCTGGGTGGGGATTTCAATGTCCATCACCAAGAGTGACTTTGTAGTACCACCACAGACTGACTGGACTGTTCCTAAAGGACATGACAGGAGAGCATGCCAGAAGCAACATCAAGCACACCGAAAAATGAGGTGTCAACCTGGTGAAGCTGCAACACAGGACTACTCTTGTGCCAAACAGCATAGGCAGCAAGTAATAGACAAAGCTAAGTGATTCCACAACAAATGCATCAGATCTAAGCTCTGCAATCCTGCCACATCCAGCAGTGAATGGTGGTGGACAATTAAACAGCTCATTGGATGAGGAGACTCCACAAATATCCCCATCCTCAATGATAGAGGAGCTCAGCACATATGTGCAAAAGACAAGGCTGAGGCAATCACAACAATCTTCAGCCAGAAATGCTGATTGGATGATCCATTTTGGTCTCCAGACGTCCCCAGCATCACTGAACTGAACAGTACTGAAGACATGTGCTGCAGAACTTACCGCATCCCTAACCAAGCTGTTCCAGTACAACTACAACACTGGCATCTACCCGTCAATGTGGAAAATTGCCCAGGTGTGTCCAGTACACAAGAAACAGAACAAATCCAACCCAGCCAATTACTTCCCGATCAGTCCACTCTCCATCAGCAGCAAGGTGGTGGAAGGGGTCATCAACTGTGCTATCAAGTGGCACTTCCTCAGAAATAACCTGCTCCTGGATGCCCAGTTTAGGTTCTGCCAGGGTCTCTACTAGATTAACCTTGACGTCTACCAGGAGAAGGTATCCTCCCCTATACCTCCACGGTTCCATGTGAGCCATCATTTGAAACAGATGCTACACGGTTTCCCTGGTCTGCCAGAATCTTCGGCGGCACATCCGGTCCCGCAGGTCCACAAAGGACAGGCACCGACGGAATACACGTGGCCTGATGCGGCCCCTCCTTCACACCTACTCCTTGGCCTGTTGGACGGCTGGCTCCCCAGCCTCACCTGCTGGCTCCTGCTACTCTGATGTCTTCCCCAAGCAGCTCCTGTGCATACACCTGTGTGGTCTACTGTGGGTGTCCTCCTTGGGTCGGCCATGTGATATCCCACCAGCAGGGTAGCAGGGGGTTGGGGGGTGGGGGTGTCACCTTGTGCCACTGAATGCCCCCATGCTTGGTGGCATGCATGCAGGCAGGACCCACAGATGGGCTGGATGAGAGGGATGGGCACCTGTTGGGACCGTAGCTGGAGTATGCTGTAGGTCCTGTGAGTGATGCACAGGTTGTGTCAAACGGACTGGGGTTAGGATGGATGGGAGCAAGGGTGAAGTGGGCAGGTAGGGCCTGGAGACAGCTGGTGGTCCTGTAGTTGGCTGATAGTGTCATGATGGGGCATCTACGCTGAGACAGGCTGTGTGCCACGGAGGGTGCCAAAGGCCATGTTGCATACATCCACTGACAGGGGCGTGCTCTGCCTGTCTCCTGCTACCCCTGCAGTGGGCAGTAATTCTGATGAGTGGGCTGGAGAGTGCGAACACATGGTGGACCATTCGGCCTGCATGGCCATGCCCGTCCGGCTGATGGGTCAGCTGGGATCTGGGGTTCCTGGTGGGTTGGCCTGAGTTGTCAGCCATACAACCGGTGGGGCTCTGCACTTTTACAGGAAACAGTGGGCAGTCAGTGGATTGCTCAGCCAGATGGCTGGATTGCAGGCCGCGGCAATGGCAGTCTGTGCCCTGCCGGCGAGGCACAAGACATGGAGCGTGTAGATGCCGCCGGCAAGGCACCGAAGCATGTCCATCGGTTCGGCGCCCGGCGCCAAGCTCCATTTTCGGCTGTCGCCCAATTCTCCTCCCAGTCACGATTCACAATTCTGGCGCTGCGAAGTGGAGAATCCAGCCCACGGTATTTTCTGAACAACGAGGGGTTAGAAATTGTAGGGGAGCAAATTGATTGGGAATCGAAATCCACAGATTAATAAAACCTTATGAACAGGTACAAAAACTGCTCCAAAAGGCTAATGGAATGGTGATCTTTAGCTCATTGGGCCTTAAATATGAAAGGGGTGGAAGTAATGCTTCAGTTATGTGAGGCACTAACCAGGCCCTGTCTGGAGCACTGCTTTCAGTCTTGAGCACTGTATCTCAGCAAGGACTGAAATTAGGAAGTAGTGCAGTGTACATTCACATGAATGGTTTCAGCACCGAGGGTTAAATTCTGAGCACAGATATCATAAATTTTGCTTGTATTCCATTGAGTATTGAAGGGGTAATCTGATTGAAGTGCCTCAAATGTTAAAAGGGTTTGATAGGTAGATACAGAGAAACAATTTCTCTGATGGGGCTGGGGGTGGAGGGGGAATCAAGAATGACATAATCTTAAAACTAGAGACAAGCCATTTAAGAAATTAAGAAGCACTTTTTCATAGAAATTTGTATTTCACTGTCCCAAAGGCTTTAAATGCGAAGACAATTGAAGCTTTTAAGATTGAGATCAATATAGATTTTTGTTAGGTACATAGGGATGTGGACCGAAGGAAAGTAAATGAGGTTGAGATACAGATCAGCTATAATCTAATTGCATAGCAGAATAGGCTCAGGGGGCTGAATGTCCTATTCTGTCCCTTTGATTTTTGCGATTGGTTTGTTTGAGAGTTCCAAATGAGTACCAGTGAATGCTGAATGATGGGTGATTTTTCTGCTTTGGATTTAATCGGGACTGCACCACCTTATTTCAATTTACACAGTAGAGAGTAGAAAGTGAGGATTTGCATCACATATCACTAATACAGTTATTGAGGGTAGCCATGATGTGGAGATGGTGGCGTTGGGCTGGGGTGAGCACAGTAAGAAGTCTTACAACACCAGGTTAAAGTCCAACAGGTTTGTTTCGAATCACGAGCTTTCGGAGCACTAATCCTTCTTCACCTGAGGAAAGAGCTGTGCTCCGAAAGCGAGTGATTTTAAAGAAACCTGTTGGACTTTAACCTGGTGTTATATGACTTCTTGCAGTTATTGAGTTCACCTAAAAATGCACCCAGGGGTTCTGAGCTGATTTCAATCAGTTTATCAGGTTATCTGAACTCTTCAATGGCATTTCATTTTAATACCACAACCTGAGTAAACTGCTTATTCTATTCAGTTCCACAACCCAAAATAGGTTGCAATGTTCACATGTTGATATGTATCTCTCTTGTGATTTTTTAAAACTCCCTCAGATCCAAAGAATTAGAAATAAGAATTGTGCCAGTGTTTCCACTTAAACTTGCAGAGACAGGCGCAAAGGGTTGGTGTTAATCGGTTGATGGAAGTGGGTGACAGGGCTGTACGTGTCAAGTCTTCATTTCCGCTGTTCCAAAAGAGGGAAATTCTCATTCACATTTAGCGATAGTGATCCTGTTTTTTTACAGCTCAATGATAACTTGAAAGGAGCACTATTGCCAATTCAGTTTTGGCCAACTGAGTACAAAGACAGATAGTCTGCCAGTCCACCCACTGCTTTTTAAGTTGAGCTAACACATTTTGAAGATCAATTTTACAGCAAAAGCTAGTGAAGCATTACATTTATCAAATACGAGAAATAAATAGTGGTATCAAAGGAAACCAAGAACAAAGAGAGAGAGGAAAGAGCAGGGAAATGATGGGAGAGTCAAGGAATGCCGACATGTCACAGCCTGTACGATGCAAGGTGAGTTGGGGGAATAGGAGACTGTGAATTTTACCCATTGGGTTGCTTTCAATGACAAGGTTTATGCCCAAAGTGTAGGCGAGATTCCTTCTTTTGTACCACACCAATGCCAAAAAAAATCAATCTAACCCTCAAGCTCTTGATTCTATTGTGACTGCACCCAGTGAACATGGTGCCAGCTTTGCTGGGCAAACGAGCAAGTCAAATACCCAGGCCTCTGGTGATTCCTCACTAGAGGAGTGGCAAACATTTAAAAAAAAATAATTTTTATTAAAATTTAAAAAAACATATCAAAAACATAAAATAACAACAAGAAACCAGTATTAACAACAACAAAAAGAAAAAACACAATAACCCCCAAAACCAAACCCCCCCCCCCCCCCCCCCCCAGTAACTACAAAAAGAAGAAATAGATAAGCACCCGGCATATTCAATAAACACATATACACATTTCTCCCTTCCCCCGCAACAAACACCCCCCCCCCTCCCCTCCTCTCTCTCCTCCTCCCCCCCGGGTTGCTGCTGCTGCCGGCCTATTTTCCTACCGTTCTGCCAGGAAGTCCAGGAAAGGCTGCCACCGCCTAAAGAACCCCTGTACTGATCCCCTCAGGGCAAATTTCACCCTCTCCAATTTGATGAACCCCACCATATCATTGATCCAGGCCTCCACGCTTGGGGGCCTCGCATCCTTCCATTGAAGCAAAATCCTCCGCCGGGCTACTAGGGACGCAAAGGCCAGAGCACCGGCCTCTTTCGCCTCCTGCACTCCTGGCTCCACTGCAACCCCAAAAATTGCGAGTCCCCAGCCTGGCTTGACCCTGGATCCTACCACCCTTGACATCGTCCTTGCTACCCCTTCCAAAACTCCCCCAGCGCTGGGCATGCCCAAAACATATGGGCATGGTTCGTTGGGCTCCCCGAGCACCTAGCACACCTGTCTTCGCCCCTGAAAAATCGCCCCTACTCATCCCCGTCCCGGTCATGTGGGCCCTGTGCAGCACCTTGAACTGTATGAGGCTAAGCCTCGCACAGGAAGAGGAGGAATTCACTCTCTCCAGGGCATCCGCCCATGTCCCCTCCTCAATCTCCTCACCCAGCTCCTCTTCCCATTTACCCTTCAGCTCCCCCACCAAGGCCTCATCCACCTCCTGCATGACGTGGTACACGTCCGAAATCCTCCCCCCTCCAACCCACACCCCCGAGAGCACCCTGTCCCGTACCCCACGTGGGGGCAGCAGAGGGAACCCCTCCACCTGCCGCCTGGCAAACGCCCTAACCTGCATGTACCTAAACATGTTCCCCGGGGGGAGCCCAAACTTCCCCTCTAACTCACCCAGGCTCGCAAACCTCCCATCCACAAACAGGTCCCTCAACCTCCTAATACCTACCCTGTGCCAGCTAAGAAACCCGCCATCCATGATCCCTGGAACAAACCGGTGGTTCCCCCGTATCGGGGACTCCGTTGAGCCCCCCACCTCCCCCTATGCCGTCTCCATTGCCCCCAGATTTTGAGGGTAGCCACCACCACCGGGCTTATGGTATACCTCGTTGGAGGGAGCGGCAACGGCGACGTTACCAGCGCCTCCAGGCTCGTGTCCACACAGGACGCCATCTCCATCCTCTTCCATGCTGCCCCTTCCCCGTCCATTACCCACTTACGCACCATCGCTGCGTTGGCAGCCCAATAGTACCCACAGAGGTTGGGCAGCGCCAGCCCCCCCTATCCCTGCCCCGCTCACCCTTGGAGTCCCATGCGCCCATACAAATCCCGTAATACTCCTATTAACCCTCCTAAAAAAGGCCTTCGGGATAAGGATGGGGAGGCACTGGAACAGGAACAAAAACCTCGGGAGCACCATCATCTTGACGACTGCACCGTACCCGCCAGCGACAGCGGTAACATACCCCACCTTTTAAACTCCTCCTCCATTTGCTCCACCAACCTTGTGAGGTTAAGCTTATGCAGGGCCCCCCAGCTCCTAGCCACCTGGACTCCCAGGTACCTAAAGCTCCTCCCTGCCTGCTTCAGCGGGAGTCTACCAATCCCCTCCTCTTGATCCCCCGGGTGCACAACGAACAGCTCGCTCTTACCCAGGTTGAGCTTATACCCAGAAAAGCCCCCAAATTCGCTGAGAATCCTCATCACCTCCGGCCTTCCCCCCACCGGGTCCGCCACATATAGCAACAGGTCGTCCGCATAAAGTAACACCCGATGCTTCTCCCCACCCCGCACCAGGCCCCTCCAATTCCCCGACTCCCTCACGCCATGGCCAGGGGCTCAATTGCCAACGCAAAGAGCAAGGGGGACAAGGGACACCCCTGTCTCATCCCCCGGTGCAGCCGAAAGTACTCCGACCTCCTCCTATTCATGGCTACACTCGCTATCGGGGCCTCATAAAGCAACATCACCCAACGGACAAACCCCTCCCCAAACCCAAACCTTTCCAACACCTCCCACAGATACCCCCACTCAACCCTATCAAAGGCCTTCTCCGCGTCTAATGCCACCACTATCTCTGCCTCCCCTTCCACAGCCGGCATCATAATCACATTCAGAAGCCTTTGTATGTTGGTATTCAACTGCCTTCCCTTTACAAACCCCGTCTGGTCCTTGTGAATGAACACCGACACACAATCCTCTATCCTTGTAGCTAAGATCTTCGCCAACAGCTTGGCGTCTACATTTAGCAGCGAGATCGGCCTATATGACCCACACTGCAGGAGGTCCTTGTCCCGCTGAAGGATCAAGGAACTCAGCGCCCGTGACATAGTTAGGGGCAAAGCCCCCCCCCCACTCCCTTGCCTCGTTAAAGGTCCGAACCAGCGGGGGGCCCAACAGGTCCGCATACATTTTATAAAATTCGGCTGGAAACCCATCCGGCCTTTCCCGACTGCATGCTGCCAATCCCAGTGACCAGCTCCTCCAGCTCAATCGGCGCCTCCAGTCCCTCCACCTGCCCCGCCTCCACCTTCGGAAATCGCAGCTTGTCCAAGAAGCGCCCCATTCCCGCCCCGCCCCCCCCCCCCCCCCCCCCCCCCCCCCCCCCCACCACCACCCCTCCACCGGGGGTTCAGACCGGTACAATTCCCCATAAAAGTCCCGAAAGACCCCATTAACGTCTACCCCCCTCCGCACCACCTTCCCATCTCTATCCTTCACTCTCCCAGGCCGCGTCTCACTTTCGGAGCTGGTGTGCCAGCATCCTGCTCACCTTCTCTGCGTATTCATACACCGCTCCCTGTGCTTTCCTCCACTGAGCTTCCGCCTTTCTGGTGGTCAGTAGATCGAACCTGGCCTGAAGGCTACTCCGCTCCCCCAGCAATCCCTCCTCCGGAGCCTCCACATAATCCTATCCACCCTCACCATCTCCCCAACCAATCTCTCCCTCTCCCTCTGCTCCCCCCTCTCCCTATGTGTTCGGATGGAAATCAACTCCCCTCTAATCACCGCCTTCAATGCCTCCCAGACCGCCCCCACTCGGACCTCCCCGTTATCGTTGGCCTCAAAGTACCTCTTAATACACCCCCGAACCCTCCCGGCCACCACCTCGTCTGCCAGCAGCCCCACCTCCAAGCGCCAGAGCGGACGCTGGTCCCTCTCCTCCCCCAGCCTGAGGTCCACCCAGTGCGGGGCATGATCCGAAATGGCAATGGCAGAGTATTCAGCATCCTCCACCCTCGAAACCAGCCCCCTGCTCAGGACAAAAAAAATCGATCCTGGAATAGGCCTTATGCACGTGGGAGAAAAACGAGTACTCCCTGGCCCTTGGCCTCGCAAACCTCCAGGGATCCACCCCTCCCATCTGATCCATAAACCCCCTCAACACCTTAGCCGCCGCTGGCCTCCTACCCGTCCGGGACCTGGATCGATCCAATGGGGGATCCAGCACCGTGTTGAAGTCCCCCCCCAGGATCAGGCCCCCCGCCTCCAGATCCGGAATACGGCCCAACATGCGCCGCGTAAACCCCGCATCGTCCCAGTTTGGGGCGAAGACATTCACCAACACCACCCGCTCTCCCTGCAGCTTACCACTCTCCATCACATACCTCCCGCCACTGTCAGCCACCACCTTTGACGCCTCAAACGATACACTCTTTCCCACCAGGATCGCCACCCCCCGATTCTTCGCATCCAGCCCCGAATGAAATACTTGGCCCACCCATCCCTTCCTCAGTCGAACCTGGTCCGCCACATTCAGGTGCGTCTCCTGGAGCATGGCCACATCCGCCTTCAGCCCCTTCAAGTGCGTAAACACCCGGGCCCGCTTGACCGGCCCGTTCAGCCCCTTCACATTCCAAGTTATCAGCCGGATCAGAGGGCTCCCTGCCCCCCTCCCCTGCCGACTAGCCATAACCCATCCCCTGCCCGCCACTGGCCAGTGCCCCCCGCTCGGCCTGTTCCCCACGGCGGCAAATCCCCCCTCCCCCAGCACGCCCTGCATACTCCAGCTCCTTCCTGGCCATTTCAGCAGCAACCCGGTACCCCCCCCCCCCCCCCCCCCCCCACCCCCAAGGCTAGGACCCCTCCTAGCCGCACCCCCCCTCCATAGCACTCCCGTGAGCCAGCTAACTTCTGCTGACCCCGGCAACTCCCGCCACACATCCGACCCCTCCCCACGTGGGGCTACAGCTCCTCCTCCGTGCCCATCAGCAGGCCCTCCTCCACCCCCCCACCCCCGCTCTTGCGCGGGAAAATAAAAACAAGCAAAGGGTCGTGCTTCTCAGCCCCGACCCCGCCCCCATCACCCCGCAGCGCGGGAAACAAGAGGAAAGCCCGCTCTTTCGCCCTGCCCAACCCCGCCTCCTCTAGGGCAGCTCCCATTGCCGGTCCCCACCACCAGCTCCCCGCACTCCCCGTTTACCTCCCTGCCCGAACCCATCCACCAGACCCATACAAAAAGACATCGCCCCACCCACCCTGAAGCCAACACACATCCAGCATGAAACAGAGAACCCCCCCTCCAGAAAAATAGACACAGTTACATTTACATACAAAACCCCCATCCCTGACCCTCAGTTTGAGTCCAATTCCTCGGCCCGGACAAAGGCCCACGCCTCCTCCGGGGACTCGAAATAATGGTGACGGTCCTTGTAGGTGACCCACAGACGCGCCGGCTGCAACATGCCAAACTTCACACTCTGTCTGTGGAGCACTGCCTTTGTCCGGTTGTACCCGGCCCTCCGCTTAGCCACTTCCGCACTCCAGTCCTGGTAGATCCGCACCACTGTGTTCTCCCACTTGCTGCTCCGCTCCTTCTCGGCCCACCGAAGCACGCACTCCCGGTCAACGAACCGGTGGAACCGTACCAGCACCGCCCGCGGCGGCTCATTCGGCTTGGGCCTCCTGGCAAGTATTCTGCGGGCCCCCTCCAGCTCCAGGGGCCCCTGGAAGGACCCAGCTCCCATCAGCGAGTTCAGCAAAACGACCACATAGGCCGCCAGGTCCGACCCCTCCAGCCCCTCCGTGAGGCCCAGGATCCGTAAATGTTTCCGCCTCGACCGGTTCTCCATCTCCTCGAACCGCTCCTGCCACTTTTTATGGAGCGCCTCATGCATCTCCACCTTTTCCGCGAGGGCCGCGGCCTCATCCTCTCTTTCGGAGGCCTGCTGCTGCAGCTCCCGGATTGTGGCACCCTTGGCTGTCTGAGTCTCCAGCAGCTTACCGGTGGTAGCTTCAGCGACTCCAGCAGCTCCACCTTAAGCTCCCGAAAGCAGCGCTGAAGAGTCTCCTGCTGCTCCTGCGCCCACTTCCTCCACTCCTCGAGGGCTCCACCGGCCGCCATTTTGTTTTCCTTCCCCCGCTTTTCCAGAGGCGCTGCCAGCGCTTTTCTGCTCGCCCCACTCCTGGTCCGGACCATAGAACCCTGGGGATCTACTGCAGACCCCTTCCCACGTCGGGAATCGTCGATCAAGCGCCGCTGGGGGCCCTAAAAAGAGCCCCGAAGTCCGTTTCTAGCGGGAGCTGCCGAACGTGCGGCTTAGCTCCGCATAGCCGCAACCGGAAGTCCTGAGGAGTGGCAAACTTAAAATTAACAGCATACGTCACCTTGATTCACGAGAATGGTTCCAGAGTTGAGGAACATGAGTGATGAAGATAGATTTGGAGAAGTTAGGGCTGTTTTCCTGAGAGAAAAGAAAGCTGAGAGGAGGTTTGATAGAGGTGTCTAATATCATGAGGGTTCTGAACAGAGTAGACAAGGTGTAACTGTTCCCACTCGTGAAAGGATGGAGAACCAGAAGGGACAGATCGAGAGTAATTTGTAAAGAAAGCAAAAGGGATATGAGGGAAAAACTTTCATGCAGCGAGTGTATAAGGTTTGGACTGCACTGCCTGAGAGTCTGGAGGGTAAAGATTCAATTTAAGCATTCAAAAATTAGACTACGCTATGAATATGTAACAACTTTTCAGGCACAGGTGAGCAACTTTGCAGCAGGACGAAGGACAGACAAAAGAAGCCATCGGACTCCTTAATGAGCTGATGGCCGCAGACGAAGATGTTTCAAAGGACAATGGGTCTTGATTGAATTATGGGTTATGGGTGGAGGTGTGGGCTTGGGTGGGGTGCTCTTTCCAAGAGCCGGTGCAGACTCGATGGGCCTAATGGTCTCATTCTGCACTGTAAATTCTATGACTTCTATGAATCACCCTGGATAAACAGGAGTATCCTGATTTCCCCAATAATGAGTAAGGGTCTTGATGGAACAATGGTCAGTTCTGGGTGTATACCTGTGGCTCAATGCTAGCAGACCAGTATAAAGGAAGAACCATCAGAACAGATTTTCAGTGATAACCTGAGAATCTCCCAGGCACAACCAACGCAAGAAGAAGAGGCCCTGGGTTTTGAAGCCCAGAGAAGATATCCACATAGGCTTGGCCAGCCTCTCTCACTCAGTGTGGGCAATAAATAGAGCTCAGCTACAAGCCTGAGTCATACTTTGTTGAATGAGAGAATTGTGAATAAAATTGTGGTAAACCATGAATCTATTTTGTCCTTTGTTCATTTTGGAAATAAGGGCACCTGGGTAAAACCTTTGATTAATGACTGGTTGAAGTATCTGAGATTTTACAGATACAAATCTAGGCTGTGTGCAAATTTAATCTTACAGAACAGAAGGAGGATATTCAGCTCATCGTGATTCAATCAGCTGTTTGAAAGGGCTATCAAATTAGTCCCATACCTCTGTTCTTTCCTCATTGCCCTACAGCAGGCATTTTCAAAGTGAGGGTTGCGACCCACAGGTGTTTTGCAGGCGTATGTCGGGAGGGTCGCGGAGCTGTCCATCGTGGTGTTCCCGATCGCGCAAATTTGCGCGCAACAGCCACAGCAGCCGGCTTTTAACAATGCCGGCTGCGAGTGGCTTTGAAATGACGGCCACGACCAGATATAAAAATGTGGGCGCACTGCGCATGCATGCCTGCACAGAGGTGCGCATGCGCAGAACCAAGCGAGAAGCACGGCCTTCTCTTGACGTCAGCGCGCTGACCCAGGAGAAGATTTTTTTCATAAATTCAATGCAATCTTCCTGCCTGAAGCGAGATAGCGAGTAGGTCACGCACCCCGAACGCTGACGTCACGTCCTTCGGGCGTGATTGCAAGTCCTCTATTTTGTCAGCAGCAAACAAGTAAATGAGGACCAAGCAGGCTCACCTCTTGCATTAAAGGTAAGAGAAAATGGTGGGTCATGAATGTCGGCTGGCATGGATCCTGCAGGTCGGCCCGCGTGAGTCACGAAGATCGGCCCATGTGAGACGCGAAGGTCAGCCAGCGTGGGTCACGAAGATCGGCCGGCGTGGGTCGCGAAGGTTGGCCGGTTGGTAAAAATGGATCCCCGGAAAAAAAGTTTGAAAAACACTACCCTGCAGTTTACACTTTCAAGTATACAACCAATTCCCTATTGAAAGTTGCGATTGTGTAGCAAGCTCTCCAGCAGCAGGTGGTGATGTTGGGGGAGACCACCAAGTAGAACAGCAAACATTGGGAGCCCTTGTGGGCCCTTCCCTCCAGGGAGCAGTGCCTTTGAAAGTCTGAGGGGCAGAGCCAGATGCCATGAGCATAGGAAGAAAGTGGCAAGGATTAATCCCAAGGCTTGATAGTGGCAGGAATCTAATGTAGCTTGCAGCCCTTCTCTGAGTCCATCGTGCCTGGTCCACCTTTGCAAGGACCAGTAGTAATTGGCTGGCATCCCGCTGGTGGCTCGGACAAATGTGTGAGGTTGGAAGATCTCTCTTCAATCTTATTAATGAGATTGAAATTCATTCAAATAGATTTAGAACATTAGAACATAAGAACTCGGAGCATGAGTAGGCCATCTGGCCCTTCGAGCCTGCTCCGCCATTCAATGAGATCATGGCTGATCTTTTGTGGACTCGGCTCCACTTTCCCGCCCGAACACCATAACCCTTTATTCCTTTATTCTTCAAAAATCTATCTATCTTTATCTTGAAAACATTTAATGAAGGAGCCTCAATTGCTTCACTGTGCAGGGAATTCCATAGATTCACAACCCTTTGGGTGAAGAAGTTCCTCTTAAGCTCAGTCCTAAATCTACTTCCACTTATTTTGCGGCTAAATGAGGCTTCCCCTTATTTTGAGGCTAAATCAGTTCACGCGGCGAGATCTGGCTCACACCAACGGGCAAGGCCCCGGAAAATCGCAAACCGTTTTGCGCCCGGCATGAATCCCATTTGTGTCCTCGCTCCACATTTTTCCATTCATACCGGGCACAACACAGCTGGAAAATCACCCCCTTTGTCTCTTACATATTCCCTGTAAATTGCAACAAACATGCAATATTGATTAATGTAAAAGAAAAATAATGCGGATGCTGGAAATCGGAAATAAAAACAGCCTGTTGGAAAAACGCAGCAGATCTGGCAGCATCTGTGGAGAGAGAAACAAAGTGAACATTTCAAGTGCAGTATGACTCTTCTTTTGAATTCTTTGGAATATTGATTTGTGAGGCTACAACTCATGCTTTCGCTCAATCAGACCGTGAAAATTCTGGAAACTTTGGCCAAATAATCGGTCGCATGCCAGTTTGCCTGTGGATTCAGTGTCACTGAAACATGCTGCAGTAGTCAGGAAACAATGTCAATCCTAGTGGTGCTCACAAAGGAAAGGATTTCGCAGGGAAAGCCAACTGCTTGGCAAAGTATCTTAATAACCACAATCCCAATGTCAGAAACCGATAAAGGTTTTGGAACAAAGTTCTTCTTTGACTTGAGGCACTAGGCCTTGGAGAAAAGATGCAAAATGTGTCAATAGATTCAGAAGACTCTGACTTACATGGTGAGCCCACAGGGGTTGTTCAAATGTCCTCTGATCACGTAGTGCAATGGCAAGAAAGATGAAATGATACACAAAGATACAAACTATTGACAATGATCCGAGAACAATTAACAGGAATTGAGTTTCAACAAAATTATGCTAAAGTTCTTTGACCTTACTGGCCACTCTGAGGAGGTTATTCAGCTTTTTCCAGCACTGCTGTCCGGTTCTCACGGTGGGGCCCACCGCACTTGCGGCCTCTGCCACCTGCGCCCAGGCCCGGTGTGCAGCAGCGGATGGCAGCCTCCTTCCCACCCTGGGGAACATGGTGGCTCACCTCTCCTCCATGGCGTCCAGTAGGGTCCCCAGCTCGGTGTCTGCAAACTGGGGTTTAGCTCTCCGGGCCAGCATGGTAGCACAAGTGAAGGGCAGCACAGTAGCACAAGTGGATAGCACTGTGGCTTCACAGCGTCAGGGTCCCAGGTTCGATACCCCGCTGCGTCACTGTCTGTGTGGAGTCTGCACGTTCTCCCTGTGTCTGTGTGGGTTTCCACCGGGTGCTCCGGTTTCCTCCCACAGTCCAAAGACGTGCAGGTTAGGTGGACTGGCCATGATAAATTGCCCTTAGTGACAAAAAAGATGAGGAGAGGTTATTGGGTTACGGGGATAGGGTGGAAGTGAGGGCTTAAGTGGGTCGGTGCAGACGCAATGGGTCGAATGGGCTCCTTCTGCACTGATGTTCTATGGTGTTGCCATCTTGTTGGCTGGGATGCATGTGTGTGGGGAGCTAATATGCAGCTGCAGCTTGTCAGCCTCTCCAGTGGCAATCCCGACCCTGGCGAATCGGACACCGTTTTCCATTGAAACCAGTTGTGTTCCACGTGGCGCCGGTGCTAGCCCATTAATGAATCATGATTTGCTCCGGTACTAGGCCAATTTAATTGTCATAGAAGTCCACCGATTCAGTCCCGGCAGCAACACTTCTAGTTTCTGAAACAAAGATGATCGCTGAGAGTGCCTGCATGAGAGATCTCTTTGGGACCCTTCTGAATGTTTTGTGTTGTGTGGTATGATCATTTATTTCAAACTAATTACACAAGCAAATTACTTCAGAGCACTAATTAGGGGTGGAAGGCCATCAAAATGGAATTCCAGTAGTATTTTAAAAGCAGTATTTCGGGAAAACAGTTTTGTATTAACATACAATTATGCACAGATGAGACGGACATTGAGGTAGTATATCCAATCAATTGATGTCAAAGGAAACAAACAATAGTTTGGTTTCATTGTTGAAATGATGCCATGAAAAATCCCAACGTGAGATTTAAATGTGATTTCTTCCTTTCATCATACTTGACACAGCTTTAACCAATTTGAACTGAAAATATCCTTATCTGTAGATCCCCTATGGTTTATTTGTTTATTACTTTCAGCATCAGATTGCTGGAGAAGGTCATTGTTGTGAACATCTTGATTGAAAGTTGGCAAATTTGGTCCCAGGAATAATTGGCATTGAATCCCTGAGATGGACCGTGAATGTCTAAGGAACCAAGCAGCATTTTATAAGACATTTTGTGCATAAATGCAGCAAAGGAACAGAATCCTGGAGATTTAAAATGAACGGGGTTGAAATTTATCCTCTTTCCCAATCACAATACTATGAGGGCAATTTAACCACCACATTGCACCACCCGGTGCAGATCCAGATGCGCTGGGTGAATAGCAAGAAAGGCCAAGATCGAGATACGCTTCGGGCGCCAACCATTTTAAATTAACATGGCCCGTTCCCGATGGCGAGTTCTGGATCTCACCCAGAAATGGTGAGAAAGTCATTAGTCCACATTTTCACTCATTTCAATCACATTAATGAGATTGAAGTCGAGACTTCCACTTGCGGCTATGCAGAGCTAAGCCGCACGTTCGGCAGCTCCCGCTTTAATAGGACTTGTGGGCTCTTTTAAGGGCCCCAAACGGCACTGATTCGACGATTCCCGGTGGATAAAGGGGTCTGGAGCAAAACACCCCGGGATTTATGGTGCGGACCCGGAGTGGGGCGAGGAGAAAAACGGCAGCAGCTCCCCTGGAAAAGCGGGGGAAGGTGGACAAAATGGCGGCCGGTGGAGCCCCTGAGGAGTGGAGGCAGTGGGCGGAGGAGCAGCAGGCGGCCCTTCTGCGCTATTTCACGGAGCTGAAAGGGGAGTTGCTGGAATCCCTGAAGGTGACGACAAGTAAGCTGCTGGAGACCCAGACAACCCAGGGTGCAGCGATACTTGAGTTGCAGCAGCAGGCCTCTGAGCGCGAGGAGGAGGTTTCGGCCCTCATGGGGAAGGTGGAGATACGCGAGGCACTTCATAAAAAGTGGCAAGATCGGTTTGAGGAGATGGAGCTTCGGTCACGGAGGAAGAACCTCCGGATCCTGGGCCTCGAGGAGGGGCTGGAGGGGTCGGACCTGCCGGCCTATGTGGCCGTGATGTTGAACTCGCAGGTGGGGGCAGGATTCTTCCATCTGCCCCAGGAGTTGGAGGGGGCGAGTACTGGCCAGGCGGCCTAAGGCGAATGAACCCCCACGGGCGGTGCTGGTGCGGTTCCATCGGTTCAGTGACCGGGAGTGTGTTCTCCGATGGGCCAAGAAGGTGAGGAGTAATAAGTGGGAGAATTCGGTAGTGCGTATCTACCAGGACTGGAGTGCGGAGGTGGCTAAGCGGAGAGCCGGGTTTAACCGGACGAAGGCGGTGCTCCATGAAAAGCAGGTGAAGTTCGGCATGTTGCCGCCTGCGTGCCTGTGGGTCACCTACAAGGACCGGCATCACTACTTTGAGTCCCCGGAGGAAGCGTGGGCCTTTGTGCAGGCTGAAAAGCTGGACTCGAACTAGAGATTGGGGGCTGTGGCAGTTTTTCTATTCATGTATCATTGTTTGTGCTGCAGCGGGTTATTCTGTTTGTTTTTGTTTTTTCTCTCGCTTTCGGACGATGTGGGTTATGGTTCTGTGTTCTAAGGGGGGTACTGGGGTTTGTGGTTGATCTGTGTCTTTGTTTGTACGGAGTTGGTGGTTGGGTTGGGACTGTGGTTTGGGAGCTGCATTGGTGGGGTAGGGCAGTGTGAAAGCGCGGGCTTTTCTCTGGTATCCCGCGCTGCGGGACAAGGGGGTGGAGCTGGTGGCGAGGGGGCGTGGTTATTAGAACGGGTTTCCCACGCTGAAGCGGTGCCCAGGAGCTGATGCAGGGGAGGAGGGGGGACCTCATATCGGGAGGGGTCGGAGTTAGAGCGGGAGCTGCCGGGGTCAGCAGAAGTCAGCTGGCTCACGGGAGTACAGTGGAGCAGTGGAGGGAGAGTCGCGGCTAGGAGGGGTCCTAGCCTCGGGGTGGGGGGGGATACCGGGTTGCTGCTGGATTGGCCAGGGAGGAGTTCGGGGGGGTCGGGGTGAGGTTCTATCGCCGTGGGAAACGGGATGAATGGGTGATGGCCAGGGGCGAGCAGTCGATGGGTTATGGCTAGTCGACGGGGGAGGGGGGCAGGGTGCCCCCTGATCCGGCTGATTACGTGGAGCGTGAGGGGGTTGAATGGGTCGGTTAAGCGGGCCCGGGTGTTTTCGCATCTGAAGGGGCTGAAGGCGGATGTGGCCATGCTCCAGGAGACCCACATGAAGGTGGCAGAACAGGTCCGTCTGAGGAAGGGGTGGGTGGGGCAGGTTTTCCACTCAGGGCTCGACTCGAGGAACCGGGGAGTGGCGATCCTGGTGGGGAAGAGGGTGGCGGTTGAGGCGTCTGAGGTTGTGGCTGATAGTGGCAGCAGATATGCGATGGTGAGCGGTAAGCTACAGGGGGAGAGGGTGGTGTTGGTTAATGTGTACGCCCCAAATTGGGATCATGCTGGTTTCATGAGGCGTATGTTGGGCCGCATTCCTGGCCTGGAGGTGGGGGGCTTGATCATGGGGGGGGGACTTCAATACGGTGCTGGAGCCCCTACTGGATCGTTCTAGTTCAAGGACAGGCAGGAGGCCAGCGGTGGCCAAGGCGTTGAGGGGGTTTATGGACCAGATGGGAGGAGTGGATCCCTGGAGGTTCGGGAGGCCGAGGGCTCGGGAGTACTCTTTTTTCTCCCATGTGCACAGGGTTTATTCCCGCATTGATTTCTTTGTTTTGAGCAGGGGACTGGTCCCGAGGGTGGAGGAGGCCGAATATTCGGCTATCGCGATTTCGGACCGTGCTCCGCATTGGATGGATCTGGAGATGAGGGAGGTGCGGGACCAGCGCCCGCTTTGGCGTCTGGACGTGGGGTTGTTGGCTGATGAGGAGGTGTGTAGGAGGGTTCGGGGATGTATCGAGAGGTACCTCGAGGTCAATGATACTGGGGAGGTCCAGGTGGGGATGGTGTGGGAGGCTCTGAAGGCAGTGATTTGGGGGGAGCTGATCTCCATCCAAGCCCATAGGGAGAGGGGGGAAGAGGTGGGAGAGGGAGAGACTGGTGGAGGAGCTGTTGAGTGTGGACAGGAGTTACGCGGAGGCCCCGGAGGAGGGATTGCTGGGGGAACGGCGTAGCTTGCAGGCCAAGTTTGATTTATTGACCACCAGAAAGGCAGAGCACAGTGGAGGAAGGCGCAGGGAGCGGTCTATGAGTATGGAGAGAAGGCGAGCAGGATGCTGGCGCACCAGCTGCGTAAGCGGGACGCGGCTAGAGAGATTGGTGGAGTGAATGATAGAGATGGGAATGTGGTGCGGCAGGGGGCAGAGGTCAATGAGGTCTTTAGGGACTTCTATAGGGAACTGTACCGGTCGGAGCCGCCGGCGGTGGGAGGGGAATGGAGAGTTTTTTGGACAGGCTCCGATTTCCAAGGGTGCAGGAGGAGCAGGTGGAGGGACTGGGGGCGCCGATCGAGTTGGAGGAGCTGGTCAGTGGGATTGGCCACATGCAGTCAGGGAAGGCGCCGGGACCGGATGGCTTCCCAGTTGAATTTTATAAGAAATATGCGGACCTGCTGGGCCCCCTGCTGGTCAGGACCTTTAACGAGGCATGGGAGGGGGGTGTTCTGCCCACGACGATGTCTCGGGCACTAATCTCCCTGATCCTGAAGCGTGATAAGGACCCCTTGCAGTGCGGTTCATACAGGCCGATTTCACTGCTGAATGTAGACGCCAAGTTGCTGGCGAAGATCTTGGCCACTAGAATAGAGGACTGTGTGCCGGGGGTGATACATGAAGATCAGACGGGTTTTGTGAAGGGGAGGCAGCTGAACACTAACGTGCGAAGGCTGCTAAATGTGATAATGATGCCGGCAGCAGAAGGAGAGGCCGAGATTGTGGTGGCATTGGATGCGGAGAAGGCCTTTGACAGGGTTGAGTGGGGGTACTTGTGGGAGGTGTTGGAGAGGTTTGGGTTTGGGGTGGGGTTTATTAAATGGGTGAGGTTGCTGTGCGAGTCCCCGATGGCGAGTGTAGCAACAAATGGGAGGAGGTCCGAGTACTTCAGGCTCCACCGTGGGAAAAGGCAGGGGTGTCCCCTGTCCCCCTTGCTTTTTGCGCTGGCAATAGAGCCTCTTGCCATGGCTCTCAGGGAGTTGAGGAGGTGGAGGGGTTTGGTGCGTGGTGGGGAGGAGCACCGAGTGTCGCTGTATGCGGATGACTTGCTGTTGTATGTAGCAGACCCGGTGGGGGGAATGCCGGAGGTGATGGAGATTCTTGCTGAGTTCCGGAGTTTCCCGGGATATAAATTGAACCTGGGCAAGAGTGAGCTGTTTTACGTACACCCGGGAGATCAGGAGGAGGGGATTGGTAGGCTCCCGCTAAAGAGGGCAGTGAGGAGTTTTAGGTACCTGGGGGTTCAGGTGGCTAGGAGCTGGGGGACTCTGCACAAGCTCAATTTTACTAGGTTGGTGGAGCAGATGGAGGAGGAATTTAAAAGGTGGGACATGCTGCCGTTGTCGTTGGCGGGTAGAGTACAGTCCGTTAAAATGACGGTGCTCCCGAGGTTTTTGTTTTTGTTTCAGTGCCTCCCCACTTTCGTTCCGAGGGCCTTTTTTAGGAGGGTGAACAGCAGCATTCTGGGATTTGTTTGGGCGCACGGGACTCCGAGGGTAAGGAGGGTCTTTTTGGAGCGGGGCAGGGATAGAGGGGGGCTGGCGCTGCCCAACCTCTCTGGGTACTATTGGACGGCTACTGTCTCGATGGTAAGCAAGTAGGTAATGGAGGGGGAGGGGGTAGCATGGAAAAGGATGGAGATGGCGTCCTGCGGAGGCACAAGCCTGAAGGCACTGGTAACGGCGCCGCTGCCGCTCCCTCCAACGAGGTACACTACGAGCCCGGTGGTGGCAGCTACCCTCAAAATTTGGGGACAGTGGAGGCGACACAGGGGGTAAATGGGGGGCTCGGTGGATGCCCCGCTGTGGGGGACCACCGGTTTGTCCCAGGGAACATGGATGACGGGTTCCTGGGGTGGCACAGGGCGGGCATTAGGAAGTTGAGAGACCTGTTTATTGACAGGAGGTTCGCGAGCCTTGGTGAACTGGAGGAGAAGTTTGAGCTCCCCCCGGGGAATATGTTCAGGTACCTTCAGGTCAAGGCGTTTGCTAGGCGACAGGTGGAGGGGTTCCCTTTGCTGCCCCCACGGGGGGTAAGGGATAGGGTGCTTTCGGGGGTGTATGTCGGGGATGGGAAGGTGTCTGACATCTACCAGGTAATGCAGGAGGTGGGGGAGGCGTCGGTAGAGGAGCTGAAGGCTAAGTGGGAGGTGGAGCTGGTGGAGCAGATTGAGGAGGGGACATGGGCGGACGCCCTGGAGAGGGTGAACTCCTCCTCTTCATGTGCGAGGCTTAGTCTCATCCAGTTCAAGGTGCTGCACCGGGCCCACATGTCCGGATCTAGGATGAGTAGGTTCTTTGGGGGCGAAGACAGGTGCGTCAGGTATTCGGGGAGTCCAGCGAACCATGCCCATATGTTCTGGGCATGCCCGGCACTGGACGAATTCTGGAAGGGTGTGGCGGGGACGGTGTCGAGGGTGGTGGGATCCAGGGTCAAGCCAGGCTGGGGACTCGCGATATTTGTGGTTGTGGTGGAGCCGGGAGTGCAAGAGGCGAAAGAGACCGATGTCTTGGCCTTTGCGTCCCTAGTAGCCCGGCGGAGGATCTTGCTGCAGTGGAAAGATGTGAGACCTCCGAGTGTGGAGACCTGGATTAATGACATGGCGGGATTCATTAAGTTGGAGAGGGTCAAGTTCGCCCTGAGGGGGTCGGTACAAGGGTTCTTTAGGAGGTGGCAGCCTTTCCTCGACTTTCTGGCTCAATGATAAGGTACTAGGTCAGCAGCAGCAGCAACCCGGGGGGGAAAGGGGGGGGGGTTTAGGGGGATAGTGTTTAAGTTAATTTGCTTATTGTTAATTTATTTTGTTGTTTATTGGGGTTGGGGGTGTGGGGGGGGGGGGGGGTTGTTATATGCGTTGTTACGGGTGCCGGGGGTGTTTATTATTATTCTTGTTATTGTTATTATTGTTTTGTTGATATATATTTTTCAAAAAAATTCCAATAAAAATTATTTTTTTAAAAAGTCGAATGCAATGGCCTCCCAGGAGTCAACCGACTCCCCAATGTGAAGTCTCGTGGGCGTCATTTAGTGCTACTTTACAAAAACAGGTCCAATGGCTGGGAAGTGAGGAGGTGAGCAGACATCTCCATTTACCGGCACGCAGCTTGAAGACACTGGAGCTGCTGCCCCAGTGCATGAGTGTAGGGGCCGTTCAGGGCGGTTCGGGTTATTTGGCGGTTGGAGGGGGCTAGGCCGGAGGCCGCACCTGGGCCGGGCTGGTTGGGGTAAGGCGCTTTGCATCTGTGAAACCTTCAAGCCATCTTTAAACATTGTGGAGACACATAACAGGGGCAATCACAGCCACAACCTGTCTGTTCTACCAAACTCACCCATGACAGAGCTTTGCTGCAGCTTCTCTCATGAAAGTCAATTTAATTCTGTTTTACTGTGAGCAGTCTTTAGCTTTGTTGTAGACGGAGGCAAAGACTCCACGAGAGGCCAGGCTGAACAAGGCACAACTCACTTTTGTCCACACTAGTCACAATAATCTCCACTCCCCACAGGGTCTCCTTCCGTGAACTGCTTCAAATCGAGGTTTATATTCTGTTGGCAGCTCCTCCAATTAGAAGGGAGCTCCGCCCTCTAGTCACCTTAGTAGCCCATTCTCAGGTGTGTAGGAGGGGAAGTGGATGTTATACAGTTCTCTCCCTGTACGGGGTTGTAACACCCCACGCCCCCAATTCCAGAGGAATGTCCATGTCCTCAGGCGGAGAGTCCCATGATCGCTTGGGTTGCGGGCGGAGTTCCAGGGTGGTACAGCCGATCCTGGAGGTGTGTAGAATACCGGAGACCACAGCTTCTGCGAAGAACATTGCAGCTGGCATGGCCCAGCTGGTACAAATGGTGCCGGTGTGTCATTGACGGACAGTCCAATGTACATATCAGACTCGCTGTCTACGCTGTTGCTGGCCGGGTCCACGGCCGCCACAGGCCCCCCGGTTGCCTCAACAGTCAACAAGAGGCAGAGCAGGTGGATGGGGTCCAGGTTCCCCATTGACCCCGGGCTCCTCCTTGGCCATATGGGGGACGGTGTCTGAGTCTTGCGTGGGGCCACCAGACTACATGCCGGTGATTCCAGGTCACGTCGTCGTAAGTGGTCCAGGTGGTGGTGTGTGTCTGCCCTCTGCATCTGGACTGCATGGAAGACTGGCTCGTCGTGTAGAGGACTGTCCCAGGGATCCATGTGACACCAATCCCGAAGCTCCTTACATAAACCACGTCGCCTGCCGTGAAGGTGTGTGCCCATGGGCGGCGGTGAGAGTCCGACCCTGAGCGGCCCTGCCGCTGATGGACCCGTGTCCCAAAGTCGGGGAGGATGAGGTTGAGACGTGTCCAGAGTCGACGCCCCATGAGTGTGATGGTGTGATGCCAGTTATGGCGTGAGGTGTTGTACGACAACTGAAAAGAAACCTCGCCAACCGTGTTTCCCACCACCCCGTGGTCATCTTTTTCATGGCTCTTTTCAATGTTTGTACCGCTCGTTCGGCTAGTCCATTGGAGGCTGGGTGATACGGGGCTGTCCATACATGCCTGGTGCCACTCGCGGTCATGAAGAAGCAAACTCCTGGCTCATGAATGCCGCCCCATTGTCGGACACCATGACCTCAGGCAGTCTGTGCAAGTTCAAAATAGCCCTCAGTCTGTCCGTCGTTACTCGAGTGGTCGCCGGCACTGTCGATATGTACACGGGACCACGGCTTCCAATTGCTCCGCCCTCTAGTCACCTTAGTAGCCCATTCTCAGGTGTGTAGGAGGGGAAGTGGTGCACCACTCCCAGTGGTGCATTGGGGCTGCCAGTGGGGCCTTCTGGTGTTCCTGTCATGGGGTGCAATTTTGGCCCACCCGCTCGATCTCAGCATTCAGGCAACCAAACGTAGCTGTGTCAACATTTTCATCTTGGCCAGCTCGGGGTGCCCATTATGGAAGTCTTTCAGCAGCGACACGTGTCCCCATTCGGGTACGATCGCCCGCGTCCTCCACAGGAGGACACCATCTTTGACACATCTCAGGTGGCTCGGCAGCGTAGGCCGTCAGCCCATCTGGTATCGCCCTACGTCGGGCCCTGTATTGCACCATATGTCGGACCCTCGCCAACTTGAGGTCGGTCTGTGTCCATTCTCTGATATGAGCTGCCGTTACTGGCAAAGTGTCAAAGAAATGGAGAGTGGCTATCACCTCTGCGGCTGGGCAGGAGCCGACGGCTTCATGGGTAGAGGCAGGCTCCTTTCCCAGCCGCAGAGGTGATAACCGCTCTCCATTTCGTTAATACTTTGGCAGCTCATATCAGAGAATGAACACAGACCGTGTCTGCATGCGGGATTTTTGTGCCCGGGTGATGCTCCATAGTGTACTCGTAGGCCATCAGCAATAGGGTCCACCGTTGAACCCGGGCAGATGCTATCGTCGGAATCATCTGATCTTCCTTAAATAAACCCAGCAGGGGCTTGTGGTCAGTATAAACAGTGAATATCCGCCCATTAATGTACTGGTGGAATTTCTGAACCGTGAACACCACTGCCAAGCCTTCCTTCTCTATCTGGGTGTAGTTCCGCTCAGCGTCCACCAGTGTGCGGGATGCAAAAGCTACAGGTCGCTCCAAGCCTTCAGGGATGCGGTGTGCCGGGACTGCGCCGACGACGTATGGCGAGGCATCGCCCGTGAGGAGCCGGGGCTTGTTTGGGTCGAAATGAGTAAGTAATTCCTTTGACAAGAGCCGCTGCTACACCTCTTGAAATGCCTATTGGTGTGGGGGACCCCAGTTCCACTTCTGTCCCTTCTTCAGTAGTTGGTGGAGCGGACTGAGAAGCATGGCCATCCTGGGTCTGAACTTCCTGTAATATTTCACCAAGGAAAGAATGGAGCTCCATTTGGTCGTGAGGGATGGGGCCTGGCGAATCGCCAGTATCTTTTCCTTCACTAGATGGAGACTTCTGCCATCCACACGGTAGCCGAGATATGTGACCTCCGGCCCGTGGAAAATGCACTTCTCTCTCAGAAGGTGTACCCTGGCCCGAGCAAACCACTCGAGAACCTCATTAGGTTCTCAACTTGTTCCAGATGCGACGTCCTGGTGATGAGAACATCGCCGTTGGCCAATGGTCTAGATGATGCCCAATGTTCAGCACCGCCAGGCCCTGGAGTTTGGGCCCTGGAGTTTCTGGAGCCCGCAGTCAGCGCTTTCCTGAGTGAGCGCTATGTCGACGGCTTTGTCAAGGGTCAGGGGTGTCTCCATTAGCAGCTTCCGCTGCGTCTCCCAATCCCGAAGTCCCCAAACGAAGCAGTCCCGCAGCGCTTCAGCCAGGGTGGCTCCGAACTGACAGGGGGGCACTGAGTGCCCATAAACATATTAAGTAGCCCCCTGTGGACTCTGCTGGTGTCTGCGATGCGATATGGAACCGGTATCATCAGACCATAATCGGTGGCTGTGGATTTAAGTGACGGCCCACCCGTTCGATCATGGTGGCGAATGGCAACCTGTCCAGGTGAGTCAAATTCCTGATTAGTGCACAAGTCGGTCTGCCAACGGCGGTCAGCATGGTGACAGTCTGTCGCTCGTCACTGGTGATGGCATTCATGCGGAAAAAAAGTTGAAGTCTATCGATGTACTGCCCAATCGTCCTGTGTGAAAAGGCTCGAGTTTTACTGATGTATACCATGCCTCCTGGTCGGAGAGTGGCCTCCTGAGGTGGGTGAAAAATGATCCGAGGTTGCAGCACTCGCCTTTTACAGCAGCTCCGCTGATTAACATTGCCAGTGTTGTAGACGGAGGCAAAGACTCCAAAGAGGCCAGGCTGACAGGGTACAACTCACTTTATTCCACACTAGTCACAATAATCCTCCAATTCACACTCCACAGCCTGCAGAGACACCTTCCCTGAACTGCTTCCAGGTCTGGGTTTATATTCTGTGGAAAGCTCATCCAATTAGGAGGGAGCTCCGCCCCCTAGTCACCGAAGTAGCTCATGCTCTGAGGCACGTGCAGGCTGTGTTTCTCAGAGCTCCAGCTGGTTCTGGCTGCAACCGATGTGGGGTTGCCATTGGGAGAGGGTGAGGTGGCTGTATGCTTGCTTTGTAGCTGGTGGTTTGTTTTGAATTGAACTGTGTCCCTCTTGGGAGGGGAGGAGTGTTTTCTCTCTCTCACACTGTGTCCTGCACCAGTGGTCTGTGCTGCTCATTGGGCGCCTTTCTGCCTATATGGGCTTACTGTTGGGGTCGGGGTTGGTGATGGGTGTGTGCTAACTTGAGAGCTGGTAATTTTGTTTTCTTGGTGTCATGTAAATCTGCTTGTTGCAGATTCTTTGTATTCTTGCGTTGTCAATAAACCTTGCAGGAGAGAAAGCGGATGTTATGGAGCTCTGCCTTGTAGGGGTCCAGCAAGATTCACAGCTGAAGGCTATTTCAAAGAGGAATTAGTTTTGTTAGTTGTGAGAGCACTTCATGCTCCTGTACTCACAAGTGCCTCCTTGAAGGAACAGGTGCCATGTCTGAGAGGAAGATTTGTGGACTGCATGTCCTGCAGCCTTTGATGCCTGTGCCTGTACACTCGGAGCACCAGCACCATACAGACAGCTGCCAACAATTAAACACTAAGGAGCAGGGCTTCATCACTGAGCACCCTCGCGTGGCCCAAAGGTTAGTATCTGGATGAGCGGATAACAGCTGAGCATGACCTCCCTAAAGTTGCTGGAGGTCTGGGTCTAGGAGTTCCTGATCTGGCTGGGAGTGAATGTGCAGAGTAAGGTTTGCCATTGAATGTCAAGGGCCGGTGGTTAGATCTTCTCTTGTAGGAGATGGTCATTGCGTGGTGCGAATGTAATTTGCCACTTGTCAGCCCAAGTCTGGATATTGTCCAGGTCTTGCTGCATTTGGACATGGACTGCTTCATTATCTGAGGAGTCACGAATGGTGCTAAACATTGTGCAGTCATCCACAAACATCCCCACTTCTGACCTTATGATGGAAGGGAGGTCATTGATGAAGCCGCTGAAGGTGGTTGGGTTGATGACACTACCCTGAGGAATTCCTGCAGTGATGGCCTGGAGTTGAGATGATTGACCTCCAACCACTACAACCATCTTCCTTTGTGCCAGGTATGACTCTAACCAGCAGAGTCTTTTCCCCCTAATTCCCATTGACTCCAGTTTAGCCAGGGCTCCTTGATTCAATGTCCTCTATGTTTTGGACAATGATTCAGGTAGAATTAAAAATGGATGGCATTTCAATGGTCTTTTCTACATTTCATTTTATAGATTAATTCCAGCCCCTATATCATAGATGACTCCGATTGTGATTCCCAGCACACCATACATTTCAAAATGTCTACTCTAAAACTGAGATTGAGACAGCCTTTCATTAATTTGCTGAGACAAGAAAAACAGAAAGTCTTACGCACCAGTGGCTTTTAGTTAGTGGACCTATCCTGTTCTTTCATTAGCATCTCTGCCATTTTCAATGACCAAACAGAGCATCAGAACAGCATATCAGTTTTTCACAACAAAGTACATCGGATTGCACTTCTATGTTGTACAGAAAAAATTCTTCCCCCGAACTCTTCAAAGGAAAATGCAATAAAGGGACGACACTTCACTCTTTCGAAGTACTAAATTAATTCTTTGTAAGTAACTTAATATTATGCAGAATTTTTCTTCACTGTTGGAGAATTTATGAATCTAAGCCAAATCTTGGAGGTTTTAGAAGAATTTATGAACATTCTAAATCGTCAAACTGGCTTTAATTTAATTTTTAAATATCCTCAATAATTGAAACAGCAAGAATGAGTAGTCAAGTTGATTTGTGTCTTTGGCTAACTTCCAGAGGTATCGGCTGCCACAAATTGCACAGACATGGCAACGGGATCTGCAGAGAATTTGTCAACCACAATAGATTTAATTCCAGAAATGTTTAGCTGGACTAAGTGTTCCTAAAGGTCCATACTAGATAACCAGACAGCTGTCATGAAGCTTCCATACAGCATCAGTCCAACTTGTTTGTACTTGGACATACTCTTCAAGGGTGGTTGCTAGATGACTGTGGTGGTGTGGCCCTTTTAAGGGGCGAGACTTTGTGGACTACATGATGGGCCCTGAGCCTACGGGGACAGAGCATGCAAACATTAGTCCATCAGGTGTTTAGGCATGGATCTGGCTGTTGGGGGCTTGGTCAGAGTGAGTCTGGGACTCATGAAAACAAGACCTGTATAACAGTTGTGTTGTTTAAAGCATATTGTTCTTCTTAATTCAATAAACCTCTGTTGTGTTTGAACATTGCCTAACCAATCACCTTGCAATTGGGGCAGCACGGTAATATAGTGGTTAGCACAGTTGCTTCACAGCTCCAGGGTCCCAGGTTCGATTCCTGACTTGCGTCACTGTGCAGGGCTGAATGGCCTTCCTTCAGTACTGCCAATTCTATGGTTCTATGGTAACATTGGCGATGAGACTAAATCAAGCCAGTCGAAGGAAACCTGTCAAAAATTAGAAGGGGGTAGAAGAGTTTCTCAGAGTACTGAAATGATCGTCTGTAGTCAAAAAGCAATGCTGCTATTCAGAAAAACTAATCCGTTTGAGCCATGTGCAATGTAGGCACAAAATAATTTACGAAGACGGGGTTATCCTGTGGGGTTGCAGAATGATAGTGCCACCCCCAGGGTGACAATCTCTTCTTCAAGAATTGCGTAGCAGTCACCCTGGGCAATCTAAAATGAAGGTACTGGCCAGGGGTTACGTTTGGTGACCAGGGATTGACAAACAAATAGAGAGCATGGTCAATCGATGCGATCACTTTCAGCCTCAACACAACCTTCTGCCTCCAGCAAGTTTGCACCCTTGGGAGTGGCTGGTGTGTCCATGGATGAGGCTCCATATCAGGTTTGTGGGTCTCTTTTTGGGTATGAAGTTTTTGATTTTTGCAAATGCCCACTCGAAGAGGCTGGACATTAGCCCGATGCATTTGACCACTGTAGTAACCACCATGGTCAAGCTGCGCCAAATCTTTGCCATTCACTGCCTACCCGAGATGATTGTCTCGGACAATGCCACTAACTTTGTGATGATATGCATAATG
Organism: Scyliorhinus canicula; assembly: GCF_902713615.1. NCBI lineage: Eukaryota > Metazoa > Chordata > Chondrichthyes > Carcharhiniformes > Scyliorhinidae > Scyliorhinus > Scyliorhinus canicula. The sequence continues at coordinate 149,859,388 of NC_052149.1, read as the reverse complement.
TAAGTTTGTCCATAATGTTATGCACGACCTCCCATCACTCGGTGGCATTGTAAACCCATCACATCACCATGTGATCTGGGAGTTGGTTGAGCTGGGAGATAGACATATTTGCAATACTTCCACAAGAGTTGTTTAGTGTTAGTTGTTTGTTAGTTTATTTAGCCTAATTATCTTATCACACTGTTTGTTTGTTCAATAATAAATTATTTTAAACTACATGTTCTGTAGTTCATCATTCGCTTCGTCCAGTCTACAGAACATGACAACCTTCACATGGAAAGTGTTTCAACTCTTTGTGAAGTCTAATTGGATCCAGCACATAAGGACAGCCCCCTACCATCTTGCATAAAACGGGCAGGTTGAAAGAGCGGTCCATATTTTCAAAGCATCAATGAAAAGCAAGCTAATTGGCCACAATAGCTTTGCTTAGTGGACTTCTTGCTCTAGTATAATTCAACCCCGCTTACCGCCACTGGGGTTACCCCGACTGAGTTGTTAATGGGCAGGCGTCCCTGGACCTGGTTCCACCTTATTATTCTAAATTTGTAGGGGAGGACAGAGGTTAAGTAAGCCTCACAGAAAAGCCAAGAAGGACAGGTTGCTTCAAGCAGATGATTAAGTATATGTGCGGAAACTTTGGTGGAGGACCAGAATGGTTACCTGGAAGAGTTGTTAAAAGACTGGGCCAGTATCCTATGTCATAGACCTACAGGGTTGTGAGTCTAGAAAACACATTGACCATATGAGAGAATCTGACTCCCTGAAAAGGGGCAGATGGACTCAATGCCAGTTATGTGTCACTGGCCGAGGTGGTGGGGTTAGAACCAAGATTTCTCAAGGGGATTCATTAGGGGCCACAGAAGGAGTTGAAGAAGTGATCAATACTATCCTAGTTCCAGACACTACTGACTTGCCTGCCCTTGCTGTAGACTCAGATGTTTCTAATCTGGATAGATTTACCTTTTGAACTTTGTTTTAAGATCCCTTACTGTAACTCTCTTTGATGTGCATAATTGTAAGTAAGGGTAGTTCTTTTTTTGTATCTCAGGGATCTGTAAAAGAACTTGATGCGGGAGGAATGTGGTATCATGGCCCCTTTAAGGGGCAATATTTTGTGGGCCACGTGGTGTGCCCTGAGCCTATGGGGTTGGAGCATGCAAATGTTCGTCTATCGGGTGCTTAGGCACGGATCTGGCTGTTGGAGCTTGATCAGAGTCAGCCTGGGAGTCGAGGCGACTGGATCTGTGTAGTAGTTGTTCTGTTTAATGTATAGAATTCTTCCTCTTTCAATGAACCCCTCTTGGCTTTGAACATTGTCTCATCGATCGCCTCATAATATAACAGCGATAAATGACACTCCCTTCAAAACTTGCCTGATGACATCTCTAAGGAACTCCACCAGTGATCTCCAAGACCACTACAATGACAACTAGATGTGTCATTGAGCATGCCATCTGCAGGTACCTCTCAGTACTTATCAGCAAGAACTTTGGATTGAGGACTGAATATGAAGGTTAAACAAGTAGTTCCTGATTGATCATCTGATAGGGATTTCTATGGAAGAGGAGGGAGAAAGAGCAAAGGGAAAGAAGTTGAAAATAGTGCATGGAACCCCAGACCAGCGTTTACATTGCTGCTCAGCATGGCAGAGGTTCCATAATAGCTTCAAGGTTCAGTTAGTCATTCACACTAGGCTACCAGGTAGGAGTTTGTCTGGCCTCCGAAACAGATTTTCCACTGCTGCCTCAACCACCTCTCCCTCGTCTCACCGAACTCATCAATAGTATGCTATGCACATATGCTTACCAGCTGTCACTGCCCACATGGTGTTATATTACTTTGTATAATATATATGTTTCTCTTTTAAATCAGCCGAGTTGTTGAAATGAGCAGTAGTCTTCTTGTAAAGACAAACTAATTTGATGAGTAATATAAATTAATATCATGAGTTCTTTTTACTTAATACTCAACTAATAAAACAAAGCAACAATTGTAGAGATAACTAATTAAATTATACAATGCAATACTTTGATAACTAATAACTTCTCTCTCTAGCTTTCCTATGTCTGTTCTGTCTGCACTCCTGATGCACGCTCCTCCTAGAAAGAGCGGACAAACTATTCATATAGTGATACATCCAGTGTTCAATTGCCTGTACTAGCTTTACATAGATTTATATACAGAGATCACTACATCCCCCCTTTTGTTAACATTTTCTTGTAAATATTAAAATAAAATTTTACATTCGAAATGCAGTGGTTACATAATACAGTAATCACTAGAATTATGTAAAAGTTCACAAATTCAGTTGATGTGGTCTTCTTCTCCTTGTCGATCTTCTTAATTTCAAAGGTGATGAAGAAGTTTTAATATCCTTGTTGATTGTCAGATTAGAATATTATTGTTGTTCAACTTGCTTTGAAATGCGTGATGTAAGTCAGGATGAGGAAAAATCTGTGTTTGATCTTTGACTTGAAGTAGATCACGACAATTTCTTCTATAAATTTTACCATCTGAAGGTTTGATCAGAAAAGATCTGGAAGAGATTTGCCCAGTGATGAGAGCAATGTCAGCTATTGACATTTTCTCTTGTGCTTGTGGTAATGGTACTGTATGTCATCGGCCTTGAAAACTGTCTTTATCTTGGAGCAGATATGAATTTTTGAAATTCATTGGCATAACATTTGGTTGGCCTGAGCAAAGTGTTTGTACTCTTCCGTTGTTTTGGACTGTGCTGTTGCATTGTCCTTTATGTGCAGAGTTGCACCATGGTGTACAGGTTGTTGTTTCGTTGTTGTTGTTGTTTCTGTTGTTGTTTTTGTTGTTGTTTCTGTTATCGGTTTTGTTGTTGTTTTTGCAGTTGTTGTGCTCAATGACTGTTCCTTGTGGAAAATTTGAGTCATTCTCAAAGCTATTACTTTCAGTGTCCTTTGTGGTATCTGATGTTTCATTGAGCTTTCTGGTTTGAGGTTTGTGTGAATGATCTGATGTTGCACTGACCTTGGTGACATCAGTCATTTCTGGTAGATCTGCTTCATTGTTGATCTCTTGGTGCTCCTCTTCTAGAGTCATTTCTGGTTGACCTTCTTCATCTTTGAACGCTTGTAGGTTGTCAAGAGAGATGAGGTTTTAATTGATGCAGTCTCGCTGTACTCATGAGTAGTTTTACTTTGATTGTGAATGCTCCTGTATAGTTGAGCTGAGATCTGTTAGTCTCGCTGTGATCTTGCACATCTTGGATGCAAATTGTGATCACTGTGTCACTGTTCTTGCATACATTGGGGAGACTCATTGTCTTCTTGCTGTTGATTAAATGAGCTGGGTAGACTTTCATAGTCTTCTTCTAGTTTCTCAAATAAGGTGGTTCGACCTTCATAGTCTTCTTCATGCATGGTTGTCATTCTGGAGTCTTTGATTGCTTCCATTCTGGAGTCTGTCAATGATCTCTCTGTGGAGGCTTCCATCATTTCTCTGTGGAGTTTCTCATCATTCTCTTTGTGGAGTCGTGCAGTGTTCTCTCTGTGGCATCGATCAGTGCTCATTCAGTGGAGTCGGTCAGTACTCTCTGTGTGATGTTGTTCCCTTCTTGGCTATTTGACAGGTTGCTATCATCCAATGTATCAACAATCTGCCATTCCATCATGGTATTGGATTCATCTACCATGAATAGAGTCGTATTGAGCTTTTCAACCGTGTTGTAGATGCAATGATCATCATCTCCAAATAACTTAGCTATGTCTGAGTAGTAATCATCCTCTTTGAGTTTGGAGTTGTTATTGTGTTCTTCACTTGTTATGCTGAAAACTACTTGTTCCATGGTGCTGCAAAAGTTATTTTCAACTGTTTGTTGAAGTTCAGGCTATGCATTGTAAGGATTAAAAAAACTTGCGTTTTGTAGCTTTAAAACAGTTTTTTACAATTTTGGGCCAGTTTCCCTTTACGTGGGTGTGGTCTGAGTCTTCTGAAATCATGACGCTCGTGACGCAATGCATAGTCATTGATTGTGCATGAGAAAATCGATCTTCTTCTGGAGTGCGCTCTTTTTTCAATGCGGATGCGCAGCTTCTCGCGCATGCGCAGAACGGAATTCTGCCGGTTTGCTTCTTTTCTGGATATGCACATGTGCATACTGGTCTCGCTCAAGATGGAAGCCATTCAAAATGTGCTTCTTCATCGAGTGCAATACTGTCTCTACCTCATGGTAAGTTTTCGCATCATTTTCAAGAAATTTATACTCTAGGTATTGATTATACTGATTCTTTGATTGTGCGTGTTATAAACATTTTTCCATTGTTATTTTTAGTCCTTAATCATTTTGCCATAAAAGTTCTTGCGTTAAACCTTCATCTCTTATTCCATCTGATCATGAATCTTAGAATCACTCAGCATTAAAAACTTGCAAGAGTTTGAGAGAGTTTCAGGTCTGTTATAAAGTTATTCACTGGTTCGACAACTTTTTGAACTCGCTTGTTAAATCTTAATCGCTCTAGAATTTCATTAGTTTGCATTCTGCAATGATTATCAAACTTCGTGATTATTTGTACAAATTTTGTGTTGTCTTCATCTACTGCAAAGATTTTTTTTTTCTATTAAGGGGCAATTTAGCGTGGCCAATCCACCTACTCTGCACATTTTGTTTTGGGTTGTGGGGGCGAAACCCACGCAGACACGGGGAGAATGTGCAAACTCCACACGGACAGTGACCCAGAGCCGGGATCGAACCTGGGACCTCAGCACCGTGAGGCGGTTGTGCTAACCACTAGGCCACCGTGCTGCCCTCTCCACTGCAAAGATAAATTAATTGTAGATGTCAATTGCCTACTGCCTTGCAAGGGACAGAAGCAAAGCAATTTATCTTGCTTCTGGAGCAGTGTTTAAGTCACTGGCTTCCAAGAACAGTTGGAACTCTTGTTTGAACAACTTCCAGTCAAGACTAAGATTACTAGTGGTCTTTAGATGTCTTTAGATGAGCAAAGTGTTTGTACTTTTGCCATTGTTTTGGACTGTGCTGTTACATTTTCCTTTATGTGCAGAGTTGTACAGATTGTTGTTTCGTTGTTGTTGTTCTTTCTGTTGTTGTTTTTGTTGTTGTTTCTGTTGTCGGTTTTGTCGTTGTTTTTGCAGGTGTGCTCAATGACTGTTCCTTGTGGAAAATGTGAGTCATTCTCAAAGCTATTACTATCAGTGTCTTGGCCCATTGAAAATCTCTTGTTAGTCGAAGATTCAGTTGTTGTGATGACCACCAGTCAAATAGTTGATACCAATTTTTGTCTTTTTTGTTCAAATCTGCTTCACTGATCTTTCTTAAAAGCCTAATTTATCCTGGTATCATGTTATATTACTTTGTGTAATATGAATATTACTCTTTTAAACCAGCTGAGTTGTTGAAATGAGCAGTAGTCCTTTTGTAAAGATTAACTAATTTATTGACTAATATAAATTAATATTATGAATTCTTTTTACTTAATACTCAACTAATAAAACAAAGAAACAATTGTAGAGATAACTAATTAAATTATACAATACAATACTTTGATAACTCACAACTTCTCTCTCCAGCTTTCCTATGTCTGTTTTCTCTGTGTTATAACCTGCCTGCTTACCATTGGCTGGGGACTAATGACAATCCCACAATCCTGTGGGAGTATGAGCTTCCCCAACGAGGGGGGCGGAGAAATCATTAGCAGACTCCCTGCATAAATAGAGCTGGCCAGTTTGGAACCAGCAGAGAGAGAGAGGAATGAGCTGCAAGGGAAGTTGCTGCTGTTGTGTATATATATGTTATTGTAAATAAATGTTATTTCTTTGTATCCTGAAGACTCATGCTGGATTCTTCGTGACCCTCACAAAACTCTGCACTCCTGATACACGCTCCTCCTAGAAAGGTCCTGATAGTGAGACATCTCGGGTGGGATTCTTCGACCCCCCCCCCCCCCCAGCTGGGCCGGAGAATCATCGGCGGGGGGGGCGACGTGAATCCCGCCCCGATGCCGGCTGCCGGATTCTCCGCCGCCGGTTTTTCGGCGGGAGCGGGAATCGCGTCATGCCGTTCGGGGGCTGATGGCAGCGGCCGCCCTGGCGATTCTTCACTCCGCGATGGGCCGAATGGCCGCTTGTTTTCGGCCAGTCCCGCCGGCGTAAATCAAACAAGGTCCTTACCGGCGGGACCCGGCTCTGCGGGTGGCCTGTGGGGACCTTGGGGGGGGGGGGGGGTTCGGGGGGATCTGGCCCCGGTGGGGGGGCCTCAGTGGCCTGGCCCACGATAGGGGCCCACCGATCCACGGGCGGGCTGTGCCATGGGGGCACTATTTCCCTCTGCGCCAGCCGCTGTAAATGTTCGCCATGGCCGGCGCGGAGAGGAACCCCCCCTGCGCATGTGCTGGGATCACGCCAGCACACGCTGGCGCTCCCGCGCATGCGTTAACTCATGCCGGCTGGCGGAGGCTCTTCTGTGCCAGTTGGCGCGGCGCCAAGTCCGTCGATGCCGGCCTAGCCCCTGAAGCCCAGTGCCGGACTGGTTCACGCCACTCCTCGGCGCCGGTACGGCCCACACCGCCGGTTCGGGGAGAATCCCGCCCCTCATGTTCAATTGCCTGTACTAGCTTTACATAGATTGATCATGTGTACTGATATACAGAGATCACTACACACGGGAGTTATGAGGTGGCAATGATTAAACTTCCCCTGAGCCTTACCCAATATGAGCTCCCACATTAAAGGGGGCGGGGAACCCTAGACCATGTACAGTTATCTTCTGTGTAAAGTCGACCAGTTTGGTTACCGATAGGAGAGACCGGGTTTGGACCGTTCGTGCAGTGTAAATAATAGTTCTTGTAATAAAACTTTATTTCCTTTAAAAACTCCGTGTGGACTCCTTCATGGACTACAAAACCAGGCAACAGCACACTAACATCCTTTAATGATACAATCTCAGAAAAATCAGTTCATCTTGAGGAATCAGATTCTAATGTGGCCACAGACTGTTCTTAAATGCGTGTAAGTGCTGGAGGGGGCGAAGAAGTATGAATTATCCGTGACTACGTCAAATTTCCTTCCAGAGCATAATTGAGATGATTGTATGTCACTCCTTACTGAATTCAAATGAATATGATTGAGACTTGTATGAGATGTGCATAATTCGATCATCAGACAATTGCAAAGTCCAAGGGCAGGATTATCCCAGTGAGCTTCTTAACCATTTTGGCAGGCTGAAGGGGGTCAGAAGCCTGCACTATGTGAGGAACTCTCACTCATTATGCTTTCCCCTGGAGTGGCCAATTAATAGCCAGAGGGCAAAACGCACCATCTAGTTAAGGATAGTGGGTGGGCTCTTGAAGCATGAGTTGCTATGGGAGGCCTCCCAATTTGAAAGAAAGAGCAGCTGTCATTCGAGGTAAGTGAGGGAGAGGACTGTCCATAATCCAGTACTCGCTCTCCAACCTTTTAAAATTCTAAAATAAAATAGAGCCTTCATGGCCCTCCAATGTAATAATAATCTTTATTATTGTCACAAACAGGATTACATGAACTCTGCAATGAGGTTACTGTGAAAATCCCCTAGTCGCCACACTCCGGCGCTTGTTGGGGTACACTGAGGGAGAATTCCGAATGTCCAATTATCCTAACAGCACGTATTTCGGGACTTGTGGGAGGAAACCGGATCACCCGGAGGTGAGGGGTGGGGAATCCTTCCACAGGTTAACCTGGAGCTGCTGCTGAAACCAGGCATGTGGGGAGGGACTCTAAGCCCACTAGGAGTGCTGGCCTTGAAGAAGCTTAGTTGGTTCCATAGAAACATAGAAAAACTAGGAGCAGGTATCGGCCATTTGGCCCTTCGAGCCTGCTCCGCCATTCAATATGATCATGGATGATCCTCTATCTCAATGTCATATTCCCGCACTCTCCCCATACCCCTTGATGCCATTAAAATCTAAAAGTGTATCTTTGTTGAATAAATTCAGCAACTTGGCTCCACAGCCTTCTGTGGTAGTGGATTCCACAGGTTCACTACCCTCAGTCCTAAATGGTCTACCCCGTATTCTTAGATTATATCCTCAGGTTCTAGATTCCCCAACCAGGGAAAACATCCTCCCTGCATCTAGTCTGTCTAGCTCCGTTGGAATTTTATATGTATCAATCAGCTCTCCCCTCATCTTTCTAAATTCCAGTGACTACAGGCCCAGTCGAGTCAATATCTCCTCATAGGACAGTGGTGCCAACCCTGGTATCAGCCTAGTGAACCTCCGCTGCACTCCCCCAATGGCAAGTATATTCTTTCTTAGATAGGGAGACCAAAACTACACACACTACTCCAGGTGGTGGTCTGAACAAGGCCCTGCATAACTGCAGTAAGGAATCCATATTTCAGAACTCAAATCCTCTTGCAATGAAGGCCAAAATACCATTTGTCCTCCTAATTGTTTGCTGCACCTACCTCTCCACTTTGACTTGTGTACCCGCCACTTCTGGGCAGCCACTCCTATTCTGCCTCCAGTAAAATGGTCTTGGAGTAGGATGGAGCCGGGGAACCAGTACGCAGGCCGGTGGCGATAAACTCCCCATCTCCCCACCTCTTGTCCCTGCCCCCTGCAGAGTCCAAAAACCCAGCTCCCAATCACGCCAAGCCTGATGGTGAAGGATGCACATAGGCACCTGGTCTCATGGCTTCTTTCTCTAGTGATGTCAGACTATCTGTGGTGACCCACCTCTGAAAGTCTCCTTCTGCTTTGTGCTGTGCATTCAATTCTCCTGCAGTGCGCAATGACAGACCTATGAGTGTCCATGGATCATGCGTTTACCCAATGGATGCAGGGCATCCAGCAGATGGATCACATTGCACGAGGGTTTGGGGTGAGTGGCAGGATTGGATGGGTAAACGGGAAGGTGAGAAAGTGCAGAAAAAGTGAACAAAGGTTGCCCTTCAAACTGATACGAGTCTGAGGAATGATATGATGGAGTTCCCTCAATAAGATGGAAGACAGGGAGTATTTGTATGTTACAGGATACAAGTGAATCTACAACTGGACACTGACAAGTTAGGTTATGAAGATATTTCCTGGGCCCAGATCGAGGAGATAATATTCCTGCTGTTGACCGCCTCTACCACCACTAACCACACGGTAAGGTGACAGCAGCAGGTATCTTCTCCTCCTTGTTGGAGAACAGAACAGGAGAAATAGGCCTTTTGGCCCGTTGAGTCTGCAGCACTATTCAGTGAGATATGGCTGATTGTGACCTTAACTCCATCTTCCATCGCTCCCTTGCTGATCAAAAATCTATCTACCTCAGTGTTAGACTTCACCTCATTGGCACATTTTGCGTCATTACTAATGACTACAATGTCACATTTTCTTGCACATATACAGTGATTTCAAAAACTCTATTCATGGGATGTGGGCTTCACTGGCGAGGCCAGCATTTATTGCCCATCCATAATTGCCCTTGAAAAGGTGATGAACTGCCTTCTTGAATCACTGCAGTCCATGTGCTGTAGGTACATCCACTGCTATTAGGGAGGGAGTTCCAGGACTTTGACCCAGCGACAATGAAGGAACAGCGATATATTTCAAAGGCAGGATAGTGAGTGGTTTGGGGAGAACTCCCAGGTGGTGGTGTTCCATGTGTCTGTTGTCCTTGTCCTTCTAGATGGTAGCGGTCATGGGTTTGGAGAAGGTGCTACCTAAGGAGCATTGTTGAGTTCCTACAATTCATCTCATAAATAGTACACACTGCTGCTAATGTGCACCAGTGATGGAGGGAGTGCATGTTTAAGGATGGGGTGCCAATCAAGCAGCTATTATTGTTCTGGATGGTGTTGAGCTTCTTGAATGTTGTTGGAGCTGCACTCATCCAGGCAAGTGCAGAGTATTCCATTACACTCAGGACTTGTGCCTTGTAGATGGTGAACAGGCTTTGGAGAGTCCGGAGGTGAGTTATTCGCTGCAGGATTCCTCACCTTTGATATTAACCTTGAATGATCCAACCTCCACTACTCACTTAGAAGAGAATACCAAAGATTAACAACCCTCTGATAGAAGTCATTTCTCCTAATCTCAGCCTTGGTGTGTTTCTGCATCTTGTAGATGGTACACATGACTGCTATTGTGTCTCCTCTCTCCACCACCGGTATGAAAGTGAAGTCACCTGCCTTGTTAATAGGGTAGATTAAGGCCATTCACAGCTCACCTTCTGACCTCCCAGGATTATCATAGAATTTACTGTGCAGAAAGTGCAAACTCAACACAGACAATCACCCGAGGTCGGAATTGAACCCGGGTCCCTGGAGCAGTGAGGCAGCAGGGCTAACCACCGTGCCACCATGCTGCCTATAGGGTCAGATGGTTGACAGGAGCTCTCCGAAGCTGACCAGCAGCATCCTTACCAGTGTCAGGTCAGCAGCACTGAAAGAGTTTAATTTCATGCAGATATGTGAAAGTTTGGGCAATAAAGAATTCAGTACTCATTAAATTCTTGTAACCAAACTTTCCCAACCCTATTCCCAACCCTATTCAGGTCCCAGTTGTCCATTTTCTCTGGCTATGCAAAGATTAAAATCCTCTTAGGTTTTATAAGGCCTCAAACACAGATGGCAGCCACAGCACGGGATACTGATTTGGGGCCAGAATGTGTCCCATTTCCCTGGTGTCCTGCTTTCATTCCCATCACCATCATGGACACTATTTGGGAGGCAGATGCTTTATGGTCATTCACACCACGACTCCATGAAAATCACTCTTTTTATTTAACAATAATAATCTTTATTGTCACAAGTAGGCTTACGTTAACACTGCAATGAAGTTACTGTGAAAAGCCCCTAGTCGCCACATTCCGGCGCCAGTTCGGGTAGATAGAGGGACAATTCAGAATGTCCAAATTACCTAACAGCATATCTTTCAGGACATTTGGGAGGAAACCAGAGCACCCGGAGGAAACCCACATAGATACAGAGAGAACGTGCAGACTCCGCACAGACAGTGACCCAAGCCGGGAATCAAAACTGGGACCCAGGCGCTGTGAAGCAACAGTGATAACCACTGTGCTACCGTACTGCCCACTTTGCAGCAGACTGGAGACAGGGGTGACCCAGAATTGAGCACGTCTCCTGATCACTGCCCCCAATGGGAAAATCGGGCCCCATGTTCTTTGTACATTGCACTTCCACAATCTCCTGGCAGATGTCACTGGCGTGCACTCTGGCAAACAAGGCATTTACAAAATTGAAATGCTGTTTTATTTTGCCAATTGTACATAACAAAACCGAATAGTAATTCCAGACTTTCTAAACACCTTTCATAATCCTTCTTGTAACAACACAAAACATGAAAGAACTCTAGAGTGTCCCAGTTATAGAAAACCCATTGCACTGGTTTCTCTCTCTCAATTCCTGGATCAGCCTCCGACTCTTTGAGCCTTTGTTCTCACTGACCTTCAACATGTGTATGAGTTTTGAGGCTCCTGGGGACAGGAAGCTTTCCTTTTTATTCTTGACCCCCTCCTTAACCACGGACTGTTTAGCAGGGGCACAAGTTAACCCCATTGTCACCCTCCCCATCAGACATTTGCACCTTGACAAGTCATTCCTCCCGTCTTCAGGATTAATTTTGTTATTTGGACACAGTGAGCCTGGAGGGCAGGAGCAGCTTCATGTTCCCTCCCCTCCCCACTGCCTTTCACACTTTCCTGATCATTAAAGGGAACGGCTTCACTGGTTGGCTTATTTTTGTTTTCTCTCCGACCCCAGTGGAAAGCTGGTTTGTCGCCCTTTCTGCTCTAGTTTAAACTTCAAAGAAAAGCTTCAATGTCAATCATGCCGTGGTGGAAAAATAGTTTTAAAATACTAAAAGCACGTCATACGCAATCTGAAATAATCAGTTCTACTGATTTTTCTTTCAAACCTACAAACAAAATTTACAATATTGAGTCACTGCATTCTGGGTACAAGAATTTTGAAAATTATTCACTTTGATTAACAATGACTGGATTTAAAAGAACAGTCACCCGAGTCAGTGTGAGAGGTCATCCATTTTAAGTGACCACTGAGTGAGGGCAGAGGTTAGAGAAATCTGTCAGGACAGCCTGTGGAGCATGCAAGGCTTTACCACAGGGAATGCTTGAAGCAGAAACCATTGCATCTGAAGAGGAAATTCCCCAAGATTACCAGCAGAGGAAGATGCAAAGCTGTGGGGAGAGAGTGCAGTATTAGAGCGAGATTGTCAGGTCCTTCCAGCCAGCGGGATCTTCCAGTCCCGCTGAAAGCGCCCCCCTCCCTCCCCCACAGTGGCGGGTTCTCCGACCAACCATTCAAGACACCGTAAACCGGAAGATTCCGCAGGCAGCCAAGGATGAGCCGCCTCCATTGCCAGAAAACAGGCCAAGGTTGAGTTGGGGAGGGAGAAAATCCTGGCCTTTGTTTCTGATTGGTCTGGTAAAAATCTGCCATCTACACTCTGGGCTAAAATGGCCTCCGCTCTGCTATTGCACTAATACGGCATCTCCACATCATGGCCTCCATTGCACTAAATCAGACAATGTTTCTTAATTTTAATTTCAAGGAGTATGGACAAGTTGCAACCAATATAGTAAATGCAGCACGCAACAGTTTAAGGTGTGTTAAATATAAAGTGGGAGTGCTACTTTTTTGACATTTTGCAGTAATTACTGCCAGTTTCACCCCTATATCTCACTGCGCTGACTGGTTTCACCACTAAAGCATCTGAAAGCCTCTTTTACTAATTACAGGTGTTGGAATGAATTATTAATAGGATATGTTGTTTCTGATATAACTAACCGATGAGTGAATAATAAAAACATTAGCTGGTTTCCCATTGTGTCAATCTCAACTAAACTAAACTTTTGCTCCACATACCTGAGACACATTCATTTATTTTAAATAAAACATAGATAATTGTTGGCCTCCTTCATCTTATTCGCAAGATCTCCTCACGCACAAATTTGTCTGAAAAAAAACTTGCATGTAATTTGGTATCTTATTGCATCCCTTGGAAACATCTCCAAACGGTTCAGTTAGGGAGAGTCATTTTCAAGTTAATACGAACTGTTATGAAGTCAAATCAAAGATCATGGGCGGATTCTCCGCTGGCCAACACCAAAATCGGGAATGCGATTGGGCAGAGAATAGGTTCTGACACCAATATCACAGCAGGCGCCGAATTTATGCCAGTTCGCAATTCTCCGTCACCTCGACATTGAACATAGAACATACAGTACAGGAGGAGGCCATTCGGCCCATCACTAGTGCACCGTCCCACTTAAGCCCTCACTTCCACCCTATCCCCATAACCCAATAACCCCTCCTGACCTTCTTGGTTACTAAGGGCAATTTATCATGGCCAATCACCTAACCTGGACATCTTTGGACTGTGGGAGGAAACCGGAGCACCCGGAGGAAACCCATGCAGACACGGGGAGAACGTGCAGACTCTGCACAGACAGTGACCCAAGCTGGGAATCGAACCTGGGACCCAGGCGCTGTGAAGCCACAGTGCTATCCACTTCTGCTACCGTGCTGCCCCTTTGTCGCCCCTGGCGACGAAGCGTACGGGAACGCACATACAATAAGCACCGTTTGCATATCATTAGTGGAGCTGATCCGCTATTCTCTGGGTCCTCCGGATCACGTTGCCCACGTTGCTGGTGCCTCTGCCACCTTCGCCCAAGCACCGCGAACAGCGGTGGCTTGCAGCCTCCTTCCCGGGCTGGGGTACAGGGTCATCCTCCTCTCCTCCACGGCGTCCAACAGGGTCTCCAGTTCGGTGCCTGTGAACCTTGGGGCTGCTCTCCTTACTGCCATCTTTTTGGCTGGGATGGTGTGAGTGGGAAGTGAAGTGTGTATATGCGGCTGCAGCCTGTCAGCCTCCTGAGTGTCATTCGTGAAACCTGCAAATCCAGCACCATTTCTCATTAGAACCGACTATGTTCCATATGTGGCACCGCAGCTAGGCCCTCAACAGTAGCAGATTCGGTCCAGGTGCGGCGCCAGTTTTGCTGTCATGGAAGTCTACGGATTCTACGTTGGCGTCAACACATATAGTCTCAGAAACAGAGAATCTCGCCCCATGTGCAAGTTAAAATCATGCTATTGATTGGCTAAAATGGCTTTCAGCCAATCACAGTCAGAATCAAAGCTTTACGTTCCTGCTACATTCATCATGAATTGTGATGGGCAATTTAACAACTAACAAAAGGAGGAGAAAGAGGAGGCCCCAAAAATATATCCATCCACCATAATTGGAGGAACCCTGCATGTCAGTTTCATCTAATCCATTGATTGTGGGATTACTTAACTCTATCACTTACTCCTTCTTCTGCTCTGTGTGCACGTTGTCCTGTGTTATAGCTTCACTAAGTTGGCATCTCATTTTTAGGTATGCCTAGTGCTGTTTCTGGCAAATGCCCCTACATTCCTTCAGCCAGATGTCAGCCTTCAGCCAATTTGTTTCACTCCACGTGAGATGAAGGGTGTGATTTAATCGAGAAGGTCTAAGTGTCATATTGGGTTCCCGAAGGCCGAGCCAACGAGACCACGGCTCAGATTTAACGGCACATAGTGCTGAAAATGGGGCAATATGGTGATGCAGTGGTTAGCACTGTTGTCTCATGGCACCGAGGACCCGGGTTCGAACCCGGCCCTGGGTTACTGTCCATGTGGAGTTTGCACATTCTTCCCGTGTCTGCATTGGTCTCACCCCCACAGGGTAGGTGGATTGGCCACGCTAAATTGCCCTTTAATTGGAAAAATATGTATTTGGTTACTCTAAATTTATCTTTAAAAAATAGTGCTGGAAATGATCCTCCACAGACCTCACACCAGAACTGGCTGTCCTGCCAGCTTATACGCCGGACCCGCGCCCAGCAGCTCCCCGCTAACAAGGGGGAACTACTCATAAGCGCTCCCTCAGAACTCACTCCCAGGCACACAGGAGGATGGCAGCATGCAGACCTGCTCCATGCTTTGAAGGTGCCGAGCTGGCGAAGCGGCTGGTTGCCGTGGAGGATGGTGGGACACGCTGTTTCTCCAAGAGGTTGGAGGGCCAGCAGCAGGACAATCAATGCCACCTGGGAGGCAGTGGCAGTGGCTGTCAGGTCGGCCAGCGTGACCAGGAGAACCGTCGTCCAGTGCAGGAAGAAGACTAACGATCTCTATTGGGTCACAAGGGTATGATGCCCCCAGAATCAGTCCTGCCTGCCATCATCCTGACCTCGCCCTCCCCGCTCCCTCAAACAAATCAGCGACGGGCACCTCCTACCTTCTCCACATTAGATCATTGATGTACCATCATTTCGACTCGAGTGGTGAAGAAGTTCCATATATCAGGCTTTAATCAACTAGTTGTGTGCCCGACAGTCGACTTACAGAGAGAGGCCGACTGCCGGGTCCTACGGGTTCTTATACCCCGCCTCGTAGGCGGGACTACTCACCTCTTGGCCAATGGGTGAGCAGTCACATGGCTAGCCTCAACCAATCAGCAGAGAGGCACATGACCGACCTGAGCCAATGGGCAGCGAGTGCTCTGTACCAATGGCAGATAGGTACTGTCTACCTCCTAGTTATACCACAACATTCACCCCTTGTGGAGAAAGAAACCGTGGGGGGGGGGGGGGGGCAGGAATAAGAAAGGGAGGGGCTGTTGGACTGGTGGTATGACTAGAGAGAACGAGGTGTACCGAGGTAAATGGCGGCTGCCCACTGGCTCGCGACGACTGTGCAGATACAAGAACGACAATGAACAATAATTAGGAAACAAAACGAAAAAACAGGTGCAACTTGTACATTGGAACTCTGAATGACACAAGGAGTCCGATAAAAGTCCAGTGGAACATCAGATTGACGCGATCAATCTGTCGGGCACCCTCGATGTTCTGCTAGACCGTCGCAGCGGTGCCGGTGACGTCGGGCCGGTGGCCGTCCTTGATTCCGGGAGCGGCGGTCGTGATCCTGTGTCCGTACCCCTGGTTTGTGCTAGCGAAGCTCTGGCCGGGGGAGGGGGTTCCTGTGCGCTGGGTTGCGGGGGCGCCGGGGGGGGACGGGGGGGGGGGGGACTGAGCGGAGGGTGTTGATGTGGGGGGTTGGGGCCGCACGCCGGCGGGTGCCAGGTCTCGAGGGGAGACCGTGTCCTGCCAACCGTTGGGATACTCCACGTACGCGTACTGCGGGTTGGCGTGGAGTAACTGGACTCTTTCCACCAACGGGTTGGACATGTGCACCCGCACGTGCTTCCGGAGCAAGATGGGCCCGGGTGTGGCCAGCCAAGTCGGGAGTGGGGATCCGGAGGACGACTTCCTAGGGAAAACAGGAAGACGTTCATGAGGCGTTTGGTTTGTGGTAGTGCAGAGGCGAGACCGTAGTGAATAGAGGGCGCCGGGGATGACCTCTTGCAAGTGGGAGATAGGGAGATCTCTGGACCGTAGGGTCTTCCAAACTGTGCCATTCTCCCGCTCGACCTGCCCGTTACCCCGAGGGTTATAACTGGTCGTCCTGCTAGAGGCGATGCCACTGCTGAGCAGGAATTGACGCAGCTCGTCGCTCATAAAGGAGGACCCCCGGTCACTGTGGATGTACGCGAGGTAACCGAACAGGGAGAAAATGGATAGGAGGGCCTTGATGACGGTTGTCGTGGTCATGTCGGGGCAGGGGATGGCGAAAGGGAAGCGGGAGTACTCGTCAATCACACTTAAGAAATAGGTGTTGTGGTTGTTGGGGGGGAGAGGACCCATGAAGTCCATACAAGACGTTCAAAAGGACGGGACGCCTTTACCAGATGCGCTTGCTCGGGGCGCTGGAAGTGCGGTTTGCACTCTGCGCAAATGTGGAAATCCCTGGTCATGGTGCTGACCTCCTCAATGGAGTAGGGCAGGTTGCGGGTCTTGATAAAGTGATAGAAGCGGGTTACCCCTGGATGGCAGAGGTCCGCGTGGAGGGTGCGGAGGCAGTCAATCTGCGCGCTGGCGCAGGTACCGCGGGACAGGGCATCAGGAGGCTCCTTGAGCTTCCCAGGACGATAAAAGATATCGTAGTTGTACGTGGACAACTCGGTCCGCCATCGTAAGACCTTGTCGTTCTTGATCTTGCCCCTCTGTGCATTGTCAAACATGAAGGCCACTGACCGCTGGTCTGTGAGGAGGGTGAACCTCCTGCCAGCCAGATAGTGCCTCCAGTATCGCACAGCTTCAACTATGACCTGTGCCTCCTTTTCCACCGAGGAATAGCGGAGTTCGGAAGCGTGGAGGGTCAGGGAGAAGAAGGCCACGGGTCTTCCTGCTTGGTTCAGGGTGGCCGTCAGACGTGTCGCTCTCGACCTGCAAATGGGAGGGACCCGTCGATAGCATGCATCGTGGCCTTCGCGATATCCGCTTTGATGTGGCTAAAGGCCTGGCGGCCTCCATCGACAGTGGAAAAGTGTTGGATTGGATAAGGGGGCGGGCTTTGTCGGCGTAGTTCGGGACCCACTGGGCATAATAAGAGAAGAAGCCCAGGCAGCGTTTAAGGGATTTGAGGGAGTTGGGGAGAGGGAGTTCCATCAGGGGGCGCATGCGTTCGGGATCGGGACCTATCACTCCGTTACGCACTACGTAGCCGAGGATGGCTAGACGGTCGGTGCGAAACGCGCACTTATCCTTATTATATGTGAGGTTAAGGAGTTTTGCAGTATGGAGGAATTTTTGGCGGTTGATGTCATGGTCCTGCTGGTCATGGCCGCAGATGGTGATATTATCAAGATACGGGAAGGTCGCCCATAAACCGTATTGGTCAACCATGCGGTCCATCTCCCGTTGGAAGAGCGAGACCCCATTTGTGACACCGAATGGAACCCTTAGAAAGTGATAGAGGCGCCCATCTGCCTCGAACGCGGTGTACTTGTGGTTACCCGCGCGGATGGGAAGCTGGTGATAGGCGGACTTAATGTCCACCGTGGAGAAGACTTTGTACTTGGCGATCCTGTTAACCAGGTCGTAAATACGAGGGAGAGGGTACGCATCCAGCTGCGTAAACCTGTTGATGGTCTGACTGTAGCCAATGACCATTCAGTTTTTGTCCCCAGTCCGAACTACCAGCACTTGGGCTCGCCAGGGACTGTTGCTGGCCTCAATGACTCCTTCCTTTAGTAGCCTCTGGACCTCAGACCTGATGAAGGCCCGGTCCTGGGCACTGTATCGTCTGCTTCTAGTGGCAACGGGTTTGCAATCCGGGGTGAGGTTCGCAAACAAGGAAGGGGGGTCCACTTTGAGGGACGCGAGGCTGCAGACAGTAAGGGGTGGAATAGGCCGCTGAATTTAACGGTCAAGCTCTGAAAGTTGCACTTGAAATCCAGTCCTATGAGTGCCGGTGCGCAGAGGCAGGGGAGGACGAGGAGTTTGTAATTTTTAAAAACCCTCCCCTGGACCGTGAGGTCCGCTACGCAGCACCCGGTGATGTGGACGGAGTGCGAACCTAAGGCTAGAGCTATCTTATGCTTGACCGGGTGAACGGGGAGCACGCAGCATCTTACCGTATCGGGGTGGACAAAACTCTCTGTGCTCCCGGAGTCTAGTAGGCAGCTCGTTTCATGTCCATTGAGAAGGATCTGTGTCGTCGCCGTGGAGAGCGTGCGTGGTCGCGACTGGTCGAGACTCACTGCAGCGAGTCGTGGCAGGAGGTCTGGGTCATCTTCGCTTGCGGAGTAGTCGGTGGTGGGGTCCTCTGTATTGGTCCAAAATGGCGGCGCCCTTTAGCCGCGCGTGGAGTCGGGGCCCCAAGATGGCGGCGCCCGTGGCCCACAGGTGGGGTCGGTGCCCCAAGGTGGTGGCGCCCGGGACCCACACGTGGATTCCGGGACCCAAAAAGGCGGTGCCCGTGGGTCACTCGTGGTGGCTAGAGGCAGGGGCAAAGAGGTCCGTGGATCGCCCGTGGTGGCTGGGAGCGGGGTCAGAGAGACCTGTGTGCCACGCGGGGCCCTGGAGGAGCACAGGGGGAGCGGGGGGCGATCCGCGGTCGCTGCGCGGAACAGCAGCGACCGACTTTGATTAACAGGCCACTGAATAGTGACCGTTCTTACCGCAGCTCTTACATATTGCGGAGCGGACCGGACAGCGCGGGTGGGGGTGCTTGGCCAGGCCACAGAAGTAACAGCGGGGCCCCGTGAGCTTATCGGGGCGTCCCACAACGCAGGCCTGGGGGGGGGGGGGTCGGAGTCGGCGGGGGACAGTGGGGTTGCATGCCACATTGCCCAAGGGGCTGCCGCGCGTCCGGGGCATATTCGCGGGTGTTTCGGTCGGCAACCTCCAGAGAGGATGCGATGGTCCATGCCTCAGCGAGGCTGAAAGTGTCTTTTTCTAATAGTCGCTGGCGTATTGCAGAAGGTTGCATGCCTGCAACGA
Organism: Scyliorhinus canicula; assembly: GCF_902713615.1. Lineage (NCBI taxonomy): Eukaryota > Metazoa > Chordata > Chondrichthyes > Carcharhiniformes > Scyliorhinidae > Scyliorhinus > Scyliorhinus canicula. Next base: position 149,840,014 of record NC_052149.1, on the reverse strand, counting down.
AGGTATCCCGAATTAACAGTCCCGTATGTTCTGCCACAGTAACTTGCGGGCAGGCGCAGTTCCTCCCCAAGACAATGAGGGCCCGATAAAATTCATCAAGGGACTCACCGGGGAACTGCTGCCTTGTAGCCAGGAGATGCCGTGCGTAGACTTGGTGAACAGGCCTGAGAAAATGTCCTTTCAGAAGGTTCATGGCTGCGTCATAGTCTTGTTCATCCTCAATCATCGAGTAGACGGCGGTGCCCACACACGAGTGGAGGATGTGGAGTTTCTGCTCCTTGGTGGGTTGGCTGCCTGTGGTGGAGAGGCAGCTGTTGAAGCACGCCAGCCAATGTTTAAAAGTTGCTGACGCATTTGTAGCATGCGGGCTGATGCGGAGACAGTCTGGTTTGATCCGAAGCTCCATTTCAAAATTCTAGTTGATTAAATTGATGTACCATCAATTGGACTCGAGTCGTAAAGAAGTTCCATATATCAGGCTTTAATCAACTGGTTGTGTGCCCGACAGTCGACTTACAGAGAAAGGCCGACTGCCGAGTCCTACGGGTTCTTATACCCCACCTCGTAGGCGGGACTACTCGCCTCTCGGCCAATGAGTGAGCAGTCACATGACGGATTCTCTGCGACCTTCACCCAGATGACCCGCCTCAAGTGAGTTGCTCATGCCAAACAAAATTATCCTTCCTTCTCACTGACCACTTATGCATTGACTTGCAGAATCGCCACCTGATGGGGCTGGGCTTTCCGGCAATGCGTGGCACCGACGCCAATGCCGCTTGGGTGGCGACCACAGTGGAAAGCCTGGAGCATGACATCAGCGCCCTGAGTGGTGGTATCCAAGGCATGGTTCAGTTGGTGACAACCATAGCCCAGTGCCTCGACATCATGCCTCAGTCATAGAATGCCTACAGTGCAAGAGGCCATTTGGCCCATCGAGTCAGCACCAATCCTCTGAAAGAGCATCATACCTAGACCCACTCCCCGCCCTAACCCCGTAATCATACCTTGTCTTTGCACACTAAGGGACAATTTAACATGGCCAATCCACCTAGCCTGCACATCTTTGGACTGTGGGAGGAAACCGGATCACTCGAAGGAAATGCACGCAGACACGGGGAGAATGTGCAAACTCCACACAGATAGTCACCCAAGACCAGAATTAAACCTGGGTCTCTAACCCTGTGAGGCAGCAGTGCTAACCACTCTGATGCTGAGAGACGTGTCCCAGACACAGGTGGACAATGCCGAGACACTCCAGAGCATATCCTAGTCACTGAGGGACGTGTCTCAGATGCAGATGGGCATTGCTGGGGTATTGCAGATCGTGGCCCAGTTACTGAGGACCATCGCTAAGGGCATCAGCACCATGGGGCAGACAACGGGGAAGCACCAGGACTGACAGAGATGGGTGACGCAGAGGCCTCTGGCTCCCTCCAGCTACACCACAGGGACCCCCATGGCCCTACGGGCGCCCGGGAGGAGTAAACGCTGGAGGCCGACCGTGTGCCCACCACCAGAGAGACAACGGTGATCTCAACCTCACCCAAATCTCCCTCTCCTGACACCGGCACGTCTCCAGGTCAGTTGGCAGGACAGGGTGGCACGGCGATGCCAAAGGCATCAAGGGCCACAGGCTTGAGAAGCAGCAGGCTGCCCCCACTTCTGATGTGCATCCTGAGGACAGATCTAGACATAGAGGCAGAGTACAGAAGCTGAAGATGATTGAGGATCACTAGGAGGCACTGGGGAGATGGGGGATCATCCATAGCTAGGAGACAATGGAAGCTACAAATGTTCACCATTAAACATCCTGAGAAATGTGAAATGAAATGAAAATGAAAATCGCTTATTGTCACGAGTAGGCTTCAATGAAGTTACTGTGAAAAGCCCCTAGTCGCCACATTCCGGCGCCTGTCCGGGGAGGCTGGTATGGGAATGTGAAACCTCTGGCACATTAGTTTGCACAGTGGGCCTGCCTGCACTACCATCTCCTACTGCCTTCTGTTCCCGCACCCTCTGCTCCCCGGGCACAGTGATGCTGGAGAAAGGACCACAATGCAGACCCCATTCAAAGGATGGATGTGAGTGAGCTGTCAGCAGAATGACAGGAGTCAGACTTTGGCATAAACTGAGGAGCACCAGAGCTAACCTCACAGTGGGTTATCACCTCTCCAGCCTTGTATATTGAGCCACTGACAGTGCCAACATATGGCCATCACCGTGGAGTGATGTTACACAGGCCCTGGGAAGGTGGAACAGGTTAGTCGGGGAGGAGATTGATGTTGGGTCAGAGAATGGAGTGGGGAGGAAAGAGGGAAATGGGTGGGGAGGAGGGGTATGGGGGGGGGGGGGGGAGTGGTCAATGAGAGAGTGAGTCGGGGGGTGTCGGGGAAGGGGTAAATGGGAGGAGTTTGGGGAGGGGGTTAATGGGGGTTGGGATGTGGTAAATGGGGGGAGGTAGAAGGAAGGGGGAGAGGGTGAGCTCAGGGATAAAGACTCGTCCTATGAGAAGCGGACAAGAATGAGGGCTTCCATGGCTCTAGGGGCATGCTAGCTCCTCACTGCCGCCTGCCCTGTTTGCTGGGGAAGAAGAGTACAAAAATATTTACCTGGACCAGGCCCAATAAGATGCCTGTGCACACTCCCGAGGAAGCGTGCACACATGTACAAGATCTGGAGGTGTTAGTCACACACGAGTTGAAGGTTTAGGGAGTGGAACCACTTCCTCTTGATGAAGGGCACTCCTGGACCGCCTGGTGCCTGCAAGACGACATGCGTGCCATCTATTACCCTCTGGAACTGGGGTACCCTGGCAATGGCGGAGAATCCTGCTGCCCAGGTATCTTTTTGGGCCTGGTCCAGGTCAAGGTTTATGTAGTCGGCAGACCCAGCAAACAGTGCATTCGTGACTGCACGGATGCACTTGTGGATTGTCGGTTGTGAAATGCCACGGGGTTAGATCGGAAACCGATTGGGGCCCAGCGCGGATCCCGATTTCACCCACTGCCACGATCTGGCACGCACGAATCCACGCCGGGCATGATGCAGTCATTAGATCACGGCCACTATAAGGTCAGGCTCAGGTGCTGTGGAGGGGGAAAGAATAATGTTTAAAATGCAACATATATTGGCCGACAATTAGCTCTTCACAAAGCCCATTTGATCATCTGAAATTGGGGGCTGGTTTGGCACAATGGACTAAACAAAGAACAAAGAACAAAAAACAAAGAAAAGTACAGCACAGGAACAGGCCCTTCGGCCCTCCAAGCCCGTGCCGACCATGCTGCCCGTCTAAACTAAAATCTTCCACACTTCCGGGGTTCGTATCCCTCTATTCCCATCCTAGTCATGTATTTGTCAAGATGCCCCTCAAACGTCACTATCGTCCCTACTTCCACCACCTCCTCTGGCAGTGAGTTCCAGGCACCCACTACCCTCTGTGTAAAAAACTTGCCTCGTACATCTCGTCTAAACCTTGCCCCTTGCACCTTTAACCTATGCCCCCTAGTAATTGACCCCTCTATCAGGTCGCACCTCATCCTCCTTCGTTCCATTGAGAACAAACCAAGTTTATTCAACCGCTCCTCATAGCTAATGCCCTCCATACCAGTCAACATCCTGGTAAATCTCTTCTGCACTCTCTCTTCTGGTAGTGTGGCGACCGGAATTGAACACTATACTCCAAGTGTGGCCTAACTAAGGTTCTATACAGCTGCAACATGACTTGCCAATTTTTATACTCAATGTCCCGGCCAATGAAGGCAAGCATGCCGTATGTCTTCTTGACTACCTTCTCCACCTGTGTTGTCCCTTTCAGTGACCTGTGGACCTGTACACCAAGATCTCTCTGTCTGTCAATACTCTTGAGGGTTCTACCATTCACTGTATATTCCCTACCTGTATTAGACCTTCCAAAATGCATTACCTCATATTTGTCCGGATTAAACTCCATCTGCCATCTCGCCGCCCAAGACTCCAAACGATTTAAATCCTGCTGTATCCTGTGACAGTCCTCATTGTTATCCACAATTCCACAAACCTTTGTATCGTCTGCAAACTTACTAATCAGACCAGTTACATTTTCTTCCAAATCATTGATATATATACTACAGACAGCAATGGTCCCAGCACTGATCCCTGTGGAACACCACTAGTCACAGCGTCCAATCAGAAAAGCACACTCCTGCCTTCTATGACCTAGCCAGTTCTGTATCCACCTTGCCAGCTCACCCCTGATCCCATGTGACTTCACCTTTTGTACCAGTCTGCCATGAGGGAGCTTGTCAAAGGCCTTACTGAAGTCCATATAGACAACATCCTCTACCCTACCTGCATCAATCATCTTTGTGACCTTCTCGAAAAACTCTATCAAGTTAGTGAGACATGACCTTCCCTTCACAAAACCGTGCTGCCTCTCACTAATACGACCCCTTGCTTCCAAATGGGAGTAGATCCTGTCTCGAAGAATTCTCTCCAGTAATTTCCCGATCACTGACGTAAGGCTCACCGGCCTGCAGTTCCCTGGATTATCCTTGCTACCCTTCTTAAACAAAGGAACAACATTGGCTATTCTCCAGTCCTCTGGGACATCACCTGAAGATAGTGAGGATCCAAAGATTTCTGTCAAGGCCTCAGCAATTTCCTCTCTTGCCTCCTTCAGTATTCTGGGGTAGATCCCATCAGGCCCTGGGGACTTATCCACCTTAATATTTTTCAAGACGCCCAACACCTCGTCTTTTTGGATCTCAATCTGAGCCAGACTATCTACACACGCTTCTCCAGACTCAACATCTACCAATTCCTTCTCTTTGGTGAATACAGATGCAAAGTATTCATTTAGTACCTCGCCCATTTCCTCTGGTTCCACACATAGATTCCCTCCCCTGTCCTTCAGTGGGCCAACCCTTTCCCTGGCTACCCTCTTGCTTTTTATGTACGTGTAAAAAGCCTTGGGATTTTCTTAAACCCTATTTACCAATGACTTTTCATGACCCCTTTTAGCCCTCCTGACTCCTTGCTTAAGTTCCTTCCTACTTTCCTTATATTCCACACAGGCTTCGTCTGTTCCCAGCCTTCTAGCCCTGACAAATGCCTCCTTTTTCTTTTTGATGAGGCCTACAATATCCCTTGTTATCCAAGGATCGCAAAATTTGCCATATTTACCTTCTTTCTCACAGGAACATGCCGGTCCTGAATTCCTTTCAATTGACATTGAAAGCCTCCCACATGTCAGATGTTGATTTACCCTCAAACATCTGCCCCCAATCGATGTTCTTCAGTTTGTTGCACGTTTTACTATGGGCGTAAAACGCGTTTATTGGAGTGTATTAACACGCCTCCGAGTTCGACGTGTGCTTAACACTACTAGGCTCTGTTCTATGTAATTATTTAGCTCTGGAGTCACCAGTTGCCGTATAGGCAACGTCACAAGTATTCCAAGATCAAGTTCAAAGTAATAAAGACGATACACCGATTAGTAAAGTTCAAACGATCAATATTTATTATACAGTTATAATAAATACTCATGCACACACTAAGAGACTAAGCTATAACTAAACTTAAGCAAACAGAATACTTATCTAACAGGAACAGGCAAGGTCAGAGAACGAGGCCTTCGTCCTGGTTTGGTACTGCAGCCTTCAGCAAGCGTTCTGGTACTTGGGAGTCTAGTGGGCTTGGATCGCGTAGCGAGCGTTGAACTTACGGTTTCGGCGGCTGGTGCTCAACGGCTGGAGTCAGGATGCAAGATGTCAGTCAGAGCCGGAGCACGGGTTTAACAGACCGGGGCTCTGTGGGGGATTTGCTTTTATACCCCTCTCTAATGTCCTTGCCCCCTTCTAGGCGGGCTCTACCTTTCGGTACCGATTGGAACGTTTCCAAACGGCTACCTTCGAAATCCTCCAATGCGGGGCTTTCCTCGATGTTGGGGGGTGGTTTCGATATTTGTTACTCTGGTGCCATCCTGTCTACTCCACCAATTAAGTGCTACATTGAGATGGAAATGTTGCCATTGTGTGTGTCTGGATCTGGGCCGCCTCATCAGAATGTTAAGCGCTTTGCCATTAACACCTTTGGCTTGGAGATCTGCACCTGGCCAGAAAACTGGTTTGCTGCTTGCAAAATGCTAATTAGTTGAGAGCAGGCTGTCTGTTCTCACTAAACAGGCTTTCCCTGCTGTCCTCCATTTTAGTTTGGCTCAGTGTCCATTTTGCGTGGCCAGCATGGCTACATTCCCTCCTTGTGATCCTCACAATCATACTATTGTGAAGGATCACCTATGTACTTTGCCTTCCTTGTGTTCTGACCTCTTGCCAGTTCCTGTTCTACTCTGTTCTAAACTATGGGAAGAAGAGAAAAAAATTTTTTAACTAACATTTCTACTTGGCCCTATGTCAAAGGGACATGCATTACTACAACTGGGAACCTCTACCTATCACTATTAACCTTAACCTTAACTTAAACATTTAATCACTCTAAAACCTTAACCATTCATACCACAACATCACACTTCCCAACTCGGCAGTCGAGTATGGAACAATATAATACATGGCTGAATTTTTATTTACAGAGTGTTGTAATCAGTGAGGGGTTGAGGGGTTTGGTGGAATCCGAAGATGGGGGATTGAACTCTATAGATGGGTGAGGTGCTGGAACGAGAGGCTCTCCTCTTCCATTTCCTCAACCTGAGGGTCTGCACTAGGATGATGAGGATCGCGATCACCAGCAGTGATTCGATTATGTAGGACATGGAGTACCACGTCATGAATTTAGTACACCAGGTCTGAACCTCGCTGATCAGAGCTGAGCACTGGGGGTTTGCTGTAATTGAAGCATTTACGGTGGGGGTTGTGGGGGAAACGTGTCTTGTTTCCACACATATACATATGACATTAAACAGTAATAAGTGGGCTTCCATCATTTTGCTGTTCTTCTTCTTTCTCTTCCTTCTTCCTCCGGTATTGACAATCCTGGCTTCGACCTCTGTCTCGTCCTTTGAAACCTTTGGGATCAAGCACCGTATCTGTCAATACACAGTTTAAGACCTTTACTTGTTAGTGCATCTGTCTTTCAAAACCCAATTGACCCTTTAAAATGACTGGCTAAGTCACACCCTGTGACTCCCCTCATTTTTTTTTTTTCAAAAAGCGAATTTAAAGACCAGCATACACCTAACAATCCTTTCTTCTGCGAGCCGTCTCGCAGGCTTTGCTGATTTACCATCCGAATGTTCCCGGATGTAAATAGCATGTGGGATGGTGGCCGAAGTGCTACCTAACGTAAAATGAAAACAAACTTTGAAACAAACATCCGAATGAGTTGCGTATGGGCCGCGACGGGTACGAGTTGGATGGGATCCCCGGGTAGGGCGTGCTGTGCCATACCCGAGCTTGGCTGACCAAGGGTTGGTTCTCAGACAGGGCGGGTCCTCAGTGCCGTTTGTCCACTGCCTGAGTAACCTGGAAAGAAAAACGGGTATGAATGTATTTACCATGACTTGCAGCCTCTATTTCGCCGAATAGAGGGGCACCTAAAAAACCAAGGGAGCCAAGATGCTCCAACTGAGGACATCACTGAAGTTCTCAGAGATATCTGCGGACAAGCTATTTGGCGTGTGGCCTTACAACTTTGGAAAAGATCTCCAATCAAACCGAAGTTCTCAAAAGTTTCTGCGGACAAACTAACGTGTATGTGAGGTGGTCACAATCTTTTCAGCTGAAAAGAAGATGTCCATCCTCCAACTGAACAATGTACAATCCTGAGACAAACAAACATAAAACGAAGACAAACATACGTGCAGGTTCCATCAGAAAGGACATCGTTTCCCTCAAACGATTCCTATTTTACATCATCTGGACACCTCACTTTGATTCTGCCTCTGTGAACAGGGTCACAAAGGGGTTGCCGTGTCGGGAGTCAGACACCGTGTCGTCCTGCTCTCCCGGATCCCACACCCTTGTGTGGATCAGGCATGCAACTTTGGAATTGTGTGACCGGGGGTCACTTTCATCATTGCGGACAAGCCTGTAGGAATTGTCCCTGTGCCATTGTGTAGTGTCGAGTGTGTTGTCGGGGTAGTCGGGGTCGGGTGGTGGTTCTGGATATTTGAGGTAGGTGACTTCCATGGGGTCACTGGAGTTGGGGTCGTAGTTGGTGCAGTGTGGGCTGTATGGCTGTGTGCTGTCGCTGTCTTCAGAGTCAGTGTTAGTCCTGCTGTCTCTGCTGTGGCAGCTTGTGGGCGTGTCGGGGCGTGGTCTGTAGTGGTCTGTGGGCGGAGTCTTGGGCGAGTCCGTGGATGAACTGGTCTGTGAGGGGGATGGTGGAAAAGTGTTTCTGGTGGGCGGGGTGAAGTGTTCTGCTGCGTCTAGCAGGACATGGTGGGCATGGTTGGCCTGTGTTCCATATGCCTTTAACTGGTTTATATGGAACCACGCGGTCTTCCCATTAGGATATTTGATCCTGTAAACGGAGGGGCTAATTTTGTCCGAAATTGAGTAGGGACCGGAATATTTTGGAGCCAAAAAACTGCTGGGGTTATAAACAGATAACATTACCTGTTGCCCAACCTGGAATTCTGTGGTGTGGACGGTCTTATTGAAACAGGCAGTACGTTGCTGGCGGCGTTTCCCTAGCTGGACTGCGGCTGCGAGCTGTGCAGACCTCACAGTCTCAACTAGATCTTTAACTGCCTTTTCATGTGTGAGGGCCGTCACTTCGGGGCTTGTCATGTCCAGTCCTAGAAGGAATTCTGTACCTTTCATAGGGCGTCCGGTCATGAGTGTGTGTGGTGTGTATCCTGTCGATGTGGAGACAGTGTTCCTTATGAACATAAGTGCAAAGGGGAGCACTGAATCCCATGTGGAATTATTCTCTTGAACCATTTTCCTGAGGGTAGTTTTTAGGGTCCGATTCATGCGCTCCACAATCCCGCTGGACTGTGGATGATACGCAATATGGAAGTTCTGTTTGATTCCGAATATTGTCAGGACGTTCCTCATGACCCGTCCTGTAAAGTGAGATCCCTGGTCCGAATCGATACTTCGGGGTAAACCCCATCTCGTGAAGATGTGGTGGGTCAGGATCTTTGCAGCTGTCTTAGCTGTGTTTGTTCGTGAGGGAAATGCCTCTACCCATTTGGTAAAGGTGTCGATGACCACCAGAACGTATTTATAGCCATTCCTACAAGGGGGCAATGGACCTATAAAATCGATCTGGAGGTTTGTCCAAGGGCCGTTAACTGGGCGAGTATGCCGAAGTTGTGCTTTCTTAGAATACCGCTCCGGGTTATTCTGAGCACAAATCAGGCAATTCTCAATGTAGTGCGTTACATCAGTCCTGAGATTAGGCCACCAACAGAGTTGCCTGAGGTGCCTCGTTGTTGCATCAATTCCCTGATGCCCGTGTCCGTCATGGAACAAGGCAATCATCTGATTCCTGTCCTGCTGTGGGACCACATAAAGTTGGTCCTTAATGATCACACCCTCATGTGTGGTCAGTGTGTGTTTAAAGTGCTCGTACGCAGGCACAAAGTTTCCCTTGAAAACCTCCCTGAGGTCTCCGTCCTGTTTCTGTGCTGCCACGAGATCTTTAACCTCTGTTTGTGAGACTTGTACTGCGCTCACAGGGGCGCTAGCTGGTGCGCTAGCTGGGGGGGTCCATAAGTGTCCTCTCCTGGAACCTGCCTTAGCCAATGCGTCGGCTTTTACATTCCCAGGGGGTGATGACCTATGGTGGCTTCTTACTTTTATTATGCCGAAGGTCCTGTCCTTCGCTTTCTCTAGGATATGCTGGAGTAAGGGGGCTGATGGAAGGGGTTTTCCGTCTGCGGAGACAAAACCTCGTGTCCTCCACAGGGGCAGAAAATCTGTTAGGCTATTGCATACATATAAGCTGTCTGAATATATGTCTGCTGGGCTGGGGAAAGAATCGGGGTGGTCCACTATGTACGCTATGGCTGCTAGCTCTGCTGCCTGCGCGCCTAAGTGACCTGGTAACTTAAGAGCTATCTCTTCGAGAGCGCGCCCCTGCGCGTCCTCTACATAGAGGCCGCATCCCGTGATACGCTCACCATTTAAAACTGTGGAGGAACCGTCTACATAAATCCTCAAGGGTCCACACGTGTCTGTGGGCTGGGGGCTTTGTTTCGGGTTCCCTATCTTCCTGGGGGGTGTTTTTGCTAAAAAGGGTCCTGTGTTATGCAGGGGAGCTACAATTTCACAGTCATGGGGCTGTCCGGGGTATTGGAGGTTGTCTGCTAAGTATGTGTGTGTGCGTGTCCGTTTTACTGTAATGTCCCGTCCTTGTAAAAGTAGGGTCCACCTAGCTGCCCTAATCTGGCTAACTGAACCGTCCTTCAGTCGACCGTCTAGTAGTAGCTGTGTGGGTGTATGTTCGGTTAGAATGGTGATGGGGTTTAGTCCGGTGATGTATGAGAAATACTGTACTGCCCAGAAGACAGCAAGGAGGTGCCTCTCACAGGCTGAAAATCCTTGTTCTACCGGGTCTAACAGTCGGGAGGCATAAGCCACTGGTCTTAGCTGCTCGTGCCGTTCCTGAAGCAACACGGCCGAGAGGGTTAGATCTGTGCTAGCTACCTCGATTGCGTACGGTGAAAGTTGGTCGGGGACTAGCAGCGCGGGTGCTGCACTAAGGGCTCGTTTCAACTCTTCCTCAGCGCCTGTATGCTGCGGAAGCCATTCCCAGGGGGCTCCTTTCTTAAGGAGGTCTGAAAGTGGGGCGGCTTTTGTCGCGAATCCGTCTATGTGGTTCCGACAATAGCCAACCAGTCCTAAAAACGACCGGAGGGCTGAAACATTCTGGGGAAGGGGCAATTTGACAATCGAATCAATTCTTTTGAATTCGATCTCGCGTTTGCCGTGCGTGATGACTGATCCCAAATACATCACTTTACTTTCCAATATTTGGGCCTTTTTCGGGTTAACTTTACAGCCAATTTCAGTTAAGAGTTCCAGGAGTTCGGCCAGAAGCGAAATGTGCTCTGCCTTTGTGTCTGTCTGCAGTAGTAGGTCGTCTACATACTGTACCAGACATTCGGGTCGGGAAAATTTTTCTAATCCACTTGCCAGCTGTCGGTGGAAAATGGAGGGGGAATTGTGGAATCCTTGTGGGAGGCATGTCCACGTGTACTGCTGAGTTTTAAAAGTGAATGCGAATTTGTATTGGCACGCTTTTGCCAATGGTATTGACCAGAATCCATTACTGATGTCCAATACCGTGAAGTACTTGGCGTTGAGACCCTGCTTGAGCATGGTCTCGGGACTAGTAGCTACCGTTGGGGCTACTGCGGGGGTTACTTTGTTGAGTTCCCGATAATCGATGGTCAGACGCCATGATCCATCGGGCTTCCTCACTGGCCAAATAGGGGCATTGTTGGTGGAGGCTACCGTTCTCAGTACACCTTGGTCCAACAAGCTACCTATAACTTTTTCTATTTCCACCTCTGCCTCGAGGGGAAATCTATATTGCTTTTGCGGTCGGGGGTCCTGTCCGGTAACATGAACTTGTCCAGTCATTCTGCCACAGTCATGACGGTGACTTGCAAATGCTGTCCTGTGTTTGTTTAGTAGGGCCTTAATTTGTCTGTCGGTGTGGAGCGTAGTCAGGTCGAATGAGTACTCTCCCACTGCGCTAATCCGATTAGCGTAGTCTCCTACTGTGAGGGTGGCTGGTGCTCTGTCTGATCTCGCCATTCGCCAGACACACTGGTTCACTGGGTCGAACGACAAGCTATGAGCGTTCATAAAATCTATCCCCAGGATGTGCTCTGCTGTCTGGGGAAGATTTACTAGAACTACGGGGTGTCTTGTGGAAATGTTCCCTAGCTGGATCGCTACGGGTGCTGTGATATGTCCCTGCTGCGAGTGTCCGGTGAACCCGCTAAGTGTGATGGTGGAGGTGGTCGGCCACGTGTCTGCGTGTGCCGTGGTTGTAGAGTTAATGGTGGTGCGGGATCCTCCTGTGTCCCACAGTAACTCTATGGGCTTCCCTTTGACTTTTGCTGTGACTACGGGCCTCCCTGATGAGTCCCATAGTGTGTCACAGACCCAAGTGGGGGAGCCCGAACACCGTCAGTTCGTCTCGTCCACATTGGTGGGTCCTGACTGTACTGCTACATTGTGGATGGGTTTTGCCTTGTTGCGGTTCAGAGTGCCTGTCTGCTGGCCTCTCTGAGATCGCTGGGGTGCATTACACTCTTTTGCCCAATGCCCTAACTGCCCACAGTTATAGCATTCCTGTCCCTTCTGTTGAGGGCTGCTCTTGCCTTCATTTACCCATGCGGGCTTCTGGTGCTCTCTGACTGCTTGGATATCTGCAGCAGCCTGAGCCTCTTCTGGGGATCTAACTTTTCCTTTTGCCTGAAGCGATTGCTCCCAAGCGCGGGACAATCTTTTCAGGACCCATTTTTCGTTATGGGCCTCTTCTGAGGGGTCGTAACTATTGCAAGCGCTCTGTCCTGCTTCTGTTGCGTGTGAGATAATTGTGCGCGTCCACTTAACCATGTTTTCGCGGGTTAAATGCGCTCTATCTAGCTGTCCGAAAACTGCGCTGAAATGAATCCACAGCCTTCCTGCGAATGCTGTGGGGTGTTCGGATCTCTTCTGCCTGCACTTATTCAATCCTTCTACGGGGTCACCTCTATTGTACCCGATGGTATCTAAAATGGCGGTGTGCATCTCCTCTAGGCTGCCTCCTGCCACGTTCTGTGGGTCGGGGAGGGCTGCTACTACACTCTGGTCTAAGCTCAGCACGGTGAGCTTAACCTGCTCTCTCTCATCCAGGCCGTACATGGTAGCCTGCTGTTTTACTTTAGCGAAAAACTGGTGGGGGTCTGCGGTGGGGAGGAACGGAGTGATCTTTTCACAAGCGTCCCTTAGCTGGGTTACGGTTAAAGGGGTGGTGTAAGTTATGTCTGGGGCGCCTTCGGATTCGGCTTTTCTCTGTGTGGTTACGGGATTCATGGGCGCGGTTATGGTCTGAGCTGTGGGGGGTTGGGGTGCCTGTCGTTTCTGCTGAGCTGCGGGCGCACATGTTCCCTGAACATAACGCTGCGCTGTCTCGCTTAATTCCTGCCAATCTGGGGCGTTTTCCCCATCTAACTGAGCTCCAAAGGTGCTTTGGAAGCCATTCTGCACCGAAAGCAGAGATTGCAGTTCCGCAATCTGTTTCCTGCATTTCGCGTGGTCAACTGTGCTTTGTCTTTGTTCGGTCGTTGCAGCATGGAGTGCTCTCAAAGCTGCTTTGAGATCGGAACATTGCCTCTGCAATGCCTCCACCTGCTTTTCCGATTCCTGTCTTATCAGAACGGCACGTTGCACGTCCTGATAGGCTTTCTCATACTGGGTCTGGGAACTGTTCAGATGAGCTAGACAAGACTGATGAGCCCTCTTGGCATCATCCACCTCTCTATCCTTCTCTGCCAACTTCCCTTTTAATTCCAGGTTTTCTTTCTCGATGTCCCTGACATCGACCTTACTCATCCTATTCCTCTCTTCTAAATCTGTCCGGAGCGTCCTGATGACCTCCTCTGCGCCTCGCAACTGTGCCAAACAGGACACAATCGCCATCGGCTTGCGTGCTTTACCTAAACTCTTTTTGTGTATTTGAGAGAGGTTCTCCCACCAAGTATGACCTATACTTCCGGGACCTGTCTCCTCATTTGCACAAAACTCTTTCCAAAGGGGCCATTCCTTTCCCTGCAAATATTTGCGGAGTTCCAGCTCCCACGTGGGACACTGGCCTACCCTGCTACTGCTGCTGGTCGCTGCGACCACAAACTTTGCTGGATCCATCAGACGTTCCATTGCCTGCATGGCCATTTCCTCTGACTCTCTTTTTATAATTTGGAACAGGGGGTTGCTGGGGTGGTGTTTCGAAAAAAGGGTACGGCTTACGCTATTTTCCGATCACAAAACTACTGAAAGTTTGTCGCAACAAAAAGCTTTCAGTTTTACCTTACAGCCCTGTTAGTACGCATGCACTAAACACACTTCCGAATTACGCTTATTATTTTGAACACCTTGAATACTTGTGATCTCTTTCTTTCTCTGCAATTTGGAGTTCTAATTCAAATTTCAGGGTCCTGGACACTGTGGTGTTTCCACTTACAACAGGGTCCCGGCGGAGTCGCCACTAAATGTTGCACGTTTTACTATGGGCGTAAAACGCGTTTATTGGAGTGTATTAACACGCCTCCGAGTTCGACGTGTGCTTAACACTACTAGGCTCTGTTCTATGTAATTATTTAGCTCTGGAGTCGCCAGTTGCCGTATAGGCAACGTCACAAGTATTCCAAGGTCAAGTTCAAAGTAATAAAGACGATACACCGATTAGTAAAGTTCAAACGATCAATATTTATTATACAGTTATAATAAATACTCATGCACACACTAAGAGACTAAGCTATAACTAAACTTAAGCAAACAGAATACTTATCTAACAGGAACAGGCAAGGTCAGAGAACGAGGCCTTCGTCCTGGTTTGGTACTGCAGCCTTCAGCAAGCGTTCTGGTACTTGGGAGTCTAGTGGGCTTGGATCGCGTAGCGAGCGTTGAACTTACGGTTTCGGCGGCTGGTGCTCAACGGCTGGAGTCAGGATGCAAGATGTCAGTCAGAGCCGGAGCACGGGTTTAACAGACCGGGGCTCTGTGGGGGATTTGCTTTTATACCCCTCTCTAATGTCCTTGCCCCCTTCTAGGCGGGCTCTACCTTTCGGTACCGATTGGAACGTTTCCAAACGGCTACCTTCGAAATCCTCCAATGCGGGGCTTTCCTCGATGTTGGGGGGTGGTTTCGATATTTGTTACTCTGGTGCCATCCTGTCTACTCCACTAATTAAGTGCTACATTGAGATGGAAATGTTGCCATTGTGTGTGTCTGGATCTGGGCCGCCTCATCAGAATGTTAAGCGCTTTGCCATTAACACCTTTGGCTTGGAGATCTGCACCTGGCCAGAAAACTGGTTTGCTGCTTGCAAAATGCTAATTAGTTGAGAGCAGGCTGTCTGTTCTCACTAAACAGGCTTTCCCTGCTGTCCTCCATTTTAGTTTGGCTCAGTGTCCATTTTGCGTGGCCAGCATGGCTACAAGTTCTCGCCTAATATTGTTATAATTAGCCTTCCCCAATTTAGCACATTCACCCCAGACCACTCTG
This sequence comes from Scyliorhinus canicula, assembly GCF_902713615.1. Taxonomy (NCBI): domain Eukaryota; kingdom Metazoa; phylum Chordata; class Chondrichthyes; order Carcharhiniformes; family Scyliorhinidae; genus Scyliorhinus; species Scyliorhinus canicula. The sequence continues at coordinate 149,824,846 of NC_052149.1, read as the reverse complement.
ATCCTTGTCCACCAGCACTTTAAAACTTACTGAATTTGGTCACTGTTCCCGAAACGATCCCCTACTGAAACTTCTACCACCTGGCCGGGCTCATTCCCCAATACCAGGTCCAGTACAGCCTCTTCCCTAGCTGGACTATCTACATATTGTTTTAAGAAGATCTCCTGGATGCTCCTTACAAACTCTGCCACGTCCAAGCCCCTAGCACTAAGTGAGTCCCAGTCATTATTGGGGAAGTTGAAGTCTCCCATCACAACAACCCTGTTGTTTTTTACTCTTTTCCAAAATCTGTCTACCTATCTGCTCCTCTATCTCCCGCTGGCTGTTGGGTGGCCTGTAGTAAACCCCCAACATTGTGACTGCACCCTTCTTATTCTTGATCTCTGCCCATATAGCCTCACTGTCCTCTGAGGTATCCTCCCATGGTACAGCTGCGATATTCTCCCTTACCAATAGAGCAACTCCTCCACCCTTTTTACCTCCCCCTCTATCCCACCTGAAACATCTAAATCCCGGAATGTTTAGCTGCCAATCCCGTCCTTCCCTGAACCAGGTCTCTGTCATGGCAACAACATAATTCCAAGGACTAATCCAAGCTCTAAGTTCATCTGCTTTACCTGTTATACTTCCTGCATTAAAACATATGCACCTCAGGCCACCAGGCCCGCTGTTTTCAACAACATCTCCCTGTCTGCTCTTCCTCAGAGCCATAGTGGTCCTATTTCCTCATTCTCTCTCAATTTTTTCACCTTCTGACCTATTGCTTCGATACCCACCCCCCTGTCCTCCATTTTAGTTTGGCTCAGTGTCCATTTTGCGTGGCCAGCATGGCTACAAGTTCTCGCCTAATATTGTTATAATTAGCCTTCCCCAATTTAGCACATTCACCCCAGACCACTCTTATCCTTGTCCACCAGCACTTTAAAACTTACTGAATTTGGTCACTGTTCCCGAAACGATCCCCTACTGAAACTTCTACCACCTGGCAGGGAAAGCCTGTTTAAAGCCTCCCGTGTGACACTAGCAAATCTCACAGTCAGGATATTTATGCCTCTCCAGTTTAGATGCAACCCGTCCTTCTTATAGAGGTCACACCTGCCTCGAAAGAGCTCCCAGTGGTCCAGATAAATGAAACCCTCTCTCCTACACCAGCTGTTTAGCTACATGTTTAGCTGCTCTATCTTCCTATTCCTAGCCTCACTGGCATGTGGCACAGGGAGTAATCCCAAGATTACAACCCTTGAGGTCCTGTCTTTTAAATTTCTGCTTAGCTCCCTAAACTCCTGCTGCAGGACCTCATCCCCCTTCCTGCCTAAGTCATTAGTACCAATATGTACCACGACCTCTGCCTGTTTGCTGGCTTGTAAAGCAGAAGAAGGCCAGCAGTGCGGGTTCAATTCCCGTACCGGCCTCCCCGAACAGGCGCCGGCAAGTGGCGACTAGGGGCTTTACACAGTAACTTCATTAAAGCCTACTTGTGACAATAAGTGATTATTATTATTAAATTATATATGGGAGGAGTAACAGGGAATTGAACTCACAGCTCTTGCCCACCTCAACAGTTGGGATGTGCAGACTGTCCAAAAAAATCAGCCACGATTGAATTATCTGCAGGATGACTTATACAGGTCGCAGATATAGGATCTGGAAGCTGTGTTGACCTGGAGAAGGGTGGAAACAAGATTGCCGCCCCTATTGTGTATCTGAAGGTTCTCTTGTGGGGCCACATGGCGTTTGAATTGGTGAACCAGAAGATGACTGGTCTTCTCCCCATCCTCGTAAAATGTACCCCTGGAGCGCTGTAACTGACGTACAACTTTTCTAGTGGTTAGTATCTCAAACTGGGTCTGCAATGTTTTTCCTGTTTGCCAGTAGGTCCAAAGTACGGTCAGGTGAGTATTGGTTGTCCACTTCTAGGATAGAGTTCACCGGCCTCTGCTGCTCCAACTTCATCGCCTTCAGCATATACAAAGAGCCTTCCAGAGTATGGAGGGAGAGATTGAGCCTGACTTGTTTAGTTTAATATAATCTTTTATGGAGGTCGACAAACGCTCACAAATTGTATTGTCTGCCAGCAGAGACGTGTCTGGCCTCCAGGGTTGGCAGGACTGGACTCTAACAGTAGGTCGACAAAATGTGGCTTCCGATTGGAGATAACAATCACTGAGTACTCAGCTGCAACCAACAAAGGGAGGAGAACCCTGTCAAAAATTTAAAAATCAATGCGGGAATACGCATGATAGACGAGTAAAGAAAAATAAATATCCTTATTATTCGTGTGCAAAAAGTGACAGGCATCCACTCCCCCCAAAATAGAACAAAGCCCTGGCCGTCCCAGATGGGACAAGTGATTAAGAAAGAAAGAAAGAAAATTGCTTATTGTCACGAGTAGGCGACAAATGAAGTTACTGTGAAAAGCCCCGAGCCGCCACATTCCGGCATCTGTTCGGGGAGGCCGGTACAATTTAGAGTCCAAAACAGATTGCTTCCTGAAATCAACTGGTGCGAGGCAAGTTTGGGGAGCGAGGTTAAGAGAGAATTGATAAAATTCATGTCATCTCAGTTAGGGATATAAACATTAACCATGACTCCAGGAGTGTTCCCTAGGGAGCCACAGACAATAATGTAACGACCATTGGGGTTGGCTATAATCTGAGAGGAGAACTGAACACCCTTATTAATTAAAAGTCCCCCCCCCCCCCACCGGCCCTGCCATTAAAACTAGAGTGAAACACCTGCCCAACCCCCAACCTTCACGGAACCTGGTCTGGTCCTTGATATGCAAGTGAGTTTCCTGCACGAAAACAACATTGTAGTTTAGGCTCTTAAGATGGGCAAATGCCCTCAATTGTTTTACTGGGCCATTCAAGCTCCGAACATTCCAAGTAACCAAACAGATTAGCAGGTTGACTTCCAACTGGAAGATAAAACCTTATCTAGCTTACAATGCCACATTCGTGTTTAATTATCGTGCCCAACAACAACAATGAAAAGGGCAAAGAATCAATAAACTGATGAAAAAAAAGACAGAATAGAAGAAAACCCTGAAAATTAACCAAGGGTGTTGTGAGCACACCCAAACGCTAAACATGAAAATACATCAAATACAAAGTGCCCGTCCACAGACACATAAAATAGATTAAATACAGATTAAACAGCACCCAATTGGAGCTTTCAAGCAAAGGAGACAACATCTCCCGGCATATCAAAAGCAGTCCTTTTCCCCATCAGTCATTCGAGGGCAAGCAGGGTAGACCACCCTGAATCTGACTCCATTTTTATACAAGGTGGCTTTAACTCAGTGCAGCATGGTGGCATAGTGGTTATCACTGCTGCAGCACGGCGCGAGATCCCAGGTTCGATCCTGGCTCTGGGTCACTGTCCGTGGAGAGTTTGCACATTCTCCCCGTGTTTGTGTGGGTTTCGCCCCTGTCTTGTTATGCTCTTGGCGTAGCATAATCTGCTTCCTTGATGTTCACTCTGATAAAGGAAGGTTCAAACATGGAGATAACTTCAACACATTTATTAAACTATTTACAATTCTCCTACTCGGATTCGCCTCTACGGTTAATCCTTATATAGCTACTCAGACTGACGAACCAGTCTGCTACAATCCACGTGGTGGGTGTGATGTTGAATCAACCCTGTGTCTGTACTCACTGAGTGTCTCCACTGGAAAGAGGAAGATCATGTGTGCTGTGTCCGTTATATATGGGTTGGTGTAATGCCCTTCTGTGGTAGTGTCACCTCTGTGTGTATCATGAATGCCCATTGGTTGTGTCCTATCTTACTGACCTATTGGTTGAGTGTCTGTGTGTCATGTCTCTGGTGCTCCCTCTAGTGTCTAGCTAGTCTACGTGTACTTACATTATTCCCTTGTGTATCTACAGTGATGCATATCACCACAGCCCCCACAACCCAAAGATGTGCAGGATAGGCGGATTGGCATCACCAAATTGCCCCTTAATCGGAAAAAAAATGAATTGGGTACTCTAAATATATATTAAAAAAAGATGGCCTTAAATTGTACAACATAATAAATAACCCGCACCCACACCTCCCCTGCGCTTCCCCTCCTCCCGTCCTGCCTCCCCCATTTTAACCCTCTTATCCTCCCTACTCCCTGCCACCCCTTTCCCCTCTGCTGACACCTCAATCCTCCTTAATAATTCCTCCAGGTTAATCACCCACACCCCTGCTTTCGGCGACTCCGAGTCCCTCCGCCCAAGTAAAATCCGTCTGCGGGCTTTCAGGGGCCCAAAGGCCAAGACATCGGCTGCTCTCGCCCCCTATACTCCTGGGTCTTCCGACAGCCCCAAATATCGCTCCGGCCCACTCATAGATTATCATAGAATTTACAATGCAGAAATAGGCCACTCGGCCCATCGAGTCTGCACCTGCTCTTGGAAAGAGCACCCTACCCGAGGTCAACACCTCCATCCTATCCCCATAACCCAATAACCCCACCTAACACTAAGGGCAATTTTGGACACTAAGGGCAATTTATCATGGCCAATCCACCTAACCCGCACATCTTTAGACTGTGGGAGGAAACCGGAGCTCCCGGAGGAAACCCACGCACACACGGGGAGGATGTGCAGACTCCGCACAGACAGTGACCCAAGCCGGAATCGAACCTGGGACCCTGGAGCTGTGAAGCAATTGTGCTATCCACAATGCTACCGTGCTGCCCCCATCAGGGTCCCATCCCAGTCCATCAGCTCCTTGTAAATCTCGGACACCTTGCCTTACCCTCGACAACACCTTATCTTACAACTCCAGGGGTGACAACCCGGGAAAGGAAGGCAACTCCCTCCCCATGGAATCACGCACCTGGAAGTACCTAAAACCATTCCCCCTAGGCAGCTCATATTCTTCCTCCAGGTCCTCCAATTTTATAAAACTGCCCCCTCCGAACAGATCCCCATACCTCTCAATCCCCATCTGCCGCCACCCCCGAAACCTTACATAGTGGCACAATAGCACAATGGTTAGCACAGTTGTTTCACAGCTCCAGAGTCCCAGGTTCGATTCCCGGCTTGGGTCACTGTCTGTGCAGAGTCTGCACGTTCTCCCAGTGTCTGCGTGGCTTTCCTCCGATTTCCTCCCACAGACCAAAGATGTGCAGGTTAGATGGATTGGCCATGCTAAATTGCCCTTAGTGTCCAAAAAGGTTAGGTGGGGGTTACTGAGTTGCGGGGATGGGTTGGAAGTGTGGGCTTAAATGGGGTGCTCTTTCCAAGGGCCGGTGCAGACTCGATGGGCCGAATGGCCTCCTTCTGCACTATAAAATCTATGGTTCTATGACTTCTATAATCCAACACCCCTCCGGTGCAAACCTATGGTTGTCACAAATCAGTGCCCACACCGAGGCACCTCACTGCCTATATCGCCCCCATACTCTCCATCACCCTCCCTCAACGCATGGGGGCCCCCAATACCTGCACCAGCTCTTCTTCCACCCTGGGAAACACCAACCCATCCAGGAATCACCGCATTCCCTCACCCACCCCCCCTCCCACTCCCCCCCCACCTGACCCCCCAACCCCCCCCCCCCATGAAACCTCCAATTAAACTCCTGAAGCACCCCATTCACCCCCACCGGGTCCAGCATCACCCTTGCTGTCCTGGCCTTCACTCTGCCAATCTCCCTCGCCAACTCCTGAATCCTAAATTGGTGAGGCAGCATCCTGCTTGCCTTCTCGCTGTACTCGTACATTGCCCCCCTGGCCCTTGGCAACTAGCCTACCGCTATCCCCGTGGCCACCAGCCCAAACTCCATCTGGAGCCTCTGCCTGTCCCTCAACAGGCCTGCCTCAGGGGCCGCCAAATATCTCCTGTCCACCCTCAGAATCTCTTCCAGCAACATTGCCATCACTGCATGTTCCGCCTTTTCCCTGTGTGCCTGAATCAAAATAAACTCCCCCCCACATCCAACCTCTAATGCGGCCGTTGGACATCCGCCCGGTCCACTCGCAAATCCACCCAGTGTGGCGCGTGATCTGAAATCGGCGAATACTCTGAGTCCACCCCCACCAACACTATCTTGTCCACCACAAAAAAGTCAATCCAGGAATATCACCGAGAAAAATACAAAAACTCCTTCGCCCGCGCCCTCCCAAACCACCACCCCCACGCCATCCACTCCTAGTCAAGGACAGTATTACGGTGGCGGAAAGGATGCTAGATGGGGACTCTTCTTCCGAGGTAGTATGGGCTGAGGTTAGAAACAGGAACGGAGAGGTCACCCTGTTGGGAGGTTTCTATAGGCCACCTAATAGTTCTCGGGATGTAGAGGAAAGGATGGCGAAGATGATTCTGGAAAAGAGCGAAAGTAACAGGGTAGTTGTTATGGGAGACTTTAACTTTCCAAATATTGACTGGAAAAGATATAGTTCGAGTACATTAGATGGGTCGTTCTTTGTACAATGTGTGCAGGAGGGTTTCCTGACACAATATGTTGACAGGCCAACAAGAGGCGAGGCCACATTGGATTTGGTTTTGGGTAATGAACCAGGCCAGGTGTTAGATCTGGAGGTAGGTGAGCACTTTGGAGTCAGTGACCACAATTCGGTGACCTTTACGTTAGTGATGGAAAGGGATAAGTATACCCCGCAGGGCAAGAGTTATAGCTGGGGGAAGGGCAATTATGATGCCATTAGACATGACTTAGGATGTGTAGGTTGGAGAAGTAGGCTGCAAGGGTTGGGCACACTGGATATGTGGAGCTTGTTCAAGGGACAGCTATTGCGTTTTCTTGATAAGTACGTACCAGTCAGGCAGGGAGGAAGGGGTAGAGCGAGGGAACCGTGGTTTACCAAAGAAGTGGAATCTCTTGTTAAGAGGAAGAAGGAGGCCTATGTGAAGATGAGGCGTGAAGTTTCAGTTGGGGCGCTTGATAGTTACAAGGAAGCGAGGATGGATCTAAAGAGATAGCTAAGACGAGCAAGGAGGGGACATGAGAAGTCTTTGGCAGGTAGGATCAAGGAAAACCCAAAAGCTTTCTATAGGTATGTCAGGAATAAAAGAATGACTGGGGTAAGAGTAGGGCCAGTCAAGGACAGTGGTGGGAAGTTGTGTGTGGAGGCTGAGGAGATAAGCGAGATACTAAATGAATACTTTTCGTCAGTATTCACTCCGGAAAAAGATAATGTTGTGGAGGAGAATGCTGAGACCCAGGCTATTAGAATAGATGACATTGAGGTGCGTAGGGAAGGAGTGTTGGCAATTCTGGACAAGGTGAAAATAGATAAGTCCCCGGGGCCTGATGGGATTTATCCTAGGATACTCTGGGAAGCCAGGGAAGAGATTGCTGAGCCTTTGGCTTTGATTTTTATGTCATCATTGGCGACAGGAATAGTGCCAGAGGATTGGAGGATAGCAAATGTGGTCCCTTTGTTCAAGAAGGGGAGTAGAGATAACCCCGGTAACTATAGGCCGGTGAGCCTCACGTCTGTTGTGGGTAAAATCTTGGAGAAGATTATGACAGATACGATTTATAATCATCTAGATAGGAATAATATGATTAGGGATAGTCAGCATGGTTTTGTGAAGGGTAGGTCATGCCTCACAAACCTTATCGGGTTCTTTGAGAAGGTACAGGTAGATGAGGGTAGAGCAGTTGATGTGGTGTATATGGATTTCAGTAAAGCGTTTGATAAGGTTCCCCACGGTCGGCTATTGCAGAAAATACGGAGGCTGGGGATTGAGGGCGATTTAGAGATGTGGATCAGAAATTGGCTAGTTGAAAGAAGACAGAGGGTGGTGGTTGATGGCAAATGTTCAGAATGGAGTTCAGTTACGAGTGGCGTACCACAAGGATCTGTTCTGGGGCCGTTGCTGTTTGTCATTTTTATAAATGACCTAGAGGAGGGCACAGAAGGATGGGTGAGTAAATTTGCAGACGACACTAAAGTCGGTGGAGTTGTAGACAGTGTGGAAGGATATTGCAGGTTACAGAGGGACATAGATAAGCTGCAGAGCTGGGCTGAGAGGTGGCAAATGGAGTTTAATGTAGAGAAGTGTGAGGTGATTTACTTTGGAAAGAATAACAGGAATGCGGAATATTTGGCTAATGGTAAAATTCTTGGTAGTGTGGATGAGCAGAGGGATCTCGGTGTCCATGTACATAGATCCCTGAAAGTTGCCACCCAGGTTGATAGGGTTGTGAAGAAGGCCTATGGTGTGTTGGCCTTTATTGGTAGAGGGATTGAGTTCCGGAGCCATGAGATCATGTTGCAGCTGTACGAAACTCTGGTACGGCCGCATTTGGAGTATTGCGTACAGTTCTGGTCGCCTCATTATAGGAAGGACGTGGAAGCTTTGGAACGTGTGCAGAAGAGATTTACCAGGATGTTGCCTGGTATGGAGGGAAAATCTTATGAGGAAAGGCTGATGGACTTGAGGTTGTTTTCGTTAGAGAGAAGAAGGTTAAGAGGTGACTTAATAGAGGCATACAAAATGATCAGAGGGTTAGATAGGGTGGACAGTGAGAGCCTTCTCCCGCGGATGGAGGTGGCTAGCACGAGGGGACATAGACTTAAATTGAGGGGTAATAGATATAGGACAGAGGTCAGAGGTAGGTTTTTTACGCAAAGAGTGGTGAGGCCGTGGAATGCCCTACCTGCAACAGTAGTGAACTGGCCAACATTAAGGGCATTTAAAAGTTTATTGGATAAGCATATGGATGATAATGGCAGAGTGTAGGTTAGATGGCCTTTAGTTTTTGACTTCCCATGTCAGTGTAACATCGTGGGCCGAAGGACCTGTACTGCGCTGTATCGTTCTATGTTCTATGTTCTATAAACCCCTTCAGCTCCTTCGCCATCGCCGACACCTTCCCTGACCTTGGGCTTGACCAGTCTAACTTGGCTCAATGACTGTGTTAAAATCCCCCTCCAATCTAATGACCTCCCAGGAACGAATCGACTCCCCAGCGGAGGTCATGTGAGTGCCGTTTAGCACTCCTTTATAAAACCGGGGAGCTGTGGAGGTGAGTAGCCATTTGCATTCCCCGGCATGCAGCCTTAGGGCACTGGAGCTGCTGCCCCAGTGCTCAGAGGCGATGGGTGGGTGTTGGGGGAGAGCACCCCCAGGGTGAGATGGGTCTGGTCAGGGGGCTGGCCGTCACAGATTGAGGGTTGCCCCTGTAATGATATGTATAGTGGCAGTGTAGTAAAGGGTTAAGATCTGATAATATGTGTAAATCAAACACTAGATGGCGTTACTAATTCATTGTATATAAGGCAACATCTCTAGGAATTCTGGGAGAAGCTGAAGAGAACATGATGAGAAGCTTAGGAGAACAGAGTGAGAATTGATTGTAGAGATATAGCACGAGGTCAAGCCATAGTGTAGTTTATTAGTTAGATAGAATATTGATTACTGTACTACAGATTCAGTATTATTAGTTTAGTATCTGTTACTCAGTAAAGTGTGTGAACCAAATCACAGTTTGTAGTGTAAAATAAATTTGTTTTGATTCAAACTTCTTATTTCTATATTCTTTGTCAACACTGCTTTCTGGCTATTTTGGAGGAAAAGGCGAGGAATATAACAGCCTCTGGGCTGGGCGAGGGGAAATCGGGGGGGGGGGTTTGGAGGTGGGGGGGGTGGAGGTGGGGGGTGGGGGGTGATGAGGGGTGTAGCATATGTGGGGCCTGCAGGCCATCCTCCAATATTGTGTATACCCATAACAGAGGCAACTATAGCTGCTGCCTGTCTGTCCTACCAACACTCCCATGGATATAGCCCTGTATATGGTGAAGTTCCTTTTAACTCCTTTTGGCTGTGAGCAGCCACCAGCTTCACAGCTGCAGGCTATTGCAAATAAGGAATAGACATTGTTAGTTATCTGAGAACTCCACAGCTCTCATGGTCATTCTCGTTGGTATACGTGGCATGTCTCAGACGAGTGTTATTGCCTAGCATTTCACTCAAACTGTGAGGCCTGAACACTTTGCCTAGACCCTGGTGCACCAGCACCACAGAGGCAGCAGTCAATAATCAAACGCCCAAGAGATGGGTGTGGGGGATGTCTGGAGGTGACAGGTGGGACCAGTGCCAGGGGTCCGATGCCAACTTACCTGTGCAGATGATTAAGCTTCTTCCGACACTGGACCAATGTCCTCCTGGTTACGCTCCCCGAGCTGATGGCCGCTACCACTTCCACTGCCTCCCAGGCCGCAATGGCTGACCTTCTGACCCCCTCGGGAGAACATAGAGCCGCGTCGCAACTCCACCATAGAACATAGAACATAGAACAGTATAGCACAGAACAGGCCCTTCGGCCCTCGATGTTGTGCCGAGCAATGATCACCCTACTTAAACCCACGTAACCCGTATACCCGTAACCCAACAATCCCCCCATTAACCTTACACTACGGGCAATTTAGCATGGCCAATCCACCTAACCCGCACATCTTTGGACTGTGGGAGGAAACCGGAGCACCCGGAGGAAACCCACGCACACACGGGGAGGACGTGCAGACTCCACACAGACAGTGACCCAGCCGGGAATCGAACCTGGGACCCTGGAGCTGTGAAGCATTGATGCTAACCACCATGCTACCGTGAGGCCCCATGTCAAGCAATGTCAAGCAATCTGGCCAGATTGGCATCTCCAAATCGTGGAGCGGGTCGGCTTGGTGGCATGGCTGCATGCTGTCTGGAGTTTGCTTGGATGGAGCAGTTTAAGAGCTGCACCCTCTTGTTTTCAGGGAGCTGCCGGGCGTGGTCCAGGTGAATCAGCTAGTGGGACAACCATTTCTGCTCAGAAGCCTGTGGGACATCATTCCTGGCCCAAATTGAAGTTAGATACCGGTTGTGGTCTCGTCGGGTTGGTCATTAGGAAGCACCCAGCAAGTCTCACTTGCTACTGCACTTCGTGCTTCTCCCATCAGATCTCGCCCAGTATCTCTGGATGCTGATAAAGTGTTTGAAAGGGTGGAATGGGGATATCTATTCTAGATTCTCGGGAGATTTACATTCGGTCATAAATGTGCCTCCTGAATTTTGTTGCTCGTTCTGGGTGAGTGTGCTTAACACTCAATTGGCTCTGTCTCTCGTTCTAAGCTCTGGAGTCGCCAGGTGCCGTTAAGACACCGCCACAAGCTTCAAGGTGAAGTTCAAAGCAATAAAACCGTACACCAATTAGTAAGTCCAAACAACTAGAGTTTATTATAATACAATTATAATAACTACCCATGCACACGCTAAAGGATTAAACTTACTCCTACTGCTAAACAACTAATACTTATCTCGAAGGAACTGCGAGGTCAGGGAACAAGGCCTCTTGCTCTGCTCTGGTCTGCAGACTTCGGATTGCTATCAATTGCCAAGGGTGTCACGAGTGCCTATGTCTGGTAGCGGTCATCGTCGTTAGGCACTTACTTGTTGGTGGCTGCTGCTCGACGGCTGTAGTAGAAGACAGGAGCCCGGAGACAGGAGACTGAACCATGTGTGGGATCTTTCTTTTATAGGTCCCAGGGGGTCCGCGCCCCTTTGGGCGGACTCCCTTACCTGCTTGGAATCGATTGGGTCTCTTCCCAATCGATATGTTTGAACCCCCCAATCCTAGGGCAGTTCCTTGGTTGCTGGGGCGGTTCTTGGAACCTTTTGTTTTGGACTTCTCTGGCGCCACTGGGTCTAGCCTTCCATAGAATGTATCGATTTGTGCTTAACTTGTGTCTATTGTATCTGGGACTCGCCCGGTATTGCCTCATTAGTATGTTAACGTGTTTTCTTTCACAGTGCTGTCTGGTCTCTGCAGCAGTCAAAACCGGTTTCTGAAGTTGTCCCAATACACAATCGCCTTGCAAGCTGCTTGCTTTCCAACATGTCCATTTTCCCTGCATTCTTTGCAATCTTCCATTTTGTGTTGGGCAGTGGCCACCCCAGGTGGCTACAATTTGTTGTATAATGCCCCTCCTGCCAGTGTTCGCAGGAAAACTGGACACTCAGATTACGTCTCCTTAAATAGGAGCACTTGACAGGGCTGCCCACTTTCACTACATTTGTTTGCATTTGTAATAGAGCCTCTTTCTGTAGCGTTGAGGACCTCTGATCAATGGGGGTCCACCCCCGCCGGTAGAAGGGCTCAGTTAAGCTCATTACCTTTCTGCCTTTATAATACCAGTATCCGTTATTTGGGTGGCCCGTGATTGGGCCTCACTTCATAGAATCGTAGAATCCCTACAGTGCAGAAGGAGATCCCATCAAGCCTGCATGGATCCTCTGAAAGAGCACATCACCTAGGCCCACTCCCCATCCTATCCCCGCAACCCCACATAACCTGCACATCTTTGGACTCTATGGGCCACTTTGGCATGGCCAACCCACCTAAACTGCTCATCTTTGGACTGAGGGGGGAAGCCGGAGCAGCCGGAGGAAACCCACGCAGGCACAGGAGAACATGCAAACCCCAAAAAGAAAGTCACCCAAGGCCGGAATCGAACCTGGGCCCCTGCCGCTGTGAGGCAGCAATGCTGACCACTCTGCCTCCATGTCTCCCCGGTCATAAGTCAAACTACTCAAGCATGATTAATAGTGTCAGAGCACATCTTCAGAGCATGTTCTCCCCGTGTCTGCATGGGTTTCCTCCAGGTGCTCCGGTTTCCTCCCATTGTCCAAAGATGTGCATGTTAGGTGGAATAGCTATGATAAAATTGCCCCCTAGTGTCAAATATGTGCAGGTTAGGTGGGCCAGCAGAGATAGGGTGGGGGAGTGGGTCTTTCAGAGGGTCGGTACAGACTCAATGGGTCATATAGTCTCCTTCTGCACTGTGGGGATTCTATGGTATGGTATCACCATCTTCTCAAGGGCAATTAGGAATGGGAAACAAATGTTGGCCTTGCTAGTGACACTCACATCCCATGATAAAGATGGTTGTTGGCACAAAACTACAAGAGCAAGAGGTGGGTCTCATGGAAGAGATGAGGTCGGGCAGCGCAAAGGCGCAGTTGGGAGTAATTTCAAAATAACCAGCTTGAGGCCAGGACCTAGGGAATACGTAGTATCGGCAGCTGTGCAGACAGACTTAATGCCTGAGATGAAGAAATCCATAATCTCCTCACACTTGGAACTGATTAGATTTAACGAGTTTCAAATGAGACTGCGGAATAGACAAAATATTTTTACCACAGTCATGAGATTCGAGCCAAAGCTTTTATCAAGAGCTGTTAATGCTACTCGAATTAACTTTTTTTTAATAAAGAGCTAGATAATTATTTTGAGTCTGCAAAGAACTCCTTCCAATTATGCCTGATTTTCATTTTGCAGAGATCAATAGAAATAAGCTAAAGACTCCCTTATGACTTCGCGAGAAAGACTTGTCTCAAATTGACACAGACCAAAAAAGATTGATTCCCTGTCTGAGTTGGCTGATTTCAGTCGAGCAGTCACAAGAGCACCACAATTGGCTTTAGTGACCATAGCTGGACAAATCAAAATTCAAGCAGCACTGGTGCTCCTGACCACTACCCAAAGAAAGTATAGCTGGAAGTATGCTTGTGTTGCTGCTGGATAAGGTTTAGAGCCTGGCTCTAGGCTATCCAGAGCCAAATGCCTTGCAATTCATGGTTATAACCCACAAATGGATAAGGGAGACTTGGGTGAGGTACTGGAATCCATGTATCCAACTACAAGATGTAAAGGAGAAACAGGGAGATCTCTGAAGATCAGTGGTTGGTATTCTGGAGAAAAGGAAGTCTTGCATTTATCTCGTAACTTAACAATGCCTCTCAGATATTTCACAAAATAAAATGAAGTTGTGAAGGGCAATGACTGCTGTTGTGGAATCAATTGTGTGAATTAAGATGGAATAAAAGGGAGGAACACAATGGTTGAAACTTGTCAAAGAAGAGGTTGGTACCTGGATCCAGAGCAGCTTGAGAAGAGTAGCAAGTTGGATCTCTAGACTATGGTAGGCATGATACTTAATTTATGTAATGAAGCCTCTGACCTTGGGATGGGGGAAAATGAGAAAGATGGACCACTATACTCCAGCGATGAGCATAGAAATAAGTCTTGAATGCAAATCTCCCCCTCTGCCCATCGGATCAAACTAAGCTTTAGAAAAATACTTTGTTTTACTATGGGAGATCAATACATTTTTTAATAATAATAATTTTTTAGTGTCACAAGTAGGCTTACATTAACACTGCAATGGTTTTTTCTAGGCTACAGTGAAAGTACAAAGATGCCTTAAGGTTTGCATGGAACAGCAGGGGATGTTTAATTCCTATAAACATTCCAAAATATGGTCCTTATATAAATAAATTATAATAATTCAGAAAAGAGAGAAAAAAACCTGGGCTTTATTATTCCGAGTGGAGAAAATTGCTAGCAGAATCTGTGTTATGGAGTTACTTACCTGTGTTTGACAACTCTGTGGTGTCAACCTCTCATCATGGTCAATGCACTCATCTGTGTTCTGTTAAGTTTCTGGAAACAACTGTTTTAAAATATTCTGTTTTTCTTTAAACCTATGCTCAAGTTTGGGGAAACAACCAAGGCAATTCCAAATTCTTTGAAGCCCAAAAGACAGAAAACGAAAAGAGAAAATATTAGCTCTGACCTTGCTCTGTTGCGTCGACCTCACCAACCCATCTTCCCTCAGATGCTCCATGCCGCATGCTGTTTCCTGGGGCTGGAGTCAGCTAAAACAGCTGGGCTTGTGCTATCTCAGCAGCAGTATTTTCCTAAGCACATGGCAATCAGCATGTGCTTTGACAAGAGCTCGAAAGTCAGTCAATTCAGAGGGCGAGTTTGTAATTCCTTCGCCATGAATGACTGTCTTTTTCTTCCTTGAAGGTGCTGAGTCATGCTGTATGGAGACAACTGCGCGCCAATATTTAACTCCTCCTGCATGTGTTAGTTCAGATAGTTTCTATCAGCAGCTTACTGTAACATGATGTGTGGTGAGGGTGGCAGGAGGAAGGAGGGATGGTGATGTGGGGAACAGTGGTGTGTGGTGGGAGGGGGGCCAGGTGTGCCAATCACTAGGTGCTAAGCTCACCTGATATTCTAAACGAATACACCTTTTAATAAAGGGTTAAGTGAACTCTGTCCCCACCTAAGTTAACGGAAGCCGGAAATAGCATAGCCACGACCATTCAGATGGGGTAACCTTTTTTAATATAGAAAGTGCCTTATTTCCTCGCTTTCCTTAGCCACAAGCATCTTATAGCTGCCAAAAAGGCAGAAGACACCAACCAGCAGCCGTCTGAGCTAGCTGCTAGAAATTATGTGGGAGCAGCTGTGGAACCAGTTCCCTGCTGATTCCTGCCTCCTTGTGACAAATATTATTGAAACAGCATCATTAGCAGATACTTCTGTTTATTGGTTCATGGGATGCGAGGGCCACTGCAAGGCCAGCATTTATTGCTCTAATTGTGCTTGAGAAGGTTGTGGTGAGTTTTTTTGTTGTTGAACTGCTGTGTTATTTGCGGGCTGTTGTTAGAGAGGGAGTTTCAGGACTTTGACCCAGCAAATATAAAGCAACAGTAATATAAGTCCAAATCAGAATGATGTTCGACTTGGGAGACATTTGCAGCTGGCGGTGTCCTCGCGTGCTTGCTGCCCTTGTCTGTTTCTACAGTTGAGTTCGTAGGAGCCTTGATAAAATTGCTGCAGGTTATTTTGCAGATTGCAACTGCAGCCAAGGTCCATTGGTCGGGGAAGGGGTGCCAAAGTGAGCTGCTATGATCTGATGGTGTTAAGCTTCCTGAGTGTTGGTGGAACAACATTCATCAGGTGAATTGGACATTCAGAATTCTCCCTCAGTGTACCCGAACAGTAGTGTGGCGACTAAGGGATTTTCACAATAACTTCATTGCATTGTTAATGTAAGCCTACTTGTGACACCAATAAAGATGATCAATATTATGATTCAGGCAAGGGGAGAGTAAGAGAGTAGTCACACCCCTCAACTTATGCTTTGTAGGTGTTGAAAAGGCTTTGGGGATCCAGGAGGTGAGTTACTCATCACAGAACACCAAGCCCCTGATCTGCTCTTGTAGTCTCAGTATTTATGTGACTGATCCAGTTTGGTTTCTAGTCAATGGTAACCCCCAAAATGTTAATGGGGGGGGGGGGGGATTCAGCATGTAATGCTATTGAATATCTTGGGGAGAGTAAATGGTCATTGCCTGACTTATGTGACACAGATGTCACTAGCTGCACATCAGTCCAACCCTGAATATCGTCCAGATCCATATTTTTTGTTTTTATTCGTTCATGGGATGTGGGTGTTGCTGGCTGGGCCAGCAATTATTGCCCATCCCTGAGGGCTTTTAAGAGTCAACCACATTATGGTGGATCTGGAGTCACATGTAGGCCAGGCCAGGTAACGATGATAGATTTCCTTCCCTAAAGGACATTAGTGAACCAGATGGGTTTTCACAACAATTGACAATAGTTTCATGGGCACCATTAGACTTTTAATTCCAGTTGAGATGAGGAATAATTGTGTGGGGTAATGTGCAAATCCAAATCTCAGCACTATGTGTCACCGTTCAAAATACTGAGCTGGTTCCTAGCGATACAAAAATAGATACAGATAAACCAGTCAGTTCAACTGATTTACTAAACCTAGAGTATCGATCACAGGGCGGGATTCTCCCCTACCCGGCGTGACGTAGGGTGCCGGCGTAGGGGAGTGGCGCCAACCACTCAGGGGTCGCGCCTCCCCAAAGGTGGGGAATTCTCCCCACCTTTGGGGGCCAGCCCCGCGCCGGAGCAGTTTGCACCGGTAGACTGGCGCAAACACCCGGCGCAGTCGGTAGCGGGGCTGGCCGAAAGGCTTTCGGCGGTCGGCGCATGCGGCGGCAGTGACGTCAGCGGCAGCTGGCCGCTGACCTCACTGCCGGCGCATGCGCGATGCGGGGTTCTCCTCCGCGTCCGCCATGGCGGAGGCCGTGGCGGCGCGGAAGGAGAAAGAGTACCCCCACGGCACTGCCCCGCGGAGTGAGCGGGGGGCCCCGATCGCGGGCCAGGCCTCCGTGGGGGCACCCCCCCGGGTCCGATCGCCCCCCGCCCCCCCCAGGACCCCGGGGGCCTGCTCGCGCCGCTGAGTCCGCCGTTTCTGAGGTGGTGTACACCTCGGCGGCGGGAGAAGGCCTCCCAGCGGCGGGACTTCGGCCCATCCGGGCCGGAGATTTAAAGGTGAGTTTTAAAAAAATGAAATCCCGCCGGCGCCAGCTGTTTTCACAGGCTGCCGGCGGGATTTGCACAACGCCGGTTTTTTACCGGCGGGAGAATTAGGAGACCTGCGGGAGCGGAAATCACGCCGCTTCCCGCCAATTCTCCGACCCTGCGTGGGGTCGGAGAATCCCGCCCACAGTCTCTAAATAGATTTTAGCTGTGAACTTCTTCCTCAAACAGCCTCTTTAAATTCAATGAAGAATGTTTCATTCATGATTAATTTATTGACCCTTTCAAACAAACTATTCTAAAACTCCAATTGAATTGATTATAAACCATTACAAATGAGAAATGTTATCTTTATTGCAATATGAATATTATCCGAAGCATCAGTCACAGTTACTGCCCATGCCAAACTCCAATCCAAAGTAATTTACTGGGTAAGTATGTATATGGTATGCAATAAAGGAAAATATTCTCCAGGTCAATTAATTACTTTCTCTGCAACCCATTGAAGTATCAGTAACGATTCCTGCAGGTCTTGGTAAGAGAAGGACATGCTCCTTATTTCAACCTGCCAACCAAAGACAAAATTATAGGGAATCCAAGGAGATGGGTGATGCTTGTCGACTTGAGAAGGTCATCCTGAAGGGACGAAGTTTCACATTGGAAAAATATGTACGAAACTGTGAAGGATAAATTAAACTGGCAAATATTTCTAGTTCTGTCGGAGCTCATTTCACGCATCGCTGTAATTTTCAGTGCAACTCTGAGGTTATTTTCTCTGTCTTTGCAAAATAATGCATCTGAATGTTTTGGTAACACTGTTTGCAATGCATTCAAAACACAATCTTCACATTTCAGAATAAGCTTTGCACGCCACTGGCTACCATTTGCATAATTAAGGAAGGAATGACGTGACTTTCAATATTTGTAATAGAGGTTGAACAAATTCGGTAAAGCTCTTGGAAGGTTCCTCACAGGCTGCTGCCAGGTTTCCACATTTTATTTGTCAGTATGTAAGATTTTCTTAAGAAACAGGAAAAGCTATTTCTGATAAATCACAACCCAACTTTCCTGTACTCAGGCTTTTCTCTTTTAAACCATATCCCTTGAACTCATTTATACTGTCAAGTTCCCTTACCTTCTTTGGTAACTGATAACTTGTTACCCCTTCAATGAATATTTCTACCTGCCTTTCCTCACCCTCAACTTCCCATCTTTCTTTTGCATCTGTTAGTATTTGATCCCTCACTGTGGTGAACAATTTGGCTGGATCAACTTTATCAATTTCCTTCATAGCCTTGAAAATTTGGATTTGGTCACCTTGACATCTAATCTTTTCTGAGGAAACGAGCCAAGTTATTCCCTTACTTGCATGAGGAATCCATGAGGCAATTTCTTCTTACTTCAAGGGGAAAGTGAGAGACTTGTAAGGCCCAGCCAGATTCAAATCTTAGACTATGATTTGCAGTTTTTTGATCAGATCATTCTTTTTTTGCCCTGTCCTATTGTAGGTCTTCTATGATTTACCTTTGCCCTCAGAGTCAGGGGTAGTCAGTTGAGACTGAGAAAGATTGTGCATTTATATGCCACCTTATTACATCCTCAAGAGTTCGAGAAGCACTTGATATCCAATGAGCCACTGTTATGCGGGTAAATGTGTAGCTAATTGGGCACAGCATGATCGCACAAACAACAAGCAGGTCCCTAATCTATATTTGGGAATATTGCCAATGGAGGACTATTGTCCATGATCCAGAACAATTCCCTACAGTTCCTCAAATGGGGACTTGGCTTGTTTAGCAACAATTTAAACAGACGGACGAGGCAAGGTTTATACCATCTCACCCAAAGGTCAACACCTTTGACAGAGCGATGCTTCCACTGCACTGGGAGCACAGTAGGTTCAGTGCTCTGCTTCTTGGCTGAAAAGTTTGATCTGTATCCACAAGGATTGTAAAGTCGGCCGAGTAGCTGATCTGCCTGTGTGCCCAAACCAAATTCACGTTCAGGGGCTCATTTGAACGCTGCCGATGAGATACGGACACCAGTCAGGCAGCCCAGAGCTCACCCATTGGGGGAGGGTGGAAATTGGCTTGAATCCCGTGCTGAGCCACAGCAGATTTGAGCTCAGTGGGAGTTGGTGGGAGGGGGGTAACTGGAGATCACAAAATGGGGTATGGATGGGTGGGCACCATGCTGGAGATTTTGTGGGCCCCGAGGAGCATTCCCCTCAGCTCAAAAAGAGAAGAAATATAAATATTCTGGTCCATTTTGTGAGCAGCCTCCAACACCTTTAATGAGTGTTGGTTAGATTGCCCAATGCCATTGAATTTTACAACTGGTGTAGGAGCTTGGTTTACACATTTAAGCATCTTTATCCATATTTCAGTTGAGCAGGCTGACAGCCTAGTTGCAGCCCACCTAAATATTGCAGCAGGCAGAGGAGGGGTATGGGGAGGTTGGGATGGGAAATACATTTGTAGGAAAATGGCCGTTGGCTGGGTGAGTGGGAGCGGGCTGAAGGTTTTCTTAGTGGATGTAGCAGGTGAGGAAAGGAAAATTTAGTTGAATGGGTGTGGCGTGAGTGACAATATCTATTTCAGTGTGGGGTTGGGATTTTTGGGCTGAAATATTGTTTGACGGCAGGCAGAGGAAACTGCTAAATGCCAAGGGAGTGAGGAATGCACCGAGCAGATCTGAAAATCTGATTGTCAATAAAGTTGCTGTCAATACTCTTGTTCATTGGGAAGTGTTGCGGGTATAGGACTTTTGCGGCTGAAAGGTTTCTCCTTCAGGGCTTGTAGTCTAGTCACTCACTGTAGTAATCTGCATATCTGTATATATACAAGGGGTCAATGTAAATGCACTACAACTAAGCAATCACTACAGGGAGCACGGGAGATGTACAACTATAGACAGACAGGAAGTCAGAGGCACTCTTCACAGGAACAGCAGCTGGTGAGAAGGACACAGACAGGCAGCTCAGATGTAACCGATGAACATGGGCAGCATGGTAGCATAAGTGGATAGCACTGTGGCGTCACAGCGTCAGGGTCCCAGGTTCGATTCCCCACTGGGTCACTGTCTGTGCGGAGTGTGCATGTTCTCCAGGTGCCTGCGTAGGTTTCCTCTGGGTGCTCTGGTTTCCTCCCACAGTCCAAAGATGTGCAAGTTAGGTGGATTGGCCATGCTAAAATTGCCCTTAGTGTCCACAAAGGTTCGGAGGGGTTATTAGGTTACGGGGATAGGGTGGAAGTGAGGGCTTAAGTGGGTGAGTGCACACACAATGGGCCGAATGGCCTCCTTCTGCACTGTATGTTCTATGTTCTATGTAACATAGTATAAATGCTGGAGAGATAACAAACTCACACAATAAAGCATCTACTTCAACTGTAAGACTATTAGCTTTATTCAGACACAAGGAATAATACACTCACCTTTTATGCAATCCTC
This sequence comes from Scyliorhinus canicula, assembly GCF_902713615.1. Taxonomy (NCBI): domain Eukaryota; kingdom Metazoa; phylum Chordata; class Chondrichthyes; order Carcharhiniformes; family Scyliorhinidae; genus Scyliorhinus; species Scyliorhinus canicula. The sequence goes on along the minus strand of NC_052149.1, from coordinate 149,804,244 downwards.
TTGAATTATGCCCCAGTGGCTGGGAGTGGAGGGAAGGCCCAAATTCAATCATTGGAGTCGTGTAAATGGAGGTGGAGGTCCACCAACTTTGTCAAAAGAAGTTTGAGAGGAGGCATTAATTTACTTAGTGGGTTAGGGGCAGCAGGTCCAAAGTCTTGATGATCGGAGGTTCGAAGTTGGGCGTTGCTTAATCAGGACACCAGTGATTTATTTTTTTCTGACAAGTGAGAATCAGGTTTCAGGATTGAGCTCAAGGTGGGATGGTATTGTCATTCCTAATGGGTAGGGAGTGGAGGTTAATGCTGTCGGGATGGGAGATGTAGCTTACATACCCAGAACAGCAGTTTGTCCACAAACTTTAATCATCTGCCTTTATGCTTACAGGTGCTATACCATTATAGTGATCCATCACTTACAGATCTAAATATCCCAAAGGTACTCACTATGACTCAGAAACTATGATACTGTGACTTGCAAAACTGTATCATACGATTTCATGATTTATCCTGACTGAATTTGTAAAACTGGATATGATAGATGGATTTTGTACATTTTCAGATTTGACTACTGATTATAAATCAGTGTCCCATATTATTTTTGCATGCTCATCTCACAATGTACTTATTGAAATAGCAAGGAGGGAGTGGTGTGGGTTTAGCAGTACTGGGGGTTGGTTGGGGGTGGGGGGGGGGGGGGTTGGTAGTGTGCTGAGTTTTGGTTATGGATGGGTAAACATTTGGGTGAACAGAGATGGAGGTCTTAACATTGGGCACTGCCACAATAGAGGCAAAATAAACACCTCTGCTGCAAACAGATTATAAAATTCCATGGGCGCGATTCTCCACTCTCCATGCCGGGTGGGAGAATCGCGGGAGGGCTGGGCGACTCATGACACGCCCCCCTGGCGTCCCCCGCGATTCTCCCACCCCCCACTTGGAAGAATCGGCCCTCGCCGTTTTTCACGGCGACCGGCGATTCACCGGGCCAGATGGGCCGAGCGGCCTGCCGTTCCCGACCGGCTCACGACGGCGGCAACCACACCTGGTCACTGCCGTCGTGAACATGGGCGCCAAATGCTGGTTTGAAGCTTGTGGGGGGTAGAGAGGGGAGTGAGCACCACGGCCGTGCTTGGGAGGGGACTGGCCCGCGATCGGTGCCCAATGATCGTCGGGCCAGCGTCTCAAAGCGACGCACACTTTCCCTTCCGCCGCCCCGCAAGATCAAGCCGCCACGTCTTGCAGGGCAGTGGAGGGGAAGACAGCAACCGCGCATGCGCGGGTTGGAGCCGTCAGCCGTCGTGATGTCAGCCGCGCATGAGTGGGTTAGAGCCGGCCAACCTGCGCATGCATGGCTGACGTCACATAGGCGCCGCCGTCGCGTCATTCTCGGTGCGCAGTTTTGACGCAAGCATCAAGGCCCGGCGGCCGAGATTTACGGAGCGCCGCTCCTAGCCCCCCCCGGGTGGGGGTGAATTAGGTGCGAGGAGCGGCCTCCAAGGCCGTCGTGAAACTCGGACGAGTTCACGTCAGCCTTCCCGATTTATCGCGGGAGCGGAGAATTCCACCCCATCTCTTGTTCTTCCTCACATCCAAGCTTCATGAATTAGAATATAGTTTCTACCTAAAAGTATGAACAAAGCACAGCTGCCCATAATCAGTTAGAAACAATAAGCTGGAAAAGCTTTTTAAAAAATCCAATTCAATGTTTGTTTTTACTTGAAAATAAAGCTCAGAAATCATTTTAGAAGACAAGGATTTCTCTTTCATGCGACGTGGGCTTTGCTGGCAAGGCCAGCATTGGTTGCTCATCCTTCATTGACCTTGAACTGAGTGGCTTTCTAGGCCAATTCAGAGGAAATGTTCAGAGTCAATCACATTGTTGTGGGTCTGGAGGAACTTGTTTTTTTACATAGAATTACATAGAATTTACAGTGCAGAAGGAGGCCATTCAGCCCTTCGAGTCTGCACCGGCTCTTGGAAAGAGCACCCTACCCCCTACCCAAGGTCAACACCTCCACCCTATCCCCATAACCCAGTAACCCTACCCAACACTAAGGGCAATTTTGGTCACTAAAGGCAATTTATCATGGCCAATCCACCTAACCTGCACATCTTTGGACTGTGGGAGGAAACCGGAGCCCCCGGAGGAAACCAACACACACACGGGGAGGATGTGCAGACTCCGCACAGACATTGACCCAAGGCGAAATCGAACCTGGGACCCTGGAGCTGTGAAGCGATTGTGCTATCCACAATGCTACCGTGCTACCGTGTTGGCCAGATCAGTTGAGGATTGCGGATTTCCTTCCCAAAAGGACATGAGTGAACTCGATAGGTTTTTGCATCAATTGAACGTAGTTTCATGACACCATCGCTGAAGCTAGCTTTCGATTCTAGATTGTTCATTAATTAAATTAAGTGATTAATTAGCTGATTGTGGAAAGTAAACTGAAATATTCTGTTAACCAAGATGTTTTACTGTCACTGTTTACAAATTGAAAATGTCTGTCTAGAAATGGAAAATTTCCAGCGAGATTAAAGAAGATTCAACCCTATTTAATGAAGAGCAGGAAAGTTTATCTGGGGTAATTTATCCCTCAAACATTATCATTAAAACAAAGTATCTGGTAATTAATCTGCCTGTTGCTTGCCGTTTCAGGTTAAATGTCTGATTTAAATTCTTTCTGAATGAAAATGAAACAGTTAGAAAAAAAAACTTACAGGGCAGCATGGTCGCCCAGTGGTTAGCACTGCTGCCTACGGCGCTGAGGTCCCGGGTTCAATCCCAACCCCAAGTCACTGTCTGTGTGGAGTTTGCACATTCTCCCCTTTGTCTGCATGGGTTTCACCCCCACAACCCAAAGATGTGCGGAGTAGGTGGATTTTCCACACTAAATTGCCCCTAAATTGGAAATAAAATATTTGGGTAATCTAAATTTATTTTTTTCTAAAATTACATTTATGCAGTAATCTTCATGATTTGGGACATCCCAAATTGGAGTAGTCTGAGGTGCAAAGATCATTATAATGTTGAGAAACACAGAATCCAATTGTTGAACAGCAGGATCAGGCAAGCAGCAAGGAGATTAATTACCAGAAATGTTGTTTTGATGATAATGTTTGAGGGATAAATTACACCATGACACCAGCCAAACTTTCCTGCTCTTTATTAAATAGGGCCAAATCTTTTGAGGATCGTCACCCCACCCCCATTTTCGTAACTTACACCGGAGTTTTGCATTTATTTTTAAAAATAAATTTGGAGTACCCAAATCTTTTTTTCCCAATTAAGGGGCAATTTAGCGTTGCCAATTGACCTACGCTGCACATCTTTGAGTTGTGGGGGTGATACCCATGCAGACATGGGGAGAATGTGCAAACTCCACACGGACAGTGACCCAGGGCCGGGATTCAAACCCGGGTCCTCGGCGCCATGAGACAGCAGTGCTAACCACTGCACCACGAGCTTTACATTTTTCACCTAGACTTCTGAACCTGTTCTCTTCGGGAATGCACAGCATACCAGTCCTGGAAGTCCTTCCTTGTTGTATAGGATCGTAGAGGGTAACCAAGCCAGGATCCCTGTTTACTGTTGTGATATCATGGTTGTGTTGTAAATCACCAATTGACTACTGGGAGTCTCATTTGTATATAAGTGAATGTTAAAGTCAGGTGACCTCAGACTGACGAGGAAGCTGGGAGAGAGTGGTTGCATGTACATGTTCATACTGTTATTCATCTGTTATTTTGCATATATTTGACCCACAGTTAATGTTAATAAATTGTTTATATCTTTCACTACAAGTGTTCTTTTTAGATTATAGAATTATAGATTATAGAACAGTACAGGCCCTTCGGCCCTCGATGTTGTGCCGAGCAATGATCACCCTACTCAAACCCACGTATCCACCCTATACCCGTAACCCAACTCCCCCCCCTTAACCTTACTATTAGGACACTACGGGCAATTTAGCATGGCCAATCCACCTAACCCGCACATCTTTGGACTGTGGGAGGAAACCGGAGCACCCGGAGGAAACCCACGCACACACGGGGAGGACGTGCAGACTCCACACAGACAGTGACCCAACCGGGAATCGAACCTGGGACCCTGGAGCTGCGAAGCATTTATGCTAACCACCATGCTACCGTGCTTTTAATATAAATCGATACCATCCAACATGAACGTTACATTTATGACATCATCTGCCATATTCCGTTAGGTTTAAAGATCCCAAAGCCACTTTGAGAAGCTATGGAGAGACATTTAATTGTGTAAAGTGAGTGGATGAGGGGTAGAGTGGCAGGTAAGTAGGTGACGGGTATTAGTGGGTCAGGGACTCAGTGAGTCGTAGGATCAGGGGGTTAGTTGCATGGTCAGGGGTGAGCGTGTTATAGGGGGTAATCAGGCATTCATAAGGGTAGTCAGGTGTTCTGGGAATAGTCAGGATGTGAAGGGGTTTGTCAGGGTTCCCAGTGAGGAGTAGGAAGATCAGTAGTGTAACTACCCAGGTGTTAGACATGGTTTTAATCCTAGTTTTACGATAATGAAATGAAATTTTACACATATATCATTCTTTGATACCTTTCTTCCAAACTAGCAGCAGCAAAAATAGGTATTTGTATCAAAATCATTTGAAAAACTCAAAAATTTAAAATTAATTTGCAACACCGAGAGATTCACATTTCCACTTGTTCTGAGGTATGAGAAACTATACGAGTGATTTGAGATTCTAACGGTTTGTCGATGAAGCAAAGAAGGTTAAGGGAGAGTTTTGAGGTGTTTTTGATATGGATAATGGGGAAAAAGTATTTTATCTGGTTAATAGTCAATGATGGGAGGGCCACCAATCTCAAATTTAGAAAAGAGAAGTTTGAAGATATTTCTTCACATAGTGGATTATGGATCGATTGGCCAAAGTGAGTGGACTTTCTCAAATTCTAAGGAATATTTGGATAATTCTTTTACTATTCCAGCAGATATGGGCATGTTGGCTAGGCCAGCATTTATAGCCCCTCTGTAATTATCCTTGAGAAGGTGATGTTGAGTTGCCTTCTTGAATCACAATAGTTCCACATAGTTAGGGGCTGATTTAGCACAGGGCTAAATAGCTGGCTTTTAAAGCAGACCACAGCAGGCCAGCATTGCGGGTTCAATTCCTGTACCAGCCTCATGAACAGGCGCCAGAATGTGGTGACTAGGGGCTTTTCACAATGACTTCATTTGAAGCCTACTTGTGACAATAAGCGATTTTAATTTCATTTCATTTTTTTTTCACAGAATCCCTACAGTGCAGAAAGAGGCTATTTGGCCTATCGAGTCTGCACAGACCCTTCAAAAGTCCACCCAACCTAAGCCCAATCCCCCACCCTATTCTTGAAACTCCACCTAAGGGGCAATTTAGCATGGCCAATCCACCTAACCTGTACATCTTTGGACTGTGGAAGGAAACAAGAGGACCCGGAGGAAACCCACACAGACACTGGGAGAATGTGCCAACTCAACAGAGACAGTTATCCAAGGTCAGAATCGAACCCAGGTCCCTGGCGCTGTGAGGCAGCAGTGCTAATCACTGTGTCACCACGCCGCCCACCATGTGATGTAAGTAGACCCACAGCATGTTTAGGGAGGGACTTTTAAGATTTTGACCTAGTGACATCAAGGCAACATCTGATCGAGTATGGCATAAAGGAGCCCTAGCTAAACTGGAATCAATGGGAAAAACTCTCCGCTGGTTGGAGTCACACCTGGCACAAAGGAAGATGGTTGTGGTGGTTGGAGGTCAATCATCTCAGCTCCAGGACATTACTGCCGGAGTACCTCAGGGTAGTATCCTAGGCCCAACCATCTTCAGCGGCTTCATCAATGACCTACCTTCCATCATAAGGTCAGAAGTGGGGATGTTTGTGGATGCTGACTACACAATGTTCAGCACCATTCGCGACTCCTCAGATAATGAAGCAGTCCGTGTCCAAATGCAGCAAGACCTGGACAGTATCCAGTCTTGGGCTGACAAGTGGCAAGTTACATTCGCGCCACACAAATGGCAGGCAATGACCATCTCCGACAAGAGAGGATATAATCATCGCCCCTTGACATTCAATGGCATTGCCATCGCTGACCCCCCCCCCCCAATAATAAATATCCTGGGGTTACCATTGATCAGAAACTGAACTGGACTAGCAATATTAATACTGTGGCTACCAGGGCAGGTCAAAGACTAGGAATCCTGGCAGGTAACTCACCTCCTGCTCCCCCCAGAGCCTGTCAACCATCTACGAGGCACAAGTCAGGAGTGAAATGGAATACTCTCCACTTGCCTGGCTGAGTACAGCTCCAACAATACTGAAGAAGCTCAACACCATCCAGGACAAAGCAGCCCGCTTGATTTCTCCTCCTTCCACAAACTTAAAAACCCTCCACCACCAATGAACAGTGGCAGCCATGTGTACCATCTGCAAGATGCACTGCAGCAACTCATCAAGGGTCCTTCGACAGCACCTTCCAGAAGGGCAAGAGCAGCAGAAACCTGGGAAGCCCACCACCTGGAGGTTCCCCTCCAAGTCACTCACCACCCAGACTTGGGACTATATAGCCGTTCCTTCGCTGTCGCTGGGACAAATCCTGGAATTCCTTCCCTAACACCACAATATACCTACACCTGATGGACTGCAGCAGTTCAAGAAGGCGACTCACCACCACCTTCTGAAGGGCAACTAGTGATGGGCAATAACCAGCGAGGCTCACATCCCTTCAATAAATTTTTTAAAAGGAACAGCGATATATTTCCAAGAGACGATAGTGAGTGGCTCGGAGGAGAACTTATAGGCGGTGGTGTCCCCCATGTGCCTGCTGCCTTTGTCCTTCTAGTTGGTGGAGTGTAAGGAGCCAACCTCGTACTAAGCAGGTGTAGATGGAAATGAAAAAAGAATTGAGCAGCCAGAGTGTGGTCACTCAAAACTGGACAATATTCCAAAGGTATAATGACCTCACGAGGGCAGGAAATATGAATGGTTTAAAACATCCAGGTGCCAACTCTCACACTCATCTGACTGAAATCTCTTGCAGTTCCTCTCTCTCCAGGCATCTCCTGGACATTCCCACCTGACTAGCCAACACTCACCTCTGTGCCATCATAGACTCATCCCTCACACACACGCACCACAATTTGTGTGATTCCCTCCTCACCACATAACCCATTTCTTAGATCACAAAGTTCGGTGATCTCTCTCTCTCTGCAGAAGAACATGCACAACCCCAGGGGGAGACAGGTCGTTGGCCTTCCGGTAACAACCACCTCAACGGCCCCTGTCAATTTGTGCCTACCTGGTCCACAATGAAGGGTGTATTGCTTCAGGAGGCCGCACATGTCCGGCCAAGAGGCCCTGGCATTCAAGACATGTTGATAGATCCTCTGTTTGTAGACCCAGCCTTGGGGCTTGATGTCTGTGCCCAGCCCCTCTATCCTATGGAGCAAAATGCAGGTAAAGAGAAGGCAGTTGGTGCTGCTACTGCTGTAGGTTCCTCTGTTTCTTTTGTTCCCCATCAGAGGCGCATGCTGCATTAAAACCCTGCTGGCCCCCACCTCACCTTCTATCTGATCAATGCTTCACAGCTCCAGTGGTCCCAGGTTCGATTCCCGGCTGGGTCACTGTCTGTGTGGAATCTGCACGTCCTCCCCGTGTGTGCGTGGGTTTCCTCCGGGTGCTCCGGTTTCCTCCCACAGTCCAAAGATGTGCGGGTTAGGTGGATTGGCCATGCTAAATTGCCCATAGTGTAAGGTTAATGGGGGGATTGTTGGGTTACGGGTATACGGGTTACGTGGGTTTAAGTAGGGTGATCATTGCTCGGCACAACATCGAGGGCCGAAGGGCCTGTTCTGTGCTGTACTGTTCTATGTTCTATGTTCTATGACCCGAAGCATTGGTGAACCAGCATAAAGGCCAGCCGTGTGAAATTCCAAATTCCTGCCTCGGGTAGGGCTAAAACTTTAACCCAACATTTCAGGTCAGTGACCCAGCTGAAACATAGTTAGATCATCCAGTGAGCCAACAGCTTACATTGCAACTTTGTTAGATGGTATTTTGACATTAATTTGACAGGAATTAGGATATTGATTCCAGGATTTTGTCCACTTTACAGCCAGGACAATAAATCAGCGGCTTTGCCAAAAATATATTCATGTAGTTATACACTCAAGAATTTGTTTTGATGTCTCACCCTTTTGAAGTCCTAGATAATACATGGCAAGAAGATTGCCTGTAAAAACGTTCCCAGATCTAGTTTTGCACAGAGGAAATTCATGCTTTATGTGAAAAGCGATTGCTTTTGAATTGTCAATATAAACACAGGAGAGCACAAATACTCTCATCATCACCCTCTGTCTCTGCCTGTTAGTGAGCAACAATTTCTCTCTGAAAGAAATGTCAGTGCTGGTGGTATTCCTGCGACACATGACCTTAAACATTGTTCAGAGATTCGCAGTCCATCCTATTTACGAATCAAAAACAAATACTATTATAAGGTCCGGAAAGGAGTCCACACCGAGCCGAACAGGTTGAATCAAAAGGAAAAAAGGTTTGATGCAACAGAATAAGAGTAGAGAGCAGGTACTCTACTACAGGAGCCACTCACAGTACATGACCCTCCGGTTTTATACGGCAGTCATTTTCAAAGTCGGGGCCCGACCCGCGGGTGGACTGCAGGTGGGTGTCGGGAGGGTCGCAGTGTTCCCGATCGCGGGAAGAAGTGCCAACGGCCCGAACCGCTATTTAAAAATGCCGGCTGCAACTGTCTTTCAGAATACTAGCCATTCTGTGCATGTGTGCCCGTTCAGCCAGATCTAGCAGTGCGCAGACCCAGAGCCCAGCAAGGCAGAATGACTCCTCCTGACATCAGCGCGCTGACCCAGGACCAGATTCTTTTAAAAAACCAATCGAGTGACAGCAGAGAGCAGGTCACGTGCCCCGTACGCTGACGTCACGTGCTCTGGACGCAAGAGAGATTCCTCCATTTTGTAGCTGCCAGCAGTGCTGGTGTGAGCTCCAGGATCTCGGGTGAACAACGCATGAAGAAGCTGAAATAAGGAACAAAGCAGTATAAAGATGATTTCTTGAGGTATGGGTTTATTAATTGTGCCACTGCAAATCAGGATATAAAGTTTGTGTGTGTTGTATGCAGAGAAGCACTGGCAACTGAAAGATTAAAACCCTCAAGACTTCGAAAGCATATCAAGATTAAGCATGGCGCGTTCGAGAACAATCCTCCTGATGTTTTTTTTCAACAGATACAGTGAGATCTTAAATCATCAGCTGAAGTCCTTGGCAGAAATGTAACATTGAATGATAAAGCAAGTGAAATCGTGAGGATGAAACAGGCTCACCTGTCACATCAAAGGTATATGAAAATGGTGTGTTGTGAAGTTTGGGCGATGTAGATCATGAGGTCAGCCGGTGTGGGTCGTGAAGGTCGGCCAGCGTGGGTCCCGAAGGATGACCAGTTGGTAAAAATGGGTCCCGGGCAAAAAAGTTTGAAAAATACTGTTATAGAGGATATAGAAGGGGTCCCCTGCCCCTTAGTGGGGAGGTGCATACTCCCCATAGTTCCTTGGGAATATCAATCTCCCAGTCTCATTAGTATCCCTTGACCTGCATAACCACAGGTTACGACAAACACGATAATTATCTGAGGAAAGACTTGCTCCAGAGAGAAAGAGGATTATAATGATACATGCTGAGACATTCTTCACACTGCACATGCTCAGATTGTGACATCCTGGTTGATAAAAGGACAAAACATAGCTTTATTGTTAAGTTTTCAAAAATTAATTTAGAGAACCCAATTCATTTTCTCCAATTAAGGTGCAATTTAGTGTGACTAATCCACATACACTGCACATCTTTGGGTTGTGGGGGCGTACCCCACGCAAACATGGGGAGAATGTGCAAATTCCACACGGACAATGACCCAGAGCCGGGATCGAATCTGGGACCTCGGCGCCGTGAGGCAGCAATGCCAACCACTGCGCCACTTTGCTGCCCTGCTTCATTGAAAAGTTTAATGGCATTCTGGTGAAATGTTGAATTTCTTTTTGTTTTTATTATATTGTTTTAAACTGCAACCATGAGATTGTTGTGAGAAAGGAAAATGGTGAACTAAAGGTTTGAGCACTGGGTTGCCAACTCACCAAGGTTGGCCTGGAGTCTCCAGGGATTGAAGATCAACCTACAGACACTGCAGTGTGTAACCCTGGAGTAAAATCATAGAGACAATAAAAAAATATGTTCTTTTGTCATTTGCTTTGAACATTTCTCTGCACCAGATATAAGAATATTGAAAATGGGGGGGGGGGCAGCACGGTGGCACAGTGGGTTAGCCATGTTTTCTCACAGCGCTGAGGTTCCAGGTTCGATCCTGGCTCTGGGTCACTGTCTGTGTGGAGTTTACACATTCTCCCCGTGTTTGCGTGGGTTTCGCTCCCACAACCCAAAGATGTGCAGGGTAGGTGGACTGGCCACGCTAAATTGCCTCTGAATTGTAAAAAATGAATTGGGTACTCTAAATTAAAAAAAAAAGAAAATGGGGGCAAATAAGGCTGTTTGGTTTATAGTCAAGCATCATTTATGCAATAACTCTGCCAAGGCTAGGCTTCATACAAACTCTAGCTTATTTGGACAACTGAAAAGGCCCCAGCCGTGGTACAATATTTGCACCCTAGCCTGGGGAATTTTGGGAATGCCAGTTTGGGTCTCTGCTCAGTTTTTAAACTCCCGCCAAATAGTTCTTATTGGGCAAACCTCCCTGTGGCCTTCGTGGCCGTCATGACATTCCTCCCTACTCAAGTCTATTTCACCCTCGATGCTTCCACAGTGTGGAGGCCTCCACCGCCTCTTCGCACTTGGCTTCAAGTCTGTGGCAGGTGGAGCCAGATCAGGAGGTGTGAAGCGGATCAGAGATCTTCGCTTCCACAGGGAGCGCCCAAGGGTCACCAATGTTGTTTCTTCGGTATAGTCTATCGGTGGAACCCCCAATTCTTCGACATCCATATCGAAACCCGAGTCCTCCCAATTGGGAGAGACAGACATAGGGTTCTCTATGGGTCGTAGCCCTGCACCAGCGATAGCCTCTACTGGGGTCAAAGGAGAGGCCTCAACAGGGCCTCTTCTGAGGTGGTCCAGGTGCTTCCTCAGAACTTTGTCTTGTGCCTTCACCTTGTAGAATGCAGGCCCCGCTTTGTCTAATCTGGGTCCAGGGTCCCAACTGCAGCCACCTCCAAAATTCTGCATGTAGACTGGGTCACCAGTCTTAAACACTGTCTCAGCTCTTGTGACATTATGATATCTTTTTTGATTTTCCTGTTTGGACTCCACCCTCCCCGCTGAATTCGGATATGACAAGGTTAAGCTGGTGCGGAACCTTCATCCAATCAAAAGTACCGCTGAGGCGCATCCTGCCATGGTACGACAAATGGTTGTGTAATCAAATTAGAATCGTGCCGACCTACTTTCTATATATTCGGCCAGCAGCATCTTCATACCATTTTTGAAGGTCTGCGCAGCCCCCTCTGCGAAACGTTTGGTCGGCGGATGATATGGCACCGCCCTAATGTACTTGATGTGTTGGGCGGTACGCAATTTTAATGGAGCTACATAACAGCCATGCTGGGTTTCTAAAATTAAGATGCTCACCAAGAGCTACATTTGGTGGTCCGGGATCTACAAGACAGGATCTGAGGACAACTCTCTGATGATATGGGATCCGGGGTCCCCACAGGATTCTATGGTTCTTCTAGTTTAGTAAGATACGGCTTCATGTTATCAGAGAGTTGTCCTCGGATCCTGCCAATTAGGATCACGTGTTTTAGTTTTGACAGCATTATGTACTTTTGTGTCCAAGCCTTGATTTACTTCACTGATACCAGTAGGGTTCCAAAGACATTTACGGTAATTGTGACCTCTTCTAAAGCAGGCAAAAGAGCCAGGCTTGTGAGCAGTGGGAGATGACTCAAGGCATCAGTGTTGACTATTTGTGATCCAGGATAAGGTTCTAAGAAATATTCGAAGGCTGCCAGCAACAAAGCCCAATGCTGTATGCGGGTAGAAGCGATAGGAAGAATTGCCCTACCTTCTTTAAAAAGGCCCAATAAAGGCTTGTCGTCTGACACTATCACAAAATACCTGCCGTAGACGTATTGGTCAAATTTATTTGCTTTAAATGTTACCAGCAAGCCTTCTTTCTCAATCTATGAGTAGTGTCGCTCTGCATCCAAAAGTGTCATGGACGCATAGGTAATAGGTCTTTCTGTGCTATCTTTCCAATGATGCAAGAGTACCTCACGGTAGCATGGTGGTTAGCATCAATGCTTCACAGCTCCAGGGTCCCAGGTTCGATTCCCGGCTGGGTCACTGTCTGTGTGGAGTCTGCACGTCCTCCCCGTGTGTGCGTGGGTTTCCTCCGGGTGCTCCGGTTTCCTCCCACAGTCTAAAGATGTGCGGGTTAGGTGGATTGGCCATGCTAAATTGCCCGTAGTGTAAGGTTAATGGGGGGGATCGTTGGGTTACGGGTATTCGGGTTACGTGGGTTTAAGTAGGGTGATCATTGCTCGGCACAACATCGAGGGCCGAAGGGCCTGTTCTGTGCTGTACTGTTCTATGTTCTTGTACCGCACCGACTCCATAAAGACTGGCAGTCGCATGTCAGTATAAGCTCCTTCTTGGTATTGTAATGAGTCAATAAATTAGACTAGTGTTTTTCAAAGTTTTTTCCGGTGACGCACTTTTACAAAATGGCTGACTCTCGCGGCCCATGCCATGTTCACAATAGATTCTCCGTAGTTACTTTTAAAAATGCCAAATTCATTGTTGCCACTTCTGTATTATTAAATGTAAAAATCATAAATGAAAATATATTTTCTGCTTTTGTTATTTGGAGATCTAAATAACTTGTAATAAAAATCTCTGAACAGATGCATCTTTCACCTGACTGGATGGACGGAGTTCCCAAACTCACACTCATCCCCCCAGAGCTGAGTTTACAACGGGAGAAACGTGAATCAGCTTCATAGCAATCGACCAATTGAAAGGCAAGAAGATCCCCACAGGATACACAGGAATTATCTGCTGTAACTTGCATGTGGGAGTCCTCCGGCTACGAATTGCTGTCTGGGGTACTTGTGGAACATATTCCAGTAAGTAATATTTGGTTTTCAGCGGAAGATGCAGGCATGGCAAACAACAGCACAAAGCCGGAAACTAACTCTGTAGCAAGTAGGTGCATCTTCAGGAAAGAAATTGAAAGAGAATTGATTTTTCTTTTAAACTCTTCAGTTTTACTTGCAGGTGCTGACTAACCTGGTCGATCAGCTGCTGCAGAAACGTGAGTCGCTGCTGGAGGCTGTGTCGGTGGCAGTGACTGTACCCGTTACCCGAGGAGGTAAGAAAGTTCACGGCATTGGCTTCTACATCTGCCTCATGTGGTCATACATTGTACAGCAGCGAGAATTTACCCAGAGGGAAAACCTGAAAAGCGGTCAGGCGATCTTTGGGGATCATTTTTGGTGACCCATTTTACAACATCCCATGACCCACCTGCAGGCCGCGATCACCACTTTGAAAAACATTGAATTAGATGATAGCAGCTGATTTTTGCTCCTGCAAACGTCTTTTCTTGTGGTGCCTCCCAAGGCCATTTCTGAAATTCCTCAATAGTAGATGTAATGGTGACTGCCAGGAGGCCAAGTTTGGGATGAACTTCACATAATAATTGACTATCCCCAGAAAAACTTCAATTCTGTGGCATTTTGTCAGATAGGCACTTCTTTGATATCTTTGGCTGTGTCTTCCATGGGCGAAGGCCTTTTTTCTCTGTGCGGTAGCCTAAATAGTTTACTTCACTCGCCTGGAAAATATACTTTTTTTTTAGATGAACCCCTGCTTTTGAAAGTCACTGCAAGATCTCATTCATGTTTGCTCGGTGTTCCTGCTCTGTAGTCCCTGTAATCAGAGAGTCATCCAGGTACACTGCCACCTTGGGTAACCCCTGGAGTATATTCTCCATAACTCTCTGAAATATGGCACATGTCGATGAGACCCTAATGGGTAGGCGAGTATACTGAAACAGGCCTTTATGAGTATTAATTGTGATGTACTTCTGGGAGGTTTTGTCTAGCTCTGTTATATTACATGATAGTAATATGTCGTTACTCTTTTGCTCACTTCCAGAATGGTCTGATGGTTGTAGTTCAGTAAACTATCATTTATTGAATAGCGAATATAAATATCTATGAGTTTGTCCACTCTTCTACAACTATAACTGAAGATTCGGTAAATAAGAATAAGTACATATAATGTTTAACTACACTTGCCAACTAAGCTATATCTCTAACACTCTGCTCACTAGTCAATCCTGATATGAAGAGGCGGGAAACTCCTCTGAGTGTAATTTATATACATAGATCTGGTGCTGCCATCTAGTGGTTGTCTAGTACTATCTTACAGATGTTAATCCCTTACATACCAGCAGATATACAGATCACTACAAGTTCATGTTGCAGTTAGGTGTGGCTTATGCCTTGTTTTGTAAAAGTCTGACCACCTGCTAGTTTGGCATGTAAGTCCTTTCCACTTGGCATGGTGTACTTGTCCAATTTTGAGACCTGGTTGACTGAGTTTATAATCACCACAGAGGCAGACTTAGTTATTGGATTTGTGTGTGGCCCGCTCTGTGAATTGCATGGTTTTTATTATCCATAAACCCTCCAGACATCAAGCTCAGTCTTTACTTTCTCTAGCAGAGTGTATAGAACCGGCCGTGCCCTGAAGTATTTTGGTCTGGCATCAGGGTTGATCTAGATTCTGTTTCTAACTCCTTTTTTTTTTTCGAAGCCTCCCTTGGAAAACTTCAAGGGTTTTACTGATAGTTTGAAAAGTCCTCTGACGTCCAACCTGAAAATTTCCAGCCAATCCAGTCTGATGCACTGGAGCTAGCCTCTATACATAAGACCTGGTCCCTGTCCTCGCACGGCAATGAGTGTCAATTGTTCCCATAATTCATAAAGGTTCCTCCAGGTGGCTAATCATGCTCTGGTGTCCTCTAAGCTCAAAGGTGGGACGCCATTCTGGAGGCAATTATATGTCTGTTCTCCACCGATGGGAACAGCAGCCCGTGTCCACCTCCATTTCGAACGATGATCACTCATGAGTAGCCTTATCATTATTGTGGTATCCTTAGTTGTAATGATGCAGTTTAATTGCACCATCTCATCATCTGGAAGTGGGCATAGTTGCATAGTATGAACCTGTGCTTGCCTTGGCTTCTTAACTGGGTAATAGATGTTTTGCCGAGTCCAGTAGCATTGTGTTGGTTGTGCCCTTCTGCAGTGCTTGCACTATTCCATTAGCTGGCACTTGCATTCCTCCAGAGTAGTTTCTCTGGTATATTTAGGGTTATCACCTAGTTTCCTCAATTGTCAGGGAGATTCTATGGAGTTTTGGTTAGGCAATGGACGATTCCTGGATCTTGGCCTTCATCTAAGGTATGTGCTTCCTTCTGCGAGGCCCCTCCCCCCAACCTGAGGAAGCTCCTGTTCGATGTCCCTTGTAGTTCTTGAGCCCCTCCCTCTGTGTTCGCCAGGGACAGACCTTTTTAGGGTCTATATTAGGCTCCACCAGTAACTTCTTTTGAGTGGTGATGTTATTTATTCCACCTACCAATCTATCGGGTAGCATCAGTTGTGGATGGGAAAAATTTGCAGTATTCCACGACCTGCTGAGGAATTCAGTGATGGGTTCCTTGTGTATTAAAACGGTATCTTTGGAGAATGATTGATGGCTTCAGCTCATAGCACTAGGTCTACTCGGTCTACGAGCTCATCAAACGTTTTTGAGTCAGCAGCCTCTGGGTAGGTAAGGCTTCTTATTACGCTGAATATTGGGGTCTCGCAAGCTGTCAGAGGAATTACTTTCTGCATCTCACCTCCCACAATGTTATTAGCCCGAAATAAATAATGCATTCACTCTGCATATTGGGCCCACTATTCTCCAGTAAAATCGTAAGGCTTGAATTTATTGCAAAAAATACATTTCGTATGAGTGACCAGAGAGTTATTTGTTTATTCTGAAGGCTGCTCGGGAATCTCGGTTTTATTCCTCATCGCCAATATAATAACTCCACCAAGGTCTGGCTTCATACAAACTGTAGTTTATTTGGACAAGGAAAAGAGCCCCAGCCGCGGTGCACAGTGCTTGTGCCCCAGCCCAGGGATCATCAGGAACGCCGATCCAGGCTGCAGGTTTTAAACTCCCGTCTAACAGTTCCTATTGGGTGAGCCTCTGCGTGCTCAATAGAGGAATTCATATTCCACAAACCCCACTGTGGGATCTACCAACAATCACCCATGGCCTTCATGGTCACCGGGAGAGTTCAATTATATAGTGAGTCTTTTTGCTTTCCAATCAGCACAGGAGAGCAGAACATCACAAGAATGAATGTGTTGGCTTACTAATAACTGGAGTGTGGGGGCAAGTCATTTGATGAAGCCCAGGAATGCATTTAATCACAGTTGGCAGTTCTCTTAGTGGAAGCATCAATTTCAATGGGACAGCTTTTACTAATTTAACTGCCAGATTTTTAGTGCTTTTTATAGTAAGTCGGTCTGTGTTTTGCCAATTGTCTTGATTTGCTTTGATCGATTGGTTTTAGTTTCTGAAATTTTTATTGGTTCATTTTTTTCCACCACCGATCATAGGAATGACAGTTTTATTTGCCACTGTTTTATTGACGTGAAATTTAAATCCGTCAATTTATTATCAATCTGTTAACCAATTAACAGTGGTTAGCACTGTTGCTTCACAGCGCCAGGGTCCCGGGTTCAATTCCCAGCTTGGGTCACTGTCTGTACGGAGTCTCCACGTTCTCCCTATGTCTGCGTGGGTCCTCCGGGTGCTACGGTTTACTCCCACAAGTCCCGACAGACGTGGTTGTTAGGTAAATAGGACATTCTGAATTCTCCCATCTGAACAGGCGCCGGAATGTGACGACTAGGCGCTTTTCACAGTAATTTCATTGCAGTGTTAATGTAAGCCTACTTGTGACATTAAATATTATTATTAGTTTAAGTGGGCACCAAAGCATGATGGCAGATTACTAGAACAATGTGCTCCATTAGAGGTGTTATTGACAGAAAATGCACATGATCAACAATTTTTTAATGTACAAAAAAATGATACACTCATTCAATTTGTTGAAATCAAAGTATTTTTTCAGGGCGCCTCACCACCAGAACTTTCAAACAAGCACCAAGATGCTGCTTGGCTGACGGTGAGAAAAGCCCTTCCTGTCAGATCGTTCTTACACCCATGGGGTTTTGGCCCCTCCACATGTTGCCCTTGAGGTATTTGTGGGTGGGGAAGGGACCATTGTTCACCTCCTTGTGAAATTGCCTTTGCAAAGAAGGCCTGGAGAAAAATTCATTGTTTTTTGTCAAGGTTCATCCCGAGGAGTTCTGTGCTCAGCGGACTGTTCCCAGGGGTGCATACCAAGTCAAACATCAGCTGCTGCTGGAGGATCAACAACTTGACGAAAGATATAATTTGGCCTGCCCGAACGTCATTGGTCTTCCAGTGCAAAGAGGCGTCCTCGACACCATATTGTAGACAGGCAAATTCCAAGGGACAGGCCGATGTGCTGAGGGTTGCACTAAAGCTTAGGGCGGCTACCGCAGAGGTGCAATTGGGAAGGTCGCTGTCTGAGACCTTTCAGCCATAGTACACCGAATGGCTGAGAATTGTATAGAATCCCTTGGGCAGTATCACACACATTGAACGTATATGGTAAATATTACATGTATCACAATTGAATTGAAGAGTGCAACATGATCTATGTAGAAAATGTGAATATCATTGCACTTCCTGTGAGGGCCATTTTGAAATGTTTTGTAATGTTCTTTCAGATATTTTATGAATAAAGAAGGTATTTGCAAAGAAAAACTGTGGAATTCAGGTACAAGCAAGTAGAGAACTATTTTTTTTTAAAGTTTGGAGTACCCAATTCATTTTTTCCAATTAAGGGGCAATTTAGCATGGTCAATCCACATAGCCTGCACATCTTTGAGTTGTGGAGGCAAAACCCACGCAAACACGGGGAGAATTTGCAAACTCCACACGGACAGTGACCCAGAGTCAGGATCGAATCTGGGACCTCAGCTCCGTGAGACAGGAGGGCTAACCCACTGTTCCGCCATGCTGCCCAGTACTGACTATTTTGATGTAAAATTTAGGTAAACCTCAGCCTGCAGGTGGTTTATATAATAGTTATGGAGGTCTGCAGAACACATCAAAATAAGCCAACGTCATTAAGTACAGTAGCTCACCCAGAGTTGCAAGGTTACTAATAAATACCCAGTTGTACAAAGTATCTACCTATTACTTGAGGTTGCAGGGCATTCCTGAGTTACCAAGAATCATGGGGTATCTTGGGGTCATTTATAGAACATAGAACATAGAACATAGAACGATACAGCGCAGTACAGGCCCTTCGGCCCTCGATGTTGCACCGACATGGAAAAAAAAACTAAAGGCCATCTAACCTACACTATGCCCTTATCATCCATATGCTTATCCAATAAATTTTTAAATGCCCTCAATGTTGGCGAGTTCACTACTGTTGCAGGTAGGGCATTCCACGGCCTCACCACTCTTTGCGTAAAAAACCCACCTCTGACCTCTGTCCTATATCTATTACCCCTCAATTTAAGGCTATGTCCCCTCGTGCTAGCCACCTCCATCCGCGGGAGAAGGCTCTCGCTGTCCACCCTATCTAACCCTCTGATCATTTTGTATGCCTCTATTAAGTCACCTCTTAACCTTCTTCTCTCTAACGAAAACAACCTCAAGTCCATCAGCCTTTCCTCATAAGATTTTCCCTCCATACCAGGCAACATCCTGGTAAATCTCCTCTGCACCCGTTCCAAAGCCTCCACGTCCTTCCTATAATGAGGCGACCAGAACTGAAGAAATGTAAACTTCAAGAAACTCACATAATAGAGGTCAGCAATGATGGGATAATGAACAAACAAGCCTTGGTGCAGGATAATACATGGGGATGAATGCATTGATGTTTACAGAGGATGGTAGATGAGTGTCAGGCATTTAACCTATTTACTCTTGTTTTTGAGACTTGAGCACAATGTTTTCAATGACCATCCAGTTGAATTCACAGGGCATGCTGCACCGCCAGAGATGTCATATTCCTGATGGGACATTAAACCAAGACCGTGTCTTCCCCCTGAGGTGGACATAATGTATCCGGCAGCCATGTTTAAAAGGAGAGCTGGGAAATAATTGGGACAAACATCGCCAAATTATAAATGATCTGATTATGGGAACAAGGCAGTTTACAGGACCCTTACTGTTTGCAAATTGTGATCATGTTTCCGACGTTACACCAGTGATCATGCTTGATATATGCTTTATTGTCTTTAAATGTAGTGGGATGTACTGAGGTTGTGAATGAGGCTATTTAAATGAATGGGCGGGATTCTCCCGTCCCGCAGTAGAGTGTCCATGCCGTCTGTGGTGGTATGATTAGCATAGCTGTCTGCCATTGGTGCAGAACACCGGCTTACCATTGGCCCTGGTCGGTCATGTGCCTCTCGACCGGTTGGTTGAGACCAGTCATGTGACGGCTCCCCGATTGGTTGAGAGGCTGAGTTAACCCCGCCTCCAGGCCGGGGTATAAATACCCAGTACGCCCGGCGGTCGTCCTTCTACTGTAATCGACCGCAGGGCTAACATCTAGTAGATTAAAGCCATACTTTTGTCCAGCAACTCGTCTCGCGTTCAATTGATGGTACATCAATTTAATCTACTAGAAATTTGAAGATGGAGCTCCGGATCAAGCCTGAATGCCTCCGCATCAGCCCGCAAACTCCGAACGCATCGGAAATCTTCAAGCATTGGCTGGCGTGTTTCGATAGCTACCTGCCGACCGCAAGCAGCCCCCCCCCACCATGGCACAGAAGCTTCATATTCTCCATTCCAGCGTGAGCATGGCGGCCTACGCGATGATAGGGGGAAAAAAGAAATACGACGCGTCCATGGATAAGCTAAAAGGACAATTTCTTAAGCCTGTAAACCGAGTGTTCGCCCGACATCTGCTGGCTACCAGACAACAGTTCCCCGGTGAGTCCTTAGATGATTTTTACCGGGCCCTCGCTGTCCTGCAGCGCCCTGGGCCTCCTGGCACGCTTCCCCACCGCCATCCGCCGCTCACGACCTCCCTCAGGCCTGCGCCGCGGGACGCCCCGACAAGTCCGCGGGGCCCCGCTGCTATTTCTGTGGGTTCGCCAAACACCCTCGCCCGGGCTGCCCGGCCCGCTCCGCCCTTTGTAAGAGCTGCGGGAAGAAGGGCCATTTTTCGTCGGTCTGCCAGGCCAAATCGGTCGCTGCTGTGCCGCGCAGCGATCGGGGATCTCCTCCTCCGGGCCCTTCTGGGCCCTTCCAACGCACCGCGCCAATCTCCCCCCCCCCCCGCCCCCCCCCCCGCCCCCAGGCCCCTGCACCTGGCCAGCGCGCCTCTCTGCCCCCGCTCTCAGCCGCTCCGATCAGCCGCCGGCACCGCTAACCCCGCCCCCAGCAACCACGAAGGTCCTGCGGGCGCCGCCATCTTGGGCCCCGGACGCCACGTGCGGGTCCTGGGCGCCGCCATCCTGGGGCCACGACCCGACGTGCGGGTCCTGGGCACCGCCATCTTGGGGCCCCGACTCTACGTGCGGATCCTGGGCGCCGCCATCTTGGGGCCCCGACTCCACGTGCGGGTCCTGGGCGCCGCCTTCCTGGACTGGCACACAAGGTCCTGCCAGCACCCAGTCGGCTGACGACGACGACGGATCTTCTCCACGGCTCGCGGCCATTCAGCTCGACCAGTCACGTCCATGCACCCTCGCCAAGACGACGACGCAAATCCACCTCAACGGGCACGAGACGGGCTGCCTGCTGGACTCTAGGAGCACGGAAAGCTTCGTACACCCTGACATGGTAAGACGCTGCGCGTTCCCTGTCCACCCTGTAAAACACAAAATTGGGTTAGCCTCAGGTTCGCACTCCATCCGCATCACCGGGTGCTGCATCGCGGACCTCACGGTCCAGGGGAAGGTTTTTTAAAATTATAAACTCCTTATCCTCCCCGACCTTTGCGCACCGGCACTCCTAGGACTGGACTTCCAGTGCAACCTGCAGAGCTTGACCTTCCAATTTGGCGCTCCTATACCCCCCCTCACTGTCTGCAGCCTCACATCCCTCAAAGTGGACCCCCCCCTCCTTGTTTGCTAATCTCACCCCCAATTGCAAACCCATCGCGACCCGGAGCAGATGGTACCTTCATCAGGTCCGAGGTCCAGAGGTTGTTGAAGGAAGGGGTCATCGAGGCCAGCAACAGTCCCTGGCGAGCCCAAGTGCTGGTGGTCCGGACTGGGGAGAAAAACCGGATGGTCATCGACTACAGCCAGACCATTTTACGCAACTGGACGCGTATCCTCTCCCCTGTATTTCCGCCATGGTAAACGAGATTGCGAAATACAAAGTCTTCTCCACGGTGGACCTCAAGTCCGCTTAGCACCAGCTCCCCATCCGCACGAGTGACCGCAAGTACACCGTGTTCGAGGCAGATGGGCGCCTCGACCATTCCTCAGGGTTCCATTTGGTGTCACAAATGGGGTCTCGGTCTCCCAACGGGAGTTGGACCGAATGGTCGACAAGTACGGTTAACGGGCTACTTTCCAATACCTCGATAATGTCACCATCTGCGGCCACGATCAGCAGGACCATGACACCAACCTCCGAAAATTCCTCCAAACCACAAAACTCCTTAACCTAACTTACAATAAGGATAAATGCGTGTTTAGCACCGACCGTCTAGCCATCCTCGGCTACGTAGTGCGTAACGGAGTGATAGGCCCCGACCCTGAACGCATGCGCCTCCTGATGGAACTCCCTCTCCCCAATACCCTCAAATCCCTTAAATGCTGCCTGGGTTTCTTCACTTACTACGCCCAATGGGTTCCCAATTACGCCGACAAGGCCCGTCCCCTCATTCAGTCAACGACCTTCCCGCCGTCGTCAGAGGCCTGCCAGGCCTTTAGCCACATCAAAGCGGAAATCGCAAAGGCCACGATGCGCGCCATCGATGAGTCTCTCCCCTTCCAGGTCGAGAGTGACGCATCAGAAGTAGCTCTGGCGGCCACCCTGAACCAAGCGGGCAGACCCGTGGCCTTCTTCTCCAGAACTCTCCAGGCTTCCGAACTCCGCCACGCCTCAGTGGAAAAAGAAGCCCAGGCCATAGTCGAAGCTGTGCGACATTGGAGGCACTATTTGGCCGGCAGGAAGTTTACCCTCCTCACAGACCAACGGTCAGTAGCCTTCATGTTCGATAATGCACAGAGGGGCAAGATTAAGAACGACAAGATCTTGCGGTGGCGGATCGAGTTGTCCACGTACAACTACGATATCTTGTATCGTCCTGGGAAGCTCAATGAGCCTCCTGATGCCCTGTCCCGCGGTACCTGCGCCAGCGCGCAGATAGACCGCCTCCGCTCCCTCTACGCGGACCTCTGCCATCCAGAGGTGACCCGTTTCTATCATTTCATAAAGACCCGCAACCTGCCCTACTCCATCGAGGAAGTCAGGACAGTAACCCGTGACTGCCACATCTGCGCAGAGTGCAAACCGCACTTCTACCGCCCCGAGCGCGCGCATCTGATCAAAGCATCTCAGCATCGACTTCAAGGGGCCCCTTCCCTCTAGCACCGCAACATTTACTTCCTGACTGTGATCGATGAATACTCCCGCTTCCCCTTCGCCATTTCCTGCCCCGACATGACCACATTGACCGTCGTTAAGGCCCTCCTCTCCATCTTCTCCCTGTTCGGCTACCCCGCATACATACATAGCGATCGGTGGTCCTCATTTATGAGCGACGAGCTGCGTCAATTCCTGCTCAACAGGGGCATTGCCTCTAGCAGGACAACCAGCTATAACCCTCAGGGTAACGGACAGGTCGAGAGGGAGAATGGCACCATCTGGAAGACCATACTACTGGCCCTCCCGTCCAGAGATCTCTCTATTTCCCGATGGCAAGAGGTTATCCCCGATGCCCTACATTCTATCCGCTCACTCCTCTGTACCACAACAAATCAGACACCTCATGAACGTCTTCTTGTTTTCCCCAGGAAGTTGTCCTCCAGATCCCTTCTCCCGACGTGGCTGGCCGCCGCCGGACCCATCTTGCTCCAGAAGCATGTGCGGGTGCACAAGTCCGACCCGTTGGTGGAACAAGTCCAGTTACTCTACGCTAACCCGCAGTATGCGTACGTGGAGTACCCCGACGGTCGGCAGGACACGGTCTCCCTCCGAGACCTGGCACCCACCGGCGTGCGGCCATCTCCCCCTTCACCACAGACCCCCCCCTGTTCTTTTTCCCCCAGCGCCCCACCCAGGCCACCCCACCCCCATCCATGGCGTCTCCACCACCAGCCCGGGTGACGGAGACAGTTCAAGGACCATCGCTCCCGGACTCCAGGACATCAGCGGAACCACCACCATTGGCTGAACCAGCGTCATCAACTCTACTGCGGCGGTCTGCCAGGACGTCATGGGCAACGAAAAGGCTGATCGAGTCTATTTAACTTTCAACAACACCATGGACCTTGTATGGACAGTATGTACTGTTGCGAAATGTCTGGGCCAGTGGGAAGCCAAGGATACACTTGTTTCCTTCTCTCGCTACTACTCATACCACCAGTTCTCCCCCCCAGCTCTCGCTGACCCCCCCCCGGGTTCAGAGCCCCCCTCCCCCACCACAGGTCGCCACCCGACCCTTCCACGCAGAGTTCCCATCGGCTGCGAGCAGGTGTGGACGGCGGCAGCAGGACTCAGCGTTTTCACTATGACCGCTCGGCCCATCCCGGGTCGAGAATCAGCGGGCTGGCCACGTGGAGCGGCCTGCGACCGGCGCCGCACGAACCACACCGGTGCCGATGGTGCCGATTTTCCGCAGAGTGGAGAATCGCGTTTCGGCGTTGGGTGGGATTGGCCCGGGCACGGGGATTCTCCGGCCCAGCCCCAGGCTGAGAGAATCCCGCCCCATGTATTTTTCTTTTCCTCCCTTGCTTCCTTCTTTCAAAAATGATGCTTGCGTATTGAAAACAGCAACTTTGAGGCACCTCACTAACAATCTCCTTATGTAGCATTACAAGTCCATATATAACCTTGCTTCATTTTGGCCATAAATGGTTAGATTTTCATGTTATCCATTTTTTATGATGCTCCATATTGAGTGAAAGAGAAATGTTTTGCTAGTTTGATGCTGTTGAAGTTGTGAAAAGGTCATAATCTGGGATGGCGACCGGAGGATATCTGTAAAATCAAACTAAAATGAAAGCCGGTTCATGATAATCAGAGCAATGAAAAGGACAGATTGAAATAAAAAAAAGTTACATGTACCCGCAAGAGGACTCAGCTTGAAAACTATAGAACCTGCAGTCGGAATAAAATGAATAGCTGTCAACACACACACAGAAGCTGGGGATCAGGTATGCAGATTGTAAAATAGTTCTCATGGTGCCACATGTGGCCTATAAACCACGGGCACTAAACCCCAGGCTGGGGTCGCAATATAAATGCATCCTAAAAAGTTGCTGCAGTTTATTTTACACAAACTGAAGTTAAAATTGTAAAAAGGATATTGCCTTGAAACATTCAGGTGTGTGCTGACTTTCCACACATTTTTGAAAGGGTACTGGACTGGTTCTTGGCTGGGTCAGAGGACACATAGTACAAAGAGAGACATTTTCCAACTTTTTAAATCCCCTGATCGGCCCGGTTTAATTTTTTTTTTCTTGTCCTCCTCAGGAAATAGAACAGTACAGCACAGAACAGGCCCTTCGGCCCTCGATGTTGTGCCGAGCAATGATCACCCTACTTAAACCCACGTAACCCGTATACCCGTAACCCAACAATCCCCCCATTAACCTTACACTACGGGCAATTTAGCATGGCCAATCCACCTAACCCGCACATCTTTGGACTGTGGGAGGAAACCGGAGCACCCGGAGGAAACCCACGCACACACGGGGAGGACGTGCAGACTCCACACAGACAGTGACCCAGCCGGGAATCGAACCTGGGACCCTGGAGCTGTGAAGCATTGATGCTAACCACCATGCTACCGTGAGGCCGTGAGGAAATTACCTGGCTGCTGGTGTGTGTTGAGAGAGGGGAGCTAAGTGTCTGATCATGATGTTCCAGTCAAAAGGACAACCTTAATTAACCAGTTGTTCTCTGCATGATCATCATTTTCATATGTTTGTTTGTGCAGATAGTACAAATGGAGAAGCAACAGGTTTCATTGATATTTTTGTTTTAGAGATTGGCTTTCCTCTTTTTTGTCAAACCAAACACAACAGTTAGGAGAACGCTTTCCTTAACGTATTCAATTTCCAAAGGAAATTGGGGCTGAATTCTCCGCCGTTGGGATGCTCCATTTTGCCGGTAGCCCAGGGGTTTCCCGATGGCGTCGGGCTGCCCCACAATGGGAAACTCCATTGACCGGCCGGTGAAACGGAGCATCCTGCCGGCGTGCTGACCCAGAAATCTAGCGCGGCGGGACAGAGAAACCTGCCCTTCATGTTTGGATCCCATCTTTTCAGTTGATTTTGATTGACATCAATTTATCAATGTCAAGATTGAACATATATTTCGAATCTTGTTGGTAAATTCATGACAAAACAAAGGATTTGTCTGTGTGCTCTCTTGAGTTGTGCATGTGGAATCTGTGAACTTGGCCCACAGTGGTATCGTTCGAGTTAGTAAATTGCAACAAGCAAATTATCACATTAATCGTTTTTATTTTATGGATGGTAGGTCTGAAGACATGTCGCCAACTAAGTTCCCTCAATAATTCATATCCAAGTGCAGGTTCCTCGCTGGCCATTTTCACCCACCTCTTGCCTTCTAATTTTCTCCCTTTGATTCCTATGTTTTGTCTGAGTGATTTGCTATTTTTATTGCATTGACCTGTTTACATTCCTAACATGCCCTTGGTCATCACAATACGATGGATCGGGTGTCAAATCGTTTGCCTTAAGAATGTGGCCCGTGACTTTCAGACACCTCTTCATGAGAAAAGGGCAGACAAAAGCATTACTGACGCCAGGGGAAAGGAATAAAACAATTCAGACCCGAGTATCCTTGTCCTGCTCAGGAACAGTATTTTTTTTCTGAATTCAACACATGGGTTAATACTGGCAAAAGAGGTACAAGGCCGTTCTCACATGCAGAGAGTTATCCCCAGGTCTCGAGTTGACAATTTATCCTCCTGACATCAAAAGAGAGAGGAAGTTCAGATAATGAAAAGCACGTGTAGCCGATGAGGGAAGGAAGCATTGACTTTATCAAGGGTGTGCACTCAGCACAGAAGGAAGCTCAGGGTATTGTAATCATGTGTTAGTGATCTTTGAGCAGGATTATGAAAAATGGCCATTCACTCTCTGTAACTGGGCTATTAATCATGGGTTGTGTAAAAATGACAGGTATGAAAATAATACATTCATCAGCAATACTCATCGGTATATCTGTGCCCAATAAATCAAATTTAATGACAAAATTACCAAGACTCATGCAGCAAAGAAGTCGGAAGAGGGACACAGATCTAGCATTACTGAATGGAAGAAGTCAGAGACAAAAACAATTCAGAGAAAAGAAAATAGGTATGAACCCTATTATATATCTATATAATTATAGGAAGAGGAACTAGCCCAAACTTCACAACTTAAACCAGGGCTCTATTTCTCTGAGGTGCAGTGCAGTGGTCTATTTTGTCTGTTCGAGGCGATTGATTCCAAGAATAGGTTCCTTGCTATTCCCCGAATGGAGCTTCATTACTGGCAGGCATTTTCACCCATTGCTCCAATTAAGAACTGACAACTCACATTAAAAGTGTAATGAGCATGGCTGAGTGACAGGCAGACTCGGGGCTTGTGGGGCAGAGTCCTTAGGATTGTTAAGGCTTTGCTTTAACAGGCTGCAAAGGTAAGCGTCCTTTGAAATGGTTTGTTTGGTTTCAAAAATGTAAACACATCAGGACTGAGTTAGTCAAAGGAAAACTCTTTCACCTTTCAAAATTGAATTAAAATGTAGCCTTGATGGTCGATGAAGTCTGTGCTCTTTGATAGCTGATAAAGCTCTGATTTTGGCTGTTGCTGATATCTCAATCACAGTGTTGCCTCCGAGGACAATGAGGTTCTGGTATTGTTGGACTCCATGTGCACTGATGGGAATGCACCAGTTGCACAATTCATAACTCCTGGCAATGTGTCGTTATTCATACCCACTGTTCCTGCTCAACAGTATAAATTTGGTGTAGAGGCAACAAAAGAACTTGATACAAGCTACTCCCAATGTGAACTGTACCATGATTTAAACAGAGTAAGAACATTCAAAGCTGCACAGTGAGCTCAAAGCTTTGGTTCACACATCTGGAGCACCAAGTCCCTCTGAGTCACAGTTCACAAACAGCTTGCATTTTAAATTCAATATGAGGACAATACATTTGAGTCCCACGCCAGTGTTCTGGTGTTAAACCAAGGTATTTACATAGGTATGAGGACAGATCTGGCCCAAGTGGATTGGGCAGAGAGACTAAAAGGTAGGACAACTGATGAACGTTGGTGTATATTTAAGGAGATATTCAATTCCTCTCAACTAAAATATATTCCCGTACCAGCCTCCCGAACAGGCGCCAGAATGTGGCGACTAGGGGCTTTTCACAGTGACTTCATTTGAAGCCTACTTGTGAGAATAAGCGATTTACATTTTCATTTCATTTCATTTCATATTCCAAAGAGAAAAAAAGATTGTAAGACGGGGAAAATGCATCTGTAGCGAAGCAAGGAGGTTAAAGACAATATGATGCCTTATTTGCAAAGATCAGGAGCAGGCTGGAAGACGAGAAAATGTTTAAAGACAAAGAAAGGGTTACTAAAAAGTAATAACAAGAACAAAGGTAAGTTATGAAAGAAATCCTGTGAAAAATATAAAAATAGAACATAGAACATACAGTGCAGGAGGAGGCCATTTGGCCCATCGAGTCAGCACCGACCCACTTAAGCCCTCACTTCCACCCGATCCCCGTAACCCACTAACCCCTCCTAATCTTTTTGGACACTAAGGGAAATTTATCATGGCCAATCCATCTAACCTGCACGTCTTTGGACTTTGGGAGGAAACCGGAGCACCCAGAGAAAGCCCACGCAGACACAGGGAGAACGTGCAGACTCCGCACAGACAGTGACCCAGCAGGGAATTGGTCCTGGGACCCTGGCGCTGTGAAGCCACAGTGCTATCCACTTGTGCTACCATGCTGCCCAAAGGATAGGAAAAGATTCTGTAAGTACATTAAAAAGAAGAGAGCGGCAAAAATCAACATTGATCCCTTCGAGGATGAGACTGGGGAGTTAATACTGGAGAAATGGCATAGCCACTAAATCAATATTTTGTTTCTGTTTTCATGTTGGAGGACACTAGAACCATCCCAATAGTAACAGGTATAGTAGAGGTTGTTGAAAAGCCATCACTAGAGAAGGAGTGCTGAGAAAACTATTGAGATTAAAGTAAGAAGTCTTGCAACACCAGGTTAAAGTCCAACAGGTTTGTTTCAAATTACTAGCTTTCGGAGCACTGCTCCTTCCTCAGGTGACTGAAGAGATATGTTCCAGAAACATATATAAAGACAAAGTCAAAGATGCAAGACAATACTTTGAATGCGAGCATTTGCAGGTAATTAATGTTATGGGCCAGGATTTAGAGAACCCCAAAGTGTATCATGGAGTTCACCTGACCCACAACTTTTACTAGATTGTGGTATGGGAAGCACACAGCCCACTCTACAGGTGTGGTGCAGCAGAAATGGAAAAGTATTTTTTAAAGCAAAACAATGTTTATTCTATGAACTCAAGTTAACCTTTTTAAAAGATACAATGAACATCTTAGCAACCATCAATTCAAATACAACCCGCAAAGAATACAACACTAAGTAATCCTTAATAACTTCCCAAACAACATACTGAAGACAAAAGCAACACCTTTTAACAGAAGCACATTAGGTTTACATTCACTACTGAGAACATTTATAATTCTGAATTCACCAAATGATCAAGAGATAGTCTTTTCATGACAGAGAGAACAGCAGTACACCTGCTTTGTCTGGCTTCAGCTCCAACACTGAAAACAAAACTAAAACACACCCTGCAGCAAACAGCCTAAAAAAAAAGTAAAAAGCTGACAGACAGCCCAGCTCCACCCACACTCTGACATCACTGATAAACACTCATTTCTTACAGGTACATTTCTTAAACACTCATTTCTTAAAGGTACTCTCACATGACATTAAGTATTTACAGATCCAGAGGGAGGGGTAACCCCAGGTTAAAGAGGTGTGAATTGTCTCAAGCCAGGATTGAGACAATTCATACCTCTTTAACCTGGGCTTATCCCTCTCTCTGGATCTGTAAAGACTTAATTAACTGCAAATCCTCGCATTCAAAGTATCATCTTGCATCATTGGCTTTGTCTATATAAATGTTTCTGGAACATATCTCTTCATTCTCCCAAGGAAGGAGCAGTGCTCCAAAAGCTAGTGATTTGAAACAGATATGTTGGACTTTAACCTGGTGTTGTAAGACTTCTCACTGTGCTCACCCAGTCCAACGCCAGCATCTCCACATCATTGAGATTAAAGGGAGACAAGTCCACAAACCATGAAGGCCTACATCCTGGTGTCTTAAAGGAAGTGGCAGCAAAGATAGTGGGGGCAATAGTTATAACATTCCAAAGTTTTCTGGATTCTGGAAATGTTCCAGTGGATGGGAAAAAGGCTAATATAACACCCTCGTTCAAAAGGACGAAAGGTAGAAAGTAGGAAACTATAGACCAGTTAGTTTGATATCTGTCATTGGGAAATTGTTGGAATCCATTATTAAGGAAGTAGTACTGGGACATTTGGAAAGTCAAAACATAATCCATCACATTCAGCATGGTTTTATGAAGGTTAACTAGTGTTTGACTAATTTACTAGAGTTCTTCAAAGATGTAACAAGCCAAGTGGATAATGCGGGTCCTGCAGATGTAGTTTATCTGGACTTCCAGAAGGAATTTGATAAAGTGCCACACAAAAGGTTCATACACAGGTTGGGGGTAATATATTAGCTTTGATAGAGGTTTGGCTAACCAACAGAAAGCAAAGAGTGGGGATAAAAGGGTATTTTTCTGGCTAGCAAGCTGTAGCTAGTGGTGTGCCACAGGGTTTGTCCCTTCGGCCCCAAATATTTCCAATCTATATTAAAGTCTTGAATGCAGGGATAGAGTGTACGGTAGAGAAATTTGCATATGACACTAAAATAGGGGGGAAGCAAGTTGCAATGAGGAAATAAGAATTTACAAATGGATGTGAATAGGTTAGGTAAGTTGGCCAAAATTTGGCAGATGGTATTTAATGTGGATAAGTGTGAGGTTATCCATTTTGGTTGAAGGAATAAAAAGGACACTTATTATCTAAATGGCGAGAAACATCAAAATGCTTCGGGGCAGAGGGATCTGGGTGCCCTTGTGCAGAAAGTTAGTATGCAGGTGCAGCAGGTATTAAGGAAGGCAAATGGAATTAGGCATTCGTTGCAAATGGAATAGAGTATAAAATTAGAGAAGTGTTGTTGAAGCTGTATAGGGCATTGGTGAGATTGCATTTGGAGTACTACATACAGTTTTGGTCCCATTACCTGAGGATTGTTCACTAGATTGATTCCTGGAATGCGGGATTTATTTTATCAACATACTGGGGGTTGCCAATGACAAGAGGCTGATCTAGACCAACCATATAAATATTATAGCTACAAGGGCAGGTCGGTGGCTAGGAATCCTGCAGTGAGTAACTCATCTCCTGAATCCCCAAAGCCTGTCCACCACTTAAGGGTACAAGTTAGGAGTGTGATGGAATACCCCCGACTTACCTGGATGAGTGCAGCTCCAACAAAACTCAAGAAGCGCGACATCATCCAGGGACAAAGCAACCCGCTTGATTGGCACCTCTTCCACAAACATTCAATCCCTTCATCACTGACACAAAGTAGCAGCAGTGTGTACCCTCTACAACGTGCACTGCAGGAAGCTCGCCAAGGCTCCTCAGGCAGCACCTTCTAAACCCAAAACCAGTACCATTTAGAAGGACAAGGGCAGCAGATACCTGGGAGTACCACCATCTGCAAGTTCCCCTCCAAGTTACCCACCATCCTGACTAGGAAATATATCACTATTCCTTCACTGTCGCTGAGTAAAATCCTGGAACTCCTTCCCTAATAGCACAGTGGGTGTACTTACACCATATGGACTTCAGTGGTCCAAGAAGGTAGCTCACCACCTTCAAAAGGGCAATTAAGAATGGGCACCAAAGGCTGGCCTAGTCATTAATGCCCACATCCTGGAAAAATGATTTTTAAAAAGAGATTGAACAGTTTAGGCTTATCCATGCCGGAAATTAGAACAATGAGAGGAGATCTAATTGAGGTATATATGATGATAAAGGTAATTGACAGGGTAGAAGTAGAGCAGATGTTTCCCCTTGTTGGACATTCTAGAAAGAGAGGCCATAGTTTTAGGCTAAGGGCTGGCAGATTGAAAACAAAATGAGGAGGAATTGCTCCACTCAGAAATCAATGTAATTATCTACCCCAGAGTGCAGTAGATGCTGGAACACTAAACAAATTTAAGGTGGAGATAGATAGGTTTTCAACTAGCAGCGGGATGAAGGGTTATGGGAAGCAGGCAGGAAGGTGGAGATGAAGCCGAGATGAGACCAGCCATGATCAAATTATATGGCGGAGCAGGCTCAAGAGGCTGAATTGCTCACTCCGACTGTTAGTTCTAATGATCTTATAACCTGCACACCCACTGACCTTACACGCTTCACAAACCTGCACACCCACTGACCTTACACACCTCACAAACCTGCACACCCACTGACCTTACACGCTTCACAAACCTGCACACCCACTGACCTTACACACCTCACAAACCTGCACACTCACTGACCTGACACGCTTCACAAACCTGCACACCCACTGACCTTACACACCTCACAAACCTGCACACCCACTGACCTTACACACCTCACAAACCTGCACACTCACTGACCTTACACACTTCACAAACCTGCACACCCACTGACCTTACACACTTCACAAACCTACACACCCACTGACCTTACACACCTCACAAACCTGCACACTCACTGACCTTAAACACTTCACAAACCTGCACACCCACTGACCTTACACACTTCACAAACCTACACACCCACTGACCTTACACACTTCACAAACCTACACACACACTGACCTTACACACTTCACAAACCTGCACACCCACTGACCTTACACACCTCACAAACCTGCACACCCACTGACCTTACACACCTCACAAACCTGCACACTCACTGACCTTACACACTTCACAAACCTGCACACACACTGACCTTACACACTTCACAAACCTGCACACCCACTGACCCAACACGCTTCACAAACCTGCACACACACTGACCTTACACACTTCACAAACCTGCACACCCACTGACCTTACACGCTTCATAAACCTGCACACCCACTGACCTTACACACTTCACAAACCTGCACACCCACTGACCTTACACACTTCACAAACCTGCACACACACTGACCTTACACACTTCACAAACCTGCACACCCACTGACCTTACACGCTTCATAAACCTGCACACCCACTGACCTTACACACTTCACAAACCTGCACACCCACTGACCTTACACACTTCACAAACCTGCACACACACTGACCTTCCACACTTCACAAGTCTGCACACCCACTGACCTTACACACTTCACAAACCTGCACACTCACTGATCTTATACACTTCACAAACCTGCACACCCACTGACCTTACACGCTTCACAAACCTGCACACCCACTGACCTTACACACGTCACAAACCTGCACACCCACTGACCTTACACACTTCACAAACCTGCACACACACTGACCTTACACACTTCACAAACCTGCACACACACTGACCTTACACACTTCACAAACCTGCACACCCACTGACCTTACACGCTTCACAAACCTGCACACACACTGACCTTACACACTTCACAAACCTGCACACACACTGACCTTACACACTTCACAAACCTGCACACCCACTGACCTTACACGCTTCACAAACCTGCACACACACTGACCTTACACACTTCACAAACCTGCACACCCACTGACCCAACACGCTTCACAAGTCTGCACACCCACTGACCTTACAGTCACAATTCACAATCTGTACATCTACTATCCTTCAGGTCACAATTCACAAACCTATTATAGGAAGGATATTGATAAACTAGAAAGAGTGCAGAAGAGAATTACAAGGATACCACCAGGATTTGATGGTCCGAGCTGTAAGGAGAGGCTGGATAGGCTGGGATGTTTTTCTCTGGCATGTAGGAGGCTCAGGGGTGACCTTATAGAGGTCTATAAAATATTGAGGGGCACAGATGAGATAGATAGTCAACATATTTTCCCAAAGGTAGAGGAGTTTAGAACTAAAGCATAGGTTTAAGGTGAGAGGGGAGAGATACAAAAGAGAGCAGAGGGGAAATTCATTCACACAGAGGGTGGTGAGCAACTGGAACAAGCTGCCAGTGGTAGAAGCGGGTACAATGTTTTCCTTTAAAAAACAGTTAGACAGTTATTTGGGCAATGTGGGTATAGAGGGATATGGGCCAAATGCGGGCAAGTGGGACTGGCTTAGTGATAGAAACTGGGTGGCATTGACAAGCTGGGCCAAAAGGCCTGTTTCAATACTGTAAACATCTATGACTCTATGTACACCCACATTCCTTACAGTCAAAATTCACAAACCTGTACACCCACATTTCGTACAGTCAAAATTCACAAACCTGTACACCCACTAACCTTACAGTCACAATTCACAATCCTGTACAGTCGCAATTCATAATCTGTACACCCATTGATCTTACAGTCTCAGTTCATAAACATATAGACCCACTGACTCACAGTCACAATTCACAAACCTGTACACCCACTGACGTCACAGTTACCAATCACAAACCTGTACACCCACTGTCCTTACATGCTCCACAAACCTGTACACCTACTGACCTCACAGTCTCAATTCACAAACCTGAATTATCACTGACTTTACAGTCACAATTCAGAAATGTACACAGTGAACTTACAGTGACCATTCACAAGCCTGTACATCCACTGTCCTTACAGTCAAAATTCACAAACTTGGACACCCACTGACCTTACAGTCGCACCTCATAAATATCTTATCTGATTTGCTAGTCCATTTGTAATACTCTGAAATGTAAATCCGAATGTAACTCTCTGAGTCGCTAGCCCTACTGTAACCCTGTGGGATACTCACTTCATTGTAAAAGCTCTTTGAAATTAATCTTGTAGAAAAATGATCAAAAAAAATTTAATAGGGAAATCCTGCGCTCCCCTTTGCGAATATTCAGTTACCCAACCCTGAATATAATTAATTTACCATGCCCACATCAGTAACTGTAATACTCTAATATCTCCCAGAGCTCACTGCATTAGGCTCTAGTTTACTGTAACTCTACTTGATATAATCACAACATTTTCTACTGTAACCCATCGCTCACTACATACTCCACATCTGTCAGAGATTAATGTCAATTAAATATTAAATAGCAAGCTTAAATGTGGCAACAACAAGTCAAAAGTGCCAATGTGAGATTGGCTTTGTAAGCATGAGAACAAATCGGGAATGAAAGTGCGCAATCTGTCAGTCCCACCAGCAGCAAGAAGCTAGGAAGGTAGGGAATTTAATTTCCCATGAGGCCAAAAATCAGTTCCCTGACTTTGGAATGAACTTTCAGTATTTTGTGCAGGACCTTAAAGATGGATTAGAGGCAACCTGAGTTCCCATTGAAAAATGTTGCAAAGACATTTTGCATGTCATCTATGCTCAATAAAAGGCCACCTGATTGGAATTTAGTTCCCCCTCCAAATTACCTTCCCGGCCCGCGAGAAATTAGAATGTTCACATTTACAAATGTATATCAGGAGCAGGCATCAGGCGAGCGTCACTTCTTCCATGACTTTGAGATCAGTAGATGCTGCTTTCACCTTCTTTGGGACCTTCTTTGACTCATATCAGGTGCCAGTAGGTCAAGCTGAGCAAAGACTGGAAACAGGAGGCAGGCTAATGCTGTAAAGTTAGGGTTGAGGAGGTGGTCGGGTAGAATGGAGACTGGAAACTGGTGGCAGGCTGAAGGTCGAAGAATGGGTAAGGCGTTGTGGGAGCTGGACATAGAAGGCAGATTCTGGAGAATAGGTAGAGTCAGTAAGAGGCTGGAAACGAGAGGCGTGCTTAGAGTAGAAGCGGGGCCTGGTAGAGCCGAGGATTGACATGCGAGGCAGATGAAGACTGAGGGTAGGTGTAGGTGAAGCAGAGACTGGAAACAGGTGTTATGATCTGTGCAAACCAAGCCCCAAAATGAAACTTAGCAAACTATCACCACAATTTTCTATTTGTATTTTGAATTTATTATGAGATGTTATGCATACTGAAGTCAGTAGCTTCAAATTCCAGTCACAATTTTGGAGATTGTAAATATTAAATTAAAACATTTATGAAAAAGGAAAAGAAAACTTAAACACACAAGATTGAATTATCTAAGGGTCCATCCTGTTGATTCCCTTATTTCCCCTTTCTTTATTTATGCTGTCAACATTTTGATCCATGAATGCTCAATTGAATGTATCTTTAAGTCAAGCAGCAGAGAAAATGAAGAATTCAAAAAGTTATAACATGGTACCTGGCGCTGCTAGCTTTCAAACAGGAGAACATAGACACTGTGGCACCCAAGAGATGGGGTTGGACTCAGTTCTAATGGTTGGGTGATGGTCAATGAATTGGCCAAAAGACCATATCTTGACCAGTAACAGGTGTTTATTGGGTCTTGCCTGAGTGGGATGATTTGCAGAGACCTAAGGAAAGCAGAGTTGAGAGCTGGACACACAGAGAAAAAGACCTGCTCCCCCTCTTCTCACTCCAGAAAGGCTGTGAGTTGATGCATTTCTGAACCTACAGAGAACCTAAGTGAATGAATTCACAGTGGAAACCTCAAAACTAAAGCCTGGATTGAAGCAAGGTGTGTTAGAAATAGCCATCTGAAACAAAGACTAATATTGTTTTTACTTATTATGTTCACCCCTCTCTTCCCCTTTATGTTTATTTGGCTTGTGTGTGTGGATGATTGGGGAGGAGTTAAAGTGGGGGTTAAGAATTAGATAATAGTTAACCAGTTATATTTTCTGCATGTTTCATTATAGTTTTTGTTATTAACAAAAAGTAATTGTGTTTAAAGTTACACAACTAGTGACTGTAATTATTGGGCAGCCAAGGGCCAAACACTTTTGGATGGTACTTTTCCATGCATTATTGGTCAATTCAATTGCATTTCAACTCTGGGTCAAGGGGCGTTGGAATTAACTGCACCTTAGACCAGGGTGTGGTAACAATTTACACAATTAAAAGCTGTCTTACAGAACATTCCCCCAAAAGATTATTACTTGTTAGACTCTCAAATAAACAGTCCTCATAGATATTTAATCTATAATTGAAATTCCAGAAATGGTCCAGTAACAAGGTACCCACTGCTGTTGTAGGGAAGAGACGTTCCAATGCTTTTTTATCTCCTACTCTGCTGTGGAAAATTCTGGTTTGGTAGCCGAATTAGCACCATTGTTTTCCCCTCTCTAAGGTGAAGCTCACGTTGCAGCAGGTTTGTTCTTGACCTAAGACCTAATTGGTTGAGACTGTTGGTGAGTATTAATCCAAGCTGCTGTGTGACACCCCTGCGTACTCACACACTTAGACTGCCTGATGCCCTGATGAGTGTCAGTTTACAGTGAGCAGATGATGCTCCTGGAGAAGCGCAGCAGATTATTCATCATCTGTAGGGTGTTCTGTGCTGGTCTACACAAATTGCTAACCTCCACCCAGGACACCATGGTCAGATGGTAGAACATCCTCCTGCCATCATAGGGAACCAAGAGCTCCTACCTTTCTTTGATAGCCTGAGGGAGGCTTCATTGAATCATGAGGCTGCATGCTGTTTTGTTGCTTTCTTGGTCTCAGCAGAAGTCAGTGCAGGAAGAGATTGGCAGTCAAAAGGCCTCGTTGCACCGGACTCAGTGATGCGGTGAGGCCATTAAATCTCGTGAGAGGCCTCTCGCGAGATTGGGATGCCTGGAACGCCTCCCGAGGTCTAAAAAGATCTCGTGAGACGATCGCAATCTGGATCTTACCCTCACTGAGCGAGATCCTGATTAACATATTTAAATGAACCATGAAAATGAAATGAAATGAAAATCGCTTATTGTCACGAGTAGGCTTCAATAAAGTTACTGTGAAAAGCCCCTAGTCGCCACATTCCGGTGCCTGTTCAGGGAGGCTGGTACGAGCCATTAGCCTCAAAGTAAGGGGAAGCAGATTTAGGACTGAGCTGAGGAGGAACTTGTTCACCCAAAGGACTGTGAACCTGTGGAATTCCCTCCCCAGTGAGGCAGTTGAGGCTCCTTCATTAAATGTTTTCAAGATAAAGATAGATAGTTTTTGGGAGAATAAAGGAATAAAGGGTTATGGTGTTCGGGCCGGAAAGTGGAGCTGAGTCCAGAAAAGATCAGACATGGTCTTGTTGAATGTCGGAGGAGGCTCAAAGGGCCAGATGGCCGACTCCTGCTCCTAGTTCTTATGTTCTTAAATATGTCTGCATCCAATTCTCCCGAGGCCCAGGAACTAATGTCCATGCCTGGGACACCTCGCCAGGGTGCTATTTAGCACAGATCCACACAAACATGAACCAGGCGTAACCGCACTTGGGGGGGTGGGGGGGGGGGGTTCCCAGGCCTTCGGAGGCCCCTTTGTGGTCGGGTTCTAGGTAGGGAGGCATGCTGGCAAACCTGCTGCCACCCAGACACCATGGTGGTGCCACCATAGCACCAGGTGGCACTGCCAGGTTGGTAGGGGCACTGCCAGGGTGCCTGGCTGGCAGTGCCAAGGTGTCTGGGTACCCATGCCAGGGATTTGAGCCAGTGGTGCCCTGTCCTTAAGAGGTGGAGTGAAGTGGGGCTTGAAGACCCCCGAAGAAGTAAGTTGGGTTTTTGGAGGGGTCCGAATGCCGTGGTGTGGTGTCCAAGGGGGGTATCGAGAGATTGTGCCGGCATTTTAAAAATAGCCCCCCGATCTCTTCCTGCACTGACGAGATGAGTGAATGCAATGTGTGATTGGCTGTCCAGGCACTCTTTAGATTTGGTACTAAACCTTTGACTCGATAAGGTATGGGTAGCGGCGGCTATGTTCTGCTCCCCCACCGCCACCCCCACGAGATTGATAAAGCTGCGCATGCATGCATAGGTAATGAGCTGAACAGCACAAGATTGCACATAGTCAGGCATACCACCACCCCCCACCTTCCCACTAGACTACCCCCCACCAGTGGATATCACTCTGACTTCCTCTTCGCCATCCAACTTCAGAATGGAGGATCCTGCCCCAAGTAACATAATGGAATGAGGCCAGGGATAGGGTTTATGCCACATTATTATATATCATAAATGCTCGTAAATATTTTCATGCCTGTGAAGTCTTTAATTTTCCTGGAAGTAACAGGGCTGATTAACACAGAAAACAAATATCTGCTGCCCAATATGTGCAGAATGGCATTAGTACAGAATGGCTGGGTTATATCACTGCAAAGAGCTGCAAATGAATTGTCGAACTGAATTATTTTTGCTTACAATGAGCTAGAAAAGGGCCAATTTCTAACTTTTCCATCCTCTCCAGTTCCTGAAACGTTAATAAAAGAGAGATTGTAATAGTTTGGTCTGGAAATTCAATCATGTAGTGCATGGTTATTGTGCAACGATGATAATGGCATGCACGTTCATTCAATTCCAGCTATGTGTTGCGCACCATATTGGTTCGGATATCCTTTCGCCATCCAGGGCGCCTGCTTGAAACGGGTGTTTGGTCCGACCGCCTATGCAAATCAAGCATTTCATGCTAACTTCAGCCCCCTTTCTTCTCTTAAGCTGCTTTGCAGGCTGTGATCAGCCTGAAAGACAGCCATGCAGCTGCGCACACCGCTGACTGTCCACTGTGAACTTAGGGCCACAGGTCATATGCCCTCTGGCCCCAGCCAACCCATCAGCGGGATGGGTGTGCTCCAGCGCAACCAGTGCCATCTTGTTGGCTGAGATGAGTGTGTGAGAGAGTGTAGTGTGTATATGCGGCGGCAACTTGTCAGCCTCCCGAATGTCAATCACAGACCCGGTGAATCCTGCACGTTTCTCATTGGAATCGATTGTGTTCCACATGGTGTCGGTGCTAGCCACTTTACAGTCGCTGAATCGGTCCAAGTGCAGCACCAGTTTTGTTGCCATGGAAGTCCACAAATCCTGCCCCGGCGTCAACAGTTAGCCTCAGGAACGGCGAATGCAGCCGCCGATCTCTAGCGGTCCCAGCATCATTCCTTGTGGAACACTACCTTATTACCAATCTGAGTACCTATTTTAACCCTGACTCAAAATGTAAAATACCACATGTGCTGCAGATCTGCAATGAAAACCGAAAATGCTGGAAATTCTCAGCAGGCCAGGGAGCTCTCTGAACAGAGGACTAGGAGTCAATGTTTCAGGGCAATGACCAATCAGAACTGGAAAAAGTCAGAGATGCAACAGGTTTAAAGAAAGGAGAGAGGCAGCGAAAGGCGGGGGGCGGGCGGGGGGGGGGGGGGGGGGGGGGGGGGGGCAAAGCCAAAGAGAAAGATCTGTGATCGGGTGGAAGACAGGAGAGATTAAATGGATTAAATGTAAAAAAGGATGATGGTGCAAGGCAAAACAAGATGACAATGGAGTCAAAAGTTAGCTTGAGAGGAGTCAGCTAAAAACATGGGGTCAAAGGTTATGATGTGAAATTGCTGAAGTCAATATCGAGTTCACAGACTATAAAGTACCTAACTAAAAAAGGTGAGATACGGTTCTTCAAGTTTATGATGAGCTCCCTTGCAACAACATAGCACGCCAAGGACATAGAAGCATGATACAATCTCAGTAAAGTTTGACTGATGTCAGTTTAAAAAATCATTTGCGCGATATCTGGATCTAAAGTGTCTAAATTACCTTTGATGTCAATGTGTCAGAACAGTATAGTCTGTTTTTACATACCTGTAAAAACCTGATTGGATGGTGTGAAACTAGTGGGTGGAATGCTCCGCTCCAACCAGCAGTGGCAATTGTGGCGGGTGGGCAGGCACACTTACATCGGCGAAAAATTTTTAAAATCAGTTTCTTGCAAGCAGAAAAATGGTTTGGAATTTTGTTGTCCCAATTTTCAAGGCAGGTAAAAGGAGTTTCCCACTGAGGAATGTCGGGAACCCAATTTGCATCAATTAGCATATTGTGCATGCTAATTAACAGGTCAGCTCATTGGAATTAAGCTCCCGCTCCAAATTAAGTTCCCCACTATCGAGAAATCAGAATGGTCACTTCACAACAACACTTAAGTGGCATGTGACGAGAGATGTTGGCTTCTTCCATGATTAACAATGAGTTGCTGCTGCTCTGTCCTCTTTGGGGAGTGTCCATAAATACAAATTCCGGGATGGGCAGATTGTCGCAAGAGAAGAAATTGGGCCTGTATTCACTAGGATTTAGAAAAATGAGAGAGGGGAGCTAATTGAAATGTGTAAAATTTTGACAGGACTGCTCAGACTGGATGCAGGGATGTTGTCTCCTCTGGCTGGGGAGTTCTAAACCAGGAGTCATAGTCTCATAATACGGGCCATTTAGGACTGAGATGAGGAGAAACATCTTCACTCCGACGATGATGAACCTGTGGAATTCTCTACCACAGAAAGGTATGGAGGCCAAGTTAATAAATATATTTTTGAAGGAAATAGATGGATTTCTAAATTCTAAATATGTCAAGGGAGAGGAGAGGGGTTAACAGGGAAAGGATGGAGCGAAGTCCAGGCAAAGGTGAAAGGGATAGTGCAGGCTAACCGGATGTCCATTAAGCATGGCATCTGAACCTACAACCATGAGAGAACAATGTGGATGGCGACTTCTTGCCCGCCCCACTCCTGCCGCAGGAATCAACAAGCCCCTCATGGATGCGCATGAAATGAGCTGGACAGCAAGATTGTGCAGAGCCAGCAAGGGGGGGGGGGGGGGGGGGGGGGGGGGGGGGCAGTGGTGGAGGGGGGGGAGGTTTGCAATGGAAATTACCTCCATTTCTGTGCCCACCACCAAACATGGACACCAGAATGGAAGTTTCCTGTGGCAATGAGATTAGAGCCATAAACATTGGAAGTTCACTTCACTTGAAATTTTTTCTTAAAACTTCCTGCTGTTGGGGTTCCTAGTCTGTTTCCTGTAGAAGAACCCGGAATCACTGACAGCAGCTTTGGGATTTTCCTATTTGAATGCGCATGTGTGGATCCCATAAGTTACTGTCAGTTTTATAGCTGCAATGATAGCAAATGTTGACCATTTCACTTTTATTACAACTGCAAAATTGGGTTTGAGGTCTTTATGTAATTTTTGTTCTCTTCTTTCCATCTCAAGTGAAATGTTCAACAAGCTGCATCCAAGCCTTCCATCCTCACACCGTCATCTGTCTCAATCGAAGAAGCAGCCACTCGAACTACCCGACATTATCTGAGAGAATGTGGAATCCATGGCCAGAATTATCCAATCTTTCACACTGAGACGATCTTCCGGTTCCGCTGATGTGAACAGATATTTCAATGGCTCATTGGTCCCTCCACAGGAGAACCCATGATGATGGGGGTGGTGGTGTTGTAAAATTTCATCCTGTGTTTACTTCCAATTGATTATATACCAGACTGAGATTCTTCATCAAGATGAACACAAATCATTGCATGACTCAAAGTTTGATGACTAATTGATGTTCACTACACATTTTCACTTCAATGCATGTTACAAAAGAATATAAGCCATGACCCCCATTATCTATACTGTGACTGTTTGGTTGGGCATAGGTTGATGCAAGAGGCCTATGTTCACTAGGCAAGCAAGTTGGGTGTCATAATGGGCTGCTCATTTCTAGTCTATGATGCTCGCTTTAACTGTTCATTCACAGTGCCAGGTCCCAGGTTTGATTCCCAGCTTGGGTCACTGTCTGTGCAGAGCCTGCACGTTATCCCCGTGTCTGCGTAGGTTTTCTCCGGGTGCTCCGGTTCCCTTCCACAAGTTCCAAAAGACGTGTTGTTAGGTGATTTGGACATTCTGAATTCTCCCTCAGTGTACCCAAACAGGTGCTGGAGTGTGGCGACGAGGGGATTTTCACAGTAATAATAATCGCTTATAATAATCGCTGATTGTCATGTTGATGAGGTGAGATGAGCTGAAGTGGGAGTAGGATCTTGTGGACAACAAATAGCTCAATTGCTTCTTTCTGTGCAATTCTATGGATGAATGACCTTCCTATGGATTCTATTTCTCTTGTTAACATGAGAGAACTTCCTCAAAATGGTTTTTGTACACTACCGGAGACCTGACAAGAGCCGTATGAGGTTACTGCCAGAATTCAATGAGGTTACTGTGAATAGCCCCTAGTCACCACATTCCGGCGTCTGTTCAGGAAGTAACTTCATTGCAGTATTAATGTGAGCTTACTTGTGACAATAATGATTATTATAAGGCTTTGTTGGCACACAATTGCCATAATTTTTTTTACTGAGCCACAGTTTAGTTAGCCATTGAGCAGTGGGCTCAGGTATGAGAACTTTGGGTCCTTGAGCTTAAAATAATGGAACTGAGATGCACTTCACATGGGTATATAATGATGAACTGTGAAATCTGAAGTACCACTTGAACCATACCATGACATGAGGACAAGGAATTACAGGTTCAAACTGACAAAAAATCAGTTGTAGTTCAGGGGCCATGAAGTTATTATTCACACAAATGCTCAACACATGGTCACTTCCTCCAGGTAGGGTAACAAGCAAAAACCATCTGGAATAGTTTAACAAACAGTTGGGAGCTGCAATGTTGGCACATCAAGTATTTTTAAATGATCTGAGTTAAAGTACCTTAAGCAAGTTCTCAAGAAAGACTGAACATGCGAGAAAAAAGACCATGAGGTGATCTGATAGGTTTTTAAGATTATGAAGGCATTTAGTAGGGTAGATTTGGAAGGTGGGAGATTCCAAAACTTGGAGCCATATCTTTAAGATATCAAAACCAATAATAAATTCAACATAAATCTTTTTACCCAGAAAGTTGTAAAAACTCGAACTTCCTACCGAAAGGGGTTGAGGGATTAGCATGGGTGCATTGAAGGGAAAACTCAATATGGTATTAGGGGGAAACGAATTGAGGGTATGTTGATGAGGTGAGATGAGCTGAAATGGGAGGAGGATCTTGTGGACAACAAATAGCTCAATTGCTTCTTTCTGTACAATTCTATGGATGAATGACCTTCCTATGGATTCTATTTCCCTTGTTAACATGAGAGAACTTCCTCAAAATGGTTTTTGTACACTACCGGAGACCTGGCAAGAGCCGTATGAGGTTACTGCCAGGTTAGACTGTACAGCTTCACCAATTATCTCCAGACTAGTTAGTCTGCATTCTCCCATACAATGGTAGATGTACCATTGGAGATTGCGGAGGGATATAGATAGGTTGAGTGAATGGGCAAAGATCTGGCAGGTGGTGTATAATGTGGGAAAATGTGAAGTTGTTCACTTTGGCATGCAGAACAAAAATGGAGAGTATTACTTAAACGGAGAACAGCTGCAGAATTCCGACGTCAAGTGGGATCTTGGTGTTCTAGTGCAGGCATTGTCAAAGTTGGGGGAGCGACCTGCGGGTGGGTCGCGGGTGGGTGTCGGGATGGTCGCGGAGTGTCCGTCGCGGTGCTCCCGATTGCTTTTTGTTTTATAAATTTAGAGTACCCAATTAATTTTTTCCAATTAAGGGGCAATTTAGCGTGGCCAATCTACCTAGCCGGCATATCTTTGGGTTGTGGGGGCGAAACCCACGCAAACACGGGGAGAATGTGCAAACTCCACACAGACAGTGACCAGAGCTGGGATCGAACCTGGGGCCTTGGCGCCGTGAGGCTGCAGGGCTAACCTACTGTGCCACCGTACTGCCCCCAACAGCTGGCTTTTAATAATGCCGGCTGCAAGAGGCCTTCAAAATGGCCACGAACATATTAAAAAGATGCGGCCGCACTGCGCATGCGTGCCCACTCATCGGTGTGCATGTGTAGAATTTTGCGCATACGTACCAATGAGCGGGCATGCATGCACAGTGCAGCCGCATTTTTAAAAATCTGTTCGCAGCCTTTTTGAAGGCCATTCGTGGCCGGCATGGCTGCAAAAAGTTCGAGGAGAATGATGTGATTGGTTGTTTTCTGAACTTTGATGCTGATAGAGTGGAAGTCTCTTACTCCAAGAATGGCGAGTGATCCAACCCTGGAGGGGTTGAAATTACACAGCTGTAATTTCAACCAAGAGATGTCAACTTTTTTAATCTTGATTTTTAAACATTCCAAAACAAAGTGCCTGCAGGTTGTATTTGGAAGCTTTTTCACTTAATTGAGTTTTAAGTGTTTTTTATTTTTTTACATTTTTAATTGTAATGTTTGTGGTGAAATGTAGTGAAGATCCAATTTCTAGAGGATGAAAACATTTTCAGTTTCTGCATTATTTTCCTGTTAAACTTTATCAAATAAATGCCCCCCCCCCCTCAGAACTTGTAAAAAAAAAAGCCG
Source organism: Scyliorhinus canicula (assembly GCF_902713615.1). Taxonomy (NCBI): domain Eukaryota; kingdom Metazoa; phylum Chordata; class Chondrichthyes; order Carcharhiniformes; family Scyliorhinidae; genus Scyliorhinus; species Scyliorhinus canicula. The sequence continues at coordinate 149,759,298 of NC_052149.1, read as the reverse complement.
GCTGCTGTGGTTGTTTCCCACGAACTTGCACAATCGGAGGCGCAGACGATTTTAAAAAAACATTCTATGTAATCTTCCTGCCTGAAGGGAGGCAGAGAGCAGGTCACGCCCCTCCGAATATTGACATCACGTGCTATGGGCGCGATTGCGATTCTTCCATTTTGTCAGCAGCTAACAAGGTCAGAGAAAATGGTGGGTCACGAAGGTCAGCCGACGTGGGCCACAAAGATTGACCCGCGTGGATCGTGAAGGACAGCCGGTGTGGGTCGCGAAGATCGGCCGGGTTGGGTCTCGAAGGTTGGCCGGTTGGCAAAAATGGGTCCCCGGGAAAAATGTTTGAAAAACTCTGTTCTAGTGCATGAGTCACAAAATGTTAGGATGCAGGTACAGCATATAACTAAAAAGGCTAATGGAATGTTATCCTTTATTAGGAGAGGGATTGAACATAAATTAAGGACATTATGCTGCAGCTATACAGGGTATGGATGGGACCATGGGCAGGATGCTCCATTTGGGAGACTATGGGCAGGATTCTCCATGAATGGCCGGAGAATCCACGTTGGCAATGAAATCAGGGGTGGCGCTGCTGTGGCGATGCTCCGCCTCCTACAAAACGACGCACTCGAGGACTACGTCGCACGCCTTCGGGACGGTCTCAGGATGTTACCTGAGGCCCTCCCACCGATACTCTGCCCCCGATGGGCAGAGTTACCGACGGCATCGATCGTGTGTGGTATTTGTTTTCGGGAACTTGGCGTGGTGGCTGCGGACGGTACAGTGTCCAGCACCGCCACAGTCATCGGGTAGCCGAGACGGGGGGGGGGGGGGGGGGGGGGGGCTATGGTGGAGGGTGGGGGGACTGATGGGGGGTGATCCCGGGGGTGCCGAGCCTGGCCAAAGAGGAACAGTATTACAGTATTTGGCAGGCCGGGTCCGCGCAGGTTGCACGTCGCGGCCACTGCAGGCCACCGCCTTGTGCATGCGCAGCCACGCACCCGGCAATTCTCCAGCCATATCCGCAGCTGGAGCCGTGTGCTCTATGCTGTGAGCCTATTAGCCCCCCACTAGACAGGGGATCAGTGGCCGTTTTGCGCATTTTTTTGGGTCATAAAACGGCACCATTCCCACACCGGCATGAGCACTTAGTCTCAGAATCAGAGAATCCAGCCCTATCTGCGGAATTCTCCATCACAGGACACCGGGATCGCGTTCCCCACCGGGATGGAGAATTGGGGCAAAATCGAGAGCGATGCTGGGTGCCGAACCGAATATGATAACGTGACCTCCAAAATCAAGGTCCACACCATGTACCAGCAGCACCATGTAAATAAATGCAAATGGGTCTTAATGGCCCACTTATATCCATTTAGTGGGCCCAACTGCTTATGCTCCATCCTTCCATATTCTCCAGTCCCCGCGGCCGAGAATCACGTGGGCGCAGATCACTTGTAGTCTCCACCAGCGTGCCTCTGGCGTGTTGGAACTTGCAGTGGGCTAAGGGGGTTACCACCCCCAAGGAATTACCCATTTGGCCCACCGCGAGGTCCACCACACCAGGGCCATGCCGGTAAAGACCACCCGAGCCCAACTGATCGCCACCCCACTCTGACAATGCACTGCCTGCCCACCCCCATCAAGCAGAACCCCCCCCCCCCCCAACTGAATCCCTGAAATAGGGGATCCCCGAGGGACCTTTGTAAGAGGGAGACACATTCAGGGCCACTATAATAGGGAGATCCCCCACAGGGACCCCAATAATTGTGGATTCCCCTAGGGACCCTTGTAAGAGGGAGACATGCCCCAGAGACCACTGTATTGGGAGACACCCCACAGGGGTCCCTGTAATAGGGAGATGCTCCACAGGGACCCCTGAAGTAGGGAGACCCCCCCACAGAGACCCCTGTAATAGGAACAGTGGGAAACACTAAGGGATTCCTTCCTAAAGTGACTCCCCCAGCCACAGACCATCCCACACCCAGGCTACCCCCACCCCCCTGTAGAAAACAGACCCCTGTCTGGATGTTTGAGAGCGGCCCAGACATGGCAATGAGAAGAATTACAGCTGGAACACTTACCTTGACACTCCATGGGTGGGATTCTCAGTAGCCCGACACCGATACGGCAATGGCGATCAGGTGGAGAATGGCGCCTGTTTGATGCCGGGTTGCGATGCTCCGCCCCCTCCAAATCGGCATCATCAGGACGTGCGCGTCACGCAGTCGCAACGGCATTGGTATGTCATTAGCCAGCCCACCCACGATGCTCCGCCTCCGATGGGCCGAGTTCCCGACTGCACAGGCCACGTGTGGCCCCAGCGGTCGGGGTCCTGGCATGCTGATGTGCGGACAGTGTCCAGTGCCCGGGGGCTTCTGCCAAGGCTGGGAGGAGTAGTGGGGGGTGGCCAGGAGATGGGCTGTGGGGTCATGGTGGGTGGGTACGCTGTCCAACATGGGCACAGCCATGTTTTTCAGCTCGACCGATGCGTATGTTGGAGTTGTAGGTGTGCATGACTGCAGCGTGTCAGCGCATATGAAGCACGGGACCCGCCGATTCTCCGACCGTTTTCCACACATTCCGCAGGTGTTTTACATGGTACCGGTGCTAGCATCTCACCAGTAGCGGAATCAGTGAGGATTTTGTGCCGGTTTTCCCATCGAGAAACACCATGTATCCTGTGTTGGTGTAGGTACTTTGCCTCAGGAACGGAAAATCCAACCGCACACGTCCTTTCCTGGAAGGAGAGCAGTTGTGACCTGTGTCTGGTTCCCACAGATCCATTTGCTACAAGCCACTCATTGTTTTCTCGTGGTGGTCTGTGATTGACAGCTTCTGCAAACCATCTGCTGCTTTGATTCATTCATCTCCCTTCACGATTCAGTGGCCTAAGTAGTCCTGAGGGAATCCCGTTGTCGGGCCACCATTTTAAGCTGCGATCCGATAGCGCGATAGCGATAGACAGACACCCCCGCATGCATCGCAAAGCAGCCCCCCCCCCACCCCCACATCATAAAACAGGCCCTCCACCCCAGATTTTCTGGATGCCCACCCCCACCCCCATTCCCCAAGTACAGGGGTGACTCAACCCGTCCCCCGGGGCCTCTTAAACAGCCAGACCCTCCACAGGGACCCCCTAAATAGGGAGAACACACAGAGACCTCCTAACTATAGGGACCCCACAAAGACCTCCAAACCAAAGGGAACCCCTCAGAGACTCCGTAACTAAAGGGACCCCACAAGGACACTCTAACTAACAGGACCCCCCCGCAGTGTCCCTCTAACAAAAGGAAGCCCCCACAGAGACCCCCTAACTAAACGAATGCCCCACAGAGACCCCCTAACTAAATGAAGCCCCCACGGAGACCGCCGAACTAAACGAATGCCCCACAGAGGTCCCCCAATGAAAGGAAGGCCCCACAGTGACCCACTAACTAAAGGGACCCCCCGCAGAGACCCACTAACTAACGGAAGCCCCCACAGAGACTCCCTAACTAAAGGAATGTCCTACAGAGACCCCCTAACTAAAGGGACCCCCACAGAGATCCCCCAACTAAAGGGACCCTCACAGAGATCCCCCAACTAAAAGAACCACTCAGAGACTCTCTAACGCAAGGGACCTCCCCAGAGACACTATAGCTAAAGGACCTCCCCTCCAGAGTCCCTTTAGCTAAAGTGACCGCCTCTCCCCCCCCCCCCCCCCCCCCTTCCACAGACTCACCAGAAAAGAGACCCCTGTCTGAAAGCTAGAGAGCAGTCCAGACAGGGGCTGTGAAAATAATTACCGTTGGAACACTCACCTGGGCATACACCTGCCGGCTCATACTGTGGAAGCACCACATGCCCATTCCTGGAAAGAGAAAAGCAGTGGCCTGTGTTGAAATCCTGGAGATCCTTTAGCTGTAAACCATTCATTCATTTCCCTTAATGGGCTATGTTTGACAGCTTCCACACACAGAGCTGTGGACCTTCCTTCAGTCATCTTTCTTCATGGATAAGGAACTCTGAAGTGCTCTAACCACAATGTTTACAAACATGAACCACTTCAAAGAGAGTTAAGTGCATTCCAATCACCCCTCTTCATGCTTGAGTGATTTTAAAGTACTCAGCTGGAAATTGACAGAATTCTTTTCTCTCAGATGGTTGTGTGACTTTGAAACTCTTTACCTCAGAAGATAGTGGAGGCAGGGTCTTTGAATATTTCCAAGGCAGAGGTATACAGATTCCTGTTAGGCAAGAGAATGAAAGGTTATTGGGTTTAGATGGGAATATAGAATTTGAAACACAAATATATCAACCATGCGGAGCAGACTGGAGGGGCCAAATAGCCTGCTTCTTATCCTATTTAGTATGTTCATAAGTCAAACTTAAAGGGACTGTGGGTTAGGGATGGGGCCTCCACACTGTAGCACTTATTTTCCAACCTGTGGTCTTGTCAGTAACAGCTTCCTGGGAGGCGTATCAGTGAGTATCTGTAATCTTTGACTCTGAGAACAACAGGAAACTCAAAACATCTTTTAGAACACCATGGAATAAATGTTCTGGATTTGTGATCCCAGCACAGAATTAAAAATCTGGGTGGGAATTTCTGGCCTTCTTCCCTATGACATGTTTCCCGGGGGGCGGAGACAGGCTCGCCGTTGGTTGCCAGTGGATTCTTCCAGACCCGCCGACTCCTTTGGCATTTTGTATGGCTTGCCCACAGGGATGTCCATATCCCGCCACCAGGGAACCCATCGCAGGAAATCACCTTTGATGGGACTGGAAGATCCCGACGCTGGGAAGAGCCAGAAAATCCCGTCCTATTGATGCAAATTGGAAATTTGGACACAAATGACTTTGCATCCCTACTGTGTTTTCCTAGTATGCAGCCTCATCATGTGAAGCTCTGATCTGAGAGCTGGGGCGCTAATTCATAACTTCTACCTACACACAAAAATTAATTAGCATCAGATACTGTGAAATAAACACGGGTCAGACACTGGGATGGGAAGTTCATCAAACTGAGTGTCCCAGTTATCAGAATCCACTCTACTCTTTAAAATTGTGAGTTGTGCAGTGGGCTGTTCGTTGAATAGAATGTTACGCTTCGGCCAGACCCCAATGTGAGGATCGATTTATTTTTGTTATGTTAAAATTGTCAGCAAAATGTGAATGCCACTAAAGGCAAACTGGATTTTAAAATCTGGTTCCTATAAAATGTGAGATATTATTGGATAATGACAACCTTGTGTCTGAGCATTTCGACCTGGCACGACAATACAAAGAGCTGCATCAGCTGCCGTCCGTGCAATTAGCCATGTTGATGTGCAGTCACATTGAAGGCCCGAAAATCAGATCATCATAGTTTTACTGCAACTGCCAAGAGGAATTCGCCAAATGGCCTGAGCCCCCATCCCCTTCACTCTGTGTCTTCATCCTATAACCGCACGGCAAAACCCAAGGAAAAACAAAGATGATAATCCGTTTTAGAATCATCACGGTTTTCAGGCAAATCGGAGAAAGCCAGGAGGGAAAGCTCTTGAGGAAAATAAACCAGTCATGCTCCTTTTGACGGGGAATCACTCTTTTAAAAAAAAAAGGGTTCTTTGGAAAAATGATTGTGTCTAGGACGGGAAAGCCAATGTTCAAGCTTAACCGGGGAGAGCAGTCAGTTTGAACAATTTCTAATATCCTGCAGGGCATTACAGTGACCTTTGCACCCAAACAGCTCATGAAAGTCTGAGGAAACAGAAGCCTGTGTATCCTGTAGGCCTGTGGATTGATATTAAATTGAATTCACTCAGCATAAGCATGTTTTATTAATTTGCAATACCGAAGGAGAAAGGCAGGGGAGGGCGGGGTGGGGGGGGGGGGGGGGGCAGTACAGTTGGCAGCAATTTAAAATCCACACCACTTTTGCTGCTAAATCTGCAAAAATAATTCTCTTTGAATTTCCTCTGGCTCGATTTTAAGTGTTTATTGCAGTTCAGCAATGTGATGGAAATGTGAATGGAAAGATTATGGCTGTTGAGAACAAGGTCCGTGTTTGCTGAAGAAATTCTTGTTTATTTCAGGAATAAGGCAGGCTGAGAAGCCCTCCTTACTCTTTTTTAAAAATAATTTTTATTAAGATTTTCACAAAATATAAACAACAAAACAATATTAACAAAACAACCATGGTAAAAACCCAAGGACAACACCCACCCAACTACAAAAGCAACTGCAAACAAAAAAAAAACCCAAACAACAAAAGGGAAAGAGATAACACCCGCCACATCCCACGAACCCATGTACACAGTTCTCCCTCCCATCGAACCAGACCCCCCCCCCTCCCCTCCCTGCAGCCCCCCCCCCCCCCCCCCCTCCCCCCGCCCGGGGTTGCTGCTGCTGCTGGCCTATTTCCCTACCGTTCCGCCAGGAAGTCCAGGAAAGGCTGCCACCGCCGAAAGAACCCTTGTACTGATCCCCTCAGGGCAAATTTCACATTCTCCAATTTAATTAACCCCGCCACATCATTGATCCAGGCCTCCACGCTTGGGGGCCTTGCATCCTTCCATTGAAGCAAGATCCTCCGCCGGGCTACTAGGGACGCAAAGGCCAGAACACCGGCCTCTTTCGCCTCCTGCACTCCCGGCTCCACTGCAACCCCAAAAATTGCGAGTCCCCAGCCTGGCTTGACCCTGGATCCCACCACCCTCGACACCGTCCTTGCTACCCCCTTCCAAAACACCCCCAGCGCTGGGCACGCCCAAAACATATGGCCGTGATTCGCTGGGCTCCCCGAGCACCTAGCACACCTGTCTTCGCCCCCGAAAAACCTACTCATCCTTGTCCCAGTCATGTGGGCCCTATGCAGCACCTTGAACTGTATAAGGCTAAGCCTCGCACAGGAAGAGGAGGAATTCACTCTCTCCAGGGCATCCGTCCACGTCCCCTCCTCAATCTCCTCACCCAGCTCATCTTCCCATTTCCCCTTCAGTTCCTCCACCGAGGCCTCGTCTACCTCCTGCATTACCCGGTATGTGTCCGAAATCCTCCCTCCTCCAACCCACACCCCCGAGAGCACCCTGTCCCGTACCCCACGTGTGGGCAGCAAGGGGAACCCCTCCACCTGCCGCCTGGCAAACGCCCTAACCTGCATGTACCTAAACATGTTCCCCGGGGGGAGCCCAAACTTCCCCTCTAACTCCCCCAAGCTTGTGAACCACCCCTCCACAAACAGGTCCCTCAACCTCCGAACCCCTACCCTGTGACAGCCCAGAAATCCGCCACCAATGCTCCCTAGGACAAACCGATGGTTCCCCCGTATCGGGGCCTCCCTCACTTCTCCCCTATGCCGTCTCCATTGCCCCCAAATTTTGAGGGTAGCCGCCACCACCGGGCTCGTGGTATACCTCATTGGAGGGAGCGGCAACGGCGCCGTTACCAGCGCCTCCAGGCTCGTGCCCACACAGGACGCCACCTCCATCCTCTTCCATGCTGCCCCTTCCCCGTCCATTACCCACTTACGCACCATCGCTGCATTGGCAGCCCAGTAGTACCCACAGAGGTTGGGCAACACCAGTCCCCCCCTCTCCCTGCCCCGTTCCAGGAACACTCTTCTCACCCTCGGAGTCCCATGCACCCACACAAATACCGTAATACTCCTGTTGACCCTCCTAAAAAAGGCCTTCAGGATAAGGATGGGGAGGCCCTGGAACAGGAACAAAAACCTCGGGAGCACCGTCATTTTAACGGACTGCACTCACCCCGCCAGTGACAGCGGTAACATATCCCACCTTTTGAACGCCTCCTCCATCTGCTCCACCAACCTTGTGAGGTTGAGCTTGTGCAGGGCCCCCCAGCTCCCAGCCACCTGGACTCCTAGGTACCTGAAGCTCTTCCCTGCCTGCTTCAATGGGAGCCTACCAATCCCCTCATCCTGATCCCCCGGGTGCACCACCAACAACTCGCTCTTGCCCAGGTCCAGCTTATACCCAGAGAAGCCCCCAAATTCACTAAGAATCCTCATCACCTTCGGCATTCCCCCCACCGGGACCGCCACATACAGCAACAGGTCGCCCACATAAAGCGACACTCGATGCTCCTCCCCACCCCGTACCAGGCCCCTCCAGTTCCCTGACTCCCTCAACGCCATGACCAGGGGCTCAATTGCCAACGCAAAGAGCAAGGGAGACAGGGGACACCCCTGTCTTGTCCCCCGGTACAGCCGAAAGTACTCCGACCTCCTCCTAGTCGTGGCTACACTCGCCATCGGGGCCTCATAAAGCAACCTCACCCACCGGACAAACCCTCCCCAAACCCAAACCTCTCCGACACCTCCCACAGATACCCCCACTCAACCCTATCAAAGGCCTTCTCCGCATCTAATGCCACCACTATCTCCGCCTTCCCTTCCACAGCTGACATCATAATGACATTGAGGAGCCTTCGTACGTTTTTATTCAACTGCCTTCCCTCCACAAACCTCGTCTGGTCCTCATGAATGACCCTCAGCACACAATCCTCTATTCTTGTGGCTAGGATCTTTGCCAGCAGCTTGGCGTCTACATTTAGCAGCGAGATCGGCCTATATGACCCACACTGCAGAGGGTCCTTGTCCCGCTTCAGGATCAAGGAAATCGGCGCCTGTGACATAGTTGGGGCAAAGCCCCCCCCATCCCTTGCCTCGTTAAAGGTCCGGACCAACAGGGGGCCCAACAGGTCCGCATACCTTTTATAAAATTCCGCCGGAAACCCATCCGGCCCCGGCGCCTTCCCCGACTGCATGCTCCCTATCCCTTTAACCAACTCCTCCAGCTCGATCGGTGCCCCCAGTCCCTCCACCTGCCCCTCCTCCACCCTCGGAAATCGCAGCTTGTCCAAGAAGCGCCCCATTCCATCCCCCTCCACCGGGGGTTCAGACCGGTACAGTTCCCCATAGAAGTCCCTGAAGACCCCATTAACATCTACCCCCCTCCGCACCACCTTCCCATCTCTATCCGTCACTCCCCCAATCTCCCTGGCCGCGTCCCGCTTTCGGAGCTGGTGTGCCAGCATCCTGCTCGCCTTCTCCCCATATTCATACACCGCCCCCTGTGCTTTCCTCCACTGAGCTTCCGCCTTTCTGGTAGTCAATAGGTCGAACCTAGCCTGAAGGCTACGCCTCTCCCCCAGCAATCCCTCCTCCGGAGCCTCCGCATATCTCCTATCGACCCTCACCATCTCCCCTATCAGTCTCTCCCTCTCCCTCTGCTTCCCCCTCTCTCTATGGGTTCGGATGGAAATCAACTCCCCTCTAGTCACCGCCTTCAATGCCTCCCAGACCGTCCCCACTCGGACCTCCCCGTTGTCGTTGGCCTCAAGATACCTCTCAATACACCCCCGAACCCTCTCGGCCACCTCCTCATCTGCCAGCAGCCCCACCTCCAAGCGCCAGAGCGGACATTGGTCCCTCTCCTCCCCCAGCCCGAAGTCCACCCAGTGCGGGGCATGATCTGAAATGGCAATGGCAGAGTATTCAACATCCTCCACCCTCGAAAACAGCCCCCTGCTCTGGAAAAAAAAATCAATCCTCGAATAGGCCTTATGCACGTGGGAGAACAACGAGTACTCCCTGGCCCTTGGCCTCGCAAACCTCCAGGGATCCACCCCCCCATCTGGTCCATAAACCCCCTCAACACCTTAGCCGCCGCCGGCCTCCTACCCATCCGGGACGTGGATCAATCCAATGGGGGATCCAGCACCGTGTTGAAGTCCCCCCCATGATCAGGCCCCCCCCCCTCCAGAATATACGCCGCATAAACCCCGCATCGTCCCAATTTGGAGCGTAAACATTCACCAACACCACCCGTTCCCCCTGCAGCTTACCACTCACTATCACATACCTCCCGCCACTGTCAGCCAACACATTTAACGCCTCAAACGACACCCTCTTTCCCACCAGGATCGCCACCCCCTGATTCTTCTCATCCAGCCCTGAGTGAAATACTTGGCCCACCTATCCCTTCCTCAGTCGAACCTGGTCCGCCACCTTCAGGTGTGTCTCCTGGAGCATGGCCACATCTGCCTTCAGCCACTTCAAGTGCGCAAACACCCGGGCCCGTTTGACCGGCCCATTCAGCCCCCTCACATTCCAGGTTATCAGCCGGATCAGAGGGCTCCCTGCCCCCCTCCCCTGCCGATTAGCCATAACCCATCCCCTGCCCACCACTGGCCAGCGTCCCCCACTCTGCCAGTTCCCCACGGCGGCAACTCCCCCCCCCCCCCCCCCCCCACCCCCCCCACCCCCCCAGCACCCCCTGCATCCGCCAGCTCCTTCCTGACCGTTTCAGCAGCAACCCGGTACCCCCCCCCCCCCCACCCCCACCCCCCCCCCCCAACCCAGGCTAGGACCCCTCCTAGCCGCGGCCCTCCCTTCATAGCACTCCCGTGAGCCAGCGAACTTCTGCTGACCCCGGCGACTCCCGCCCTACCTCCGACTCCTCCCCACGTGGGACTACCCCTCCTCCTTCGTGCCCATCAGCAGGCCCTCCGCACCCCCCCCCCCCCCGCTCTTGCGTGGGAAAAAAAAAAACAGCCAGCAACGGCCCGCGCTTCTCAGCCCCGACTCCGCCCCCACCATCTCACAGCGTGGGAAACCAGAGAAAATCCCGCGCTTTCGCCCTACCCAGCCCCGCCTCCTCTAGGGCAACTCCCATTGCCAGTCCCCCCCACCAGCTCCCTGCACTCTCCGTTTACCCACCTGCTCGAACCCGTCCACCAGACCCATACAAAAAAGACATAATGACATCACGTCACCCACCCTAAAGCCAACCCACATCTTGCATTAAACAGAGCAAACACAAGTATATTATCATACAACATCCCCCATCTTAGACCCTCAGTTTGAGTCCAGTTTCTCGGCCTGCACAAAGGCCCATGCCTCCTCCGGGGACTCAAAATAATGGTGCCGGTCCTTGTAGGTGACCCACAGACGCGCCGGCTGCAACATGCCAAACTTCACGCTCCGTCTGTGGAGCACCGCCTTCGTCCGGTTAAACCCGGCCCTCCGCTTCGCCACCTCTGCACTCCAGTCCTGGAAGATCCGCACCTCCGTGTTCTCCCACTTGCTGCTCCGCTCCTTCTTGGCCCACCGGAGCACGCACTCACGATCCACGAACCCGTGAAACCGCACCAACACCGCCCGCGGCGATTCGTTCTGCTTGGGCCTCCTCGCCAGAATTCTGTGGGCCCCCTCCAACTCCAGGGGCCCCTGGAAGGACCCAGCTCCCATCAGCGAGTTCAGCATAACAACCACGTAGGCCGCCAGGTCCGACCCCTCCAGCCCCTCCGTGAGGCCCAGGATCCGCAAATTCTTCCGCCTCGACCGGTTGTCTAGCTCCTCGAACCGTTCCTGCCACCTTTTATGGAGCGCCTCGTGAATTTCCACCTTCCCCGCGACGGCCACGGCCTCATCCTCCCTTTCGGAGGCTTGCTGCTGCAGCTCCCAGATCGCGGCCCCCTGGGCTGTCTGAGTCTCCATCAGCTCTCTGGTGGTAGCCTTCAGACTCCAGCAGCTCCACCTTAAGCTCCTGGAAGCAGCGCAGCAGAGTCTCCTGCTGCTCCTGCGCCCACTGCCTCAGCTCCTCCAGGCCTCCGCCGGCCGCCATTTTGTCTTTCTTCCCCCTCTTTTCCAGGGGTGCTTCCACCATTTTCCTTCTTACCCCACTCCATGTCCGGACCATAGGACCGTAGGGATCGACTCCAGTCCCCTTCCCACGTCGGGATTCGTCGACGAAGTTCCGTTGGGGGCCCTGAAAAGATCCCCAAAGTCCGTTATTCGTGGGAGCTGCCGAACGTGCAGCTTAGCTCCGCATTGCCGCCACCGGAAGTCAGCCCTCCTTACTCTTAACATAGGTCCCAAAACCTGAGAATCTCTCACTATAAATGACTGTCTTTCCATGAATGACTGGAAAGATTTCTATGTGTGGTAGCGAGCAGGAACTGCTGCGAGTTTCCCAGCGCACGGCCCAGCGAGGCTGGCAATGTTATTCAGCGTTAATTGGTCCACTTCACAAGGGCCCACATGCTTCTCACCGCAAATGAAGGCTGGCCAGCCAATTTGCCAGAACGGGGCTTGTAAGCCCCCCACTAACAAGGTCGAGCAGCACTTGCACAGCCAGCCCCACTCAGCTCGCTACAATGGCGCCGAGAAGACCGGCCTCAAGATTCGACGATGCTCATCTGTGGAGGTATCTCGATGCGGTCAAGGCCAGAAGGGATGTCCTATTCCCCTAAGGGTCCAGAAGGGTGAGCCACAGGGCAGCCGGCACCACCTGGGATGAGGTGGTGGCTGTGGTAAGATCGGGAAGTTTGACCAGGGGGACTGGCCTCCAGTGTTGCAAGAAGGTCAATGACCTACACCGGGTAGCACGGGTGAATTGACACCAACACCCCGCGCCACTCCCCTGAGACCATTCCTCGCCGACGTGGACATCCACCCCCAATCCAACCCTCCCTTCACACCCCCTCTCCCTTCAACCACCCCCAACTCTTCCTTCACAACCCCCCCCCCCCCCCCCACCTCTGTAAACCACACGTGTGGCTAATGATGCCCTCTCTGTGTCTCCACAGACTGGGGGAGGCATGCCGGACATACGGATCCTCACTAGCTTCGAGGAATGGGCCTTAGAGATGAAGGGAGTGGCCGGGGACAGAGCGGTCACCAAAGAGGAGATGAGGATCCATGGGCCCCACAGGGAGGACCTGTCAAACATGAGTTGTTATTGCGATACTGACTGGCCCATCCTCCCACTGACCGCATGTCCATTCTCCTGCAGGTCCTCCAGCCAACCCATCCCGGTTGGTCCCCTCTCCAGCCTCCCAGGAGAACACCTCAGAGGAGAGCTCCGAGGAAGACATGATTGATGCGCCACAGCTGTCATCCCCATCCTCAGCCAGTGCAGGGACACAGACCTCAGTGGGAAATGTTAGTGGCCAGGCTTCTGGGCCCAATCTGCTGAGTACTACACAGCTGCTGATGAGCATCTAGTGGAGGCAGGAACCCCCAAGCGAGCCAGCAATCAGAAGTGTGCTGGATCCCAGGACCCAGCTGAGTCCCAGCCTGATGCTGAGCCTCTGGTACAGGTTTACCCGGAGCTGATGGAGACTTTAGGGTGCAGTCTGGACATTCAGAAGACAATGTCAGCGACTCTCCAGCAGGTCCATAGCCAATTGGAGGAGTCCCAGAGGCTACGATGCGGGAGATGTCACCAGCAATGCGTGGCATCGAAGCCAAATTTGCTAGGGTGGCGACGGCAGTGGAAATCCTGGTGCATGCCGTTAGCAGCATGAGTGAAGGTGTCCAAGGCATCGTGCAGTCGGTGACGGCCATGGCTGAGGGTCTCGGCAAAATGTCCGACTCACTGGGGATGTGACCCAGTACCAGGCTGACCTTGATGAAGCGCTGATGGACATTTCCCGGCCTCAGATGGGAATGGCCAAGGCGCTGTGGGTCTTGTCCCAGTCTCAGGTGAGCATTGCTGAGGCACTGCAGAGCATGGTGCAATCACTGAGGAGCATCACCGAGGGCGTCGACACAATGGTGCAGAAATCGGGGAGCCACCAGGGCAGGCAGAGCCAGATGATGCAGGGGCAGCTGGAACTCAAATCCTGAGGTGAACCCCGGGATCCTATGGGCACCGAGCGGGAGGAGGGGGCACTGAGTGCCAACCTGGACCCGTCCCATGGAGTGGGGACAGTGGCCACCAGCTCCGCCGAGTTCCATCCCTCTGATTAAGCCACGTCTCGGGGTCAGCACATGGGACAGGGCAGCACGGCTGTGCATGTGCCATCAACAAATACGCCGGGGCGCTCCCGATCCAGAGCCCCAGAGGACACCTGAAGGCTACGGGATGAGGTAAGCCTCCACCTCAGATGTGCATCCTGGAGAAACACCGAGACGTAGTGGTCGAGCTAGGAGGGCAAAACACATTGAGGATCACTGAGGGCACCGGGGGAGGAGGCACAGGCGGGGGATGGTAGGTAAGGGGTGAGGGGGGTGAGCGGGTGGTGGGGAGAGTTGGGCAGCTCCATCGGGAGAGTGGAAAATTGTTGGACACTTGTGACACATTAAAAACCCTTGAGCACAAACAGTATGGCGCCTCTGTCACTTTCATCCGCTGTGGCATCAGTCAGGGCATTGAATAAAGAAGTTGGGAAGTTATGTTGCAGTTGTAGAGGATGTTGGTGAGACTGCACCTGGAGTATTGTGTTCAGATTTGGTCCCTTGCTATAGGAAAGATGTTATTAAACTGGAGAGAGTGCAGAAGAGATTTGCAAGGACTCAAGGGACTTAGTTATATGGAGAAATTGGACAGGCTAGTACATTTTTCTTTTGAGCGTAGGAGACTGAGGGGTGATCCTATAAGATCATGAGAGGCATGGATAGGGTGAAGCGCTCAGACTTTTACCCTGGGTTGGGGAATCGAGAATTGGAGGGCATAGGTTTAAGTTAAGAGGGGAAAGAATTAATGGGAACCTGAGGAGCAACATTTTTACACAGAGGGGCGTATGCACGTGGAATGAGCTGCCATTTAAAAGGCATTTGGACAAATACATTGATAGGAAAGGTTTAGATGGATATGGGCCAAATGCAAGCAAATGGGGTTAGCTTAGACCGTCCATACCGTTCAATATCTGTAAGGAATTGGGAAATGATTTTAGACTGATAAACAGCAAAAGCTCCCACCCAGGGACCCTCCATCCCCCCATTGGTCCCCCTACCTCCCCACCTGGAAAGTCCTGCCCATGCACATCCGGTCGCAGCAGGCTCATGTCACTGGACCCCAGATCCTGTATCTCAGACAAATGCTCATCACGTTACCTGGACCAGGCACTGGTTCCCTCCCCGTTGCACTCACCCACCCTCCGCCCATGGACCTGTCCCCGGAGCTGTGTCCCATCCTCAGCATGTTCAAATGTTGACTACTTCATGTAGTGGTGTTGCCTCCCGCAGTGTCCAGGTATTGTGGTCTGATTGGGATGCTAGGCAATGACTCCCATCTGCCCGCCCACCCATGGGAATCCACTTGGGTTGTGTGAGGTGCTTACTCAATCAGATTGCCAATTCTCTATTCGAAATAGCCTTCAGCTGCACGGCCTGAGACCTCGGCAGTCAGTGGGGATTATGGGTGATCAGTTTGGCAGGGACAAAGGTTGCCCCCAGAACAGGTACACACGATCCAGGGGTTGGAATGGTGGTCCCCCCACCACCGCCCATGCCTCCCCCCCCACCTTCCCATGGTGGCTCACTCCTACGGAGGCTCCCCACCCCCAGCCGGGGGTCTGTCCCCCCTCCACTGAGCACTGGAGTGGCTCTTTGCCTGAGCAAAGATGGCTACACACCTTCTCGGCTCCCACAGAAGCCCTTCCGCCAGGTTCACTTTTTTACATAGGTGTACGAATCTGAGCCAGCATCACCATTTGCCGGGGAGGCCTATGAATCACGGGACGCCGTTGGATATGGGGTCACTCCCATTAATTATATGGAAATAGGGCTTAAGTGGTGATAATTGTTTCTTGCCACGCTACGGCGGGATCGTGATTTTGCCTCGGGGAGCTGGCTGGTTATCATCAAGTGTTTGGCGCCTTGCGTGCTTCTCGTTTTCGGCCTTTCCCGCTATTCACTGGCATTGTTTCACTCGAGCGAGAGCGCAACGAGGCTGGAGAATTGAGCCCTATAACTGATTCTCAATCGTGAATCACTTCCTGCCACCCCAGAAAGATTTCTCCTCTACTTTTCTGAAGGCACTAAACAGTGAAATTTTTGGCCCGAGGCATCGAACCCCAAATGATACTGTTGTACACCCATCTCCTTTGAAACATTAAACACATACATGAGAGAAATATACATAGGGTACAAAGGTTTCTAGTTTGCAACTTTCACATATATAATTCCCAAATTACTACATGATTAAGAAATAGAATTTGACATTCAATTGTGGGGTGGGTTGTTTGGGGCAAGGTGCAGGGAAGCTGGTGGTGAATGGTTTCACTTCTTGACCTGCAAAGATAGAGAAGCTGAGGATGCATGGCATGTGAGCGGGGGGGGGGGGGGGGGGGGTCTCCCTCAGGCTGTAGATGTACCTGCTGTGGAGCTAGTTGAGGAGGGCCTGCCTGATCCTGGCAAGCAAATGGGTAATGTTTGATGCCGGAGTGGTTGGGGGGGGGGGGGGGGGGGGGGAGGGGGGGGGGGGGGGGGGAGATGGGAGGACGGCTTTGATCAGAGGTCTGAGGGGTAGTAGGCCTGTGTTTCTGGAGTGTGGCAGTGGTGGTGATGGTGGTGGTGGGGGGGTTAGGTCCCGGTATGGGGTTTCAATGAGAGGGAGAGGGAAGTGGAGGGGAGGGGTGAGGGAGGGGGCACTGAGGTGGCAGATCATGGCGGACAGGGTGGTGGGGGGGGGGGGGGGGTTTAATGGAAATAAAAACACTTATTCCTAAATTCATCAGCCCTTGCCATGTTTTGGGTGGTGGGTATCCGAATACCAGGAAATTCAAACAGTCAGCTTTCTATTTAAAATGGTGCATGAATATAAAGCCCACAGCCTCTTATAAAATTGTCAACTTGGAATCCTAGAATTATAGAATTTACAATGCAGAAGGAAACCATTCGGCCCATCGAGTCTGCACCAGCCCTTGGAAAGCGCACCCCACTTAAGCCCACACTTGCGACATATCCCCATAACACCACCTAACCTTTTTAGACACTAAGGGCAATTTAGCATAGCCAATCCATCTCAACGTGCCTTTGTAAAAGTTCCTGTAATAACCCCGAGTACCTCATGTTATTCTCTATGTGCTGTAAGCACTGCTGTGATTACGAAGCAGGGAGCCCCCTGACTGAACATGAGCAAGCAATGCCACAGAATATCTTCATGCGCTTTTGTAACTGAATTGAAGAATGAACAAAATGCCCCAAATGTGCTCAGCTGCCTCTCGGCCCTGGTGACAGTTGGTAATAACCGGGTCTCTTCAAGCAAACAAAGGAGCCCTGTTGACTTATATTTGGTTGCAGCTGATCGCGTTTTTGTCAATGTTAAACATTAAAAAATTGTGAATTTCTTGGCTTGGTTTCCTCCCTGCCTGTCCCGTCTCTTCCATGTGAAATCGTCTGGACACACTACTGGAAGATATTGTGCTCATTCTGCCAACTGGAACAGCCTGAAAGAACTTTTGGGCTTCTCACGCAGAGAACTTCCAGACAATCCATCGCCTCATGTCAACTGCTTTCAGAGGGACGCCCAAAGTTGCCAACTTGAATTCGTTTCAATATAAACCAGTCATCACAAACTGGACCTCATGATCCCAGAATTCTGATGCTGATTACTCATGATTTTAACACCATCACAGATTTCCAATAATTTGGTTTCTTGCCCAACTAAACACTAACTGCCTGGCCCTGTTGTCTGGTATATTTTTCTTTGCCGATTTTTCTTTCTTTTTTTATTCATTTACTGGACGTGGGCGTTGCTGGCTCGGCCAGCATTGATTGCCCATCCCTAATTGCCCTTCCAAAGGTAGTGGTGAGCTGCTTTCTTGAACCGCTGCAGTCCCTGTGGCGTAGGTACACCTACAGTGCTGTTCGGGAAGAAGTTCCAGGATTTTGACCCAGTGACAGTGAAGGGACGGTGATATATTTCCAAGTCAGGATAGTGAGTGACTTGGAGGGGAGATTCCAGCTGGAGGTTTTCCCATGTATCTGCTGTCCTTGTTCTCTACATGGTAGTGGTCATGTGTTTGGAAGGTGCTGCCTACGCAGCTTTGGTGAGTTTCTGCAGTGCACCGTATAGATGATGCACACGGCTGATACTGTTCATCGTTGGTGGAGGGAATGAATATTTGTCGATGGGATGCCAATCAAGTGGGCTACTTTGTCCTGGATTGTGTTGAGATTCTTGAGTGCTGTTGGAGCTGCAGGCAAGTGGAGAGGCAAGTGGAGAGTAGTCCCTTACACGCATTACTTGTGTCATGTAGATGGTGAACAGGCTTTGAAGAGTCATCAGGTGAGTTAGTCGCTGCAGGATTCCTAGCCTCTGACCTGCGTTTGTAGCCACAGTATTTATATGGCTAGCTCAGTTCAGTTTCTGGTCAATGGTAACCCCCAGGATGTTTTTGGGGGCGGATTCAGCGATAGTAATGCCATGGAACTCCAATGGCCGATATTTAGATTCTCTTTTGTGGGAGATGCCCATTGCTTGGGAATTGTGTGACATGAGTGTTACTTGCCACTTGTCAGTCGAAGCTTGGATATTGTCCAGGTCTTGCTACATTTGGACGTGGACTGCTTCTGAAGGTGCTGACTCATGTAATCAATGGGCGCCGGTCACTCTTTGATATCTGACTCCAAAGGCCATTCTTAATAAGTCCGCCTGGATGGTGATTTAAGGTTATTTAGCTATGGAAGGCACCATGACTCAGACCAATTGTTCCTGATCCAACATCTAGAGCCGTGCACTATTCCAGCAGATGGCACTGGAAAGCGTGCAAACTGATTTCCCCCTCCTCCACCTCTGTCCCTTCACTGTACAAAATAACCTATCTCTGCTGTCAGCTTAGCTGAGATCAGTTCAATTCACAAGAACACACAAGAAATAGAAGCAGGAGTCAGCCACCAGGCCATTCAAGCTTGCCCCACCATTCAATATGATCATGTTTAATCTATGTCGACCTTAAATCCTTTTCTGTGCCATTTGCCCATAGCCCTCTATTCTTCGGTCTATCAAATATTTATCCAAATCCACTTTATATACTTCTACTGATCCAGCATCCACCATCCTCCAGGGCAGAGAATTCCAGACATTCACCATCCTCTGTGAGAAAAATATTTCTATGTCTCTCAGTTTTAAATGACCGGTCCTTTATCTTGTAACTAGGTTCTCTTGTTCGAGACTCTCCCACTGATGAAAACATCTCACCATTTACCCTGTCAAGAAGCCCCTAAGGGTCTTATATGTTTTAATAAGGTCACCCCTCACTCTTCTAAACTCAAAAAAATACAGACACAGAGGGCTGGATTCTTCATCGGTGGGATCCTCCGTTTTGCCAGCAGCGAACTCATGCCCGCGGATTTCCCAACGGCGTGGGGGTGCCCACAATGGGAAACCCCCATGGTTTGGCAACTGCTCGGCCCAGGACCGCAAGAGACTTCAGAGAGTCATGAACACAGTAAAGTCCATCACACGAACCTGCCTCCAATCCAGTGACTCCATCTACATCTCCCGCTGCCTGGGGAAAGTGGGCAGCTTCATCAAAGACCCCTCCCACCCGGCTTCCTCATTCTTCCAACTTCTTCCATGGGGCAGGAGATGCCGAAGTCTAAGAACACGCACAGACTCAAAAACAGCTTATTCCCCACTGTTACCAGATTCCTAAATGACCCTCTTATGGACTGACCTGATTAACACTACACCCCTGTATGCCTCATCTGATGCCAGTGCTTATTTAGTTACATTGTATACCTTGTGTTGCCCTATTATGTATTTTCTTTTCTTCCCTTTTCTTCCCATGTACTTAATGATATGTTGAGCTGCTCGCAGAAAAATATGTTTCACTGTACCTCGGTACACGTGACAATAAACAAATCCAATCCAAATCCAATCCAATCCAAACCCCACTGGTCAGCTGCCGGGACGAAGAATTGTTGCTCGTTGTGCTTTTACTTAATTGCTCTGTTTTAATAACCTTTGCTCTAGAGTCGCCAGGTATCTTTCTGATACCACCATGAGGTTCAAAGCCAAGTGCTGATCACTAAATCAATTAATTGGACCAAGTCCCAATCGGTTCTATCGATTTCTCCAATACTGGAGCTGTTCCCTGATAGTTGGGCAGGCCCTATGTGTCCGTTGGCCTTCCTTTGTCCTGGCTCCCGCTGTCGCCGGGGAGCCTGGTTTGGTCCCGATTGCTTCAATGTTTCTAATTGTTTCTGGGGATTGCTCATTAGTATGGCTATTAGTTTCGGTTCTGTCTGGGTTCTGCAAGTCTTAATACACAGGAAACCTTGCACCTGCTTGTTTTCCTGTGCTGGCCAATTTTCCCTGCATTCTTTGCGGGCATCCATTTTGGAATCGGGAAGTGGCCACCCCAGGTGGCTACAGAATTCCATTGCCAGCAGGAGCGCACTGCACCAGAAAATGGGTGCGGCGGGACAGAGAAACCCGCCCAGAATATTTAGCCTCTCCTGGTTGGACAACTCTCTCATCCCAGGAATTAGCCTGGAGAATCTCCTTTGGACTGCCTCGAATGTTACTATATCCTTTTTTAGGTAAGGGAACCACAACTGTCGGCAGCATTCCAGGTGAGGCCTCACCAGAGCCCTGTACATTTGCAACAAAACCACCCCTATTTTTAAACTCCAACCCGTTTGCAATAAAGGCCAAAATGCCGTTTGCCTTCTGAACTACTTGTTGGACCTGCCTGCTAGCTTTTTGTGATTCTTGTACTAAACAGCTAGGTCCCTCTGTACTTCACTCACCTGCAGTCTCTGTCTGTTAGATAATGATCTGCCTTTTGATCCCTCCTACCGAAGTGCTTGATGTCACACTCCCCCACACGAAACTCCATTTGCCAGGTTTTCGCCCAGTCGTCCAATCTATCTATATCCCATTGCAGAATTACACTATCCTCATCACAACATGCCCTTCCACCTATTTCCATACCATGGGCAAATTTGTAAACCTTTCATTCTGTTCCTTCCTCCAGGTTATTCATGTAAATAGTGAACAATTGTGGACCAAGAACTGATCCTTGCGGTACTCCACTCTGAAAAGGACCACAAATGTTGTGAGAGATGTTATGGCCTGCATGGTTTGCCACCACACTACTGGGCACATTTACTCAACAAGGCATGTTGGGTGGGAATGGATATATTATGGTTCAGAGTAATTTGGCTCTCCGGTGTGTACATTCTGGTATTTTATGCCTGAAATAATATGCCTCACACTACCAGTAGTGCTGTCAGCTGTTTGTTATTTGTACAATTTTCAATTCCTGGTTGCGCATCCTGGCTGTGGTCTGACGTATACCACCTCCTCATTTCTTTTCCAAGTTTGGCACTGATTGACAAATACGCTGCCAGATATATAAAGTCAGCCCATCATTCTTTGCCATCAAATATATTCAACACCACCTAACAAAACTGTTTCCTGACCCCTGCTCCTTGTGCCATTCCCTGGGGCAGATTAAAACAAAAGGTAACCTTTGTCTAGATTGTGCCCTTATTTCGATGGGCTGTGCCACAATTCATATGCACACATGCATAGCAAAATAATGAAGGGGGCCTTTTCTCAGACCAATATCTGAGTCTGAACAAACAGCTGACAGGGCAGGAAATTTGGCCAAAAAACAATTACTTGATTTGTATGATTGCTTTACTCCATAAACAAAGGGGGTTGGATTCATCCAAATCCACAGCATGCAAGTTGGACCAAGGTTTGGTTTTCTTTTTCCACGTGAAACTATTTTTGTGGTTCACTCATTTTCCTGACATGGAATTTTTCCCTTTCGTGGCGCTGATGGAAGTTGGGAGGGGCAGGGTGGGGTGGGTTGGGAGGATTGCGTGGAGACATTTAAATTAAATATCTCCCATTCCAGTGGATGGTGACTTGTTGTTCCATCAATGATCTCTGGCTTGCACTATACCATGATTTCCTCAGTTTTCGACTGTGGTCTCTGTGGGTTTCATTAAAAAGTAATTTGCTTTCCTTTGGGAAGGGAATATGAGTTACAGGAGCTGTGGCTTACTTTCAACACTCCCACACCTTGTGCAAGTGATGGAATTATCAACCAATTTTCCTGTCTGTCTCCAGAAAACCAGGTGGTTAAGGAGAGAACTGGATTGAAGTATATAAAATCCTGAACAGTCGTGACAAGGTGGACGTGGAGATGTTTCCTCGTGTGGTTGAGTCCAGAACTATGGGGCACTATTTTTAAGACAATGATGAGGAGAATTATTTTTCCTACCTCAGAGGCTTGTGCAACATGGGCAGCACGGTAGCATGGTGGTTAGCACTATGACTTCACAGCGCCAGGGTTCCAGGTTCGATTCCCGGCTTGGGTCACTGTCTGTGTGGAGTCTGCACGTTCTCCCTGTGTCTGTGAGGGTTTCCTCCGGGTGCTCCGATTTCCTCCCACAAGTCCCGAAAGACATGCTGTTTTTCAGTGTACCCGAACAGGCGCCAGAATGTGGTGACTAGGAGCTTTTCACAGTAACTTCATTGCAGTGTTAATATAAGCTTACTTGTGACAATAAAGATTATTTATTTATTTATAATTATCGAACACTGTGCCTCAGAAGGCAGTTGAGGTGGATTTTCTTGAATGAGTACTGGATCGGAAAGGATGTGGCATTTACCTGGGAATCGGAAAAAACAGTGATAGAATGTGACAAAGGTACTGAGTTAAACAACTGAGAACACTTCATTGGCCTGTTTTTTTTAATGCCCTCAGCATTGACTGACAAGTCCACTAAGTTACTGATGTTCTCTTCCATGTAGCTCTGTCTGCAATGGCGTATCTTGAAGAGTACATTCTCTTTGCCTGCCATTTTGTTTGTTTCCACCATTCAGTGGAAAAAAAATATATGAAATGAAAATCGCTTATTGTCACGAGTAGGCTTCAATGAAGTTACTGTGAAAAGCCCCTAGTCGCCACATTCCGGCGCCTGTCCGGGGAGGCTGGTACGAGAATCAAACCGTGCTGCTGGCCTGCCTTGGTCTGCTTTAAAAGCCAGCGATTTAGCTGAGTGAGCTAAACCAGCCCATATATATATATGTATTGTGTTGAGGAAGGCAGAGTGGTTCAAGTTAATTTAATTTTTTAATATGACTCTTGGTGCTTAGATGTCTGGATTGACGTGGCTAAAAGGTCAGCATTTTGGATTTGTTGTATAATACTCATTTGTAATTGTAAGTTAAACAGCTGGGTTAAAAAGGGGTTAGAATGTAGTGATTTTGGAAAAAAATGTACAAAGTAGAAAAAAAATGTGCTGTTACCGAGCGACAATGGTCAAGTGACACAGAGACAGAAAGAAAAACAAAGGACCGTTCAATGTGTGTCTCCGTCCCGCCACATCCCGGCAGCCGTCCAATGCGGCTTCCCATTGTGGGCACCCCCACACCGTTGAGAAATCCGTGAATGTGAGTGCACTGCCGGCGAAGCGGAGGATCCCGCCGATGGAGAATCCCACCCAGGGATTTTTCAGCTCTCTGAAGAAAGAGAAGTACAAGGCAAGTGAAACAGTAGTGAAGTGACTCGTCTATTATTGGACTCAGTAACATGATCAATTGCTATTGGGATCCGACTTGTCCAGTATTACCATCAGCCAGGACCATAACAAAGCTGGGACTCTTGCATAATCGAAAGTCCTTGAATTCAGGAGGGTTCTGTGAATCCTTAAAGAAAATATTGCATGGTGGTCCTCGGCAGAGGAACAGGATTTGCTGTGAAGCACATTACACTGGTTGGAACTCGAAAATTGCTTTGACTGCTGCCAAAGCTTCTCTGGGAGTAGAAAATGTAACAGTGGATTATTTGAAATCCTTGACTAAAGCTTTACAAAAGAATTATCAGACAAATTGAAGGCAGAGATCACGTCAGGATGATGTGATTAAAGTAATTACTCAGCATTTAGAATTAATTCTTTTAAAATGTAGAGAACCCAATTATTTTTTTCCAATTAAGAGGCAATTTAGTGTGTTCAATACCCTGCACATTTTTGGGTTGTGGGGGTGAGACCCACGCAGAGAATTTGCAAACTCCACACGGACAGTGACCCGGGGCCGGGATCGGACCTGGATTCTCAGTGCCGTGAGGCAGCAGTGCTAACCACTGCGCCACCGTGCCACCCCCATTTAGAATTAAAAAGAGAGAAACCAGAAACTGGCATGTCACAGCTAGAGTTAGCAAAAATTCAGTTGCAAGTGAAGCAACTTGACATAGAAAAAGAAAAAGAGATAAAGAACTCCAAAAACAAAGGAAAAATAAATTGCTAAAGCTTGAAAAGGCAAAAGAAAAAGAATGAGGAAAAGGAATGGAAATGAAGAAGCTGAAACATGACAACCAGAGAGAGGGGGAGGGAGATATGGAAAGTAATAGGGAGCTTCAAAGACAGAAGGAACTCAGACAGTATGAACTAAGTAAAGAAAAACTTAGATGAAGGAAATGAAGGGGAGATAATTGGTTCAGAGGATGAATTTAATTCCACTGCAAATTTTGATGTAATGAAAAATCTTCATTTAGTGCTAAGTTTGCAGAGGATGGAGATGAGGAATATTTCACTTCATTTGAAAAGATAGCTGTGAAGTTGTAATGGCCAAAGGATGCTTTTTAAAATTTTCTTTAAATTTAAAGTACCCAATTCTTTTGTCCTAATTAAGGTGAAATTTAGCGTGGCCAATCCACCTACCCGACACATCTTTGGGTTGTGGGGGTGAGACCCACGCAGGCAATGTGCAAATTCCATATGGACAGTGACCCAGAGCCAGGATTGAAGTTGGGTCCTCAGCGCCATGAGGCAGCAGTGCTAACCACTATACCACCATGCCACCCTGGCCAAAGGATTCTTGGACCTTAATGTTACAAAGTGTCCTGACAGGTACAGCTATGAATGTATCCACTACTATGTCAAAAATCAGCAGACTATGAAGTGGTTAAAAAGGCGATACGCAATGCTTACAGGCTTGTCTCTGAAGCATATCAGTTGAAATATTGAACTTAACAAAAAAGACCAGATGAAACGTTTGTAGAATTTGCTGGGGAAAAAAAGAAATGCTGTTGGACTGGTGGTTTTGATCACTGAAGTTAGAGAGAAAAAATTGAGAACATGAGGGAAATTATGATTATGGAAGATTTCCAAAGTAGCATTCCAGGAACCATTAAGGCTTATTTAGATGCGCATCAAGTATCAAAGATCCGCGGAGAGGCAGTTTTGGTTGATACTTATGATTTCTCACACAGACAGTTACATGTGGGGAAATGTTCACATGGGAATCGATAGAGAAATTGGAGAAATAGAAAATCTGGTGATGGAAATAGTTCTGGGGAACAGTCAGAAAGGATATCAAAATAATAAAGGAGATAGGCTAGAATCTAAAAGTGATACAAAGAAAACAGTACACATACATAGATACATACATAGAAGGTAGGAGCAGGAGGAGGCCTTTTGGCCCTTCGTGCCTGCTCTACCATTCATCACGATCATGGCTGATCATCCAACTCAATAGCCTAATCCTGCTTTCTCCCCATAGCCTTTGATCCCATTCTCCCCAAGTGCTATATCCAGCCGTTTCTTGAATATATTCAAAGTTTTGGCATCAACTACTTCCTGTGGTAATGAATTCCACAGGCTCACCACTCTTTGTTTGAAGAAGTGTCTCCTTATCTCTTTCCGAAATGATTTACCCTGAATCCTCAGGCTGTGACCCTTGGTTCTGGACCCATCATTGGTAACATCTTCCCGGCATCTACCTTGCCTAGTCCTGTTAGAGTTTTATAAGTCTCTATGACATCCCCCTCATTCTTCTGAACTCCAGCAAGAACAATCCTAACCTAGTCAATCTCTCCTGATATGTCAGTCCTGCCATCCCTGGAATCAGTCTGGTAAACCTTTGCTGCACTCCCTCAAGAATGAGAACATCCTTCCTCAGAGAAGAAGACCAAAACTACACACAATACTCCAACTGGATGATTCCATTGCAATAAAACTGGACATACTAAAGTTAATTGCTGGAAATTAATTGGGTTACTTATTGCAGTAATAAGGACATCTGAAGGCGGCACAGTAGCACAGTGGTTAGCACTGTTGCTTCACAGCTACAGGGTCCCATGTTCGATTCCCGGCTTGGGTCACTGACTGCAGGGTTTGCACGTTCTCCCC